>NC_054480.1:106023545-107345211 GCF_017639515.1 Carcharodon carcharias | reverse complement strand
TGCAGCCCACTTGTCCCACTCTCTCAGCATGTGCCTCTAAGCTACTCGCTAAAGTACAGAGCTGGCGGCTATGTGTGTGCGAGCGAGTGACAGTGTTTCTTCTTCATCATTGTCTTCCTGTTCTTCTACCTCTCTGTAAAACAGCTGATATTGGATAAGCTGTTCATTATGTGCAGCACCTGATAATGAGTTCTATACCAGTCAATGGAATTAAGTACAGAGGCTGCATCTAATGGGTGGTCAACCTCATACTGTCTACTTTGCACCACTGCCCAAGATGAATTTCTGCCCCAATATATTTTGCTAGCCCTGTGATGATGTGAGCAAACTTGGATTGTGGACTCTCAGTATGCGTAGTGAACCTAATTTCCCTGAAAGAATCATACCATTCAGTATTGATGGAAACATTTTAATTGGTTTCTAGCCTTTACTGCTCATGAGCTTTCCTTCGATGAAAATTAAAAAATAAGGAGACAAATTTCACAAGTTTTACTCAGATCAATTTATATTGAAAGAGGAAAATAGTAAAATGATTATACAACAGGCACGTTTTGTTTTGCATTCTTGTACGCTCAAAATGTGCATTAAGCTGAGGGAGAGTGGCTGGAGTCAGGATGAGAAGACAGACTGGGATAAGAGGGAGGGTTTGTGAGAGTGAGACAGAAGAGAGAGAGGGAGAGAGAAAGTAGGGTGAATAGACAATGGCTTTCTTCACTTAGTATTACTTCAATTTGAAAAAAACAACATTTTGGAGCCAATTGATTATCTCACCTATGTGACAGAAAGAAAGAAGAAAGAAAGATTGTTTCTTTCCTCAATGTAATTTAATTTTAAAAAAGATTAATTTTAAAAGCAAACCAAGATTATTAGAGGAGAAAAAACTGGGAGAGTTGGGCACAAGGAAAGAATGAAATTAGGGAGACTGGCTGAAGGTGATATGGTTCTTAGCTGTTCACTTTAGGGGAGTGAGTATGACCAGGCAGTGACTGGAGAGTTAAGGGTCAAGCAAATGACAGCAGAGCAAGGAAGAGAGATTGCAAAGACTAATCAGGTAATTTGAAGGGGAAGAAGGAGTCAAGGTAGTTATAGGATTGAGGAGGTGATGAAACAGAAATGGATTGTAGGAAGGTAAAAGGGGAAAAGTTGTGATGGGAGCAGGCAGGGGAAGCATGAGTGATTGGAAGAGATAATGGGAAGGGAACTCCTGAGGAGCACATTTTCCCAACCTTACCCCACATGTAACCTGCAGCCATTGGCAACATCTTTACCCATTATATTGCACCATATCAGCCACCAACTACTAGCAAAAGGAAAAGGTGATTTGAGAGAGGCCGAAGAGAAACAGAGAGATACAAATAGTAGAATTAAGGAGAGAAAAACAGAAAAAAAAGACAGAAAGAAACAGCAACAAGAACTTGAGGATGATTTTAACCTAATACGCCCAGGAGGAATATGATAGGATCAGATCAGACATTCATTTTACATCCATCAATTTCCCACCGGGAGAGGGTGTGAGAATAGATCTTTTTAAAAATATTTTTGAGGAATGTTGTGTCATTCTGTGAAGAAGGCTGTGTGTGTATATGTGCGTGTATATATATGTGTGTGTGTGTATGTGTGTGTGTGTATATGTGTGCGTGTGCGTGTGTGCATGTGCATGTGTTTGTGTGCGTGTGCATGCACATGTGTGTGTGATTTAATTAAGCTGGGCAAAAGGTTGATAGGAGTCAGGTTGTCTGGGGGCATAAAACATGAAAAGGACAATGGTGTTAAATTTGAGGTTCAAGTAAATAGATTAGATCTAATATTTACATTTTTAGATTAGCTGAGAAGCTGTTTGAATATCAAAGGGGAGTCAGAGATGAAAGAAACATGTTTCCACAGGTAAATAGTAGTGGGAATGCTATATTTTATTGACCCAAAAGCAAAAACAAGATCGAGATGTAAAAGGTTTTATATTTGGAAGGATTTGAGCTTCAAAGAGGTGTGCGAACAATGGAACTGGAGATGAAAGGGGAAAAAAGGTATTTTAGAGTTACTGTGGAGGGCTTGGATGGAGATGGCTGGAGCTATAGAAAGAAGACAAACATTAGCTGGGAGCTATTATTTCTGGGCTGGGAAGAGGTGAAGTTCGAATCAACTATCCGGTTAAGCCAGAAAAGTCTTGGGCTGCAACAAGCAGTTTTATCCTGAAGTGGATTCCACCACAGAGTGGAAAAGGGTAGAGATCACATGGTATGCCTTTATTGAAGCTACAGCAGTTTGCCTTGTGTAATATTGCTGGATTTTTCTTCTGGTTAACACCTATAAGGGAATGTTGCCTAGAGGTGTTTAATTGTGGGGCTGCTCAAGTAGAAAGTCTTTTTGGGGAATGTTTTGTAAGACAAACCTTAATTATGCAACTGTAATCTTGAGTGCTTAAGTTTTCTTTTATTCTTGTGCATAAAACTTTTAATTTTAAAAATCCCAAATGTGTTATTGGACCTCTTACTGCTGAGATCAGTACATCGTCTTCTTGTTTTCAGAATACAAATAAAAGGGTATGGCCCATAAACCAAGTTTCGCTCTGGGATTTGGTTTGCGCAGCAACTAACACCAGCTGTGGTCACAACAGAGGATTTGGCTAAAATCCTGCATGAAGACATCAAAGACATGTAAAAGTATAGCCTCATTCCCTAACTTACCACATGTAACATTACAGAAGACTGATTTGTGTAATGCGATGAGGGGTATATTTTCCTCTTGGAAAGTCTAGGCGTTAAGGATTGAGTTAGGCGATACACAATTCCCCTTTAGTAGCAGAATGATTTGGCATGCATTACATGACTTATAAAATAAGACATCTTTCTTATTTATCTTGAATAACACAATAGGAGACCCACTGAATTTATAACTTTTGATGGCACCATGCTTTGTTGCTGGGGGACCAATAAAGGTCAGACTGAGGTCATTCAAAAAGAAAAGGATATAGAAACTGCATCATTTATTTGCATATATTTTTACACATCGTTCTAATTATTCAAGTCTTTTTTTGTAGTGTGTTTCTCAGTCCCTGATTTATTTAGAAACTCGTAAAAACAATAAAATAGAAGACCATACAAGCAATGACCTTGTTGAATTAATGAATGCTATCTGGCTGAATAGGAGAGTCCTGAGCTGGGAGCTCCAATGTGTAATGTAACATAACAGAAGAGGTAGGTAAATGAGCACTGCTTGAATCAATGAGAAGAGACAGCTTCCATGAACACAGCTAATCCTCGCTCAAACCCACAACAACCATCATCTGATTACTGAGAAAATGCATGAACAGCTACCTGACACATAAGCTCACACAATGAAAATGGAAATGGACATGGAGTTAAGGCATAAAGATCTAGATGGCAGAGCTAGACTCAAACCTCAGAAAGGAGTTAACTGAACTAGTCAGACCATCGCATAGAAGCAAAGCACACAAGAGCCATCAGTCAAGAAAACCTGTCATTGATTTTGTAGAAGTGTTTTAATTGGCTATAAAAAAGAGTGTACAGTTAGATAGCAGCCTTCTCCTCAGGAGGTCCCTAAGCCTTCACATCCAAAGAAGTGCAGGCACTACTGCTGTGTGAGCAAACACAACAGTCAATTTTTTCCAGCAAGATCCCACAAATAGCAAAACGAATGAATGATCAGATAGCGTATTATTTTTAGTGATGTTACTTGAGAATCAATATTGAGCAGAACACTGGGATGACTCCCTTACTCTTCTGCAAAGCATACCATGGGATTTTTTACATCAGCCTGAACAAGGAGAGGCATCATAAAAACAAAAAAACTGCGGATGCTAGAAATCCAAAACAAAAACAGAATTACCTGGAAAAACTCAACAGGTCTGGCAGCATCGGCGGAGAAGAAAAGAGTTGACATTTTGAGTCCTCATGACTCTTCGACAGAACTGTCGAAGGGTCATGAGGACTCGAAATGTCAACTTTTTTCTTCTCCGTCGATGCTGCCAGACCTGCTGAGTTTTTCCAGGTAAGGAGAGGCATGACTTTGTTTTATCATCTCATCCAAAAGACCGAACTTTTTCATTACTGTACTGAAGTGTTAGCCTACGTTAAGTGCTGAAATTCATGATCAATCTTGACTTCCACAACTTTCTAAGTCACAGATGAGAGTGATATCAACTGAGTCATACAGAGGCTTTGCTATGGTCTAATGCTGAATAGATGTGTAGAATTGGACTACTCAACAGAAGTATGGATTAACAGGCCTAAGAAAAATCAAATGGTAATTTGCTTGCTACAGCGTTGAAGAACTAACATTTACACCATGCATTTTATTCTATCTTTATATTTTTGTATTTATTAAAGTTGACAATCAGTTTGGGGAGCTTTTGAAGACTCCAACACAGAACAGTAACCTAGATTTTCCAGTTGGCAATATTTTACCCTGTTTAAAATGAATGAGTTAGTTCAAATGTTAGATTGGCACTGATCAGAAAATATAAACTAGTGACTTCAAGGAAATACTCTAACCTTAATCCTTTTGAATGGCCTCAGTCTTACATGTAGCTTCAAGAGAATATGGCATAAAGGTTTTTGTGGTCTTGCCACAGATTAGGTTTGACATCTGCCTATTAATCTTCACCAACCCTACTATCCTCCAGAACTGTATACTCCTTTAATTCTAGCATCTTGAGTATTCCTGCTTTTCATTGCTCGACCACTGGTGGCCATATCTTCAGTTGCATGAGTCCTCAGCTATTGTATTTCATCTTTAAGCATTTGTGTCTCTCTACCTCTCTCTCCTCCTTTAAGATACTCCTTAAAACTTACCTCTTTGGTCAAGATTTTTGCTGTTTGCTCCAAAATCACTGTATGTGTCTTGATTTCAAAACGTACAAACATATGCATTAGGAGCAGGTGTAGGAAACTCGGCCATTCGAGCCTTCTCCACCATTCAATAAGACTTTAGCTGATCTGATTGTAATCTCAACCCTACATTCCTGCTTACCCCTAATAACCTTTCACCTCCTTGTTAATCAAGAATCTATTCAGCTCTACCTTAAAAATATTCAAAGACTTTGCTTCCACTGCCTTTTGAGGAAGAGAGTTCCAAAGACTCACAACCTTCTGAGAGAAAAATGTTCTCCTCATCTCTGTCTTAAATGAGCAATCCCTTATTTTTAAACAGTGACCCCTAGTTCTAGGTTCTCCCACAAGAGGAAACATTCTATCCATATCCACCCTGTCAAGACCCTTCAGGATCTTACAGGTTTTAATGAAGTTGTCTCTTACTTTTCTAAACTCCAGTGGATACGACCTATAAAATGGATATCAAATTCCTCTGAACCAGGTAGGACATTTCACTATCTTAAAGGTGCTATATAAATGCATGTTGTTGTGGTGGTTTGGGCACCAATTTTCTTTTCCATTGGAAGAATGTAATCTTTCATTGGCACAAAGATCCCTGCTTTATATTTGGTTACCTGACCAAATGGAAACTCCCTTGTGCTGAAATTTTGTTTAATCTTTCACAGTTAGTTAGTATTTTATGCTTCCCATTAGCACATTCCATGCTTGATGCCAGCTGGGCTCAGTTGGTAGATTCCTGTCTTTCAGTGAGAAAGCTGTGACTTCAAGCCCCACACCAAAACTTAAGAACAACAAATTAGATTAATACTCTGCTGAGGGAATGCTGCTTTGCTGGAGGTACCATCTTTCGGATGAAATGTTAAATGGAGGTCTCCTCTGTCTGTTCAGATATGCATTAAAGATCCCATAACTGTAATTAAAGAAGGGCAGGGTGGCGTCCAGACTAATATCCATTAGTTAACTAATCCTGCTTCAAAAAAATTAACTAGTCATTCATCCATTGCTAATTGTAGAGATGTTGCTGGCACAAAGTGCTTGCCAGGTTTTCAGTCAATGCAATTCATTGTGAGATCCCTTTGAGGTAATTTCAGATGACCTATAAAAGGTGAGCCTTTCTTTATTCAGCTGGAAGTGGGTAAATGAATGAATTTGAATCCAACAAACGCACTATTTGTGTAGCCTCATAGCTACCCAGAACATCTGTAGCGACTTAAATTAAGATAATATTAACTCTGGATCAAGTTGTTGGTTGTTGAATTGCTGAGATGGCTAATTGTTCCCTTTAAGGTCATTCAGTCACTGGAGCTCATTTATTTTTGCTATATTACAAATAAGGTCAATCCCCTATGCCCTGGGAAAACAGAATTCATTAGTTCTTTTCAACTTGAAGGCAAGCCCACCTCCCACCATGCTCCAACTACTTCTATTCTGTCCTGAAGCTTCCAGCTGCATTGCTCTGCTAGGTCCACTAGAAGATGCACAAAGCAGTCCAGGCATGATGCTTCTGTGCAATATCCCCTTCCTGTCTCTGTGGAGGTGGTCCAAAGGAGATTTACCAGATTGATGCCTGGAATGAGCGGGTTGTCTTATAAAGGAATGTTAGACAGACTGGACTTGTTTCCACTGGAGTTTAGAAGATTAAGGGGTGATTTGATTGAAGTATATAAGATTCTGAATGGTCTTGACAAGGTGGACAGGATGTGTCTTCTTGGAGTGAGTCCAGAACTAGGGGGCGCTGTGTTAAAATTAGGTGTCACCTTTCTAGGGCAGAGATGAGGAGGAATTTTTTTCCCTGAGGGTTGTGCGACTTTGAAACTCTCTGCCTCCGAAGCAGTGGAGGAGGGGTCATTGAATATTTTAAAGGTGGAGGTAGATAGATTCTTGTTAGGCAAGGGAATCAAAGGCCATAGGTGATAGATGGGAATGTGGAATTCAAAACACAAACAAATTATCCATGACCTTATTGATTGGCAGAGCAGGCTCAAGGGTCTGAATGGCCTACTTCTGTCCCTATTTTGTATGTTCGTATGTACTAAGTCTCACTGGATTCTCCTGCCACACAGTGTGGCTGTGATCTGGAAACAACATTGAGAGTTTGCCAACATCAGACTAGTTTTTGTCAAAGTGCACAGTGATCAAACACTAGGTTTGCCAACTCTGGTTGGGGTTATTCCAGGAGCTTTTGTTAAATGACTCCCCACCTCCAACCACTCTGTCCCACACTCATGTCATTGGCTGTCCAGCACATCTATCTTTACAGTGTACCAACTTCCTACACTAATTGGAAAGCAAGCAGACAACTTGTTACTCAATTGGATGACACTGGACAGTGGATCAAATGCCATTTTCCCCCACCTCCAATACTTTCACAGCTAATAAACAAAATAAGTCAAAACATTGAAAAACATATATTTTTAATGCCTCTATATTCTTTTTCTCCTGGGTTGCTTGCAGCAGTGTCCTGTGGAGATTAGCCTTTAATTCCTCATGATGCCAAGATAATCCTGGAGGAGTGGCAACCCTATGTAACATAGTGTGCTGTTGTACCACATGCATTGCGTGGCTTTTAAAATAACTACAAAGTGGCTTTGATGTTGCAGCAGGTTTGTACTCCAATGCAAAATTCATGATCGTGCCTTCAATTGCTATGAATCCAACTCTCAAGCACATTGTTCAGGCACTGTAGGCAGAGCTTTCTTCTGCATCTAGCTGTACTGTATCTGACATGGGGCAGAATTTTATGTTCCCCAGCCAGCAGCTTTGTAGGCGAGGTGGGGTGGCCATAGAATTTATACCGCTCTCTGCGTCTGCCGTATATTGTTGCCAACTCACCAGCTGTTAGATGGGAATATTATGACCAATATAAGATGAAGCACATACTGTTTACTTACACAGGTAATATGATGTGTGCTTCTCCAACCAGACCCTACCCTAAACTACTCTTAACATTGTAACTCTTTCAAGTACAAACACATTTCCATCTGTTTTCAGATGAAGTTACATTGTTTCATAGTTTGCCATTGTGAAATTTGAACTCTTGATTTTGGGGTTACAAACCCAGTACCATAACCACTTGGCTATTTAGGCCAAGCAGCCTTAACATTGTAGCCCGTGCTACACAGTAATTGGGTAATACAGTCACATGGTCAATATGCTCACGTTCTCTTAAAGGTGTATTGCATCTCAGATTACCACAATGTGTCAAATAGAAATTCATGTGGTACAGTAGACTGCAGGTTGTTCCCAGAAACTTGAGCAGCAATCAGAGCTGGGAATATTACTCCAGGTGGACTAAGGTGCTTATAACACCTGAATCTCAACCACGTTCACAAGCAAAGTGATCTAACTGTAGAACATAACACACACTAACCTCCAGTTATCCTGGTGATATAAAGCCCTGTGTAAACTCACTGTTCCACTCCCCACCATTGCTGAGAACCCAGCCCAAACCAGCCCAACACCTGTGCCGTTTGCACACGCAGTGAGGCACGCAGCTTCCTAGTTGCTAAGTTGTTTCTGTGATTGCCATACACCCTGACAATTCATTTTCGAAGATAGCTAAGCCTACATCATTACTGTGAAACAGTTTAATCTATTTGATTGTCTACAGCTATGCCCTTCCAGCTAGCAGTGTGGCCCAATCCTTGTTGGTCTGGATGTGATATGAAAGATGTTGCTTTGCACTTGTTCATCAGATGAGTGTTAACTCACAGTCACAAGTCCTCCTAATTTTCTGAGAAATGATGCATTCATGAGGAAAAGGCAGAATATGATATCGGTTTTATTGTCAGAATACATTTTGTTTTTCTAATGAAGCCTGAAGGGAGTTAATAATAAGCTCTCCAATCCCATCTCTCTGTTTGTATTTCACTGTTTCTGCAATACTTTCAAGTAACTTGCATATTTAGAAAATAATTGGCATTGTAACTTTCCTTGGGAGCTCATGATCTTTTGGTTTGAGATTTGCTATATTTCTTTTTTTCGTAAACACAGTGACAGTAACTTTTCCCCAATCAATGGACATTGCAGCCCTTATGAGAGAGCAGCAGAAACCTCTGTCTTACATTATCAAACATGAAGAGAGATGAATTTGTGTGTGTGGAGTTAGCTCACAGATCATCCTTGATCTCATTGAATGGCAAAACCGGTTCAAGGGGCCAAATAGAGTCATAAAGAGTCATAGTCTACAACACAGAAAAAGGCCCTTTGGCCCATCGAGTCTGCACCAGTCAAACAAGTACTAAACTATTCTAATCCCATTTTCCAGCACTAAGCCCATAGCCTTGTATGCCATGGCATCGCAAGTGCACATCCAAATACTTCTTAAATGTTATGAGGGCTTCTGCCTCTACCACCCTTACAGGCAGTGAGTTCCATGTTCCCACCACCCTCTGAGTAAAAAAATTCTTCCTCACATCCCCTCTAAACCTCCTGCCCCTTACCTTAAATCTATTCCCCCTGGTTATTGATCCACCAAGGGGACAAGTTCCTTCCTGTCTACCCCATCTATGCCTCTCATAATTTTATACACCTCAATCATGTTCTCCCTCAATCTCCACTGCTCCAGGGAAAATAACCCCAGTCTATCCAATCTCTCTTCATAACTAAAACTCTCCAGCCCAGGCAGCAGTCTGGTAAATCTCCTCTGCACTCTCTCTAGTGCAATTACATCCTTCCTATAATGTGGATTCCAAAACTGCATGTAATACTCTAGCTGTGGCCTAACCAACACTTTATACAGTTCCAGCATAACCTCCCTGCTCTTATATTCTATGCCTCAGCCAATAAAGGCAAGTATCTCATATGCCTTCTTAACCACCTTATCTACCTGTCCCGCTACCTTAAGGGACCGGTGGACATGCACACCAAGGTCCCTCTGATACTCGGTACTTCCCAGGGTCCTACCATTCATCATGTATTCCCATGCCTTGTTTGTCCTGCACAAGTGCATCATCTCACACTTATCCGAATTAAATTTCATTTGCCACTGATCAGCCCATCTGACCAGCCCATCTATACCGTCCTGTAATCTAAGGCTATTCTCCTCACTATTTACCACCCCAACAATTTTCATGTCATCCGCAAACTTACTGATCAGCCCTCCTACATTCAAGTCTAAGTTGTTTATATATACCACAAACAGCAAGGGACCCAACATCAATCCCTGTGGAACCCCACTGGACATAGGCATCCAATCACAAAAACACCCCTCAACCATCACCCTCTGTCTACTGCCACTCAGTCAATTCTGGATCCAATTTGCCAAATTGCCTTGGATCCCATGGGTTCTTACATTCATTATCAGTCTCCGATGTAGGACCTTATCAAAAGTCTTGCTGAAGTCAAATGCATTGCCCTCATCTACACACCTGGTCACCTCTTTGAAAAATTCAATTAAATTGGTCAAACATGACCTCCCCTTAACAAAACCATGCTGATTGTCCTTGATTAATTCCTGTCTCTCCAAGTGTAGATTAATTCTGTCCCTCACAATTGTTTCCAATAGTTTCCCCATCACTGACCTACCAAATGACCTACTCCTGTTCCTGTGTGCCTAAAGGAGCTGGTAGAGCAGGAGATTTAAGTAAAAGGAGATACTGGAACCTAGGAGATGGAGAAGAATTGCATAAGAGGTGGGAAAAATTGGTGAAGATAAAGCCAAGGAGTAGCAGAGTTAGGGCAAGGCAAAGTCAAACAAACATAAGGAGCTAAAGAACACAGAAGAAGAATCTAAGGGATTGTAGAAACAGAGCAGGAAGATGGAGCAAGACTGATTCAGGAATCACAGCAGAGCAAGGAAATGGAGAACAAGGAGAGATGATACAGGGAGAGCAGAAAGAAGGAGGACAGAATGAGAGAAAAAGAACTTAAAAAAAAAACAAATAGGAATAAATACAAAAATAGCATTTTTCACTCCAGAAAGAATGAGAAGCGCAGAGAGATTAATTGGAGCCTAGAGACATGTTTCATATGCATTAGGATAATTCCAGTCTGTTATACATAGCTAGCTACAGGAACGAGTTTCATCATAGACAAATATAAAGGAAGAATGAATCAGACTTTCAGAGACAGCTTTCATTTACTCAGGTGCTGATCCAGCTTGCTCTAACTAGTGTCACAAAGACAGGAAATTGAGACTGAGTGAAATCTACCTATAACTTCACAAGCTAATCAAAAACATACCGAACTGTTAAAAGAGGACCTGTTTTTTAAAGAGTACAGCAAAAGACATGGACAAAGATGGCTACCACCTGTCACCTGACGTCTGGTATTGTAAGTTGACTACTTTTCCAGATAGTTCCTATCTGGATTAGACTGCAGACCTGCTCTGACATGCTGCATGCAATTTCACACCTGGTGGGGGTTATCAAGGTCCACTTCAAAAAGGGACTCTTGAAAGGAAGGTATTAGAAATGGAAAGTGATGGACTTTAATCAACTGTAATTCTCTCAAGACAATGGGAACTGCTAACCAGCCAGATATGCCCAACACTCAAATTCCCCTGTGAAGGATGAAATAATTCCATCTCCTGTTGGTTTCGACTATCCTGAAATGTGTCAAAAGCTTCTGAGATGAAATATCAAAAATGTGATTACTTATTCCACAACAATGACTGCAAGACATGTTAATCAACTTCCTTCCATGGAAAATACAGACAGGAAGTTTGAGAACTGGTTTTGCCAAGCCAGAGACAGAGAGAAGTCATCAAACTCATCTGGAAAAACTGACGAAGGAACCAGTAAGGAATCTCTCTCGCTCTCTCTTTCTCTGTAGCTAACATTATCTCCAGCAAAGTGCACTTACCTGAGCTTCAATTAAACTCCAGGATTTTAAAGGGAACAGCTAACTTAAAATGGCCACAATTTCAACAATCTACGCTGCAAGGACAAGCAAATAACTTAATTGTGTGTTCTTTCAACTTTTATTTGGACTCTAACTTTTCTTACCTCTGAGATCTATGTGTATGTATGTATGTGTATGTTGTCTCATTTTTTTTTTCTTGGGTTTAAAATGAATAAACTCACTCTTGCTTGGACTAAAAAAAAACCTGCTTTGATTGGGTTCATTTTAAAAAGTAAATACATTTGGACTGGAAAAGGCATTCTTTTATTCATTCAAGGAACATGGCCATCGTTGGCTAAGCCAGCATTTATTGCCCATCCTTAGTTGCCCTTCAGAAGGTGCTGGTGAGCTGCCTTCTTAAACCGCTGCAGTCCATGTGATGTAGGTTCACCCACAGTGCTTTTAGGAAGGGAGTTCCAGGATTTTGACCCAGCAACAGTGAAGGAATGGCTACAGTGACATCCTGGGATTGAGATGATTGACCTCCAACAACCACAACCATCTCTTTTTGTGCTATGGTATGATTCTGTCTTGATGTCGAGGGCAGTCACTCTCACCTCACCCGGGATTTCAGCTCCTTTGTCCATATTTGAACCAAGGCCGTAATGAGGTCAGAACCTGAGCGACCCTGGTGGAACCCAAACTGAACATCAGTGAGCAGCTTATTGCTAAGCAAATGCCGCTTGATGGCACTGTTGATGACCCCTTCCATTATTTTGCTGATGATCGAGAGTAGACTAATGGGGCCAAAGTTGGCCGGGTTGGATATGTTCTTCTTTATGTGTACAGGGCGTACCTGGGCAAATTTCTACATTGCCAGATAGATGCCAGTGTTGTAGCTGTACTGGAACTGCTTAGCTAGGGGCATGCCAAGTTCTGGAGCACAAGTCTTCAGTACTATTGCCAGAATGTTTTCAGGGCCCATCGTCTTTGCAGTATCCAACGCCTTCAGCCGTCGGAGTGAATCGAGCTGTGATGCTGGGGGCCTCCAGAGGAGGCCGAGATGGATCATCCACTTGGCACTTCTGGCTGAATATCATTGCGAATGCTTCAGCCTTATCTTTTACACTGACGTGCTGGGCTCTTCCATCACTGAGGATGAGAATATTTGAGGAGCCACCTCCTCCAGTGAGTTGTTTAGTTGTGCACCACTATTCACGACTGGATGTGGCAGGACTGCAGAGCTTAGATCTAATCCATTGATTGTGGAACCACTTAGCTGTCTATCACTTGCTGCGTCTGCTGTTTGGCTTGCAAGTAGTCCCGTGTTGTAGCTTCACCAGGTTGGTGCCTCATTTTTAGGTATGCCTGGTGATGCTCCTGGCATGCCCTCCTGCACTCTTCATTGAAGCAGGGTTAATCCCCTGGCTTGATGGTAATGGTAGAGTGGGGGTTTTACTGGGTCATGAAGTTACAGATTGTGTGAGTGAAATTCTGCTGCTACTGATGACCCACACTGCCTCATCGTTGCACAGTCTAGAGTTGCTAAATCTGTTTGAAATCTAACCCATTTAGCACAGTGGTAGTGCCACACAACACGATGGAGGGTATCCTCAGTATGAAGCCGGGACTTTATCTCCACAATGACTGTGCGGTGGTCACTCCTATGGATGCTGTCAAGGACAGATGCATCTGGGGCAGGCAGATTGGCAAGGATGAGATCAAATACGTTTTTCCCTTTTGTTAGTTCCCTCACCACCTGCCACATGTCCAGTCTAGCAGCTATGTCTTTTTGAACTCGGTCAGCTTTGTCAGTAGTGGTGCTACCAAGCCACTCTTGGTAATGGACCTTGAAGTCCCACACCCTTGCCACCCTCAGTGCTTCGTCCGTGTAATGTTTAACATAGAGGAGCACTGATTCATCAGCTGAAGGAGGGTGGTATGTGATAATCAGCAGGAGGTTTCCTTGCCCGTGTTTGACCTGATGCCATGATGCTTCATGGAATCTGGAGTTGATGTTGATGACTCCCAAGGCAACTCCTTCCCGACTGTATACCATAGTGCCACCACATCTGCTGGTGGGACAGGACATAACCAGGGATAGTGATGGTGGCGTCTGGGACATCTACAAGATATGATTCCATGAGTATGACTATGGTCAGGCTGTTTCTTGACTATTCTGTGAGACAGCTCTCTCAATTTTGGCACTAGCCCCCAGGTGTTAGTAAGGGGGACTTTGCAGAGTCGACAGGGCTGAGTTTGCCATTGTCATTCCTGGTGCCTTGGTTGATGCCAGGTGGTCTTTCTGGTTCCATTCCTTTTAGGCTTTTTAGCAGATTGATACAACTGAATGGCTTGTTAGGCCATTTCAGAGTTAGGGGTCTACCACATTACCACGTTGCTGTGGGTCTGGAGTCACATGTAGACCAGGCCAGGTAAGGATGGCAGATTTCCTTCCCTAAAGGACATTAGTGAACCAGATGGGTTTTTACTGCAATCAGCAATGGTTTCATGGTCACTGTTATACTTTTAATTCCAGGTTCACATTGAATTCAAATTTCACCATCTAGCAGGTGGGATTTGAACATCGGTCCCCAGAGCATCCCCTGAGTCTCTGGATTACTAGTCCAGTGACACTACCATTTCGCCATCGCCAGGGGAAATCAATTTTTAAAGATCTTTGTTATGACCGACTGAGGGGCCGTAATAAAGGGGAGCCAGCTCATTCCTCCCCACCCAGCCTTAACACCAGACAGTAAAAAGGAGTTGCAGATAATGATCGCACTATGGTTGGGAATAGTTCAGCTGGAAGAGTTTAGATAGCAAAATGTTAAAAATGCACACCTTAATAAATGACGTTTTTATTTAATTGACCAGGTATCACAGGCTGCTTCTGTTGTGAACACAGAAACAAGTTTATTATGTTAAATTCTTCTGCATAACAAAAACCTTGATTACAAGGAACTTCAAATAACCTGGCCTCCAAGCCGAATGTACACAATACAGAAGCTTTGAAAAGACTTTGATATTATGAGCAAGGCTGGCAGCATGAATCGTGAGCAATGAGACTCAAAGTATAATTTCCAACATGAAGCCATTTGAGCATTAAATAACATTCTCAATTTTTGTGATGAATTTTGTTTGAACCTGTTGTTTTTCGTTTAGTGCTTTTACATCCTTCGGTTTTGCATTGCTTGGAGGAGCGAAAGGAGTCCTTGGACACTATGGTTACAAATTGTCCTTGCTAGTCTTCCTACTGCTAGAACTTTTGGACTGCCTCGTAATAACTGTGATCTATACATTGGAGCATTCATTCACTGGACCCCAGATAGCAATAGAGGGAATCATACGATTTGAACTGTACCTATCCATAAATGGGCTCCCTAGCATTAATATCACTACAGTGGGTACTTCTATTCTCTGCCATAATGAATGGGACCCCATCCCCCATCCTAAGAAGACAATCAAAATATAGGGCAGAATTTTCACCTCGGCGGGAAGGCGCGTGCCCAACCCGCTTAAGAGTAAAACGACGTGTGTTGACATCAGGCAAGTGTCCCGACATCAACGCTCAGTCACGCAATAGTTCGGTCGGAGGGCTCGCGTGGGAGTCGGCAGTGTGCCCACCAACAATTAAAAGGCCTGTTAAGGCTATTAAAGTGTCAATTAAGTTAAATTTTTTGCTGCCCATCCAACCTAATGGTTGATGGGCAAGTGAAAAGGCCAAGCAGCCTTTGCAATTTTTTGGAAACCTCATCCACAGCCGGGATGAGGTTTCCAACATCAAATGAAAATAAAATAAAATGTTTTAAATTTCACTTATAATATGTCCCTACCTATGTGACAGAGCCACATGAGGCAACAAGTTTTATAACATTTTTCACATCTTTATTTTTTTTGAAACTCTCCATCTCCCTGAGGCAGCTCTGTACCTCAGGGAGCTTCTCAAGCATGCACTCGCACACATGCGCAAAGTTTGTGCTCGCCCTCCTCCCCTAACCCCCCCTCTCTCCACCCCCTGCACAGGCAGTGCTGAGCACTGCCACTCCTGTTTCATGTTGGGCAGGCCTTAACTGACCAGCCTCGAACGTGGGTGGTGGGTGGCTTCCCGACTTGCCCCCGCTGAACCTGGCCGACAAGGGATAAATTTAGCCCTAAGTTAACCAAGAATCTTCAAAATGTAACCTGACATGTAAGGTACATTAGGCATGGAAATGAAGGCAAGTACAATGCAAATGATTAAAGATACAGTTTGTGTTCTGCTCACAGGTCATCGATTCGAAACATAAACTCTGTTTCTCTCTCCACAGATGCCGCCTGACCTGTTGAGCATTTCCAGCATTTTCTGGTTTTATTTTGGATTTCCAGCATCTGCAATATTTTGCTATTATAAATAAACATTCTATTGGTTTCAAAGGATGATAGGGCTGAATCTTATTGGTTGGGTAGAAGGTCCAATGCCAGATGGAAATTTGTAACACCAACACACGGGAGCGCTGACAGGCCTTCCCTCTGAATTTTACAGGCAGCAGCCAATGAAGTGGCTGCCACCATGGTTACCATCCCATTTAGGATGGCCACACACCACTCCCCCACCCCCCACCACCACCCCCCGAGAGCTGCCAACCCAATTAGAGTGCCGGCAGCTCAGCAGGAGCCCTATAACCTTCATCTTGTAGGAATAAAAAATCTTTTAAAAAATTGAGGGAGGAGTACTGGAGAGAAAACTCTTCCGAGAAATTGTTGGGACCTTGTGTACTGCCCTCCATGCCCGCTGCCCCCTTTCTGTTTTAAAGACCCCCACACCCCACTCATCAGGGGGTTTATCGACTGTCAGGAAAATGCCAATGTCCTGTTAAAATGGCCCTTAATATGACCTGTACATATTTAAATTGGCTGCCTGTTTCCTTGTAACATGCAGCCTGGCAGATTCCAATCCCACCATCAGTAAAATTCCCCAATGACAGGACACAGTTTGGGAGTCAATCCGACAAGGTTCCCCCATCTCCATTTTACCAGCACCCCACCTCCATTTCCACCTCCTGGGGGCCAGTAACATTCTGCCCACATAGTCTTACAGCACAAAAGGAGGTCATTTGGTCATTGTACCTGTGCTGGCCCTTTGAAAGAGGAATTCAATTTGTCCCATTCCCCTGCACCTTCCTCATTACCATGCTACTATACAAGATAAGGGCACATGGTGTAGAAGGTAACATATTCGCATGGATAAAGGATTAGTTAGCTAACAGGAAGCAGAGACTATGGACAAGTGAGTCTTTTTCGGGTTGGCAAGATGTGACCAGTAGAGTGTCACAGGGATCAGTGCTAGGGCCTCAACTATTTACAATTTACGTCAATGATTTGGACGAAGAGACTGAATATACGGTAGCTAAATTTGTGAATGACACCAAGATAGGTAGGAAAGTAAGTTATCAAGAGGAAGTAGAGAGTCTGAAAAGGGATAGAGACAGGTTAAGTGAGTGGCAACAAATTTGGCAGATGGAGTATAATGTGAGAAAATGTGATCTTGTTCACTTTAGCTAGAAGAATAGAAAAGCAGTATATTATTTAAATAGAGAGAGATTGCAGAACTTGGTGGTGCGGAGGGATCTGCGTGTCCTGGCACATGGATCACAAATAGTTAGTATGCAGTTACAGCAAGTGATTAGGAAGGCAAATAGAATGCTAGCATTTATTGCAAGGGGGTTGGAGTTTAAAATAGGGAAGTTTTACTGCAGCTGTACAGGGCATTGGTGAGACCACATCTGTACAGGTGAAATCACATCTGTAGTACTGTCTACAGTTTTGGTCCCTTAATTTGTAAAAGGATATAATTGCATTAGAAGCAGTACATAGAAGGCTCACTTGATACATTCCTGGGATGAAGGGCTTATCCTATGAAGAAAAGTTGAACTAGTTGGGCCTATACCCATCATAGTTTAGAAGAATGAGAGGTGATCCTATTGAAATATATAAAATCTTGAGGGGACTTAATGGTGTGGATACTATCAATGTATCAGTAATTACATTGTCAAGGTCCAATAAAAATCATCTTGTTGACTGGCAATTACATTGTAACTCTTTTGAGTACAAACACATTTCCATCTGTTCCTTTTCAGATGAAGTTACATTATTTCATAGCTTGCCATTGTGAAATTTGAACTCCTGATCTTGGGGTTACAAGCCCAGTACCATAACCACTTAGCTATTTAGGCCAAGCTGGCAACTACATTGTGTAGCAAGTACATTGTTAAGACAATTGCATTGTTAAAACAGGTGATGGGCATTGGCCCACCTATAAATGGATACAGTTGCTACACTCTGGGGGAGAAGGAACTGGGAGCCTGTCACTCTGCTGTGCTGTCTTAAGAATAAACCTGCTTGAGATAAAAGACTAGCTTTGGACTCATTTTTCCTTATAATCAATTATTGGAATTAACAGATACCGGGAGGATGTTTCCTTGCATCAGGGAGACTAGAACTAGGGGACACAGTTCAAGAATAAGTGATCAGCCTTTTAAATCTGAGATAAGGAGAATTTTTTCTCTCAGGTTGCTGTTAGTATGTGGAATTCTCTTCCCCAGAGAGCAGTGGAGGCTAGGGCATTGAATTTATTCAAGGCTGAGTTGGATAGATTTTTGATTGTCAAGGGAGTCAAGGATTATGGAAGGCAGTCAAGAAAGTCAAGGTGAAACCAGAACCAGATCACCCACAATCTTATTGAATGGTAGAGCAAGCTTGAAGGGCCAGATGGCCTTCTCCTAATCCTAAATCCTATGTTCCTCCTAAGTCCTATGTTCCTTTGCATTCTCTCGCCTTCAAACATTTATCCAATTCTCTTTGGAAGGTTACCATTGAATCTGCTTCCACCACTCTTTCAGACAGTGCATTCTAGATCATTAAAAACTCAATGGTTAAAAAAAAATCTCCTCACCTGCTTGTCTCTTTTTCTACCTACGTTAAATATATATCCTCAGGTCACCACCTTCTGCCAGTGGGAACAGTTTCTCTTTATTTACTCTATCAAAACCCTTTGGAATTTTGAATATTTCTATTCAATCTTGCCGTAACCTGTCTGGTCTAACAAAAACAAACCAGGCTTTTCTAGTTTCTCCATGTATTTCAAAATGGAGATTAAATACAAACACAGGTGAGTTGCAAAGTGAGGCACTATCTTGAACAACGCATTCTCCCATGAAAAGCTTCCCAGGTAACTTCAATTGGAGTCCAATGACACTTCATTCATCAAAAAACGCCTATGGGAGATTTTCAGCTCGGAGCGGGGGCGCGTGCCCGACACGCCCGAGCGTGAAATAGCGCACAATGACGTTGGGTGAGCATCCTGACATCATCGCGCACTCGCACGATCTGTCGGTCAGTGGGCGCGTGTGGAAGTTGGCAGCACACCCGCTGACAATTGAGAGAGCTATTAAACCCCTTAATCAATTAACTAATTTGAATTTTTCACTGCCCGTCCAACCTTATGGTTGGCGGACAGGCAAGTAGGTCAGGCAGCCTTTGCATTTTTTGCGAAACCTCATCCATGGGCGGGGTAAGTTTCCCAACAATGAATAAAAGAACAGTAACATTTTTTAAAACTTATTTTTAACATGCCCCTGTTCATGTGACAGAGTCACATGTGGGGACACGTTTCCCTTATTTTTCAAATCTTTGTTTTAAATTTTTTAATCCTTCAGCTCCCTGAGGCAGCTCTGTGCCTTGAGAGAGATTTCAATAAGCGCACCTGCCGTGTATGCGAATGCTTCAGCGCTCGCCCTCCTCCCACCCCCCACCCCAGCAGTGCTGAAGCTCTGAGTGTGCCTATAATGCTGGCTAGCCATTAATTGGGCAGCCAGCATGAAATATCTGTCGGGGCCCAATCACGGGCAGTTTCATGGCTGCTCCTGGGCCCACCTGCCGAGCCCGCCCGATGAGGTAAAAGCCCTGCCCTTTAGTTCCCCATCACAGAATCAATTGTTTAACCTAGGATCCTTGTTTGACTTGAAGTAGCGCTCTAGGTTTACTTTTCCGTATCTTTTGCCATCTCTGAACTTCCTTATTAGTCAACTACGGTCAGTAGTGAATGCCTAAATTTCTCCAAGTATTTCCTCAAAATTCAGGCTTTACAGCCTCCTGGGCTCAAATGTGTTTTTCATGTCTTAGAGACTAAAACTGGACACAGTACTCAAAGTGCAGCCTCAAAAGAGTCCTGTATAAGTTAAACATGACTCATACGCCACTGATTCAGCAACATACTTTTGAATTTGTCATAAACTAGCAGGATGCTTTAGTCTACTTCTTGTGGAATCAGCTAACTTTCAGAAAGGATTTTTTCTAACTTTTAAATTAAACGTCAAAGTGAAGATCTCTACTTTCAGATTATTCTAAAGATCTGGTGGCTGAGAGACACATCACAAAGCTTCTATATAATGTTTGCATATCATTCAAGGGAGCCAGGAGCAATGTTGTTGAAACCTCACATGTAAGTAAAGGTATGTGGGTCACACCAATTACTACACTGCACACTATCAGAAATAGAAAAATGTTCTTAGAAACACTTCCTGACTGACTTAGCAAGTCAAAGTTCTGCATTAGATTAGAAAAATGCAAACAAGACTGTTGCAGTCCACCATATCACTTCTGAGTGGCAGTACCCTAAACTCAACAAGTAATTCTTCTCCTGTAACTATTTCAGATCTGACGTGAGCCCACATTGTGTGAGGGACCAGTAGCTAATTTGTATGTAGTTCCTGTGCTAAGGTAATGATAAGAATAGCACAAGACTGGGAAGGGAAGTAATTTTGCAATAATACACTGAGACAGACAATCCATTAGTGAGAGAAAGCTGCATTTCAACCCAGTTTCTAACAAATAATTCCATTGGATTAGCACCAAACTGTCTGAGTTTGCTTTTTGGAAAGGATTCATAGTTCTCCTCTGATAGGAGGATGCTTTCATTGTAAACCCAGCCCATAACTACTGAGTGGAAATTTATGGAGCCCACTCAGTGTCCCTCTTTAAACAATGAATTTATTTTGTTAGTTTTTAAAGGATATCTGTGGCTGAATTTGCTTGCTGGCTTGGGAAACGCAATTTGGGCCATTTCCTGACTTCAGAAACTTGAGCCGATCACCTCTGCCATATCTGCCATATTTTCATCTCCTGGAGATGTGGACAGGCAGGCTTCAGATTTCCCAATTCCCGAAGCCATGTTGGAGGAGTGAGGGTGCTGAAGCAGCCTGGTTAGAAGGACTGTCTTGGTTCACTGGGACATTGCTCCAGCTGTCCACATCATCTTATGCCCCCTAAACATCAATCCTCATTCCTCTCACCCTCATGCCCCCTCCATGCTATGTCATATTCCCATGTCCCCCTCCTTGGCCTCCAAGTTCCCCATGCCACTTCCATACCACCACCCCTCTCCCTTCCCCCACATATCCTGCATAGCTATTCTGCCAGAATCCACTATGTACAGTCCTCAGGAGCAATGGGAAGTGTCTGAAATTGATATGAAGAAAAAGTAAACCTCCGGCAATCTAAAAGAGCTGTTCTTGAAAAACAAAACTATTCATACTGAGAAAAGATCCAATGGAAAAACTTAAATCCCTCAAGAGGCCATTTAGTTGTAAAAAATAAACAAACATCCATTCAGTAACTACAACAAAACTACATAATTCTTTAGTAACTTCTTAAAGCTATCAATCAAACTGTGCACACAACCCACTGCCAGAATGGGCTCAGCTGTCAACAAACAATTAGTGCTGCAAACAATGGAGCCTTCTGAAATTGGAACAAAACAGATAGCTAGATTTATTCTAAGATACACCAGATGGCCTGCTAATCAAAGCAGCCCATGAACAAGTGTTTTTTTCTCTATTTAAAAGCTACAGACATTTTCTTTTTCAAATTTAAAGCACCGTGGACGTGTAAATTACTTCAGATCAACACTAGAGTTCCAAAGTATTGTTTTCTCCAGTTTGCAATGCATAATTGCATTTTTCCCAAAGCTGATCAATGTAACGGTCAACTTACCTATGCAGACAAAATCCTATGATTAGTAGCTGCAGTAAAAACACACCTCACTTATAATACAGCATTTAATAATGACATTTGAAGTTGTCAAAACATTCAACATTTCCCTGACAGAATGTTCCCGACCCCTCAGCAGAGTTCACCCAAGGTTCCCGAACTCTCATACGAGGCAGGCATTTTTTAGGCTTTCTCAAAACATGCACAACTCAACAAAAATAATGGGTAACATGAAATACAAATTTTCCCTCAGTTTGTCAATGGTGACCCCAACGTCAGCGGACGTGCATGGGCAGTCATGATCCAACCCTAACCGAAACCTCTTCATACCTATTAACCGTTTATGTACAGGAAATTTACATTTACTGTAAAAAGAAAGTTATGGAGATTTCTGACCCCATTCCCGATTCCAGGGGGACACAAAGATCCAGCCCTGATTTTTGATTAAAATGTTTGATCTAATTATCATTAAATGACCAACTTTACACCATCCATTACATCACGATAGCCATTCATTGACTGCTAACATACCTCCCAATGTAGTACAACTGCAAATCATTGATTAACATTATACCTCCCAATATTGTAGGACTATTACTCACTGACATTATACCTTCCAATACAAACTGAGGTTTTCATTCATGGGCATGCATTATACCTCTCAGCACAGTCGGACTATCACTCATTTATTGACACCATGTCATCAATATTTATGGGGAGCTGGGAAAGGTGCAAGTGAAGCTGAGAATGGCCCAAAAAATGACAGTAATGTGGATACCTTTGTATCACATCCTGGCATCAGATCAAATGCTTAGGTTCGCTAACTAGCTGGCAAGAAGGAACATTAGCAGCAAGAGATGGCAGAGTCCAATGGGCACAGACACTGGCATTCAGGAGCTAGGCATGGTCAGCAATCAGGGTGCAGGAGTGAGGCATGTGATCAGGGCTGGGAAAGGCCAAAGGATTCCTTGTGGTACCTGAGGGTTTATCACCTCTGCTCCCCTGTCCCACAAGGATGCAGAATGAAACACTTGTGATATGTTGTATGTTCAGTAGATCTCACAAAGAGGTTCTGAGCCTTGTATGGTTGAACATTAAGTGTTTATTGATACCACATAACTATGTGTGTATATTTATATATGTATATATAGAAATATATGTATACAGGGTATAGCCCAAACTATGAGCTAACTCCATGCTTGCTTCTACACAGGTCTCTGTCCAGGCCACAACTGACTCCAGTCTCAGTTCATGTGTCTCTTTAAATCACACTATGGTGGTACTATTTCCCAGTCCCACATTAACCCTTGTTATGCCAGATACCCTTATAATGCATCTCTCCCAAGTCTTTGCCCGACATATTTACATTATATAAAAGCAAAATACTGCAGATGCTGGAAATCTGAAACAAAAACAAAAATAGCTGGAAAAACGCAGCAGGTCTGACTGCATCTGTGCAAAGGAAGACAGAGTTAACATTTCGAGTCCGTATGACTCTTCATCAGAATTAAAGAGAAATAGAAATGAGGTGAAATATAAGCTGTTTAAGCGGGGTGGGACAGGTGGAGCTGGATAGAAGGCCAGTGGTAGGTGGAGGCAAAGGAGAGATTGCCAAAGATGTCATAGACAAAAGATCAAAGGGATGTTGACGGTGGTGATATTAACTAAAGGATGTGCTAATGACGACATTAAGGGTAGAAAACAGGATGAGCAAGTGACAGATGGCCCAAGTGGGGGTGGGACGGGGGGAAGGGATCGAAATAGGCTAAAAGGTGGAGGTGAAACAATGGATGGAAATACATTTTAAAGTAATAATAGAAATAGGTTGCAGTGTCTGTACTGTGGTGGTTACAGTTAGTGTGGCAGCAATGGTTGGAGCCTGGGGTTGGAGCTCATTCTTCTGTTGCTGGTCATTTTCCTGTGTGTCTTCCACTCAAGGTACAGTGGTAATTATCTGAAGGTTTGGCTGGTCTGACCAAAGAGGAGCTTCTGCATTCTGCAAAGAAATTAGACAAAATGGCTCTGTGAAGAGTGAAAAAAATTTAGAGCCGAAGTCCCATTTGAGAGTCTTTTTACTGTTGGGCTTCTCGAGAATTTGCATTTACATGTGTTTGACAACAGAGGTTGTCTTGACATTATCAGCTATTTGAAGACCATTAAGGATAACATGGGTATCTCTGCTTAAGAGAGAAAAAGATTGGTTTTTGATAACATACGTGACTTCAAGTATCTGCTTGGCACCATGCCTTGGTGGTTCTAGGATCATGCCTATGACTGGAAGGCGGCTTCCTCCAAGCCCATAGGGTGATTTGTCTTGTCGCTCATGGCTAGAGGCCTCTCAGCCATGGTTCCTTATCCAAGAGGACCATAATACTGGCTCCTGTGTCCAAATTGATGTTGGTAAGGTGGCCATTTACTGAGATGTCTGCATTCCAAAAAGAGAATCCAAGGTCCTTTATGAGTTCTGACTTAAGGTCATCATAGTTGTAGCCTTCTGCCAATCTGCATAATTTGTTTATAAAAGAGTCAACCAGTGCTTCAGGCTGTTGGACACTTTTGTTGAATTTGACTCTCTCTAAAATTTTGTTGCTTCTTAGATTAAAATAAGTATCAAATGATTTTTAGAATTTCATCAAATTTATCTGAGGATTTGTTTATTCCTTGCCTCGCAATATTATTATCAGCTATCGGACCTACTGAATTAAGTAGCATATTCACCTGTTCAGCTTCTGCTTTTTTTAATCTCATCCTGAAGTTATCACATATCTTAAGAATCTTTTCTGGCAAAGCCCCCAACCTTGTATTTGGTCCAGCCCTTGGATCAGTCCAAAGTGGTTTGTTGGTGTTGATTTGTTGTCAATGGTTGCTTTAACATTCAGGTGAGTACAGCTTTAAATCCCGTGCATGTTTTAAAGATGGCACCGCAGCAATCCTAGAGTCTTCCTGCGCTTGTTGCACATTGGCAGGCTCTTGCAGTGACGGCAGTCCCGACCTCTTTGAGGTTTAGTTTCTTGCAGCAATTTGTTAAATCAATGATTTGGGGCCTTCATGGTGATAATGGGGGATTTTTGGGCATTTTACAATCAATTCCCAGCTTTGACTGAGGTTTTTAAACCTTCCATTTCTTTATTTTTTTACAACGAGCTTGGCCACCACATGGTATGTCGTCGATTCTGAACCCAGCTGGCTGCAGTGCTTTCAGAAACTGGCTGCTCCAATTCTTTTACAGCACTGACACTTTTAAACTAGTCCTAGCTTAGAACTGAATTTTTTGCTTATCCCTGCTAGGCCATCTGACTCTGCACTCTGTGGGCATTCACAATGGGCCTCCATGAGATCTTGTGGAGGCCTCAGGTGCACCGTGGAGTTTTTTATTCTGCCTTTCTGCTTCCAGTTCTAAAAAGTAGCTTCTTTCAGGTGATCTCCATCTGTGTCTTCACTTCAGATGCTTCCAGTCAGATCAAAATGTTGTTTCTTTTAGTTTTCCAGTGTAATACACTTGACGTACCAGACAGGTTTCTTACCTGAAACAGATGACTTTATTTCAGAGCTTGTTTAGAAGCTACATGCTTGAACCAGGTCCACGATTAGAAAGCTCTTCCCCTAAGATTACCCACGCTTAGGGCTGATTCATCAGTACAATCACGTGACCCCTAAAGACAGTAGGAAAGGTTTTACCCACAATCACTATATTTCCTCCCCCTTTTTTTTTACATTTCTTATTCACAAACAATATTTTAATCCACAACATATGCACACAGGTCATGTAATTAAAGATTAAGTCTCTGAGGTGGTTTCCTAATTCGGCTAGAGTGGCGTAGCTCTATAACTTGAGGTTCTCCCACTAGATCAACGTGATCAGGAACTGCAGCTGCAGGGGTAACCTTAGCCAAAGGCAGTTCACGATTAAGTAATTCAACAGAGACATCAGGGGCAGAATATTGTGCTCATTAGGCGGGCGCACATCTGACCCAAACAAGCATGTAATCACCCGCGATGACATCAGGCAAGCGTCCCAACGTCATCGCACACTCGGGCAATATTTCAGTTGGCGGGCATGTGCGTGAGTCAGCAGCATGCCCGCCAACAATTAACATGCCTATTAAAGCCATTAAAGTACCAATTGAATTAAATTTTTCACTGTCTGTCCAACATTATGGTTGGCGGGCAGGCGACAAGGCCAAGCAGCCTTTAGGTTTTTTGCAAAACCTCATCCACAGGTGGAATGAGGTTTCGTTCAGTGATTTAAAAAAATTAAAAATTTTCAAACTAATCTCTAACATGTCCCTGTTCATGTGACAAAGTCACATTGGGGGACATGTTATAAATATTTTTAAATTCTTTATTTTCATTGTTCAAGATCTTAATCCCCCTGAGGCAGCTCTGTGCCTCGTGGAACTTTTCCTGTGTGCACCCATGCACAAACTTGCATGCTTACCGTCCTCCCCACCACCTCACACATGTAAGAGCCTGCTCAACGAGGGCAAAATTCTGCCCATGAATCTCTGAAATTCTGTACTAGTGAAGACAGTACCATTATACGAAACAATGACTTCTGGTAGGTCACGTGCACTAAAACATTGGCACAGCTTTTCAATAGTTGCACACGATGTCGGTGATCTAACTTCATACACATCCATTCACTTAGAATTTGCATTGATGATCAATAAAAACTTGGTACCTAAAAATGGACTTACATAGTCTACATGTAGCCTAACCCAGGGTCAGCCAGGCCACTCCCACGGATGCAGTGGAGCAGAAATGGGCAACTTCTGTTGTTGCTGACACTGGAGATCGTGCTGGACCATCTTTTTTATGTCATTCTCTATACCTGGCTACCTGACATAGCTTTGTGCAAACACTTTCATCTTCAAAATGCCTGGTTGCGCACTATGAAGCTCTGTCAAGAGTGGTTCTCTTCCTTGCAAAGGGATGATGACTCTTGATCCCCACAGCAAGATTCCATCTTGACAACTTAACTCTGTTTTACAGGCATGGAATGGCCTTATCACTTCAGACACTGGTGAATTCAACCAACTTTGCAATACTTGGTCTCAGACTTTTGACAAAATTGGATCCCGGTTTGTTCAATTCTTTATTTGCTTCGCACAGACCAGCAAGGAGTCCAAGAAATACAACACAAGTACAACTTCTTGTGGCACTGGAGCATGTACAATGCTATCTGGCAAAGGAAGATGACTGAGTCTGTCTGCATGTGCTATATGCACACCCAGACAGTGCATAAAGGCGTGCTCATACACCAATAAAATCAAAGCCCAATGTTGAATTCTGGCTGAGGCTATTGGCAGAATGGCTTTATCCTCACTAAATAAACCCATTAGTGGTTTGTCATCAGACATTATGGCAAAATGTTGGCATGCAGAGACTGGCAGAATTTCTCCACTCCAAATATTACTGATAAATCTTTCTTTTTAAGTTGTGAATAACCCTTCTTGGCTGCAGAGAGGGTTCTGGAGACATAACCAATTGGCCTTTCAGATTCAATTTCTGCCTTTTCTTCTCCTGTTCGTCACAGGGTTTTGTCTCATCCATCATTTTGATTTCACATTCGGCCAAATTTCTCTCTGGTGAAATTTTAACTTGGTTCAGTTCGGTGGCTAAGCTACCCATGGCTTTGCTAGTCGCATCTTGGAAAGTTCTTTCCAAAGCCTTTTTTGTTTCAATCAATTGATTCTTCAGCTCTTCTGTCTCCTTCTTGTCTCTTTCAGCTTCCTCCTGGAACATTGAACATTGTTGAGTCCTCTCTGCCAATTGTTTCTTCAGTTTGTTCAGAGTGGCACTGCATTCATTTCACTTCTTTTCATGATTTTCCTGTGGAACCAACTCTGACCTGAGGGATCCTTGCTTCCTGCGACTCTCCTAACTCATACTGAAACACATTGTTATATTCCCTTATCAACTCAGGAACTCTTCATGTTCTTACTTGAAAAGTTTCTGACCAGTTGAGCTTAATTTTTTGTAACCAATCATGACCCAGAAGACTAGATCCTTCACCTGTCACTATGATCACTGGAAGCTGGGCTGTCTGTTGCCTATGGGACACAGGTACTGTGGCGATGCTCTTTACCTGTATTGGCTCTCCAGTGTAGGTCTTCAGCCAGCAGTGGTTGGGTACCTTCATTTAGGTAATTAAATGTGCCTTCTCCCACCACTGTAGTCGAGGCTTCTATATTTACCTCCATGACTAGAGGCTTCCCATTCACTTGAAGGGTGACAGTGATTGGTTCAGTTTTCACTGCTTTGACTTTGCATAGGGAATAGATATCAGTATCAGCAGTTTCTGGTTCTGTTATATCGTGCACTTCAATCACTTTGGTCTGCTGTCTGCTTGGCTGTCTCAATTTCATCCTGCATTGCTTTATTACATGCACTTTTTTGTGACAGTAGTGGCATTCTGCCTCCATAAATCTGCAGGTTTCCGGTACAGGGTTATCCTCATATTGGTAACAGATTAATTTCTGAATCGCTGATGGATGCTTCCACTGTGCCTTTTCGTTTTCAAGCAGCAGAAACTGTCTCCTGCTTCGCCGCTGTCTCTCTGGCTTTTGCGCTATGCCTGTCAGTAGGTTCCCGCCCCAAATGAATAATGGCACCATGTGGCACACTCTGCAAAGCCTGCAGGTCCCTCTCACCAATCTCCATGGCTAGTGCTATTTCCATGGCGCGCTCCAAATCAATGTTAACGTCTGTAAATAAACAGCGCTGAATGGTGTCACCATGAACCAACCAATCCTGCAACATATCATTGAGTGCGTCTCCGAAGTCGCAATTCTCAGTCAACTGTTTTAACTTGGTGATATGAGTTGCGATGGACTCATTGGGACCCTTACTCTGGAGTTAAACTTAAATCTCTGCATAATCATCGATGGCTTCAGCTGAAAATGCGTCTTCACGATGTCTACCTGCTTATTAAAAGATGTAGAACTTAGTGCATTCGGGGCCACCAGACAGTGGCTGTTATTTATTTGCCACAAAATAAAAACCTAGGCGCTCTATGTGCTGGCTCCAGTCTTCCATGGACGAGTCATAAGGGTCAATTCTGCTGAAGAGTGGCATGACTGGTGAGTATACTTTTCTCTCTTTCCTTAAGAATTGATGTACTCACATTCACAAGGCGAGGTGCAGCACGGAGCTATCCCATCTTCATCATCAATTGTAATAAATTTCATGTACTGGGCAGGTTTCTTACTTGAAACAGATAGCTTTATTACAGAGCTCTCTAGAAGCTACATGATTGAACCAGGTCTATGACTAGAAAGTTCCGCCATTAAGATTACCCGCGCAGAGCTGATTTGTCAGTACAATCACACAACCCCTAAAGGCAGTAGGAAAAGGTTCACCTACAATCATTACATCAAGCATTTGAATTTCTGCTCCAGCTTCTCTGGGTTTTTCCATTAACTGTCACCATGTTGTGTGTTGAATGTTCAGTTGGTCTCACAAAGAGGTTCTGAACCTTGTATGGTTGAAAATTAAGTGTTTATTGATAACACATAACTATGTACATACATACAGACAATAGTCCAAGCTATGAGCTAACACCATGCTGGCTTCTATGCAGGTGTCTGTCCAGGTCTAATCTCAGGTCATATGTCTCTTTACATTACACCATGGGTGGTACTGTTTTCCCGGTCCCACATTAACCCTTGCTATGCCAGATACCCTTATACTACAACACTTACTTTGGTCTCATCTCACTTTCACTGCCAACTTTCTCAAGAACTATGGAAACCCAATTTAAATATGATAATTCAGCGTCCTACCACTCTATGGCAGGACAATCAGACACCTCGATATCTACCACCATTTGGCTTGTGTGTGGTGGGTAGCAATCATGTTCCATTCATTTCACTTTTAACCTCTCTCCCACCCATCATTTGTGTGATAATGTTAACCCCCAAGTCCTTATACAGTGGGGTGTTTAGAAATGGAGAAAGGCAATTCCAAATAGGAACCAATTGTCTGAAATATCCTTTTTATTTTCAAACATGCTTTGCAGGGAGATCAGGGAAGAAAAAAGACTCACATCTGACCTCCTTCAACAATGTCACTGTTAACATTGACATTGTCTCCTCTGTGACTGAAATTGGCTTACTCACCAATGAGATACTAGTCTGTAGGACAATAGGTGTCCAAGCTAAGGTAGCAGAATGAATGCCTGATATTCAGTAAAAGGCCTTGAAAGGTCGGTGCCTTACAAAGCCTCTGTTCAGTCAGCATCCAATGCCGACCTCTACACAGCGTGGCTATTTTCTGCCAAAGGAAAGATTGAATGGTGAATATATAGTATATTAAAACCACTATGCCCCTGGCAATGAAACTCAAACTGGGGAAGACACTCTCAGTGAGAGAAGGAAAACTCTGATTTTAATTCTTTTGTTGGGAAAACATTAACTCATTGTTGGCCAGTTGGAGCCTATATAGTGAAGAAAGTAAAATGAAGGTGGAATGACAGATACCACAGAAACACTTGTGAACCCACTGTGCTTATTTTTTACTCTAATAAAATCCATAGCAAATCTCATTGAGAAAAGTTATACAAGCAGTCACCAGCTACTGGAGGCTGATAAAAAGTATAAAAAGCAGCAGCTCCTTCCCCGTCTGCACAAAATTCCCAAGTTAGCATTCATTCCTTGTCACACTCTGTTCTCCCACTGTGTGGTTGCAAATCCTGACTGCTTTTATAGAGAGCTACAAGTTGCACCCAAGTTGCAACTGCTAAATCAGCTTCCTGTCACAGAAATTAACACCTATTCAGGCAGCTACTTTCAATTGATTGGCAGATAACTGCCACTGCCAGTCAGTTTCTATTAAACTAGGTAGCACTTTCTGCCATCCTGAACCAAATGTTAAACTTCATTTTAATACCTCGTTATGATCTACCCAGTTGGCTAAGAGTGTTGCAGTGTAACGCCAACTGCACAGGTTCAATCTCCATACTGGTCAAGGAAGTTCTAGGGGCCTACCTCCTTGCCTTGCCCCATAGCGATATTACGATATTATGGCATAAGACAGGATTAACAACTCTCGATGGACTGCAGCAAAGCAGAGAAATACCCTGTATCCATCATCCACTGCAGCAGTCAAGCTACCCAGACATCTTGGATCCTCCTCACCTCTAAGATCATGTGAAAGCAACTGAGAGAGTGGTGACAGCGGCATCTGTTCTTCATCCACTATAATCAAACTCCTTACTGTGGGTTTAGCTGCAAAAAGTATGACCTTTAAGTCACTTCCAGCTTGGATATACTTGAACAACAAAGAGTCTGCTACCACTACAACTAAGGTCAACCTCTTCAATCAGTGGCAGAATCAATGGGGAAGTCAGGAGAGTCATGGCTTCTGTAATCATTCTAAGGTTGGTCAAAGCAGCTTTGGAAGGCTGCCTGCATTTCATTCTGAGGAACATTTGCCACTATTGTTCTCCTCCAGGCTCTGCTTGCAAGTTTGTGCGTTCCTGGCATATCCTTCAAACCAAGTATGTCATTTTTCACAACACCATCCGCGCTACGCCAATGCCTCCCCCTCCCCCACCACCAACCCCGCACCTCACCTCCCCCCCCCCCACCCCCACCCCCACCCCCACCACCCCACACCAGCACCCAGCTTGTTGGTTGAGGTTGGCTCCATCACTTCTTCAGCCACATTTTCAATCATCTCCCCTGACTTCCCATCATGCTCCTGGCTGAATGCTGCTATTAATGAGAAGGAAAATGCATAAAGGGCGACCAATTCACTGCCACATGCCATTTTATACTCTTGCTGAAGTTGAATTGCATCCCCTTTGCCTCTGCCAGTGCCACTCATGAGGGCAAGGTTGCATATTGTGCATAATCACAACCAATCATATTAGCACATTCATCAACACTGTTTACAGTCTGAACAGGCTATGAAATATGCACATTTCTATTGTATTCAATGGGTTGTTAAGCATTATTGTTTCTTAAGAAACAATTTTCTGATTAATTTTTCAGCCTGGACATTTCAATGCAGTCTGTTGAATCAGCTGGGCACCTCTTATACCTCATTGCTTTGCACCTAGTGCACTTCATGAGTCAATGTCCTCAATTATTGTACAACAATAGCTTGCACTTGTAAAGGGTTCTGAATCTAGCAAAACATTCTGAAGCACCTCAAGCGATTGAGGAAAAAGTTGGTGTGATGTGACTGTAGAGGTGTTTGAAGAAGCATTAAGAAAACTTCTGAATGTTGGAGGGGAAAGAAGAGGCATTGGATTTAGGAAGGGAATTCCAAAGCGCAGGGGCATGATGGCATGTTTTTTCTTTATTCTTTCATGGTATGTGGATATCACTGGTAATGCCAGCATTTGTTGCCCATTCTTAATTGCCCTTGATTTGAGTAGCTTACTCAGCCATTTCAGAGGGCAGTTAAGAGTCAACTATGTTGCTGTGGGCCTGGAGTCACATGTTGACCAAACCAGGAAAGGATGGCAGATTTCCTTCTCTAAAGGACATTTATGAACCAGGTAGGGTTTTAGAGCAGTCAGGGGTGGCTTCACAGTCACCATTACTAAGACTAGTTTTCAACTCCAGATTCATTGATTGATGCCATGGTGAGATTTGAACCTGTGTCCCTCAGCGAATTAGCCTGGGCCTCATGATTACTAGTCCAATCACATTACTATTATACCACTGTCTTCCCTACAAGTAACTTTGATGGTGGAGCTGGAGGAAGGATGGATGTGCAATAAACCAGAGTGGAGCTTACAAGAAGAAGTGGCTACAGGGGAAGGATGATTGTCGTCAGACGGTTGAGACCTTTGACAAACACCAACATTTTGTTATAACTATGCTGGGGGACTGGGAGCCAGTGGGATTCAGCAGGACAAGGATGATAGGTGAGGGGAACTTTATGTCGGACAACATTTGACCTTTGGAGGTCTGGCGAATTAGTATAAGTGGACCTCAGGAGAGCGATGAGGAGAAAGTTGGAGAAATTCCTATATGAAAAGGCTCTCCTGAAAGAAAGTCAAAATGAACTCTTTTGCATGAACTTCAGTTGACAACCAGTGCAGGTTTTGTGGAGATATTGATTATATTGTCTGTTTAGCGGGAGCTGCAAGCACTTGCCTCTAACTGGTGTGAAAAGCAAATGATAACGATTTCATTTTGGGCATGAAAATGCATGTATAAAAGTGTGGCAGTAAGCAAGAGCTGACAATTATATGGTGACCTTGTTAAATTAAAAGGAACAGTGAGTTATTGAAAACATGCAAAAAGTTCAGGGAAAAATGAAACATTAAGGGTGGAAGTGAGGATAAAAGGGATGACAACAATGAGAATATTCTCCCCCAAATATTAAGGTTTTGCTTGAAAAATATACCGCAATCAAGAGTCTCGATTATGTCTCTCAAATTCAGGTGTGGTTTGCTAAGGTCTCTGGAGCTGCCTGTTCATCAGATCTGTCAATAGCTTGGTGGTTCTAATGCAGACTATTCAGTGGCAAGTTTTATAGTGGTCACCCTTCTAACATTAGTAGTAAAAATTAACAAGTGGGAGTCTGTGGTGAAGAACCATGTCCCCTAGTTCTTTCCAGCTAAAGGTTGAAGGTAAGGTAAATCCAGGAAGTTGTGGTGAGCGTGGAATTTAAAAACCTCACCATGGAAGGGATTGAAGACTGAGGGCAATACAGAGTTCCCAGGCTTTAAGACCATGCTAAGGAATGATATAGAGTAGTGGGAGCTTTGCTAGGAACACATTGAAGAGTAGGAAGGAGGGAGAATGTATGGGACAAAAGATGGCTCAACTTTGAGGTGAGTGGGTGGGTAATAAAAATATTGGCACTAACCAGTGTACTTGTTTCCCATCGTCATTCCCGGTGCCTTCAACTTTCACCAGGGTGGAGTAACAGCACCCTCAAATATTCACCTGATCTGCTAATAACAGTAATTAAGGACATTAAAGAACTCATGGAGGGCCATGTTCTGATCTTGATGGAGGCACATGGGCTGCACACCATGTCTGAGACCAGGTACGTGGAGCCAGCAACAGAGCAGGGAGAATAGTGCAGAGGGGGACTCTGCCATTGGCACACAGTTGCCATCCACTCAGCGAGGTTGTGGGAGAAATGGTCAGTAAGCTGTACAAGCCGCACAGTGGGTGGTCAACCTTCTGGCATCGCTGGGCATAAGAGGAGGGGGCAGGGCTGCCAAACAATTGGGATTCCACCTGAGTGAATGGAAGTTAGCCACCAACAATGGGAGTACCACTCTTAGGTTCCAGGTCCAGTGGTGATGAGAAGCACCATCCTCCATGCAAAGGACAGCACGCTGATCATCAGGAGGGAAGAGAAGAGATACAAGAGTCAGGAAGGCAATGGAGGCCAAACCCACAGCATTGGATCTACTGCTAAAAACAGAGATACCTTGAGATGACTGAGAACCAGCATTGAAGGAGACTGTGCCTATCCATGCAGATGATAACAGCATTTCAACCCAAAAAAAGCTCACACCTCACCATACCCTTTGAGTAGCCATCAATGTCACATTTACCTTGAACTTCTTCGCCTCTGGCTCTTTCAAGCTGCATATCTTGGTGGCATCTTGCAAGAGGCTGTGTAACACGGCATCTCACAGGTTACTGATGCTCACTTTGAAAAACATGGGTAGTGCATACAATTCCTCTCAGGTGATGCCTTGCAGGCATAGAGGGCAGTGAGTTTCACTTCCATTGCTGGATCCCCCACAAGTGCAGGACATCATCAGTTTGACCCATGTGGCCATCAAGGCACCAAATGAGTGGCCAGTTAGATCCACCATCAGGAAAGGTTTCCACTCTCTCAACTGATCTGCGACCACAATAAGAGACTCCTGCATGTGTGTGTTCTCTTTCCCAGCAGCTGCAATTACTCCTTCACCTTCCAGAATTCCAATGTGCCGCAGATCTTCATTCCACCTCCCCAAACTATGTGGATGGATTCTAGGGGACAGGAGTTATCCCTTAAAGCGATGGCCACTCACCCTCTACCTGACCCTGACACAGGAGGCAGAGAGATTCTACAATCGCAGACACCTGCTCAATAGAACAACTATCGAGCAGGTCCTCGGGCTGATGAAGGTGCAGTTCCATCGCCTGGGCCGGTCTGGTGGTGCACTGCAATACACATTTGCAAAGAGATGTAAATCTTGAAGGCAGAGATGGCCCAGATGGACACAGCTCATCAGAGGTAGAGGAGGAGCAGGGTGAGGAAGAGGAAGATGCTGGGCACGGTGATGTCCTGGCTGCACGGAGAGGGGGCCAGTGCTAGTGTGGGCCTCGAGGGTCTCACCAGGGCTCCAGCACCGTAAAGGATGATCTGATTCAGGCTTGAACCCCTCTGACCCAGGAACAAAATCAAGAACCACCATAATGGTTTAAATCAGGCCTGCACACATTCAGTCCTGCCTCTCTCCCCACGCCCCCGTGGCTGCTAATATCGCCCAATCTACCCTCTAGTCAATTAACAGACTGTCCCCATGAAAATTGGGACCTGTGACTGCTTCCCATTGGGGTTGGGCTTGGGACCTGGAAAAAGTCCTGACATCCTTTTCCTTCCCCAGAAAGGAAATCCTGCCCTTGGAGTTTAGAAGGAACAAGAGAGGAAAGTTCAGAGGAGCAGCTATGACTTGAATTTATTTTGTTCTCTGGACATTCAGGAAGGTATCTTTTAACATGTTATAAAAAGGAGGAAAAGGGCAAGATGGATAATCTGTGCAATTTTGAAATTTCTGGTTCATTTCTAATTGAGTTTCAGTTAGTTCAGCGACACTGACTATTGGGGTGGAGATAGGCCATGTCAAAGCAAAGTTTATTTAATTTATTGGTTTCTTCTTGTTATAAGGAGCAAAGGGTCTGATTTTTATAGATTCTTGGCCATGCAATCCTGTAATTAGATATTGGGTAGCTCCACAGGCCTGAGGGCCACCAGAGATCTGATATGGAGGTGCCCATTGACAACTAACCCTAGAGAATATTCACCGTAGACCTGAAATTTGTGATACTGATCATGGTGAAAGGGAAAAAGAAAAAACTTGCATTTATATAGTGCCTTTCATTAGGATGTCCCAAAGTGATTTACAGCCAATTATGTACTTTTGTAGTATAGTTACTGGTGCAGGAAATGCAGCAGCCGATTTGCATTAAGCAAGGTCCCACAAATAGCCATGTGATCAAGGTCAGGCCATTTGGGATGGAATCGTCCGTGCCCACTAGCGACGGGCGTGTTCAGTGGTGTGAGTGGACATTAAGGTGTGAAGGCCAAAAATCGGTTTCACAACATCGTGAAACCAGTTTGTGATCGTCCGATCAGCCCGTCAATATGGGCCGAGTTTCCCGCCATCAAACGTCGGGAACCTCATTGTAATACATCAGCATATAATAATAAGGCCAGCACAACGGACCCGCCCCCCACCTCCCCCTCAAAGCTGGATCATCCACCTACACCGGTGTGATTGCACTCTGACGTGTTTCACAACAACATATGAAAGGTGTGCACTTGGCGGGCTGCACTTTGAGGGGAACTCGGAGGTGGGTGAAGTGTAATGCTGTGGAGTGCTTGCGAGGGATGCCTGTTGGACTTGAAGGTTGAGGCACCTTGTGGGGGGTGGGGGGGGTGGGGGTGCTGGGATGCAAAGGCTGACCTGCGCTTGAGGATAGGGCAGAAGCATGAGTGGGGTGATGGGGTGATGGGTGAGGGAAGCGGCCAAGCATTAGGGACATCTTGAATAAAGTGACCATTCCTCTGCAGCTGCGACAGTTCAGGTGTAGCCACATTGATGATTGGAGTCAAGCCTCTAGCTTATCTGTCCACTCAAGAATCACAGAGACATAAAAGTGCCACCAAGTGCTCCAGAGCTTTTCACCCCTGGGGCACAGACTGCAAACTAATGAGCATTTTAGTGGACCGCAGACTGGGCACATTGTACAATCTCCTCGTGAAAACTTGCCGTGAAGCAGTCACTGGAGAAATCAAGGCGCTCACAGCCCCTTGCAATGTCAGCATCCCAGTTTGGACCAGTCTCCCCCATGGTTCTAACTAACAGTGCAGCCTTGCAGTGCGGGTTAGGAGAATGTCGAGAGTACAACTTGCAGCCCAGTGGGCAAAGGTGCCGCCAATCAGTCAGCTGGAGTGGGGCAGAGGAAGGTGGGGTTTTGGGCAGCCATGAAGCGCGCTAAACTTTGGCCAAAGTGGCAGCCAGCACTCACCGGGAAGCATTAACGGGCCTTCAAACTTAACCAAGAGAGGTTCTTAGTACACCCATGCTAACCCACGTGTCTTTCTCTTTCATCCTGCAGGAAGAGAACATCAGGATCATGGAGCCTGGTGAACTAGCTGTATGCGTCAGGGCTTACAGAGAGCGAAGGCAACGGAGAAGAGAATGACTGAGGTGCCTTGTTGGGCAGAGGGAGGAGCAGCACCCACTGGAAGAAGGGGCAGCTGGGGCTTCCACACATGCAGCCAAAGAGCCACAACGAGCCATTGCTGGTCGGCACCTAGCAACACCCAGGGTCTATAGATGCCGCCTTTCATTCCTGCAGATGATCAAGAACCAGTGTCGCTGAATACTGCACAAGTCTGAGGAACTGGACAGACACATCTGCCAGCTACTGCAGGACCTGGCACCATATTAACATAAGACCATAAGACGTAGGAGCAGAAATTAGGCCATTCGGCCCATTGAGTCTGCTCCGCCATTCAATCATGGCTGATAAGTTTCTCAACCCCATTCTCCCTGTAACCTTTGATCCCCTTACCATTCAAGAACCTATCTATCTTGGTCTTAAATGCACTCAATGACCTGGCCTCCACAGCCTTCTGTGGCAATGAATTCCATAGATTCACCACTCTCTGGCTAAAGAAGTTTCTCTTCATCTCTGTTCTAAAAGGTCTTCCCTTTACTCTGAGGCTGTGCCCTTGGGTCCTAATCGCTCCTACTAATGAAAACATCTTCCCCACGTCCACTCTATCCAGGCCTTTCAGTATTCTGTAAGTTTCAATCAGATCTCCCCCTCATCCTTCTAAACTTCATTGAGCATAGACCCAGAGTCCTCAAACATCCCTCATATGTTAAGCCTTTCATTCCTGGGATCATTCTCATGAAACTCCTCTGGACCCTCTCCAAGGCCAGCACATTCTTCCTGAGATACGGGGCCCAAAATTGCTCACAATATTTTAAATGTGGTCTGACCCGAGCCTTATAAAGCCTCAGCAGCACATCCCTGCTTTTATATTCTAGTCCTCTCGAAATAAATGCCAACATTGCATTTGCCTTCCTAACTACCGACTCAACCTGCAAGTTAACCTTAACAGAATCTTGGATTAGGACTCCCAAGTCCCTTTGCACTCCAGATTTCTGAATTCTCTTCCCATTTAGAAAATAGTCTATGCCTCTATTCTTCCTACCAAAGTGCATGATCTCACACTTCCCCACATTGTATTCCATCTGCCAATTCTTTGCCTATTCTCCTAACCTATCTAAATCCTTCTGGATTTATATTTCTTCTGGAGGGCATCCACTGCCAGTGGACATGAAAATGACAGCAGCCCTCAATTTCTATACCACTGGCTCCTTTCAGGGCTCCATACAGATGACCTCTGGGATATCACAAGCCTCCACCCACAAATCTATCCATGAAATTATGGATGCCATCTTCACAAGGTGCATTTCAACCGGGACCAGGGCAGCCAGGATGCAAAAGTGATTGGATTTGCACAGATCTCAGGTATCCCACTGGTGCAGGGTGCCATCGACTGCCCTCACATGGTGCTCAGATCTCCGTGGCAACATGTGGTCAACTATGTCAACCACAAGGGCATCCACTTGCTGGGGTGTGACCACCATATCCTACAAGTCTGCGCACAACTCCTACATTCTCAGTCAGTCACAGGTTCCTGACGTCATCCAGGGTCCACAGAGGTTGCAGGGATAGCTCCTCAGGGACAAGGTCTACCCACAGAGGACGTGGCTGATGACACCTGTGTGGCAGCCTCAGACTGCAGCAGATCGACGCTATAATGAGGCTCATGCTGCAACTCACATCTTGGTGGAGCAAACCATTGGGATGCTGAAAATGAGGTTCCAGTGCCTGGACCAGTCTGGTGGAGGCTGAAATACAGTCCACAGAGGGTGTCACGCATCATCATCGCCCGCTGTGCCCTTGACAACATGGTGCTGCAACAGGGAGAGTAGCTGGCTGAGGAGGAGATGCAGGAGCTGGATGTCTCCTCCGCTGAGGAGGACACCAATGGTGATGAGGGTGAGGAGATCCTCAAAGGTGATGATGATGGGGATGAGGTCATCGCACTGGCCAGATGAGGCAGGCACGCTCAGGAGGCCCTCATAGCTGCTAGATTTGTGGTGGATGATGACAACTTGCAGTGAGGAGACCCATAAGATCTATGAACATTTGACTCCTGTCTGGCTTATGGCAGCGCACATACCTTCTGCCATAACGCTCCTGTCATGAAGATGCAGTGGAGGACATAATAGTCACTCAATGGCAGGAGGATGATGATGACACGCATTGAGAACAGTCCATAGATCTTCACAAAGCCTCTGAAAATATCTGACTCCTGTCTAGCTGAGGGCAGCTCGCTTGCACTCTGATCAGGGGCATAACATAGAGACACAGCCATGAAACTTTAAAAGCATCTGATTTTTTGTCTGCCTTCAGCACCTGAGCCCTTCAGGAGCACAGCATCACTGGTCACTGATACTGAAGAGATAGGGGGCCAGTCCCACCTTGGAGGTGCTGAGAGCACACAGAGAGAATGACGGAACTCTGTGACAGCTGCCACTACATTCTGGCAGCAATGACCAGCACCATCGAGGTGCAGGCATCAGTAATGTAGCCAGGGAGTGTGAGTCCGGACTATCACTTTGGCTGCACAAAGCACTGGGGAGAGGCCCTGGGCTGAGACACCTGCTTCTATCTTGTGCAGAAATGTTTCACATCTGACTAACAAGAACCCTATACATCAGAACAAAGAGCAATGGTCAGGAAGGCATTGTTGACAGATTATTGACAATAGGGAACATTATGTATAAGGGTTTAACGCCCATGCCCATGCTGTCCAACTACATCTTCTTAATCTTCCTAACCCTGCTGCTATGCCTTGCTGCTCCCCAGACGTCCACAGTGGAGATGGAGGCAGCTGCTGACTGCTATGCCCTGCCTGTGATAACCTTGACGGGCGTCCTCTGGAGGGCCGAGACCTGGAGGGCCCCAGCCTGCATTCGGGGTCCTGCTGTGTGGCAGTGGCACCTCCTCAGCCTGTGGAGCTGGAGCTGCTGAAGTCACAGGAAGAGGGGAGTCAGATTGGCCGGACAATCCTAGAGTCACCAGGATGGATGGCTCCGGAATGTGCAACTGCTGATCTTCCTCCCTATAGGTTCCCAAGACCCCTGGCTGACTCTTTGAGGAGAAGGGGTAGTTGGAGTGAGATCGGGCTGCCCCACATCCCTCTCACGTACACACTGTTGGAGGCCAACTATGGCAGCAGCGATAGAGTTCAGCCCATGCAGCAGTGCAGGAGCAACATCCTCGACTGAGGTCACTATGGTGACTGCCATCCTACCAGCGTTTACCTCGGTCCAATGGCATGCCAGCACTATCGCCTCAGCCTGAAGGTGGACAAACTCTTCCATCATGCCTTGCAACCTGAGGAGTCCAGTGGACATCCCTTCCTGATGTTCCCGAGCTTGCCTTTGCAGTTCCAGTGACATGCCCGTCCAGAGGCTCATTATCTGTCTCGGACTCAGCAGATTTCTGGCTTCCAGCAACCCTCTAAGTGCCGGGGATGTGGGAAGTCCCTGCCTCTGACTGCTGTGGATCAGGAAATGTGATGTGCTCACCAGATTGTGATCCCGAGGCTACTCTAAATCTAGGTCCCACCGAGGTGTGTGTCTCTGCGCCGGTGGAGGATGTGGATGAGCGCTGTGATAGGACTTCAAGGAGGGTGCCTTCAGATTCCTCTTCAGAGGTTTCTTCAGAGCTTGATTGGAGGCCCTAGGTCATGGAGTCTGTCGGCTGTTTGGCAGATGTGCCTTGCGAAAGCACGGGAAGATAATTAATGCATGGCAGTGGCCTGTGAAAGAGGACACATCACTCCCAGCATGGTGTCTGATGATGTTGCACTGCTGGATCCTCACTTGGTTGAGCAGCGCCGACCTCACCGTCAGCACAGGAATGGTCCCGGTCATCGCCAGCCAGCTGGATGATTCTGTTTTCAAAGTCCATGAGGACCTTGATTTCAAGCATTCCTCCATCAGTCTGTGACCTCTCCCTCTTGTGTGCCAGATTTACATGCACTTGTAGAGATGGAAAGAGTGTAAGCAGGATGCCTGCCAGGCTAGATGATAAGTATGCCTGGCATGTGTGGGTGATGAGTGGTCCCATGGACTGGATAAGGACAATGAAGGCATTTGTGAGAGAGTGAATGGTGATGTCCCTTGAACTATCAGTGAGTGTGAGGGCCCTGTGGGTGTGTGATGAGTTTGTGAGTGTGTGAGTTGAGAGTGATGAGAAGAGTGAAATACCCTGGCAGAACAGAGGAGGTCATTCATCCTCTTGTGGCACTGGGTGGCTGTCGTCTTCTAAAGGACATTGGTGCTGACCACCACCTCCCAAGCCAGATTAGCGATATTGCTGCCCATCCTGCAGCCAGAGTTGGGGTGGAGGACATCATGGCAAGCCTCCACTGCGTCCAAAAGGCTCTTGAGAGATGCATCATTGAACCTGGGGGCTGGAGCCCTCTTGCCTTTCAGGGCCATGTCTTCTTTGTAGCAGTCTTGGGTTGGAAGCACTGAGGTGTGCTTGCGGCTGCACTTTAAATATGGTGCCTGGCATGATGGAGCAGCCAAGATGATGGTGTGACGGGCGAATAAAAGCCCACCCACCATGGAAATGGCGTGTTTCCCCGGAATGAATACTTAATGTGGCGGGTTTGGGAAGATACCGCGTGAAAAGCCATCATTGTGGCTGGCAGGTAAAACGTCATTTTACCCAACCATTACTGCACTTAGTGCAAATCTGGGACAGCTCCTCCCTTGGTTGTTTGATGTTAAGAGGAAAATATTGGCCAGGACACCGGACATAACTCTGCTGCTCGCCTTCAAAATGTTGCCATGAAATCTTTTGCTCTACTGGAGAAGGGAGATGGGACCTCAGTTTCGTGTCTCATCCAAAAGATGGGGTATTTATACATAGTGTTTGGTCTATGTGATCTCTGGTTGCATTGTCTAAGGGGTTTGGAGAGGAATATTCCAGAGTAATTTTTTCCCTTATTGGCCATGGACTTTTCAACCTGTACATTTTGTGATTCCCATGGGATTACATAGCCTCGCGGGGTGGGGTGAGAGTAAATGTCTAGTCATGATGCTCTAGCCGTCGTGCATATGAGGTAGGCTTGATGGAGCAGCTGGTTTTTTTCCTGTCTGCCAACTTCAAACGGTTGTAATGGAGACGCTGCAATATAGAACCAAAAGCACGGTTAAACAGGAAGGCTTTTGAAAGAAGACATGGAGGTGGCAAAGTGGATGAAAATAGAAAAAGGAACCCAAACAGTGCAGTATTGACCAAGGCAGTGTAGATGGAGCAAGGAGTGAGGAGAAGAGCCTCGAAGGAGAAGATACTGTGCAGAGATGTAGGGAGAAGGTCACCAGAGTAGAATGGAAATGGAGAGACTTGAAAAGAAACAGAGAATTTTGAAATCAACACATCAGGATATAACAAGTGAAGCTTGGAGATGATGGTAGGAATGTTTGAATTTGTGAGGCCATGAGCTGCAGTGTTTGGATAACTTGAGCTTCATGGAAGGTTGATGAAACAAGACAAATTGAGGTAACTAAAGGGGACATGAAGATTGCAATAAAGATAGAGCTGAGGGGGATTTCTTATCAGATGGCAATTAGGACTTTACTTGGATTTTCCATTCCAAGCACATCTTCCACCAGTACGGATACCTGAGTGGAACAACACAGAAATGTGAATGAGGCTGATCCCTTGGAAAGCAAAGTTTTAGAGTAGTAGTCTCATCTATGCTGTTCTTTATCTTTCTTTCTGCTTTCCCCCACACCCCCTTCCTACAACATACACATACCAAAGTACTTCCACTTTGCTGCCAGGCATATTATACTGAGAAGTTACAGCGAATGTTAGAAATCCAACTGCAACTGTTTGTTATTGGCCCATATCAATTAAACACATTGAGTAACAGTGGTATTGTCTTACAAATCTGGGCTTCACAAACTGTGTGTCCCATCATGCCCCCATGTCTAATTATCAGGAGGCCCAAACTGAGGGAAGGAATGTGGATTTTCTGTCCCTGAGAGCTGTGTAAATGAGTGACAATATAGTATTTACTTAATATTCTAGTGGCATCTATGGACAGAAATTCAATGCTGCATCAACTCCATTTACTCTGTTGTAACAAGCCACATATGTGTGATTTACTATTGTTGTGTTAAGTGGTTTGGATATTGATTTATTTATAACATTAAAATAGGACTGAATAGTCTGGAAGTCCTGGAAGGAAATGGCGGATGCTACCAAGGTACCTATGTAAATCGAGGCTACTCCTAGAGGCCTTGGTTTTCGTGGTGTACAAGATAGACTCATTGCTATCAAACTCATCCCTGTGAGTGAGATGATCAAGGTTATTACATATGTGACCCTCTGTCTTGAACAATCGCTACAGTTCACTGAATACTACAAAATGTTCTATCTTACATTACATAAAAGAATCATTTTACATTTATATAGTGCTCTATCACATCCTTAGGGTATCCCAAAACAATTCAGAAGCAATGAGTTTCTTATGAAGTGCAATCATTGTCTCTGAAAACATTATATCTCTGCAAACATTAAGAGCCCACGAATACAGAATGAGTTGAGTGAAGGTAATCTGTCTTTGGTTTTGTTGTTGGAGAGAGGAATGGGTTGGATATCCTCCGACAATGACTTGGATCTTTTACACTCACTTTAACAGGTAGACTGAGTCTTGGAGATCTCACATGAAAGAGAACACCTCTGATAACTGGTTACATAAAGTTTATTGTGGTCAACTTTGCAGATCAACAGGAGGTATTGATAGCTTCAAAGACCTGAAACCCAATAAGATCATTCCATGTTTCAGCTTGTGGCTGACTGTACTAAATCTGTGTTAGAAACAAGTTCCTTTGTTTTTATTCTTCAATACACAAGCTTTAGTAACTTAAATTTGGACGAACTGATATCCAAACTCATTCTTCATACTGTTCTCTGATATCATCACACCTCTGACAGTCCTCTAATGAAAATAAGATGTTTGGCTGTTCAACCATTAAATCCACACTCACCAGCTGGTTTCAGTTAGAGTCTTACATGGAAGAATAAAGCCACACAGATCTTAAGCTCCAGACTCTCGTAACATATTCCAGTCAGCTTCCGATCTGGAAGAATGAGTGAGAAGTGGTATGAAGCTGCTGCCAGCCTGTGGAAAATTTGGACAGCATTTGGCCCCCACATCAGTGAATTCAGGCAAGTGCAGGACTGTGGGATCTGGGGGAGGAGGTTCAGTAATGAAGGAAAGGGGAGTCCAGGGCAGGAAAGGCCTTAACCTTTTTTGTTTGTATCCTCCTGGGCCCATTAAGGAAAATGAACTACCTACCTTGAGTAACCATTTCTGTTTCCAATCTTCTTCTCACTTTATGTCACTTGGCATGAGAAATACAGCAGCTTCCCCACTGAGGTCAGAGCTAAAATAATGACCAGGGCCCAGAGATGTCAATGGGCCACGATTTGCCTAATTGGGCCCCACCAACTTCAGACACATGTGTTTTCCCCCAGCTCAGGACAGCAGGTTAACATTGAAGATCACAAAATCCAGGTAGGATAAGATACCTGGCTGAGTTTAATTGCTTACCTGCTTGGTTTATGCTGGGCTGGTAGGGTGAAAATTGACTCCTTCGTCTCATAAATGACAAAAATGTGCTTTTGTCAGAAACTGATATCAACCTCCACAAAGAGTAATCTAATAGTGAGATGGAACATACATAGACCAGCACAAGATTTGTTCAGTAGTGCAAAGCCATTGGCAAGATTAGGAACCCCAATCACCCCCACCCCCACCCCCACCCCCCTCTTAAAGATCTGCAAACATTCTGGAACCAACTGGAACTCAAAAGGCTACTGCATCAATTTAAGAAATAAGAAGCCTATTATGGGTTATTAGTGAAGGAAAGTAATTCCAGTGAAGGTCTGTGCTATTGATTCATTCTTTATTTCAGGTTAGTTGGAGGAGCATTGGGATTTTAGAGACAATTTACAATGTACAATAGTGTATGAAGGGCCTTTGCCAATCATAATCTGACTGTGGTGGACAAAATTGATTTTCCAATCTTATCAGAATCTAAGCTTGTTTATTCATCTTTCACAGCAATTGTGTTTTGCTCTTGTGAAATTACATAGCTCTGGAATCTAGATCCAGGTCATCCTGGCTGTCATGCACATCCGTGGTGCACTAAAGGGTTTTGGCATTCCCAGATGAACTGCTTGATAAAATACCACATGGATGATCCAATCACCGTATCTCATGGAGGAGCGAGACAAGGAAAATGCCAACTGAGAAGCAAGGACAGTTCAAAGCAAGGTAATGGTCTACATCTGATTTAACATACTTCCCCAAATGAAAAGAGCTTGCAAGATGTTGAAGCTTAGAGGGGGGATATAAGCAATGGAATAGAATGTAAAATGAACAAGGACATGTCACTAGTTAAAGTTCTCACACTGTCACTGTGCATGCCAGGCACCCCGGTGAGACAATGGAGATCTGCATCATGGTGCCATTGTCCTTCAATGATCAATGGGGACTCCAGGTTTGAGGCTCACATCAATGACGAGGCTACACTAGAATTGTTGCACAATCCAAAACTCTTGCCTCTGTGCACTGCACTCTTACTTTGTCTGGCTACCCCGCCTCTCCACGCCCAGTTGCACATGAAGCATGCCAGCTATCGAGCTCCAGGGGTGTCTTGATCAAGCCTGTTGAGCAGCAGGAGGTTGGGCTGCCCTCCTCCTGTACGTGCCCTCTCTGTCTGGTTATGGCTTGTCTTCTCCTGAAGGAACAGAGGAGCATTTATTAGTCCAGTCTCTACCTGCAGCACCATTGCAGCCTGGCCAACCCCAGCTGAGGAGCACTTGGCATGGCACGTGCAAGTCCTGGCCCTCGAGCCGCAAGGTATTCAGTCCCTTGGTCAACGTCGGCATCATTGACAGTTGGCACTCAGACTCTAGCACTCCTGAGGTTCATGGGGGGACGGCCATACCTTCACACTTCTGCACACTGGCCCATGCCACATGTCACTCACCCTTCCTGAGCACAGCAGGTCATTGAAGCACTTACGGCACTGCACCTATGTGCGCCGTACCATATCATGGCTGCTCACCAGTGCTGCCACCTCCTCCCATGCCCTCTTGGTGAGGTATGGTGGCCTCCTCCTCCCATCTCTGGGGACTAGGGTATCCCTCCTGGCATCCACCTCCTCCGGGTGGACAGCGAGGCATTCATCAGAAAAGCAAGGGAACGAGTGCCCACCCGACCTGTCTTCCCGCCTGCCGTGTCCAGCCACACTCGACTCCATTGGGAATGCTGAACACACATCCATCCGTGAGTGCCTTCCAAGGGCTGCCTGGACCATTTTTAAACCCGCCGCCAGGTCGCCATTGGACCCACTGGCCAACAGGCCCCCGTCTACCCTTTCCAATCCAGTGCAGAGCCACGTTTCATGCTGGGTGTTAATTGGCCCACCAGAGTGAAATTGCGGTCGGGGGCCGATAGCAGGTGGTGGGCAGTTCCCCAGCCGCTTGTGGGCCCACCCACCGCGCCCACCTGCCATCCTCAAAATCCAGCTCACAGAGTTTTTATGGTGAGAAGGAGGCCATTTGGCCCATCATGTCTGAACCAGCTCTCCAATTGAGCCATTCACCTAGTGCCATTCCCCACCTTCTCTTGTGAACCTGCACATTCTTCCTTTCAGGTAATAGTCTGATCCTTTTTTGAATGCTTCAAATGAACCTGCCTCCACCACACTTTCAAGTAGTGCATTCCAGATCCGAACCACTCACTGCATGAGAAATCTTTCCTCATGTTACTTTTGCTTATTTTACTAATTGCTTTAAATCCATGCCCTCTCATTCTTGATCCATTCATGAATGGGGTCAGTTTCTCCCTATCTACTCTGTTCAGTCCCTCATGGTCTTGAGCACCTCCATCCAATCTCCTCTCAACCTTCTCTTCTCCAAGGAAAACAGTCCCAATTTCTCCAATATACCTTCATAACTGAAGTCCCCTCTGTCCTAGAGCTATTCTCATGAACCTTTTCTGCACCCTCTCTAATACCTTCACTTCCTTTCTAAAGCGTGGCACCCACAACTGGGCCGAACTAATTACTTATATAACTCAACATAATATCCTTAAGAATTGCTGGTATATCACGCAAATGTATGAATAGGCCTAAAGCCATCACTTTCGGTCCTGAAAAGTGCCCCATCTACTTCAAATTACCCTGGAAGGACAAGGTATCTCAAAACTTTGAGCAACACTGTTACTATGAGTAACATGGTATATGAATTTCACTGCCAGTGTGATGCTAGGTATGTAGGGCATATATCCCAAAGCCTGCTCTGTCAAATTGCCTACATTATACCTGTGACTATAACTCAAGGTACTTAATTGGCTGTAAAGCAATTTGGCACATCATGAAAGGTGCTGTATAAATGTAGCTTTTGCCTTTCTTTCATTACACCTGCATGCATTAGGCAGAGTGACTGTAGCAATGGTGAACTTGGAGGCCCAATGCTGATTCTCAAAGGATAATTAATCACAGAGTAATCAATTGATGTTAGCAAAGTGTCAACAAAGAAATCACTACATTTACAAAACAATTCAAATCTGTAACTAATCCCCCCCGCAATTCTCCCTCCAACCTCCCCCCAACACCCCTCTAGCCCCCCAACCAACTCCAATCTCACACTCCAACCTCCCTCCAAACTGCCCTCAAGCCCCTTTGAACCTACCCCCAATGCCCCCACCTTCTCCCCAACCCCCCTCCAACTTTCTCCCAAGTCCCCCTTCAATCACCCCCTAACCCTCCTCCAACCTTTCCCTAACCCCCCTCCAACCTTCTCAAACCTCCCCTCCGACAATCCCCCCAAACCCCCCCAAACACCCAACTCCCTCTCCAACCTTCCCCACAGCCCCCTCCAACCTTCCCCCAACAACCCCATCTTTCCCCCCAAACCCATAGAAACATAGAAAATAGGAGCAGGAGTAGGTCATTCAGCCCTTCAAGCCTGCTCCGCCATTCAATATGATCATGGCTGATCCTCTATCTCAATGCCATACTCCCGCACTCTCCCCATAACCCTTGACACCTTTAGAGTCTAGAAATTTCTCTTTTCCTTCTTAAATAAACTCAGTGACTTGGCCTCCACAGCCCTCTGTGGTAAAGAATTCCAAAGGTTCACCACCCTCTCAGTGAAGAGGTTTTTCCTCATCTCAGTCCTAAATGGCCTACCCCGTTATCTGAGATTGTGACCCCTTGTTCTTGATCACCCCAGCCAGAGGAAACATCATCCCTGCATCCAGTCTGTTCAGCCCTGTCAGAATTGTATACGTTTCAAGAGATCCCCTCTCATTCTTCTAAACTCCAGTGAATAGAGGTCGAGTCGGCCCAATATCTCCTCATACGACAATTGCCATCCTAGGAATCAGTCTGGTGAACCTTTGCTGCATTCCCTCTATGACAAGTATATCCTTTCTTAGGTAAGGAGACCAAAACATCACACATACTCCAGATGTGGTCTCACCAAGGCCCTGTATCGCTGCAGTAAGACATCCTTGCTTCTGTACTCAAATCTCCTCGCAATGAAGACCAACATACCATTTGCCTTCCTAATTGCTTGCTGCCCCTGCATGCTTGTTTTCAGCGATTGGTGTACAAGGACACCCAGGTCCCTTTGTACATCAACATTTCCCAACCTATCACCATTTAACAAATATTCTGCCTTTCTGCTTTTCCTACTGAAGTGGATAACTTACATTTATCCATGTTATACTGCATCTGCCACGTAAATGCCCACTCTCTCAACTTGTCTTAATTGCTTGGAAGCTTCTTAACATCCTCTTCAGCACTTACATTCCCACCTAGTTTTGTGCCATCAGAAAACTTGGAAATATTACATTTGGTGCCTCCTCCAAATCATTGATATATATTGCGAATAGCTGGAGCCCAAGCACTGATCCCTGCGGTACCCCACTAGTCACTGCCTGCCATTCCAAAAAAGACCCTTTCATTCCTACTCTGTTTTCTGTCTGCTAATCAATTCTCAATCCATGCCAATATATTACACCACACGCTTTAATTTTGCACATTATCCTCTTATGTGGAACTTTAATCAAAAGATTTCTGAAAATCCAAATACACCACATCCACTGGTTCTCCCCTATCTATTCTGCTAGTTACGTCCTCAACGAACTCCAATAGGTTTGTCAAACATGATTTCCCTTTTATAAATTCATGTTGACTTTGTCTAATCTCATTCATATTTTCTAAGTGTCCTGTCATCACATTATAATTGACTCCAACATTTCCTCTGCCATTGATGCAAGGCTAACTGGTCTGTATTACCCTGTTTTGTCCCTCCCTCCTTTTTTAAATAGTGGGGTTACATTTGCCACCCTCCAATCTGCCAGGACTGTTTCAGCATCTACAGAATTTTGGAAGATGACAACCAACACATCCACTATTTCCATGGCCACTTCCTTTATTACCCTGGGAAGTACGTTATCAGGCCCTGGGAATTTGTTGGCTTTCAGTCCCATTAATTTCTCCAGCGTTGTCTTTTAAGTAATACTAATTTCCTTCAGTTCCTCCTTCTCACTAGGCCCTCGATTCCCAAGTATTTCTGGAAAGTTAGTTGTGTCTTCCTCCGTGAAGACAGAATTAAAGTAGTTGTTTAATTGCTCTGCTATTTCCTTGTTCTCTATTATAAATTCTCCCATTTCGGACTATAAGGGACCTACATTTGTCTTCACTAATCTTTTTCTTTTTACATACTTCTAGATGCTATTACAGCCTGCTTTTATGGTCCTTGCAAGTTCACTCTCATACTCTATTTTTTCCCTCTTAATCAACCTCTTGGCCTCCTCTGCTGAATTCTAAACTGTTCCCAATCCTCAGGCTTGCTACTTTTTCTAGCAACTTTATATGACTCCTCTTTGGATCCAATACTATCCTTAATTTATTTTGTTAGCCATGGTTCCTGTTGTGTTTTTGCACCAGAAAGGAATATATAACTGTTACAATGCATAAATCTGTTCCTTAAATATTAGCCATTGCCTATCCACTGTCATGTCTTTCAATGAAGTTCCCCAATCTATTTTAGCCAACTCATGCCTCATACCTTAGTAATCTCCTTTGTTTAGATTTAGGAACCTAATTTCGGATTGATTCGCACTGATTTCATCCTTAACTAACAAGGCCATGCCACCTCCTTTTCCTTTTTGCCTGTTCTTCCTAAATATCGAATATCCTTGGGTATTCAGTTCCCAGTCTTGTTCACCCTGCAGTCATGACTCTGTAGTCACAATCATATCATACCCATTTACATCTGTTTGTACTGTTAATTAGTCTACCTTATTGTGAATGCTCCATGCATTCAGATACAACGCCTTTAGGCTTGTCTTTTTACACATTTTTTTTGTACCATGGCCCTATTTGCTGCTCGCGCTTGTTTCCTCTGCCTTCCACTTTTACTTTTTACTCTTCTGTCTTTCATTCCAATCTTTGTTTCCCTCTCTTGTGTCTCCCCGCTCAGGTTCCCATCCCCCTACCAATCTAGTAACCCTCCCCCACAGTACTCCCTGTGTATCCCTGTGAGGATATTGGTCCCAGTCCTGCTGGGGTGCAACCCATCCAGCTTGTACAGGTCCCCCCTTCCCCAGAATTGGCCCCAATGCCTGAAGAAACTTAAACCCTCCCTCCTACACCATCTCTCCAGCCATGCATTCATCCGATCTATTCTCCTACTCCTGATTTCACTAGCACATGGCTAGCACTGGGAGTAATCCTGAGATTACTACCATTGAGGTATTGCTTTTTAATTTATTTCTGAGCTCCCTATATTCTGTTTGCAGCACCTCATCCATCTTTTTACCTATGTCATTGGTACTGATACAGGCCATGACCTCTGGCTCTTCATCCTCTCCCTTCAGAATGTCCTGCAGCTGCTCGGTGACATCCTTGACCCTGGCACCAGAAAGGCAACATACCATCCTGGTATCACGTCTGCAGCCACAGAAATGTCTATCTGTCCCCCTTTCGATAGAGTCCCCTCTCACTATTGCTCTTTTGTTTTTTTTTTCTTCACCCACCCCATGCAGCTGAGACACTTATGGTGCCACAGAGTTGGATCTTGCTGCATTCCCCTGAGAAACCATCTCCCCAACAGTATCCAAAACAGAAAATGTGTTAGAGAGGGAGGTGGACCCAGGGGAATCCTGTACTACCTACCTAGTGCCTTTACTCTGTCTGGAGGTCACCTATACCCTTTCATGATGTGCACTCTTCACCTGCAGTGTGATCGCCTCACTGTATATGCTATCCATGAAGATCTCAGCCCTGTGGATGCTCCACAGTAACTGCAACTGCTGCTCCAGATCTGAAAAGTAGACTTCAAGTAGTTACAGCTGGAGACACTTCCTGCACATGTGGTCAGCATGGACAATGGCAATGTCCCTGACTTCCCACATCGTACAGGAGGAGCATTCCACATGACCAAACTGCCCTGCCATGGCTTACATATAAATTACTCCCTTTACTTTAACTTCCTCTACTTTAGGAATATTTAGGACAGTAGAAATACTCACCAAGTCCATCTTATCAAGGCCACCACTCTTCTTTCTGAGGAAAGGTAGAAAATGAAAGGATCACCTCCTTCCTTCTCCACAAAACTCCCTCACCCACCAACCTCCAACTGAAGAACTCAAATGAAGCCCAAGACAGCACTCAGTGCAGACAAGGCAGCACCATAGATGGTCTGCTTTTATGCTTCCTGAATCTAGCTTCCAGTTAACTAGCTACAATGAGCCCTGTTTTAAAGCTGGACTAAAACTCACCTTCTCCCAACCCAAGGAGCAACTTTTAGTTAATTGCTTAATTATAGAAAGACTAGACTGTAGATGGAAATTAACCCTTAAATTAAATTAACCCTTAAAACTCCCTCATTCACCAAACTCCAACTGAAGCTCTCAAATGCAGCCCAAGACAGCACTCAGTGCAGACAAGGCAGCTCTACACTGTCCTGCTCACATTTAAAACACTTCCAAATTTTGTATTGTCTATATATTAAGGGAAATAAAATGGTAATGGTAAATGTGGCTTCATTAAAGACAGGTGCAAGTGAGACCATAATGGACTATGAAGAAATGTAAACTTACTAAATGAAGATGTTGTTTCCATTTTACTGTATAGAAAGGAGACAAAAGACCTATAGAAGAAAGAATCTAAAAATAAGTTGAGGGGGAGGAATTTCATCGATTTAATGCAAGTAAAAAATGGTATTGGAGAAAATAGCTGGATTTAAGACAGAAAAATTTTCAGGTCCTGATGGTTTGCACCCAAGATATTAAAAGAAATACGTGAGAAAACTGGAAGTCATAATTTTCCAAAACTGTCCAGATTTCAGAACTGGAAAATTGAAAATGTTACTCAATTATTTAAGAAGGGGTGAAGACAGAAGCTCGGGGCTGAATGAAAAGTCAGTTGTCACCCCGCCCACCCAAAAGCTTGCTGACCCACAGCCATTTGACTTAACTGTTTCAACGTGAGATAGGTTTGCCCCCATTTGGGAGCAAGTCACACTTACAGTCAGACGATGGGCATTCCCCATGAAGTAGTGATGGAATCTGGACTTCAAGGCAAGTCTGGCATTCTGGATGGGCCTGGCTAGCCGATCCCAATGAGGAGAGTGAGGGACAGGGTCAGAGGGTGAGGGTGTGGTGGTGCTGAGTTTGAGAGGCTAGGGGGAGGAGGGCTAATTGGAGGTGAAGGGGGAACATGATCTAGGGGGAGGGCACCGGGGAACCCCACTAGGTTGCACACCAGGCCTCTACTTTCACCTGCCTGGGGTTAAATAGCAGCGGAGGCAGAATGAGACCCTTAACTGACCATTAATTGGCCACTTAAGGGCCTCAATAGGCCCAAGGGCAGCCCGGTTAATGCTTTCACTGCCCCCTGTAAACCTTCAGATGGTTCGGAGTGGGGTAGGTGGTGGGCAAACCATCCACTAGATTTTATGAGCTCTGCTGTACCTCCCAAACCCCCCTGCCCCCCCCCCCACCCCCCAACCTGCTTCAAACCTCCTGGCCAGGAAGCATAAAACCCAGCCCAGAAAAAAAATTGCCTGATGGAGGGAATCCAGAACAAGAGGTCGTAATAAAAACAAAAATACCTGGAAAGTCAGCAGGTCTGGCAGCATCTGCAGAGAGGGACACAGTTAACGTTTCAAGTCCAAATGACCTTTCAACAGAACTAAGTAAAAATAGGAGAGAGGTGAAATATAAGCTGGTTTAAGGTGGGGGGGGGAACAAGTAGAGCTGGATAGAGGGCCAGATAGGTGGAGATAACCAAAAATTGTCACAGACAAAAGGACAAAGAGTTATTGAAGGTGGTGATATTATCTAAGGAATGTGCTGATTAAGGGTAGAAAGCAGGACAAGCAAGGTACAGATAGCCCTAGTGGGGGTGGGGTGGGGGGAAGGAATCGAAATAGGCTAAAAGGTAGAGATAAAACACTGGATGGAAATACATTTAAAAATAATGAAAGTAGGTGGGTAAATAAAAATCTATCTAAATTATTGGGAAAAAAGGGGGGGAATCGGAAAAGGGGTGGGGATGGAGGAGAGAGTTCATGACCTAAAATTGTTGAACTCAATATTCAGTATTCAGAGGCTGTAATCCTAAAATTAGAGCATTTTAGGGTTGACATGAGGAAGTGCTTTTTCACACAGAGGTAACCAAGACAGAGCTCAATAGATTTTTGTTAAGTGATTGTATCAAGGGATTTGGATCGGCAGCATAAAAATTGACTTGAAGCCATGATCTTATTGATTGGCAGAATGGGCTCAGAAGGGTGAATGGTCTAATCTTGTTCCAATGTTGCCATGCTGCACAGGCACTATATCTCCTGGTTCTCTGGTGGTCTCATGTTTCTACCCAACAGTCTAAGATGCGTCACTCGCACCTCAGGAAAGATAAAGGTTGGATGAAAGCAGCAACACTGGAACCTAATGATATCTTGCTTAAGTCCAACACCCAAGTCACCTGGCCTTCCATATGAAGAATTATTTAGGCAACTTTCTTATAAGCCTTTGTGAATACAAAACCACAACCCCCATCCTTTCTTCTCTGCTGGCAGACAATTATCTTGCATTCACTTGGAGCCCTTCTCACATTCACTGCTTCTCATACAGATACCTCAGCTGAGATGAATTGTCACCTGGGGACTGATGGTGGCTTCTACAAAACTTTTAACCCCTCCGCATCCCCCTGTCAATATTTTGCACTAAAATTAAATTACTGTTTAGAAAACTGGCTGAATCAACAGGCCTCTGGGCAACCCATTGTTTGATTCAAGCTGATCCCTTAAGGTACCTTAAGATGCCATCACTGCCTAATGAAGCGAATGGGATACAAATAAAAGATTCTGCACTGGTTACTGAAATATCAGCAACACCATTGTTTCCACATTGTTCTGATAATGCATTGCACAGGAAAAGCCAGATTATAGCTAAGGGCATACCAAGATTTCAGCTGAGAGTGCAAGTACGTTAAGAGCATTTAGCTTTCTGTGGTGATTCAGTTGAGTACAGTCCCTCTTTCTTCAGTCACAGTGTCCTGCATGAATGTAAAGAAAATAAAATTTAGGAATGTCCATATGTGGGCCACTATAACTATCAGGCACTATGCTTTTTGACATGTACTTCATTGTTCAAACTCAAATGCCCCATGGGCACAAGCCCAGTGTGCAATTGCTAACGTTGATGTGAACTGACATCTGAGCCGAGGCTTGCACTGTTTCCAAAATAATGCGTACAGTTTTTAGCATTTCTACACAAATGCCCAGTCTCAGTCGTGTACAGTACTGAATTACTTTGTGACTATTCTTTACCACAGGCAACAAAGTGTGAGCTGGTGACTTACTTTTTCTGTGACTTGAGGATCTTTGCTGTTTAGCAATAAAATAAACAGTAATAATGGATGTGGCGTGGCAGGCGTAACTCAGTTTTCATTGTAAATATTTTTTCAGATAGTCTCAATATAATGTATTTGAAAGTGCTCCCTGTCCTCAATGGATAAATATGCTCCCTGATGTGTTAATTAAGCCACTATTTGATCCTTGCTCTAGACTGAGTTCACTTAGCAAGCAGATTAAATTGGGTGGTTCACCTGGGGGAAAACACCATCACAGGCTGTTGATCCTTTTTATTTACTGTGGCATTCTATGATATTCTGAACACTATATACTAGTGCAACAGAGAGGGAAACTGGAGGCCGACTGGTTATGAGGGATTACCCATCAAGTTCATAAATTTTCTTTTGCATTTGGATGAGAGGCTACCAGCTCCCATGCTACCGCCAACACCCTGTTCCCCAGCCCCCTGCTGAAATAGCAGCTGAAAATGCCTATCTGAACTAACACATTAAAAATGGCAACGTGACAAAAGGATCAAAGCTCTGCTACCCACACCTGCTGGGAGATGCATGCTTGTGCAAGTTGCTGAACAGCCATGGTGAGATCTGAGCCACAAATTTGGAAAGAGTACAGCTGAAGACGTGGTCAAGCAAGAGGTAAGAAATAGGGCAGCCCATGGTGTTTTGAAAGCCTGATTGAAACCAGGAAGCAGGGAAGGCTGGAAAATGAAGAAGATTTAGTTCCCCCAACACTAAATTCGCCCAGATTAGCAGCAAAAAATTAGCAAGAAATAACTACAAAAACAGATTCATCTCCTGTGTTCAATATGAGATACTTTGAATTTGTATTTAAAACACCAGTTGATGTTTTGGTTATTAACATCAACTGTGAATTAATAGAATCATTTAGTCATAATATCACTTGAATTGTTTTTGTGGAGTTCTGCTTTAAGCCTCGCCTTAGCTGCATAAAAGGTCTGACAATCTGCTCTTGTTTAAGATGAACCTGACTTCATTCTCCAAAAGCCAGATACCCATGCTTTTACCTTAATGCATTCTGGTGCACTGTGCATTGTTAGTGGCTCCTTTCCTACCAGGAACAACACAAAACAGTGTGTCGTATTTTGCCTGCCTTTCACTGTGACACATTTTTCCCCTCAAGTTCACAGGGACAGTCTTTGCATGTGTGTGACATTCAAGAACATTTCCAAATTACAGCTTCATTGAAAAGATGGAAAGGAATGATTCACAGCTGATTTACTGTTGTTACACACTGCCTTTGCTTAGCTTTGAAGGCTGCTAAGCATTCATGACTGAATATTTCCATTAGAACTGTTAATAGAGCGGTGCTGTGGTGCCATTGAGTAAGGTCACTGATTTCATGCCATAGTGATGTACAAATCTTGCATCAATGGGAATATTTCCTCCATCCAAGAATATCTACACACGGTAAGTTCCTCTCTGATTATTGAACTTGTCCCCACCCCTTGCAAACTCATTACATGAATTGAGTAAAATATTAACAACTTGGTGCGTGGTATTTTCCAAAATATAAGAGGTTGCTCTCCAATATCAGTAACAAATTTTCAATAAGCTCCTGTCGAATTCCTTAACATGTCTTCCTTTATGTAACTTCATTTTTGACAGAAAGTTTACTCTCTCAAGACATAAAAGAATAGATTTTATGAGTCCTTGTGTTGCGATCATATACCTCACACCTCGTGAAAGCACTTTGGAAAATCACTATTAGTTCTGGATTTAGCTCCAATGTCAGATTATAGTGCATGTTGCAGTTCCAGCCGCTTCCAGTGCAGGCATGCCTGGTGCTGCATGTGGGGGACGGCGCTAGTGTGGGTGTGCCATACCTATATATGAGGACATTGTGAATCAAAAAGACATTCCAGATGATTTGACAGACATCTATGAAAATTGGTCCATGCGTGTCCACTGAATGCCTGTGTTGAATATTTAATATCCCAAATGTATGTTAGACATGACATTAGTTTCTCAGTGTGCAGGAACTTTCTTTCCAGAGCTTTATACGATGCTTTTACATGTCTACACCATGTTTCAGCTCTCAGCTTCTAGTAGCTTCTGTGTTGTATATTTACTTTTCTCTGATTCAATGCCCAGATGTAACCAGTAAAGCACAGTGACCATAGATCAGTTATCAGACCTCACATCATCAAACACAGAACAATTGAACCATTGAACACTACAGCCTATGCTAATTGCTCTCAGCTCAGAATCTTCTGTCGTCAGTTGCACAAGGAACCCATTCCCCATTGCACCTCCACTGCCTCAAGTGCTATTTAAAGGGGCACCTTGCAGATGAGGTGTTTTTGACTTACTGTTGCTATTGCAAAGCTTGTAGGAGCACTGTGGAATGTTTTCAGGAGGGTTATGGTGAATTGGAGGATTTCACAGTGAGCAAGCATGCTGGGAGAGCAGAGGATTTGGTGGCCTGCTTGCACAAAGACTGAAAAAGGCATGAAGCTTCTAGTTGCAGTGTTTAGTTTTGAAGGCTGCTAAGCATTCATGACAGAATATTCCCATTAGAACTGTTCATAGAGCCATGCTGTGGTGCCATTGAGTAAGGTCACTGATTTCATGCCATAGTGATGTACAAATCTTGCATCAATGGGAATATTTCCTCAATCCAAGATTAACTACACACAGTAAATTCCTCTCTGATTATTGAACTTGACCCCACCCCTTGCAAACTCATTACATGAATTAGTAAAATATTAACAACTTGGTGCACGGTATTTTCCAAAATATAAGAAGTTACTCTCCAAAATTAGTAACAAATTTTCAATAAGCTCCTGTCAAATTCCTTAATCTGTCTTCCTTTATGTAGGTCTGCAACCTGATGCACAAATGGAGCAGAGGCTTCAGGAGGGGGAGCTCTGCGTAGGTGGAGAATACCGAGGGCTCTCCACAGTAGGCTACACCCACCATGGGGTTTCAGGAACATTTCTCCTATCACCACCTCACTCAAGAGTAGCCTGAGGTGCCTAAGACTCACCAAAGAGGTGGTTACAGAACAGTGGCATCTCCCTCAGCAGAACCTGTAGCCTCACAAGAGGGCGAGGGCAGCACCTCCTACCACTCTACTTCATCTAACCCTATTGGCATATCCTGCTATTCCTTTCTCTTTTATGCAGCTATCTCACTTTCCTTTGTTATGTGTCAGCCTTGGATCAGTGAAACAGATGTTGAATTATGGAGAATAATCGTCTATTGGCAGACTAATTTTCCTTGCCTCCTCTATATATTTATATATATATGTGTGTGTATGCGTGTGTGTGCATGTGTATGTGTGTGTATATATATGTGTATGCGTGTGTGTGCATGTGTATATGTGTGTGTGTATTTGTGTGTGTATGTATGCACATGTGCAAGTGTGCACATGTGCATGTTTGTATGTGTGTATGTGCACATGTGTGTGTATGTATGCATGTGTACAAATGTGCATGTGGGTGTGTGCATGTGCATATGTGCATGTGAGTGTGTGCATGTGCATATGTGCATGTGTGTGTGTGCACGTGTGCGCATGCATGTGTGTGCATGTGTGCACGTGTGTGCGCGTGTGCACGTGTGTTCATGAGCATGTGTGTCTGTGCATGCGTGTTTATGTGCACATGTGTGTGTGTGTGTATGTGTGTGCACGTGTGTATGTGTGTGTGCATGCATGTGTGTGTGTGCACAAGTGTGTACATTTGTGTGTGTATGCGCCTGTGTGCACATGCACGTGTGTGCATTTGTATGCACATGTGTATGTGTGTGCATGTGTGTGTACATGTATGTGTGTGCGCACATGTGTGCATGTGTGTGTGCATGTGTGTATGTGTATTTGGGTGCATGTGTGTGTGTTCGTGTGTGCACACGCATGTGTGTGGTTGTGTGTGTACATGCGCATATATGTATTTGTGTGTATTTGTGGATGTGTGTGTGTGAGTGTGCGCAATTGCTAGCATTGGGCTAGCTGTCAATATATCTCTGATATTTGCTGTACTGAATTTTCTTGTTTCTCCAAACCTATATTCTCCTCCACCTTCCAGGCACTGACACCAAGAATACGGCACTTGTCTGCTCCAACTCGTTTAACCTAGAATCTCAGAAATATGGAACTCCCACCACCCCGCCGTGCCCCCCGCCCACCCCACCCCACCCCCACCCCACCCCCCACCCCCACCACCCTCGCTGTTTATTTTCTCTTACAAGCCCTAGCCTTTTTAAAGCTCAGCTTTGGTTTCACCAACCACAACTGGGAATTGGCATCCTCCAGGCATAAGGCAGAGGAAAACAGATGTCAGATCTCTCAGTGTGCTGCTCCAGGATTTCCTGGCCCATGGACACTAGGGCCCGCACCTGTAGTAGGCCTTGGTCTGGCAGTCACATACAAATGAATTGGGAGAGGATGTCCTGGGACTCCTGCTTCCACTTAAATCCATTTGCAGGGCCTCTTATCAGCCTTTTGAAAGCTAGCATGAGGGCCTGCTCCCAAGTTCCTCTCAAAAATGCAATTGGACGTAATTCAGGCACATTCAATTGAATTTAACATCCCCATCCTCCTCACACCATCAGTGGCACCTGAGGCCTTCAGGATTCTGTTTCCATGCAGCAAGAGGCTAAAGGCCATGATGTGTGCAGCCTCTCACTTCTGTAGCTGTGTTCACATTTCCTCCAGTACTTTTGAACTTGGCCCTGCCAAGGGGTGGCCTAGCAATAGGAGCTCCTCCAAGCTATTTCCACGTCTCAGGAAGAGAGAAAACAAAGGCAATTACTTCCTGACCTCATGTATGCTGCACCTATCAGTCATCCAAAGAGAAAAATCTTCCCCTTGTTGATTTATCTTGTGTTATCTCTACTCTATTCAACCTCAGTGTTGGTGTGGACTATGAGCTTAGAACATTCACTGAGGTCTTTCATGTCAGAAAATATCTCTTAGACATTCAGCAGCTTTATGAAGGTGCATTGTGCAGTTAAAAACCTCTTCATGTCTATTAAGTCCCGAAGCTGGGGATTCCTACTCTCAACATCAAACCACCCACCAATGAGCTATAAATACATCACCAGTCACAACTAAACTGCTACTGACAGAATGTGATGAATCGGACTTTCTGTATAATCAGAGGGGGAACACGAAGTAGTGAACAGCGAGGGATGGCAGGGCAAGAGTGAATATTGACCCTGATACAGAGATATCTGGATAGAACATTTAAAAATGGGAGATTGTGTGACCTACCTTTATTAAAAAATTAAATATCATTTTTTTTTAATTACAAGCATATATAATAAATCTGATGAAAGAAGAAAATTCTGGAAATATTCAACAGGTCAAGCAAGATTTGTTGGGAGAAACAGCCTTAACATTTCAGGTTGATGACCTCTCATCAGAACTATTTGAAGTTAGAAGTTTAACAGTACAGTAGCAAGCCAGGGAAAAGGGAGGTGGGAAAGAGCGAAGGGGGAAAAGGTCCCTGAGGATGGAGAGTCGGCATGATTAAACAGAAAAAGTGATATGATGGGGCAAGACAAAAATGAATGGAAATGTATCAAGTGAAGAAACAAAAAGATTCACCTAGAGGATTTTTCAATGCCAATAGCAAAACTATCACCGGCACCACACAATCATTTCAGACTGTACTTGTGGCCTCAACATTGAGTTAAGGCGAGTGTGACTGAGTTCAACAACTTCAGATCAGAACCACCGTTCCCACTTTCTTGGACAGTGTGGCGCAGCTAGGTTCATCTCCTCTACATCCACAGCCTCAGGTTCAACAGGACAGTTTACCATCTCCCTGTCCCAGTTGGCTTTGAGATGAGCTTTTGGTCCCATTTCCTTGACTTCCACCTTGGTAACATCACTCACCTCCACCCCTGCCTCAATATACCTGCTGCTGAAGCACTCTTCTATGCCTTTGTCACCTCCAAACTCAACTAATGTTTTCCTAGCCAGTCTCTCATCTGCCATTCTCCATTGATTTCAGCTCATCCAAAACTCTGTTCACAAATGCTCCCTCACCTATCACTCCTCACCTTGCTGACTTACGTTGGCTCTCAATACTTTGGCACTCCTGATTTAATTTCTTATCCCCAAGTAGCTGCTTGAAACAAAGTAGGAGAAAAATAAAGGGAGAAAGAAAGAAGGAAGAAAGTCAGGAAGTCAATTCCAGAACTTGAATGTATTACCTATAGCCAAATAAACATTGTCAGGATAGCCCAATAGAGATGTCTCCTGACATATAACTTCCTAGGGTATAAGCGAGTTTAGATAGCGAATTTTAGTAAAACTTGACCATTTTTAGACCAGTTTTATTTTATATTTACTGAAGTAAGCTAACAAGATCAAGGAAGCCATTTTAGTTCTAACCTGTGACCCCCAGCAGCCATTTCACATTTTGTGCTTTTTTCATTAACTACTATAATGATTTTGTATTTAGACACCAGTCAGAAACAAATGATCAAATAAGCAATGAGCCTCAATTGAATTATAATTAACAATTTAAAAATAATTAATGTAAAAAGACTGGGTTAAACTTAAAATTCTGTAAGAAGTTTTTAAAGTCCATACTACAGTTTCCATATGAAATTATGGCATTTTCTACAAGGAAGAATGTATGATCAAGATAAAATGGTTAGCAGCAAGTTCACCTTGGCCCTGGTCAAACCTCATTTAGAACTAAACAATGAATAGAGAGCTTGTACTGAATCAGACTGGAGAGGTAAAATGAACATTTACATTTTATTCCTATCAGAGGCAATTTGCACAAATGGCTGAAACCAATCGAATCAATTCAATAATAAAACAGATCAATCATCAATTTGTAACCAAGCTCTTTCACACTGAGATAATGTCCATTGAGGAGTTAAAAGCCTGAGGTTCAGTAACACCCATTGCTAGTCATGTACTGGAGGTCCTCTGAGCAAGATTCTTGTGGGGTACCTCCTGCTCGCACAATGGAAGTCATAAAAGTCTTTTGGATTAATAAATATGCCTTTTTCCTTCTGTATTGATTGAGTTATTTACAATTAGAATTTTGTCTCATTCAGGAAGGAGGTAGTGAATTGAGTGTGACATCAGACATGCATTCTGTATATTTGATTAAGAGGGCTTTGCTATACAACCACATCACACCCCCACTACTCCCCCCATCCCCACCCCATACATTCAGACTTAAGTAATTCTGTGCTTTGACTTTATATCAATAACTATTCTTCTCTTAAAGGCCCTATTTATAGAGTCATAGAGTGAGTTCTCCCAAAATGAAACTAAGTGTGGTGGCGGGTGGTTTTGGCAGTGCCCAGCCCGCCCTCTGGAGTGGCGGCACCTCATGTCCAATTCTGTGCTAGGAGCTTCATTAATTATGCAGAAGCATGTTTCCCTCCGAATCACCTGGTGTGTCAGGAGCTGATCCGGGCGCCATATTTAAACGCCAGTCCAACACACAATCTCAATCTCTCCAGCCCACCAGAGATGTCTGCAACCAATAAGAGAAAGGCCGAGAGCCTCAGGATGAAGTCTGCACCCTGCTTCACCACCAGGACCTCCAGGCCTAGGTCAGAGGGGCGCAGGAACAAAGGCACGTGCTCTATCCCAGTGATGGCTGCATGAAGCAAGCAGCCCCACTTCTCAGACATGGGGCATCGTAACAGAGCAGGTCAGCGTGGCTGATGCCCATTCGGTCTGAGTCAGATGATGAGCTTCTGGAGCAGTCGCCAAATCTACGCTGCAAATGCAATGAGAGGCGCAGAACATCAGGCAACCATTCGGCAGTCACTCAGCAGACTGGAGCGAATGATGGAGGAGTCCATCCACGTTCTGCCTGATGTCGTGGCTCCTCGATGGGAAGGTGGCGTCGCAGATATGTAACAACTTGAGCCCCGCGTGGGATGCTAATCTTTGTGAGATGAGTGACCCATCCTAGCTCTATGCTCCAATCTCTGATGTAGCATATTAGTGACCAATCATTTGCTCATGGTCAATGAGTGGATGCCCTTTGTCCCATTAGGAGTGTCATATCTGGTAAATACATGACTGGCCTTCATTGATGGAATGACATATATGATCCAGCTGTGCCTCTTTCATTATTGGCTGAATTCCCAAATTCTACATTCCTATGTTTTTTTTATTATTCATTCATGGGATGTGGGCATTGCTGGTTAGGTCAGCATTTATTGCCCATCCCTAATTGCCCTTGTTCAGAGTGCGTTAACCACATTGCTGTGGGTCTGGAGTCACATGCAGGCCAGACCAGGTAAGGGCGGCAGATTTCCTTCTCTAAAGGACATTAGTGAACTCTTGAGATGCAGTGACTGTGATGTGAAGCCACTGAGTTCTGAGTAGCCCTTTAACAGTGCTAATGAAGCCATTGGCTTTCAGTGGCTTTCTTCTCAAGGAGGTCTTCCTCCTTTCTTTCTAAGCAGACTCCTGCTCACTCTGGCAGCAAGTAGAGGTTAGTGGGTGACCCCAGAAAGACCTCGTGTTCACCCTTCTCCCTGACTGCCATTCCACAGCCTTCCTACCCAGTTGCACCCCTCATGTCTGTCAGCCCGACCCCTCACCTCACAACCCACCCCCGGTTGAAGTGCTAGCCTCAGAAAGTGGAGGCCTGCATGAGTACCACAGCACACTGGTGTTCCTCAGGACAATGAAAGAAAAGAAATGGAGCAGTCTAACCCTACAGCCCCTAGCAGAGTGGTATTCATCACAACAAGACTGGCACAATGCTGTGGTAGGTAGGCAACGTGTATTCCACCCACCCCTTTTCAAACAGGTTTGACGCTGACGTCATTTCCCACTGGCGTGATAGATGATTGGAAGTCATGGCAAGATTCCAGCCAGCAGCTGTTTTAATGTTTATTCATGACATACTAATGAACACAGATGGCGTTCACGCTACTAGTCGGTGGGATAACAAACCCACATTAAAACACCGATGGGAGAATAGCGACCTGTTTTTATGACAGCGGGTTTCTGATTTTTTTTTGCCTCCTGCTGGATTCTCTGTACCCGCCCACCATGAAACCCACCGTGGGTGGGCTGGAAGAGTTCCAGCTATAGAGTCACCCACGGCATAGAACAAGGCCATTCAGCCCATCAAGTTCATGCCAGTCACCTGTGGAGGAATCCAGTCAGCACCACTCCCCTGTTTGATCTCCGTAACCTTTGCAAGTTTACTTTCTTCCAGTATCCATCTAATTTCATTTTGAAATCTTTTGTTGTTTCCACTTCCACCACCCTCATGGGCAGCAAATTCCATGTTGTTACCACTCGCTACTTTAAAAAAATTAGGTTAAAAGTCTTGTCCAAACTTGATTGAGTTAAAATGAATCACTGGCAAAGTGGGTTGATTGTAATTGGGTTTAAGTATTTCTATATTTAAATAAATATACCTACAACCTACAAAATTACTTACAGTGGACCATCAACATGATGGTGATCGGCAGGGGGTCTGGTGCTAAAAGGATTCATAGAATCAGCATGGAAACAGGCCATTCAAGCTTAACTCCATATGAACCACCTCATGTCACCCCACTCTGTTACTGACTCATCATTTCCTTGAATATTCCACTTTTCAAGGTTCTATGTAATTCTATTTTAACTGGATTTATGAACTCTGCTTCAATACTAGTTACTGGTAAAAAATTCCACATTCTAACCAGCATCCAGATAAAGATGTTTTGTTCTCCTTCCTTTAATTTTATGATTATTAAACTACAATGTTATTAATCAATGGAAAGTTTTTTGCCATTTAACTTATCATAAGTTTTTATAAAATTCAATTTTTTCTCTCAGGTTCAGACCTAGGCTTTTTCCACTTTAGTGAAAATACTCTTATCTTGTCAAAACTCCCTTCATGGTTGTAAACCCTCATCCCTTGGGTACATTAGAGAAGAATAGGCCATTCAGATAGTGTTACAGAAGCATAGTGATTATGTTACTGGCCTAGTAACCCAGAAGCCTTGGTGAATAATCCTTGAGATATGAGTTCAAAACCCACCAATTTAAGTTCAATCAATTAAATAAATCGTTCAATCAATTAAATAAATCTGGTGACCATGAAATGACTGAATTGTCATAAAATCCAATCTGATTCAGTAATACCCTTCAGGGAAGGAAATCTGCTGCCCTTCCCTGGTCTGGCCTATGTGTGACACCAGATCCACCGCAGAGTGGCTGACTCTTAACTCTCCTCGGAAATGGTCTAGCAAGCCGCTCAGTTGCATTGAGAAGGTAGGGGTTTACTGTTACCTCCTCAACAGCAATTAGGGAAGGACAGTAAATGTTGACCTTGCCAATGAGGCCTACAATCCGAAAAAAAACAGCCCTTCAAAACTGTTCCATCATTCATTTGGATCATGGCTGACTTGAACCTCAACTCTTATCTTGGTGAATCTGTTCAGCACACGATTCTCTTGTTTCGGAGAACACTTGTTATATATCATGGACGGCTCAATCGAACTTCCCAGTAAGGTCCCAAAGTGCTTCAATGAGAATGGATTATTTTGAAATGCAATGTTGTTGTTATGTAGGCTAATGCAGCAATCAGTTTGCATAGAGCAAGGTCCCACAAGACAATTCAATGAATGGCCACTTAATGTATTTTAACAAATTGCTGAGGGACTAGTATTACACTATACACTGTCAACCTAAGTTCTGTGCAGAAATCCAAGCAGCATGGCTTGAAAGCTTCCAACTGAGCCAAGCTGACTCTTTCTTTGCTTTGTTAGTTCCATTTTAGACCTTTGCTTCATGAATCTTGCTAGCTGCCTTATTCATCAGTTTCTTCTCTGCAGTTTTCTCATGTGTCAGGATCTTAGGGTCCTTTATCTCCAGAGATTAAGCTTCAAATACTTCTCGGTTACTATGAAATGCTCACAATCTTGCGTTGCTTTTTTTTTCCCCCTTAAGTAACCATAAATATACAAGCAGCACTGTGAACTAAAAGCACCACAGAACATTACAATGTGGTGCTGGTAAATGAAACTTGGCTTTGCACAGTTGCTAGCACCCTGTTACCATGACAACCATGTGGCCGATGCTTTTCCCTGATCATACTTCACTTCATCCATCCTCAGCTGGTTGGCTTCTTGCACAGCACAGTTTCACAGCAGGTGGACTTCAGCACAAATTAATACAGCATAACTTAAATTTGAGCATGTCCATTCCCTAAATGAAAGGCAGGAAGCACTTATTCGGATCTCTAAAGGGAGGAAACCTCTACAGTCTGAACCTGCAACTGTGATAGCGCCTTTATGATATGAAGGGTTTTTTTAATACATATATATGTTATCCTACATAGAAATGTAGAAATCGTCAGTTCAGTAATGATGAATAGGTTTTGCAGGATTTTTTTTTTACCTGTCTCTGTGTTAACCAGCTTGCCTCCAACATGAGAAGAATGGAATGAGAATCATTCAGCCCCTCAAGCAGATTGTTCCACACATTGGGTACACCAGTCATGGCCTCTGCCACTAATTAGGATAGGTACCATCTACCTAGATTCCAGTCTGTTTCTCCCATTCGACATCCACTTTATTTTTCTCCTATTGGAGATGTTTTAACCTCCCCTTTTCCTTTAAACATATTTGCACTATTTGACTATAATGATCCCAGCGCCCATCAGTTGCTCATCTCTTTGTAACTTTAAGTCTTTCTCACGGATAATTAAACTTGTTTTATTATAATTAGCACACATTTAATTGTAATCCACTCCCCACATCCTGATTGGACCTAAAAAGGAGTTCTTCTGAATTCCCTTTCCTGTCTCCTTAATTTTCAAATGATGACAGGTAAACTGTGTATATCCAGCCTTCTCTGTTTTTAATTAGTGTACTCTACCCAACCCATTTAATCTCCTTTGATCATCCAAGTGCAAATGCCTATCATGGATTCTACCCCATCCATTTAATCTCCTTCTGCAGGCCATGCTTAATCTCCCTCATCATGAAATCTACCCCACTCATTTAATCAGAGGGAAAGTTTACATGGATATTTTGGATCCCTAACCATAGTCAAGCAAAACTCCAAAGCATCCATCCATCCTTATATGTCCACCATTCAATCTCAACATGCTATCCTCTACTGATAGTGCCTCCTCCCAGGAGCACAGTGATCATTGTGCCCATGGATTATTGTATTATCTCAGTCTATCCTAATCCTATATCCTCAAAACCTGTTCCTAACCAGATATACGTGGATTGATATAATGTATCTGTGTTTTTCACTAACTTTTTTATCAAAAGCCATGGAGGTAGAAATTCATCCTGGGGATAGTGGAAAGTGAGTGATAACATGTCATTTGCTTGATAATCAGTCCTAACAAACTCAATGTCACTGGATCAAACTCCTGGACCTCCCTCCCTAACAGCATTGTGGGTGTACCTACACCACCTGGACTGCAGCAGTTCAAGAAGGCAGCTCACCTTCTCAAGGGAAATTAGGGATGGGCAATAAATGTTGCCTTAGCCAGCAATGCTCACATTCTGTGATCAAATAAAAAGCAAATGTACCTGATTATCAGGCAGGACTTGGTATAGGAGGTCAATGCTGTACTGCCCATTTTGTACTTATAATTGCCCCCACCCTCTCCCAATGCGCCCACCCCAACAAAAATAACATGTTGTGTGAGGATTGCTGCATCACATAATGATGGGACCTGGACATGTAGATCGCTACATAGTCCTCAAATGTGTCACTTTAGATGGTTTTGCACTTCCTATGGAAGGGACTTTCCTGTTCTCGGACAACAAACCTTTAAAAATAATCCATTGAAAAATTTGGTTGAGGGTGGAATTTACTGCTTGATCAGGATCCCACTGATGGCTGCCCCTCTACCAAGGGTTATAGTTGATGTGGAAACAGATAACAAGAGCACCTAACATATCATTTAAGCCCAACTGCTTTATACTTGGCTCTTTAATTATTTATTGATAATGGCTTTGGAAAGAAAGTACTTTGGGCATAAATCTCATCTCCACGACACCACTTCCAGCAGCGCTGTGTGAGCTTGCACCTTCCTGGAAGTGTGCCACCAGCTGTTTCTGGCTCAGACCGCGCTGTGCACAGTTTTGAGAACGGCGCACAAAAGGGCATCTCCTTCCCCCATTGGGCGCAAGTGATGGGGCACTACACTGATATTACACAGCTTAACCAGTTGATGTGATGGGGGACTTTTTAATTAGAAGCACACAATTCCAGGTAACGAGTTTGCACATCACTCTGCAAAGAGGCAGCATTGAATTGCAAGATGGACAATTTGAACCCGTTAGGCACCTAACTTGCCAGTGAGTTGATTTTGAAGAATTTCTACCATTGCACAGTGGTTTGGTAGTACTGCAGACTGTTTCTGGAGGTGTTGTGGTAAGTTCTTGGGCTTGACAGGGAGTGTTCTGTATTCTTCTGGGGATGGCAGAGGATTCAGTGACCTGCCCACACAAAGGCTGCAAGAGATATGGGGGATGCAGTTGCACTGCCCCAGGGTTTGCAACATGACAGAGAGATGTAGCAGAGATAGCAGAGAGGGCACGCTCAGATTGATGCTCTCTGCCAAGTTGGAGCCGGTCTATTCCAAGCTCCTTGACATCACAGTATACATGCCCATTAACCTTCCACCAAGGCTGGCGCGAAAGACAGGCAAATGCTGGAAGGGAGTGGAGGAATGTCTGGGGAAGGGGTGGGGTGTGGGCCACAAGTGTTTTAGAAGGTGGAGTCGGTGGGGTCATTGGTGGGTTCCTGGGATAGGAATTCAGGGTATTGGTGATAGGAAGAAATAGTCACAGTTGTTAATAGTATGTTAATTTTATTGTTGATACCCAGGTGAAGAGCATTGTTAAGTAATTTGATCACTATTAACCCATCGATGTCCTCATCGGAGTCCTCTGCAGTGTAACCCATCTGTGCCTCTGCTGAACAATGAATGAATAATTCTTGAACCCTGGCTTGAGCACAGCCCATTCATGTTCGGTAACTCACCACAAGCTGATTCCCAGCTTTGCACCTGCTTCCAAAGTGAGTGCAGTGCCCGTATCTGAGCTGCTGGCTGCAAGAGTCAGATCAATTGATGGGACCTCTTCATCAGTGCTGTGCTGTTGCTCTCTCCCCTCCCTCTGGGGCTCCTGTGGCTTGGAAGGCAGGAGCTCTTGGGTGTCTGAAAGCAGGAACTCAGAAGGAGAAGGTTGGGATGGGGGAAGGGGTCTGGGATGGGAAGCAAGAGATCCATGGTCACACCATCATAACAGAATGATGGGGGACTGGTAGCTGTGAAGAATAAAAGGCCGCCCTCCTCAATGTTTCAGTAATGTCAAACGCCATGGGTCTCATGCAGCCATTCTCATGATGTTAGCAGCTGTCACCTCCTTACAGCTCAGGAGATGCAAGCATCCTTGTCCTCCACTGTTTCTGCTCCTGTGCCACCTTGTCCTCTCAGTCAATGTGTGACGCTGTGCTTGGGCAATATTCCCAGCATAGCTGAGTAGTGGGAGCTGTGAGGAGGCAGCAAGAGGTGAGTAAGGGACTGGCAGCATTGGGAGGTGTGTGAGGGTGAGATAGAGTATCTGGATGTGAAGTATGAGTCCTGAGTGCCCAGGAGTGCTGCTGGGTGAGTAATGGGAGTGTGGTGAGTAGAATATATTGTGTGAAGGTGCATTATTTGACTCGGATCATTCACTTGAGGTCAACGTACTTCTTGTGGCACCTGCGGCCATGTCCTCAGGTTCAAACTCTGGGGATTCACCTCACTGGCCCCCATGCATCCACTCCTTTCAGAGGGTGGACCTTGAGGGCCTCCACCCCCACCCGTCAGCCTGCAGAACTATTAAATCTTTGCTCCTGTACACTTTCAGCACCAAAGGGTGGAATTTTCCATGCCCATTGGCGGCGGGTGTGTTTGGCGGCATGAGTGAAAAATATGGTGAGAAGGCCAAAAATCGGTTTCATGATATCACAAAGCCAGTTTGCAAACGTCTGCTCTGCCCGTCACTGGTGGGCCATGTTTCCCGCCAACACATGTTGGGAACTTCATTATAATACATCTATATATCATTATAAGCCCAGCTCACCAGAATCAGCATGAGGCTGGATCATCCAAGCCTGTCAGCGTGATTGCTCACCAATGTGTTTCACAACAGCATTTATAAGGCCTGCACTTGGCGGGCTGCACTTTGAGGGGAACTCAGAGGTGAGCGCACAGTAACATTGTGCAGTGCTCGCGAGGGTCGCCTGTTGGATTTCAAGGAACCGGCACCGAGCATTCAGGCGAGGGCACAGGCAAGCCGCTTTTTCCCGACTGGCTGACAGCGTGGTGCCAGGACAAGGACTGCCAGCAGTTCAGGCGAGTTTGGCGGGGGTGCGCAAGGGCTGCCTGGGTTTCAGGCAAATTGGGCAGGGGCAAGGGGTGCACTGGTGCTCAGGTGAGTTGTGGGTGGGGCAAGGGCTGCCCACAGTTCAGGCGAGTTGGGGGGAGGGGCAAGGGCTGCCCATGGTTCAGGTAAGTTCGGGGGGTTGGGGCAAGGGCTGTCCGTGGTACAGGCAAGTTGGGGGGGTTGGGGCAAGGGCTGCCCGTGGTTCAGGTGAGTTGGGGGGGTGGGGCAAGGGCTGCCCGTGGTTCAGGCAAGTTGGAGGGGGTGGGGCAAGGGCTGCCCGTGGTTCAGGTGAGTTGGGGGGGTGGGGCAAGGGCTGCCCGTGGTTCAGGTGAGTTGGGGGGTGGGGCAAGGGCTGCCCGTGGTTCAGGTGAGTTGGGGGGTGGGGCAAGGGCTGCCCGTGGTTCAGGTGAGTTGGAGGGTGTGGGGCAAGGGCTGCCCGTGGTTCAGGTGAGTTGGGGGGGTGGGGCAAGGGCTGCCCGTGGTTCAGGTGAGTTGGGGGGTGGGGCAAGGGCTGCCCGTGGTTCAGGCAAGTTGGAGGGGGTGGGGCAAGGGCTGCCCGTGGTTCAGGCAAGTTGGAGGGGGTGGGGCAAGGGCTGCCCGTGGTTCTGGCAAGTTGGGAGGTGGGGCCAAGGGCTGCCTGTGGTTCAGGCAAGTTGGGGGGTGGGGCAAGGGCTGCCTGTGGTTCAGGCAAGTTGGGGGGTGGGGCAAGGGCTGCCTGTGGTTCAGGCAAGTTGGGGGGTGGGGCAAGGGCTGCCTGTGGTTCAGGCAAGTTGGGAGGGTTGGGGCAAGGGCTGCCTGTGGTTCAGGCAAGTTGGGGGGTGGGGCAAGGGCTGCCTGTGGTTCAGGCAAGTTGGGGGGTGGGGCAAGGGCTGCCTGTGGTTCAGGCAAGTTGGGGGGTGGGGCAAGGGCTGCCTGTGGTTCACGCAAGTTGGGGGGTGGGGCAAGGGCTGCCCATGGTTCAGGCAAGTTGGGGGGGTTGGCGCAAGGGCTGCCCATGGTTCAGGCAAGTTGGGGGGGTTGGGGCAAGGGCTGCCTGTGGTTCATGCGATTTGGAGGGTGGGGGCAAGGGCTGCACATGGTTCAGGCAAGTTGGGGGGGTTGGGGCAAGGGCTGCCTGTGGTTCATGCGATTTGGAGGGTGGGGGCAAGGGCTGCACATGGTTCAGGCGAGTTGGAGGGGGGCAAGTGCTGCCCGTAGTTCAGGCGAGTTGGGGGGGGGGGGGTAAGGGCTGCCCATGGTTCATGCGAGTTGGAGGGGGGCAAGTGCTGCCCATGGTTCATGCGAGTTGGAGGGGGGCAAGGGCTGCACTGTGGTTGATGATTTTGTTTTTAAGATTGCCATTTAAATTAATCAACTCTTTCCTTTCTTCAACCATCGAATCCATACAGCACCCGGCCCTGGCTTTTGAGGGCGTACACCATACCCAGAGCAGTGACCGCTTTTAGAGCGTTCTGTGTAGGTCACTGAGCCCCTGATGAAATTCTCCAGGAAGACCTTGAGCACTCCCCTGGGTCTCCTCTTAGATGAGGCCGGAGATGCACTTGATGCCGCCTCGCCAAGCCAGGCGGGTGGATGGCAGGCTTGGTGATGCCCTGGATGTTATCTCGGAGGACTTTGTGGTGCCGCTTGGCTCCCCCTTTGCCCAGTCCTTTACTGCCTTTCCCTTAACGAAAACTAGATGTCGAAAAATAAAACGTTGCCCTTTTTTTGTTTGGAAGTGGTAAAATGCAACCCGATAATAGGCACAAACATGTGCAGCGTTGCGGGGGAGGGGAGCGGCCACATATTCAGGTAACCTTGGATAAAGTCACCATTTCTCCACAGCTGAGACAGTGTCACCAAGTGCTCCAGAGCTTTTAACCCCTCAGGCACAGGTTGCAAACTGAGTGTTTTAGTGGACGGCAGAACAGTTGGATGACTGGGCATGTTGTACAATCTCCTTGCTATAGCTGTCCATGGAGCAGTCACTGGTGGAGGTGCTCACAGACCCTTGCAACATCATCGTCCCGATTTGGACCAGTCTCCCTCATGGTTCAAGCTAACAGTGCAGCCTTGCAGTGTTGGTTTGGAGAATGCCTGCACCTGAGCTGAAAGCACAGCAAGCTGTCCAATGGGCAAAGCGGCCGCCAATCGGTCAGGTGGATTGGGGCAGAGTTGGAGTTGGGTGGGGTTTCAGGCAATCGTGCACTGCACTAAACACTGGTCATCCAATTGGATGCATTAAGGGGCCTTCAGACTGAACCAAGAGAAGTTCTTAGAACACCCAAGCTAACCCACATGTTTCTTTCATCTTGCAGGAGGAGAAAATCAGGAGCGTGGAGCCTGGTGACCTAACTGTATACCTCATGGCTTATAGAGAACAGAGACGAAGGGGAAGAGAGTGACGGAGTTGCTTGGCTGGTCAGAGGGAGGAGCAGCACCCTGAGGGAGAAGGGACGGCTGGAATTCCCACACACGTCACCGAAGAGCCACAGCAAGTCATCCTGGTCGGCACCTAGCTAGACCCAGGATCTATAGATGGCGTCTTTCATTCCTGCAGATGACCAAGAACCAGTGTTGCCAAAGACTGCGAATGTCTAGAAAACTGATTGGTCACATTTGCCACCTGCTGCAGGATTTGACACCACAGGGATACTGACGGCATCCACTGTCCATGGCTGTGAAAGTGACCGTGATACTCAATTTTTAAGCCTGTGATTCCTTTCAGCACTCCATAGGTGATCTCTGTGAGATATCACAAGTCTCCACCCACAAATACACCAATGTGGTCACGGGCATCATCTTCACGAGGGCACACTATTTTATGCATTTTGCCTGGGACCAGGACAGCCAGGATGCAAGAGCGCTGGGATTTGCCCATATCTCAGGTTGCCCATAGATGCAGGGTGCCATCAACTGCAGTCACGTGGCACTCAGATCTCCTTCGCAACATGTGGTCAACTATTTCAACCGCAAGGGCTTCCACTCGCTGAATGTGCAGCTGGTGTGCGACCACCAGAAATGCATCCTGCAGGTATGCGCATGGTTTCCAGGGAGCGTCCATGAGTCCTACATTCTCAGTCGACCTCAGATCCCTGACGTCTCCCAGGGTCCACAAAGGCTGCAGGGTTGGCTCCTCCTGGACAAGGACTACCCACAGAGACCATGGCTGATGACACCCATGCTGCAGCCTCAGACTGCAGTAGAGCAAAGATACAATGATGCTCATGCTGCAACTCACAACTTGGTGGAGAAAACCATCGGGATGCTGAAAATGAAGTGGGTGTCACGCATCATCGTCGCCTGCTGTGCCCTTTAAAATCTGGCACTGCAGCTGGTCAAGGAGCTGCTGAGGAGGAGATGGAGGAGCTGGACATCTCCTCTGATGAGAAGGATGTTGACAGGGATGAGGGTGAGGAGGTGATGATGGTGATGAGGCCATTACATTGGTCAGACAAGGCAGGCGCACTCAGGAGGCCCTCATAGCTGCCAGATTCGAGGACAATGATGACGACATGCAGTGAGGAGACACCATAGATCCTTATATTGCATCTGTGAACATTTGACTTCTGTTTGGCTGACGGCAGCACACATACCATCTGTGATAATGCTCCTGTCATGGAGATGTAGTGGAGGTCCTAATAGTCACTCAATGGCAGGAGGATGATGATGACATGCAGTGAGAACACGCCATAGAACTTCACAAAGCCTCTGAGAATGTCTGATTCCTGTCTGGCTGAGGGCAGCTCGCTACACTCTGTGATCAGGGTCATATCATAAAGACGCAACCATGAAATTTTGAAAACATCTGATCCTTTGTCCGCCTCTAGCACCTGATCCCTTTAGCAGCACAGCATCATTGGTCACTGATGCTGAGGAGCTGTGGACTAGTCCAACCTTAAAGGTGCTGAGAGCACACAGAGAGAATAATGGAACTCTGTGACACATGCCTGCGACATTCCGGCAACAGTGACAAGCACCATCAAGGTGCAGACATCAATAATATGTCGAGAGAGTGTGAAGCCGGACCATCGCTTTGGTCTGAAGGCTGCACAAAGTACAGGGAAGAGGCCCTGGACTGATACACCTGCCTTTATCTTGTGCAGGACCTAATGTTTCACATCTGAATGACATGAACACTGCTCATCAGAACAAGGAGCAGGGAGACATTCTCGGGAGTTTATTTACACCAGTGAACAGCGGAGTCAATGAGATTTGTGGAAAACTCTCCGTTGGTTGGAGTCATGCTTAGCATAAAGGAAGATGGTTGTCGCTGGTGGAGGTCAGTCGTCTCCATTCCAGGACATCACTGCAGGAGTTCCTCAGGGTAGAGTCCTAGGCTCAAACAACTTCAGCTGCTTCATCACTGACCTCCTTCCATCATAAGGTCAGAAGTAGAGTAGTTCATTGATGATTGCACAATGTTCAGCATCATTCACAACTCCTCAGATAATGAAGCAGCCCATGTCCAAATGCAGTAAGATGTGGACAACATCCAGGTGTGGGTTGACAAGTGCCAAGTAACGTTCATGCCACATAAGTGCCTGGCAATGACCATCTCTAACAAGAGAGAATCTAAGCATTGCCCCTTGACATTCAAAAGCATTACTATCACCAAATCCCCCACTATCAATATCCTGGGGGTTATCATTGACCATAAACTGAACTGGACTAGCCACATAAACACTGAGGCTACAAGAGCAGATCAGAAGACAGGAATCTTGCAGCCTGTAACTCACCTCCTGACTCACCTATTCCTGTCCACCATCTATAAGGCACAAGTCAGAAGTCTGATGGAATACTCTCAACTGACCTGGATGAGTGCAGCTCCCACAACACTCAAGAAACTTGACATCATCAGGACAAATCAGACCGCTTGATTGGCATCACATCCACAAACATTCACACCCTCCACCACCGACACACAGTAGCAGCAGTGTGCACCATCTGCAAGACGCACTGCAGAAACTCAACAAGGCTTTTTAGACAGCACCTTCCAACCCACAACCACTACCATCTAAAAGGACAAGGGCTGAAGATACATGGGAATGCCACCACCTGGAAGTTCCCCTCCAAGCCACACACCACCCTAACTTGGAAATATATCACAGTTCCTTCACTGTTGCTGGATCAAAATCCTGGAACTCCCTCCCTAACAGCACTTTGGGTGTACCTGTGCCACATGGACTGCAGCAGTTCAAGAAAGCAGCACACCACCACCTTCTCAAGGGCAATTAGGAATGGCAGTAAATGCTGGGCCAGCCAGCAAAGCCTGCACCCCTTGAACCAAATAAAAAAAAATTATGTACAAGTGATTAGCAACCATGCCCAGGCTGTGCAGTTACATCTTCTTAACCTTCCTAACCCTGTCGCTACATCTTGGTACACCCCAACATCCACAGCAGAGGTGAAGGCAGCCTGCTGACTGTTATGCCCTATCTGTGATAACTTTGATGGGGGTCCTCTGGAGGGCGAGACCTGGAGGACCCCGGCCTGCTTTCGGCGTCCTGCTGTGTGTCAGTCGCACCCTCCTTGGCCTGTGGCTCTGGAGCTGCTGGGGTCACAGGAAGAGGGGATTCGGATGACCCAGGCACTCCTGGAGTCACCTGGGTGGATGGCCCCGGGGTGCGAACCTGCTGATCTTCCTCCCTGTGGGTGCCCGAGGGCTGCCAGCTGACTCCTTGAGGAGAAGGGACAGCTGGAGTAAGATTGAGCTGCCCCGCACCCCTCTCACGTTGGCACTGCTAGAGGCCAACTATGGCTTCAGCGATAGAGTTCAGCCTGCTCAGCAGCGCAAGATCAATGTTCTGGACCAAGGTCTCCATGGCAGCCGCCAAGCTACCAGTGTTGGCCTTGGTGGCATTGGCATGCCAACCTTATCACCTCAGCCTGAAGGCGGACGGACTCATCTGTCATGCCTTGCAATCTGAGGAGTGCAGCGGACATCCCTTCCTGATATTCCCAAGCTTGTCTTTGCAGCTTCAGCAACTGAGGTTCCTCATGTGATTCAGACTCACCCAGATTTCTGGCCTCTGGCAGTCCTCCGAGTGCCAGAAACCTGGGAAGCCCCTGCCAACGCCTACTATGGATTAGACAGTGCGATGTGCTCACCAGTTGTGATTCCAAAGTTTCGGTAGAGCTAGGTCCCTCCGAGGTGTGTGTCTCTGTACTGGTGGAGGGTGTGGCTGAGCACTGTGATGGGTCTTCAATGAGGGTGCCTTCAGATTTTTCTTCCAATGTGCCTTCGGGGCTTGAGTCAAGGATCTGGGTCGTGGACTCTCTCAACTGTTCCCAGATGTGCCTTTGAAAGCAAGGAGAGATAATTAGTGCATGGCAGTGGTCTGTGAAACAGAACATATCACCCACAGCCTAGCTGTCTGATGGATGTTGCACTGCTGGATCCTCACTTGATATAACACTGCCGACCTCGCCGTCAGCACAGGAATGGTTCAGGTCTTTGCCTGACATCTGTACGACTCTGTTTTCAAACTCCACGAGGACCTTGACTTCAGGCATTCCTGCACTAGCCTGAAACCCCTCCCTCTTATTGTGTGTCAGCTTGTCCTGCATGAATTCAGATGGAGAGAGTGTAAGCAGGATGCCTGACAGACCAGATGGTAAGTATGCCTGGAATGTGTGGGTGGTGAGTTGTCCCCTGAACAGGATGAGGACAATGAAGGTGTGTGTGTGAGAGTGAATGGTGATGTCACCTGAATTAGCAGTCAGTGAGGTCCCTGTGGATGGGTTTGTGAGTGCGTGAGTTGAGAGTGATGAGAAGAGTGACTCACCCTGGCGGAAGGAAGAGATCATTCATTCTCTTGCGGCTCTGGGTGGCTGTCCTCTTTTGCAGGGCGTTGGCACTGACCACCACTGCCACTGCCTCTCATGCTGGATTAGTAATGTTGCAGCCAGAGCGGGGGTAGAGGACATCATGGCTGGCCTCCACAGCTTCCAAAAGGATCTCGAGGGATGAGTCACTAAACCAGGGGGCTGCAGTCTTCTGGCCTTTCGGGGCCATGTCTTATTTGCAGCAGTCCTGGGCTGGAAGCACTGAGAGGTGTGAGCGTGGCTGCACTTTAAATATGGTGCCCAGGGTGATGAAGTGGCGGGGTGATGGCATGGCGGATGAAATCAGAGACCACCCGCCATTGGAATGGCATGTTTCCCAGGAATGCATGATTAATGAGGCAGGATTGGGATGATATGGCGTGAGAAGCTGTTATTGCCGCCAACAGGTTAAATGATCTTTCTCCCGCCCGCTACTGCACTTAGTACCACATCTGTCACCTTAGAACCCTCTCTCTGGCCAGCTGTCCCTTTTGCTGTTTTAAATTCCAGCAATATTATATAGCACAGCTTCCCTTTAGGAGGGAACACAGTGCTAGCCGCACTGCATGTTCTCAACACCACGCTGTTTGGCCCCCTGCTGAGCACAGAGGCAGCCGGCAGCAATACAGAGACAGCCAGCAGCTTGGAAACCAGTCAGCCCTATGCTACAATCATGGTAAGGGATAGCAACACCAAATTTGGATGCTGCCCACTTCCAACAGAACTGGCAGGAGCAAGTCACAAATTGTGGCCCCCATGCCCAAAACTTAGGGTACATTATTTTCTAGCCCTTTATGACCTGCTGGTAGGGTAGAGCAGAAGTCTCCATATTTTCCAGTCATTAAAGCCTCCTTCTGATATTTACAGCAGCACAGAAGCCACAGAATGTATTACATTTGCCTGCTTATTGTCATCTGCCCTCTTTCCTCTTTAGTTTGTCAATAGCAACAGTCCTGATGTGCTTTGAGGCAGCACAGCTCCATTCTATTACTGCTCTACTGCTGGACACAGTGGGCTGCCAGCCACAATATCATGACACTCTATCCACACACAAAGGGAAATAACCAGGCACAGGGTGTCTGAGAGTTTGAATTGATTTTAAATCGTTGCTATGTATTTTATCTTTCCGGACATTTTTTGTATTTGTCAAGGAGATGGATGAAACACTGAGGAGCGGGAAACATTTATTCATTTTTATGATCCAGTGTCAGTACTGAGTACTCCCTGGTCACCAATGGCACAACTGCCTGCTGAGTTAGGCTCCGTCTACTCTCTCCCAACAATGTGCCACAGCTATAACTTCAGACCAGAGGAACACAGGAGCAGGAGTAGGCCATTGGGCCCATCCAGCCTGTTTTGCCTTTCAATGAGATCATTGCCATTCTGTATCAGAACTCCAAACATATGCCATGACACAATATAAGTATAAATTTGGCCCAATGCAAATCTATCAATCTGAGGTTTAAAATTATTAATTGAGAGAGCATCTACTATTTTTATAGGACAGAGTTCCACACTTTACCACCCTTTGGGTGAAAAAGTCTTTCCTAACTGCTCTCCTGAATGGTCTCGCTCTTATTTTCAGGTTATGTCCCCTTGTGCTGGACTCCCCCACCAGTAGAGAACATTTCTCCCTCTCTATCATTTGCTTTCAAAATCTTAAAAGCCTCACACTCAGCACCTCTTAACCTTCTATATTCCAGGGAATACAAGACTAGTTTATCTAATCTGTCCTCATAACCCAACCCTTGGAGCACTGGTAACACTCTGATGAATCTGTGCCTCATTCCTTCCGAGGTCAACGTCCCAAAACTCCCATTCAGCGTCGGAACATGATCCAACTCTGATCAGACAGAAACCGACCCACTTTTCTGCATACATTGAAGAGGCTCCAACCTCCGACGGAGGACCCTGCAGAACTCCCTCCATGCAGGAATCCACGCAGAGAGCAGCAAAGGGAATCTATGCAGAAACCCCCTTTTTACGGCAACAGCTGCCGTATTCTGGTTAGCTGTTAAAGGTCCCCAAGCTTCTCAGTGTATGAGCGAACTGGCGGTACAATACGGTGAGAAGGCCAAAAATCGGTTTTATGTCAGTGCTGAAGCACAGCAGGATCATCCGTTGGTTTCCGCCATGGTGGAACGTCAATCCTGCTAGGGGCCGGAGTGAATCTGTTTTGCATCCCGCTAATGGGATGCAAAGTAAGGCCTGACTGGAGTTGTTACGCCAGTGGGAAAACACACCAGCCCAGAACATGTCTGGACAAGTGAGACATGCAGAAGTTGGGACTCACCTTTAGGGTCTTGCTCAGATCGCAGACTTATAAGGAGAAGAAGATGCTGGAGTCCTACAGCTACCGGACCCTGGAGGAACACATGCGTTGCATGCTGGGTGGATTCGCATGGACATAGCTCCACCACGAAGCAGCTGTTAGAAGGTGGGAGGTCTCTGTTGTTGGTCTCGGGTCTGCTTCGGAACATCACAGCCTTGGCCATGGGCTGCTACAGATGATCGGCTAAGTTGGATGAGGGGAAGAGGAAAGTCTAGTTGCGAGTGGGAGAGGAAGGTGTATTGCTGGGTAGGGGAGGGGGGGCACAGTGGGAGAATAACGTCTAGGTTTTACTGGGAGAGCAAGATGTATCAGGAATAGGGGTGTATTGAAGTTGCAGGGAGGGGACACAAAGGTGTTGGTGGGATGAGGTTGGGAGGGGGGAGAAGGGAGTACAGGGGGAAAATGGAGTAACGGGGAAGAATGCGCCAAGTGGGAAGGTGTAAGGTAAGGATTTGGGGAGAGGAAGGAGTTTGGAGGGGGAAAGAGTTTGGAGGGAGGAAGGCGTTCGGGTGAGTAAGGAGCCTGGAGGGGGGAAGGAGTGCAGGGGGAGGAAGAAGTTCAGAGGGGGGCAGGAGTTGTAAGGGGGGAAGAAATCTGGGGGGGCAGTGGAAGGAGTGTGTAGGGGAGGGAAAGAGTACGGGGCAGGGAAAGAGTTCGGAGGGGGGAAGGACTAAGGGTGGAGGAAGGAATAAGGATGGGGATGGCAAGGTGAACCTGCAAGGGTGGGGTCTGTGGAGTTAATGCCTGCCTCCTGGGGAGTGAACTGAGGGTGGGCGTGGTAAAAGGGAATAGTGAGTGTGATGGGGGGCATACTGAGCCGGTAGGGTGGGAGGGTGAGGGTGCATCGGTAATGGTAGAAGGGACGGCGAGGGTGGTTGGTGGGGACTCGGAGGCAAACACTGACCGAGATGGGTGGGAAGGAGGAGGTCGGGAAGGACAATATGGTTGGGGGTGGGATTCTCAAGAAGATAGGGAATGTGCACGTTCACCTGGACATCCTAGAAAGAAAAGGGTTCTGGTTCGTAGGTGACAGTGGGGAGGTGGAAGGTGATGCCGAGGGGTCAACAGTGATGGGGGAAAGGAGAAGGGTGATGGGGGGAAGGGGAAAGGATGGGGAGCTTTGCAGAAATGTGACGAGTGCCATTTTTCTTAAATTGAAAGTGAGCAGAGCCTCGTGTTGCTCTGGCACCGGCACAGCTGCTGCACGGGAGTGTGATCAGTGGGCGGGCTGAGGTGCAGGTTGGCTCAGATGGACAACTGAAAGAGAACCCCAACAGGCAGCATTGAAAATGCTCAGGAGGTTATGATGAGTGTGATAGAGGAAGGCTGTGCGTGCGTGGGAGAGAGCTTGCACGAAGCTCCAAAAGCCCTGCCACACACACACTTCTCCCTCCAGAATCACCCAAGGTCCAGCTGCGTGCAGTTGAACTGGTAGTGGGGGGGGAGGATGCAGGGGCAGGACTCGCGAAGTCTGTAAATGAAGCTGACAGACGCTATTACACATTATTCAATGAATGTGAATATATTTTCAGGTTATAAAGTGACAAAATGTGTTCACCCATACAACCAACTGTGATCAGAAATTCCTAACCTTTCTAGGGAAAAAAAAGACATTCTAGGTGCTACCCTGACATCTGCAGGAGGGATGAAAACAGTCCATGCAATGGTTGGCCCTGTTGTCTCTGATGACTTTGCTGCATGTCCTCTGGAGGGCCGAGGCCTTTTGTTGTCCTCCTGTGTGCCAGCTGCTCCCCCTACAGAGAACGAGATTGAGGGGGCCACAGGCAAAGGGGACCATAATTGAGATGACAGCCTCTGAGATTCCTGAGTGGATGACCCAGGGGTGTCCAATTGCCATTCCCCCTCCTTTCGTGTGCCTGACTCATTGAGGGGAAGGAGTCCCGTTTGTCTCTCGCATTGCCAATACATGAACTCACCCATGGCTCAGCGTGGCAAGAAGAATAGAGGAGCCGAATATTATTTAAATGGCGAAAGACTGCAGAAAGATGCAGCAGAGAGGGATTTGGGGGTCCTTGTGCATGAATCCCAAAAAGCTAACATACAAGTTCAGCAGGTAATAGGGAAGGCAAATGGAATGTTGGCATTTATTTCAAAGGGAATGGAGTGTAAAAGTAGGGACGTCTTGCTAAAACTATACAAGGTGCTAATTGGACCACACCTAGACTACTGTGAACAGTTTTGGTCCCCTTATCGAAGGAAAGCTATACTGGCATTGGAGGCAGTCCAGAGAACGTTCACTAGATTGATCCCGGGTATGGAGGGATTTTCTTATGAGGAAAGGTTGAATAGATTGGGCCTGTCCTCATTGGAGTTTAGAAGACTGAGAGGCAACCTTATTGAAACATATAAGGTTCTTAGGGGGCTCGACAGGGTAGACATTAAGAGGTTGTTTCCCCTTGTGGGAGAGTCGAGGACCAGAGGGCATTATCGCAGGGTAAGGGGGCACCCATTTAAAACAGGGATGTGGAGGAAGTTATTCTCTCAGAGGGTAATGAATCTGTGGAATTCTTTACCACAGAGGGCTGTAGAGGCTGGGTCGTTAAGTATATTCAAGACTGAGATAGACTGAATTTTAGACAGTAAGGGAATCAAGGGTTATGGGGAAAAGGCAGGAAAGTGGAGTTGAGGATTATCAGGTCAGCCATGATCTCATCGAATGGCGGAGCAGACTTGATGGACCGAATGGCCTACTTCTGCCCCTACATCTTATGGTCTCATGGTCTACCCTGATGGAATGCAGGTCTGCCTGCATCTCCGTGTTCGGCTGGACCAGAGCCACCATGGCGTTGAGGGCTTCCAACAGTTCTGCATAATGTTCCCCCACATTCTGCTGACTCTCCATGATGAGTTGGAAGGCCAAATCCAGAGACTCATCATCTGACTCGGACCTCACAAATGTCTCTTCCACAGCAGTCCTACGAGTGCCGGGAAGCTCAGCTGAATCTGCCTCCTCCTGCTGCGGACACATTGTTGTGTGGTAACCACCAGATCGTGAACTCAAGCCTGCTCTAGATTCAGATCCCACCGAGGTGTGTGTCAGCGCTGTGATGGGTCTCCTGGGCTGCTTATTTCCAGCTCTTCAATGGAGGTGGTGCCTCTTGGCTGGAGATGAGGACCTGAATGGAGCTGAGGGACTGGCTGGCTGAGGGTGTTGGTCGCTTGGCAGAGCTCCCTGTGAACCAGAGATAATTAGTGCATGGTAGCAGAGTCAAAAGCAGGAGAGAGAGCACTCACAGTTGCATTCAGAGAGGGATGATGTGGTGCAGGATCCTCACGTGGGTGTTCGCCGCTGACTTCACCATCATCTCAGGCATGGTCCACATCAGGACCTGGGTCCATCAGGACCTGGTCACGTGTCAGCCAGCAGCCCGAACAATTTACTCAGTACCACCTCTCTGGCAATTGTACTTTTCCTGAGTTCCTGTCTCCCTTCCATTTCCCTGTACGTAGCTGCTCCTGGGCTGTTACCTGTATCCTCTATAGAGAAGACGGATGCAAAATACCTCTTCAATTCATCTGCCATTTCTTTGTTTTCCATTATCAATTCTCCAGACTCACTTACATAGTACCAATACTCACTTTGTTAACTCTGTTCTTTTTAAAATATTTATAGAAACTCTTACTATCTGTTTTTGTATTTCTGGCTAGCTTTCTCTAGTACTCTAATTTTTTCCTCCTTATTAATCTTTCAGTCATCCTTTGATGTCCCTTATATTCTGTCTAATCTTCTGGCCTTCCACCTACCTTTGCTCAATTATATGCTTTTTTTTTAAGATTGATACTATCTTTAACCATTGTAGTTAACCACGGATTGTGTGTCTGCTCTTTGGACTGTTTCTTATGTGTTGGAATGCATCTATTTTGTGTATTCTTAAATATTCCCTTAAATGTTTGGCACTGCAGGCAGAATTTTCCGAACCCACCAGCAGCGGGTATGATAGGTGGCATGCGCGCAGAAAATATGGCGGGACCCACTTCACGACGGTGTGAAGGCAGATCGCGGTCTTCCTCTCAGCCTACCGACGGTGGGCATGTTTCCTGTCATCAGTCGGTGGGGAGCTAATTGTAATACATTAGCATATAATTAAAAGGCCATCCCGCCAGGCTCTTGGAATCCTGCCGTATCGTCCGTCCATGTAGATGGAAAAGCACACCGACGTGTTTCACAATAGCACACAGGCGGCATGCACTTTGCGGCCTTCACTTTGGAGGAAGCTGAGGTGAATGAGCAGCAGCGTTCACCACAGCTTGTCCATTGTTTACAGGCCTCAGGGGCGCCGAGGGGCAGGGGCAACTGATGCCTGGCCCCAGAGGCGACTGCTGAGGATGGGGGTTGTCTGGGGCTAAGTGCTGCCCAGCCTTGGAGGCAACTGCTGGGGCGGGGGGAGGTGGTCAAGTGCTGCCCTGGCGCTGCATCCCACGCATAGGCAATTGAGATGGGGGCAGGGTAAGCGAAGGGAATGTATAAACTGACCATGCCTCTGAACTGAGACAGATCGGGCGCAGCCACAGTGATATGATTGGGGTTGGGCTCCGAGCCTGCCAGCCCATGCAAGCAACACGGAGGCGCTAAAGGGTCACCAAGCGCTCCATAACTTACACCCCATCCCACACACACACCCCCCCGCACCCCCCCCCTTCCCCCCCCTCACTCCCACACCTCCGGCCTCCGGCACAGACTTCAAGTCCTCCACCACTTTATTGGACTACGGAGCAGTTAGACTGCACACATTGTACAATCTCCTCACCAATGCTGGCCATGTAGCAGTCACTGCTGGAGGCACTCACAGCCCCTTGCAATCTCAGCATCCTGGTTTGGACCAGTGTCCCCCATGTCACAGGCTGACAGGGCAGCCATGCAGCGCACTCATCTCTGGCCATCCAAGGGGTGACCAGCACTCTCCGGGAAGCATTAAGAGGCAGTCACACAAGGCCAGGAAAGGTACTAAGTACAACCATGATAAACATGTCTGTCTCTCTCTTTTATGCTGCAGGAGGACCACATCAGGATCATGGATCCTGGTGACCTAGCTGTCTGCCCGATGGCCTATAGAGACCATAGAAGACAGAGGAGAGAGTGACAGAGGCTCCCGGCTGCGTAAAGGCTGGAGCAGCAACCTCATGAAGAAGGGGCAGCTGGGGCTCATGCATACTATGCCCAGGAGTGACAGCGAGCCTTGGCTGGCCGGTGCCTAGCAACACATAGGGTCTATAGACGCCACCTGCCATTCCTGCAAATGACTGAGAACCAGTATCTCCAATGACTGCACATGTCTGGGATCCTGGCGGCTCACATCTGCCACTTACTGCAGGACTTGGCGCCAAGGGGACATGGAGGGCATCCGCTGCCAGTGGCTGTGCAAGTGACACCGGTGCTCAATTTCTATGCCAGTGGCTCCTTTCAGGGCTCCACAGGTGACCTCCATGGGATTTCACAATCCACCACCCACAAATGTATCAATGAGGTCATGGAGGCCATCTTCTCCATGGCACACAGCTTTGTGCATTTCGCCTGGGACCGGGACGGTCAGGATGAAAGGACCATTGGATTGGCCCTGATCTCGGGATTTCCACAGGTGCAGGGTGTGATTGACTGCACTCATGTGGTACTCAGGTCTCCATCGCTACACTCGGTGAACTTCATCAACCGCAATGGCTTCACTGAACATACAGCTGGTATGCGACCACCAGAAACTCATCCTGCAGGAATGCGCACGTTTTCCAGGGAGTGTGCCCGATGCCTATATCCTGAGTCACTTGTAGATTCCTGCAGTCTTCCAGAGTCCACAAAGGCTGCAAGGTTGGCTACTTGGGGACAAGGGCTACCCGCAGAGGCCGTGGCTGATGACACCCGCGCGTTGGCCTCAGACTGCAGCAGAGCAACGCTATAATGAGGCTCACGCAGCAACTCATAACTTGGTGGAGCAGACCATTGGGATGTTGAAGGTGCAGTTCCAGTGCCTGGACCAGTCTGGTAGAGACCTGCTGTCCACGGAAGGGGTCACGCATCGTCATTGTCTACTGCATCATTTACAACCTGGCACTGCAACAGGGAGAGGAGCTGGCTGAGGAGGAGATGGAAGAGCTCCACATCTCCTCCGATGAGGAGGATGCTGACAGGGATGAGGGTGAGGAAGTCCTCAGTGGCAACGATGATGGAGATGAGGCTCTTGCATTGGCTAGATGAGGCAGGTGCACTCAGGAGGCCCTCATGGCTGCCAGATTTGTGGAGGATGATGACGACATGCAGTGAGATGTCCCCATAGATCCTCACATTACAGTTTTGAATGTTTGACTCCAGTCTGGCATATGGTAGAGCCAATACCCTCTGTGAGAATGCTCCTGTCATGGAGATGCTGTGGAGGCCCTAATAGTTGCTCAATTGCAGCAGATGATGACAACATGCGGTGAGGACACGCCATAGATCTTCACATGGCTTATGAGAATGTCTGACTCCTGTCTGGCTGAAGGCAGCTCGCTTGTGCTCCATGATCAGGGCCATCTCAGAGACGCAGCCATGAAGCTTTATATGCATCTGATGCTGTGTCCGCATTCAGCACCTCAGCTTTCAGGTGCTGGTGCACAGCATCACTGGTCGCAGATGCTGGTGTGATGGGGGCCAGCCCCACTTTAAAGGTGCTGAGAGCACACAGAGAGTATGAGAGAACTCTGTGCCGTCTGCCCACTACATTCTGGCAGCAATGACCAGCACCAGTGAGGTGCAGGCAACAGTAATGTTTCCAGGGAATGTGAGGCTGGACCATCACTGTGGTCTGAAGGCTGCACAGAGCACAGGGAAGAGGCCCTGGACTGTGACACCTGCCATTTATCTTGTGCAGAAAGGTTTCACATTTGAGTGACAAGAACACTGCTCATCAGAACAAAGAGGCACGGGCAGGGTGACATTCTTAGGAGTTTATTGACAAGAGATCAACACCCGTGCCCAGGCTGTGCAATTACTGTTACCTAACTTTCCTAACGCTACCACTATGTCTTGGTGCTCTCCAGACCTTCACCGCAGCGGTGGAGGCAGCCTGCTGACTGTGAGAATCCTTTCTGTGGTGACTTTGGCGGATGTCCTATGGAGGGCTCAGGCCTGCTTTCGGGGTCCTGCTGTGTCGCAGTGGCACTCTTCTCGGCCTGTTAAGCTGGATCTGTGGAGGTTACAGGGAGATATGGTCTGGATGGGCCGATCACCTCCAGAGTCACCTGGGTGGATGGTCCCAGATTGTGCTCCTCCTGGCTCTCCTCCCTACGGGTGCCCAAGGGCCCCTGGCTAACTCCGTGAGTGGACGGGGTAGCTGCAGTGAGATTGAGCTGCCCAGCACCATTCTCGCATACAAATTATTGGAGGCCAACTACGGCATCAGCGAAGGAGTTAAGCCCGCATAGCAATGCAGGAGTGACGTCCTGGACCAAGGTCTCCATGGTGCCACCATCCAGCCAGTGTTGACCTCAATGCATTGCAATGCCAGCGCTATCACCTCAGTCTGAAGACAGACGGACTCATCCATCGTGCCTTGCAATCTGAGGAGTGCAGCAGACATTCCTTCCTGATGTTCCCGAGCTTGCCTTTGCAGATCCAGCAACTGTGACATGACCGAGTCCAGAGGCTCATTCTGGCCTCCAGCAGTCTTCCATGTGATGGGGACCTGGGAGGTCCCTGCCTCCGCCTGCTGTGGATCAGAAAGTGTGATGTCCTCACCAGATTGTGATCCCAAGGCTACTCTAAAGCTAGGTCCCACCAAGATGTGTGTCTCTGCGCTGGTGGAGGGTGTGGGTGAGAACTGTGATGGGACTTCAAGGAGGGTGCCTTCAGATTCCTTTTTAGGGGTTTCCTCGGGCCTTGATTGGAGGCCTTGGGTCATGGACTCTGTCGGCTGTTTGGTAGATGTGCCTGTGAAAGCAAGAAGAGATAATTAGTGCATGGCAGTGGCCTGTGAAAGAGGACACATCACGCACAGCATGGTTACCTGATGGGGGTTGCACTGCTGGATCCTCACTTGGTAGAGCAGCGCCAAACTCACCATCAGCACAGGGCCAGTTCCAGTCATTGACGGCCAGCTGGATGACTCTGTTTTTGAATTCTATCAGAACTTTGATTTCCAGCATCCCTCCACCTGTCTGTGATCTTTCCCTCCTGTTGTGAGCTACTTTGTCCTGCATGGGTAGAGATGGGGAGAGTGTATCAGGACTGCTGCCGGGCCAGATGATAAGTATGCCTGACCTGTGTGGGTGGTGAGTGGTCCCATGGACGGGGTGAGGACAATGATGGTGTGTGTGAAAGAATGAACGGTGATGTCCTTTGCACTAGCAGTGAGTGAGGGCCCTGTGGGTGTGTGATGGGTTTGTGAAGGTGAGTTAGGAGTGATGAAAAGAGTGACTACCCCAGGTGGAACGGAGGAGATCATTCATCCTTTTGTGGCACTGGGTGTCTGTCCTCCTCTGCAGGGCATTCGCGCTGACCACTGCCTCCCAAGCCAGGTTAGTGACATTGCTACCTATCGTGCAGCCAGAGCGGGGATAGGGCAAATCCCATCAGGCCTCCACAGCATTCAGCAGTCGCTCAAGGGACCTGTAGTTGAAGCGGGCGACTACAGTCTTTTTGCCTTTGCTGGCCATGTCTCCCAGGCAGCGGTAGTGAACTGGTGACGGTGAGCACCTTGCTGCCGGCTGCCTTTTAAAGTGGGGTGATGGCAGGCAGGTGAATGAGAGACCGCCCGCTATGGAAACGGAGTGTTTCCCAGGAATGCATAAATAATGAGGTGGGCTCAGGAAGATACAATGTGAAAACCCGCCATTTTCGTCTGAGGGTAGGACTCCATTTTACCCGCCTGCTACTGCACTTAGTGCAATTCTGGGAAAATTCCACCCTGCATCTCTATTGACCTATCCCTTAACCTAATTGGCCAATTCACTTTGGTCTGCTCTGCTTTCATGCCCTCATAATTGCACTTATTTAAGTTTAAAAACATAGTCTCAGACCCATTCCTCTTTCCCTCATATTGTGGTTGCTGCTACCTAAGGACGCCTTCACTATGAGGTCATTAATTAATTCCATCTTATTGCAAAATACCACGTCTAGTATAGCCTGCTCTCTGGTTGACACCAGAACATGCTGTTCTAAGAAACTAACCCGGAAACACTCTAGGAACTCTTCATCTAGGCTACCTTTGCCTATCTCACTTCTCTAGTCTATGTGTAAATTAAAATCTCCCATGATTATCGTCATGCCTTTCTGACAAGCTCCCATTATTTCTTCCTTTATGTTCCATCTTACCATGTGGTTACTGTTAGGGGGCCTGTACACAACTCCCACAAGTGACTTCTTGCCTTTCCCATTTCTCATTTCTACCCAAGCTCTTTCCACATCCCGGTTTCCTGAACTTAGATCATCCCTCTCTACTGTGCCAATACCACCATTAACTAACAGAGCCACCCCTCCACCTTTTCCTTGCTTCCTAAATGTCCTATACCCTTTAATATTCAGGTCCCAACCCATGTCCTCTTGCAGCCATGACTCTGAAATGGCTAGCAAATTGTATTTATTTATTTCCATGTGCGCTCTCAGTTCATCTGTTTTGTTTCAAGTGCTTTGTGCACTCAGATACAGAGTCTTTAGTTTTATCCTTTTATTCTTTTTATAACTTCTTGTCTCATCTGTTGGTTTACTGTTGGATTTGTATTCTCTATCCCTTCCTGTCACCATCTGCTTTTCATTTCCAGTAACAATACCTTTCTCTTTTGCCTTGTCAAATTCCAAAATCTGTACCCTTAGCCCCACTATTTAGTTTAAAACCCTCTCTACTTTCCTAGTCGTGTGGCTCATAAGAACATGGGTCCCAGCATGGTTCAGGCGTAGACCGTCCCAACAGTACAGATCCCACTTTCCCCAGTATTGGTGCCAGTGCCCCACGAACCAGAAACCACTTGTCCCACACAAGGCTTTGAGCTACACATTCATCTCCCTAATCTGATTCGTCCTATGCCAATTTACAGGTGCTTAGGTAATAATCCAGATATTATGACCTACGAGGTTCTGCTTCTTAATTTGGTGCCAAGTTCCTCATACTGACTATGCAGAACCTCCTCCTTTGTCCTGTCTATGTTGTTGGTACCAGCATGAACCATGATGACTGGGCTCCCCCCCCCCTCCCTCTCTAGCCCCAAGCAGATGTCCTGAACCCTGACACCGGGCAGGCAACGCAGCCGTCTGGACTCATGCTCTTTGCTGCAGAGAACTGTGTCTATCCCTCTAACTATACTGTCCCCTAATACCACAACATTCCTTGCAGCTCCCCCTGCTTGAAAAGCTCCCCTTACCTGCATTGAATCCTATCTGCCACAGTTTTGTTCACTCAATTAATTTATCAACATCTCTTTGAAATGTTATGCACTCATTTACACTACTTATTATGCCGCCAATCTTTCTGTCATCGGACTTGTATACTTGGCTCTTTATTGTGCTATCTAGGTCATTAATAAATAAAGTGAACAGTTGAGGCCCAGTGCAGAGCCTTATGGGACAACACAAGCCACTTACTTACAGTCCAAGTGCACACACATTATCTCTGTCCTCCACTGTCTAATTAATCTCCTGACCAAGTGAAAAATTTCTCTTCAATGCCTTGAGCAAACACTCTCTTATATGGAACTTTATCAAAAGGCCTCTTTTGAAATCTATTGTACACCAGTAGACATTTCCAGTCTTTTTCAAAATTTTGATTCATTAAACTGCTGCTGTCCATCTGGTGTAGGTAAGCCCACAGTGCTCTTATGGAGAATTTTGACATAATGACAGTGGAGCAACAATAATATGTTTCCAAGTCAGAATGGTGTGTGACGTGAAGGGGAACTTGCAGGTGGCGATGTTCCTGGGATGCCTGCTGCCCTTGTCCTTCTAGATAGCAGAGACCATGAGCATGAAAGGTTCTGTGGAAGCAGCCGAGGTCAGTTACTGCAGCACACTGTGTGCTGGTGGAGGGAGTGAATGTTTATTGTGATGGATGGGGTGCCAATCAAGTGGGCTACTTTGTCCTTGATAGTGTTGAGCTTCTTGAGTGTTGTTGGCGCTGCACTCATCCAGGCAAGTGGAGAGCATTCCATCACACTCCTGACTTGTGCCTTGGACAAGCTTTGGGGAGTCAGGAGGTGAGTTACTCACTGCAGAATTCTCAGCCTCTGGCCTGGTCTTGAGCCACAGTATTTATATGGCTGGTCTAGTTCAGTTTCTGATCAATGGTAACCCCCAGGATGTTGACAGTGGGGGATTCAGTGATGGTAATGCCATTAAATGTTAAGGGGAGTTAGTTAGATTCCCTCTTGTTGGAGATGGTCATTGCCTGGCACTTGGGTGGTGTGAATGCTCCTTGCCGCTTATCAGCCCAAACTTAGATACTGTCCAGGGTGAGATATTTTCAGGGCCTATAGCCTTTGCCTTCAGCTGTTTCTTGATATCACGTGAATTCATTAGAATTGCCTGAAGATTGGTACCTATGATGGTAGGGGCCTCAGGTGGAAACCAAGATGGGCCATCCAGTTGACACTTCTGGCTGAAGATGGTTGCAAGCACTTCTGCCTTGAATTTTGCACTGACATGTTGGGCTTCACCATCATTGAGGATGGGGATGTTTTTGGAGCATCCTCCTCCAGTTACTTATTCAATTGTCCACCAACATTCATGATTGGAGGTGGCAGGACTACAGAACTGTGATCTGATCCATTGGCTGTGTCTCTACTTCTGTCTATAGCATGATGCTTCCACAGTTTGACATGCGGTGCTGCTCCTGGCATGCCCTCCTGCACTCTTCATTGAACCAGGGTTGATCCCCTGGCTTGATGGTAAAGGTAAAGTGGGGAATGTGCCAGGCCATGAGGTTACAGATTGTGCTTAAATATAATTCTGCTGCTGTTGATGGCCCACAGCACCTCATGGATTCCCAGTTTTGAGCTGCTACTTTTGTTCTGAGTCTATCCCATTTAGCACGGTGATAGTGCCATGCAATACAATGAATGGAGTCCTCAGTGTGAAGATGGAGCTTGCATCTGTCTTCACTGTAGAGGATACGGTGCAAATTAGGTAAATAGGAGTGGAGTGGCAGTCCAACGGTGATTGCCACTCCCTGGAAGATTTGGCCCAATGAGCCTCCCCAATGGTTTAGCTGATGTGCAACACAAACTGAAGAACTAAGCTAAGCAAACAAGGCAAGTTCCATGTCCCATCCTCAGTTTGACCTCCAGGTTCTGGGTTAAGGGAAATTAGCCAAAGTTAACATTCCTGAACCACTCATCAACCTAAGTTGGTGTCATTAGTAAAGGAGCTCACAGGGATTTTAGGGAGAAAAGAATGAATGCATTGAGTACAATAATTGCTCATTTCAATGCAAAAATGCTTAAGCAGTAAACTCCCTTAATGGCTCTACACATTCACCTAATGTGCATCTGAGCCATACAAATCAGAAAGGCTGCCAGGTTGATCCTTCACCTCTGCTGAATTAGTTGATCTAAATCAGGGGCTCTACAACTGACCTTTATTTTGACAGAATAAAAATGAAAATTAGCCTAGATCCTTCTTTGATTATTATCCAGTGCCTCTTAAAGTGCACATGTAGATCTCAGGAGAGCTTGATTGCATCTCCCTTATGATATCCTCGATAATTGAATTATCTTCAATTGTCAAGATGGGCACATTAATAATGGCCACTGGGCAAAATACTAACAACACATACCCAAGAAGCAGCATTCCAGCACAGTTTTTGTTTCAGGTTTCCATCATCCATTGTATTTTGCTTTTATTCCAGCAGTTATGCCTTCAGAAGACAAAAAAAAGCCACAAACAATTTTACTCTCTTTCTACAAGAAAAAAGTATTGTGAATGCTGGAAATCCAAAACAAAAGTGTTGGAAATGCTCAGCTGGTTTGGCAGCATCTTTGGAGAGAGAAACAAGAGTTCATGTTTTAGACTAATGACCTGACAAAGGGTCATGGATCTGATGATGGGTCATCGACCTGAAGGGTTAACGCTGTCTCTCTTTCCATGGATGCTGCTTGATCTGCTGTGTATTTTCTGGAATTTATTTGCTTTTATTTCTCTTGCTCAAATTCAATACATCTTGATTCTTTTAATCCATTCAACAGATCCTTCTTTGCTTTCCTTAAACCATCTCACCTTGATTCTCTCAATGCCTGCTTCAATCCTCAGCTGTTCCACCAGTTTTTGTGCTTGTGCTATATTGTTAGTTGTTGACATTGTTTGCCATCTATCCTAGTCCAAGGCCAAACCAAGGATGCTGTAGGAGAGAAACAGAAACACAAAGTCTAATTTTTATAGCAGGTTTAAACCACCAGAACTTTCAATTTTGTTTCCAGTCCCATTGTCCCTTTTTGAAAGAATGACCCAAATCAAAAAATTGTCAAAATATCAAAGTTGCAGTAGTTTAATAATTATTTTGATTCAACTTAATAATCCTAATTTTCAACAGAAGTACTTGTGGTGATCCTAAATAATTCCTCTTTAGCCCTTCACTAGCCGAACATGTTTATCAAAAATCTTTCTACTCAGTGCTGCATTCAAGTTGCTGTGAGGTCCTGTTGTAGAGATTTCCTTCAATCAACACATCAGGCTGGATTTAGCACAGGTATAAGTCCCATCACTGAACCCACGGAGGCACATTCCTGGCGATGGCCAATTAAGTAAGTGCATCCAATTAAAGATGATGGCTTGCCACCAAGTGTCCAGAGGGCTGGCAGCTCAGAGCCCTGTGGCTGCAACATCAGGGACAGGGCACCTCAATGGCTGGGACTTGCAGGCCCTAGCGATCAGGGATGGGGGGAATCATGGTGGATAGGTGGCACTCTCACCACATGGGTGGTCTTTGCCTCCAGGAGGGTTGAGGGGATGTGGGACCAGGAGATGCCTAAGAAGGAGGGCCCTGCCCTGCCCCACCACCAGAGTCCAATAGAAGTCTGCCAGGTTCCACTGGACGGTCTCTCCATGGCAGTGGGATGCTGGACAGCCAGGCAATTTGCCAAATTTCCAACCGCTGCCAAAATGGCAGGAAGATACTTGTGTCACCATTTTGCCAGCCTTCCTGCTTCCCAGCCCATCGCCAAAGGATTGGTAAAATTCCAGCCAACATCTTTTGCATCCAATATGCCAGGCTGGGCAAGGCCTCAGACTACTCTGACAGCTAGAACAGCTCAAGATGGTCAGAAAAGGCAACCAAATCCCATTCCTGTCTTTCACTCGCCCCTTTTATCTGACTCCTAAGGACCTCTAAAGAAAAAGAGGCATTCCTTTTGTCAGGTTGAGGACAAACTGAACAAAATCATTTGCAATGGTTGTGTTATCAGATTTAGACATAGCAGCTCATCCCAGAATCTAATCTATTGGGCCATCCAAGCATTTCTGTGCCTAAAGATAGTATTAAAGAATCTAGGTTTTTTTTAAACTTAATTTGGCATGTTCTATGAGCTGACAAAAATACTCAATAGCTATTCATTCCACTTTCGAATCAGAAGTTATCAGGAAAGCTGTCAAAAAGTCTTGACATAAACTTGCAAATGCTTGTAAATAAACCAATATTTATTTGCATAGTTTTTACTGCATAAACGTAACAAAGTACCTGCTTTTAAACTGGTGCTATTTTAATTCAGATTCCAAGGAAAGAGTAATTGTGAGTCAGCTCTTGGTGTTTGCATTGGTAAATCAATTTCCTTCTCGTAAGCAACAACCTCGTAGAGCCGGTTTTCATGGGTCAACTTGACTGCCACTTTAATAATTAAGGGAGCCAAATTTTTTAAATATTATTTGTTCGTGGGATGTGGGTGTTGCTGGCTAGGCCAGCATTTGTTGCCCATTCCTAATTTCTCTTGAATGAGTGACTTGCTAGGCCGTGTTGCTGTGGGTCTGGAGTCGCGTGTGGGCTGGACCAGGTAGGGACAGCAGATTTCCTTCCTAAAAGGGCATTGGTGAGCCAGGTGAATGTTTGCAGTGGTTGGCGGTGCCTTCATGGTCATCAATGGATTTTTAGTTCCAGATATTTATTGGATTTGGATTCCATCTGCTGTGTTTAGATTTGAACCCAGGTCCCCAGAGCATTAACCTGGGTCTCTGGATTACCAATCCAGTGACAATACCATTACACCACCACCTTGCAGCCTCTTCCATTGCCTGAGGCCACTTCTTCCCCTTTCCCAAACAAGCCATAGCTCTGCAGCCATTGAAAAGCCTTATGGCTAGCCTCGTAAGTAGAGACCTGCCCGTGAGCCCCCCTAAAAGTGATGTGGTGCTGCCTGCAAAGCCTGGCGTTGATGACCATGAGTGCTGCCCGAAGCAAGATAGGCAAACAAGCCTCAAAGTCCTGGATGACATGCAGCTCTCTCATGTTCAGATATGAAACACACCAATGTGATCTGGCATGGGGGGATGATTCTGGTGAGCTGGGCTTATAATGATATGCAGATGTATTACAATGAGGCTTCCGACTTGCAGCGGCAGGAAACACGGCCTGCCATTGTTAGGCGGAGCAGACGATTGCAAACTGGTTTCACGATGTCATGAAACTGATTTTTCGCCTTCCACCATATCGTCTGCAAGCACCCATGATGCCCGATTCAAGCAGACATGGAAAAATCTGCCCATAGTCTAGGGGCACTATTGTGGAAGAGAGGGCATTGCTTGATTATTTAAATAGAAACAACATGCAGGGTATTGGTGAAAAGGTGGGAGATTGGCACTAAGTTAAAATGCTCAGAGAGCCTGTGCAGACATGATAGGTTGAATGGCCTCCTTCTACACCTGGAAAGGTCCCATTAGGTTGGAAAAAAATTAATTTGACTCCTCTATTCAAGAAAGGAGGGAGACAGAAAGAAGGAAACTACAGGCCAGTTAGCTTAGTACATGTCATAGGGAAAATGCTGGAATCTATTATTAAGGAGGTTATAATGGGGCACTTAGAAAATCTCAATGCAATCAGGCAGAGTCAACATAGTTATGTGAAAGGGAATCATGTTTGACTAATTTATTGGAGTTCTTTGAAGAAGTAACAAGCAACGTGGATAAAGGGGAAGCTGTTTAGATTTCCAGAAGACACTTGACAAGGGACATCAAAGGTTACTACACAAAATGAGAGCTCATGGTGTAGGGGGTAACATATTAGTATGAATAGGGGATTGGTTAGTTAACAAAAAGCAGAGAGTAGGCATAAATGGGTCATTTTTGGGTGGGCAAGATGTGACAAGTGAATTGCCATAGGGATCAGTGCAGGAGCCTCAACAATTCACAATTTATATCAATAAATTGGATGAAGGAACCAAATGTTTTGTTGCTAAGTTTGCTGATGATGCAAAGATAGGTAGAGGAGTAATTTATAAGGAACCTGCAAAAGGATATAGAAAGATTAAGTGAGTGCATGAAAATTTGGCATTTGGTAACATGGGAAAATGTGAACGTGTCCACTTTGGAATGAAGAATAGAAAAGCAGCATATTATTTAAATGGCGAGAGACTACAGGACTCTGAGGTACAGAGGTATCTGGGTGCCCTGGTATATGAATCATAAAAAGTTAGTATGCAGACACAGCAGGGGATTAGAAAGACAAATGTAATGATCGCGTTTATTGTAAGGAGAATGGAATATAAAAGTATGTTTTGCTATATTTGTAAAGGGCCTTGGTGAGACCACATCTGAAGTACTGTGTAGAGTTTTGGTCTCCTTATTAAAGAAAGGATATAAATAGATAAGAAGCAGTTCAGAGAAATTTCATTCGACAGATATCTGGGATTGGATGGGTCTGGGGTGGGGGGTGGGGGGAACATTGTTATCTTATGAGGAGACGTTGGACAGGCTGGGCCTGTATACGCTGGAGTTTAGAAGAATGAGGGATGATCTTATTGAAGCATCTAAGAACCTGAGGGGACTTAACAGGGTGGATGCTGAAAGGATGTTTCCCCTTATGAGAGATATTAGAACTAGGAGACACAGCTTAAAAATAAGGGGTCTCCCATTTAAGACAAAGGTGAGGAGAAATTTTTTCTCTCAGAGGGTCATGAGTCTTTGGAACTGTCTTCACCGGAGAGCAGTGGAGACAGGGTCATTGAATATTTGTAAGGCCAAGGTAGATAGATTCTTGACTAACAAGGGAGTTAAAGGTTATCAGGGGTTGGTGGAATGTGGAGTTGAGGCCCCCAGTCAGGTCAGCCATGATTTTATTGAATGGAGGAGCAGGCTTGAGAGGCTGAATGGCCTACCCCCACTCCTAATTTGTATATTTACATGTCTCCAGATGGTTATTCCTACCAGATGGGAAGATTGGTGAGGACAAGGTCAATTGGCTTTTTCGCTCAGATTGTTTTGTCTCACCACCAACCTTGAGCCCTTCAAGTCAGTAGAAGTGCTACAGAGCCACTCTTGGTGATGGATATTGCAGACCCCCACCCAGAGTACATTCTGTGCCCTTGCTACCCTCTGTGCCTCCCACATGTTAGAGTACTGACATATCAGTTGAGGGAGGGCAGCAGGTGGTAGTCAACAGGAGGCTTTCTTGTCCATGTTCGACCTGAGTCTTCATATGCTATGGAGTCAACATTAAGGACCCTCAGGGCAACTCTATCCCAACTGTATACCACTGGGCTGCCATCTCTGGTGGGACAGGACATATCCAGCAAGGGTGATGGAGGGTCATTGGTTGTAAGTTGTGATTTGTTGAGCATGACTGTAAGACTGTTGCTTGGCTAGTTTGTGAGACAGCTCACTCAATTTTGGTTCAAATCTCCAGGTGCTCGTTGCAGGGTTGACTGGGCATGGCATTCTGTTGTTGTTTCCGGTGCCTAGGTATATGCCAGGTGGTTCATCGATTTTATTCTTATTTGATTTTTCTGTCACGGGTTTGATGCAACTGAGTGGCTTGCTATGTCATTTCAGAAGGCAGTTAAAAGTCAATCCTGGCAGATTACATCCCCATGAAGGACATTAGTGAGACATCTGAGTTTTTACGACAATCCAGTAATTCTGTGAACATCAGTATAGATTTGGTTTATATAACACATGTGAGACGACACCAACCTAGACAGTAGCAATTGGTCTCCTTGCTGAACACTCATCCACCGAAACGACAGGAGAATCCATCATTCCTGAGACTAGTACTTTATTCTAGATTTATTAATTAATTGAATTTAAATTACCCCAACTAACGAGGTTTGATTTGAACTCAGCTCTCTGGACATCAGTCTGGGCCTCTGTAATTACTAGTCCAGTGACACCACCACTATGCAATTTTCCCTACCAATTTTGCAACTTCCTCAAAAAATTCAGCTGGTTTGTGGGACATGAATTTCCCTTTGTAAAGCCATATTGGCTCTTTCTAAGCAGCTCAAATTTCTTTAAGTGCTTAGTCACCGTGTTCTTAATTCTAGCTTCCAACAATTTTCTAGAAGTCTTTTCATCCCCTGGCAGGTTGTGATTTCAAGTCCCACTTCAGGGACTTGAGCGCAAAATCTAGGCTGACCATCCAGTGTAGTACTGAGATTGTGTTGGAAATGCCATTCCTAGATGAGACATTAAACTGAGGGTCTATCTGACCCTTTAGGTGGACATAAAAGATCCCATGGTACTATTTCAAAGAAGAGCAGGGAGTCTCCACAGTGATACAAAAGCAAAGTACTGTGGATCTTCATGTTTTCCTGGTTAATATTTACCCTCAACCAATATCCCTCACCAAAGCGGGTTATCTGGTATTGAAACATTGCTGGTAATGGGACCTTCCAATATGCAAATTGGCTGCCACATTCTCTATCGTGACTACAAAATATACTTCATTGACAGTAAAGCATACTGAAAGGTCTTGAAGTCATGAAAGGTGCTAGAAAAATGCAAGTCTCTTTTATCTTCCTACCACATCACTATAGAATTTTTATTACTCAACCATCCCTCTCATGACCTCTGTGGGTGTGATTTGATATTAAATCAGTGACTTTATTTTTCCTCTCTAGGAATTAAGTTACGGCCACCGAAATATTTTTCACACAGGCTGGAAAGCTATTCACTATTCCAGAATCATTCTGGAGGGAAAGAATAACATAAAGCTCCTTTTGTCCATAAGCAACTACGATTCCCGTCACCTACACCATCCTCGCCTATCTAAATGGTGTTAACTGTTTGCCATTGCCATAGGGTTCAATGACAAGGGTGCACCAGCTAATTTGTGCTATTCACTAATTACCAGCTGTTCGAAAGCCAATTTTTTTTTATGGTTCTATCAGATTAACTGTTCAGGTTGCAACAGAAACATAGAGACATAAATAGAATCAAAACATTGTAACAAAGTTTGACCTGATTCTCCTAACTTCAGGTGATTGAAGCTGTTCGTATTTTCTACTTGCCTCCTGTAGTTGTTAACAGTAAGAACAGCTGATGGAGACCTCAGGCCGATTTAATCAGTTGGTAATTTTAGGGTGAGATTAGGTCAACTTCTGCTGCAATGTTCATTTAGATGAATCTACCAGCCAGCGGGCAAATTGTATTAGCACACTCCCCCCGCCCCTCTGCCCTCAACTCAAAACACGATTTATTTGTTTCCAAGACGGAGGTGCAGCTGCTCTGCTGCAGCCTCCATTTCCTGTGCACCTCCAGCCCCCAACTCTAACCCTGAACTCTATCTCTCTGCAGCCTCTTCTGACCTTCTCACAACAACGAAATTGCTCTAACCAGTCACAAATTACATCCCTATTGTGACAATAATCATTTTTAACCTTCCTTATGCTCTTCACTCGCCACGGAATTCAAGATGGTTGAACTGCCACCCCCCTCTATTACCTCTTCTTTGTTAACCATCAGTCTGCCATTATATGGCTCTGTTTCTATCTGAATGTAGCCACTGCATCTCCAACAATGACTTCTCTTCCCTCTCCACATCAACACCTCTGGAGACTCCCAAGGATCTATCCTTGGCCTCCTCACCTCCTTGATCTACATAATTCCCCTTGGCAACTATATTGGGGGTTGCCAACCCTCCAGGGTTTGCCTAGAGTCTCCAGGAATTGAAAATCAATCTCCATGACACTGCTGTGTTAACCCTGGAGAAAAATCAGAGGAACATTAAAAACGGATTGGATCTTTTTGTTTTCCAACTGGAATAGGAAGGCCGTCGTCACAAGGATGGATATTTTGGCCAAATAATAGCTGGAGTATGGGGCTAAGTCAGGTGATAAAACCTCCAGAAATGTAAATAATCACAATTTGCAACCCTATCTGTACCTGTAAGTGGTGGGGTCAGATTCCACATACACTGATGCCACACAGCTCTACCTCTCCACCCGCTCTTGACTCTTTGATCACCTTTGTGCTATCAAACGATTTGCCTGACATCTGGGGTTTGATTTTATGTCCCCATTTGGGGCTGGGATCGGAGCTAGCCTTGGCTGAAACTTAGCCCCACTGACCCATATGCCGATTCACCAGCTCCATCCAGCCTCTGGGCAATTTTTGTAGCATGGGATCGGGAGACAACAGGGTTACCTAACCACAAGTGGCAGGTAGCCAATCAGGTTCATTAAAAAACCCAATTGAGGTTAATGCAGGAGGCTCATTGGAACTTCCCACTCAGCCTCCAGGTTTCCCAAGTGGCCGGAGTCAATTTAGGTGCCTGGTGGCAGGCATCCAGTGGTAGGTTGGGGGGCCAGGGCTGCAGGCGAGCCTAGTGGCCTTCCTGGTTGCAGGAGCAGCCACAAGCCACTCTGTAGAAGGATTCCTCTCCCCAGCCCCACAACTGACAGTGGTGGCCTGACCACTGAATCTACTTCTTAATGAAACATTTAAAAAGGTTGGCAAGCGGTCCCTCTCAGTTAATTAACCTCAATGCAGCCGGTTGCTCCTCTCAAGCTTCGAAAGCCTGCCTGCCACCTCAATTAAATGGCCGCCCCAAGGAAAATCATAGGTGAGTGATCGTTTCCCCCAGGGGGTGGATTTGGGACACGGGTACACTTCTGACATTCGTCTCCTGCCCCCAAAGGGAAAATCAGCCCTGCCAATGTAATTGAGAATACCAACATCATCACAAACACTGCTCCCTCACCAAAGATTCCATCCTCCTGCCTAACACCATGACTTCTCTTTTCCTTTCTTTCATGGGGTGTGGGAATCACTGGCAATGCCTGCCTTTGTTGCCCATCCCCAATTACCCTTGAACTGAATATTTCAGAGATCTGTCTAAAGTCAACTGCATTACAATGGGTCTGGAGTCACATGTAGGCCAGGCCAGGTAATGGTGGCAGATTTCCTTTGTAAAAGGCCATTAGTGAACCAGATGGGTTTTTACAAAGATCTCATTGATGACTGTAGTGGTTATTATTACTGAGACTAACTTTATAATTCTAAATTTATTAATCAAATTCAAATTTCACCAGCTGCCACAATGGGATTTGAACCCATATCCCCCAGAACAGTAGCCTGGAAGCCTCAGTCCAATGACATTACCACAATGCTACCATCACCCCCTGCCCAAGTGGCCCATTTGCAACTTTACCTTTCCATTCATTACTAAGCTGAGCTTCACATTCCATAATCCTCTCCACCACAAAGGCCACTGAATTCCACCTCTAATGTTAATAGCCGCTGCTTTCCTGCTCAAAATCCTTGGTTGCTCCTTTGTCAACTGCAAATCCAACTATGTCGATGCTCACCTTGCTATGTCCTTCCCTCCACTCCTCAACTTGTCCCATTGCCTTGGAGAAGCACTGTCATTCCCCACATCACCCACCTCAATGGCAACCCTGCTTCTATTCAGTGCAAATTGCAAAGAGTTTGTACATCTAGTTCCGCATTCTGTTAGCACCTTCGATTTTTGTGCCAGAAAGTGTTGAGTTGAATTTTTTCATCCAACCCACTCAAACTCTTGGTGTTTGCACTCAAACAGGATAAATGAGCACATGGTAACTGTGGAAAGGTGCAAAAGGGTTGCCAACCTTCCAGGACTGATCTAAAATCCCCAAAAATTGAAGATCAATCTCCAGGATACAGCTCTGTGCAATTTTGGAGAAAAGCAGCAGGGACATTAAAAAAAGTTTTTTTTAATATTCTTTGAATGTTTCTCTTTGCCAGATATCAAAATATTGAAATAAAAGCAAAATACTGTGGGTGCTGAAAATCTGAAATAAAAACAGAAAATGCTGTAAAAATTCAGGAGGTCTGGCAGCATAAGACCATAAGACATAGGAGCAGAAATTAGGCTATTCGGCCCATCGAGTCTGCTCTGCCATTTAATCATGGCTGATAAGTTTCTCAACCCCATTCTCCCGCCTTCTCCCCGTAACCTTTGATCCCCTTACCAATCAAGAACCTAACTATCTCAGTCTTAAATACACTCAGTAACCTGGCCTCCACAGCCTTCTGTGGCAATGAATTCCATAGATTCATCACTCCCTGGCTAAAGAAGTTTCTCCTCATCTCTGTTCTAAAAGGTCTTCCCTTTAGTCTGAGGCTGTGCCCTCGGGTCCTAGTCTCTCCTATTAATGGAAACATCTTCTCCACATCCACTCTATCCAGGCCTTTCAGTATTCTGTAAGTTTCAATCAGATCCCCCCTCATCCTTCTAAACTCCATTGAGTATAGACCCAGAGTCCTCAAACGTTCCTCATATGTTAAGCCTTTCATTCCTGAGATCGTTCTCGTGAACCTCCTCTAGACCCTCTCCAGGGCCAGTACACCCTTCCTGAGATACTTGGCCCAAAATTGCTCACAATATTCTAAATGTGGTCTGACCAGAGCCTTATAAAGCTTCAGCAGCACATCCCTGCTTTTATATTCTAGTCTTCTCGAAATAAATGCCAACATTGCATTTGCCTTCCTAACTACCAACTCAACCTGTAAGTTAACCCTAAGAGAATCCTGGACTAGGACTCCCAAGTCCCTTTGCACGCCAGATTTCTGAATTCTCTCCCCATTTAGAAAATAGTCTATGCCTCTATTCTTCCTACAAAAGTGCATGACCTTACACTTCCCCACGTTGTATTCCATCTGCCACTTCTTTGCCCATTCTCCTAACTTGTCCAAATCCTTCTGCAGCCTCCCCGCCTCCTCAATACTACTTGTCCCTCCACCTATCTTTGTGTCATCTAGCCATGATGCCCTCAATTCCTTCATCTAGATCATTAATGTATAAAGTGAAAAGTTGCCCCAACATTGACCCCTGTGGAGAGAGAAACAGAGTTAATCTTTCGAGTCCATATGACTTTTCTTCAGAGCTAAAGAGAAGTAGAAATGTGATGGGTTTCTACTTCTCTTTAGCTCCAAAGAAAAGTCATACGGACTCGAAATGTTAACTCTGTTTCTCTCTCCGCAGATGCTGCCAGACCTGTCGAGTTTTTACAGCGTTTTCTGAAAATATTGAAAATTTGGGGAGGGAAAAGGCTGTTTGACTGACAGTCAAACAATGTCTGATTGGTAATGAGTCTTTTTGCTTTCCAGCTGGTGTAGGAAGGCAATGAGTCAAAAGGATGGATATGTTGCCTGACAAATAGCTGGAGTGTGGGGGCAAGCCATGTGATGAAAGCTCCACAAGTACATTTAATCACAGTTGGCAAACAACCTTAATGGAAAATAACCAACTCAACTCAATTCACCCAGGTGTCCCCCTTGCCAGCCTTGCCCCACCCTTTCCTGAATGTGAAGCATTTTAACTAATGTGGTGGAAAATGGCTAGCAAACTGTTAAAATGTAAAGAGCACATTGTGATTACATTATCAGGTAGCTGTAGAAGTACTCACCCCTCCTCCTCACCACCTCCCACCAGACCCAGGTTTCGTGTCTGTGGGAAAATAAGCCATTTTCAAAGAAATTCTAAACCACTCGTAGAAAATTAATTTTTGCAGCCAGTTCAAAGAGCCCCAGTTGTGAGAGCTGTTTTGATTTGATGTAAAAGCAGCACATTGTGTCACGAGGGTATGTGGCACAGTTGGGAGTGCACTGGATCCAGTTTGTGGTCAAGCACCAGTTATGTCACATTGTCTGGAAGTCCAGTCAGCCAGTGTTAATCGAGTTGAAAGCAAGGTACATACCCTGACATTGCTGCTATGTAAAAGAGAATTAACCTGAAGCTGCATTTTTGCCCCTAGTACTGTTGTTTCTGATTATATCGACATTCAACTATATAAAACTTTCAAAAGCATTTGTCACAGTTCAGACATCACTCTTCAAAGCATGAAAGGTGAATAAGAAAATAGAAAGAAAGCCAGTCATTTTATGTTGGTTTCTTCTGAGCCAAAGCCAGAAATTTACAAGCAATTCTCAATTTGCAATCTAGTTCACAAAGGTCCTTAAACTCTAATTGATTTACAGCAGTTAAACTTTGTGGCATTAAAGGGTCAAGGAATCTTGAACACAGCTTCATCTTTAAGGACAGGGAAATTTAAACACAGTTTGCATTATAAGCAAAAAAATCCTTTATATATTAGGTTTAAAGGGAATATCAACTTACATAATGCAATAACTTATGCTTGACTACATGCTGTATTCTTTGTGCTTAATGTGTTTGTGATGCTATTTACAATGCTATTTTCAAAAGAAAGGCTCCGTGAAATGGCAGATAAAGTATTGTCATACAAATCTATTATGCTTTCATAGGCTAATATTGCATAAGGAGTTTCTGGACTGTTGGAAGTTTTGGTGAATTTTACACTCATTGGGTTGAATGATGCTCATTCTAGGGAGTGGATCAACTTCTCCGTTCAGGTATCAAGTGTGAGAACGAAACATTGCCAGTTAGACCACAGTAGGACACCCTTTGCTCGAACAGTTCCACATTATAATTTCCCACATCAGTCATTCTTGGGAGCTGGCTGAATGAGATTGCTACTTTGGTGCCAAGTTAGCTCAGCTTTGTGCTGAGAGCCCATTCCCATTAAGATCTGGGTCAAAACTGCCCCAAGGTAGTTTCATATAGGCTGCTTAAAGCCAGCGGAAGGAGATTTATATAATCATTCTGGAAAACCCAAATCCCAAGAAGTGTCTATTTTATTGTCATTTTCATTTCCCCAGAGGGACTCTAAAGGTGTCAAGGGGTATGTGGAGAGTGCAGAAGTATGGCATTGAGTAGAGGGTCAGCCATGATCATATTGAATGGTAGAACAGGCTCAAAGGGCCAAATGTTTCCATGTCTAAACTACTGTATCATCTACCCCATTGGGTGGGGGGGTATTTCTTATGTTGTGTTGTCTCATCTCCACTTCCTGTTCCCAGGCCTCTTCCAATGTTGCTCAACCATTAGCAGACCTGTCAGCAGTACACCCTGCCCTAAATAAATAAAGGGTGAGATGGTGGCATAATGGTAATGTTACTGGACTAGTAATCGGGGGCCCAGGCAAATGACCAGAGGATATGTGTCATGGTCTCATATGGTGTGCTACCACTATATGTGTTGAGGGTCTCAGTGTAGACCTCAAGGGATCGCTATCAATGCTAAGCAAGATATTGAGATGGACAAGGGTTCTGGTCAAGCACAATTACGTGAAGTTTATTACTGGCAACAACTATACAGCTCTGCAAGGACCTTGATCTAGCCTGGGTCCTAATAGTTACATAGACTGATTACTTGACTACATGCCTGACTCATAAGGTATATGTAAAGCCTTACTGATACAAATTATCAGTATTACGGGCGATAGTGAACATCTGCAGTAGAGATCACAGACAATGGTGAACATTTAACATGGAGGCTGTAACTTTTATCCTCCAGGCTTACACATGGTGATGTCATAGTGATGTCACTATGCAGATTCTTAAAGGTACATGTCATTGTCTGCACTGGCATGTATACAAATATCACAACGACGGGTTCAAATCTTACCATGGCAGCTGGTGGAATTTGAATTCCATGAATAATAAAAAAAAACTGTAACTGAAAATTAGCCTCAGTAATAGTAACCATAAAACTATCTTTGATTGTCATAAAACCCCATCTGGTTCATTAACGTACCTTACGGGAAGGAAATCTATTATCCTTGCCTGGTCTGGCCTACATGTGACTCTAGGCCCTTGTCAATGTGGTTAACTGTTAACTGCCTTCTGAAATGGCCCTAGCAAGCCACTCAGTACAAGGGCAATTAGGGATGGATAACAAATGCTGACTTTACCAGCGATGCCCACATCCCATGAAAGAACAAAGAAAAATAATTACAGCCTCCTCAAAGGCTGACAAATAAACACATTTAGTGGAAAGTCACCATGGTGATTAATTCGATTTGGGGTGTGCTCATTTTGAAGGGGGGTGGGGATAGGGATGGGGGTGGGCAGCTTCTAGCACAATGCTTTTCAAAATAGCGCAAAAGATTACAGAAACTCGATTTGCACTGTCCTTAAAATTTCATGTTCTTATGCGCTGCTTTGGCCGATTTTTAGCAAACTGCGCTGAAAGAAACCAACACAATGTAATGGAAACACTTGTATTAGTGTTTCAGTACTTGATGAATAGTAAAGTAGCCTTAGAGCTGAAAGAAGGTTTGTGATAATGGTTAGCTAACATGCCAGGACAGCTGGGATCCATCACATGCACATCCTCTGCCTAGTGGTGCTATGGACAGGGTACAAGAGACCTGCTGAAATCTTTGTTCCTTTTCCCTGCTGTCTCCAAACAGTGAACTTCTGAGAGGAAAATGTGTGCGCGTTTTTTAACCTCTGAGATTGTGGACAATTTGAATAATCAGCAGCAAGCATCTCGAGAGTTTTAATAAAGAAAGATGATTGCTTAACAATCACCCCAAAATCTAATTCTATCCAGGCAAGGATAACAGATTTCCTTCCCTGAAAGTACATTAATGAACCAGATGAGGTTTGATGACAATCAAAGATAGTTTCATGGTTACTATTACTGGACTAATTTTCAATTACAGTTTTTTTGTATTATTAATGAAATTCAAATCCACTTACACAAGTGGACACACACAAACACATGTATGGAAAGTGCAGTTTTAAGAGGATAGCACTTTTACAAGTTATAAACAAAAGGAACAGTTCATAATTCACATGATTATCTTGTTCTGCAAAACATGCATTTCAGGCCTGATGAAGAAGATGTCTTCCCTCCAGAAGGGTAGTTTAGGCCAATTAAACAAAATTGTTTTCAGGATTTTCTCGAAGAGACGGAATTTCTGCAGGTCACAAAGTTAGTTGTATGAAGCCTCATTACCAGGAGGTCAGTTTGCTGTATTGGTGGACCTGGAAGGGAACAGACTTGGAGACCTTATATTGTTGCAGCTTCTGGTTCTTGACAAATAGACCTTATTGCCCTTTCCGCCTTGTCTTTCTTTCCATTGAGGGCATTAAGAGATTTAAAAGGGGCAAACATGGCTGCCTTACCAAGTGATTGTTCACAATTGTAGCTCCTTTTCCAAATATGGTGGTGGTTTGGGGTTGATGAGCTTCATCCTGGTTTATTGTTTTAAGACATTCATGCTGAGGGCAGGGAAAAGTGGGGTGGTGAAGACAATCATCCTCTTTCTTTACAAAAAGATCATTCAATTCAAGAATGTCTTCTGATGGTCTCAGGTTGTGTGTAGTTGACATCTCGTTGTCTGGGGTGCGTCTCTTTATCTCTGTAAGCAAATGAGTCAGTTTTTGAATACAGAGGAGAGGTCATGGCCCATGTTGGAACCAATGACAAAGTTAGGAAGAGGCTTAAGGTCTTACAGGAAGAGTTTCAGGAGCTAGGAGAACAAAACCTCAAAGGTGATCATTTCCAGATGCAGTGGCAATATGAGTTGTGTTTTCCACTAACAGGATCCTGCCATAAAGCCAAAAAAGATATTCTGCCCACCACACAAATGAGCAATATGGTATATGAATTATAATGTCGGTATGATGCCAAATACGTAGGCTGTACGTCCCAACAATTGTATCAAACAACATGATCCTTTGGCTGCTTGCAATAGGCAGAGTCCTGGCTATACTCAATCAACCTACACTTGCAAAATTCAGAATATAATGTCTAACATTAGATGTGATCCCATGATGCGATTGTTCGGCAAGTGCTGCCCTGATGGTGTTAAGAATTACACTAACAACCAATGTAAGATTGTCAGTTGGGCTGATGATGTAGTTCACTTACATTTGCTAGAAACTACATATGCAGGCAAAAAGACTATGTCCAGACATTGCACCTTTTTGAATAAACAAAAGCATAGAGGACAATAGCTCCTTGGTGCATTTGCCATGACAACATCTTGACCAATCAGAGCCAACTGCCAACCAACCAGCACCCCTTTTATCATGCATTATAGTTTGCTGTTCCCGTTGAAATTTTGCATTCTTGCATCTGTCCCAATGAGTGTGAGATGAAAATCTTCAACAGCAAGTTTTTTTTTCAGCAATAATGGGGTAAGAATGGATCTGGGCTGAATAAACTGGAGTCAAAGAGAAAAAGGTAGCTCACCAATGGGCTACCTTCAAAGAAGATATGATTCAGACACACTAAAGGTATTTTCCTTTAAAGGGAAAGGGGCCAATAAATCCAGCGTTCCCTGGTTGGCAAAGGAGATAGAAATTAAGATAAGAAGCGTGCTTATGACAGGTGCCAGGTAGAAAATACAAATGAAGACCAAGCTGAATATAAAAGGTTCAGAGGAGAGATGAAGAAGCAAATGAGAGTGGCAAAGAGGGAACGTGAAAAGAGACTGGCAGCTAACATAACAATGCCTTCTATAGTAATGTAAATAGTAAAATGATGGTAATAGGACAAGTAGGGATGAAAAGGGGGATTTACGCATGGAGGCAGAGGACATAGCTGAGGTACTAAATGAATACTTTGCATTTGTCTTTACAAAGAGAGAAGATGCTACCCAGGCCATGGTAAAAGATGAGGCAATTCATACACTAATTGTGTTTAAAATTAAAAAGGGGGAGGTATTGTATGGGTTATCTGTAGTTAAAGTATACTGAAGGAAGAGTGTGTGGAAATTGAAGAGGCATTGACTAAAATTTTTCAGTCTTCCTTAGACTCAGGGGTGGTCCTGGATGATTGCAAATGCTACACCCTTCCTCAAAACAAAAGGGTGTAAAGATAAGCCCAGCAACTACAAGCCAGTCACTTTAACTTTGGTGGTGAGGAAAGTTCTAGAAACAATAATTCAGGGCAAAATTAATAGTTACGTGGACACGTGCTGGTTAATTAAGGAAAGCCAGTGTGGTTTCTTAAGAGAAAATTAGGTTACCTAACTTGCTGGAGTTTTTTGAGGAGGTAACAGGGACAGATGACAAGAGTAATGCTGTTGATGTGGTGTACATGGACTTTCAAAAGGTGTTTGATACAATGCCGCACAACAGACTTGTGAGCAAAGTTATAGCTCATAGAATAAAAGGGACAGTAGCAACATGTTTACAAAATTGGCTGAGCAACAGGAAACAGAGAGTAGTGGTTAATGGATGTTTCTCATGCTGGAGGAATGGTTGTAGTGGAGTTCTCCAGAGGTTGGTGTTGGGACCCTTGCTTTTCCTGATTTATGTTAATTACCTAGGCCTTAGTGTACAGGGAATAATTTCAATGTTTGTGGATGGCACAAAACTTGGAAGCATTGTGAACTGTGGGAAGGTTAGTGTAGAACTTCAAAAAAACATAAACAAGTTGATGGAATGGGCAGACAGGTGGCAGATGAAGTTCAATGGAGGGAAGTATGAGGTGATTCATTTTGGCAGGAAAAAAATGGAGAGGTGGTATAAAATAAGTGGTACAACTCTAAAAGGTGCAGGAGCAGAGAGACCTGGGTGTATATGTGCATAAATCATTGAAGTTGGCAGGACAGGTTGACAGAGTGGTTAATAAAGCAAACACTGTCCTGGGCTTTAATAATAAGAGCATAGAGCACAAGAGCAAGGAGGTTTTGTTGAACTTGTATAAGTCACTAGTTCAGCCTCAGCTAGAGTATTGTGTCCAGTTTTGGGTGCTGCACTTTAGAAAGGATGTGAAGATATTAGACAGTGTGCAGAAACAATTCACAGGAATGATCCCAGGGAGGAGGAACTTCATATATGAAGATAGATTAGAGAAGTTAGGACTGTTTTCCTTAGGAAAAAGAAGTTTGAGAGGAGATTTGACAAAGTTATTCAAAATCATGAGGTGTCTGGACAGAGTAGATTGGGGGAAACTTTCCTACTTGTGAAAGGATCAAGAATGAGGGGGCACAGAATTCAAGTTATTAGTAAAAGAAGCAAAAATGATATGAGGAAAAGCTTTTTCACAGTGAGTGGTTAGGGTCTGGGGTCCACTGCCTGAGTGTGTGGTGGAGGCAGGTTCAATTGAAGAATTCAAAAGGGAAATAAACTTTTATCTGAAAAGGAAGAATGTGCAGGGTTATGGGGAAAGGGTAAGGGAATGACACTGGGTGAGTTGCTCATTTGGAGAGCCAGTGCAGACAAGATGGGCCAAGTGACCTCCTTCTGTGCTGTAACAATTCTGGATTCTGTGATTCTTAATTTCTGTACACCCTACGAACTATATCCTAATATTCTCCGGGTAAATGAGGGCAAGGAGGAAAAAGAATTTCTAAAATGTACAAGAGAACTTCCTTAATCATTATGTTTCTAGCTCAACACAGAGATTGCAGTGCTGGATCTAGTTCTAGGGAATGAAGTAGGGCAGGGGCAGTGTGCTGCAGTGGGAAAGTATCTAGGTAATAGTGATCATACTATAATTAGGTATAAAATAGTTGTGAAAAGGAAAAAAGAAAATCCAATGGTGAATATACCCAATTAGAAGGGAACCAATTTCAGTGATTTGAGGGAACAAACATAGATGGGCAAGAAACAAAGATTATGCAGGAAAACAATAATGGAGTGATGGCAGGCCTTCAAATGGTAATATTTGGGTACAAACCAAGCAAGGAAATCCAGTGCTTTAAAAACTAGAGCTCTCTGGGTTGCAAAGGAACAAAATGTTAAAATCAATCAGAAAAACGAACTTCACGAGAAACGTTAGGGGCAGAAGTAGAAAACTCAGGTAGGATACAGAAAGTGCAGGGCAATGTTGAAAAAGGGTATAAGAAGGACAAAAAGAGAGTATGAGAGAAGATTAAAGATTAACAAAGGAGCACACAAAAATCTTTTAAGATATAAAAATTAAAAGGGTATTTAAAAGAATGTTGAGGCAGCGTACGGAAAACCAGCATGCATTTTAAAGGCAAATTGTGTTTGACTAACCTGATTTGAGTTCTTTGTTATTTATTGAAGTAACAGAGAGGATTGATGAAGTAGTATGATCAATGTATATCTGGATTTTCAAAGGATATTTGATTGTAACAGGTATATTCAGAAAATATAAACACATTACATTAAAAGGGGTACTGGTAAATTTGGTACATAACTTTAAGGGATAGAAGGCAGAGAATGGTGGAGAATGGATGCTTTTTCTGACTGGAGTGAAGTACGTACTGGGATCCACCAGTGTTAGTATTATGAAGTCAGAAGTAAGGACTCAGCTACCACTTCTGGAGATTTTAAATATTAAATTAAAACATTTATTAACAAAAGAAAAGAAAACTTAAACACACAAGATTACAGTTACACAGTTAAATTTAGCCTAAGAACATTTCTCAAAAGATTTCTATTTAGCTACACTCACAAATAAGCACTCTTTTCTGAGCAACAGTCCCTAAAGAATCTTAATCTATTAAAAAAATCCAGTAATATTACTGCAAGGCACCCATTATTGCTCTAGGGGATGTGTTTCACAGGCTTCTCTTTCCCCCTCACTGGACAATGGAAATCTAAGGCTTGTAACAAAGCCTTGCTTTCTGGAACAAACAAACATTTCTTTGGGGTGGCTAGAGGCTGCTTACTTCACCAGTCTGCCCTCACACAGCACACTCTTCAAGGTCTCACATGGACATACCTCTCATACAGCTTTCAATTTTTCGTTAAATATGTTTTTTCTTTTTCATCTTTAAACCCATTGTTCTTGACTTTCTTTCAAAGTTACCTTTCCCAGAATATAAAAATATTTTGTGTTGTCTTTATGGCTACTACTTTCGGGAAAAAAAAGCTTCATAACTTTGCTTTATTCATTTATGACCTATCCCAGTTGTAAAATTTCCTTTTATTTCTCTGAAATTTAGCAGCTAAAAATTCAACTTCTCATTTAGCTAATGCAAATTCCTATTCATGTTATATTTACTTGTGCCCTATACTAGCTTGTTCATCTCCACTTCATAAATGCCTGCTTTTATACCTAACCCTTTGATGATTTAAACCTAGCAGCCTAACTGTCTTCAGTTTAATTAAATTAGTCACACACACACAAACGTACACATAGCTCCCAAAAGCCTCCTTCACAGTATTCCACAGTAATGTTAGAAAAAAGCTCTTTGCATGGTGAAATCAATTCCATAGGAGGATTCAAAAGTCAGTGGGTATTTAAAGATAACTAATTTGCTGAGGTGTGGGACTAAAGCAGACAGCTTGTCAAAGAGCTGGAAAAGTATAACTGGCCAAATGTTCCCTTTTTGTCCTATAAGATTCCATGATGCCATCCTTAGCTGTGGTTGAAAGTGCTAGCCTTTTTGGATAACTCGCCTAATACTGTTGTTTAAGGAAAGAAGACTCTTTAAGGGTACAGAAATTATTGAACCAGGCAGGAAGGGTATTTGACAAGCAGATTTCTCTTGACAAAATCTGCTCTCAAAGAATTTTAACAAAAGTAAAATGTCACGAACAATGAGAATCACCCCTGTCTCAGTACTACTGCTGGGAAAAGGCTACAATCCCTCTGATGCAGGGCAAGTCATTTCCTCAACTCATTTGTGCCCTTCTCTATAAGAACATTTAACAGGAGTTTGATGTATGGGTGAGGATATGCTTCAGGGTGGGACTCACTGACTGATTATGTTAATGCATTGGAATAGTTTTTTTATACATATTTAATTGAAATTAGATCTTTTGGTAGGATAATTGTCTTTCTTTTATTATTTTTTTTTAAACAAACAATCAATGTAGCCCAAACAAATTTCTAAATGGGTAATAAAAGTGAATTGAATTCCATTTACCAGGAAGATCCATGGCTGCATTTGACTACTTTTCTGATCATCAAGTGTTGTTGTTGTTGTTGAGATGCCAGACATTACTGAAGAAACCAACAGGAAGTGAAACATTTACTTACTAACTTCATTTATTCATTCTTCTCTCAGGAACGAGCAGGAGGTCCTTTAACTTGCAGAGAAAATTCTTGCCCATTTAATCATGAATGAACTCCAATTTCCACATTTCCTAATTAAAATGCCCTTCTGTGTAAACACTTCTCTGCACTTTAGCCCGTGGCACTCACATCCTCATGTTGGGAATAATTGCAGGCTGATTAAGCAGACATCGGTAATTATAAAAATAATTCAGAATATGGCCAAGGGAATAATTAAACACGTGCTGTTGAAATTTATTGGACTTTCGAAGGTGTGGCCAGAGTAGAGAATGAGGGTACTTGTAGCTATTCAGACAGGAATTCAACCTCGTTGCTCAATGAAGACCAGTGACACCTTCAAAAGACCAACCTGAAATTGGGGTTTTGGCAAGGCTTCTTCAGTCAGATGAGCTACCTGTGGAGGTGTGAGACACTGGCAGCTAACCACAATTATTTAGTTGAGGTCCAAGGATGAATTTCTCCTACTCCTTGGGTCAACATTTTCAAGCCCAGGGATTATTCCCCACATCCATTTGGTATGGCCAAACTGAACTGAACACATTTCTAAATGTCTTTTAAATAGCATTTGAACTTAATAGTGGCATTTGAAGGGCTTAATAGGATATAGAAAACCAGGAACAACAGTTTCAGACATACCAGGACAGCAGGAAAAGGGGATAATGTTTGGGGCTGCTTCCCTCCACCTTTGAAAACTTGCCCATCTCTGTTTCTATCTCACCCTTACTTCCAATGAGACTAATCTTTATCACCCTGAGATTTCACAAACGTTGTCCTAGCCAGCCACCGTTCTCTATTATTTACACCTTACTGAGAATGCTGCTGCCATATGCTGCTTATCCACATACTTCTATCACCCTGATTATTGTCAAGCAGTTCTGAAGAAATCATTTTTGACTTGAAACACGCTCTGCACAGATGCAGCCAGACCTACCGAGCGTTTCCAGCACTTTGTTTTTGTTTCTTGTCAAGCTCCACTGTCTTTCCCACTCTCCCCCCATTCTACTTTTTGCTTCCACAGGCTTTCTTCCCCTTACATTATGCTCTCCTTCAGCCCTATCTGCCCACTTGTACCCTTCTCCCTTCTTCAGAATATCCATACCCTTCCATATTTTCACACTCTTCACTCCACCATTAGGAGTCACTTTGCATCATGTTTCTGCTCTCTGAAACTCTTGTCCAAAATTCCTCCACTACATTTCCTCCCTCCTTTAATTCTTAATGTTATGTTATTCGCCCACACTTTCAGCCTCATCAATTAATTACGCTTTTATTCTTTCTGAAGAAAGTCAAGGGAAATGGGGATAGGCAATAAAGTGGGAATTAAAAGATCAGCCATGATCTTATTGAATGGCAGAGTAGGCTTGCGGGGGCCAAATGACCTATTCCTGCTTCTATTCTTTATTTTCTTGTGTTCTCGTGTTGCCTCCTGCTCAGTGTTCAAATTCTCCAATCTGTGAAATGCTCTGAAATGTATTTCTAAAATGAGGGATGCTATATAAATGTAAGTTGTTGTTGTGAAGAGCAAGGCTAGATCGAGCCCAGGAAGCATTTATTTCTTTACACAGAAGATGAACAACAGGTTGCCAGGAAGGATGGTTGAGGCCAAGACACTGTTGAGATAATTAAACTCTGTACGTAGTTGGGCTAGTCTTCTAGAGAGATAAAATTAAATAAGCCAAAGATTCTTGTTCATATGAACCTATTCAGTGGTCTTGCAGTTAGATAAATTGAATCCTAACAGATTAATGGCAAACCTGAAGCTAGTTGAATTTGGAGAAATGTTTTTATCTCACTCAAACAAGCCAATCTAAGCTCAGGTAAAGCTCAGAGCAAAATTAATGCCCATTCCTCCTGGTCATACAAATATAATTTCAAACTTACCTTCTTGGGGTCTCTTCAGCTTTTGTGGCTCAGTAGATAGCTCTCTCACTTCTGAGTCATAAGACTGAGGATTCAAGTTGCACTCCAGGAACTGAAGGCAAAAATCTATGCTAATACCCCGATGGATTACAGACAGAGCTCTGCACTGCCTGAGGTCCTACCTTTTGGATGAAATGTTAAACCGAAGCCCTGTCTACCACCTCAGGTAGATGTAAAAGGGCACTATTTTGAAGAAGTGCAGGGAAGTTATCCCTGGTAGTCTGACCAGTATTCATTCCCTCAGCCAACAGCATTAAAATAGATTACCTGACCTTTATTGTAGTGCTTTGTGGAGCTTTCTGCATGCAAATTGGCTGCTGCATCTCCTCCATTACAACAGTGTCTACCTCTCTATTTGATTAGCTCTTTAGTTCCATCCACAGGCTTAAGCAATCTAGCACAGTGAACAAGGATCAGTTACCATATTAACATAATCAAACACAGATCAATCAAACCATTGAATACTACATCTTTTCCCCCTTTTACCTAAATACATTATTTTCATTTAAATCACCCTAAACAACAAACATATATATAGTCATTTTTTAGAGTCCAACGTACCTGTTTTCCTTAAGTACAGTAATAGCCTTTGAGATATGAAGATCTCTTCGATCTGTGATTAGATCTATGAATTTGATGCCACAATTTAAGGTTGGAGATTGTTTCGAATCAAATAGCCAAATTGTGACTACAAGTCTGCATCTTCTGTATCAGGTCCAAAGCAGACCAATGCTTATTTGTTGGATGACAACACCAAATAGAATATGCAACACTTGATAGCGAGCAAACCAGGAATATTTGAGGACAATGATGATAAGGATACATTTCCTTTTCCTATTAGTGATATTGATCATCTGCCTCATAAAGCTGATCACACAGAATCACAGCATCAAATTTGTGTGGAACAGGCTCAATGGGATAGTTTCTGCAGGGTCCAAAGTGTATTATATATTAAATGTTTTTATATTTTGTTTTCTCTGGGTTTATTTTTCTATGTTGAGTTAAGTCAGCCGTCTAAAAATGAAACATGTTGAACTTCTATCCCTCTGTTACATGGTGCAGTATGATGGTCATTACTCCCCTGAATTTTGCTCACTACTTGCATTCTCCTGCACTGTAGAAAAAACAAAATGCTTTTACTTATGCAGTACGTTTCACTGTCTCAGGATGTCCCAATGCACTTCACAGCCAAGAACAATTAAGGGCAGCTGGGGATGGGCACTAAATGCTGGCCTAGCCAGCAACACCCACATCCCATGAATGAATAAAACAAAGTACAAATACTGTGGGCTAGAAATTTGGTTGTAGAGCTTCACCTTGAGCAACTCTGCAGAGGCTTACTGCCACTCTTCGTGAGTGTGATACACTGGCGGATGATTCCTGCAAGGCTTACACAGCATTGCAACAGGAGCAGGTCACATGCAGAAGCATCTCCTGCCTGCTCCTGAAGGCTTTGAATCAATTCTATCCTGCCAATGTTGTGATTCCAAATTTGGACCACGCAGGTCCTGTGTACAAATTTGGTCATTGTTCTTCAGAGATACAGTGAGTCTGACAAGTCAGGACCTCCACTAGTGCTGCTTAAAGGGCCAGGAGCCCAAATTGCAGTTAAGGCTTTTTTGACAAATATTTCCATTGTAAATTGTCTGGAGTGTCCCTAGAGTTCTTTCATGTTGTTCTCCTGGATCTGTTGCAGAGTAGTGCTTCATCTTCACAGGGAGGGCAGAGAACTAGAGGATCTGTCCACATAATGGCTACAACAGGTATGGGGGCAGCAATGGCAGTGCCTCTGTGTCTGCAGTATGACATGGAGTTGGCTGCAGAGAGGGCAAGCTCAGTGCCATGCCCTCTGCCAAGTTGGAGCCTGGCTCCTCCTTGCTCCTTGACAGTGGCAGGCCAGCCAATGCACCCAGCACCTTAGTGTGGATGCCCATCAGCATTTTCCTGAATGCCATTCACTCAGAGGATCTGAATCCTCTGGAGCAAAACTTATCAGTTACTCCAGTGAACCAGCAAATGAACCATTACCCCTGGCCTGCATGCAGTGCACTTGTGCCCACTTACTCAATGCACGCTGATCCACATTCTATACTAGTCTCCACAGTGTGTACAGTGCCAGTATCTGAACTTGTGGCTGCGAGTGTCAGATCAAGTGATGGGTCATCTTTATCAGTACTGTGCTGTTGCTCTCTCTCTTCCTCCTTGGCCAGGCAGCAGCTCTTGGGTGTCTGAAAGCAGAAACTCAGAAGGAGAATCTTGGTGTGACTGAACAGGGGTTCAAGATAGTCACACCATCGGCAGCTTGCTCATGCCAGATACCAGGCTTTCTCTCATGCTGTCATCGTGAACATTCTCAGAGATGCCAGATGTCAGCAGCTGTATCACAGCCAGCCTCATGATTCTAAGAGCTGTCTGCTCCTTAGGACTCAGGAGATCAAGGCTTCCCTGCCCTCCACTACCATAGCTCTGCTCCCTTCTATTGTGTGCTACTTTGCCCTACAAGAACATGGACAGAATATAGTGATTGTGTACCACTGTGTTTGGGTCATGTGCCTGCCACAGCTGAATAGCTGGAGGTACGTGGAGACTTTAAGAGATGAGTGTGAGGCTGGCAGCATTGAAAAATGTGTGTGTAGGTGATGCATGGTATTTGGATATTAGGTGTGATTCCTAAAGGTCAGGGAGTGCTATTGGTTGAGTAATGGGAGTGTGGTGCATTGAGCAGCCTGAAAGATTGGAGTTGTGGTAAGTAGAAGATGTCACGCGAAGAGGCATTCACTCTCTAGATCACCCATGTGAAATCATTAGACTTCTTGTGGCACTGCTGCCAGGTCCTCAGATCCAGAATGCAGGCACCGACTTCCTTGGCCACCTGCTCCCACTTCCACCACCACCGCCTCTACCATTACATCCATCATCTCTCTCTGTCCTGGTGTTCAATTTCCTGATGTTTAAAATTGCAGCAATTTTCTTTAGTGTAGCTTCCCTTTAAGAGGTGCAGCCTGGCTTTAAGAAGTGAAAGCTGGCTGCACCATGTGGTGTCCAAACAAACATAAAAACAAAAAACTGTGGATGCTGGAAATCCAAAACAAAAACAGAATTACCTGGAAAAACTCAGCAGGTCTGGCAGCATCAGTGGAGAAGAAAAGAGTTGACGTTATGAGGACTCGAAACGTCAACTCTTTTCTTCTCCGCCGATGCTGCCAGAACTGCTGAGTTTTTCCAGGTAATTCTATTTTTGTTTTGGGTGTCCAAACAACACTGCCTGGTCCTCCCCACTGAGCACAGAGGTGTAAGCATTTTTTTGGAGAGGAGATTAGAGATTAGCACAGTAGCTGCTCAGATCAAATGCCACATTCATTCGACAGATACCTGGGATGGAGCAGGAGTGGGGGTGGTGGGGGAGAGGGGTGGTTATCTTATGAGGTAAGGTTGGACAGGCTGGGCTTGTGTCCATTGGAGTTTAGAAGATTGAGAAGTGATCTTATTGAAACATATAAGATCCTGAGAGGACATGACAAGGTGGATTCTGAAAGGATGTTTCCCTTTGTGGGAGAGATCAGAACTAGGGGACACAGTTTAAAAATAAGGGGTCTTCCAGTCAAGTTGGAGATGAGAAGAATTTTTTTCTCCAAGGGTCGTGAATCTTTGGAACTCTCTTCTCCAGAGAGTGGGGGAGGCAAAGGTGGATAGATTCTTGACTGACAAGGGAGTCAAAGGTTATCAGGGGTAAACAGAATGGGGAGTTAAGATCGCAAACAGATCCGCCATGATCCTATGGAATGGTGAGCAGGCCCAAGGGGCAAAATGGCCTACTCCTGCTCCTAACTCAAAGGTTCATACTCAGATGAGTTGCAGGTAGCAAAGTAATGTGTTGCCCTCTGCAATCTGGCTGGGCCAGGCAGGTCATGAATTGTGATCCCTGTGCCCAAAAAATTTCTAGCCCTATGGGTATTAACAATAAAGATTCGACGTTCACCTAGTTCTTTAAATGAGGGAAGAGTCTCTGCGTTGGACAGATGGAGCAGAGATGCCCATGAGTAAAGCAGTGACCCTCCTGTGACAGAAATTAATGAGAAGAATGTTTTGTCCTGTGGTGGGTTGTTCATGCAGCCATCATCCAATCATGTAAGTTGACCTGTTTGAGAATCTTCTTTGAAATTTTGAAAGGAAGAGGCCAAGGAATATGAAGATAATCCTCAAAATCCAGCAAATTAAAGAGAATTAGAATATACAGTGAAAACCGGATTCTGCCATAGAGAGATAGAGCAAGGCAGACAAAACAGCAGGCTTCAGGCAAAACATATTTCATTTACCAAAATCTGATGAAAAGTCAACTGAAAAAAATAAAGACAATAAACACAATATGAATATATCTAAAATGTGAGATGCTTTGGGCTGCCCAGCCATCCAGTGTTAAATCCACAAATATTGCAGGAAGCAGGTTCTATCGTAACTTGCAAAAGGAATTTGATGAATGCTTAAAGTGGGAAAATTTGCAGGGGAGTGTGATTAATTGGGATAGCTCATTCAAACAGGCATCATGAGCCAAATGGCCTCTTTCTGTGCTGTATCATTCTATTTAATGATATAAAGCAAAGCTAATCAAGTCAGGAATTTGGATAGTGAGGGTATTAATAATGTTTTTGTCTGTAGCAGAACATTGTTTCACTCTACAACATGTTTAGTGTTATCCAAGATGAAATTACACCTATTGACATGAAGTCTCGTTTGAGGACAATCTGCGATTTTCTAAATTAAATAAGGACAGCAAGGCAATTTAACTTTACTCATTCCATCTCTTATTAAAATGAATTGTTGTTTTCACACCAAGGTCATTTTGGTAAACAATTCCTTGTCTGGGGAGCCTACAGAACAGGAGCATGAGCTGAGGTGATCAGAACCAGCTCTGTTTTACACTCAGTTTGAAAAGCCGGCTTTTAGCATCTGACACTCTAGCTACTCAGCCCAACGCAACCCAAGTAAACACAAAACCCAATACGTGCCCATCAATCAGGCTCAAGTGAGTTTGACAACAAGAGATATTTATTCCCTCCAAGATCACTGTTCTCCTTCAATTCTGGCCTATTCCACCTCCCCGATTTAATTGCTCCGCCATTGGTGGCTGTACTTCCAGCTGCCTGGGTTCTAAGCTTTGGGTTGTCCCCATAAACCCCACTACCTCGCAAACACTCTCTCGTCCTTTAAAATGTTTCTTAAAATCTACATTTTTGACCAAGCTATTGGTCACTTGTGCTAATATCTCCTAATATGTCTGATGTCAAATATTGGTTGATAACATTCCTGTGAAACCACTTGGACTGTCTCATTACATTAAAGGCAACATAAATGCCAGCTGTTGTTGTCAGTACTGACACAGGCTCTGTCTCTGGTCTGTGCTGTTTGTTGTTCTAAGTTCGGGAGCAGATTGGGTGTTATACTGGAGCAAAGGTCGGGGAATCAGCCAAAGGCTCCCATTCCCAATTTGTAATCAATGGCCCCTGTTGGAATATATCCTTTCTGTGGATCTGGAGTGAGAAAAGGATTTGGCTCAGCAGTCATACTCTCCCCATGGTTAAATAGTCTACCACTGTGACCGGTGTAGGTTGACTAATGATGAATGGTCACCTGGGCAAGGACTTCCTTCAGGAAAGGAGGAATTAAAGGAATAGACAACTTTTCAGCTGTATCCTTATTGATATGTCTAGTCTTCTGTTGTTCACTTCTTTCTCATTGGCCAGAGGCTACCTGCAAGCAACTATTATGTGCTTCTGATGTGATGAATTTAAGAATATGGCCCAAAGCCCTCTACCTCCACTCATTGCGATACTCAAGCAGGGAGTTTTGGCAAATAGCAGGATAACCCACCTCATACAACTGCACCATAAATTGGAGGGTAAAATTATGAGGGCAGGTTGCACAGACTTGACTTCCCTTGAGTATAGGAGATTAAGAGGTGATCTAATTAAGGTATTTAAGATAAAGAAAGATAGGCTTGCATTTATATAGCACTTTGCACAAACACCAGATGTCTCAAAGTCAATGAAGATACAGCCAATGAAGTCGTAATGTAGCAAAGACGGTGGCTAATTTGCACACAGCTAGCCCCACAAACAGCAATGTGAAAATGACCCAGATCCTCCATTTTTTGTGAAGTCTATTGAGGGATAAATATTGGCCAGAACACAGAGGATAACTCCCCTGTTCTTATTCAAAAAAGTGTCCCACGCAAACAGGCAGATGAAGCTTCAGTTTAGTGTCTCATCTGAAATACAGCACCTCTGATAGTGCAGCACTCGCTCAGCGCTGCATTAGAGTATCAGCCTTGATTTTTGTGCTGAAGCCCAGGAGTGGGATTAAACCCAGAGACATTTCTTCACTCAGAGGGTTGTGAATCGTTGGAATTCTCTATCCCAAAGGGCTGTGGCTGTTCAGGTGATGAGCATACTCAAGACTGGGACTGAAAGAATTTTGGTACTAAGGGAATTAAGGGGTATCGAATACGGTAAGAATGTAGAGTTGAAGTAGAAGATAAGCCACAGTCTTACTGAATGGTGGAGCAGGCTCGAGGCAGTAAGGCCTATTTCTTATGCTTTTATGGTGTGTGTCTTCCAATACAGACTCAGAGCAGACTTTGCATCAATAAAAGTGCTTTTGTTTTACCACCCTGCTCAGTAATCCTTCTGAGTTTGATAATGAAAGAAGGTCAGTCCATAACCAAAGAGAAATGAACTGGAAAGATGCAGTACCCATATTACAGCAAATGCACAGTGAGTGAAAGAGTTCCTCATGTCGTATAAGGGCCTGTTATACATAGGACTGAGTAGAGTACCACCCGCACAGTGATGTAGTGATGTAAGAAGGCACATGACCCAGAGCTAGGGTCAGTGTGATGTTGGCCAGAGACATGTTAAAATCTAGATATGGAATAGCTCCTTGCCTATACCCTTTACTGTATACATGTATATCGTTATAAATAGTTAATAAAGACTTACTGTTGCCATACAGAAGACTTCCTTAACAGACAGGTTCTGTAACCAACATCATTACAACACCTCTGAGGATATACAATGGAATATTTGTTTTCTGCCATTAGTTTATCACTATGGTAGCAGTAAGCAGTGAAGTTGGCATTTACTTTTGGAATCAGTGCAAGAGGTTGTTTTGCAAGAAATACAATTTTTTTTTTCTCTTTTTAACTAGTTGATCAACTGAAGCATTGCTCACAGGTAAAGTTACAAGTATGTTTAGATTATGGTAGGTCTTAGTGGCCTGGTTTTTGTTTGCTGATAAATTGAACCCCAGGCTCCTCCAGGCACCCTGCTTGACAGGCCCAGGCCTTTAACTTCAGTTGAAATTTCAGGTAGGAACTGAATTTTTTCATCAATATGTGTCATATCTGTGATTTGAATTACTGAGTTAAATTTTCACATGCTGAAATGTTGAAACCTGCTTCCTGTGATCGGTGTCTTGAGAGCGATTTTCTTATCTATTCCGTATTTGCTATTTACATGACTAATTGTGCCATGTGGTTAGTACAGGGGGATAGATAGAAAGATGGAGTGCTACCATGTACTTTCAAAAACTCCAACATACACAAAATCTTTTATTATATAGAGGAATTTGACATGATCAGCAAAAGCATTCGTCTGATGTTTCATTGTCTAGTGCAGCTAGGAGGAGAACTCTTAATTGTTAACTTTATCATGGTGAACATCCAACTCAAGTAGGTTGGATGAAAGGAACATGGTTGTTTGCACTAACAGTAAAATGTCAATTGCCCATAACCATTCTTCGTCTAACACTAAAGATCCATTCTAGTGCTCAAGACAGATGTTGCTCCCCATTTCAAATTATAGTGCTGACAAGCTGAATAATCTATATGCACGATCAGTAAAGATATAAGACAAAGTACATTATCATCTTCTATATAACTCCTTAGGCAGTTCTGACAGCACACAATTAGCCAAATTATTGCCATTATGGAGAATAAACACTAGGGTAAAATAAACCAGCAGATGCCATGTGTAAACAAGCCCATGGGAAAACGAACCATGGCAAGTTTTGGGTTTGCCTTTAACTCCTTGAGGCTGTTTGCTGAGTGAGTTTTTTCTCTTTAGTTTGTATTTTTGAACTATTTCCAGGACTGTGTTTACAAGCTTGTACAGATATTTCCAAACTGGAGTTATGGGGTGAAGACAGAGCTCCTTTTGAAAAGGAAATGCCTAACTTCTCACATTTGGTCAAATGATTTGCACAAAGTCTGTGTATCCAACCAATAGTGTTGGATAAAAGGTAAACATTTATAGGAACTGGAAATGACTATAAAGCTCATGTCTTTTTGATGGCACAGTTTCACTTATCCATTTTCTCACCAGATCCATCAGTCAACTTGTCCCTGTAGAATTTGCCTTAAACTAATATATAGTGTCTACTTCAATAATCTTCATTCATAATGTACAACTCTGCACAACTCTGTTACAATATGGATTAGGTAACAGTGCTTTATGTTGGAGAGATGACTAAAAGCCAATTCCACATTCCCAAGACACCAAGTTTGAGAAGGTATGCTTGAAGGAAGTGCAGGTCAAAGATAGAGCCACAATATTTTAGCCCCAATTTCCAACCCTCTGCAAATGCAACTCTTTGCTTGGGGTGGAATTGGTCCTTAAGCCTGTGATCCCAACAATTAGATGAAGAGTGAGAGGCCAGCAGAGTGAGAGAAGAACTAGCATATTGAGGCGGTCTATATATATGAGCATATTTTCTTGAAATTCAGTTCAATATAGTGAGGAGGAAACACAGTGGATATCAGTCCATGCTTCAAACTAGGCAAAAGGGAACACATGAAGTTGTACCCACTAACAATCTGTTAGTGAGCAATTTCTAGTTGGAATATTTCTAACGGTCAAGAGATTCCTGGAAATTATAGGGAAGATGATTCACCTTCATAGGAATTTATTGGGATAAATATTGATCTAGGTTGAAATCCTTCAACCCCTACCTCTTCCACAATTACAAGCTACCCCTTGGTAACATCATCCACAGACATAGGGGTCAGCTTACACGTACACTGGAAGTACCTAGTTCTATTTCTCCATTACCTCTGTATAATCACACTCTTTATCTGACATTCATGGAGGAACTGTAATTTCCTCCAGTTGAAAATTGGTATGGCCAAAGTTATTAACTCAAAACTCCACTAGAAACCATGTACTCTAATCTGGTTACTCAAATTGAGCAAAACTATGCACAACCTCAAAATCCTACTTGACTCTTAAGCTGATCCACCAATTTCATTTTCTCTCCATTACAAAGACTCTCCATACTCACCTTCTGTATCATTGCCCTGTTCCATCTCAGGTCAGCTCACCAATAGCTGTAATCCTCTGACATGCCACTGTCACGTACTGTCCAGTCTCTCATCTTCCACCCTCCATTGACTATTACCTATCCTTCCTTGTTCAAATATTGCTTGCTTTTTCTGCTTTGATTATGTCAGCATCACAAACCAACACTCGTATTCTGCCAATTTTTTTTGAATGAAGGCAACAGCAATTTGATTCTGTAATGACAAGATAATCTGCTATTTGTGATGTTGATTGACAGATAGGCATTGGCCAGGACACCAGGGGTAACTCCCCTGCTCTTCTTCAAGATAGTGCTATGGGATCCTATGCACCCACCCAAACAGGGAGACGGAACCTGGGTTTAAAGTCTCATCTGAAAGTCAGCACCTCCAACAGCGCAATGCCCCGTCAGTACTTCACTGTAGTGTCAGCCTTGATTTTTTTGTACCCAGGCCCTTGAGTGGGACTTGAACCCATGTAATTCTGAGGCAAGTATGCTACTGATTGAGCCACAGCTGACCCTGCCCACCACCCTGCTGTCGCTGAACAAAATGGCTTCTGGTTGCTCAATGCTTCAAATTTAAAGTTCTCATCCTCATCCTTCGCTATCTCTATTTCCCTAGGCCTACAGCCTTCACCTCCTTGAACTCTCCATTTCTGCAGATTTGAGCCCCTGGTGTGTGCCCTTCAACCCACCACTGCCATTATTCGCATCCCTGAACTCTTCCACCTCTCTGCCTCTCTCTCCTTCATTAAAATCATTTTTACAATCAGCTTCTTTGACCAAGCTTTAGGTCAATTATCATGATCTCTCCTTTTGTTCAGCATCCTTTTGTTCTTTATGCCCCCTTTTGGAACTTTTTTTGTAAGTCATCATAGAAGTGTAAGATTTTGGGTTGCTGTTGCACCCTAACCTAACCTTGAAATCAGACAGTATCTCAAACTTGGGTGGTCTTGTCAAAGTAAATCCAATAGAGCTTGGCAAGATTCCAGCTTTTTTTCTATTCCCATCAATTAAATTTGAAGAAGGTCTGGGTTTCGCTCATCTTGCAACCAACCTCAGGGGAAAAAAAAGCTGCTGACTTATTCTTTAGGAACCACACATCACAGTTTTACTCAGTCCTCAGCATCTCAGGGGTCTACTTATCCTGCCAGTCAGGTGCATTGACATGAAAAGGAAAAGCAAACAGGCAGAATTTTGTGAGCAGTTTCAGCTTTCAAGGCTTCATAATTAGAACTTCCGGCCGAATGTTCAATTCATGCATTGAATGAATGCAGCCAATAATTACTGCATCGAGGGATAGATTTCTGAGCTATGATTTACTCTAATTGATACCATAGCTTACCCAATAGCATAGGACCTCAAGTAAGGTTAAACAGAGCAATGGTGGTTGAGTCAGTAAGGTGCATTTGCTCCTGATTGCAAATGATACTGCTGACAAGTTGGATAATGTACAAACCCAAATCAGGGAGGACATAAGACTGAGTGGATTACCACTTTGTAATACAACTCCTTAGGCATATCTGACAGGAAATGTTTCTTTGGAAGAGTGTCATTACATACAGGACAAACAATGGTGAATTCCTGGGAAGATATCACAATCGGTTACTGATGTAACAGAACCCATGGGTACACTGCCCTGGTGGCTCAGCTGGGACATGAACTGCCCTGTGCAATACTAAACCATAAAGCTCAAAAGACGGTTGATGCTTGGTCTGTGCTGAGGTAAAAAATGTTCTGTGGTTGATTATCAGAACCTGAAGCCTCTCTGGTATTGGGGATGGGAGGATAGTGGCTGGCGACAACAGTCAGAGTCACTATAGGCAGGGATGGAATGATCGATAGCAATCCTGATAAAGGAAAGGGAGTTAGGGCAGGGAAGTAATGTGAAGCAGACTTTACAGTTGAATTTTCCAACAACATGTACCCCTCCGATTAATACCGCAGACTTCACACTGTAGCTTTGATTTCTAAAGGCTGCCCTTTGGGTTGGCCCTTTCTGTCTATCTTTTGTCAAAATAACTTTTCTAGGATTAGGACTTTTTAACTCCTGACAGATAAAGGGGGCACAGGGGATGTTACTTTGACCAAAGTATGGAAGTATTTGCCAAGCTGCTGTGCTAATAAGACAAGTCTGTATGTAAGTCTAGATTTAGCAAATAATGTTAATCCTAATTGCTGCATAGTTTTAGGCTAAGGGGTGGTAGATTTAAATCAGAGATGAGGAGGAATTACTTTTCTCAAAGGGTCATGAATCTGTGGAATTCACTACCTCAGAGTGCAGTGGTTGCCGGGATGCTGAATAAATTTAAGGAGGAGATAGGCAGATTTTTAATTAGTAACGGGTTGAAAGGTTATTGGGAGAGGGCAGGAAATTGGAGTTGAGGCCAAAATGAGATCAGCCATGATCATTATGAATGGCGGGGCAGGCTCAAGGGGCTGAGTTGCCTACTCCTGGTCCTAGTTCTTGTGTCCTTATGTCCTTACAATAGTTTGAATTTGTCTGGAGGTGCTAAGCCATCAGCCTGCAAGTTTAGTGCTCAAGTACTGACTGGACAAAATTTTTGTCCTTTTGCTGCTCACATCCACATCCACTGAAGGTGTGAAAAGCACCTCCTGTCACACAACAGCATCTAACAAAATGGCTCAGGCACCAAGGGACAGAGGGTGCAGGTTTTTGGATGTGACACTGGAGGCCCAGGTGGAGGAGAAAGGATGTCCTCTACCCATACGGTGAAGGACAACATCTTGATCTCCTCATTCTTCTCCTCCTCCTGTCCCCCTTTTCTTGCAGTAGCTGGTGCTATTCTGTCTGACCATATGTCCTCCTGCCATTTTTCCTACCACCAAGGGTGGACCTGTGGCAGAACACCTATAACCAAGCATTCCCTTTCTCCTGGTGACTCCAAAAAGTGTCCAATAAGGTAGTGTAGCATGGCACTTACTCTTTTTAGCTGAAATCATTGGAGAGTTTCCAGAATAAATATTGCTCAAGTTTTGGTGAATTCTTGACCCCAGAAAGTCTCCTGATGTGTTTCTGAAATCCTCTTCACAGTTCCAGCACCAATGACCATGAAATGGTGAGGTTCCTTTAAGTGGTGGGTATCCCTTTAAGCGCTGCTTGAAATCTATATCAATGCCTTGTTTACTCCCAAACAGCTGGTTGCTGTTAGCAGAGGCGTCAGTTGAAGAGCTAACCACCAAAATGTCAGGCAGCCTCTTTAATGAGCACCAGCAGAGATTTTAAAGGGCATTCATTTGTTTAACAAGCCTCCAGGATGCTGCTTTTAGTACTGCAACTCCAAAATGGTGTCATGTGGTAAACCTGGGTTAACCAGTATTTCAGTTCAAGACGCAGTTCAGGAAACTGCAGGGGTGTGTGATTTATCAGCCACGAAAGGCTTCTTTTCAGTTTGCATAGGCAGAATGGGCTTCTGGCATCTGTGGCCTTTGGCTTCCAATCGACCTATTCAATGGAGTTATCTATTGTCAAGTGCTCCTAGCTCTCATATACTGCAACTAGAGAGAGGCAGGTAAACTTGATAGATAGTTCCTGCCATGTTGTAGTCCTGTCAAACTTTCATACCAGAAAGTAGCAGATGTCCTGCTCATGATGGTGATATAAATGATTAACAGAATGGATATACTAATCCATGAGGTACATGATGATTTAGCACTGACATCAGGCAATCTTGTGCTGGGTAGTCTAGGCAACAGACAGGTAGCCCTGAGGGGAGATGTGCCTTCCCTATAACCCACTATGAACATACTGTAAATATTGTAAATAAACTAATTTTTGAGTAAATACCCTGATACACCTACAGCTCTTCCTTATTGGAATCCTGGCTTAGCATATTCTGCAGCAATGGCTTTCAACAGGAGCATGCATTCAGCACTTTAACATAAAAATGATGTGTATGTTCAATACTTTACCATATAACAAGAGTGTGCATTCAGTATTTTACAATATTAGCTGCCTATGCTCTTCCCTAACAGTGTGCCATAACTGTAATCTCTAAAAACACTATGATATACATCAGCATGACATTTTCAACAATAGCCCCTTGATTTTTCTCTGCTAACTTATTTCCTCCTATCCCCTATGAGGAAAGAATGAGGAATGGAGGAAACAGCATTCTTAAGATGCTTTAAGGAGAACTTGTTTGGCCTGTATATAGCAAGTGCAAGTAGAGATGGGGCAGTTCTGGAATTACTTTTAGGAAATGAAGCTAGACAGGTGGAAGGAGTGATAGTGGAAGAGCATTTTGGTGGTAGTGATCATAATTCAGTTAGTTTTAACATAATTATGGAAAAGGACAAAGATAGAACAGGAGTTAAAGTTCTAAATTGGGGCAAGGCCAACTTTACTGAGCTGAGGAGTGATTTAGCGAAAGTGGGCTGGAAACAGCTATTTAAAGGCAACTCAGTGTCAGAGCAGTGGCAGGCATTCAAAGGGGATATTCAAGGAGTTTAAGGTAAACAAAGGTAAAGGGTGGAGCAGCCAAATCTAGAGCCACCTGGATGTCAAGGAGCTTACAGGGTAAGATAAGGCAGAAAACTGATGTCAGTCACCGGGAACTCGATACTATGGAAAGCTGAGGGGTGTATAGAAAGTGAAGATGTGAAATCAAAAAGGAAATTAGCAAAGCAAAGAGAGAGCATGAAAGAATATTGGCAAACAAAATTAAGGAGAACTCAAAGATGTTTTATCAATACATGAAAAGTAAGAGGATAATTAAGGACAGAGTAGGGCCCATAAAAAACCAAAAGACCTATGTGTGAAGGTGGAGGATGTGGGTACAGTTCTTCATGAATACTTTGTGTTTGTCTTACAAAAGAGGGGGGCAATGCAGACATTGTAGTTAAAGAGCAGGAGTGTGAAATACTGGATGTGATAAACATAGGGAGAGAGGAAGGGGATTAGCATCCTTGAAAGTGGATAAACCACCAGGACCAGATGAAATGTACCCCAGGCTGTTAAAAGAAGTCAGGGAGGAAATGGTAGAGGGTCTGACCATCATTTTCCACTGGATACAAGTATGGTGCTGGAGGATTGGAGGTCTGCTAATAATGTAGCTTTGTTTATAAAGGGAGCGAAGGAAAGACCAAATAATTACAGGCCAGTCAGTCTGACCTCGGTAGTGGGCAAGTTATTGGAATCAATTCTGAGGGGCAGGATAAACTGTCATTTAGAAAGGCATGGATTAATCAAGGACAGTCAGCATGGATTTGTTAAGGAATGGTCATGTCTAAATAATTTGATTGAATTGTTTTCCCACCATATGGACTCCTACTCACCAAGTTGTGTAGCGCTAGGCCTCTGTCAAAACCTACAAGGCTGCCGCTCCTCTGTTCTTCAGGGCTTTTTCCCCTCATTAGATGCAAAGCTAACTTGTGGTGTTGCAGGGGCAGACCCACTGAAGGACTTTGTGGCTGGACACTATTAATTCTGTCTTGGCAATGGGAATTCTATTAATAATTGCTCCTCAGCTAGGGAACTGGATAGAATGGAAGGATGGCCAACCAAAACTCTGCCCCAAAAAGCTACCAAAATCTCTCTTGGTATTTTTCAAAGAGCAGAGAGTTCTCCCAATGTCCTAGCTATCCTCACCCAAGTAAAACCAGACAACTATCTCCTTGTGGGATCTTGCTATGTGCAGGATGGTGTTGTAATTTGCCTTTAAGGGATAGCAGCTTTACATCACTAGAAGGGAAGTGTATCATGCAATCCAGTCTTAGTTTCACTTTTGCTTTTGAGCAAAACACACACACACACACACACACACACACAACTCTGTAGCTGATGTCTTCAAGCTTTTATTATGAAATCTATTTTTTCTGTGCACTAAGCAGCCTGTGAAGATTGTAACATTTAAGGTACAGGATGTTCCAACATTTGCTACATTTGTTCTTGCCTAGTAACAAGGGTGGGACCACCTTGGAGTGTTTTAATATGTCACCAGATCAGTTCAAGGGTCAGTGAACATCAAGTCTGAGGCAGTCAATTTTTAGTCTGTCAGCTAGCAAGTGTCGCAGATGAGGGACAAAGACGAGGGGCAGCAAGTCCCAGTTAAGTTAAGAAAAAGGAAAGGAGCAGAGAAACAGGCTCCAAGTTACATAAAGGGATGCGGGGAGGAGACTTTAAGTGAAGTGGGCTCGAGAGAAGCCCTGAAGATCCAAGAAGGCAGCCAAAAGTTGGTGATTGGGCCATTGGGATGAAGTACTCCTTTGGAGCAGTGGTGTCTTGCTTGGCGTGGCTGATGAGCTGGAATTATGCTTGTGAACTGGTATTTCAGTGTACTCAGGAATCCAGGGGAACATAATCTCAGAAGGCGAGATTGAAACTGAAAGGTTGGCCATTGTTCGAGGCATCTGAGTTGATGCGACTTTTGGAGAGAATTCCAAGGCTAGCTATTAGAAGGTGAAGATAGGAAGCTCTCTTGAGAGAGATAGAGTTTCAATGAGAGTGATTGACTCAAAGTGTGACTGACATCTGGGTGGGTGGATGAGAAATCCACGGAATCCACTTTGGTCACATCTGTCATTTATTGCATAATGTGGTATGTTCGGCCACAGTTAACTTGTTAATTTATATGTACCTTATACTTAACCTGAATTGGAGTATAAGATAGATATTGTAAATTATTTTTTTTTTTTACCTGGTATAGTAAAGTTTATTTTTGTTTGTTCCAAACCCACAGCATCTTGTGGCTTTCTTCACTTAGTAAGTGACTTGAATCTCAAACTTTGTCCATATTAAACAAAACGTTATTGGTCCCTAACCGGCTATCACCAACAACTTGGGGTCTGTCCAAGGAGTGTAACATTTTCTACCTATGTATAAATGTTCTCATGTGCCCAGTCTAAATAAATGAACCCACAACATATTTACACAAACCCTTATGAGTGATTAGTTCTTATATCACTATAACAACACGACAGTTGACTGCCACGTTTGCCTATATGATAACAGTAGCTGCACTCCAAAAGTAATTCTGCCATTGTGAATCACTTTGGGATGTTCTGAGGAAGTGACATGACATAAAATATATGAAAATTCTTTATTTTGATTACTAGAAGGAGCACCAGGAGAATAAAAAGGGGAAGCTGCATCCAAAGCGGACCAAAAATGGATCAATATTGCAAACAGCTGAGAGAAAGAGGCCACCAAAGATCACCCTGATGGTTCCGCGGGTAAATTCAGTGCCGTGTATGATCGCAGATCCAATCTCCATTCCATGCTGAGCCAGATAATATGTGCCAATGTTGTAATATGCAGCATGCCATCACTCTCAGGGAAGTGTGTCATGTGATCCAGCCTCAGTTTCACTTCAGCCTGAAGCAGAACACAGCACACACAGCTCTGGTGTCTTCAAGCTTTCTGTCCATGTATGTATGTTCATATGTGCCTAGAATTAATAAATGAACCCACAACGTGTTTGCACAATCCCTTATCAATGATTTGTGCCTTTATATCATTGTAACATAAACGACATGATGGCAGCAGTGAGATACGAACCCATACCCCCAAAGTTTAAGGCCTATTACAACACAGAGCACTATACACTTGGTCTCAGTACTACTGAGTAAGAGAGGAGATAAGAGTAGCCCGGTTTCCATTCACAATCATTATGCAGTGATCCCTGATGAAAACTGCATGTATGTGGGTGTTATACAGTCGTAGCTTGTATAGCACCTTTAATGTGAAATGTCCCAATTTGCTTCACAGGACCATTATTAGAAAAGAAATTGACACCAAGTGACATCAGGGGCTTTTAGGTCAGATGACCAAAAGAGAGATAGGTTTTAAGGAATGTCTTAAAAGAGGAAAGAAAAGGAGAAAAGGAAGAGACTGCCAAGCAGCTGAATGTATGGCTGCCAATGTTGGAGTGAAAGGGGTGAGGGCATAGCAAAAGTCCAAGGGCGGAGGAATGCAGAATCTTGGAGAGTTGTTGAGGTAAAGGAAGTTACAGAGATAGAAAGGCTTGAGGCCACGGAGAGATTTAAATCAAAAAGATGACTGTTTTAAGTTTGTGGTATTGCTGGACAAGGTGTCAGTGTAAGTCAGGACATTATATGAGGACAGGGTCAGCTTTGGTGAAATGACTCCCTTGGTTGAATAACTGGGTGACGCTCAAAGGTCACACATGAAAATTGGCCCCCTTGGCAAGAAGGGCCCTGTAGGCTCAGAAGAGTCAACACCTTCAGAGCAGAAGGTGAAATAACTGGTGGAAAAATAAGTGATTGTTAGCCGTTAGGCTTAGCAGACAAAGGCAATATGCTTGTAAAATGGTTCCTGCGTCATGCTGCGTGAATTCTAGCAAGCTCGGCTGTGTCCTTTCTTCTGGGCACACACACAACATCGAATGGCTCCACTTGGCATTACAGTAAAGGCAGGTTGCGTTTCTGAAATGGTCTTTGTGAAAATGCTGAGAGAGAAGCTGGAGGCAATTGCAAACATTGAAATCTAACCAAACAGGCACTTGGCTGTGTGTGTGATGACAGTGGGCTGCAATTGTACAGTGAGTGCTGACAATTTTTGTTGGCAAGGGGTCAGTACATGACCATCAGGTTCTTCGGTATATTCTCTTCTTGGATATCTCATAATTCATGGATAAATGCAGCAAACAGCTAGTGAAAGCAGACAGTTTGCTTGCTCCTGTCACTGGTGACTCCTGCAATGTGTGCTGTGAACTGGTTTAAGTTGTTGGCTCAACACAGCAAGAGGAGCTGATGTTGAAGGGCAGGACAAGCTGTGCCGGTGATGGAGAAAACTTAGAATCATTTACCTGACACCTCACCAGCTGAATAAGCAGAATAAAGCATTAGGGCCTATACAAGCAATGTACATCTCCTGTATAAATACCTGCAGCCCCTATATGCTGTGCATGAGATACATGGAGCCAGCATTTCAGCACGTACAGTGTGAATGATTCGTGAAATGAATGTAGTTAACAGCATAATGATAATTGTGATGCTTCAGGACCATTTGTTTTTCTCCACCAGGCAAAGTGGTCATGTATGTATAAAACTGTTTGAGGGACATTTCATCCATCTATCTTTTTGCCCTCAAATTAAACTTTCTCATCTCCTTCATAGCTAAAGCTGGTGTGACCGATAGGATATGTCATAGGATATCAAGCCACAAAAAATATACATTTTTAATTTCCATCCATGAGATGAGCTACTTCAAATTTGGTTACTTGCTGTTTTCCCCAGGCTCTTCTACATTGTTGTCTGGCTGGCAAAGTGTCAGTTCAAAGGCACTGTTCCTATACAAATATATGTTGATGGCAAAGCAAGCAGAAGTCATTTACCGTAACAACAGCTTTGCTTTATTTTGCCTTTAAGGTACAAAAACATCCCAAAGCACTTCACTGTGGTATGAAGAGAAACAGATGTTGAGCCTAAGGAGATACTAGGAGGAGTGACCAAAGATTTGGCCAAAGCAGTTTTCTGGTGAGTTTTAAAGATTAGGGAAATGGAGAGGTGAATCGTTTTGAGGAGAGAATTTTGCAATGGGGAACTTAGTCATGGTCGTCAATGGTGGAGTGATTGAAATTATGATGCAGAAGAGCCCAGTGTCAGGAATGAAGAGTTCAGGGAACTGGAGAACACAAATCCCTATGGAAGAATTTCTACACAGACTGTTCACTTTGTCTCGAGGGTAAAGTATTTGGCAAGGCACTGCTATTATGGGCAGGTAGCTGACTAGCAGCATGTAAATGAGGCCCAGGGGATAAAATTGCCCAGGCCTAAAATCTGTCCTGTGAATGCACTTTTTATTCACCATGCTGAAATTTTGCTCAGGGTTAAAATTGACCCCACAGCATTAGCTCAATTTAGTTGATAGCACTCCTGTCTCTGAGTCAGGGTGCTGTGGCCTCAAGCTCCTGTCTAAAACTTGAGCTGTAGCCTAGGTTAATGCCTCAGCAAGGAAATGCTACTTTATCAGTCTTTCTTTCATATGTGACCATCTATCCGATTCAGATAAGGCGTAGATGCGGATAGAAGTTATACAACAGCCATACACACCCCTAGTTAAACCCGTCCTGGAGGACTGTGCCCATTTCTGGGTGCTGTACATGAGGAAGGACACATTGACCTGGGAGGGAGTGCAGGGTAGATTTAACAGAATGATGCCTGAACTCCAAGGGTTAAATTATGAGGAGAGACTACACAAACTAAGGTTGTATTCCCTGGAATTTAGAAAACTAGGAGGTGATGTGATCAAATTTTTTCAAAACATTACTGAGAATTGATCAAGTAAATAGAAAGAAACTATTTCCTCTCATTGGGGAATCCAAGGGCTGCATCTTCCAGTTGGCGAGTGGGGTGCGGGGAGCGGGGAGTGGGGAGCGGGGCCCATATTAATTAGATTTGCAGTTTGGCAGGCACACAGCCAAACTGTCAATGGCCACTTAAGGCCTTTCAAAAAGTAATTAAGCTAATTAAAGGACCTGCCCGTCCAACCTTAAGGTTGGCAGGCAGGCAAGGAGGCCAGGCAGCCTTTAGAAAAAACATGAAACCTTATCCATGGGCAGGATGAGGTTTCATGAGGGTTTTAAAATGTTTACGAAATGTTGAAATAAAAGAAATTGACATGTCACATGAGGGGACATGTCAGGAATATTTTTTCCACACTTCCAAAACTTCTAGCGATCTCCCTGAGGCGACACTTTGCGCATGCGCTCTTATGTGTGCATGCGCCAAAGAGCACACTCCCAGCTCAGGGAATTCCACACCCCTCCTCCCGCACAGGGACCGCACTGCGCTTCCGAGCGGACGTCACGCTGGGCAGGCCTTAATTGGCCTGCCCACCTAAAATGGCGGCTTGCCCCCAATCAGGGGTGCTGATCGGGAACCCGCCCGCCCGTGCCGGCTCCTGCACATCTTCCCCAACATGAAAATGTTGCCCCAGGAGTAAGGGGCATGGTCAAACCTTTAGAGCCAGAGCTTCCAGGAGCGTAGTTGGGAAACATGGAACGTGCATAGGGTGAAGTCTCTTTTTTTAATGGCACTTGATGCTGAGTCACTTGTTCATTTTAAAATCTGAGGCCAGAATCGTCCGCTACCATTGGTGGCAGCCATCATGGCGGGCATGAGCGGACATTATGGCAAGAAGGCCAAAAATTGTTTTGAAGCCGTAGTGGAGCTAGTTTGCAATCGTCAATGGCAGGCCGCGTTTCCCGCCGTCCAACGACAGGTATTTAATTTTAATGCAATTGCATCTCATTATTGTACCCTCACACCAGAATCATCCCCCCACGCCAAATTTACCTCCCATGTTTCGTGACTTCAGGATGGTATGATTTATGACTGCCTTTAAAAGGTGTGCACCTGGCGAGCTGAACTTCAAGGGGAACTCGGAGGCGAGTGCACACAACCTTGTGCAGCGCTTGGGAGGATCGTCTGTAGGATGCCAAGGAAGAGGCACATTCGGGGTTGGGTGAGGGGGGAGGGGGCACAGGCAAGGCGCTTTTTCCTGGCTGGCTTTCAGTGCGGTGCCAGGGCAAGGGCTCCAGTGCTGGTGGGGTCGGGGATGTGGGGGCAAGACAGCACAGAATGAAGGAAGTACACAAGCACAAGCTGGTGGGGTTGGGTAGGGAGAGGTGGTGAAGGGTGAGGGAAGCAGCTGCACGCTTGCCAAAATGTGTCAAAAAAGTGAGCATTCATCCGCAGCTGAGACCGTTCAGCAGCAGCTCCATTGACATGCTAGAGTCGGGCCTTTGAAGAATTTCTGCCCACTCAAGCAATGCAAAAGCGTGAACGTGCCACCAATTGCTTCAGAACTTTTCATCCTTTGGGCGCAGACTGCAAATTAATCTGCATTTTAGGGGGCAGCAGAGCAATTGGTCGACTGGGCAAGTTGTAGAATCCCCTTGCGAAAGGTGGTCATGGCACTCACAGCCCCTTGTAATGTCTTTATTCAGGTTTGGACCCATATCCATTATGGTTCAAGCTAACAGTGCAGTCTTGCGGTGCAGGTTGGGAGAATGCCTGTGTCTGAGCTGATAGCACAGCATGCAGTCCAATGGGCAAAGCTGCCGCCAATCGGTTATGTGGAGTGGGGTGGAGGTGGGTGGCCTTTCGGACAGCCATGAAGCACACGACACACTGGCCATCCAAGTGGTGGCCAGCACTCTCCTGCATGCGTGAAGGAGCCAAGAGACTTAAGCAATAGAGGTCCTTATGACACATATGCTAACCCGCACATCTCTCTCTATGATCCTGCAGAAGGAGAACATCAGGATCATGGAGCCTCGTGATTTAGCGATATGCCTCATGGCTTACCAGGAGCAGGGGAGAAAATGATGAGAGCAGTGAAGGTACCTGGCTTGGCAAAGGGTGGAGCACCACCCCTAAGGTGAAGAGGCGGCAGGGTCTGCTGTGCATGCAGCTGAAGATCCACATTGAGCCGCCGCTCTTAGGTGCCTCATTAGACCCAGGGTCTACTGATGGTGCTTGTAATCCCTGCAAATGCCTGAGAACGAGTGTCACTGAAGATTGTGCATGTCTAGGGAACTGGCTGGTCACATATGCCACCTGCTGCAGGATTTGGCGCCATGGGGACTTGAAGGGCATCCATGGCGCTCAATTTCTACACAAGTGGCTCCTTCCTGGGCTCCACAGGTGACCTGTGCCAGATCTTGCAAACCTCCACTCACAAGTGTATCCGGGAGGACACGGATGCCATCTTTGCGAAGGCACAGAACTTTTTGTATTTTGTCCAGGATTAGGCAAGCAAGGAAGCAAGACAAGTGGAATCTGTGCAGATCTCAGCTTTCCCACAGATGCGGGGTGACATGGATGCACTCATGTGGTGCATAGATCTCCATGGCAACAAGCAGTCAACTAGGTCAACCTCAATGGCTTCCTCTCACTGAATGTTGAGCTAGTGTGCAACCACCGCAAACGCATCCTACAGGTCTCCGCATGATTCTCAGGGACTCTGCACGACTCCTACTTCCTTAGCAGGTCTCAGATCCCTGACATCTTCCAAGGTTGGTAAAGGCTGCAGGGTTGGCTCCTCAGAGACAAGAGATACCCACAGAAGACGTGGCTGATAACGCCCATGTGGCGGCCTCAGACTGCAGCGGACCGACTGTATAACGAGACTCATACTGCAACCCAGACTTTGGTGAAGCAAATGATAGGCTTATTGAAAATGAGGTTCCAGTACCTTGACAGGTCTGGTGGAGCACTGCAATACATTCCACCAAGGGTGTTGCGCATCATTGTAGCTTGCTGCACACTACACAAGCTGGCACTTCAATGGGGGAAGGATCTGGCTGAGGAGGAGGTGGAAGAGCTGTAGGTCTCCTCCGATGAGGAGGACATTGAAGGGGATGGCAGTGATGATGCCCACAAAGGTGAGGACACCAGCGATGAGGCCATTACACCGGCCAGACGAGGCAGGCACGCTCAGGGGGCCTTCATAACTGCAGGATTCATGGCAAACGATGATGACATGCAGTGAGGACACCCCCATAGATCTTCACATAGCTTATATGAATGTCAGGCTTCTGTCTGGCTGAGGGCAGCTCACTTGCATTCAGTGATCAGGGTCATACCATGGAAATGCAGCCATGAAGCTTTAAGTGCGCCTGATCCTTTGTCAACCTTCAGCACCTGTCCCCTTTAGGACCAGACCATCACTGGACACTGGATGAAGAGATGTGGACCAGCCCCATCTTAAAGGTGCTGAGAGCACAGAGACAGAATGACGGAACTCTGTGACACCTGCCCACAACATTCTGGCAACAATGACAAACACCATCAAGGTGCAGGCATGTGTCCAGTGAGTGTGAAACCGGATCATCGCTGCACAGGGAAGAGGCCCTGGACTGAAGGACCTGCCTTTATCTTGTGCAGGAACCAAGGTTTCACATCTGAATGACACGAACACTGCTCATCATAACAAGGAGCCGCAGGCAAGGAGACGTTCATGGAAGTTTATTAACAATCATAAACATTATGTACAAATGATCAATACCCATGCCCAGGCTGTGCAGCTACATCTTCTTCACCTGGTGTGGGGAGTGGCCGAGAGGGAGGAGGACGTCCTCGTGAACCTGCTCCTGGGCCTGGCCAAGCTGACCATTAACAGGTCCAGGCAGCGGGCGATCGAGGGGATCATCTGACCCGCCTGTCTGCCCCTCTTCCACAGCTACATTCGCGGCCGGGTATCCCTAGAGAGGGAACACGCGGTGTCTGCCAGCACCATCGAGTCCTTCCATGCCCGATGGGCACCATGGGGACTGGGGTGTTTTATCAACACTCTTAATCACATTTTGATTTACTGTTGGTAAGTTTACTTTGAATTTTGTCTTTAATTTTTGCAGTTTCCCTTTAAGTGGTTGTCTTTTAATTTGTCCCTTGATTTATTAATTTAGTTTTGTTTGGTATGTACTGAAAAGAGAGTCATATCTTCTTAACCTTCCTAACCCTGCCGCTACGCCTTGGCTCTCCCCAGACATCCACAGCAGAGCCGAAGGCAGCCTGCTGACTGCTATGACTTTGGCATGCATCCTCTAAGGGCCAAGACTTGCAGGGCCCCGGCCTGCTTTGGGTATCCTGCCTTGGCCCAGGTGCACCCTCCTCGGCCTGTGGAGTTGGAGTTGATGGGGTCATAGGAAGAGGGGATATGGATCATTCAGATGTACCCGGAATCACCTGGGTGGATGAACTTGGGGTGCTGAGCTGCTGGTCCTCCTCTCTATGGGTGTCTGATGGCCCCTGGCCAACTCCTTGAGGAGAAGGGGAAGCTGGAGTGAGATTGAGCTGCTCCGAACCCCTCTCACGTTGACACTGTTGGAGGCCAACTGTGGTGCCACCGATGGAGTTCAGCCTGCGCAGTATTGCAGGACCGATGTTTTGGATCAAGGTCTCCATGGCATCCACCATCCTGCCAGTGTTGACCTTGGTGCATCAGCATGCTAGTGTTACCTGAAGCAGACAGGATCCTCCATCGTCCCTTGCAATCTGAGGAGGGCACCAGACACCCCTTCCTGATGTTGCCATGATTGCCTTTGCAGCTCCGCCAACTGATTGAGGACCAAGTCCAGAGGGTCATCATCTGATTCGGACTCGGCAGATTCCTTGCCTCCTGCAGTCCTTTGAGTGACCAAGGATGTTCCTGCCTCTGCCTGCTCTGGAACGGATTGTGCTGTGCTCACCAGATTGTGATCCCGAGACTACTCTACATCTAGATCCCACCAAAGTGTGTGTTGCTGCGTCGATGGAGGGTGTGGGTGAGCACCATGATGGATCTGCAACAGTGCTGCCCTCAGGCTCCTTATGCGAGGTGCTCACGGTGCTGGAGTTGGGCTCAAGGTTGCCTGAGGGCGATGGGGTAGATGTGCCTAGGAGAGAAAGTGGAGATTATTAGTGCTTGGCAGCTGCATCACACATAGAAGAATAGATTCAAAGTTGGGTTGAAAGAGGGATAGTGTGGTGCAGGATCCTCACATGGATGGTTGCCACCAACCTCACCATCGCTGCAGGAATGGTCCAAGTCCTCTCCAGCCAGCTCCATTGCACAACTCTCTAATGGAGTGATGACCTTGATGTCCAGCACTCCACCCCCGATCTGGGACCTCCCCCGTTGATTGTGCACGATCTTGTCCTGCATAAAGACAGATGGAAAGGGTGTGAGCAAGGCGCATGCCAGGCCAAATAAGAGGGATGCCAGGCATGTGTGCTGAATGGAACCATGAACTGGATGAGGAGGCGATCTCCAGAGGTAATGAGACAAGATGGGGATGTAAGGGTTTGTGTGTGAGAGAGTGAATGGTGATGTCCCTTGAGCTGGCAGTGAGGGAGATGCCAGTGAATGTGTGATGTGCTTGTAAGTGGGTGAGTTGAGATTGATGAAATGGTTGCATTACCCTGGCAGCATTTTCTGCATTGGATGGCCGACCTCTTGTGTACAGCATTAGCACTGACCACCTCTGCCACCGCTTCCCAAGCTGGAGTAGTGAGGCTGATGGGCCTCCTGCGGTCAGAGCGGGGGTAGAGAATATCACAGTGGGCCTCCATGGCATCCAAAAGGCAACCCAAGCATGCGTCACTGAATCAGCGGGCTGCACTGTTCTTTCAGGCGTGTCTTCACCGGAGCAGTCCTGGGCTGCAAACATTCAGAGGTGCATGCGCAGCTGCAGTTTCAAGATGGCACCTGGAGTGAGGAAGTGGCGATGTAATGGCATGGCAGGCCAATCGGAGACCAGCTGCCAGTGATCTTGCCTGTTTCCCGTGATTGCATAATTTATCAGGTGGGAAGGGGATGATACAGCGCAAAAATCCACCTTTCTGGCCGGCAGGTAAAACTTCTTTTTTCCCTCCCGCTACTGCATGTAGTGCAAATCTGGGATGATTCCGCTCTGATGTTGATAGATTTTTGTTAACCGAAGATGTAAAGGGATATGGGGCAAAGGTGGGTTTATGGAGTTAGGTTGCAGGCCAACCATGATTTCACTGAATAGCAGAACAGGCTGGAGGGGCTAAATAGACTAATCCTATTCCTATGTCCCTATGTTCTGAGGTAGATATTAAAGGTCCCATGGTACCATCTGTAGAAAGGCACTCTGTTGACCTGGGGATCAGTCCCCCTGAACCAACCCAGACCAATTGATAATTCATCTCAATACTGTTTGCGGGATTCTATTGTAAGCAAAATGGCTACTGCATCTGACTACACTGCACTTCAATGTGCCTTGAGATGTTTTGGAGATGTGATACAACTCATAAATGCAAGTCCTTCTGTACTATGAGCTTGCAGATAATCAAAAGAAACATCACCACTGAGAGAGGGGGTGAACCCAAAACACATTGGATTCAATTGCCTGCTTTTGTTATATTAATGACCAACATCTTATTTACTTGGAAGATACCAAAGGGCCAGTTAATTGTCCAGCCTGCCAGGAAGCGATGAACTGCCCATGACCCTCCATTCAAAAATCTCCCAATATTTGCAGCTGGCCAAAAGGGCTCTGAAAATGAAATCCAATATCCATATAAACGCAGGAGGAAACCAGATTAGGAAGTGTACAGGAGAGACCTGGTACTTTCGTGCCTTTTTTTATTCTTTCACGGTATGTGGGCATCACCAGCTAGGCCAACATTTATTGCCCATTCCTAATTGCCCTTGAGAAGGTGGTGGTGAGCAGCCTTCTTGAATCACTGCAGTCCATGTGGTGTAGGTACACCCACAATGCTGTTAGGAAGGGAATACCTGGATATAGTTGATCTTGCGTGGGAATGCTGTGATTATGAACTAGTAATTAGCATCTGTTGGTGTGTATTCAGCGCATGGCCAAATTCCAACCAATGTCCTGGCATTTGCCATACTTTGATCATACAATTAGGTTCATTAAGGAAAACGAGTAAGAAAGCAAGTTCCGAATGAGTAAATGTCTATTGCCAGTCCAAGGAACAGCTGCCAAGAGATAGAAACAAGTTTGATCAGGATGTACGGGCTAGGTTTTGTTTGCTGAAACCAAGCCAAACCACTGGAGCCTGCCATGCTATTATTCATCTTCAATAACTAAAAAGAACAGAGCAGTCAGATTTCCAACCTGGAGCCCATTAATCCTGCTGTATCGGGAACTTCCTTCCAAAATCCTTTTCTTCAGTTGTTGATAGGCAGCTGAAAAAAATTGAAATGAATCATCAAGTCACTGGATAATACTAGTTAAACACCCCTTCGTACTTTTACTAATAAGAAGTTATTAGTTGTAAGCACAGACATAAGAAGGAGATTCCTGCCCCCAGTGGTGTTTGTGCAGGTCTAAATATTTCTAGAAGTGCAGAACTGAGAAGAGGTTGGGTGACTGCATCTCTTCACAGGGACAAAAAAATTTCCATATTCATTCAAAGCAAAAGAGCTTCCCTGATGGCCCAGCAAGTTTATCAAGTGAATAGCAGAGCCACACAGTCCAGCAGAATCCTTGATCTCTGGTCTGGAGGTCAGAGTGCATAAAAAATGGCCATAGGTTAGAAGATTGGCCAACATTCCTGCTCCAGATTGCCTTCCAGAAACTGCGGCGAATAAGTGCACTTGTGTCTGGACATTGCACAAAGGCAGGATCTGCTTGATTGCAACCCTTCCACATTAAAATAGTCAACCAGTCTGACACTGATTGCCACAGCTCACATGGGACTAATATTCACTTAAATATGATAGCATAAGGGAAAGCTCACTGCCTCAGGACAGTAAACATTAGGCAAGGAAGGGAGAAAACTGGCAAGAAATGAAAATCAAAATGATTTTAATAACAATCTGTTCAAAGGGACTGATGAGTACCCATTTAATTCCAAATCTAAACATAGGCCTAATCGAAACATCATTCAGGACTAAACAAGGTTTCGGACATGCCTGGATCTCTTCACTTCTTGTACATGTAATTCCTTGCCAAAGTAAAACGTTTCATTTCTGTGTTGCAGTATTAAATGATCCCTAATTTAGCACCACATTGTCAGCATCAGTCATTGGGCATAGGATTGTGTGGCAAAGTGGAAAAATGCCACATAAATGCAGCGATAGGGCTGAGGCATGTTTTTGGAACTAAGCAATAAGGTAGTTACTTTGTATCTAAACGATGCTGCATCTGACCTGAAGGCGCTTGATGGGGTGCAGTACATCTGATCTGGGCAGGCTTAATCAGAATTTCTGGATGAGAACTGATGTGGGGTTGGGATGGGGAGGTTTACTCAACATCTAACCTGCATGATGATGCTTGACGTGGTAAAACAGAATTTACTTATACATGGTGACATGGCACCTTCTTAGAGCACCTCAAAGTCTTTTATAGCCAACGATTACTTTTGAAGTACAGTCACATGATCAGGCAATTTCAGCAGCCAGGTCCAAGCAATATCAATGGGCAGGTATTGTGCTGGCTAAGGGGAAAATTTTGTTTGGGACACTGGGAAACCTTCCATCTCTTCTTTCAGTAGTGCTATGTGTTAGGCAATAGACATAGTTTAAGTAAGTTATATTGGTATTTGTAGGTGTTAGGAATGAGTTTTAGCTTTAAAGTTTAAGTTTGATTTGTATTTCTGTATGTGTGTGTTAAGGAAGGTCAAATTGAGTTTTAGTTTCAATTTAAAAGGGTGCTTGCATTTCTAATGAGGAGTTTTATGACTTCTGCAGAGAAAGTAAACAAACAAGGATAGGAGAATTGGACTGTTGCCTAGCAACGGGGGCCAGAGAGGCAGGCATTTCCCGCAGACACACACAGAAGAAGGAGGACAGCAGCTTGTTTTGGAAGCTGTTGGGGTTCAGCTGTTTTGAAGACAGCTGTGAAGCAGAAGCAGCCAGAAGGGACAGGTAGCAAGTCCCAAGCTAAGGAAAGACCTCAAAATCCAGGGGAGTGGAAAACGAGAAAGTCCCAAGGAGATCTTCTAGTCAAAGAAAGGGCCAGAACCTGGAAAAGGTCCTGTTAAGTGAAATTAAGAATGAGGGGTAAGGCAAAGGCTCCAAGCTTCAGATTTAAAGAGACAAAAGCTGCAGAAAGCAGATTTAAAGCAAGAACAGCTTGTAAGAGGCAAGAAGATCCAAAGAGACAACTGAAGATCTGCAACTCTTTGCTATGGGCATGTGAAGCAGTGGTACTTTTGACAGTTGAGTTAGTGAGAGAGAGTGCATAGAAGATAGCTTGAATGCATGCCATGGTCCAGGGAAGAGGAATATCAGAAGGAGAGTTCAAAATCTTGGAGGTGGACCCTTGCAGAAGGCACCTGAGAGAAAGCATCAGTTTGGAAGAGGATTCCAAAGCGAGTTCTTGGAGAGTGGAGATTGGAAACCCTCATATGAAAGACAAAGTTCAGTAAGACTAGTTGGCTCATGGTGTGACAAGGATCTGAGGGGCGTTGAGGAGAGACCCATTGAGGTGGCATCTGTCACTTGTTTTCAGAATGTGGTCTGTCTGACCACAGGGTGCCTATTGGTACATGGACTGTATACTTACTATGGACATTGAAGTATAAGATAGCTTTTGTAACTTGTGTTATCCTTACAAATCTGTACAGGACTGTAAAGGACTATTGTAATATAGTTCATCTTTGCCTGTTGAATAAATGTTCAGTTGCTACTCTCCACATATCTAAACAAACAAATAAAAGTTAGGATCCATCAAGCTGGGTTCCACCCTGGGACCAGGCTTGTCCAGGGGTAATTTCAGCTGGGATCATAACAAATTTAGTGTTTAATTTTTCTACTTGCTCACACCAATAATATCAATGTAAGTTCGGCAGAATTGACAAAACTTGCAGAAAAGTTTGGAAAATTTTAAACCTAAGTCAGTTGCTCCCAAAACCATTAACATCCATAAATAAAAACAAAAGAATACTGGAAAAACAGAGCAGGTTTGGCAGCATCTGTGGAGAGAGAAAAACAGAGTTAACGTTTCGAGTCTGTATAACTCTTCTTCATGTTTTATGCAATCTTTGACACTGGTTTAAGAATCAATTCGCCTGGATCAGGACCAGCCCACAAAACTGGCCACCTGAGACTGCGAGATTCTACCGATATATGTTGGTTCAGGGAGGCTCTTCAGATTACCTTCATCTTAAATACACAGGTACTAGCAGGCACGTTTTTAAAAGTAGCTTCATATCAGGAATCCGAATTGATTTTTTTTGAGTCAATTTAAGATCAGGTTGCTCACAAGTAGAGTGCTAGATTTTCTGATTAAAAATGATTATTTTTGTGATAAACCCATTTTCAGCTGTAATAATAAAACTGGATGTATTTAAGAATGGCAATCTGGTCAAGAAATGTTCTTTAGATAGAAAGAAAAATACATAAACAATAGTGAAGAAGGACTCGGTTGAACCAATCGGTGGAATCTCAGTCTCAGGTGACCAATTTTGTGGGCTGGCCCTGATCCAGGTGAACTGATTCTTAAACCAGTGCAAAAGATTGTATAAAACATAAACAAGTGTGATACAGACTCGAAATGTTAACTTTGTTTTTCTCTCTCCACAGATGCTGCCAGACCTGCTGAATTTTTCCAGCATTTTTTTGTTTTTGTTTATGAATGTTAGTGGTTTTGGGACCTCTGCCATGCTGTATTAACTTAACATTATTACAATTACATAGCTTTTCCTTGGGGCTTTTCCATGCTGATTGATGCTATGTAACTACAAAGCTGAAAAAAAAATCTTTTTGTCCAGAGCTTCCATCTCATTGAGGAGACTTCAAGCCAATCCACATCCAACAGCCTGCTCTGAAAACTCTGCTCACATTTTGATAGCTATGACAAATTCCAACACAGCAGCTGATACAGCCCACAGCATTCTAACACAAACAACATTCTAACTAAAACTAAAACATTTTAAAAAGAAAGTCAATTCGTCCTGTCTCCCAATGTTAACGGATCCTTTAAAAAATTCCAGGATCCAGATCTGAATCCTCATCTTTGCCAAAAACTAATCAATTCTTCCTTGGACCTAACTCTGTATCAAGTTTCTTTGAAATCCAGCCATTAGTTTTTGAGATTGTTTATAGAAAAACAGACGGGTGAAAACATGACCTCCACCGACCTTCAGTGACAGAGGTAATTACATTCTCTTACACTGCCCAATCGTACTGGCTCATAGAAGATTTTGCATTTGTGATTATGCAAAGTATTTTTAACAGAAACATGAACTGTAACCTAACCCCCAAAAATTTTGTTTGCAGTTTGGGCGCCATTTCCCAACTCTTGTTTAATTTTTTTGCATCTATCTGAGCTGAGCGTTAGGCTGGTTTCACACAAAAGGCTGCAAACAATGCAGCATTCTCTCAGAACCGTATTAAAGACTCTGCTTAGTTTTATAATGGGACCTGTACTCATAACTTTACAACTCAGAGGATCAAGTCATACCAACTGAGCCAAGTTTGCACTATGCAGAAAAGCAACCTTTAGCCTGCCTCTCATTAACCTAGGAGTCCTTGATGCTGATCCTGAAATGGAATATGTTGCATCCCCTAGTATTAATGTCACTCAGCTTGATTTGCAAAAAGAATTTGACAGTTCCCTAATTATTAGTAACTTTATACTTGGTATTGTGTTGTAAAGTATTATTGTTTTCTGTTTAAATTGATTAGATGAATGATTTAACTGTGCTTCAGTGCAAAGATCTATCAATTTTAATTTTCTCTTCCATTGGCACTGCTTTTCTGATCCTAGCGCCCAGAAGCTGAGCATTCCAGAGACAGGAGAGCAGAATCTGTGGTGCTGGGTCTGGATGGCTGGGTCAGTGCTACTTTAATGCTGCATCAGGGATCCTGGAGCTTTCTTTGGAGGTGGGACTTGGCATGCGCAATCAGAAGGCATAGGGCCAGACTGAACCATTCATTTGAGATGGAAGTGGGAATTCCCTGCCTCCTGACTCGATTTCTGTCCATCTTGCTTGCTGGGCTCCCAAGTGCAGGATGCCCGGATAACAGCTAATGTTGTCGGCTGCCCCCCAACCAATGCTCATTGATGGCTCTTGTGGCAAGCTATACTTTTGAATTGTGGGAAACCTGGCAGCCAATTTATGCACGGTGATATTGAATGAGAGGTAAATATTGGCCAGGAAAGCTTCCCCACTCTTCCTTGTTATAGCACCATAGAATCCTTTACGGCCGCCTAAGAGGGCCAAAGGGTCTCACTTTAGCATTGTGTAAGGTGCAACTTAAGCACATGAACTGAATGAAGGCTATAAGACAAGGCTTGTTTATCCCACTGGCAACAAAGTGGCATCAACCCTCAAGGGACGGTGTAGCTCCAAGAAACAAACTATTTACAGAGAATATTCATTGCCAATGCTCCAAATCATTGTCCTATTCAGGGCATCAGCTCCTCAACACAGCCACTCACCAGGCTTCTTCTGCTGCCCAGCTTCTGGCTGCAGTCCTATCCTCTCTCTCTCTCTCTCTCTCTTTCTCAATCTCTCTCTCTCTCTCTCTCTCTCATAGGGGTACTCAATTGAAGGCACGGCTGACAATGTTAGAGCAATTAAAATCAGGAATGGGCAAGAGGTCTGAATTGGAGGGGTGCAGGGATCTTGACAGGTGAGTGGCTGGAGGAGATTATAGAGATGGGGAGGGGTGAGGCTATGGAGGGCTTTGAAAACAAGGATGAGAATTTTTAAATCAAGGAGACGGTTAACTAGTAGCCAATCTAGATCAGCGAGCACAGGGGTGTAGGGTGAATGGAAGTTGATGAACATTAAGACATAGGCAGCAGAATACAACGGGCATAGATAAGAGAGAGACCATGGCCTGAATTTTTCCCGCATCGGGCACACGTGATCAGCAGGCCTGAGAGCAGACAGGAAACAGGTCCACGACCGCACTCGGCCCCAGCTGCGATTTCACACTGGCTGGCCAATTAAGGCCCGCCCAACATGAAACGTGTCTTCTGAAAGGTCGGGAATGGCCGGGCTGGGGCGGGAGCAGGGGCAGGAGTGGGGCGGGGGGGGGGGGGTGGTGAGGGCAGGGGCAGGGGCAGGGGCAGGGGCCTTCGGGCGCCGGGTCCAATGGTGACCCGGTGGGCACTTCAAAACCAGCAAAAGCAGCTCTCTGAAGGCTGCCACGGGAGAACCTTTATTCGGTTCAGAGGCAGGAGCTGTGGACTCAACCGCAACAAGAAATGTCAGGTGGGAGGGCAGGTCAGGTGGGCAGTTGGCACCCCCATTTCTCGGACATGTGTCTCGCGGTCCTTGTGGAGGAGGTGGGTGTCAGGCAGGAATGTCATACCCAGGGATGGCAGGAGGAGGCAACCGCACCAGACCAAAAAAGCTTGGGAGGAGGTGGCAGCCCAGGTCAGCAGCCACAATGTCATAAGTTGCACATGGCTGCAGTGCAGCAAAAGGTTCAACGAACCTGCTGTGCTCGGCAAGGGTGAGTACCGTGTTGGCATGAATCAATGTGCAGAAGTGTTAAGGGCAGGCCATCCCCGCCATGGAATTCAGAGGTGTTAGAGTCTGAGTGCCAACTGTCAATGACGCCGGAGTTGGCCAAGGCGCTGAGCCCTGGCTGCTTGGACTGAGTGCCTTGAGGCTCAAAGGCCAGGTCTCGGATGTGCCCTGGGAAGTGTTCCTCTGGTGGGGTTGGCCAGGCTGCAATGGTGCAGCAGGTAGAGAATAGACTAATCAATGTTCCTCTGCTCTTTCAGGAGAAGAGGAGCCATAACACCCTCAAGAGGTCAAGAACAGGCGGAGGCCCCCCTCAAAACTCTTAATCATGATGAGGTTTGAAATGAACACTTTGGCGACTGTCATGGAGAGGCAACTCCAGGAACAGAATCAGGGGTTCCTAGGGTTGCGCTCGGACATGCAAGTCCTCACACAGGCACTGACCTCAGGTAGTCAGTGCCAGTGTGGGAGGTGGATGAGGCACCCAGAATCCCAGCCAGGTGTCCGTCCAGCAAGGACAAACAGGGAGGTCCCGAGCGACCTCACGTGGGCGCACGACCTGCCTGTCGTCTCTGCGGGCTCCTCGCAGAGCGCTCTGGATGGCGACAGCAGCTCCTCCGCCGCTCTGCCAGTGGCTGTGGCACCTGATGAGGCTGTAATGACTAGTGAGTTGCCAGCTGTAGACCTGGCCGCTCCCTCCTAGGCAGGGCCAGCACAGGCTCCACTGGTCAGAGGACGACTGCCAAGGTCATCAAGACCAAAAAGACAGCAGAGTCAGTAGACTGTCTCTAATGCTGCTGGCAGCGAGGGGGGTGGGGGGGGGGGGCAACAAGATACAGCACTCATAAACATAAGTTTAAGGCACCATGAGCATAAGAGGTACTGTTCACGGGTGATCTCCTGTTCTGTCATGTTAATATTTTACTGGTGTGGCCATTGACATCAGATATGGTAATGGTCATTTGTTTTGAGTGTGAAATGATGTAAATTTTGTTTTTGTCGTAATGGCCTGAGAATGCTTCACCTTTTTATTTTTTTGGTGCAGGGTACACCAGTATCTAATGCTTGACTTGAGTGGCTGGATAATTTATTGCACAGGTACTGAGTGGACTTTGGGTTCAAATGAAAGGCTCCTTTCAGACATGCAGGATGGAGGCGGCAGCCCTGGCGTGAGATGGAAGCAGATCTTTGGCAGCCTGGCTAAAGGAGCATTTGATCAAGGTGTCCCTGTCTCCCTGAAGGATATAGAGGTCTGCCTCCACACCCTCAGCATTCTCCTCACTGTGCTCCTCTTCTGTTTCACCAATGGATTCATCCTCTGTGGCCTGTGCAGCTGCTTCAAGATCCTCTTCCTCCAATGGGCCCCCCCACCTTGGCAGTGCCAGATTGTGGAGAGCGCAGCATGCAACCACTATCAGTGACACCCTCTCTGGGGGGTATTGTAGTTTACCCCCTGAATGCTCCAAGCATCAGAAGTGCATCTTTAGAAAACCTATGATCCTCTCTACCACCAACCTTATGGAGGCATGACTCCTATTGTAACGCTGCTCTGCCTCTGTTCTTGGTTGGAGGAGAGGTGTCATAAGCCACCTTTTCAACCGATAGCCCTTGTCACCCAGCAGCCAGCCATCCAATCGAGCTGGAGCACTAAATAGCCTCAGGACCTGGGAGCATCTGAAGCTGTATGCATCATGCAGAATCTGCATCCTGTGGTCACACGCTATGTGGGCTTTCATGAGTGGAAGTCCTTCCTGTTAACAAAGGCTCCCGGCTGACCCGTTAGTGCCTTGATGGCCACATGTGTGCAATCAATTGCACCCTGGATGTTGGGGAACCCATCAATCACTGCAAAGCCTCTGGCTCTCTCAGCCTAGCTGACCTCATCCATTTAGAAATGAATAAATGCTATTACCCACCTGAACACAACATCAGTCACCAGCTTCATGCAACTGTGGACAGCTGATTGGTACACTTCACAAAGATCCCCCACTGAGTCCTGGAAAGAGCTGGAGGCGTAGAATTTGAGGGCCACTTTGACCTTCAGAGCCACTGGCATGGGGTGTCCACCCACATAATTAGAGGTGATCTCAGGCCCAATCATATGAAAAATGGAGGTTACAGTCTCCCTGGAGAGGCAGAACCTCCTTCGGCATTGCACCTCAGGCATATTGAGGTAGCTGCATCACAGCCTGTAAAGCCTGGCAGCAGGATAGTGACGTCACCTTTGGTCCATTCCATGGACTACCTGCTGGCCCTGCACCCTTTGTGCTTGTGCCTCTCCTCCCATAGGTCCCTCCCCTGGAAGCTGCATTGCGACACCTGGCCTCCTCTCCCTTCTGCCCCCCCTTTTCCTCCTAAGAGGAGGTGGCTCCAGCAGAGATCACAATCCCCAATACCAGGGTAACAGAAGGCTGTCTGATACCTAGGAAGGTCCACATGGTCAAAATTGTCCAGGGGCCTTGAAGGCACCAGTGAGTCCTGAAATGAAGCCTAGAAATGCTGAGAATGAAGCTTAGACCATACAAGAAGCTGTCAAGTTCAAATAAGCAACCAGCAGTAAACTGTCTCCTAAACTCCTCACTACTCAGACTGGCAATGCTGCTGACCCCTTCTGTCCTGCCCTTGGATGAGGTTTTGTAAAACATGGGCTGCCCACTTGCCCATTTTGCCTGTGCGACAAGCGCAAAATCTCACGGGCAATGTAAAATCACAAACAACTGCCTTTTTAATGGCCTTAAGTGACCTTTTGATTGATGGCAGGCGCAGCTCCTACACCTGCGCTTGCCCGCCGAACTGAATTTTGCTCGTGTGCAAGATGACGTCGGGACTTTTGCCCGACGTCATTTTGCGCTATTTCACATCCGCTTGGTTTGGGTGTGCGCCCACTCACAAAGCATAAAATTCTGCTCCATGTTGTAGTGTTTACAATGCGCAACATCACAGGAAATCGGTTAATATACCAAATATTTGTATTTATAATGAGTCACCTTTTTTATAAGGAACAGATGGCTAGGAATTCACATCCTTCTTAACAGTCAAATACATACAATGCATCATCTAATATCTTGCTTGATGATTTATTAGGTGAAAACAACACCTGGCATAGTACTGAACCACACAGGCAGGAAGGTCCCAGCTTCTATTCTCCTTTATGGCTAGGTTAGCTCAGCCTCGCAGCAGTTAAGGTGCTATAATTGGTATCAGTAATCCTGGGCTAAGAGGGGTTTGCTGTTGAATGGCCCCTATTGAAAGAGCATGTGCAATTAAATATAGAAACAATGACAAGGGCAGAAAGTACCCTCGGGTCCCTGTCCGACATAACTGCAAGGCAAATTGCGCCACAATACATACTCTCCCCATCCCTCCTGAAAGCTAGGCGATCTCCTGGAAGGGGCAAAAAAACCTCATTAAAAATCTAACTATTATTTTGTGGGATGTGGGCATCACTGACAAGGCATGCATTTGTTGCCCATCCCTAATTGCCCTTGAGAGCCAATCACATTGCTGTTGGTCTGGAATCACATGTAGGCCAAACAAGGTAAGGACAACAGATTTCCTTCTGTAAAAGGATATTCGTGAACCAGATGGGTTTTTACGACAATTGATGATAGTTTTATGGTCACCATTACTGGTGGTAGTTTTCAACTCCAGGTATTTTTTTTTAATTAACTGAATTTAAATTCTACTAGTTGCCATGGTGGATTTGGACCTGTGGAATTAGCCAGGGCCTCTTGCTAACTAGTCCAATGACATTGTCACTGCACCAGCACCTGCTTTTATAAGGGATACTACCAGAAACAGATTTGAAAAATTCTTCCCTCATCCCCAGAAACGATCAAAACTAGTACAGAAGCTCAGTCTGGCCCTGATTAATGTTATTTGGTGCCTCTCTTTAGAATGCACTGCTCTCTGCCCAGACAGAAACAGGACAAGCTCTCACTTGAAGATATGGATTTTAGATGAGATCAGGCTCAATTGGAATGAGCGGCACAGTCAACTAACCAACTGTTACTCACTGCTTAGGATCACAAATGAATAATGGCTACTTGGGCAAGATACCCAAGCTATTTAGTATGCAAGCAGCTTCCCTCAAAGATTTGTCTTTGAGTAAAGTAGATATGCAGTTGCACCTAAGAAGGCCAGTTTCTCATTTCAGGAAGTTTTTGAATTGGGTTTAACTCCTACCTTTATATCCTCTATTCCCTTCTCCCTCACATGCCAGTCCAGTTTCATCTTAACTGCATTTATACTATTAACTTAAACCACCCATTATGGTAGCAAGTTCCACACTCTCACCACCCCTCAAGTAAAGAAGATTCTTCCGAATTCTCTATTGAATTACTTGATGACTCTCCTATATTGATGGTTTCTAATTATGGTCTTCCCCACAAAAGGAAACATTGGCTGGAATTTTCTGGCTCCGCTGGCGTCAGGCGTCATGGCAGGTGTGGGGAGGGAGCAATATGGCGAGAAGGCCAAAAATCAGTTTTACACGGTTATGAAACCAGTTTGTGATCGTCTGCTCCACCCATCAATGGTGGGCCACGTTTCCCACCACCACACATCAGGAACATCACTCTAATACATTTACATAAGCCCTGCTTGCCAGAATCTTCCCCCCAAGTCAAATTTACCGCCCACATCGGCATGACTCCAGAACAGCGTGCTTCATGATTACCTTTAAAAGACATGGTGACCTGAACTTTGAGCAGAGCTCAGAGGTGAGTGCACACAAGCTTGCGCAGCGCTACTATCAAGGAAGAGGCACTGCGCATTCACGGGAGGCACAGGCAAGTTGCTTTCTCCCAGCTGGTTTTCAGTGCAGTGCTGAGGTAAGGGCTCCTGTGCGGATCAGACCGGGGGTGGGCAAGGCAGCACAGGTAGACTGAAGGAAATACTCAAGCACATGCCAGGGGACTGGGGGGAGATGGGGCGGTGAGGGAAGAGGCCACATACTTGGAAAAGCTTGTCAAAAGTGAGCATTCTTTCACAGCTGAGACTGTTCAGCTGCAGCTCCTTTGACATGCTTGGAGTCAGGCATCTGAAGCTTTTCTGCCCATTCAAGCAATGCAAAAGCATGGAAGTGCCACTAAATTCTCCAGAACTTTTCACCCCTCAGGCACAAATTGCAACTTAATGTGCATCTTAGGGGGCAGCAGAGCAATTGGCTGACTGGGCAGTATGTGTAGTAATGCCTATACCATCTCTTCCTTGACTTTTTTTAAATTATTGGATGCAATTCGTCCATATCAGGGGTTTTATCCTCTTTGAGTTGGTTTGATTTATTCAATACATCCTCTTTTCTTAATTTTAAATGCACTTATCTTGGCATTCATATCATCATTCAATGTCATGACAACCTGCTCTATCTCCCTGGTAAATGCAGGGAGTTAATTAATTAAATAATTCTGGCACCTCTCTATTGCCACCTATGGTATTATTCTGTCTATCCCTTAATAGTCCAATTCTCATCACAACGTTCCTTGTTTTATTGATGTGCCTGCAAAATGCTTTACCAATTTGTTTTATGTTCCTTGATAATTTAATTAAACTGTTCCTCTCTACCTTGCTAATTGTTCTGTTTCACTTCTCTCCTTATCTGTTCATATTCTCTCTTACCATGCCCTCCTCTGTGGTTTATGTACTTAATGCATGCCTCTTTCCTTTCCCTCAATTGTTCCCTTATGTCTTTATTTATCAATGGAGAGTCCCACTAGCGTTTAGTTTGGTCTCTCCTTTCAGCAGAATATTTTTCTTGCACTCTGGCTAAACCACATTTCAGATGTTCCCCATTGTTGTTCTTCATCACTGTTTGTCACCTGCCTGTTTTATTTTCCCAAGTTCTATTCTCAGCCCCTCAAAATCAGCTTTTCTCCAGTCTATTAACTCGGTTTCCATCATACATAAGCCCCTCACTACATTTTTTTGTTTACACCTGTGCAATTTCCACAGCAAAATAGCTCAAAACAGTACGTGAGTTTTTTAATGCAATTCAAGTGAATTATTCAAAATCTTCACTTCAACGGGACATTGAGCTCTATTATCTCAAAACGTATTAACATCAGATAGAGTCACCACACATTGGTATCTGGTGCCTGGCCAATTGTGCTGTTTGATAGAGTGCCATGGGCTCCACTAACAGCTGCTTCCATTAAGTGGTACCAGGATTCTGTGTAGCACATTCCAATATGCAACCATTCAATAACAGCAAGTGTAGTGTTGGCCTTTGAGAGCAATCAATAAGATCAAACAAATTGATATAGTGTAATTTTTCTTCAACCACTGAGCCCTTTGACGTACTTTGAAAAGTTGATATTTCTTTTTATATTTACATATTTGTGAGTGAATTCAGTTTTGCAGGTTCCAAGTTTTGTCATTTGAAATGCTGTACAAAAATTACTGTGAGAAGCTGTTTATGAAAATGTTTGGCAAAAAGATGGAGAATTGTTGGTAATTTAAATACTGTGTGAATGGAGTCACATCCATGGTGTATATGCCACAATATGTTTCCTGAGGCGTGGACGTTGGGGCTGAAACTGTTTTTTAGTGACTAGATGATAATGAATCAACATCCTGTATCTCAACCCATTCAGTTTGCTTTTCTGTTCACTTAACCAGAAAAGTAAATCATTTCGTTGTAAAAGAAGCTGCTGATTTGTGATCGGCTATTTTGTGCTAACCCCCCAAGACCAATTTCGATCCCCATTCGTTCCATCATCGTTTGTACAATCCCATCCATATTTTGATATAGAGGGAGTCAATGCAGTGATTGAAATGCAATGTAGACAATACTGGAAATGCACAGCAGATCAGTCTACATCCAAAAGAGAATACAGGCTAAAGCTTCCAGTGGGACGCTTATAATTCTCGGTAAGAATGAAGGTGTCCTCTCGAAGCCTTAACCCAAACTTCACTCTTCCAGCTGCTGGCTGACCTATTGGAAATCCCAAGCTTTGATTGTTTTTCCTTCAGAATTCCAGCATTCCAGTTTTCTTTTGTGATTACAGTAGAACCGAGTACAAAAAGAATGCAAGCCATGAGTGTGAAACTCAGGAAAGCAATGTGATAAACAGCATACACTTGTGCCACAACATTCTTTTTCCATTTTGAAACATAAGCTGGTCCCCTATTTTTTAGTCATAATAGTCACAAGAATATGATGTTATCTGTGTGTGTGCGTGTTTGTGTTGAGGATGGGACTTGTGAGGTGTCTTATGAACTGCATCATCTCATAGGAGCAATGTGTGTCGGGATTAGCAAAGGGCTACAAGGTTATTATCAGAATTATTATCAAACAATTGAGCTAGTATCCTGGGATTTTTCTGTCTTCAGAAGCAGATACTTTTTTTTCAAGTTATGAAGGAACTCGATCAGTTAAGGAAGATTAGTTTCTTTTTCAGAAGGGAAGGACATAGATTCAAAATAAGTGAAACTAAAACAAGTGGTAATTCAATCAGAATTGCTTTTTTGGAGATCAATATGTGAAACAAACCGCCAAGGCAGAGAGGCTAAACTGGAAACATTTTGGAAGTTTCAATCTAAGTAGGATCCCACCCTCTGTAGATTTCCAATGGCATTCCCAGCCACCAGTCAGGTAGCATACCATTTTAAAAGGTCAGGGGTTTTGGTACTTTATTGCATACAATATTTTATTATGTTGCTAACAGGCACCTGTTGTCACGAACATGTAGTTGTGATATTACATATTTTATAAAAAAGCTAATCTTTCTTGAAAATGGACGCAAGAAGCCTTAAAATTGGCTGCCAAAAGTCACCTGACCTTTTATAACTGCACCATTGTCAAGCTTCTAGAAAGCTCCAAACGCATGGGTTTCAACTAGACATGTGACATTTGAAGTTCGGTGCACATTTCCACCAGGGTAAACAGAAACTCATTGACAATTAGCTTCCTGGGAGGTTTGAGTAGCTCTTTCCTATCTCACCAAAACCTGGAAGGATGGGAGCCATTCAGATTAAGGGCTGAGGCATTTAAAAGGTTAGTTACCTCAGCTAAAAGACAGTGAATAGGGCTCTGCCCCCAGACCTGGGCTAACCCAATACCTAGTATGGAAGCATGATTCAACAGTTTGGGGTAGCAGCCATTTTGAGTTTTGAACTGTATAAAGTCTGGCTGAGAAGAGATGTTTTGTGCAGAGAACCCAGGAAACTAGGAAGCTTCATTGAGAGGCTTGGCAAGAAGAGGTCCTGCTCATCCCTGGCCCACAAGTAGTGCTGAAAGAACCACTTATGTGAGTCGATCAACAACTCCCACTTCCCAAAAAGGTAAGTGAACCAAAGGCCTCTTCTGAATACATTGCTATGACTATATTTTCATGATAACTGCCCACGTTGTAGTCAAATTTGCTGACAATACAAAGATAGGGAAAAAAGCAAGTTGTAAGGACGACACAAAGAGTCTGCAAAGGGATATAAACAGGTTAAGTGAGTGGGAAAAAAATTGGGAGATGAAGTATAATGTGGGAAAGTGTGAAATGGTCCACTTTGGTGGGAAGGATAAAAAGCAGAGTATTATTTAAATTGAGAGAGACTGCTGAATGATGTGGTACAAAAGGGTCTGGGTGCATAACAAAAAATTAGCATGTGGGTACAACAGTAACTAGGAAGGCAAATGGAATGTTGGCCTTTATTGCAACGGGGATGGAATATAAAAGTAGGGAAATCTTGCTACAACTATACGGGGTATTGGTGTGACTGCAACTGGAGTACTTCATACAGCTTTGGTCTCCTTAGTTATGATGTGATATACTTGCATTGGAGGCGGTTCAGAGGAGGTTCACAAGGTTGATTCCTGAAATGAAAGGGTTGTCTCATGCAGAAATGTTGAGCAGGCTTGGCCTACACTCATTGGAAAATAGAAGAACAAGAGGTGATCTTATTGAAACATTTAAGATTCTGGAGGGCAAATGCTGAGAGGAGGCTTCTTCTTGTGGGGGAATCGAGAACTAAATGATACGACTTCAAAGGGTCTCCAATTTAAGACAGAGATGAGGAGGTATTTCTTCTCTCAGAGGGCCATTAGTCTTTGGAATGCTCTTCAACGGAGAGCTGTGAAGGTTGGGTCATTAAGCGTATTCAAGCTAATATTTGATTTTTGACCTACAAGGAAGCCAAGGGTTATGGCAGGCAGGCAGGAAGGTGGAATTAAGGCCACAATCACATTGGCTATGAGCTTATCCAATGGCAGAGCAAGGCCAAGGGGCCAAATATTCTGCTCCTACTTCTTATGTTCCTCTTCATTATCTGTTTTCCGATGAATAAGTATTGATCTTCAGTATAGGATGTTTTAACATGAGTACTTCAGGTCACTTAATCAGAACCTTTAGATCTAAGAACTACCCCACTCAAGCTCACAATCTTCGACAGTGCCATTTACCTAGCTGTTGCTCACACAACTCTTGCACTAGTTTCTCATTGGATGACATGAGCATCGAATACCCAGTGGAAGTCCCAGGCCTATAAATGATGCTTACTCCATATTACAAAAGCTAGCAGCATTCAAATCATGCCTGTAAAAAAAAAATCACCTCTGACAATGGTTTATGTTACTTCAGTGCTTTTCCATCCGCTATTGAAGAATTCAGGTCCCACTGCACATTTTCATCCAACTGAAAACATCCATCCCCAGTGTCTGCTCCATGCTGATCTCCCACTGACCAAACTACCCCATTAAGCCTTGCTGTAGATCATGTCTCAGCTGGTCACTCTCTGGAAGATTGCACGAAACCAGTGTACAGGGAAATAACAAAATGTCACAAGAGTTTTCTTTAAAAGCCTCAACACAACTTTTAAAGATGTATTCTTGAGATTGAGGAAAGGGTAAATATGCTGTGTTGTTTAATATTGAAAATATACTACTTTGGGCTTATTTAATGTACAAGACACAAGGCACCAATCGCTCACAAGGGATTGGATAAACACATTGTGGGTTCATTTATTAAGACTTGGGACATAAGAACAGTTAGACATGCATATGAAGCTTGTGTGTGTGCTCTGCTCAAAGCAAAAGTGAAACTATGGGTAGAATTTTCCATGCCCGCTGTTGCCAGGCGTGTTTGGCAGCGTAGACGGACAATATGGCGAGAAAGACAAAAATTGGTTTCACAACATCGTCAAACCAATTTGCAATCATCCGCTCTGCCCGTCAATGGTGGGCCATGTTTTCTGCCATCAGACATCGGGAACTTCATTGTAATACATCTGCATATCCTTATGAGCTCAGCTCGCATTAGGGAAACCTTGTATAAAGTGACCATTCCTCCGTAGCTGAGACAGCTCAGTCGCAGCCACATTGGCATGCTTGGAGCTGGGCCTCTAGCTTGTCAGCCCGCCAAATTCTCCAAAATGTTTCACCCCTCGGGCACAGACTGCAAACTAATGAGTGTTTTAGTGGACTGCAGAACAGTTGGGTGACTGGACACATTGTACTATCTCCTTCCTAAAGCTGGCCATGGAGCAGTCACTGGTGGAGGCGCTCACAGCCCCTTGTAATGTCATCATTCAGGTTTGGATCAGTCTCCCCCATGGTTCAAGCTAACAGTGCAGCCTTGCAGTGTGGGTTAGGAGAATGCCTGTGCCTGAGCTGAGAGCACGCATGCAGTCCAATGAGCAAGGCTGCCACCAATCAGTCAGGTAGAGTTGGGCAGTGTTGGATGGGGTCTCGGAAAGCCATGCAGCACATTAATCCTTGGCCATGCAAGTAGTGGTCAGCACTCTCTGGGATGTGTAAAGGGGCCATCAAGCTTAACCAAGAGCTTAACTAAGCCAAGCTAACCCAAGGGTCTCTCTCTTTCATCCTGCAGGAGGAGTACATCAGAGGCGTGGAGCCTGGTGACCTAACTATGTGCCTAATGGTTTATAGAGAGCAGAGGCGAAGGAGAAAAGAGTGACGGTGGCACCTGGCTGGGCAGAGGGAGGAGCAGCACCCTCAGGAAGAAGGGGTGACTGGGGCTCCCACACATGCTGCTGAAGAGCCACAGTGAACCATCGCTAGTAACCTCTGGGATATTGCAAGGCTCCACCCACAAATGCATCCAGGAGGTCATGGACACCACCTTCATGAAGGCACACAACTTTGTGCATTTTGCCCGGGACCAGGACAGCCAGGATGCAAGAGCGATGGAATTTGCCCAGATCTCAGGTTTCTCACAGAAGCAGAGTGACATCGACTATACGCAAGTGGCACTCGGATCTCCATGGCATCAAGCAGTCAACTATGTCAACTGTAAGGGCTTCCATTCGCTGAATATACAGCTGGTGTGTGACCACCACAAATGCATCCTGCTGGTCCCAGGGAGTGTCCATGACTCCTACATTCTCAGCCACTCTCAGCGATGTCTTCCAGGATCCACAGAGGCTGCAGGGTTGGGTCCTCGGGGACAAGGGCTACCCGCAGAGGATGTGGCTGATGATACCCATGCGGCGGCCTCAGACTGCAGCAGAGCGAAGTTACAATGAGGCTCATGCTGCAGCTCAATTCTTGGGGGAGAAAATCATTGGGATGCTGAAGATGAGGTTCCAGTGCCTGGACTGGTCTGATGGAGCCTGCAGTATAGTCCACAGAGAGTGTCACGCATCATTGTCACCTGCTGCACCCTTTACAACCTGGCAATGCAACGGGGGGGATGAGCTGGCTGAGGAGGAGGTGGAGGAGCTGCACATCTCCTCTGATGAGGAGGATATCAACAGGGATGAGGGTGAGGAGGTCCTCAAAGGCGAGGATGCCAGAGATGAGGCCATCGCATTGGCCAGAAGAGGCCAGCATGCTTGGGAGGACGTTGTAGCTACTGGATTTGTGGAGGACGATGATGACATGCAACAAAGAGACATAATAGATCCTCACACTACATCTATGAATGTTTGACTCCAGTCTGGCTTTTGGCAATGCACTTACCCTCTGTGATAAGGCTCCTGTCATGGAGGTGCAGTGCAGGCCCTAATAGTCGTTTGATTCCAGCAGGATGATGATGATATGCAGTAAGGACGCTCTGTAGATCTTCACAAAGTCTCTGTGAATGTCTGACTCCTGTCTGTCCAAGGGCAGCTCGCTTATGCTCTGTCATCAGGGTCATATCATGGAGACGCAGCCGTGAAACTTAAAGTTCACCTGATACTTTGTCAGCCTTCAGCACCTGACCCCTTCAAGAGCTCAGCAGCACTGGTCATAGATGCGGATGAGATGGGGGCCAGCCCTGCCTCAAAGGTGCTGAGAGCACACAGACAGAATGATGGAATTCTGTGACCCCTGCTCAACCTGGCAGCAATGACAAGCACTATTGAGGAGCAGGCATCAGTAATATGTCCAGTGAGTGTGAGGCTGGACCATCATTTTGGTCTGAAGGTTGCACAAAGCACGGGGAAGAGGCCCTGGACTGAGACACCTGCCTTTATCTTGTGCAGAAACCAAGGTTTCACATCTGAGCGACACGAACGCTGCTCATCAGAAGTAGCCATAGGCAGGGAGACATTCTTGGGAGTTTACTTACAATAATGAATATTATGTACAAGTGATTAACACCCGTGCCCAAACTGTGCAACTATACCTTCTTCACCCGGTGTGGAGGGGAGCCAGGAGGGCGGAGGACGTCCTCGTGAACCTGCTCCTGGGCCTGGCCAAGCTGACCATTAACAGGTCCAGGCAGCGGGCGATTGAGGGGGTGGTCCAACCGGACTGTCTGCCCCTCTTCCACAGCTACATTCGCGGCCGGGTATCCCTGGAGAGGGAGCACGCAGTATCTGCCAGCACTGTCGAGGCCTTCCCTGCTCGGTGGGCACCGCGGGGACTGGGGTGTTTTATTGACCCTCTTAATCATATTTTGGTTTAATGTTTGTCTTTATTTTTGCAGTTTCCTTTTAAGGGGCTGCTTTTTAATTTGTCCCTAATTTTGTTGTTAGTTTATTTGGTTGACTCAAAAGAATTACATCTTCTTAACCTTCCTAACCCTGCCGCTATGCCTCGGTTCTCCCCCGGCACCCACTGCAGAGGTGGGAGCAGCCTGCTGACTGCTATGCCCTGCCTGTTATGACCTTGGCGGGCGTCCTCTGGAAGGCCAAGACCCAGAGGGTCCCAGTCTGCTTTCAGGGTCCTGCTGTGTGGCAGTGGCACCCTCCTCAGCCTGTGGAGCTGGAACTGCTAGGGTCACTAGAAGAAGAGATTCAGGTGGGCCAGACACTTCTGGAGTTACCGGATGGATGGCCCTGGAATGTGTACGTGCTGATCCTCCTCAGAGGGCCCCTGGCTGACTCCTTGAGGGGAAGGGGCAGCTGGAATGAGATTGAGCTGCCCCATACCCATCTTGGAAACACACTGCTGGAAACTAACTATGGCATCAGTGATGGAGTTCAGCTTGCGCAGCAGTGCAGGATTGATGTCCCAGGCCAAGGTCTGCATGGTGGCCACCATCCTACCAGTGTTCACCTCGGTGTGTTGACATGCTGGCGCTATTACCTCAGACTGAAGATGGACAGGCTCCTCCATCATGCCTTGCAATCTGAGGTGTGCAGCGGACATCCCTTCCTGATATTCCCGAGCTTGCCTTTGTAGCTCCAGCAACTGTGACATGACCAAGTCCAGAGGCCCATCATCTGACTCGGACTCAGCAAATTTCTGGCCTCCAGCAGTCTTCCGAGTGCTGGAAACCTGAGAAGTCCCTGCTGCCGCCTGCAGTGAAATATGGTCACCAGATTGTGATCGTGGGGCTAATCTAAAGCTAGGTCCCACCGAAGTGTGTGTCTCTATGGTGGTGGAGGGTGTGGGTGAGTGCTGTGATGGGTCTTCAATGGTGGTGCCTTCAGATTCCTCTTCAGAGGTTTCTTTGGGCCTTGATTGGAGGCCCTGGGTGGTGGATTCTGTCGGCTGTTTCCCAGATATGTCTGCAGAAGCAATGGGAGAAAATTAGTGCATGGCAGGAGACTGCGGAACAGGGCACTTTACTCACAGCATCGTTACCTGAGGGATGTTGCACTGCTGGATACTGACTTGGTAGAGCACCACCTACCTCATTGTCAGCACAGGACTGGTCCAGCTGGATGGATCTGTTTTCAAAGTCCGTGAGGAACTTGCTTTCAGGCATCCCTCCACCAATCTGCGACCTCTCCCTCTTGTTATGAGCCAGTTTGTCCTGCATGGATAGAGATGGGGAGCATGTAAGCAGGATGCCAGCCAGGCCAGATGATAACTATGCCTGGCCTGTGTAGGTGGTGAGTGGTCCCATGGACAGGATGAGGACAATGATGGCGTGTGTCAGAGAGCGAATGGTGATGTCCCCCGAACTGGCAGTGAGTGAGGGCCCTGTGGATGTGTGATGGATTTGTGAGTGTGTGAGTTGAGAGTGATGAGAAGAGTGACTTACCCTGGAGGAATGGAGGAGATCATTCATCCTCTTTCAGCACAGCGTGACTGTCCTTTTTTGTAGGATGTTGGCACTGACCACTGCTGCCACTGCCTCCCTTGCTGGATTAGTGATGTTGCTGCCCCTCCTGTGGCCAGAGCGGGGGTAGAGAACATTGTAGCAAACCTCCATGGCGTTCAAAAGGCGCTCAAGGGACACGTCATTAAACCGAGGGGGCGGCTACAATCTTCTTGCCTTTCGGAAATATGTTTTCTTTGCAGCAGTCCTTGTCTGGAAGCACTCAGAGGTGTGCACATAGCTGTACTTTAAATATGGCACCTGGCATGATGAAGCAGTGAGGTGATGGCATTGGGGGCGAATGAGAGCCTACCTGCCATTGAAACAGAGTGTTTCCTGGGAATGCATAATTAATAAGGCAGGATTGGGATGATACAGTGTGAAAAAGCAGCATTGTTGCCAGCAAGTAAAACATCTCTTTTGCTGCCCACTACCACTCTTAGTGCAAATCTGGGACGATTCCATCCTAAGACTGGATCATATGACACACTTCCCTTATAGTGATATCATGCTGATGTCCCTGAAAGGCACATTACAACATGCTGGTCATGGTTTTCTGCTTCTGTATCCATGAGCTTGCAATTTGCCTCCAATTCATTTTAATGCCTGAATTTGAATGTGTGAATTTTGTGCCTTGGAACTGCTCTTTTGAAGCAAAATTAGACAAATCAACACCTAATGAAAAGCTCTACTGAATATGTATTAAATGAACTGGAATGAACATTATAAAAGCTCAGTTTATTAGTTTAGAGACTTATAGTTGCCATTTTCTCTGCCAATTTTCCCTCTTTCTAAATGGGTTTATGAGGAGCTGCTCTATGAGTATCAAATGTTCTCCACTGGCAGTAGCCAATTCTCAACCGCCAGCTTTCACTACGATTGTCGGCAGGCTACATGATTACCAGGGAGTATCTCAGTTGACCACAATTCTATTCTCATCCAATGCTGCCCACGCAACCACTTCTAGCAGAGACTGTCAAATATCCTTTAAGGATATGGACCTTGGCTGGTTTTCTTCTCCACAACCTCAGACGCCCTGAGGCAAATTGTAAAACACTTACTTACATCCATGTTGAGGTCAGTTAACCTAGCAAAGAGTGGGATTGCTTGATCTGTACAGCTCAGCAACTTACCGGATCCACTCATCAAACACTAGCTGGGGGAAGTAAAAACAGAAGACTGCTTTAACAGCACTTATGGACAGGAGTACAGGAAACCTTTTATGGTCAATAAAAAAAAATATTCTGTCTCACATTGTTTAAAGATATTCATATTTTTACAAGAGGGGAAAATTTTATTGCTGTGTGGTTTATATATTTACCCCAAGCAACCTTCTGCCTTCATGCCTGGATTCCATTTCTGTGACCTAGTCTAAACTCAGTTCCAAAGCAAAGGAGCATATGTGGCGAGTCAACTGACCTCTGCTGCATAAAAAGCTTCAATAGCGTTATAAAATGTGACTCCAGAAAGAAAATATTTTAAGATCCCCAACATATGGCTTCTGAAAAGTTGTGGAACTCATGGCAGCTGATAGCATTAGTTAAATATTTATAACTGAATAGAATCATGCATCAGTGCCTCCTCAACCTCAAACACACCTGCAAGAGCCATAGTCAGGATTCACACCCCGTCACTTGGAGAGGGGGAAGGTCAGCTCATGTGAGGCACAACAAGAACCATTCGGAATGCTAACACCGCAACACCATCTATTAAGGAGCAATCCAGTAAATGTAATCCAGTGCTCAACGTAGTGATGGAAGAGCGTGTTTTGAGGAATAATTCATATGTCAAAGTGCTTCAAACTGAGTAAAGCAAATAGAACCTCGCCTGAAACTAAATGATTAAATTGTGATATTTTTAGAAGAGTATAGGAATGTTCCAGACCGGAGAAGAATATTCCAGTTCATCAAGCCAGTACCAGATTTCAGTAACACAGTATATAGTTCACTTTCTTTTTACTTGCTGCCATTTTCATCAACTGCATATTAACAAGCTCTTAATATTACAGATAGTCTCAGCCTCAGTTGTCACTCTTGCCAGTCCATTCCAAACACTATCCTCTGAGTGCATTATTAGAACTGATCTGTTCATTCACCTTACTCCTTCAGGATGACATTGTATTTCCCCCTCTTTGCCATTTGGGGCCAAATTTTGAGAGAAGTTCTGGAGCTGTTGATTTGGTCTTCAATTATACTTTTTTTTTCCACCACATGGTCATCAGATAAGCAATTTCTATTAAAGAGACTTAATGCTACAGCTCCTCCATGTCCTAGCCCTGATCCCATGTCTCTAGCTTCTCCCCATCTCCTCTCATTCCCTACCCTAGCTGGCCTTGTCCTTGAGACTTATCTTCTGTTCTATTGACCCCATGCCCATTCACTGTGAATTATCCAATCTCCCTTCCTGACCCCTATGCTAGCTGATATTGTAAATGGTTCCCTCTCCACAGGTACTGTATCCCCCCACCCAGCAAAACCATACACAGCTTTGACTGCTCTGACTTTGAAAACTATCATCCCATTGACAAGCATCCTCTCTCCTCAAATCCCGAAACATGTTATCATCTCCAAAATTCATGGCTATCTTTCCTGCAACTCAACATTTCAGTCAGGTGACTGTCCCTAGTAAAGAAGCAAAACTTCACTAAGCATTACAAACAACATCCTCTAAGATCGACACAGACCCTCTTTATCCTCTTTGATCTCTCTACAGCCTTTGTCATTGGCAACCACACCATCCTCCTCCAATGCCACTTCTCAACTGCCCACACTTGGGCCTGAATTTTCAGCTCAATGGACGGCGTGATCGGTGGGCCCTGGCTCAGCTGGGAAACGGACTGCTGACCGTGATCAGCCCCCGAACGCGGTTTCACACTGGTTGGCCAATTAACAGCCAGCCAGCATAAAACACACACTGAAAAGCTCAGCATTGCTGGGGTGGAGGTGAGAAGAGGGCGGGCAATTATGTCAGTTATGGGCGAGCGCTGACAGAGAGCTGTCTATGGGAGCTGAAGACCTAAAAGAGCAAAAAGAAAGGTTTCAAAAGCTGAAAAAATTGTCCATGCATCATAATCAGACACTTGAAAATTTAGCTAATAAAAATGCTTTTCACAGAAATACATTTAGATTTAATTTCATCATGGGGATCTCATTCCGCTTGTGGATGGGGTTTGATGAAAAATGCAAAGGCTGCCTGGCCAATTCGTCCGTCCACCTACCGTAATGTTGGACGGGCGATGTAAAATGATAGACAATTGTGCCGTTAATGCTTAATTGCCCGCAAAGGTCGGAAGTGCGCCTGCCAACCGAAATATTGCGTGAGCACGGGATGGTGTCGGGACCCTCGCCCGACGTCAGCTCATGCGATTTCACATCTGATCGGGTCAGGCATGGGCCTGCCCGGTCAGCGTAAAATTCCCTTGGGTTACATTCTTGCATTCCTAATTGAAGCCAGGTTATCTCCAAGAACACCTTCCCTGCCAACTTCTGTATCATTATCTCTGAAGCCCTGAAGGATCTATCCTTAGCCCTTTTCTCTTCCTCATCTACATGCTACCCTTTGGTGAGATCATCAATAGACATGGGGTCATCTTCCACATGTATGCTGACGTCACTCAGTTCCACCTTTCTACCACCTCTCATGACACCTCCATTGCCTGTGTTTCAGATTACTTGGTCTGACGTCCATTCTTGGATAAGCCACAATTTCCTCCAGTTAAGCACCAAGAACACTGAAGCCTTTTCCTCCACCACAATCTTTGCACTGTTGCGACTGATTTCATCTCCTGACTGTTCCCAAACTCAATGTCCTATTCGATTCCAAGCTGAAATTTCAGCTTTTCCTGCAGAGCTGGGGACAACTGTTGTAATGTAATGAGTGGGAGCAGTGCTGAGGGAAGAGCAGCTACTAAAGGGCTGAGTGGGAACAATGCTGAGGGAGGAGTAACCAGTAAGGGGTGAATAAAACCTGAGAACTTGACTCCAGATCAACAGTAACAGATTATTTCCATTGCTTGGCATATTAGCAACAATGCAATGGAGAACAAGGATTCTCACTGGACAAGCCAAGGGGAACAGTGGATGAAATTTGCCTAGAGAATGATTCAACACAAGCTGTTGTTGAAGCAAAGACTAGAAAAGCATTTAAAAGGGAATGGGATAAGTATTCAGAATGGATTTTGAGAATGTAGTAGAGGAGAAACCACCCACTGAATTATAAGTTATTTTATTCTTTCATGGGATGTGGGTATCACTGGCAAGACCAGCATTTTGCCCATCCCGAACTGCCCTTGAACTGAGTGGCTTACTGGGCTATTTCAGAGGGCAGTTAAAAGTCAACCACATTGCTGTGGGTCTGGAGTCACATGTAAGCCAGACTGGACATGAATGGTAGATTTCCTTCCCTAAAGGACATTATTGAACCATATGGTTGTCATGGTCACCATTACTGAGACTAACTTTATCTTCCAGATTTAATAATTGAGTTTAAATTCCATCAGCTGAAGAGCATAAACTTTGGCCTCGGATCACTAGCTCAGTGATTTTACCACTAGGCCACTGTCTCCCCCTTTGTCCCACTGTGTCCTGAGTTCCAACTCTGGTACTGTGAGATAAATGGCCTCCTCCTGTACAGCAATGTCCATCATTCTATGAAAACTCTCCATTCTGACTCCAGGGAGTGATTTTGAAATGCTGATATTGAGCTGAGTGTGGGAGGTTGTGGCCCAGATTTCCAAGCCCACTCCCCTCTGTGTGATCTCTCAGCTCGGTTTAGGTTCAGTCAGTCTATGCCTGCCAACTTTGGTTTGCCTTCCCTTTTATTTATGAAGTCTTAGTACAGGTCGGCTCTGACTGAGACTCCCAGTTAAGTGTTGTAACCTTCGCGCATAATCCAAGTCAAAACAAGAGCCCAAGGGGATAGGGAGAGAGATGGGGCCTGTAAAAAATGACATCAACTGCACTTATGCAGTGCAGAGAGAACTCTAGCTGTAGTTACAGGGTAAATATCAGTGGGTTATAGAATTAACACCGGTTACAGGTGGGACATTTCACCTATTATGACCAAATAATGTGGACCAGCAATGTTTTCTGCATTACTGTTGGTTACCCCCTACCAGAGTTGGCAGCCCTACTCTGGAGGCATTTTCTAGGTTCTATCCCATAGAGAACTAGACCATGAGCCGATTGCTCAAGTGCAATGTTTTGACCTTTGAACAAGCGCTAATAGACCCAAATATTCCTGATATATATAGAAGGCTTATTAGGTGTTGCTGGCACAGTAATCAAGCAGTCAAAGAGGTACACTTACGAACAAGAAGTTTGAAGGGATTCTCAAGGCACAGCATGAACAACCAGCACACCCACGTAGGGAAGAGAGCTGAAGTTTTGCATCTGGAATTAAACTTTGGCTCCAACCCAAATGAGAGCAGGTGTCACACCCCTCTGAATTTCACATTTTGCCAAATCTTAATGCCCACATATTTCTGAACTGCTCAAGTCTTCTGGAGCTCTGTCACTATTTGTGGTTATGATAGACTTGTGAAGAAATCTAGCAATTCTCGTTTATTTAATTGTGACAGCAAAGTGGACACCAAGGTTTTTTAAAATTTATTCTTTCATGGAATGCGGGCATAGCTGACTAGGCCAGCATTTATTGCCCATCCCTACTTGCCCTTGAGAAGTTGGTGCTGAGCTGCCTTCTTGAACCGCTGCAGTCCATGTGGTGTAGGTACACCCACAGTGCTATTAGGGAGGGTGTTCCAGGAGTTTGACCCAGCAACAGTGAAGGAACAGCAGGTATATTTCGAAGTCAGGATGGTGAGTGACTTGGAGAGGAACTTGCAGGTGATGGTGTTCCCATCCATTTGCTGCCTTTGTCCTTCTACGTGTCCAAGGGCGCAGGTTTGGAAGGTGCTGTTAAAGGAAAATCCAGGATAACTGTCATTTCAGCAGTCTCAATCAGAGCACAATCATGTTAGTGAATTCCCACAGATTACATTTCCATTTGCATCAATGGGATGAACACCCACTGGATCTGCTGTTGGCTGTGTGATATATGTTGGTAAGGAGACCTGCCTAATCTTTGAATAATGTTATGGGATCTTTAACATCCATCTGTACCTCATGGACAGGCTGATGAGGCCTCAGCTTAATGTTTGTTGAAAGGATAGAACCTCTGATAATGCAGCACCCCTTAATTTAAGTGCCTGCCGAGATAATGTGCCTCTGGTAGAGGGCTTGAAATTGTTCTGAGCGATAAGGGTATCTCCAACTGTGTTAAACTGATTGTCACATGCAAAACTGAACAAATGCTAGATTGATTGACAAAATTATTCACCGTTTTGAAAATTGTCAAAACTATTCTGATAGGTAGTCGCCCATTTTAACATCAATGTCCTGTACAAAATGTCTTCTATAATTCACAAATGGCAGTTGAAGATTCCGGCTGCTGGAATGTGACAGGTTGAATAAATGGCCAGGGTTCCAAGGCCACCATAGTCCCATATCTTCACCACAACGAAAATGGGAGAAGTGGTCGAAATTCGTAAGTCCCACCCCTGAGCATGGGATTCACATTTTCACAGAGGCAGGAATGGGGGAAGGGCAGGCTTTGCCTGAGTGTTTTACGGAAGCAGCTAACAATTTAAATCATCAGCTGCATCCACTCAAGTGGGATTTTGGAAGCCTTAGAGTGTGAAACCCAAAGTATGCAGATTAGATCTGGTAAGAGCAAGACTGAATTTTGTGGATTCATTTGGATAGCCAGAGTACCCTTTGGAGAGGTAAGGAACCCCTTTGCATCTGGTCCCAGGCCATCTTTGGTGGAGGTCATGTGCCCTTTGGGGTAGGTCTGGTGCTCTTTGAGGTTGATCAGGTGCCCTTTGGGGGAAGGTCAGGTGCCCTTTGGAATTGTTAAAATTAGGCATAAATGTGTGCAAAAAGTGCATAAACTCATTATTGTCAAGCTCATTGCAACTATCAAACTTGTCAAAATCAACTGTCTAAACTCTCAGAAGCACCCAGTCAAGAGGACCTGTCAAAGGGACCTGTCAAGAACGTCAAGAAGAACTGTCAAAAGCACCTGTCAAAGGGAGCTGTCAAGCTGTCAAGGCATTTAAAAGTCCTGTCTTTTAATTGTTTGAAAAAATGTCCAAGAGTAGGCATTTGCTCTTAGGAATAGTGTTCCAGCCTCTCTCTCCCTCAAGTCTCATACAAGACTGCCTGAAGTCAGTGATACATCATCCAAGTCACATATTATAATCAGACGTTGCAATGACCTGGGGAATCGATTGAATTAGTTCTAACAGACCTAGCTAGTTCTTGTAGACTTGGGGCACTGAAGGACAAGCTAATCCATAATCGCATAGACATAGGTGTCCAGGACGAAAAACTCTCTGACTGTCTGCAGACCAAAGATGATCTTACTTTGGATTAAATGGTCCATTATACAAGGCAGGCCAAGCTTAGAGAATTTAATTGGGCTATAATTCGGTGCAACTCCGAGGCTTCATGTGACTCCATTGGGTAGGCTCACACAAGAAAGCACCACCCACAAGAAAGCCTGACAAACTGGACAATAGGCGGAAAACTCCACAGCAACAGCCATTTTGAGATGCTTGCGTTGTGGTGCAAAACACCAACATGGATGCCAGGGCTGCTCAGCAGGGGGCATGAAATGCTTTCAGTGCAGCAAAAACTGGACCTTTCAAACTTTTCTGCAAATCTAACAACTATAATCAAGGTAGAAGACAAGAAAGCATTTATGAAACACACCCCATTCAAGAAATGGCAAATCAAGATAAAGACAAAATTACAGAGTTCTTAGGAGAAATTGTTAGTCTTACTCCAGGCTATTGGTCAATTACAACACAAGTTCAAGACTTCAAAAAATTGATACAGGAGCTGCTGTCAACACACCGGCAGATGATCTCAACTGCCTTCAGCCAATACCCCTTCATCCATAAGACATCAAATTACAAGGCCTGGGTGACATAACCCTTCCAATTAAAGGCAGGATTATTGCTCCTGCTCATTACAAGGGGTAATTATCTCCATGTTCTTCATAATCAAAGTATATCCTTATTGAGTGGTGATGTTGGCATAATTCTAGGAATCCTAGAAAAACCAGAGGATGCTCATCATTTGAGCAACTCACTGTCTTTCATGAAACAATCTTTAACCTTTTATGTAGAAGCAGTGGAACTTCAGTCTTCAGAAGCTGAGGAAGTTTACACAATCAGCAGCAAGTCCTTTCTTTCATAGAGACACCATCCACTAATCCCTGGGCGGAGGTTGAAGTTATGAATCTCTCACTTATTAATGAAGTAAGGCCAGAGGTGACGAATATAGAAGGCACTGCTGTAGATGATGACCATCCCCATGAAGACTTGCTGGACCTGAATTGACTCTTCCTAGAAGAAAGTGATGAGGAAGAATCCCTTGCAGCACTGACTGATCTCTTGGAGGTCTCTGTTGTTTTGGAGTCAGCTGTGTTTTTAGTGGCTGTGCAGTATTCAGATCTTTGTTCTGCTGAACTTACCAATGTATTACTTAATCTCTTTCTCATTAACCAGAAGAGTCTTCCAGAGAGGATGCTTTGCTTGAGTCCATGTCAGAATCCATAGAGGATCACACTGCCACAGAGCTGGTACTTTCCAGGGGTGAAAGTCAATTGACCCCCATACTTCAGTCCCAGCTGAAAGTCTTCTTCCCTCCAGAGCTAGAGGTCAGCACAGAAGCTGGGGCAGAACTATTAGCACTTCCAAAGCTGCAGAATCCTGCACAGCAATCTTGTCCCTGAGTTAATTGTCTACAGGAAATTTGCCTCATTATAGAAGATGAGGTTGTCTTGTCTCCATATCCTCAGCAATTCTTCCCATTGGCCAGAATGGAGCAATCTCGTACAGAGAGGAGTGTGGATCTCTTACCACTGCCTACAGAAAGGAGACAATCCTCCTGAAATATCATTCGGAAATCATCTCTTCATCTTCTCCTAAAAGGCTTACAGGAATTTGGTTGTTTTTTCCTTCGTCATCTAAGTTCCTTGAAATCTTGGATCTTCAATGCCTTTTCAGTCTTAATGATATAGCTGTGACAGCCGTCCCTGGACTTGAAGATCATTCGTCTTCTAAAGGTCTTTTCCTGTGTGCTTCAAGGGAGCAACAAGTTCCTCAGAGTGACCTGAGTTCTTCTCTTCTATTCCCAGAGAGTTCAAAGGTTGGTTCTCTTTGGTCTTCCCTCTTGGATCAGTCTTTAATTGAAAAGTCTTTGTTGTCCTTGCAATTCAGTCATCCTGCAACCTATACTCTGCTCACCAGCAATGCTGCTAAATTGTTGTCCTATTCTGCAAATTATGATGTCCTATCAGATGCAGAAGAAAGCCTTCATGTCTCCTAAACTTCTTCCCTAGGGGCTGAGAATACTGTGAGAGATTGAATTCCTCAGGACTGTGACTTGTGGAGGGGAAGAGTTGGAGTTGGGTAGAAATGGGGTTTCAGAAATGCAATTTAAAAAGTTTTTTGTTCTTGAATATTGAATAGTATACTTGGGGAAGGGGGTGTATAGTATAAAGGGTTAACAGATGGGATAGCTAATGTGTGACGATGATGATGATGATGTGTTAGACTCGAGAGAGGGAGAGATGTTGGAACACCATACCTAGGAGCAATATGCCCATGCTGTAACCTGTTTAGAAGTAGTACTAGTAAACAAGTGTTAAGCAGATACCAGGGTATGACTGCAGTCAGTCTACTAACCAAGTACCATGCCTAGAGTCCACAAATAGAAGGGCCTTCACAGAACAGTTGGCAATCACCTGTCGAGCATGGATAGAACTCTGTGAGAGAAGAAATGTTTTGAACAGCAGCCTCTCGCCTGGCCATGGCTGGAGCTCTTCAGTAAAACTAATCAAAGCCTTCCCAGCTTGCCAGTTTCAATGAAGAAGCTCTTCCTGCTGTGTATTCATCTCGATGACTCTGGCGAGTTGTTGACAAGTTGGGAAACAACCTGCATGGCTGGGAAATATGGGATCAAGTGCTAAATGACCTCTTAAGTGGCTTCCCAACAAACCCAGTAACTTCTAAATTATTTACCCATTGGAAATGCAGGATTTTCCTGCTCTCCTTCAGTCTTATCCTGGAAAAAGCCAGCAGAGTGGGATCACTTTGGGATCACGTCAGCATCCTGTGAAAACTACCCTCAACATTTCATGACTGGTCATGAACCTGAAACATTAACTCTGTTTCTCCCTCCACAGGTACTGCCTGACATGCTGAACATTTCCAGTATTTTCTGTTTTTATTCCAGATTTCCAGCATCCGCAGTATTTTGCTTAGGCATTGGAATAAAAATTAAAAGTTAGCTTAATTTGTGACAAGAAACTCACCCAGGCTCCTTAGACAGCACCTTCCAAACCCATGACCATTACCACCTAGGAGGACGAGGGCAGCAGATAGAAGGGAACATCACCACCTGGAAGTTCCCCTCCAAGCCACTTGCTGACTTGGAAATATATCGCCATTCCTTCACTGTCACTGAGTCAAAATCCTGGAACTTCCTCCCTAACAGTACCGTAGGTGTACCTACATCACATGGACTGCAGCAGTTAAACAAGGTGGCTCACCACCACCTTCTCAAGGGCAATTAGGGATGGGCAATAAATGCTGGCCTAGTCAGCTATACCCACAACCCACAAACAAATTTTTTAAAAGGAAATGAACTCATTTGCTCATTAGGCTTACTAAAGGACCAGTTGTGGCTCTAGGACAGAGTTCAAATCTAATCACATGTTGGATACAAGCTAAGTGAATGATGAAACAGGTAACATCACAGGGGCTGAATGGACTATTCCTGTTCCTGGTCTGATTGCAAAATATTCTTTTGTGGATACCACACACTTTCATTTCAGTTACTGGAGCATAGAATTGGGGTTGATAATTCCTGCTCCAAACTCCAAAATACAGCTCATTGCAAGGGAGGGGATAAGTGTCAGAAAGGTAACAGTCCACTTTATGGCTTCCACCTAGAACTAAAGAGCTTCTCTTCAGGGAACATTCTTTAGTGGCTGGAAACCAGCTTACCAAGCCTTTGTCTGAGAGTTGGAATTGAAATTAGCCATGGCTTCAATTTGCTGCTTTATTAAAGTAATGAGATCAAGGCTCCCTTGGTAGCATGGAATAACCTCTCCAAGGTGTTAATGAAACTCAGTTGAACAGTTCAAATAACCATTGTTCACCTTGGGACTTTAGAAGGATGCATTGATTGAGAGAGAAGATGAAGAAAATGAACCTAGTCAACCAACAAATGCAATGTAGAAGATAATGAACATCTTTTAAAATGGATTTATATCGGGCAGGGAGGAATTCTAGGCACAATTTGCCTGCTCGAGTTTACTAAGCCAATCCCAATTCTGTGTGTTCACTGTGACAGTAAAAGAATTACATTTTCAATCCACAACTCACTGCTTCACCGCTACAAAGGGTAAAATTATATTCTCTTTCTCAGTTGATGCAGACGCATTTTGAGGGATCTGGGGCAATTAGCAAATGCTCTTTGAAAATCCGTGGGGTGAAAATGGGTGTTCACCCTGGTGTGGTTAGCAATCCTCTTGGAGATTGGGTTGAGGCAGAACAAAGGGAGCAAGGGGAGTGGGACTAGCTGAGTTGCTCCTCCAGGGAGCTGGCATGGACACTAAGGGCCGAATTGCCTTCTTCTGCGCTGCAACCATTCTATTCTATTCTATTCTAATATCCTGTGGCCAGGCTGTATTGTATCCGGCTGGGAAAGCCAGGCATTGAAAAGTGTTTAATTATAATCGTCTCTTTCACTGACAAAGAAAAAGTATTAGAGAATCTTAAAGGACCAAAAGTCGACAAATCCCCATGACCTGATGCCTGCATCCTATGCTTCTAAAAGCGGTGACTGCAGAGATGGTTGATGCACTGATTATGATTTTCCAAAATTTTCCAAAATATGAAATAGGAGCAGAAGTAGGCCATTCGGCCCCTCAAGCCTACTCCACCTTTCAATAAGATCATGGCTGATCTGTTTGTGTTTCAAGTTCTACAGTCCCATCTACCCCCAATAACCTTTGATTCCCTTACCTAACACAAATCTATCTACCTCTTCCTTAACAACATTCAGTGACCCCACTTCCACTGCCTTCTGAGGCAGAGTTCTAAACTTGCAAAGCTCTGAGAGAAAAAAGTTCTCCTCATCTCTGTCCTAAAAGGGCGACCTCATTTTAAAACAGTGCCCCCTAGTCCTGGACTCAACCACAAGAGGAAACACTCTTTCGATGTCCACCTTGTCAATATCGTTCAGAACCTTATAAACTTCAATCAAACCACCCCTCACTCTTCTAAACATCAGTGGAAACAAGCCCAGCCTGTCCAACCTATCCTCATTAGACAACCTTGCTCATTCCAGGTATCACTTTAGTAAACCTCCTCTGATTGGCCTCCAATACATTTACATCCTTCAATAAATAAGAGGACCAAAACTGCACTCAGTATTCGAGATGCAATGTCACCAATGCCCTGTATAACTGAAACATAACATCTTTATTTTTATGTTTAATTCCTCTTGTAATAAAGGATAACATTCCATTAGCCTTCTTGATTATTTGCTGCACCTGCATACTGATCTTTTGTGACTCATGCATGAGAACATCTAGAAGTCATGTCCCTCAATCAGGTACTGACTGCCTTTGAACATGGGACCCTCACCCTGGGAGCCCGCAAGCGACCCTGACAGCATTTGCTTTTTGTGCTTCCTCCATGGTGAGCCCCCTGGCCCACCATTGGGTTAATAGCGGTGACAGCAGGATGAGGCCCTTAATTAGCATTAATTGCCCACTTAAGGGTCTCAATTGGCAGCAGGGTGGGAAGACCATCAACGGGTTTTCCCATTATGGACTTAATCAAGATGGAGGCGGAGAGGTGGCATGGTCCCCAACCCCCACCCTCCCATCTGATTAAATGCCCCCTCTGCTGCCAAACATGCCAGTGGGGAGGGCATTAAATTCTACCCTTTGATTTGGATATGCCCTGTTGAAAAATTTATGGATTTTAAAATCAGATGGGGGTTGATTGAACTTGGCTTTTTGATGTTGTCCATGGCAGTATTCCTGTCAAAACTGTCTCACAGCTGAGGAATGCCCACTTGTTGAGATACAGGAGAGAATTGGCAACTGTAGAAGCAAAATATTAAAAGGTGCTGTACTTGCACTGTCCGCCTCCCACTCCAGCAGTTGGCACATCCCACCTCACACTGTGGAAGACTGATCAGTCTCCTGACTGCCTCAGGACCCTATACAGACTAACCCCTGCCTGGAATTAAAATTGAGGTATGACTCTTCCAGAAAGAATGAAGAATTCAGGGGGAATCTTTTACCAGAGAGTAGAAATCAATATGGAACTCTCAAATGGAATGGTTGAGACAAATAGCATGTATGCATTTCAGGGAAAACTAGGCAAGTACTTGAGAGAGAGAGGAACAAGAGAACATACTGATAGGATTAGATGAATGGGGTTGGTTGAAGAAGATGTGGAGGTATAAACACTAGCACAGACCATTTGGGCCAAATGGTTTGCTTCTGTGCAGTGCATTCTGCGTAATTCTACATAATGGGGAATTCGAGGTAAATTCTCCCACCTTACAGCCTCAAGCTCCAAGATTGAAGCCTCGCCAACCAAGAGGATGCATCAGAAACTTGAATGGGAACATCAACAACAATAATTTGCATCAGTTTTCCATATAAAATAATGGGTGACAAATTGTGGACCAGTTGTTGCAGCAAAAGTAGCACCATCGGCCAGCGTGCCTGTTCCCAGGCTCCTTCCTACTCCTGGGCCATTTTGATAAAGGCAGTTTGGGGTCGGCATGGCCATCCACAGCAAGTGGCCAATTCAAGGCCTATTATGGCCTGTTAAGGGAGGCCAACTTGGATTTTCCCTCACACCTCCCTGTGGCAGCCCAGGACTGCAGCACTCCAGCAGGTTTAGAGGCTCTCCCTGGGTGCAGCAGAAGCCACAGAGAGTGGCTCCTCACCCACCCTTGTACCCACTTCATTGGTGGCCTGCAAATGGCTGCAAAGGCCATTTCTTATTTAAACTTTAAAAACAAGTTGGAGAGTGGATCATTTGAAGCACCCTCTCCCTCACTTACCTTCCATTACATCCTGCTGCTTTCAGGCTGGAAGGGCTCTGGTTAACCCTCAAACTTCAAGATCCCTCCACCTGTCCTTAAATGAATGGCAAACCCAACTTCTGGACAGTAATTGGCCGACCTGGGGAAAATCACAATGCACGACTGTTTCCCACAGTGTGGTCTTCCCACCCCCAACTTCAGCCCAATGGTGAGTTTCAGAAGCTCACAGGGAAATCCTGCCTGTGGTCTGGATGGGAGAATCATCCACAGAAGGCCAGAAGATAGACACGCTTTGGGCAGGACTTTCACTCGGCCACAGTAACAGGATTGGAGGAGGCGGGAATCGCAGTCTTGTGCTGCTGGTTATCACGCTGGTGTGGTTCCATGATCTTGACTCAGTCCCATTTTTGGTGAGGCCAGGTCAAAGTCTGATTGGCTGCCATTGACAAGTGGCACATAATTAATTGAGGGCAAACAAGGGGCCTATTAAGGCCCCTTTCATACACTGACTAAGATTTCCAGCTGGCTTTGCACATTGGGCCACACAGCCAGTGCATCAAGGCAGCCTAATGGCAAGAAAGGGATGGGGCAGCAATTAATCCCATGAGGGACCCCCTATCCATAGCTGTCATGGCTGCCATACCACAACTGCGGCCACTGGCTGTTCTAAGGAGGGGGTGGACCTCCACAATCACAGCAAGACAGCTTTGGCCATTTTAAATAATAAAAATTGTTACCAATTCTTCAGTGAGCTCCATGTTGGCGTGCCCCTCTCTCTCCATCACACATCAACAGCTCCCACCTCGGCCATTGGGACTACCGATGTGTCAGTGCTGAAGTGCCACCCATTGGTCCTTTAGCTTTGTTGTCCATTATTGGACAACAAGTCCACTCTTTGGCCTTTAATTGAGCGGGTGTGTCAGAATCATGTCATGCGGGGTTAGGACATCAGTTTCCCATTCCGGAATGCAGATGCAGCCATTGGGGGATATTTAATAAAGGTGATAGCGGTCTCAATAGCTGCCTGGATAGCCTGCAAGAGCCCCGTGTTGCCTCTTTTGAGGAATTAATTGTCAATCTGGCAATTAACCGGGAAATGGCAGGCCTTCCCCAGGATCGAGGACCCCGGGGTCAGAATTCCCATCTACTGGGAGCTGCAGGCCCATCGGAGGACAAAATTTATTGCTTGGCAGTGCCAAGGGAGGTGGTGGCTGCTTTCTGCACTGCACCCATCCAAGGCTACAAATCGCCAATGGACCCAGGCACAGGTGGATGATAGTGCAAATGGAGAGGGGGTGTTAGCAGCAAGGACAGAGGGGTGGCTCTCAGCCCTTTCCGATCCCAGATCCCTCAATCAGACAGTAAGTACCATTGAGCAAGGGTGAGTGAGTAACTCTATCGAGTACAAACCCATTTCCATCTGTTTCAGATGAAGTTACATTGTTTCATAGTTTGCCACTGTGAGATTTGAACTTTTGATAATCTTTTAAATGAAAACCAAATCAACAAAATTGGGATAAATCAGGCACAGACCCTAATTCAGGTCAGCTGTAAAACCAAAAACAAAGTTTAAAGGAAACTTACAAACTTTAAATCAAAATGTGATTAAAGGGGTCAACAAAACACCCCAGTCCCCGTGGTGCCCACTGAGCATGGAAGGCCTCGAGAGTGCCAGCAGACACCACGTGATCCCTCACCAGGGACATCCAGCAGCGAACGTAGCCGCGGAAGAGGGACAAACAATCGGGCGGGACTCCCCCGTCGATTGCCTGCTGCCTGGACCTGTTAATGGCCAACTTGGCCAGGCCCAGGAGCAGGTTCACGAGGAGGTCCTCCTCCTTCACGACCCCCTTCCGCACCGGGTGCCCATAGATCAGGAGCATGGGGCTGAAGTGCAAACAAAACATCAATATAAGGTTTTTCAAATAACTAAAAAGGGAGTGCAGTCTACAACACCCTATGTATACATGGTCCACGGATTCCACAAGACCGCAAAAAGGGCACGTGTCCTGACAGTCCGTGAACCTATGCATCCTCTTGTTATAGGGGACTGCTGCATGCAACACCCTCCACCCCAGGTCCCCGATAGAAAGGGGGAGGACACCTCCGTAGAGGGCCTCCCATCGGGGGCCTCCGCCACCGGACGGCAACAAGGCACGACAGGGTGTGTCCGGTCGACGGACAAGGGCGAGAAAATGGAAGGTGTGCAGCAGCAGTCCGTACAAAAAGCCCATCTTTGCCGTGCCAAAAGGCACAGAGGGCATGTCCCCGAGGCGGCTCATATTGCGGTGCACCAGCACCCAAGGGAGGGTTCGGGGCTTGGGGCCAATGTGGAATTCTGACCGAACAGGGGAACGCTCAGACGGAAGACCACCGCGTACCTGGGCCTCCTCAAGACCCAAAATAACGTCGGGTCCGAGCACGACCGTTCTCAGGTCTTGGATGGCATCAGCTGCGACCTGGACACTCACAGATGCGCGTCGCGCCAACTCCTGCGGGAGCATCCAGCCCAGTCCTCCGCCACCCAGCACGTCCCCAATCCTGGTCACCCCTGCGGCCACAACCCTCCTCTCCGCCAACCACTGAAAAGGACGGAGGGGCGGATTCCTGAGCAGCGGCTCTCTGACAATAGCCGCTACTCCTGACGGGGGAGAGCTGCGTCGCGAGGCGACCACTTTCCAGACTTTGATCAGGTCCTGGTAAAAGACGGGCAACCCCTGCAAGGAGCCACCGAGGCCCGGCTGTTCTATAAACAGGAGCTGCACATCATAATTCAGGCCGTGCACCTGACGGAAGAAATACGTCATCAGGGCACACAATCTAGGAGGAGGATCGACGTAGAGGTATCGCTGCAGGGTCTGAAGGCGGAAAGTCGCCACCTGTGTGCGTAGGCACACTAGCGCCTGACCACCCTCCCTAAGCGGGAGACTCAGAACCTCGGCAGCGACCCAGTGCAATCTTTTGTCCCAGAAGAAGTCGACTAACAATCTCTGGATTCTTGTGACAAAGTCCGGGGGAGGGGTCAAAGTGACCAGCCGATACCACAACATGGCGGCGATCAGCTGGTTTATGACCAGAACTCGATCTCGGTAAGATAGCACTAGGAGCAGTCCTGTCCAGCGCCGCAGGCGAGCGGTGACTTTTGTCTCCAGTTCCTGCCAGTTTGCCGGCCAGGATTCCTCAGCAGGGCAGAGATGGACCCCCAGGTAGAGGAGGCTGGTCCTGCTCCAGGTGAAAGGCCTGAGCTCCTCGGGTAGGGGATCCAACTGCCACTGACCGACCAGGAGTCCAGAACATTTACCCCAGTTGATCCTGGCAGAAGAAGCGACAGAGTAGACCTCCTGGCACTCGCGCATCCTCCTAAACATAAGGAGCACGTCATCGGCGTAAGCCGAAAGGACCACCCTGATGCCCGGCCCGCGCAGAACCAATCCCGACAACCTCCTCCGCAAGAGGCGCAGGAAAGGCTCCACGCAAATAGAATACAACTGGCCAGACAGGGGGCAGCCCTCACGTACCCCTCTCCCAAAGTGAAGGGGCGCCGTCAGGGACCCGTTAACCTTCACTAGACACTCCGCGGCGGTGTACAGAAGTCGGATCCGGGCGACAAAATGTGTCCCGAGCCCGAAAGCTCGCAGAGTTCCGAGTAAGTATTCGTGATCCACCCTGTCGAACGCCTTCTCCTGATCGAGAGACAGGAAGGCGCTCGACAGACCAGCCCTCTGGGAATGGTGGATGATGTCCCGGACCAGATGGATGTTATCATAAATGGTTCGGTCCGGGACGGTGTAGGACTGGTCAGGGTGGATCATGTGGTCCAGCACGGTGCCGAGCCGAGAAGACATGGCTCGGGCGAAGATTTTGTAGTCCGTGCTGAGGAGGGAGACCGGGCGCCAGTTTTTAAGAAGGCGGAGATACCCCTTCTTCGGCAGCAGGGCAATCACGGCCCTGCGCCACGAAAGGGGCATCTCCCCGGTAGCAATGCTCTCCCCCAGGACCCCCGCAAAGTCACTCCCCAAGACCTCCCAGAACGCCCTGAAGAACTCCACGGTCAGCCCGTCTAGTCCCGGGGTTTTGCCCCTAGAAAGACCGTCGAGTGCGCCAGTCAGCTCCCCCAGACTTATAGGGGAGTCAAGCTTTCCGGTGCACTCCGGGCTGACCTGCGGCAGGTCCTCCCACAAAACTCTGCAAGCCTCCTCACTGGACGGATCCGGAGAGAACAGGGCTGTGTAGTAATCTCGGGCAATGGCCCTGATGCCCTCCGGATCCGAGACAAGGGATCCGTCGTCGGCCAGCAGCGTAAAGAGCTGCTTACGGACCCCGTGCCTTTTTTCCAGCGAGTAGAAGAAGGGGGAGCCGTGGTCCATCTCCTTGAGGAACCGGATCCGCGACCTCACGAACGCGCCCCGAGACCCAACCAGTTGCAGGTCTCATCGTACACCGACCGCAGGGCCGGGTCTGCGTCGGGCAGATGGAGACATGCTTCATAATCTTTTAAATGAAAACCAAATCAACAAAATTGGGATAAATCAGGCACAGCCCCTAATTCAGGTCAGCTGTAAAACCAAAAACAAAGTTTAAAGGAACCTTACAAACTTTAAATCAAAATGTGATTAAAGGGGTCAACAAAACACCCCAGTCCCCGCGGTGCCCACCGAGCACGGAAGGCCTCGGGAGTGTCAGCAGACACCACGTGCTCCCTCTCCAGGGACATCCGGCAGTGAACGTAGCCGCGGAAGAGGGACAAACAATCGGGCGGGACTCCCCCGTTGATCGCCCACTGCCTGGACCTGTTAATGGCCAACTTGGCCAGGCCCAGGAGCAGGTTCACGAGGAGGTCCTCCTCCTTCACGACCCCCTTCCGCACCGGGTGCCCATAGATCAGGAGCGTGGGGCTGAAGTGCAAACAAAACATCAATAAAAGGTTTTTCAAATAACTAAAAAGGGAGTGCAGTCTACAACACCCTATGTATACATGGTCCACGGACTCCACAAGACCGCAAAAAGGGCACGTGTCCTGAGAGTCCGTGAACCTATGCATCCTCTTATTATAAGGGACTGCTGCATGCAACACCCTCCAACCCAGGTCCCTGATAGAAAGGGGGAGGACACCTCCGTAGAGGGCCTCCCATCGGGGGCCTCCGCCGCCGGACGGCAAAAAGGCATGCCAGGGCGTGTCCGGTCGACGGACAAGGGCGAGAAAATGGAAGGTGTGCAGCAGCAGTCCGTATAAAAAGCCCCTCTTTGCCGTGCCAAAAGGCACAGAGGGCATGTCCCCGAGGCGGCTCATATTGCGGGGCACCAGCACCCGAGGGAGGGTTCGGGGCTTCGGGCCAATGTGGAATTCCGTCCGAACAGTGGAACGCTCAGACGGAAGACCACCGCGCACCTGGGCCACCTCAAGACCCAAAATAACGTCGGGTCCGAGCACGACCGTTCTCAGGTCTTGGATGGCATCGGCTGCGACCTGGACACTCACAGACGCGCGTCGCGCCAACTCCTGCGGGAGCATCCAGCCCAGTCCTCCGCCACCCAGCACGTCCCCGATCCTGGTCACCCCTGTGGCCACAGCCCTCCTCTCCGCCAACCACTGAAAAGGACGGAGGGGCGGATTCCTGAGCAGCGGCTCTCTGACGATAGCCGCTACTCCTGACGGGGGAGAGTTGCGTTGCGAGGCGACCACTTTCCAGACTTTGATCAGGTCCTGGTAAAAGACAGGCAACGCCTGCAAGGAGCCACCGAGGCCCAGCTGTTCTATAAACAGGAGCTGCACATCATAATTCAGGCCGTGCACCTGACGGAAGAAATACGTCGTCAGGGCACACCATCTAGGAGGAGGCTCGACGTAGAGGTATTGCTGCAGGGTCTGAAGGCGGAAAGTCGCCACCTGTGTGCGTAGGCACACTAGCACCTGACCACCCTCTCTATATGAAGTTACATAGTTTTTGCCATTGTGAGATTTGAACTCTTGATCTTGGGTTTACAAACCCAGTACCATAACCACTTGGCTATTTAGGCCAAGCTAAGATGTAACTCTTTTGAGTACAAACCCGTTTCCATCTGTTTCAGATGAAATTACATTGTTTCATAGTTTGCCATTGTGAGATTTGAACTTTTTGATCTTGGGGGTGCCAACCCAGTACCATGACCACTTGGCTATTTAGGCCAAGCAGGATGAGTGAGTACCTGCAGAAGTGGGATGAGGCACTCAAGTAGGCATTAATTACCCACTTAAAGGCCTCAATTGGTGGCTGGATGGGAAGGCCGCCAATGATCCTGCCCACCTTGGACTTCTTGGGGCAGAGGTGGGACCGTGTCAGGGTCCCCATCAATCACACTTCCACCTGATTAAATCCACCCCACCCCCCCCACCCCCACCCACCACCAAACCCACCATGGAGAAGGGCATTAAATTCTGCCCATTGTCTCTGTGAGAAGTAATTTGCAATGATCCAGTCACTACAGCCCGGTCTCAGCTTTGTCACTTTTGAATTCCCCATCTCTATGTTGGCTGAGAAAGTGGGAGTGAGGAGGAGGCAGATTAAAAATATCACTCCAATCACTAAATCTTCATAAAGTTTTATTTCCCATAATAACTTTCAAATCACAGGTTAGTTTTCTATCTCTGCTTGCCTGGTGTGGCACACAGCTAGAGTCATCAGTTAGATTTGTGTCTTCACTAAGCTCCACTGCAATCTTTTTTCTGAATAGAATGAAAAGCAAGGCTTACAATGTTCATGGAAATCACACTTGGCAGAATTCTGCTTTCATCAAAAAGAGCTTTATTCCTGATCAGCCTTTCTACCTTATCTGCAGCACATATAATACATTGTCTTTTTTTCTTACTATTTATCCCCCTCTCTCTTTCTTAAGAAACATAAGAAAGCATTAGGATGAAGAAAAACAACAAACCTGCACCTTCCAAAATCTTGTACAATTTATCTCTTCCTGCTGCAGGGCTTCTGGCGGATGTTAAAGGTCCCATGACAGTTTTTGAAAAAGTGCAGAGATGACTTCTCCTGATGTCTAGCAAATATTCTTCCCTCAACCAACACCATCAAAAACAAATTAACTGGTCGTTCATACCAGTTTCCTGCTGTCTGCGGAACCTTGCAGAAAATGGTCACTACATTTGTTTATATCACAATCGCCATCGCACTTCAAAGCAATTCATTGCGTGTGAAGCATGTTGACACACTTCTGAGAAATGATGACTTGGTACATAAATGCAAGCCTTTCATTCTGCCTTTTCATAGACTATGGCCCGCTTATTTCATCTCCAGAGGCAAATGGGAGCTCATAAACTGCTGTTCCCAGGGGCGCGCTGTGTGACAAATGTCAACTGCTGCTGCAGGATTGTCAACTCAGCGAAAGATTCTCTTTGGCCTGCCTGAAGCTTTTTGGTCTTCCATTGCAAAGAGTTGCCCAAGACTGAGAGATGCGGATTGGCAGATTCCAAGGTCCAGGACTACTTGCTGAGGGATGCACTAAAGTTATTGGCAGCTGCCACAAAGACACAGCAGGGAACATAGAACATAAGGGCAGGAGTAGGCCATTCAGCCCATCGAACCCGCTCCACCATTCAGCACAATCATGGCAGATCATCCACTTCAATGCATTTTTCTCACATTATCCCCATTTCCCTTTGTCTCATTGAAAGGTCATCATTTAAGGTCTTTCTGGCAAGGTGCACGGAGGGGCTGATAACAGTATAGAACTCCTTGGGCTGTATGCCTGGCATTGAATATATATAGTAAAGTCACCTTATCCAGGAGCTTGACTGCAGTTAACATTGTAGCATGTGGATCAATTCAGTTACACTGTCCCTGGTGAACCTTAACTTTCACCTACTCTTTCTTAGAGAACTCTATTTAACTCCATTGTTTAGAGGGTAACAGTGTGTGAGAACAGCCCTTGGATGTAATCTGATCTTCATGGCAACCTTCCCCAGAATCTTTGAGGGCTTTCCAGAGGAAAATTCATCCAATTTACCTAAAATCATATTGCATAGAATTTACAGCACAGAAACAGACCATTTTATCACATCTGGTCAAAGCTGGTGTTCGTGCCTCCTGCCGCCCAGGGGCTGGCAATCTTAATAATGAGAAGAGTCATTTTTTTAAAAAATTTAGTCAAAATCTTAAGAGCCACAATGCTGTTACTCAAAATAATGAAAAATAAGACAGAGACACATATTTCAACAACATTTTAAAAGTTTTTACAAAAATAGTAGTTAATTGAATGATACCTTCTCACAAGTAAAATATTAATAAAAGTTTTTTTAAAATGAAAAAAGCCATTTAATTGCCATCAAAATGGGTTCGCTTAATCAAGGATGGAAGCTGCACATGAGTCCTTAATGAGCTGGATGTGGCTCAGGACCCGCAAGTTGACGACAATCTAACACTATCAGCATATCCTTCTTTTCCTATCTCCCTTATATATTTCTCTTTTCCCCTGAAAAGCTTCTCTGTTGCACACCATAACTACCCTATGTGATAGCAAGCTCCACTTTCTAACCATTCTTTGGATAAAGGATGTTTCAACTGAACATTTGATTTAGAGGTGACTATCTTATATCTAATTTTGAACTTGTTGCCAGTTATCATTGTCAGCATAGGCGCCGATCAAAAAAATAGCTCATGTCACAAACTTCCTTTGGCTACTCCTTTGGCCAAACAAAGTGTGGAAACAATAAATAATTGGAAACCATATACTAATGAGCAAGAACAAAAATAGCTGGAAAATCTCAGCAGGTCTAACAACATCTGTGGAGAGGAAGACAGAGTTAAAGTTTCGAGTCCGGATGACTCTTCATCAGAACTGTTCTGATGAAGAGTCATCCGGACTCGAGACGTTAACTGTATTCCTCTCCGCAGATGCTGTCAGACCTGTGGAGTTTTTCCAGCTATTTTTGTTTTAGTTTCAGATTTCCAGCATCTGCAGTGTTTTGCTTTTATACTAATGAGCAAGCTTCCCTTTAAATGACTTTTGCATTCAAGGTGCAGCCTGGGACTCAAGGATGGCCAATTTAAATGGTTTGTGTTAAGAGGTGGTGTATTCTTGGAAATGGAATTGACTTCTAAATTGTGTAAATTGTGTCACATCATTTTAGTGAAATAAACCTCCTGCCTGTTTCTGGCAGGAACTCTCATCCCCTGATGTAAATCCAATATGTGGGCAGATACTGAGTGTGATTTGAGTTCACTTTGGTCCTTGTCATGCCTCCTCCCTACTGTGTATTTTGATGTATTTTTTAAAAACTAGGTAGGCGTAGGAATAGACTGAATGTTAGGGAGTTCCGTTCCCAGAGAGTGGTGAGCCTCCGGAATGCACTGCCAGCCAATACAGTGGGTGCTGACTCTCTGTACAGCTTCAAGAGGGAACTCGACCAGTCCTTGACTAGGGCAGAGAATGCATCATATAGAAAGTAAGTTTATAGATGGCACCATAGAATCATTGAAAAGTTACGGCGCAGAAAGAGGCCACTCAACCCATTGTGTCTGCGCCGGCTATAAAAAGAGTGCAAAGAAATTAGCCACTCCTTTTTAATCCCACTTTCCAGCACCTGGTCCATAGCAGGTTACAGCACTTCAGGTGCAGATCCAGGTACCATTTAAATGAGTTGAACGTTTCAGCCTTAACCACCAATTGAGGCAGTGAATTCCAGATGCCCACCACCCTCTACATGAAAAATCTTGTGCTTATGTTCCCTCTAATCCTTCTACCAATCACCTTAAATCTATCCCCCCTGGTAATTGACCTCTCAGCTAAGGGAATTAAGTTTATACTGTCTACCCTATCTAGGTCCCTTGTATACCACAATTAGGTCACCCCTCAGCCCCCTCTGTTCTAAGGAAAACAACCCTAGCCTATCCAATCTTTCTTCATAGCTGCAATTTTCAAGCCCTGGCAATGTTCTTGTAAATCTCCTCTGTACTCTCTTTGAAGCAATTATGTCCTTCCTGTAATGTGGTGGCCAGAACTGTACCCATATTTCTAGCTGTGGCCTAACCAGCGGTTTATACAGTTCCATCATTACACCCCTGCTTCATATTCAATACCTTAGCCAAGAAAGGAAAACATCCCAAATGCTTTCTTTACCACCTTATCTATCTGTTCTTCCACCTTCAAGGACCTGTGGACATGAACTCCAAAGTCTCACACTTCCTCTACTCCTCTCAATATCCTCCCATTTATTGACTTTTCCCTAGCTTTGTTTGCCCTCCCCAAATGCATTACCTCACACTTTTCCAAATTGAATTCCATTTCCCACTTTTCTGCCCACTCAACCAAACCATTGATATAGTTAGTGGACAGCTATCCTCTTCACTATCAACTATGTGGCCAATTTTTGTGCCGCTGCAAATTTCCCAATCATGCCTCACAATTAAGCCCAATTGTTAATATGTACATCAAACAGCAAGGGCCCCAACACTGAGCCCTGTGGAACACCACTGGAAACCCCTTTCCACTTGCAAAGACATCCAACAACCATTACCCTTTGCTTCCTGTCACTGACCCAATTTTGGATCCAACTTGCCACCTTCCTCTGTTTCCCATGGGATCTCACTTTTCTGACCAGTCCACCATGTGGGACCTTGTCAAATGCTTTACTAAAATCCATGTAGGCGACATCCATGTGATCACCAAGTGATCTGGATGGGTTTGACTGACAGTTAGGGCCAGAATGTTTGTTCCTTTATTGACCCTGGGGCCAGGATTTTCCATATCCACTGGCGTTCAGCGTGTTTGGTGGTATGAGTGGACAATAAGGCATGATTGGTTTCAATACAGCGTGAAACCAGTTTGCGATTGTCCTCTCAGGCCGCTGATGGGGGGTGCATTTCCCGCCTTCGGACATCGGGAACCTCATTGTAATACATCTGCATATCATTATTAGACCAGCCTGCCGGAATCGTTCCCCCACCACAGGATCATCCGCCCATGTCAGTGGGAAAGCACTCTGACGTGTTTCACAATAGCACATAAGCAACGTACGCTTGGCAGGCTGCATTTCACTCGGGACTTCAAGGCTTCTTTGCCTACCTTGCTTCAGTCAGCACTTGCAGTCAGCAGAGCCAGGCTTCACAGACAGCACCACATCGCTTTTACGGGGCTCACGGCAGGTGTCTACCTACGAGATCAGCCATATGTGGGTGGCTTTTCACTGGCTGCAGGGCAAGGTCTTACTTGGGAAAGGGGGAGAAGTGGCCTCAGGCAAGGGAAGAGGCTGCAGGACAAGAGCTGTACTAGAGAAGGAGAGTAACCCAGGGTGTGTGTGGGGCACATGTTGATCTGTGCAGGTGGCCTCAAGATGGTGAGAGCTGAGGAGGCAGTCTCCAGGGGAGATGAGGCCAGATGGACATGTGAGGGTGCATGTGTGAGGATGAGTGGTGATGTCCCTCGAGCTGGCAGAGAGTGAGATGCCAGTGAACGTGAGATGGGCTTGAGTGTGAGAGTTTAGAGTGATGAGATGGTTGCCATACGCTGGCTGCAAAAATGAGATCATTCATCCTCTATGTGCATTGGATGGCCAACCTCTTCTGTGCAGCTTTGGCACTGATCACCACTGCCACAACCTCCCAAGCCTGGTTGATCACACTGCTGCCCATCCTGCGGCCGGAGTGGGGGTAGAAGGCATCACGGCAGGCCTCCACGGCATCCAAAAGGTGTTTCAGTGATACCTCACTAAACCTGGGGACTGCAGTCTTTTTGCCTTTTGTGAACATCTTCCTTGCAGCAGTCATGGGCTGGAAGCACTGAGATGTGTGCACATAGCTGGACTTTAAATATGGTGCCTGGAGTGATGAAGCGGAGACGTGGCATGTTGAGCAAGTGAGAGCTTGCCTCCCATCGAAACAGTGTGTTTCCCAGGAATACGTAACTAATGTGGCAGGTTTGGGATGACACGGCATGAAAACCTGGCAATACGGGCAGCGGGTAAAATCTCATTTTCCCTACCCGCTACCAAACTTAGTGCAAATCTGGGACAATTCCACGCTGGGATTTTACTCTGCATTTATTGCCACTCGCAGGAGCTTTCATGGCTAGGAGGAAGTGGGCGGGAGGTGATGGTGAAGGGAAAATTGTCTAGTCATGGTGTTCCAACCATCATGGTGTGGTAGGCTTGATGGGCCAACCCACCAATTTCAAACGTTGGCATGTTTTGCATGTTAGGAAAGAGGAATGTTCTCTGGTGAGAGACTACAGTTTGGAGAATCCAAATCAATCTGACTTGGGAACTCCTGATTTCCCCAAGTGTACCCAAAGCACTGGAACCTGGATCTGTTAGCAGCAATGGGTTGAGTTTGCACACTGGCACCAATTAAGCTGCAAGATGAATTGCACCTAGGCCAATGCACTCCTCTGAAGTCTTCTTCTTTGATAATCTCACTGGTTTAGATTTTCCAGTCACGTGTTTTAACCTGAGCTCCCATTCACAGGCTTGATGTGGTGTAAAACATTTACTTCTCTGATGGTGCAACTGCAAAAGGTGATGCACGTTTTTCCACAATGAGGTTGACACAACCGTAACGAGCAAAAATGGACTTTCAAGTGGCAAGCGGGCAGGATTAAAATTGGTTGTCTTAATATTTGATTCTACAGCTTCTAGCTACTCCACCAATCACCCAAGTGGCTATTTTTCCTAATGTGCGTTAATCCATTTCTGATGGGTTGGAAATTTTCACAGAGCAGTGCTAAATGCAGACAGAAGCCCCTTTTCCATTAATGCTATTTGTCTGCCCTCATTTTGGGATGAAATTGATCTTTTTAAGGCCCAGGTCTTTGGCAGCTGAAATATTATTCGGATCTTGGCCCATAAAGCCAAGGCTTTGCTTTGCCCTTTCAATGGTGAGCAAGAGGAAATGGATCTTTTCTCACAGATCATCTTTTAGTGAAACAGAGTGATTGAAATATTAAGCATAGTGTTACCATGGTAACCTGCCAGTTTTTGAAGAGCACAGAAGAAGTGGCATGACGGACTTTGCTTACCGCAGCGAATCACCTCAGCCTATTCATGCATAAGGTGAGGTGATGAGACGCAATGCTACTGACATGAGTTCTGCCTTGTATTAGAGATTCTAAAGCATAGTCTCAACCACTTGCAGTGCCAATTTGTCTGCACTTCTATATTCTGTTTCCCCTAAGAAATAATAGTTTGCAAGTGTCTAAAATCTGACAGTGGTTTTGTATATCATATGCATTTTGCATGCAAATATGGGTGCTATCCACCATACAGAACCCAAAACACTCACATCTATGTTGTTTACAAAAACACCAAGAATGTTAGTAAATGAATCGAGTCCTGCTTGACAGCAATGCTACTCTCAAATTCAACCCCTCTCCTACAGCAAGCATACCACTCACCTGGTTCACATCATACATGTAGGGACATGACACTGAGATTATCAATTCTTCCAGAACAGGAGGCGCTTTGAAACATCTGTCCAATTAGTTCCACATTCCCCATAGCTCTGAAAGTTTTTGACTTTTCAAGCATATTTTCAATTCCCTCTTGAAAGCTGCCATTGAATCAGACAGTGAATGACAACTCGCTGTGTAAATAAAAGTCTACTAGTGCCTGCTTCCCCATTCCTCCCTGCCCCGCACCTCCAACCCCACCTTGCCCACCACCAGCCCCCCACCCCAACACCCCTGGTCACTCTTCCAGTGACTTTAAATCTGTGCCTTCTGATTACCAACTCTCTCCTGTCAATGGAAACAGTTTCTCCCTATGTACTGTATCGAATCCCTTCAGAATTTCGAACATGCTCAGGACACAGTGGACAGAATTTTCCAGTTGGCATGTGGGGGTGGGCCCAACACACTGACACGTAAAATGATGCGCGATGACGTCAGGCGTGTGTCCCTAAGTCATCGCGCACCATCGCGATATTTCGCTGGATAAGCGCACGGCGGAGTCGGCTGCACGCCCGCCAAAATGCAAGCGACCAATTAAGGCCATTAAGAAATCAATTGAGCCACTTGCGAACGTTGCCCACCCAACCTTAAGGTTGGCAGGCAGGCAGAAAGCCCAAGCGGCCTTCGCGTTTTTCAGGAAACCTCATCCACGAGTGGGATGAGGTTTCCTGAAACGTTTATTAAATAAATAAATAAATTTACACAAGCATAAAAACATGTCGCCACTCATGTGACACAGCCACATGAGGGGACATGTTTAAATAAATTTCTAAATCATTTATTTAATTGCTTTAATATCCGTTCAATCTCCCTGAGGCAGAGAGCTGCCTCAGGGAGATTGAAGCGCTCTTACGCACACATGCGTGAAAAGCGCTGGCACCGACTCTTCCTCTCGCCCACACAGGTAGCGCTGAGCACTACCGGCTGCATATTACGCTGGGAGGGCATTAATTGTCCACCCACGTAAAATGGCAATGCGGAGCCAATCACGGGCGGCGATCGGCTCTACACCCGCCACCGCCTGCTCCCTCCCAGCTCGCTCACCAAAGGAAAAATCCTGTCCAGCATTTTGATGTGGAGGGACTTTAAATCTTCCTCAGTGACATTGAACAGGAGTCATCCCAAATTTGGCCCATATTATGCCAGACTGGGTGAAGTGGATGAAATACTTTATCATCTCATCACCTCTCAGAAGCATTTCAAAGTGTTTCACATATAATTAATACTTGCCTATAAATCAAAAAATTGCGGATATAAACTCCAATACAGTTTTGGAGGAGAGCTGCAATGTCAGAGATGCTGGAGGGTTATTCTGGCCAAAGGGTGAAAACAGACAGAAAATTGGCGCATGACAAATAAGACACATCTGTTTAGATTTAACACATAATTTTGGTACTAATTGCTGATTGCCATAATTTGAACTTGCCTGAAGGTGCAAAACCAGCCACCTGCAGGTTTAGCATTCAGGGGCTGAGAGTATGCAATGTTCATGAAGCAGGAAATATGAGCTTCTCGCATTCACTTCCACTCACCATGGCATGTTGCAGGATGGCTCAGAGACCGAGGGAGAGGGTGCACAGTGTTCTCAGCTATGATGCTGGAGGTCCTAGTGGAGGATCTCCAGAGGTTGAGGAGGGATGTCCCACACCCACAGTGGGGAAGGAGTCACCCTCAGCCCCCATCTGTCCCTCTCTCCTTTAGCAGCTGGTAATGCTCTGCCTGGCCTCATGTCCTCCTTCCATTTCTCATCCAGACCAAGGGGGTACCCTAGCAAGATGCCCACAACCTAGCATTCACTTTCTCCTGATGAGTCCTACCAGGTGTCCAATAAGGTGGGGCAAAACAGCATTTACTCTTTTAAAGGGAAACCCCCTGCACCAGAATAAATGTTGAAGCCTTGACAAAGTGCACCATAAAGTCTTCCAATCTGTTTCAGAGAGAGAACATTAAATGGTGAGTATCGCTTTGAGTGGTATCACTTTAAGTGGTGAGTATCATTTTAAGAGACACTTGAAATCAACAATAACACCTTGCTTACTCTCAAACAGCCATGTAGCCCCTTTAATGAGAGAGTTTATGTGGCAATAACTTCCTTAATAAGACTTCAGATGGCCATTTCTAAAACGTGCTTCAACTCTTTGAGTAACATTTCAACTCAGGACCTTATCATGGTCACCTTGGAGGCTCTTTCACACCTGAAGGCACTGCCAAAAATTGCTTCATTTTGGATTTGACGTCTATCTGATCAGGTGGCCCTAAGGATTTCTGTGGCATTTTTTTTGAAGAGCAGCAGGAATCATTCAGTGTCATGGCCAAGACTCATCCCCCAAACAACCCTTCCAAAAGCTGACCCATCATTCTGCTTATTGATGGCAATGGAATCTTGCTTTGCACAAGTTCACTGTTTGCATTACACTTGCTTGCATTACAGCAATCACTGGACCTCGAAACTAATTCCTTCACAATGAAACACTTTTGGATAGTCAAGGCATTAGATAAATGCCAATTTTTTCTTATGAAGGCAAACATGTTGGCCATTTTCAAACAATACAATCCTGCAAATCTTGCTAAAATGGATGAGCAGTTAATGCATTTTTTGTGGTGGAGTGCTTCCTGCTTTTGGGATCTTAACATCTGTGGGCAGGATTTTTCAGTCGGCGTGTTGGGGCAGGCCCGACACGCCGACGTGTAAAATGATGCGCAATGATGTCAGGCGTGCGTCCCGACGTCATCGAGCTGAGTTGCGATGCTTCCTTCGGCGGGTGCACACCGGAGTCAGCTGTGTGCCCGCCAATATGTAAACAGTCTATTAAGGAACCAATTAAAGTAATTGTAATTGTAAACACTGCCCGTCCAATCTTACGGGCAGGCGAAAAGGCCAAATGGCCTTTGCTTTTTTTAGGAAACCTCATCCATGAGCAGGATACGATTTCCTAAAGCTTTTATTGATTAAATTTTAAAAATTTCATAAATATAAACAAATGTTCCATCTCATGTGATACAGTCACCTGAGGGCACATGTTTAAATAGATTTTTCAACCATTTATTTAATTTTTTCAACATCAATTCAATCGCCCAGAGGCAGCTCCGTGCCTCAGAGAGATTGAAGCGCTCTTTTGCGTGTATGCGCTGAGCCCTACCGCTCGCCTATTACGTTTGGCGGGCCTTTATTGGCCCACTGGCGGCACGGAGCCAATGACGGGTGGCGGTCAGCTCCGCGACCACCCCTGCCCGCTCCCGCCAAGCCCACCCACTGCCTTAAAAATTCAGGCCTATGTAATGTAGTCAGGTCAGTCCTGGGATTAAGCATCTTGTCAGCTGGTCAGCATGTCTGACAATACATCACTCTGTGCGCATAACATGCGCATAAACCCTGGAGTGAGGCTTGACCACACATCCTCCCAACTCAGAGGGGAGATTATTGCCAATTCTACCAAATTAATATTCAGATATGAAGGCCAGAATCTTCCATTCTGGAGTTTAAATTTGGTGGTGGGTGCAAAAGTGAGAGTGATTTCTGCTGGGGATGGTGGGAGGGTTGGTAGTGTGGGATGGCTGACCACTCACGATCTTGCTCATTGCACATGAATCCACAGGGAGCTTGCCGATTCTCACGATGAGGGCAGGTAGGAAGTTGCCATCCCTGCCATAACGCCATGGGGGCAAATGTCTGGCTGCCTGTTATGAAGCTATTAATGTATATAATATTATTGGAAAATATTTTTCTTTTAAAATAGAGGTTTAGTCTGTGGGTGTGCCTTAATTGGATTAAAGCCAGCTAGTCTGAGTGCTTTGATGTATACTAGTTTTGAGATGTAAGAGAGGTAGGGTGCATTTGCATTTTTTTGAATAGAGCATCTAGAAATCTGGCACCTAGCTAGCAGAGACCAAGCAATATGTTTATATTTCTAATAAAATTGGTAGTATGAAAGGGATTTTATTGTTAGAAGAGGTGGAATTTAAAGATGCTGGTGGTACAATGAGAATTTGCATTCAATGAGATGTACTGGATATAATCGATAGCAGTTTTCATGTGTGCAGGACAAAGGCAATGTAAGATCAAAGCAGCTTTAAGCCTACAACTGTCTTCACAGGGACCAAAGTGAGAGGAACCCCATTTTGAATTTGTAAGGTGAAAATTCTTTGCCTGGTGTCTGGTTAAGTCTATAGGTTGCTGTTGCCTTAATGGAGATTAGCTTGGGAATTTGTTACAAGTTATGATGGTAATAATTTGTAGTCATGTATATATATTTAACTTGTGTAACTTAATAAAATGTTTCATTTAATTTAATATAAAACCTCTCGGGAACTGGTGGTCTGATTCCTGAATTTAGAGTTGATCAGACTGGAAAGTATCAAATGTAACCCCTCTATTCAAAGGGAATGAGACAGAAAACAGGAAACTATAGGCCAGTTAGCTTGACATCTGTCGTGGAGAAGGTGTTAGAATCGATCATTAAAGAGGTTATAGCTGGGCACTTAGAAAAACTCAAGGTAGTTGGGAAGAGTCCACATGGTTTTGTGAAAAGGAAACCATGTTTAACCAATTTATTTGAGTTTTTGAAGGAGTAACATGTGCTGTGGATAAAGGGGAGCCTGTAGCCTTACTGTATTTGGATTTCCAGAAGGCATTTGATAAGATGCCTCGTCAAAGGTTATTGCAAATAATAAAGGCGCATGGTGTAGGAGGTAAAATATTAGTATGGATAGAAGATTGGCTGGCTGGCAGAAAACAGAAAGTATCCATAAATAGATCTTTGTCTGATTGACAGGATGTGATGAGTGGCGTCAGACAGGGGTCTGTACTGGGGCCTCAACTTTTTACAATTTATATCAGTGACTTAGATGAGGGGAGCAAAAGCATGGGAGCTAAATTTGCATACGACTCAAAAATAGGTAGGAAAATATGTAGTGAAGAAGACATAAGGAGTTTGCAAATGGATATAGATCCGTTGAGTAAGTGGACAAAGATCTGGCAGATCGAGTATAATGTGGAAAAATGTGAAGTTGTCCACTTTGGCAGGAAGGATAAAAAAGCATAGTATTACTTAAATGGACAACGACTGCAGAATTCCAAGGTGCAGATGTTCTTAAGTGTTCCGAGGTGTTCTTGTGCATGAGAGACAGAAAGTTAGTATACAGGCATAGCATGTAATCAGGAAGGCTAAAGGAATGCTAAGCTCTGTTATGAGAGGAATTGAACAAAAAAGTAAGGATGTCATACTTCAGTTATACAGGGAATTGGTGAGAACACATCTCAAATACTGTGTACAGTTTTGGTCTCCTTATCTAAGGAAGGATGAAAATGCATTGGAAGTGGTTCAGAAGAGGTTTACTAGGTTGATATCTGGAATGAGTATATTGTTTTATGAGGATAAGTTGGACAGGCTGGGCTTGTTTTCACTGGAGCTTAGAAGAGTCAGGGGTGATTTGATTGAAGTATACAAGATCCTGAAAGGCCTTGACAAGGTGGACGTGTAAAGGATGTTTCCTCATGTGGCTGAGTCCAGAACTAAAGAGCACTGTTTTAAAATTAGGGCTCACCCTTTTAGGACAGAGATGAGGAGAATATTTTTCTGTCAGATGGTTGTGCGACTTTGGAACTCTCTGCCTCAGAAGGCAATGGAAGTGGGGTCATTGAATGTTTTTAAGGCTAAGGTAGATAGATTTTTGTTAGGCAAACCAAAGGTTATCGGGCTAGATGGCAATGTGGAACCAGAAACACAAACAGATCAGCCACGATATTATTGAATGGCGGAGAAGGCTTGAGGGGCTGAATGGCCTACTTCTATTCCTATTTTGCATCTTTGTATGTGTGTGGGCATCGCTGGCTAGGCCAGTATTTATTGCTCATCCCTATTTGCCTTTGAGAAGGTGGTGGTGAGCCGCCGCCTTGAACTGCTATTGTCCACCTGGTGTCAATATACCCACTGTGCTGTTAGGAATAGTGTTCCAGGATTTTGACTCAGTGACAGTGAAGAAATGGTGATATAATTCCAAGTGAGGATGGTGTGTGGCTTGGAGGGGAATTTGCAGGTGGTGGTGGCATTCCCAAGAGTCTGCTGTCCTTGTCCTCCAAGGTGGTAGGGGTCGTGGATTTGGAAGGTGCTGTCTAAGAAGGCTTGGTGAGTTGCTGGTAGATGGTGTACACTGTCCATTAGTGTTGGAGGGTGTAAATGTTTAACATAGTTGATGGGGTGCCACTTGAGCAGACTGCTTTGTCTTGGATGTGTCGAGCTTCTTCAGTGTTGTGGAGCTGCACTCATCCAGGCAAATGGAGAGTATTCCATCACACTCCTGACTTGTGCCTTGTAGATGGTGGACAGGCTTTGGGGATCAGGAGGTGAGTTACTCGTTGCAGGATTCCTAGCCTCTGAACTGCTCTTGTTTCCACAGTATTTATATATTTTTTTATTCATTCACAGTATGTGGACTTCGCTGACTGGGCCAGCATTTATTACCCATTTTTAGTTGCCCGTGAGAAGGTGGTGGTGAGCTGCCTTCTTGACCGCTGCAGTACATGTGGTGTAGGTATACCCACAGTGCTGTTAGGAAGGGAGTTCCAGGATTTTGACCAAGCGACAGTAAAGGAATGGGGATTTATTTCCAAGTCAGGATGGTGAGTGATTTGGAGGGGAACTTCCTGGTGGTGATGTTCCCATCTACCTGCTGCCCTTGTCCTTCTAGATGGTAGTGGTTGTGGGTTTGGAAGGTGCTGTCTAAGGAGCCTTGGTGAATTCCTGCAGTGCATCTTGTAGATGGTACACACCTCTGCTACTGTGCATCAGTGATGGAAGGAGTGAATGTTTGTAGATGGGGTGCCAATCAAGTGGGCTGCTTTGTGCTGGATGGTGTCAAGCTTCTTGAGTGTTGTGGGAGCTGCACTCATGCAGGCAAATGGAGAGTATTCCATCACACTCCTGACTTGTACCTTGTCGATGGTGGATAGACTTTGGGGAGTCAGATGGTGAGTTACTCGTCACAAGATTCCTAGCCTCTGACCTACTCTTGTAGCCACGGTATTTATATGGCTAGTCCAATTCAGTTTCTGGTCAATGGTAACCTCTAGGATGTTGATAGTGGGGGATTCAGTGATGTTAATGTCATTGAACATCAAGGGTGATGGTTAGGTCCTCTTTTATTGGAGAGGATCGTTGCCTGGCACTAGTTTGGTATGAATGTTACTTATCATTTGTCAGCCAATGCCAGGTCTTGCTGCATATGGGCATGGACTGCTTCAGTATCTGAGGAGTCGCAAATGGTGCTGAACATTGTGCAATCATCAGCACTTCTGACCTTATGATGGAAAGGACGTCACTGATGAAGCAGCTAGAGATGGTTGGGCCTAGGACACTACCCAGCTAAACCATCAAATTTACTTAATCTCTTTCAAATTTATCCCTATTCGTTTCAACATAATTTTATTTCCTAGGTGCCCCATTTATTTGCATTAAATTTCATCTACCTAAATACCTATTTTTCCCCCAATTAATTCTGACATTGTTGAGCTGCAGGGCATTCTGAAGGGGGAGGGTGATAAAGCAGAGGTCATGGTACATGTTGGCACCAATGACATAGGTAGAAAGAAGAATGAGGTCTTGCATCAAGAATTCAGGGAGTTAGGCAGTGGACTAAAAAGCAAGACCTCTCGGGTTATTATCTCTGGATTACTCCCAGTGCCACGTGCTAGTGAGGTCAGAAATAGGAGAATAGCACAGATGAATACATGGCTTAAGAGTTGGTGCAGGAGGGAGGGTTTTAGATTCCTGGATCACTGGGACCGTTTCTGGGGAAGGTGGGACCTGTACAAGTGGGACGGTCTACATCTGAACCAGAGCGGGACTAACATCCTTGCGGGCGGGTTGCTAGTGCTGTTGGGAGGAGTTTAAACTAATTCGGCAAGGGGAGGGGACACAGAATGTTAGCAGAATAGGGACACAACATAATGCAGTAAAACAATCAAGTCAGAGTGAGTACAGCTGCTTTAAGTTTCAAGGGAGTAAGGCAAGGCTGGATGGCCTCTACTTTAATGCCAGGAGTATTACAGGCAAAACGGATGAGTTAAGGGTGAGGATTGACACGTGGAATTGTGATATAGTAGCCATCACTGAGACTTGTTTGAGGGTGGGGCAGGATTGGCAGCTCAACATTTCGGGATATAGAATCTTCAGGCGAGACAGGGGAGGGAGTAAAAGAGGAGGAGGCATTGCATTATTAGTTAAGGAGTCAGTTACTGCAGTAAAGAGATATGATATCTTGGAGGGAGCATCGAATGAAAGATTTGTGGGTAGAGATTAGGAATAAAAAAGGGGCAGCCACATTGTTAGGTGTTTATTATAGACCTCCGGATAGTTAGCAGGAAATTGAGGAGCAAATATGTGCACAATTTGCAGAGGTGCATAAAAACAATAACAATAGGGTAATTATATCAGGTGATTTCAACTTTCCCAACATTAATTGGGATAGACATAGTGTTAAGGGCTTGGATGGAATGGATTTCTTGAAACATGTACAGGAGAACTTTTTAGGTAAATATGTAGAGGGTACAACAAGGCACGGTGCATTGCTGGACCTAATTCTGGGGAATGAAGCTGGACAGGTGGCTGAGGTGGTGGTGGGCGAGCATTTTAGTGATAGCTACCACAACATGGTATAGTTTAAGTTTGTTATAGACAAAGAAATAGACACGTTGCATAAAAATGTTTTGGACTAGGGGAAGAGTAGATTTTAGTAAAATAAGGCAGGATCTGGCCAAGGTAGACTGGGAACAGTTACTTGTGGGGAAATCCACAGAGGGACAGTGGGAGGTGTTCAAAAAGGAAATGGAGGGGGGGTACAGGCTCAACATATTCCCTCTAGGGTGATAGGAAGGAGTAACAAGCCCAGAGAACCATGGATAACCAGAGATATTCAGGTTACAATGAGAAGGAAAAGAGAGGCTTTTAGCAGGTACAATGCAAGCAAATCAGTGGAGGCATTAGTGGAGTACAGAAATTGCAGGGTGGAGCTTAACAAAGCAATTAGGAGAGCAAAGAAGGGAAATGAGAAAGTTCTGGCTGGTAAAAGTAGGGAAAATCTCAAGAAATTCTAGAAGTATATCAATGGGAAGAGGATAACCAGGGAAAGAATAGGGCCCATAAGGACCAAGGGGGCAATCTATGGGTGGAGCCAGAGAACATCAGTAGAGTGTTGAATGAATACTTCACATCCGTCTTCACCCAAGAGAATGAGGATGAAGGTATCGAACTCAGGGAGAGAGACTGCGAAATTCTTGAGCAAATTGATATAGGGAATGACAAGGTATTGGAGTTGTTGGCAGGCTTAAAAGTGGACAAATCTCCAGGTCCTGATGATTTGTGTCCCAGACTGCTGAGGGATGCAAGGGAGGAGATCGCAGGGGCTCTGACCCAAATTTTTAATTCCTCGCTGGCTATGGAGGAGGTGCCAGAGGACTGGAGAACAGCTAATGTGGTTCTGCTATTTAAAAAGGGTTATAGAGACAAGCCAGGGAACTACAGACCAGTGGGTCTCATGTCAGTGATACGGAAACTATTGGAGAAAATTCTGAAGGAGTGAATCTATCTCCACTTGGACAGGCAAGGTTTGATCAGGGATAGTCAGCATGGCTTTGTCAGAGGGAGGTCATGCCTAACAAATTTGATTGAATTTTTTGAGGAAGTGACCAGGTGTGTAGATGAGGGTAGTGCTGTTGATGTAGTTTATATGGGTTTCAGCAAAGCCTTTGATAAGATCCCACATGGGAAACTTATAAAGAAGGCAAATGCGCATGGGATACAGGGTAATTTGATTAGGTGGATTCAAAATTGGCTTTGTTGTAGGAGACAGAGGGTGATGACAGAAGGATGCTTCAGTGACTGGCGTACTACAGGGATCTGTGCTGGGTCCCCAATTATTAGTCATTTATATAAACGACATAGATGACTATGTGGGGGTAGGATTAGTAAGTTTGCGAATGACACAAAGATTGGCCGGGTGGTTAACAGTGAGGTTGAGTGTCTTGGGCTATGAGGAGATATAGACGGGATGGTCAAATGGGCACATAAGTGACAGATGGAATTTAACCATGAAAAGTGTGAGGTGATACCCTTTGGAAGGAGTAATTTGACAAGGAAGTATTCAAAGAACAGCATGACACTAGGAAGTTCTGAGGAACAAAGGAACATTGGCATGTGTGTCCATAGATCTCTGAAGGCAGAGGGGCATAGTGGGGTGGTGAAAAAGGCATATGGGACACCTGCCTTTATCAATTGAGGCATAGATTACAAAAGTACAGAGGTCATGTTGGAGTTGTATAGAACCTTGGTGAGGCCACAGATGGAGTACTGTGTGCAGTTCTGGTTGCCACATTATAGGAAGGATGTGATTGCACTGGAGGGGGTGCAGAGGAGATTCACCAGGATGTTGCCTGGGATGAAACATTTAAGTTATGAAGAGAGGTTGGATAGATTTGGGTTGTTTTCATTGGAGCAGAGAAGACTGTGTGGCGACCTGATTGCGGTGTACAAGATTATGAGGGGCATGGACAGGGTGGATAGAGAACAGCTGTTCCCCTTACTTGAAGGGTCAGTCACGAGGGGACACAAGTTCAAGGTGAGGGGTAGGAGGTTTAGGGGGGATGTGAGGAAAAACGTTTTTACCCAGAAGGTGATGTCGGTCTGGAATGCACCGCCTGGGAGTGTGGTGAAGGCGGGTTGCCTCACATCCTTTAAAAAGTATCTGGATGAGCACTTGACAAGTCATAACATTCAAGTCAAGTGCTGGGAAATGGGATTAGGTAGGTAGATCAGGTGTTTCTCACATGTCGGTGCAGACTTGATGGGCCGAAGGGCCTCTTCTGCACTGTGTGATTCCGTGATTCAATCCCCCACCCCTCTGGTTTGGTTCATTTGAAAATTTGACTGAATTGGGTTAAGTTTAAAGTGTCAACCTGGATCACTATTTATTGAACTGCTTAACCCAGTCAAAACCTAAAAAACAATGGGTAGCAAATTATTGGATATAATGTTTCGTGTCAGTAAAATTACTATCCTGTCACCTCCTGCCTTCTCCTTCCAGGACAGGAAAGCAGAGTTTGGTGGTTCTGGGCAGGACTTCATTGAATGGAAGCACAGATCCTTATTTTATGGGATAGTCCCATATCTGAGTCCGCTGTCCCATGTCCTGGACTGCATGGTTTTAGGATGCTTTTTGTCTCCTAATTCAGGCCTTTAAATTCTGCGCATTGCCATTGCCCACTCTCCACCTGCTTATATGCTCTCACAGCCCTGGCAGCAACCCCTTCCCCACTCTCACAGCACCCCACAACCCCACTCTCACAGCAACCCCCCCCACTCTCACAGCAAACCCCTCCCCACTCTCACAGCAACCCCCCCAACTCTCACAGCAAACCCCTTCCCACTCTCACAGCAACCCCCTCCCCACTCTCACAGCAAACCCCCAACTCTCACAGCAAACCCCTCCCCACTCTCACAGCAGCCCCCCGACTCTCACAGCACACCCCCTTCCCACTCTCACAACACCCCCTCCCCAGTCTCACAGCACCCCACTCCCCACTCTCACAGCACCCCACAACCCCACTGTCACAGCACCCCCTCCCACTCACACAGCAACACACTCCCCACTCTCACAGCTACCCCTTCCCCACTATCACAGCAACCCCTTCCCCACTCTCACAGCACCCCACAACCCCACTCTCACAGCACCCCCCCACTCTCACAGCCCACCCCCTCCCCGCTCTCACAGCACCCTCCCAACTCTCACAGCACCCTACTTCCCACTCTCACAGCTACCCCCTCCCCACTCTCACAACAACCCCTTCCCCACTCTCACAGCACCCCACAACCCCAATCTCACAGCACCACCCCCACTCACACAGCAACCCACTCCCCACTCTCACAGCAAACCCCTCCCACTCTCACAGCACCCCACAACCCCATTCTCACAGCAAACCCCTCCCCTCTTTCATAGCACCCCATCTCCACTCTCTCACAGCACCCCCTCCTCCCCAATCTCACATCACACGCCCTTCCCTCTCTCACAGCACCCCCTCCCTTCTCTCACAGCACCCCCACTCCTCACTCTAAACCCCGCCCCCCCACTCTCACAGCACACCCCCCAACCCCACTCTCACAGCACCACCCCTCTCCTCTCTCACAACACTGACAGCACACCCCTCTCCTCTCTCACAGCCCTGACAGCACACCCCTCTCCTCTCTCACAGCCCTGACAGCACACACCCTCTCCTCTCTCACAGCCCTGACAGCACACACCCTCTCCTCTCTCACAGCCCTGACAGCACACACCCTCTCCTCTCTCACAGCCCTGACAGCACACACCCTCTCCTCTCTCACAGCCCTGACAGCACACACCCTCTCCTCTCTCACAGCCCTGACAGCACACACCCTCTCCTCTCTCACAGCCCTGACAGCACACACCCTCTCCTCTCTCATAGCCCTGACAGCACACACCCTCTCCTCTCTCACAGCCCTGACAGCACACACCCTCTCCTCTCTCACAGCCCTGACAGCACACCCCTCTCCTCTCTCACAGCCCTGACAGCACACCCCTCTCCTCTCTCACAGCCCTGACAGCACACCCCTCTCCTCTCTCATAACACTGACAGCACACCCCTCTCCTCTCTCACAACACTGACAGCACACCCCTCTCCTCTCTCACAACACTGACAGCACACACCCTCTCCTCTCTCACAACACTGACAGCACACCCCTCTCCTCTCTCACAACACTGACAGCACACCCCTCTCCTCTCTCACAACACTGACAGCACACACCCTCTCCTCTCTCACAACATTGACAGCACACACCCTCTCCTCTCTCACAACACTGACAGCACACCCCTCTCCTCTCTCACAACACTGACAGCACACACCCTCTCCTCTCTCACAGCCCTGACAGCACACCCCTCTCCTCTCTCACAGCCCTGACAGCACACCCCTCTCCTCTCTCACAACACTGACAGCACACACCCTCTCCTCTCTCACAGCCCTGACAGCACACATCCTCTCCTCTCTCATAGCCCTGACAGCACACACCCTCTCCTCTCTCACAGCCCTGACAGCACACCCCTTTCCTCTCTCACAGCCCTGACAGCACACCCCTCTCCTCTCTCACAACACTGACAGCACACCCCTCTCCTCTCTCACAACACTGACAGCACACACCCTCTCCTCTCTCACAACACTGACAGCACACCCCCCTCCTCTCTCACAACACTGACAGCACACACCCTCTCCTCTCTCACAACACTGACAGCACACCCCTCTCCTCTCTCACAGCCCTGACAGCACACCCCTCTCCTCTCTCACAGCCCTGACAGCACACACCCTCTCCTCTCTCACAGCCCTGACAGCACACCCCTCTCCTCTCTCACAACACTGACAGCACACCCCTCTCCTCTCTCACAGCCCTGACAGCACACACCCTCTCCTCTCTCACAGCCCTGACAGCACACCCCTCTTCTCTCTCACAGCCCTGACAGCACACACCCTCTCCTCTCTCACAGCCCTGACAGCACACCCCTCTCCTCTCTCACAGCCCTGACAGCACACCCCTCTCCTCTCTCACAGCCCTGACAGCACACCCCTCTCCTCTCTCACAGCCCTGACAGCACACCCCTCTCCTCTCTCACAGCCCTGACAGCACACCCCTCTCCTCTCTCACAGCCCTGACAGCACACACCCTCTCCTCTCTCACAACACTGACAGCACACACCCTCTCCTCTCTCACAACACTGACAGCACACACCCCTCTCCTCTCTCACAACACTGACAGCACACACCCTCTCCTCTCTCACAGCCCTGACAGCACACACCCCTCTCCTCTCTCACAGCCCTGACAGCACACCCCTCTCCTCTCTCACAGCCCTGACAGCACACCCCTCTCCTCTCTCACAGCCCTGACAGCACACCCCTCTCCTCTCTCACAGCCCTGACAGCACACACCCTCTCCTCTCTCACAACACTGATGGCACACACCCTCTCCTCTCTCACAGCCCTGACAGCACACACCCTCTCCTCTCTCACAACACTGACAGCACACACCCTCTCCTCTCTCACAACACTGACAGCACACACCCTCTCCTCTCTCACAACACTGACAGCACACCCCTTTCCTCTCTCACAGCCCTGACAGCACACCCCTTTCCTCTCTCACAGCCCTGACAGCACACACCCTCTCCTCTCTCACAGCCCTGACAGCACACCCCTCTCCTCTCTCACAGCCCTGACAGCACACCCCTCTCCTCTCTCACAACACTGACAGCACACCCCTCTCCTCTCTCACAACACTGACAGCACACACCCTCTCCTCTCTCACAGCCCTGACAGCACACCCCTCTCCTCTCTCACAGTCCTGACAGCACACCCCTCTCCTCTCTCACAGCCCTGACAGCACACACCCTCTCCTCTCTCACAGCCCTGACAGCACACCCCTCTCCTCTCTCACAGCCCTGACAGCACACCCCTCTCCTCTCTCACAACACTGACAGCACACACCCTCTCCTCTCTCACAGCCCTGACAGCACACCCCTCTCCTCTCTCACAGCCCTGACAGCACACCCCTCTCCTCTCTCACAACACTGACAGCACACCCCTCTCCTCTCTCACAACACTGACAGCACACCCCTCTCCTCTCTCACAACACTGACAGCACACACCCTCTCCTCTCTCACAACATTGACAGCACACACCCTCTCCTCTCTCACAACACTGACAGCACACCCCTCTCCTCTCTCACAACACTGACAGCACACACCCTCTCCTCTCTCACAGCCCTGACAGCACACCCCTCTCCTCTCTCACAGCCCTGACAGCACACCCCTCTCCTCTCTCACAACACTGACAGCACACACCCTCTCCTCTCTCACAGCCCTGACAGCACACATCCTCTCCTCTCTCATAGCCCTGACAGCACACACCCTCTCCTCTCTCACAGCCCTGACAGCACACCCCTTTCCTCTCTCACAGCCCTGACAGCACACCCCTCTCCTCTCTCACAACACTGACAGCACACCCCTCTCCTCTCTCACAACACTGACAGCACACACCCTCTCCTCTCTCACAACACTGACAGCACACCCCCCTCCTCTCTCACAACACTGACAGCACACACCCTCTCCTCTCTCACAACACTGACAGCACACCCCTCTCCTCTCTCACAGCCCTGACAGCACACCCCTCTCCTCTCTCACAGCCCTGACAGCACACACCCTCTCCTCTCTCACAGCCCTGACAGCACACCCCTCTCCTCTCTCACAACACTGACAGCACACCCCTCTCCTCTCTCACAGCCCTGACAGCACACACCCTCTCCTCTCTCACAGCCCTGACAGCACACCCCTCTTCTCTCTCACAGCCCTGACAGCACACACCCTCTCCTCTCTCACAGCCCTGACAGCACACCCCTCTCCTCTCTCACAGCCCTGACAGCACACCCCTCTCCTCTCTCACAGCCCTGACAGCACACCCCTCTCCTCTCTCACAGCCCTGACAGCACACCCCTCTCCTCTCTCACAGCCCTGACAGCACACCCCTCTCCTCTCTCACAGCCCTGACAGCACACACCCTCTCCTCTCTCACAACACTGACAGCACACACCCTCTCCTCTCTCACAACACTGACAGCACACACCCCTCTCCTCTCTCACAACACTGACAGCACACACCCTCTCCTCTCTCACAGCCCTGACAGCACACACCCCTCTCCTCTCTCACAGCCCTGACAGCACACCCCTCTCCTCTCTCACAGCCCTGACAGCACACCCCTCTCCTCTCTCACAGCCCTGACAGCACACCCCTCTCCTCTCTCACAGCCCTGACAGCACACACCCTCTCCTCTCTCACAACACTGATGGCACACACCCTCTCCTCTCTCACAGCCCTGACAGCACACACCCTCTCCTCTCTCACAACACTGACAGCACACACCCTCTCCTCTCTCACAACACTGACAGCACACACCCTCTCCTCTCTCACAACACTGACAGCACACCCCTTTCCTCTCTCACAGCCCTGACAGCACACCCCTTTCCTCTCTCACAGCCCTGACAGCACACACCCTCTCCTCTCTCACAGCCCTGACAGCACACCCCTCTCCTCTCTCACAGCCCTGACAGCACACCCCTCTCCTCTCTCACAACACTGACAGCACACCCCTCTCCTCTCTCACAACACTGACAGCACACACCCTCTCCTCTCTCACAGCCCTGACAGCACACCCCTCTCCTCTCTCACAGTCCTGACAGCACACCCCTCTCCTCTCTCACAGCCCTGACAGCACACACCCTCTCCTCTCTCACAGCCCTGACAGCACACCCCTCTCCTCTCTCACAGCCCTGACAGCACACCCCTCTCCTCTCTCACAACACTGACAGCACACACCCTCTCCTCTCTCACAGCCCTGACAGCACACCCCTCTCCTCTCTCACAGCCCTGACAGCACACCCCTCTCCTCTCTCACAACACTGACAGCACACACCCTCTCCTCTCTCACAGCCCTGACAGCACACCCCTCTCCTCTCTCACAGCCCTGACAGCACACCCCTCTCCTCTCTCACAGCCCTGGCAGAGCCTTTGCCACTTGTACGGCCTCCATGGCAGGCTGTCCCTTAATTTTCTTTGCAAGAATTGATCACCCTGGGGAGCACCTATCAGGTCTTCAGTCTCGAACAATGTAACACTTCGCCACCGCCTGAGAGAGGGCTGTATTGTCAGAGGTACCTTCTTTTAAATGTGATAATAATTTAAGGGCCTATTTGCCCACATTGATGAACATAAAACGTGTCCTTTTCAAAGAAAAGTATGATGATCTTCCAGTGTCTTGACCAGCGTTCCACTTGCAACTGATATCATCAAGCACACATTGGGCTGAATTTTAAGTGCCCCTGGTAGGAGTTTTTCCTGTTGGGAGTAGGAGGGTGCTGGGCACCTAAAATGGGTGGGTGCCCATACCACCGTCTTCACACCCACCCCCAAGCTCTCTCCTGTATTATGAGCGACAGATGGGCGCTGAAATCGGCAGCCCGCCCGCCATATTTAAATTAATAATTAAGGGTCAGTTAGGCTTGTTGTCAAGCCGATTGAGCTTGGTAATACGCTGGTTACATCTTAAAACGTTTGGTGTCAGCAACAGGGCAAGAGTGGAAGCCCGATTTTTAAACTTAAATGTTTAAAGGGCGGAAAGTAGGGGGGTTGCTGTTCAGGTGCTGCCTTTGACTGATTGCGGAGCGGCCCCCTTAGGTTGAACCCACCCTTCCTTACTATGCACTCCCTCCCTTAAATCCACCCCATCCCCACCATCCCTCTACCTAACCTATCCAACCCCCACCTCACCTCCCCCCACCCCCCCTGACCCTGGCCCAAGACCCTGGACTTAACTGCTCTGGGGATTCATGGTCCTTGATCCTCTGTTTCTCCTGCAGTCCTGGTAGGCGGGCACTGACACCTACCTGGTGCTGCCGGGACTGATGGAGCTGCTGGACAATCGGATTGACTGGCAGCTTCAGAGGGTGGCACTTCCACCCAAGTGAGGGCCAGAGTCCCACTCAGCCCTCGTTAGTCTGCCCTGTAGCGCTTTATGGTTGCAGGGTGGGTCAGCGTGGAACATGTCGACTTCACGCCGACATGGTTTCCGGGCGGCATGCGTCAGTTCCCCCCATATTATTCCATCCATTAGGTGGCACGAAAGCAAAATAATGCAGATGCTGGAAATCTGAAATAAAAACAGGAAATGCTGGCAATGCTCAGCAGGTCTGGCAGCGTCGATGGAAAGAGAAACAGTTTCAGGACAAAATAGTTCTAATGAGAGGGCTTTAACTCTGATTCGCTCTCCACAGACACTACCAGACCTGCTGAGTATTTCCAGCATTTTCTGTTTCTATTACAAATCACCTGGTTGTTCCTCATTTGCTGTTAGTGGGATGTTGATGCATGCAAATGACTGTCACACCTACCCACATAGCAAGAGTAACTGCATTTTCAGTCATCATAATAATAATAATAACATTAATAATGATATTTTATTCAAGAAATGCATTTGCAGCCCAAAAGCTGAATTGCAAAGCTGCTTGTATCAAAAATTCATATAAAGGGTGAATAATCAGGTTAAAACATGCAAATATGTAACAATCATGTAGTAACAAATACACAAACAAATTCAGCAGATAACAGGGAAGTGGTGGACGGGGTATGTTTTATGCTGTGTTATCTGTAAATGTCTGTCAATAGCTAGGAACTACTTAGCCAGGAACTAATATGTTATGTGCAAGTGTCCCAGGGGACCGTTTTTCACAGCTAAACTAGAGACTGATGCGATGAGTATAGAACCAGTTTAATCCGGTCCTTCTCTGGCAAAACCAAATATAAAGGCCAGAATTCTCCCGTTGGCATGCGGGGGTGGGCCCTGTATGCCCACGCATAAAATGACACGCGGCGATGTCGGGCGGGCATCCTGATGTCACCAAGCGCCATGGCGATATTTGGGAAGGTGGGCGTGCTATAAGTTCGGATGCGCGCCCGCCATCAATTAATGGGCCAGTTAAGGCCCTAGAGGCAGCAATTGATCTCGATTTTTCACAGCCCGTGTGATCTTCAGGATGTCGCACGGGCGCAACGGGCAGGGGGGTAGGAGACACTTGTATAAACCTCATCCAAGGGATAAGAGGGGTGAGTGGGGTCAAGAATGTGATGTTTGAGGGATTTAAGTGCGAAAGTAACTTTTACTTGCCTGAGTGAACAGGAAAATTTCAAAACTCATACCGGCTGCTAGGACAGGAGTAAAAATCTTGGTCAGGACTCTACAGTAGAAATCATTTCTGGGGCCTGCAGCTTTCAGGAAGCCTTCCCTTAGCCTGGGAATGGGAGTTGTGCTCTCCACTGGAGGTGCCTCCTCTGAGGAGGAAGGGAGGGCCAGAAAGGGGAGGAGGCCAGGAGTCCACATTCAGCCTCCAGGGGAGCAACCTTTGGGAGGAGAGGCGCAGGCACAAGGGTTGCAGGGCCAACAGAAAACGCAAGGCAGAAGAGGCCGTAGTAAACGCCACTATCCTGCTGCCAAGGTTTACAGGTGGCGATGCAGCTACCTCAATATGTCTGAGGTGCAGTGCTGAAGGACGTTCCATCTCTCGAAGGAGACAATCACCTCCATTAACAGTTGATAGGCCCTGTGATCTCCACAAACTGTGTGGGCGGACACCCCATGCCAGTGCCCTCAAATTCTATGCCTCTGGCTTTTTCCAGGGGTTGGCGGGTGATCTCTGCGGAGTCTCCCAATCAGCCGTCCACACTTGTGTCAAGCAGGCAACAGATGCTCTGTTCAGGCGTACATTGACTTTCATCCACTACCGCTGGGATGATGCCAGCCAGACAGAGTGAGCCAGAGGCTTTGCAGCGATTGCTTGGCTCCCCCCTGACCAGGGTGCAACTGACTACACACGTGTGGCCATCAAGGCGCTAGCAGGTGAGCCCGGTGCCTTCGTCAACAGGAAGCGATTCCACTCAATGAACATGCAGATAGTGTGTGATCACAAGCTGCAGGTTCTGCACGTTTGTGCAAGGTACCCAGGCAGCTCCTGCGACACTTACATCCTGAGACAATACCAGCTGCCGGGGTTCTTCAGTACTCCAGCCTGGCTGGATGGATAGCTGCTGGGTGACAAGGGCTATCCCCTCAAATGTTGGCTCATGACTCCTCTCCGTCATCCAAGAATAGAAGCTGAGCAGCGGTACAATAGGAGCCACACCTCTACAAGGGCTGTGGCGGAGAGAACCATCAGCCTTATCAAGATGTGCTTCCGATGCCTGGACCATTCAGGGGGCACACTCTAATACCCCCCAGATCGTGTATCGCTGAAAGTGGTTGCATAGTGCGCTGTCCACAATCTGGCACTGGAAAGGGACAACGCAATGGACGAGGAAGACATGGATGAACACAATGAGCCCAGCAGTGAGTCCGAGGATGAGCACACACAGGAGAATGCTGAAGGGGTAGACATTGACCCGGGCACAGTCCAAGTAGGCAGGGACACCCGGGAGGCTTTAGTCCAAAGAACGTTCAGCTAGCCCACCACAGATAGACCTTCAACACACACCAGGGCTGCATGCTCCATGCTTGATACCTGATGCTAGCTCAGCCTGGATAATAACATTAACTCAGGCCCTTGTCAATAAAGTTCAATGGGACCTCTGTCTCCTCCTCCCGACCCTGCTCTGGTGATGCTGAAAGGAAGAACAAGGACATTTGATTAGTTACAGAGCAGACAATGTCAATTTGCATGCTGCTCCCCCAGGTCATTATACGCTCATCCTTCCATAATCAGTGGCCAACCCATGTTGCTAACTTCAATCACTGAGCATTCAGCAGTGCTATGGCTTCTGGGACACACATGGTGAACTGACTGCTCGCCAAACATACCTCCCTGTGGCATCCCAGCCTCACCGCCACTGGTGGACCTGGGGGCATGATGCCTCTCAAGGTCCATGGCCTGCTGCTTGAAAGCTGTAAGCATGCCAAACTGGGCCTGCCCTCCATCAGCCCGCATTCTTTCTGACGCATTGTGCACAGTCTTTTCCTGAAAAGGAGGGAGGAGCATTGATGAGTCCAGCCTGCACCTGAATTCCCATCACATCCCTGCCAACCCAACCAGAGTGGGACATTGCAGGACTCCAGTTCTTCGTCACCCGCAGCTGCCGCACACTCACCCAAACAAGCCAGGGCTGAGCACCACCCCCTGCCATTGGCCAAATGTTGCCTCCTTCACATGTGGCACAGAAGCAAAGAGGCACTAGCACGTGGAGCGCAAACACCAGCAGATGGATTGCTGCCCTGCCACCTGGAAGCTCCCCTCCCAGCATGTCAGCACCCTGACTGTGACATGTTTCCCAGTTCCAGCACTCTGCCCAGGTGCAGATCATTGACTTTCACCCCCATTCTATACTCGGGGTGTCAGTGTCACACATGCTGTGGATGCAGAACACATCCTAGCTCAACTCTCTCAGGGTGAACTGGACATGGGCAATCTCTGCTGGCCCACCCAGCAAGGGAAACGTACCATGAGGGATTCAGTGGCGTTACTGTACTCAGAGTTGGCGGGCATTGGGGGGGGTGGAGGGGGGGGTGGTGTGGTTGGGCGGGGTGTGTGGTTGGTGGGGGGGGTTGCGGTTTGGGGGGAAAGGCTTATGGCTGCATTAAGTGACTTGAGGCAACATGGTACTCAACCTTCCCGAGCGCAAGAGATCATTGAGATTTTTGCAGCACTGGACCCATGTGTGCCGCACCACATCGTGGGAGCTCATACTCTCGGCCACCTCCTCTCGCGCACATTTGGTCAGGTGGGGAGGCCTCCACCTCCCGTCCCTCGGAATCAGGACCTCCTGCCGTACTGCCAACTCCTCCAGGAGGGCAGCTAGGCATTCGTCTGAAAAACAAAGGGCAAACTGTCCCACTGGCCCACCCTCCAGCCTGGCCGGCCCCGATGGCCTATCCTCCGGCCTGGCCTAACCCGATGGTCTGCCCTCCGGCCTAGCCTGCCCTGATGGCCTACCCTCCGGCCTGGCCTACCCTGATGGCCTACCCTCCGGCCTGGCCTACCCCGATGGCCTGCCCTCCGGCCTGTCCTGCCCTGATGGCCTATCCTCCAGCCTGGCCTACCCCGATGGCCTGCCCTCCGGACACGTCACCAACATTGTCCCTCTGCAGAGCCCTTCGCCCAGCCATTGCAAGCAGCCTTTCCACCCACTGTGCAAGGGAATCGTGAAGTACACTGGGCGGTCCTTAATTGGTCCACCCGCATAAAATGGCAGCGCGGACCTGACCGCGGGCAGCAATCGGGTCCGTGCCCGTGCCCGACCAGCCTGCCCGACATGGGGAAAATTCTCCACATAGAGTTTCTGACCACTCCAAGATTAAGGTGTGATTATTACCAACATATGGGAACTAAAAGACAACAAGAACGCATAGTACGACATTAAAAGAAGGATCAAATTAAATTAAAATTATATTAAAAATACAAGCCAATACGCCATTCCTAAATTACAGGCACCAAACACATAAATTTAATCACTTAAGTCAGGGGTGGGGAACTGTTGTATTTTTTCATTCAACAAAATATATCATGTGCATATGATACATAAGCCTCTGCCATTTATTGGGTGAAGGTTAACAGCCACTGTGGGGCTACTTTGTCAAAATACACAGCCAGAACAAGGGAAGTGTAGGACAAAGAGTTCAGGCAGGAGAGTCAAGGACAGTGTCCCCTTTTCTGAATAAACAATATCTGGTCCTTTAAAAAGAAGGCTGGACAAACCAGTCTGAGAAATCAGTTACTCAGACACTTGTTCAGATGGTGTTACTGGAGTTTATTTGTTGTATATTTAGTCCCAGGTGACAGCTGTCCTATGTGAGAGGTGTCGCAGGATATTCCTGGGTAAGAGGTGTCCCTGTCTCTGTTGCTTACCTATCCAGGGCAATTGCTGTCATTGAGGAGATACTGGAAAATGCAGCACTGATGGGCATGAGGTTTTGGAAGCAGCAGTAATGCAGACCAAAGTAGCTGTCATTGTGAACAGCATAGAATTTACAATAACAAGGCTCATTAAGGAAAAGAAAATTCAACCATCATATTAGAGCAGGAGGTGAGTTGAACGTTTCTGTATTCAGCTAACAAAAAATAAATTAAGTTGGTTTTTATATGTGTGTGGCCCGCAACTGATTTTGCCTATGTGTGAGTGGCCCTTGATAAGAAAAAGGTTCCCCATCCCTGATTTAAGTATTTCACTGAGGACCCAAACTATGTATGAATTAAGGATATATCAGTGGCTTTCCATCTTGCATCTTACATGGTTGAATTTAGTCGAACTTCTGAGTTGCTTTGATTACTTTAGGCATGGTGGGGGTAATCAGTTCTGAAGTTGGACAGAGATAAAATTCCTGAACAATTTCTCCTTTAACTTCTCTCACTCCCTCCAAATAAAAGGTGTCTCTATGGGTACCCACATGGGCCCCAGCTATGCCTGTCTCTTTATGGGGTATGTGGAACATTCCTTGTTCCAGTCCTACTCCGGCCCCCTCCCACAACTCTTTCTCCGGTACGTCGATGATTACTTTGGTGCTGCTTCATGCTCTCATCGGGACCTGGAAAAATTTATTAATTTTGCTTCCAATCTCCACCCCTCCATCATTTTCACATGGTCCATCTCTGACACTTCCCTTCCCTTCCTTGACCTCTCTGTCTCAATTTCTGGTGATAGACTGTCCACCAATATCCATTACAAGCCTACCGACTCCCACAGCTACCTCGACTACAGCTCCTCACACCCCGCTTCCTGGAAGGACTCCATCCCATTCTCTCAGTTCCTTCGCCTCCATCGCATCTGTTCCGATGATGCTACCTTCAAAAACAGTTCCTCTGACATGTCCTCCTTCTTCCTTAACCGAGGGTTTCCACCCATGGTCGTTGACAGGGCCCTCAATCGTGTCCGGCCCATCTCCCGCGCATCCGCCCTCATGCCTTCTCCTCCCTCCCAGAAACATGATAGGGTCCCCCTTGTCCTCACTTATCACCCCACCAGCCTCCACATTCAAAGGATCATCCTCCGCCATTTCTGCCAACTCCAGCATGATGCCACCACCAAACACATCTTCCCTTCAACAACCCTGGCGGCATTCCGTAGGGATCGTTCCCTCCGGGACACCCTGGTCCACTCCTACATCACCCCCTACTCCTCAATCCCCACCTACGGCACCTCCCCATGCATACGTAAAAGATGCAACACCTGCCCCTTCACTTCCTCTCTCCTCACCGTACAAGGACCCAACCACTCCTTTCTAGTGAAGCAGCGTTTCACTTGCATTTCTCCCAAATTAGTCTACTGCATTCATTGCTCCTAATGCGGTCTCCTCTACATTGGAGAGACCAAACGCAAACTGGGTGACCGCTTTGCAGAACACCTGCGGTCTGTCCGCAAGAATGACCCAAACCTCCCTGTCGCTTGCCATTTTAACACTCCATCCTGCTCTCTTGCCCACGTGTCCTTGGCTTGTTGCATTGTTCCAGTGAAGCTCAACGCAAACTGGAGGAACAGCACCTCATCTTTCAACTAGGCACTTTACAGTCTTCCAGACTGAATATTGAATTCAACAACTTTAGATCTTGAACTCCCTCCTCCATCCCCACCCCCTTTCCGTTTCTTCCCCCTCCCTTTTGTTTCTTCCAACAATTTATATAGATTTTTCTTTTCCCACCTATTTCCATTATTTTTAAATCTATACCTTTTATACCCTGTTAGTCTTATTTCACTCCACCCCCACTAGAGCTGTACCTTGCGTGTCCTGCCATCCATTCTTAATTAGCACATTCTTTTAGATAATATCACCACCTTCAATACCTCTTTGTTCTTTTGTCTTTGAGATCTTTTGATTATCTGCTCCTATCACTGCTTGCTTGTCCCTATAACCACCCCCCTCCCCACTTCTCTCCCCCACCCACCAAGCCCTCCCCCCCCCCCCACCACCACCACCACCTTAAACCAGCTTATATTTCACCCCTCTCCTATTTTTACTCAGTTCTGTTGAAGGGTCATGAGGACTCAAACACATCAACTTTGTTCTTCTCCGCTGATGCTGCCAGACCTGCTGAATTTTTCCAGGTAATTCTGTTGTTGTGCTGAAGTTGGACAGGTTGCATAAGAGATTTTCCAACTTCGTCAGATATTAACTCTTCTTGTTTGTAGGGTTTTGAGATTTGTGACATCAACGATATGGTCATACAACTTGTACTGAGGGTCTAAGATCAATCTCAGCACATGCTTCTGGATTCTTTTGATCTGGACAGTCTGTGTGTGCATGAGGCCAGAGTGCCACACAGGCACAGCGTACTCAACCAAAGGATGGATGTAGCCAGTGAATCAACAACAGGCCACAGGCGGGGAGTCTGAAAGGGATAAGGGGTCTGAGAATGAATACCCGTTTATTTTTTTTAGCATACTGTCTACTTGGCTATCCCACTTCCAGTTGGATTGAATAAGTATGGATTTTCAAGGCTTTTACCTCTGTCATAACTGTAAATCCAGGGGCATGTGCTCAAGTTACCAAAGTCTGCTTACATGGTAATTCAATGATTGTGAAGCTCTTTGGGATGCCTTGAGAATGTGATAAGGTGCTATATAAATAACAATTATTTCTTCGCCCCCCCCTTTCCTGATGGGGCAAACACAAACTATATGGTACCTGGAAAAACTCAGCAGCTCTGGCAGCATCGGCAGAGAAGAGTACAGTTGACGTTTCAAGTCCTCATGACCCTTCAACAGAACTAAGTAAAATAGGAAAGGGGTGAAATATAAGCTGGTTTAAGGGGGAGTTCGGGGGGGAAGGGGGGTAGAAGGAGGGAGTTGTTGCCCCTCCCCACCCCCCCCCCTTCTCCCCCCCTTCCCCCTTAAACCAGCTTATATTTCACCCCTTTCCTATTTTACTTAGTTCTGTTGAAGGGTCATGAGGATGCAAAACGTCAACTTTGCTCTTCTCCGCTGATGCTGCCGGACCTGCTGAGTTTTTCCAGGTATTTCTGTTTTTGTTTCGGATTTCCAGCATCCGTAGTTTTTTTGTTTTTACAAACTATATGGTACGGTTCCCTAAATGCCAACAGCACACCTTACCCCCACCCACAATTATTGACTTCACCTCAATCCCTGTTTTATCCCAAATAGTGAGTAGTGGCAGATTACTTGAGCGTGCAGAGTATATCACTATCGACCCAAATTCTTCCCACTACTGATATTCACATATGCATTTTCCGACAGAATTTATTAGTGATCAATAAAGAAATTTTCCCCTCACAGCTGTGCTCTAACCAATTGCAACATCCCAATTACATCCTTGTTGTATACTGAGCAGTGGCTGAATGATTTTCTGTTCTCTTCCACTACACTGTACATAACTCTGCTCCCAAGGCAATATTGTATTACCACCAACGTCCCACCACCCGCCACACACACCCCACAACCAACCCCATCCCAACTGAGATCCAGTATTTTAATTCATTTATCTAGTAGGTTAAATCAAAGGTGGTTTTCAGGAGTATTTTGTTTTGTGATTCAGTTAATATCAGTCACTATCTTTCTTTATGGGTTCACAAGCGAAACATTTTCCTTAATATTTGAGGTTTATTCCCAAATTGAATTACACTGATAAAGTTTTCAGCTTTTATGTTTAATCAATTTTTAAATACAGCTGGAATTAGAGTGACAAGGAAATTGGACAGTGCCCTTCTGACGTACAGTAGACTGGGCACTGCAGGTCTGGCAGACAGCGATAAGTGACTGCCTGAATATTTAGAAGTTGCCTGAAGAGAAAAAAGGGATGCACAGAACTGATTGAAGAAATAAAATCCCATTCCATCCCTCACGCACTGGGAATTTAACTCCCAGCAGACTGGGAGTTTAACTATGACCTTTCCACTCCTTGCAACATTGGGAGTTTAACCCTTGGAGCAGCAAGGCCTGAAAATATCCTATGGGATACTAATCTATAAACGGTTAACATGTTATCTGAAATTCCTCTCCGTTATTTTATGGAGGCTGTTACGGCCAGGTGAGAAGGGGTGAACTGGCTCCCCTCTATTCAGCTTCCTTGGTTGGTCACAACGAGGATTTAAGATTCTTTTTCATGAGAATATGCCTCTTCTAAATCAGGTTGTATTTAACTATTGAAGCTGTGAGTAATAAGGAGCCAATCAAACAAGGATTTCTTGAGTTAAGGAAAGAGTTAATTTATTAACACCTAAACCTGAGAAAAATAATAAAAACACAATGTCAAGCATTCGGCCCTCATATGGGCCCACACACACACAGAGACATGGCCTCACACACTACAGGTATCAGAAATAAGGGGAGGTGGAGTCCAATCAAAAAAAAGGTAAAAGAATATATGGTTAAGTGTCCTTTGATTGTCCTTGTGACATAGATTTTAAAACACCACAACCAATTTAGTTTAGCTGGATTGTTGGATGTGATCAGATGTAGGACATATTGCAATTATTACGAGATCTCAGTTCGCTGGTGGATTTCTAGTGGAGCTGGCTTCTCCAACTGGACAACACGGGCAGCTTTGCCTTGCAATATTTCACCCATTGTGTTTTTCCTAGAGGTTTTGACTGTGTCTATCTGCGGTAGCCATTGTTTCAATATCCAGTATATTGCATTTTTAATGTCTCTTTCTTAGAAAGTTATGAGTTTTGATGTGTATCTGGATTATAGGAAATGTCTCTCTCTTCACAGTCCCCTGGGGATGATTTTTTTGTTTCTCATCTTCACCTTGGAACGTGGCCTTGCATTTTTAAGCAGTTTGTCCTGTCTCAGTTCAAATTGGAAAATTTCCAGTCAGTTGAAAGTTTAAAAATCATATTTTCAAAAATAAAGAGGCATATCCTCTTAACAAGACATCATTCCATAGTTTTGCCTGAGTCAAAAAAATGAATTACAAAATATGCTGAAAAATGACAAAAACAATTAACATAGGCTCGCTCAGTAGTGTAATCACTCATCTTACAAAAATACAGTCTTACAATGTCTAGTAATGCAAATAGTTTGCATTCTAAGTGAACCTTCTCATTACCTATAACCTCTGTAACTCTGGTGACTGCATAGAGACAGAAATCTGCCCTCTCAAGTGGACATAGAAGATCCCATGGTACTATTTTGAAGGACGTTCATGGGAGTTTCCCCTCTCTCCTGACCAATATTTATCCTATAGCCAATATCACTAAAACAGATGATCTGGTTATTATCACAGTGCTGTTTGTGGGACCTTGCTGTGTGCAAATTGACTGCCGCATATTCTACAGTGCAATGGTGACTACAGTTAAAAACTACTTCATTAGCTGTAAAAGATTTTAAGATGTTCTTCCACTATGAAAGATGCTATATAAATGCAAATCATTCTTTTAACAATGATCAGTCATGTCTTGAGATGCCAAACTGGTTTCTTCAGGCCTGTCTACAGCAGGTGGCTTTGATATCCCAGGCTCTATCTCATAACAGCTCTGTAGTGTGAAGGGTTAATGCAAATAGACAGTCTACATGATCAGTGATGTAAGACCACATGACAACAGAACATGCTGAGAGATAGTTCTATGTGAATCCTTGTGCTGGGCCTTATCCTGTATATTGTTAGAAGAATGTTTAATAAAAGTTAAAGTTTACCAACAGCCTTGCCTCCATGAGTCTCTAACAATCCTAACTAAGGACAACCACAATTATGATAACAGATGGTGATAGCGGTAAAGACAATGGAAAAAGCACCAGTAAATGGCCCCAGCAACTGAAAAGGCAGCAATCAAAATACAGTTAGGAGAGGACAGCACAGGAACAAATGCCAACAGAACTTGAAGAAAGGCTAGCGTGAAGAAAAGCAATGGAGAAAACCTTACCTGTTCCAGAGTGCTTTGAACACATGGAAGGCCCAGATCAAACCAAGAATTGACAGGACTGGCAATGTAGGTTTACCAAGTACAGAACTACTTTGGGACTAGCAGAGAAGCCTTGAAAGAAACCGGTCTATACCCTTCTATATGTCATAGGCATTAGTGCAGATGACATAATGGTAGATAGGGCATAAATAATGAAATGGCGGCATACAAAGCTTTTATAAAAGCTTTTGATACATATTTCAGCCTTAGAATGAACATCAACGTAAAAAGGGTAAAGTTCAATAGACATAGCCAAAGACCAGGAGAGAGAGCGTAGATTCCTTCATTAACAATTTATATTGAGTAGCTGGGAATTATGAATATGGAGACCTGAAAGACAAATTAATTTGGGATCACATTGTTGTAGAAGTCTTAGAGGAGACTTTATCAGATTTTCTACAGTCAAGGGAGGAGTTAATGCTGTTCAGTTAACAAGGCAGGCAGAAATGACAGAAAACAAATGGGTGCTTATTTGAAATTGCAGGAAGATTTTGTGGAAAAAATGACTGAGTGCAGTTCATAGGACACAGAAGCAGCAGCGCACCTACTCAAAAACAGGGAAAGAGCAAAACGGGCGCAGTAGCCGCCATTATGCAATATTTTCACTATGATGGGAAAAGGCTGCATCAGTGCTATATCTTGCCAAAAATGTAGAATGCCATTCCTGTAAGAGGAGAGGACATTTTAAACCTATATGCCACAGCAAAAAGCTCCCAACTCAGAAATTTAAAGAGAAACCAATTAAAGCATATAGAATTCAAGAAATTGAAGGTGCAAATGTCAATGAAGTGTCATTCTTGGGAGAAATTACAGGATCCAATAGGAACTATTGGAGCACAGACATTATGGTCAATGGACATAGCACAAACTTCAAATTAGACACTGGAGTAGGAGTTTCAGTTCTTTAGGACACAGAACAGTGGCTAAAGCAAAACCACCTTCAGCCATCAACATATAACTCCAAGGTCTGGGAGGCATTTGACTGAAGCTTAAGGGACATTTGACTGTTATACTTCTGTACAAAGGAAGAGAAATCACAGAAACTTTGTACGTGATCCAAAACCAAGAGTGTTCACTATTAAGCCAAAAATCTTGCACAGATCTACAACTCATTTATAAAGTAGACGAATTGGGAAGCCAAGACAAACTGAAAGAATTCAGGACAGAATTTCCTAACTTATTTAGAGGTCTTGAGAAGACTGAAACAATTGCTTTGAAGTGGGGGGCACCAGAACCTGATAGAATTAAGTGAAAACCTTGAGAAAAACCAGGCAGAAGATTTCCCATGAACTACAGGTGAAAGAATCGCAAATTCATTGCCAGAAAGGGCAGCTTGCATCAAGCAAGAAAGGGATGGACAGACTTGAGCGCGAGAACAGGAGAAACGAGCCAGAACAAGAGGACTTGAATTTTGTTGAAGAAGTAGAGTCCTCCACTTTATTGACCACAAAATTTCTACCTGCATCAACATAGAGGCAAAATTAAATTTGAAAGGCCCAAAAAGCAGGTGAAGAATCTTCTCAAGTTCGGGGCTATTGCATTGAAATGCCTCCCAGATGATCTCATCCTGAAGCAATACTTCAAGCAATGAAGACATCTCAGTTTTGCTGATTTATGATCATAACTAGAGGATACTCGAGGTCCTTCACAGAATACACCAGGAACGCCTGGGCATTACAAAATGTCACTCTAAAGCACGAAATTCTGTTTGGTTGCTAAGAACCTCAAAATCATTAGAAGAAATTATTTCAAACTGCATCACCTGCGTGATCCATCATTGGGGCAAAGAGAACCATTGATGGTATTCTCATTCCCACACAGACTGTGGGAATGTCTCGGAATGGATCTTTTTGATTTCAAAGGGAAGACATTCCTCATAGTTGTTGACTATTACTCCAGGTGGATTGAGGTTAAGTGTCTACGTGGTTGCACCTCGGAACCTGTCATTGCATTGCTAAAATAAATTTTTGCACCATACAGCATTATAGACCTAGTCATTTCAGACAATGGCTCTCAGTTTGCTAACCAATATTTTAAGCAGTTCACAGAAGCCTATGGATTTGTCCATGTGACTGGGTCACCCAGATACCCTCAACCTAATAGGGAGGTAGAAAGAGGAGTAAGGACAGTGAAGATTTTGTTGAAGAAAAATGACAATATCAACTTAGCACTATTGATCTACCATTCCATGCTGCTCTGTCTCCTTCCCAACTTCTAACAGGAAGTCGACTGCAGACTCAACTTCCTGTTCTTCCATACACAATTATGTCATGCCTCATGGCAGCAAATAAAGTGAGAATAGGGGAGAAGGAGGATGAGTATTGTGTAATTCAAACCAGAAACTATAATCAATGCCATAAAGTACATAATTCACCAGAACTCCAGGCATGGGAGTCAGTATGGATTCATGACCAGAATCATGAAGGCCAGGTTTTAGAAAAAATACTACATTCACAATCTTATCTTGTTAAGGCCAAAAATGTAATAGTAAGAAAAAACAGAAATGCACTTATATCTACAAGAAGAAGACCTTCAATAGGATGGACCAGTTATCCAGAAGATCAGGAAGCCAAATGGAATCTCTGATGATTCACATCCTAATCTACCGAGGTTGAGAGAACATGGAGAACTTGAATCCTTTACATCCTCCGGGAGACCTGAGAACATGGCCGGGGAGATTGGTGAAATCATCACAATGGTTACCTCTGTGAACCAGAGATGAAGGCAGAGACTTCAGGTGGGTGGGAGGGTGAGGCGGTTGGCTGGAGGAGGAGAGATGTAGGATAATGTAAATAATGTATTTAATAGAGTCAGAGACTTGGGGAGGGGAAGGATGTAGTGTAAAGCATTAATGTAAATAGACAGTCTACATCATCAATGATGTAAGATCACATGACAACTGAGTATGCTGAGAGATAGTTTTTTGTGAAACCTCGTGATAAGCCTTATTCTGAACACTGAACAATGTTTAATAAAAGTTAAAGTTTACCAACAGCCTTGCCTCGAGCAGCCTCTATCGATCCTGACCAAGGTCAACCTCAGCTAAGACCCACAGTGGTGATAACAGAAACTCTTCCAGAGTAAGAGTGCTCAGACAGGATTGCATTGAATAAAGACATGTTGCCAGCTGTGACAAAGCAGTGTTGCCCCAAGGGAAGCGGGAATCTTTTCAGGTTGGAGTTTCTGGTGGCTTAGATCTAAGGAGCATGTTTGGCCACATGAGTTCAATCTTTGATTCCCTGGATCTTTGAGAATCCTGCCACTCTATAAAATTGCAATTCTTTGTCATGCTGACACCAGTTATCCATGGGGGAAGCAGATGAAATTACTTGCTCTGTAGAACCATGCATCAGTGACTTGCTTAATGCATCTGTTCACAGTTGTTTGCTTAATGGTAGTGAAGTCCTCAGTGGCAGCCTGGACTGATCCCTAACATAAAATGTTATAGGGTGGCTGTGACCTTGCACAGTCACTGGTAGGTTGGTATAATGAAACAGAAAAATTGAAAATCTGAAATAGCAACATTGCAGATCAATAAGCACCCATAAAGGGAAAAAATATGCAACATAATTTTAAATATTTAAACATAATTTAAATATTAAATAACTGCTCTTCATTGGGAGGAGGTTTTATTGCACAGTGGTAGCATCCCTACCTCTGGGCTAAAAGCTCCAGGTTTAAGTCTCACTTCAGGACCTGGTGGCACAGAAGGTGCATTCATAACAACCAGGTTGATAATCAGCCTGTAAATCCTTACAATGCGCCTGATGGCAGGCAGCAAGAGTGGGAGAGTTTCCTGGTCAGCCATACTGCAGAAGGCAATGACAAACTACTGCAGTGCTTTGCCAAGCATAATCATGGACCATTACAATGGAAGTCCATGGTTGCCAATGCTCTCTTAGGGAATGGTACCTGAAGGCAGAGGTTGAGCCTATCATTGGGTCTCAGCTGTGGTTCAATGAAAATCTAAGTTCAGGTCCCACTCCAGAGAATTAAGCATATAATCTAGACTAGCAGCATCAGTACAGTTTTGAGGAAGTGCTGTATTGTTGAAGGTGTCATCTTTTGGATCAGGTGTTAAACCAAGGGCCTTATCTGTTCCCTTAAGTGGGCATAAAAGATCCCATAGCACTCTTCTGAAGTAAAAAAGGGGTATTCTCCCCAGTGTCCTGGTCAATATTTTTTCCTCAGCCACCATCAATAAAAAACAGATTATCTGGTCATTATTATTGTTTGTGCAAGCTTGTTGTGCCATATTTTCTACATTACAACAACGACTACACTTCAAAGTTATTTAATTGGCTGTAAAACCCTTTGAGGCATTCTGAAATTGTGTAAGAACATAAATCTAAGTTTTTCTTTCAGGACCAAAGACAGTGCGGTGCCTATGATGGAGGTGGGCTTGAGGTTGAGTTACAGCATGTGCCGCACCTCAATAACAGTTTCCTTCACAACCAAAACCTTTGTATCATTCCTGGAACAACTGCCAATCTAACCGGAATGAAGTATAAGCGGGTGGGTGCCGTGCACCTTCAGCAGGGCAACACCAGTCTGGGACTCCTCCAATGCTCTTCCCATTCTTCTATGGGAAACTATTGTGGCCTGTCTGAAAACGGGATGGGGGGGTGCATGAAAAAGGCAGTACCACAGCAAATAGCACAAGGCAAATGGGAAATGTGTCTGGAAACAGGAGAAAAGTAAAACCAGCAATTTAACTCTGAAATAAGGCTTCATAAATTCCATGAATATAGTTAGTGTACAAATGATATTCAAAAGCAAGTTCTTTCATTCTATGGCCTGAATCTTATGTTCGTTGGGCACGCGTGATCAGCGGGTCCAGAAGCAGACGCGCAATGCACTCCCGCCCACAATCGGCCCCTGAACACAATTTTACACTGGCCGTTAATTGGCCAGTCAGCATGAAACGCACGCTGAGAAAGCCTCAGCACTGCCGAGGGGAGCAGGAAGAGGGCAGGTGGCGACAAAAGTGAGGGGGCGGGTGGGCGCTTCTAGCGGGCTCCCTGAAGGCAGGCAGCTGCTGTGGAGCTGCCTCAGGGAGCTGCAGTCCTGGACAGATTAAATGACAAGAAAAAAATGCACCAAACTGCGTCTATGCAACACATGCAAGCACCTGACAGCAAAATTCAAAAAACATCAGTCCCCAGATATCTTTTTCTATAATATTTCACACCGGGCATATCATCTCACCCTGGATCGAGGTTTCAGCAAAAATGTAAAGGCCACCTGGCTGATTGGTCCATCCGCCAGCCATAAAAGTGGTCGGGCCAAGTGAAAATGATCTTAAATGCTTCCTTAATAGGCTTAATTGTCAACAGGCGCACTTCCAACTGCCATACATGCCCACCGAGGGAAATACCACGCACGTGTGCGATGACGTTGGAGACGTGCACCCAATGCCCGCTCGTGCACTGTCGCGCCCACACAACCAGCATAAAATCCTGGCCTACTTATTCTTCAGATTCACCTCGGCCTAGAACGCTGAGGAAACCTGGGCACCCATGTTACACAGGCTGCCATCTGATCTGCTACATGACCTTTACCATGACCTTCACCATGACCTGGAACAAATGAGGTAAAAATACAACCTTACACTGTCATTTGGACATCATCACCTCGCATGCCAAAAATTCCAGAAACAGTTGTGGAGTGGAACTGTCTCCCCATTTTCCTTGACCAATTGTTCACATTACACTGCTGCAGTTAACTACCAGAAAGAGAAAACACAGATAGTCAGATGGATTGTCGGCGGGTGTATACAGTAACAATGAGGGCTCTGACTCCTTGTTAGGATATGCTAAGAAGGCACAACCTGCCCTCCCTCCAGTGTTTCACCCAAGCAGCTATACTTCATATGTGAGCCTTGACAATGGTTGACACCAAGACATTTGACCATAGGAAGTATCACCACTAGGCCTTTTTTTATTCAATGATGGGATGTGGGCATCACTGGCTAGGCCAGCATTTATAGCTCACCCCTAATTGCCCTTGTTGAGAAGGCATTTAAGAGTCAACCACATTGATGTGGGCCTGGAGTCACATGTAGACCAGACCAGGTAAGGTAGTAGATTTCCTTCCCCAAAGGACATTAGCGAACAGCTGAGTTTTTACAACAGTCAGCAATGGTTTCATGGTCATCATCAAGCTTTTTGAAATTCTTATTAAATTCAAATTTCACCATCTGCCATGGCAGGATTTGAGGCTCGGTCACAAGAGCATTACCCAGGGTCTCTAGACGACTAGTTCAGTGACAACACCACTTTGCTATTGCCTAATCTATCCTCAGCATCCAACCCTACAGGAAGCAATAGATAGCAATCAGGATTGAAAGCCCAGGTTTGATTTTCCTTCAATAGATCCAAGGGCACTAATGTCGGTTGTAACATCGTCTCGGTATCAACTAGCTCATGATATACTTGATTTGGGGTGTGCTTAGTCTACAGAGCTCAGCTACAAATCAGTGGGTCATTGGGAGTTTTTTTTAATGTGGAAATAAGAAGCCAAAACACAGTAGAGACTGAAAAGTATGGAAGAAGATAGGAAATTATTCATTGCAGTTAATTGATATAGATGTTGAGTTTTAAAAGACTGTAGGTCATAGGAGAAAGCAAAGGCAATGGATGAACAGAAAGAACAAAGTTATGTTTAAAGTGTAATGTTTTTATCTGAATTTGTTTTATAGGCAGCTTTGTCATCCAAGGTTGAATTAGAAAGGAATTTAAGATTTTAATCATTGTGGATGAGAAATTGGTCTGCACTCATTTTTTTTGGCAGGGAACACAATTTGTGACCTGCTTGCACCCATTACTCTGGAGGGAGGTAGCAGGCAAATTTTCATGATTTCAGTGTGCAGTCCAGTGCGAGCCACGCTGCTGGCTGGCTGCGTGTACACAGGGGGCCTAAGGTGTGCAAGTGTGGCACATATTCCATACAGCCTCCAGCTTTTACAAGTAGCCTGCCCATCTTAAACGGAAGCTGCACTGAATCACAAGAGGCTTCATTCAATCACTGCAATTTTGAACAAGGGAAATGGAACACCAGGCCAGGGAGAGGACTGTCAAGTTCACTGCTCCCACATTGGAGGCATTAGTGCAGGAGCAGAACAGAAGGAGAGATGTTACTTTTTCCATGGGCCTGGCTTAGAGGCCCTCGTGGCAGACCCTCTGAAGGGAGTGGGAGATCGGTGCCTGGAGTCTGGGCCCAAGGACCTGGCAGCAGTGCAGAAAGAAGTTCAATGATCTCACACATGTGGTCAAGGTCAGTGGATGCATCTTGACATGACATCTCCTACCCACCAAACCACCTGCCTCTCAGGCTGTACGATGCATCGCTCCCCTACCACTCAACCTGCAACAGTCTCTAGCACTCAGGACTCGTAACTAACATTCACAACTCCACCTCACCTTCCAATGATGTCAGCCTCAAATGCACTTCCCGCTGCCTCTACATACTACCAGCTATTCAGCTACAGCAGGCACATCTCCTAAGCACAGTGCAATACAATCATTGAACTTTTGCCCTCGATCTTGCAGGACACATTTGCCCATAACAAAACTGACAGTGGGTGGCATGCATCCATCCACTTAGCATGATGAAAGAGGTGGTGTTGCACATCATGGTGCTGGCTATGACAGAGCCTATTGTATCCAGCATTGCTGAGACCATCCAGAATGGTGTTATGTTAGAGCCTTATGCTCCCTTCTCAACTCCCTCCCCATCTTTATCCTGCCATCTGGCATGAAATGAAATCTGACCGTGGTCCTATATGTTGCTCCCCATCCCCCTCCCACACCTCTACCCTCCCTTCCTGCTCTTAAGCTTTCAGACACCCAAGAACTTGCACTTGGTCAGCCACAGTACATGCAAGAGGAAGAGAGAGAGCAACTTCACACCAGTGTTGAGAATGTACCATGACTTGATCTGACAGCCACCTACTCAAATGGTGGCACTGCATATACCTTAAAGGTATGTACCTTATGAGTCATTAGTTGAGAGTCAGCTTCAGTCAGGCTCATTTTTCACTGTCTCGGAAGGAGGGATTGCAAATGAGTTCTGCAATAGGAGACTCAGATGAGGACTTTGTTGGGGTGACGAACAGAAGAATGACGATGCACACCGAGATGCCCAGTGGACTGGCAGACCTGGCAGATGGTCTGTTGTCATTGTTAAAAAACACAGCGGAGTCCTACTCCAACATGGTACAGGCTTTTGCATAGAGTTCAGAGCCCATCCTTTCCACACTGGTATGGTGGCCAACTCACCATCAGACCGTGATGGAGAGTCTGGTGGCTGCTGTCTCAGCTTCTACTGCAGCACAGGCAGAAGCCACACAAAGTCTGAGTGCTGCAGTGGAAGATCATACTTAAGTTAGGAGATCTCTGCTTGTTGCCATGCAGGCTCAAGCTGCTGTCACTATGAGTATAGATACATACATACAAACATATGATTTAGGAGCAGGAGTAGGCCACTCGGCCCTTCGAGCCTGCTCTGCCATTAAATAAGATCATGGCTGATCTAATCTTAACCTCAACTCCACATTCCTGCCTACCCCCGATAATCTTTCACTCCCTTGCTTAACAAGAATCTATCTCCCTCTGCCTTAAAGATATTCAAAGACTCTGCCTCAACCACCTTTTGAGGAAGAGAATTCCAAAATCTCAAAACCTTATGAGTGAAAAAAATTTTCCTCTTCGCTGTCTTAAATGGGCAACCCCTTAGTTTTAAACAGTGACCCCTAGTTCTAGATTCTCCCACAAGAGGAAACATTCTTTCAAGTCCCCTCAGGATCTTATGTGTTTCAATCAAGTCGCCTCTTCCTCATCTAAATTCCAATGGATACAAGCCTAGCCTGTCTAACCTTCCCTCATAAGACCCCGTGCTCACTCCAGTATTAGTCTAGTAAACCTCCTCTGAACTATTTCCAAAGCATTTACATCTTTCCTTAAATAAGCAGACCAGTGCTATACACAGTGCTCCAGATGTGGTCTTACCAGTGCCCTGTATAACTAAAGCATAACCTCCTTATTCTTGTATTCAACTCCCTTTGCAATAAACAATAACATTCTACTGGTTTTGCTAATTACTTGCTGCACCTGCATGGTAACCTTTTGTGATTCATGCACTAAGACACCCAGGTCCCTCTGCATCTCAGAGCTCTGTAACCTCCAACCAATTAGATAATTTGCTTCTTTTTTTTTCATCCTATCAAAATGGACAATCTCAGATTTTCCTACATTATATTACATTTGCCAGATCTTTGCCCACTCATTTAAGCTATCTATATCCTTTTGTAGCCTCCTTATGTCCTCTTCACCACTTAATTTCCTATCTATCTTTGTGTCATCAGCAGATTTAGCAACCATCCCATCCATCCTTTCATCCAAATCATTTTTATAAATTGTAAAGAGATTTCTGTGCTTGACAGAGCAAACAGGTCTTCATGACAGTCCAGCAATCTGTCCCCCCAGCAGATGACTAGGATTTCTGAGCTGCTGCACTGTGGGGGTGGCAGTGGCTTCATGAAGCACAAACCTGCTGCCCTCTCTCAGGATAACATTTGGCCTGACACCCATGTCACTCCAACAGTGCCTTTTGCTGTTGCCTGGCAGCCAGCCTGCCCAGATTGTTGCCATGACGAGACGGTGCAGTCTGAAGCCAGCCCTCAAGACCCACAACTGCTCAAGGCTGTCCTCCAAGGGCATCTGCAGTCTCCCCAGTGAAAGTCAGCAGCCTCCACCTGCTGCAGACACTGAGGGTGCATTGTGAGAAGCACCAGACACAGACACCTCAAGACAGCTACTATGAGGATGCATAAGTGTGGATAATTCATTTCATTGTACCTTTGGATGTGTTGATGGAGAAAGCTATTACTGAGAAGGTTTTTGTGGCTGGCTATTATTGTTAGTTGGTGACCAAGGGGATGTTGTGAAGGGGTGGCTGAATGATGTGACAGTGGAGAATTGTGGGTGAATGGTGGTGAACGGATGTAGTTTTATTGACTCTGATAATGCACTCTCTGACAGCCCGGACAGAGCACAGGAGTCCAGGTGCCTCCACCTCTTCTTCCTCCTCCTCCTGACATGGCCTCCAGATTCCTGGAAACAATGGTTGTGCCTGCTGGCAATGTTATGTAGGTCACAACAGATCAGCACCAGCTTTTGAGACCCTATCTGGCATATACTGGAGGGCCTCCCTCAAGCAGTCAAGACAATGAAACAATTGCTTGAGCAGGTTGATTGTCTGCTCGACAATGTTTCTTGTGACTCTGTGACTCTCATTATATGTCTTCTGTCTCATGTGGTTTGGTGGAGGATGGGGGTCATCAACCACATGTCCACAGGGTAGCCATAGTCCATGGCAGCCAGCCTCTGGTTCTCCATAGAGGTCCAAAGGTGGCGGGTATGGCTGACTGGCACAGAGTGAATGTATTGTGGGTGCTGCCAGAATAGCAAGCATTCACTGATATGATGGCGTTGGTCTGGTGGAGCGGAGTGGTAGCACCAACAGGAATTCCATTCTCCTGGCAATGCCACATGCCCTTTCATCACACTTATCCCTGTTGAAGGAGAAGACAATGCACTCCTCTCTTGTGGAGTAGATGGCCTCCGTGGCCTTCCAGAATCTCTGATGGAAGGTGTACTGGGAAATGTTGGAAAAGCCATTGCTTCCACCTGGAAAGATCCCAATGCATAAAAGATGAATGCCACTGTGATCTTTACAGCAACTGGTATGAGGATCCTGGTCAGGTAATAGGAAGTGGCACAGTTCAGTGATCACCTCTGTATTTAACCCCTAAAGTCCCTAAATCAGGCATTGCTTTATGTGGGAAAAGTGCTCCTGAAAAACCCTTGGTGGATAGGGCCTTCTATGGCGAGTTCTCCTCACCCTGTCTCATTGCAGAACCTCCCCTCTCTGCAGCCCCTGCTCTATCTCACGGTCATGTTACAGGCAAGAGGCACTGCAGTCACAGCCCCCGTACCTCAGTCGTTAGACTTGGTTAAAGTCCTGTCCATCCTGATTTTAAGCACCAGCTCTCAAGCAAATATCTCCAAAGCTAGTGCACGGTGCTCCCACAAGCTCAGCCTAAAAAACGGATCATGCACAAATTGGTGACTGGCCCTTTAACTATCGCTGTTGGGGTCCCCTCATGCTGGTGAATGGGCATTCAGCTGGGAGTGAACAGCAAGGGCTTTGTTTGAACATACAGTTAGACATATCAATGTCAAATCAGCCGGAAAGGCTTTTTCACATTATGATAGCATCTATCCTGACCCTTTCGTCACATGACACAGTGCGTCCTTGTTGGAACCCTTCTCAGCATGGAACTCTCTGCGGGCTGCATCGGTAGCGATCAGAAGTGCGGTCAACGCTTCAAGACTTCCATACTGCCGCTGAAAACACTGCTACAGAGCTCAGCTTCACACCTGGAATATTATACTTATCAGTATTTCAACCTCTACTCACAAAAGCCCATCTTTGGTGTTCTGCTACAGCAATCTGCCTGTAAACCATCACCAAACTGGTGTGTCACTGATTGTGAAGGGAAAATCCCTAAGTTATATACTCAAAAATCAAATTAAACTCTAACATTCACTGAAATAAGGGAGTACATATATATGCTTAAATTGTGTAATTACCCTGAAACACTGGGAAAAATACAGACCATATACAGACCATAAGACCAATGAAGAGGTGCTTGAAATTACAAGAAAAAAATAACTCTAAAATGTGGCATCCAGAAATGAAAATGTCAGTATTTCAGCCATTTGATCAGAGCTGAAAAGCTACAGAGATCTCTCCTAGAGGGTAAAGTGGAGGACAGCAGAAAGACCGAGGTGTAGTTGGATGACAGACGTCACAGAGCGCTTGCTGACAAGCTACAGTGGATGTGTGAAGATGGTGCAAGACAGATGAGCGTGACATGCCATGACGGCAGATCTCCTGGTAGGAGTAGCTACAAACAGCAGCAGCTAGGAAGTAATGAGTTAATGTTGCAAGTTTAGCAGAAAGGTGATAGTATTTTCCACTTACATGGATGAGATAACGTTGCTGGGAGGGTACAAGCTAAAATTGAGCAAATGAATCATGATTAACAACAGGAAACAATCCTCTTGACTTTGTCTGTGACGCAGTGAAAGCAAAGAGACAAAAATATCAGTGACAACACCCAGCAACCAGCTCTATAGAAGCTGGACCTGTTGTCAGGAAAGTTTCAAGAGGAAGCAGATGTTCTGAGATAGGCTACAGATACCAAACTGTAATTTCTACACCCAAAGCTCTCAGTTATCTACACCAGAAACCACCTCCCTTCCCCAACCAGAATATACATTGACCTGTACAGATGGAATAGATCACCCATCTCAATCCAACTACACAAGATACTCCTCGTTGAAATCCTCATACTGTGACACCAAAATCTTAACAAGTTCACCTTCAAATGTGCCTGGACAGCCACAGGAACCCCACCTTGCAAAAGCCGAGGCCCAGTTGCCCTCTCCAATGGATGTAGAATATCCCATGACACTATTCAAACAGGGAAGGGGGTTTCTACCAGTGTCCTGGATAAAATATCAACCAAAAGCTAAAGAAGATGATCTTGTTGCTATTATCATTGTTGCTTGTGGGACTTGGCTGCGCAAAAGTTAGCTATGGTGTTGGAACTGTGACCACACTTCAAAATGACTTCATTGGCTATAAAACACCTTAGGATGTTTGAGGTCATGGAAGATGCTATGTATATGCAGATTCTTTCTTTCTTTACTTCACATATGTTTTGTTGTGTTATAGGGGTTTAGACAGGGTTTGGAAATTGTCTGGTCTCCCATGTATGCTGCTTGGGTACATAGTCTTTTTAAGCATAACTATTTATTTACAGCTAGTATTTTACACATTTGGATCACCACACCAGGTAAGAGCTTCTGCTGTCTTCAAGAACTCGCTTACTTCACCGTCATGTGATCTGACATCATTATTAAATCAGCATCATGCATGCTTTTGATGTTAAGCTTTCACTCTACAACAGATACACTTCAAAGAGTCCCCCAAGCAGACAGACTGAATTTGCCTCCCAGCCTTTAAGAACAACTCATAATGATGACTGATTGGAACATAACTTCCCCATCAAACTCCTCAGGATGTGGGAACGGCAGCCTCCCTATTCGCATCCCTCTGTAATCTGCCCTTCAGCTAGACCAAAGGCCCAGAAGAATCATAGCCATATGTTTGGCAGCCAAGGAGATCTTCATATTCCTATCTGACACAAAGGAATCTCTTGGAATCACTTGCCGAAAGCGGGTTCAAAATGGGGTATCATAATAATCTGTAAAAGCCAGGTTCTCCAGTTGTCTCGAAAGGAACTGAGTGAAGAAGACATCCCCAGCTATGAAAGGTCAGTTGGGAGTTAACAGGGATAAAGTTGAATAATGGGCTATCACAATCTCCTGGAGTTTGCTTGCTGGAGTCAGAAAGATATTGTTTAAAGTTATTCCTGAATTGGCTACCGGTTTCGTCCTCTGTTGTATTTTGCTTCTTTGAGGAGATCGTGTGGTTAAAGATGATGTAAACGGTATTGGTGGTTGCCCCATTACTGGACAGGCTGACTTTAATGGGCATGATGTAGATGTACACCTGTAGTAGTTGCATCTTGCTCTATGGCTACACACGGTGTATCCTGTGATGAGTCTACCACCCAGGATACCACAGCTCAGCTTGTGGGTAAAGGAGGTGCTGCCATAGATCCTACCCCCTCCCAATGCAGCCTCCAATCACTGTGCCAACCCCACACCACCCACAGGTGGAGAAAATAACCCACCAAAAACTGCACCACAGGAAATCATTTTTGTTTTCTTCTCAAAAGTATATTATAGGCAAACAGTATCATTGAAGCCTCTCAGTTCATTCACAGAGAAACTTTTTATAGGTTCATACTGGAAAATACACTTCCCACAAATGCTGTGAAAATTGGCAGTTGCCATAGAAACAGCACTGGCTACTGGTAGTAATTATGTGTACAGCTTTGACGAAAAAGTACAGATTCTATTTTAATTACAGCTGAGAAAATTGCCGCACAAGATATACATTTATTGGGATGAGTCTTTATAAATGTGCACTCTTTTATGAAAAATGTCCAACTACTGACACTAAGACTGCTGATCATTCCTACCAGTTAAGTGTAATCATAAATTTAGATGTCAAACGATATCCATTTAATTGTAATGTACCAGCCAAGTCCAAATAAAACTGGGTTTATATTTTTCAGCTGTCATAGTTGTCCCGTCAGTGCAAGCAAAAATAAAAATGTCCAAATAAACCACAGGTCACCAGGGTAACAAACTGTACCAGCCAGGGAACAACTGCATTATTGCTCTTAGCCTGGTCTCATGCTACGAGCTAACATGGATACAGTTGAGCCAAAATGTAATTGATGCACGCCTGTGAGGTTGTCTCTCTCTCTCTCTCTCTCTGGTCAGTGCTAGTCACAATATGGTCTGGGGGCTATTTGAGGCCAACTTTCCCATCCGTTGTAGCCGATTGCTAGCTCTAAACGATCCCTGTTTACATCTCATCATGGATTTGTTGCTTTTCCCTCTATTTTCCTTGCTATCGAATAAGAGAAAGCAAGAAAATGCAATAAGAGTCAGGGCCACCCTAGCAACCCCAATAGCAATTACCCTATTTAATGAAACTATTTGTCGTCATCATTTTTGCTGCTTCTCCTGTGATCTCCATGCTGTATTTGCCCACAGCGGCTGCGTTGAGGAATCTGCACCAACTCAGACCCATGTCATGTCATTCAGTGGTGCAGCCTGTTGGATTATTATTAAGAGAGCTCCTTGAGCAAGCCATTGCTTGGCATGGTAGAACAATAATGGGAGTAAGTACTGGCATCTTAGGTCATGGTTTCATAGAGTTTTTTTATTTCTCTAAAAAAGGCCATGGTGCACTTTGTCTTAACAACGGTGGCAATGGTCTATTTGGGCTGCACAACAGCAGCTGTGCATCTTGGCTTCACAATGGCAGGCAAGAGCTGCATAAAAATAAAAGTTGCTATCATCATGAGGGATCTGAAAGAAAGTTACATAGTTAAACTCTGATATGATCAGGGGCAGCCTGCTACTGCAAGAAAACAGATTTGCGATTGTCTGGTATCTGTGATTATATCACGTTAGTTCCAGTATTGTTATCAGCATGTTGACGCTACTTGTTTCACAAGACATATTTTACACAAATGTTACGTAGCGATCATGAGGGTATCCAGCTACATATATTCTGGCCACATCCTCACATAAAGCCATTTTGGATAACAGCCCAGAGACCACTTAGGCCATGACAGGCCTATCAATCCCAGATGACCCAGCTCAGTGTATGTTGGGTCTGCTCATCAGAATAGGCCGCCCATTCCCTGTATTCTCCAGCAATAAGAAGACTACCACAATCCTTGCAATGAGGTGCAGCAGGTGGAGCTGGCACATGAGGGGAGATGGACGGGAGGCTCAGGTTAATGCTCTGGGAGCATGGGTTCAAACCCAACCATGGCAGCTTGTGGAATTTATATTCAGTTAACTAAACCTGGGATTGGAAGCTAGTTTTATTAATGGTGATGATGACAACTATCACTGATTGTTGTAAAAACTCATCTGGTTCACTATGATCTTCAGAGAAGGAAACCTGTTGCCCTTACCCACTCTGGCCTATGTGCGACTCTATACCCACAGCAATGTGGCTGATTCTTAACTGCCGACTGAAATGGCCTAACATGCAACTCTGTGTAAGGGCAATTAGGGATGGGCAAGAAATGTTGGGCTTGCCAGTGACAACTACATCCATGAAAGAAATTTTAAGAAGTTATGCCATCTGTCTGACCACCCAGAAAGGCAAACAGGGCCATGTTTCATGTCATATTTGAAGGGCAGCCCTTCCAACAGTGCAGCACTCGCTCATACTGCGTTAATGCTCACAGTGGTTCTTGTCATTGTGCTGCCAGCTCCCTGGCCCCTTAGCCAGGTGGCCATTCCTCATGTCTGAACACAGAGTGAGCAAAATTGGGCTCAGAAGCACCCATCTTTTGAGTGCTATGAGTCCCCCTAAGGTTCCAAATTGGCATACAAAGCATGCACACACACACTTCTGATGTAAAGCTCGCCAGTTGCCATCTTCATAAAAGGGTTAACGCACATGTAGGTAACACCTACAGAAGTATGCAGTGCAGGCATAGGAAACTTATCAGAGTGCCATGCTGTTTAGATGCCCTTGTTGTCACCTTGGACTCCTCACTCTACCCAATGCCCTCTCTTAACATCACAGAGCTGAACACATGCTAAGCAACATGACAATTCCCCACTGGTCCTATATAAAGGAATTATAAACCCCTTACAGGTTAATTGCTAATTTATTTATTTTGGCTATTGCTACTATTCCACATATTTTTGGTGCTTTCTACAGTTGTTTCAAGCTTCAAAAGGGGTTTTGTGGACGTTAAGCTTCAACACAAACCAGTTATTCCTAAACATGAGTACAGTAGTAGGCCTTCCTCTTCAAATTGACCATGATTGGGAGACCAAGCAAAGGCCATGCAGAGTAGGGTGAGCTGCTAGAAGAGGAAGGAGGAAGAGATAGATGAGGATGTGGAAGAGATGGAAAAGGACAAGGCAAAAGGAGGTTGCAACCTAGATAGCCCCTTTCTGCTAATTAGCATTGTACTTGAAGAGCTAATTCAAGTGCAACACCCATGAGCTTCACTCCATTTCCCCAGTTGTCACCAGTCGACCCTCCATACTTTCCATCTGCCACTGATTATCACATCATCCTTTTGCCTACTATGAAAAAATAAAAGCAAAAACGAAATACATAATTCAAAAAAAAATTTATAAATTAAAACATGCCATAACTTATATAAAATAACTAAGCACCCTTGTACATTCCATTAGTGCCTGTCTTCTATGTGCCTTTCCCTATCCTGGTGTTGCTACAAAGTGTGCAGCATGGCTGGCGGGAGGCTGCCAACCTCTGGTAAGGAGACTGAGGATAGCCTTGACTGTAATGGCGCTGCATATCAGACTGGGTATAATCTAATATCACCTGATTGGTGTCATTGCCTGAGATGAGTTTTGACATTCTGGGTCTGATTAACCAGGTAGTTGGCAATTAAATCCAAAGTTACATGCTAAGATTGTTTTTTTTTACTCTTTCATAGGATGTGCATAGGGTGTGGGTATCACTGGCAAAGCCAACATTTGTTGCCCATCCCTCATTGCCTGAGTGGCTTGCTAGGTCATTGTAGGGAGCAGTTAAGAGTCAATCATGTTGCTGTGAGTCTAGTCAGACCAGGTGAGAATGGCAGATTTCCTTTCCTAAAGGACATTAGTGAACCAGATGGGTTTTTACAACATTCAACATCAGTTTTCATGGTCACCATCACTGAGGCCAGCTTTATATTCCAGATTTATTAATTGAATTTAAATAGTCCACCATGGCACCTACTATGGCAGGATTTGAACCCATGTCCCCAGAACATTATCCTGGGCCTCTGAATTATTAGCTCAGTGACATTACAACTATGCCACCATCTCCCCAAAACTTACAGAACTTTAAACAAGCTTGTCTTATAAGCACAGCTCCCATTTAGCTGTTCACATTTCACTAAAATAAACCGCTGTGAAAGTGCAAAATTACTGTTTCACAACTGCTTTCTTGCTCCAAACTTCTCTCTTCTTCTTCTGAAGAGCCAGTCGACCCAAACTCCAGCAGAACCTCTGCTGGAATCTGGGCCGAAGACCCTGCACACTGCTGGAGTCTGGGCCCAGAGTCTGTACACACTGCTGGAGCCTGGGCCCACAGCTACTGCACTCTGCTGGAGTTTGGGCCCACAGCTATTGCACTCTGTTGGAGTCTGGGCCCACAGGTCCTGCACTCTGCTGGAGTCTAGGCCCACAGGTCCTGCACCCTGCTGGAATCTAGGCCCACAGCTACTGTCCTCTGCTGGAGTCTGGGTACATAGCTACTGCACTCTGCTGGAGTCTGGACCCACAGCTACTGCATTCTGTTGGAGTCTGGGCCCACAGCTACTGCACTCTGCTGGAGTCTGGGCCCACAGCTACTGCACTCCGTTGGAGTCTGGGCCCACAGCTACTGCACTCTGCTGGAATCTGGGCCCACAGCTACTGCACTGCTGGAGTCTAGGCCCACAGGTCCTGCACCCTGCTGGAGACTAGGCCCACAGCTACTGTCCTCTGTTGGAGTCTGGGTACATAGCTACTGTCCTCTGTTGGAGTCTGGGTACATAGCTGCTGTCCTCTGTTGAAGCTTGGATTGACAGCAACTGTCCTCTGCTGGAGTTTGGGCCCACAGATCCTGCTTTGTGCTAAGGTTTGCCCCAGGTGCAGGCCACCTTCCAATGCCTCACCAGAAACCATCCTTCATGTGCCAAAATGGATGATGAATGGTGGCCTACTATTCAACTCTGTGCAGCATCAAAGCTGAGCCTAACCTTGCCCTCAACAATATGTGTGCACTTTCCAATGATAGAAATCCTGCTGAATTTCCTCCCCACTACCAGCCACCCCGCAACCCCAAACAACCTCTTAGCCTGGTGGTGCTGAGGCCATTTACAAGGGAAGAGTTGTACTGACTTAGATCAAGTGTCAGCTCCAGGCATGGAGCTGGGAGCTTCCTGGGCTGTATGGCTCAGTATCACACAGGGTGGTCACTTCCTTACTAAGTCACCAGATGACTTATAATTGGCCACTTAAATGCCAACATTGACTGACATGAAAGAGATAAGGAATGATCTTATTCTCAATTGCATTTCATGATTCAAATTAAATCAGAAGGAATCAGCATCATTTCTGCAGCTCCCTCAAGCAGACAAAATGTAAAAATGTTATTTGGTTTATTATTATAACACCTTTCTCTTGATATTTTGTGTGAGACGTCACCTTATTGACAAGTGCTGATTATCAGTTCTGGGCTTATAAGCAATATCTCTGGCAAAGGGTCTGCAGGACAAGCCCGTGAGTGTGACAGAAATGCACATTGTGACACTATAGCACTTCCCCACAAAGGGGAAGCCATTGCTCTACTTCCAAGTATATTCTGAAAAGCACCTTTCTGTGGCTGATCCATCCTATGCACCTTCAAATCAGTGCTTTTCACACTATGTCTCAGAGCTTGTAAAATTCTTTGTTCCGTACAGCCTCACACCTGTATTATAAGTGTCTACATCCATTATCCATGCATGCTATTACATAAATCCCTACTCTTGTGATATTGACTTAACGTGTCTAACTCATTTGCAGTGAGCACCATTGTTTTATGCTTGTGTCAGTCCATCTCACTGTGATTGAATAACCCTGCACCCTCCATCCCAGCTTTATTCACTTCGATGGGTTTGCCTATGTTCCTGTTTTTCTCAGGAAACCTTACTATTCCTAAGGGACTGGCCTTGGCAAGTCTGATAAAACTATACCATAGGCTACACTCTTATGGAAAGGAGATAACACTCAGCAGAAATGATTATCATGACGCTATTTTTGTTCCTTGACTGATCCTACTGGGACATGTTGAATCTGTAAATTGTAGCAGATACTCTGCCTTCATGGACATAGTGACTTAAAACAGCCAATGAAAATGCTCGCTGCTGTCAAGGTCATGACAACAACGACCTCACTAATAAAAACAAAAGCAGTCAGGAACAATCCAAGCACCCAGTTATCTGGACTGAGACTGTGAAATATTATCTTTTCATTGCTTAGGAATGAGGCTCAGAGCTTGACTTTAACTTTCACCACTTGGCGGATAACTATCAAATCGGAAGTTGACACCCAATCTTCCTCTAAAATTCGGGAGGTGAGTAACAGGTAGCCAACTCGTTACCACAGCCTCTGTTTTCTTTCAACCCACTGACCTCATTTTTATTTAGTTGTCACCCTTTTTTCCCTCCTCTCTTACATTGGCAGCAACAGGTGCCCCCTAGTTCCTTGCTCAAGAGACCATATTTTCTGGGTCTTATAAAAAAATGTACATTTATATAGCACCTTGTCACCTCTTACAAACAGCCCAAAGCATTTCACTTAAGTGAATTTCTTTGAAGTGCAGGGACCTAGACAAATATGACAGCCATTTTGCAACATGCAACATCAGCAAGAGACAATGAGTTGAAGGCACAGTTAATCTGTTCTCTTGGCAATATTGGTGTTGAGGGAAGAATGTTGGCTGTCTTCCACCTTCCATAAGTTTCAGTCCATCCAAAGTTCTCCTATCCATACTCTAACCAAATCTCTTTGACGCCTGATCCCTGTGCTACATCAACTTCCAGTTCAACAACGCTTCAGTTTTAAAATTCTCATCTTTGTGTTCAAATCCATCCACGGTCTCACCCCTCCCCATCTCCATAACCTTTTCCAGCCCTACAACACTCAGAGTTATCTGCACACCCTGCAATGACATTTTGTGCATCCCTAATTTACTCTCTCTATCCTCCTTTAAGAAGCTCCTGAAAGCCTACCTCTCTGACCAAGATTTTGGTCACTTGTCCAAATCTCCTTATGTGACTCGATATCACATTTTGCCTGATAATGCTCCTGTGAAGTACCCTGGGATGTTTTGGGATGTTAAAGGTGCTATATAAACGCAAATTGTTGTTGGTGTTGTAGAAACACTAGGATAATGTTCTTCTTCAAATGCTGCTTATTGATCTTAACTAACCAATTAAACAAGCAGAAAGGGGCCTTCATTGATTAGTCCATCAGAAAGATAGAGGGCAAAATTTTCCGTGCCTGCTGGTGTCAGGCATGCTCGGCGGGGTGAGCAGACAACATGGCAAGAAGACCAAAAATCAGTTTCACAATGTAGTGAAACCAGTTTGCGATCATCTGCTCAGCTTGTCGATTGCGACTGTGTTTCCTGCCACCAGACATCGGGAACCTCATTGTAATACATTAGCATATCATCATAAGGCCAGCCTGCTGGGATCATAACCCATCCCCCTACAAAACGACCCTGCTGGATCATCCACCCATGTCGGCGTGCATTTCACAGTTGCACATAAGCGATGTGCACCTGGCGGGCTGCACTTCACTTAGGACTTTGAGGTTTGTTTGCCTACCTTGCTTCAGGTAGCACTCACTGTCAGCGGTGCCAGGCTTCACAGTCAGCACCACATCACTTTTAGTGGGGCTCATGGGCAGGTCTCTACCTACCAGACCAGCCATAAGGTGGGAGTAGCTTTGTACAGCTGCAGGGCTAGGGTTTGCTTGGGGAAGCAGGAGAAGTGGCCTTAGGCAAGAGGGAAGAGGCTGCAGGACGAGGGCTGTCCTGGGGAAGGAGGGTAACCCAGGATGTGTGTGGGGAACATATTGATCTGTGCAAGTGGCCTCAAGATGGTGAGGGCTGAGGAGGCAGTCTCCAGAGGAGATGAGGCCAGATGGACACGTGAGGGTGTGTTTGAAAGAGTGAGTGGTGATGTCCCTTGGGCTGGCAGTGAGTGAGATGCCAGTGTAAGTGTGATGGGCTTGAGTGTGTGAGTTTAGAGTGATGAGATGGTTGTCTTACCCTGGCTGCACGGATGAGATCATTCATCCTCTATCTGCATTGGATGGCTAACCTCTTCTATGCAGCATTGGCACTGACCCCCACTACCATTGCCTACCAAGCCGGACTGGTAATTTTGCTGCTCCTCCTCCGGCCAGAGCTGGGGTAGAGAACATCACCGCGGGCTCCACAGTGTCCAAAAGGTGCTTGAGGGACTCGCCACTAAACCTGGGGGCTGCAGTCTTCTTGCCTTTCGGGGCCATATCTTATTTGCAGTAGTCCTGGGCTGGAAGCACTGAGAGGAGTGCACGCGGCTGTACTTGAAATGTGGATTCAGGTGTGATGATGCGATGAGGTGATGGCATGGCGGGCGAATAATCAAGTAAACAAAATGGCATGTTTCCTGGGAATGCATAATTAATGAGGTGGGTTTGGGACAATACGGCGTGAGAAGCCGCCTTTGCGGCTGGCTGATAAAACGCCGTTTTACCCACCCACTACCGCACTTAGTGTAAACCTTGGACAATTCCACCCAGAATCTCCAATAATGCAATACTCCCATAATACTTCACCAAAATCTCAGCCTAAATATGCCCAAGTCCATTGGGGCTGGAATTTATAAGAAGTAAAATTAGGCAGGACTCAAGATGAGGCATGGGTGGGTATTGCACTGTGTAATTTAACTGTGCAAGTTACTTCTGAAGCAACACACACATGCCACACTAGCATCATTTAAAACTAACCTGCATTTCTTAAAGTCTGCCAGCACCTCTTAAAGGGGTGGTGCATTCTGGCTGGAGCAGGCGTTCAAACTGGTTGCAGAAGATGTGAGCAAGAAGAACACAGAATTATGAGGAGAAAAGGCAGAAAAAACTCTAAGCTTCCATATTGTGCACACAGTCAGCTCTTCAACCATTACAGCCACATCACCGTAACACGTTGCCCTACACTCGTTGTACCCTTGTGCCCTCCTCCACGCTGAGTTTGGTGGCAGGGGACATTTAATAAGACAGGAGGGTAGAGGGTGCAGGGACTCTGGGGTAGGAAGTCCTGTGGACAGCCTTTCCATCAAACCACTAATTGAGGCCCTTAAGTGGGCAATTAATGCCCAATTGAGAATCTCGTCCCACCACCGCTGGTTTTTACCCACAGCACGCAGGGGACTGGCTATGTGGGGACCACCAGCAAACCCCAAGTTGCTCTCGGGGTGTGGAAGTCCAGTGGTGTCCTTGATCCCAGGGTAAGGCTCACCGCTGGCCTCTCAAGGGTCTGAGTGGCAAAAGATGAAGCGGGCCTTCCCAAAAAGAGATGGCGCCGAAAGATGGCTTTTCAGCTGCCAACTGTGACTCCCATCACCTCCACAATATCATGCCCACTGAGACACTCGACTTTCTTTTGTATGACAAGATGGCGCAACCAAAGACAACTGCACCCAACTGGCAGGAAACAGGCACAGTTGCCTGTACTTACACCAATGGAGGAAACCGTGCTCGCCCTCATTGGAGGGGCCATGACTTAGGCTGCAGTCGGTGAAAGATGATGGTTTGATCATTCCTAATCTTCCTTCTGAGGTCCCACCTCCCCTTCACCTTACAGCCTCTTCTGATTTACCAGCTGCAGATGGTGAGAGCATGTACTTTTTAATTTTTCACACTTCTTTCACTACAAACCTAACCTCTGACTTTTTCCTTTCAGATACCCAAGAAGCGCAACCTGGTCACACAATGGTGGAAGAGAAAGAGGTGGAAGAGCAGGAAGAGAGTGATAAAAAAGAAATGCCATCACTAGCTCTCAAACCCCCGGCTACCAGCTCAGATCCTGACTCTGTGCGTACTTTAGATCAAAGGCAAGACCTGCATGTGGTGGGACACCGGGCAGAGGACATGGCTAACACAGGTGCCCTCTCACTGGAGGGCAAGGTCTGACTGGTGTTCTGCTGTAGTGGATTCAGATGAACAATTTGATAGGGTAGCCTATGAAGAAGACAGATAAGTATGCACACAGAAATGGTTGGTTTATTGGTGGATCTGCCAGAAATCCTGTGGGTATTGCCAAGAAGCCCAGAGGAGCCTAGCACCAACTTGGCACAGAGCCTGTGCAGAGCTTGGAGCCCTTTCTCTCCAGCTTGGAAGTGGTAGCCAACTCCATGAGATCACTTACAGACCCATCCATGATACAGTGTCTGATACCCAATGTCTCAGCTTCCAATGCAGCACAAGCAGAAGCCACCCAACCTCTGAGTGCTGCAGTGGAAACTCAGACTGAAGTCATACAAGGTCACCTTGCTGCAACGGGGGCTCAGATTGCTGCCATCATTGCTTTAGATACCAGTGGTCGAAGGGGGCTTGCAGGGTATCAAAGCAACCCAGCAATCTGTCCTCCAACTGAATGTTAAGATTGCTGAGATGCCGTCCCAGGGAAGTGATTGTGGCATTGACTCTGTGGAGCATGAACCTGCTGTCATCTCTCAGGATGACAGAATTTAGCCTCCATTGACAGCCATTGGCAAAACTGTCCTCGCATGCTCTGAGGCTGCAGTTGCGACTACAACAAGTGACAGATTTTAGTGAGGACCTTCTTAGTAAATCAGAAACATTTGACAGTGTTTGTCACTGAGGTTCGGATAGGAGATTTGCTGCTTGTATAATTTGGGTGAATATGGCCTCCTGCTAAGAGCTCTGCTCTCCCTCTTTCTCCTCTCTCTTCCATAAGCTTGCCCTGATCTCTTCCATAAGCTTGCCCTGATCTGTGTCACCTCTTTGCCGTGCTGTTGTCTAAGAATGATGTTAACTACCACCCCAGGTTTGGGAACAAATGTTATGTGCAGAATCCTTCAAGCACGGGTCATACCACTCTCTGGAGATTCTAGCAACTTTGCACAACTCTAAAAACCACCAACCACTTCTACAATTGTGTCAAGAGCCAGTAGAAATCAGTTAGCAATTAATTGATGATCCCTTTTGATGGGAGGGTTCCTTCTTACTGATGAATGCATCGTTTGGCTGTTCGAGGTTCAAAGAGGGCATTACTTGGAACAATATGCTCCAAAATGGCAGTGCTGGCATCAAATCAGCATGACATACTGACTGGCTTCACGATCAGCCTACTCTGCATACACCCTGCCCATGCTCTTTAAGTGTGCGCTTGAGCTGTCGACACCATTTTGGAGGCAAAATAGCATCTGTCATATCAAAAAACTGGACACTATGGAGCCAAATGTTCTAACTCAAAGACAAATGCATTCCTAATGGAGAAAATGGCCGTGAGCATGGAGAACAACAGAGACATGTTTAATTCTGTGCTCATTCGACATTAACATGTATGTTTTATGTCAAAAGATACCGCACAGCAGTCAACGGTGTACGAGAATTCCAGCTCATTTTTCCCTTCATGAAAATAAAGCCTATTGACAATAGAGCTAGGGTCAGCTAGCTCAACACAAATTGGAGATTTAACCTGCTCTAACCTTTAATATACTCTACTGTATCATTTGTATTTATACTCTTCATATCCCTGCACATTCTTCAATGTCAAGAAGGCAACCAGCCGTAACATAGACAGCTGGTGTGAACGCTAATCCAGTTAAGTGGTGCTTTGCTAAGGTTAGGGTCAAGGTACAGTCTTGGGGACAACAGACAAAGCCTTGTCCAATATCTAACTTGTGCTTTATCCAACCTGGGAACACCTTACAGGGCAAAAATTGAACAATTTTCTGTTGTCTCAAACACAGGCATCTAGTGAGCCCCCATACTCCAGAGGAACAAGGTTAGTGAGAAAAATAACTTTCCCATAAAGTTTCCATTTATTTCAGCCAGAAGAATGTTCCAGATGCTGTTTCTGTTAGTGAAATGCAGTACAGATTATATACCTGACCAACACCGATAGCAGTCTCCAATCAGATGAGTTGACAATGTATTGCTAGTGATAACAGTTAAAACCACACAATACAGAGCATGTTTCCCATCAACTATGAGAGATATTAATCTGATCCAGTCCATGTCCCTTGTATTTAATCTGGTGAGTGTGACCAGTCCCACACACTGTGCCAGTTCCACTGACCAAGGCTGATTTACTTTATGCAAACTGCATTTCAGAACATAATTTGTTATTCCACTTTTGTTTGGCGTGACCTCCTGCTATTTTATTGCTGTAAATTAGATCCATTATCAGGAATCCTGTGTTCCTGTAACCACACTGTGGAGAATTATAATTTTGTTGTGCTTCGCTCTCCCTGCCAATTATTATTTTGCGTGGATTTATGTGCAAAACGTATGCATATATCCTTAGGACATAACACGATACAGAGTCACTGCAAGAAAGATCTCATAATGTTTGCATAGGTACAGTAGGGTGCTCAGTGAGGGTCTCAGTTGTTCCTGCTGGGTAGCATTCCAGCAAACCTTACCCCTTCCTATTCATTACCATGATGCAGAGAGCTAAGAAAACTAATCACTCCCATTAATTCCCTTTGTTCAGAATTTAACATACCCAGCCCCTCTCGCATTCTGTTCCATTGGCTAGAATCCTAGTGCACCAATCCCCTCCCTTGATGGCTAATTAAATTTGCATGCTCTTCCCATTGTGCAGCATTCCAACATACTGGGCCACTTCCCATTCACAGGAATTGTATGGAATTTTTGGTCCAAACCTAAAAGAAAAGGATTTCCCAATTATCTATTCCAATTGCTCAATGATAAAGCTTGCTAAATACTTCCAAACTGCAGCCAAGTTTCAGTTAAAGACAGCAGCAGATTTGATTATTTTTGTTTGAAACGTGTTCCCATTCAGTATTCTCTGTTGTTTTTTGGTGAGGCTGAATCAATTATTAAATAGGCTGCACTACAGGATGTGCCAACTGGCCACTTCCATCTGCAATCCATAGAAATACTAATCCAAGCATAATATTTATTGGCAAACTGTGTGCTTATCCAAGTTCAGCAGTAAATGCTGCAGCCACTGTTGTAGCTCAAAATCATTGGAATTTCACTCAACTCCCTTTAATTGAATACCCGATGAAGGAATGGTGTTAAGCATACAGGAATTGAACGGCTAAAATTACTTTACATCTACTCCCATTGCACTCAATTCTGTTGAAGGAATATTAACTGTAAATAATGATTGAAAATAAAAATCAATGCATATATGTATAATAGCTTCTGTCTGACTTCAACCTATCGCACTTTTTGTTAGGTTTCAGATGTCAAGCTTCAAATATCAGACTGAAACATGTTATTTTTTTTTATATAAGAGAGCAATTTATTTCATGCCGATTTCTGCAACCAGAAATTTAGAAGCACATGCCAACCTGCAAACTTCCCCCAACCAAATTAACTCAATTTGATCTCACTATATACAGCCTAAAAGGATCAGGCCCCTTTAGCCCAGCTCCAGCTTATGCAGAGTGATACAATTGGTATTGTACGGTGCAATGTGCCTGCCATTGGGAAACAGCCTACAACTTACTGTCAGCAACACAATAGATCTGCTCGTATTCAATCAAAGAGGTTCCAATCTGTTTTTCATCATAATCTCTAGGCCTTGGAACGAGGCTGTGCAAAGAATATTTAACGTCTTCATGTGCACCCAGAAGGAAAGAAACATTAAAAACTGGGAAATAAGAGTAATGGTCCAAACTGGTCTCATATACCTTAAAATGGAACACCAGTAAAAACTGGGAAATAAAAGTACTGGTCCAAACTGGTCTCGTATACCTTAAAATGGAACACTAGTAAAAACTGGGAAATAAAAGTACTGGTCCGAACTGTTTTTTTCCCTTGTGGGCAGCTCCTTGCCTTCTCTTTAGCCTTGTTGTTAACTTGTTCGGTTGAACAACTCCAAAGGAGTTGCATATTAACATGTTAAGCAATCATGTGTTAAGCTTGGAAACAGAGGAATTTCAAAGTCTTAATGCACTTGTTGAGCTTGGTGGACTAGGCAGCCTTGCCTTCTAGAGTAGAGCTTATTGCCAGTTGAGATGTGGCTTATTCCTGTTGTTATACATAGAAGCATATGAACAGTCGAAGCTCACGTGCCACAATGTCAGACTTGAGATCTTTGGCAATCAACCAATTAAGGAATATGCACCTGGAAAAGATCTTTGGCCTGATTAGACAGCAAATTCTCCAAAAGTGCTTCCCAGCTCCAACTGGCAGTAGAGGCTGCAGGAACTGGGTAAGTGACCCGTGATTTTAAACCTGAAGAATGATTAGAATAGCTCAAGCTGATTATATTCGGGAGAGTAAAATGAAAATAACATGCCTATGGCAGGCAGTCAGCGTGGGAGAGACTCCTGGTCAGCCATATGCTTGATGTGGAGTGGCGCCTAGCCCCTGGCTTCGGGCTAGCAAGCTGTTCCAGGAAAAACAAGCAACGGGAAACTGATGCAAACCATGTGCTTCATCTGCCTCACGCATCAGTAAATGCGGGAAATCTTCTAAGTTTAAAGTTAAAATAGTAAAATTAGGGTAGTGGAAAAAGAAGAGAGATATGGTGAGCATAGGTAAAACCTTTCTAAGTTGTATTTCTAACATTTAATTTAGTAGATCGGTGTTGATATTTTAGTAATAAAGCCAATCCAGTTATCTTTACTACTGTGAAGTTTGTGTTTATTTCGATGTAACAGTGCACGAGCTACATGATTGATATGCCTATAGAAAAACAGAAATTTCCCTGGACCAGACAGCAGGCTCTGCCCTTTGCACAAAGCTCACAATGGTTTAGTTAACCTGAAATGGTGTTACATTGCACTGACTGATAGATGAAAATGTGGACAATTGTAAAAACACTCTTGCTGATCTATTAAGAACTGTCACCCAGACAATGAAGTTCGAAAAATAGGATTCGAACAGGCCCTGTCTTTGCTTTGCCTTGATATGTCTTCACTCTTTTTCTGTCATACAATATCTGTTTAAACAAAGCTCAGTGACTGACTGCAATTTTCAAATCAAGCCTCTGAACCAGTGCGGTTTAAAGGATATATCAAGATACACATCGGCAAACACTTAGCACTTTTAAAAACATGCAGATTCCCAAACTGACTGGCTGTCCAGAAAAATAATGGCTGACCCTGAGTTTCTTTACTGAGACGAACAGAATCATAAATTGTTTGCCGATACCATCTGAGCAGACAGACAATTATAGATTTATGCGAGGAGATCTGCAAGCGGCCATTTCCTGGTGCCATATTTTATCAGCGCTTGTTAAAACCGCAATTGTTAAAGCCAAACACCTGCCACAGATATCTTGTCAAACATCTGCATTCAAACATGTTACAATTACATAGCTCAAGTGGCTTAATAAATGTAACTGGTTTCCACTGGCCACAGGGTTAGCACACCACAGTTTAGGATTAAAAACTTGATTGCATTTCACTCGTTTTTTTGGATGCTAAATCGGCATTCCACCTGCAAATCCCACAATACACCCGCCGGCAAAAAACTCTGCAGAATGTGGCTGCTACCATGTTGGCGCTTGCATTCATTAGGCCTCCCAGCCTGCATCTTGAAATGAATGCCTAAATATTATTCGAAGCTTGCATTAGAGCCCCTTTGGGAAATTGGTGCCTTAAAGGTATTTGATTCAGTCAGCCTCCCCTCCTAAAAAAAACCTGACTTGAATACTTAGAAAAGAATGGAAGAAAGAACCGTGACCTGAGGACATCCCAAAATTCTTTATAGTTAATCAAATGCTTTTGAAGCGTAGTCACTAATTCACTATTGGAAATGGGAACAGCAATATTCAAAAGGGATCCCCACCACCGTTAAATCAATGGATAGTTATTTTTGGCTGCTAGGGACTTTGAGGCATTTTCAGCTGCTTTGGCTGAATTTGGAAGTCTTTCATAGCTGCTGGAGAGTTGATGTTTGACTATGACTGCACTCTGTCACTTCGCTTACTACAGGTACACTGCAAAAAATAGGAATGTTGTTGGCATTGTCATTGAGGCTGCCACACCAGGGGAGCAACAACAGCAGCAAGCATGGAAGAACAGGACTATGGAGGGTTAAAGAAGATGGTGAAGAAGGCAGGGGGAAAAGAGTCCTTATAGCATGCGTTGTTTTGCAAAAGGATATGTCTTACCTCAATATGACAGAGGAGTAGTGTATGAGGTGGCTGCGCGTCAGCAGGCTGGCAATCACTGTTCCAGGTCACTTGTCGCATTAGCAATTGGTACCAAGCATCAGGGCAAGTAAAGAAACAAAAGACGGGTCTAGAGGAGTTGTCAATGGCAACAGCAGAATCATTATCGGCACCTGCTATCCAAGACCTCTGTTTTTCTCTCCACGGTTGTTGCCTGAGGCTGGTGAATGTTTTCATCATTTTCCATTTTTATTTCCGACTATCTTGTCATTTTGCTGATTGTGGTACCTTGCTATCTGTAAATTGGCCGCTGTATTTCCTTACATTACAACGGTGACAACATTTTAAACATTTGCACTTTGGAATGTGCAAGTTGCTATATAAGAATAAAGTTCTTTCTTTCCATTCAGTGAATATCAGAGGGTAGTAAAGCCACACTTACCTCATCTAACAGCGACATACTTTTCACAGGAATCAACACAAAACATTGGCTGGTCTTTCCTTTCCCTATCCCTGGAGTGCTGCAGCCAACTGCAACAATTCTACCTCCATGCAGTTGCACAGGGTTAACTCAGCATAGACCAGGAATCAAACCTGGGGTTTTCCCATACATTCCCTACATTTTTGCCAATTCAGCTCTGTTTGGAAAATGTGAAATACACAATATCAGGGAGGTCATTTGGCGTGTGTATTTTGTTGTTGACAGATTCAGAACACAGATTGATTGGGCCTTAAACATACACAGGAGGATTTATTAACAGCAGCACTCTTGCTAGAGAAAGTAGCTGTTGATTGAATACTTGGCTCCTCTGCTCCTCTTTCCCATTTGTGGTCTGGCCTTATCCAGCTGTTTATCTTCATCATACAACCGTTAACTTGAGCATCTCCACTGCTGCTGAAGAGCCCCTCTAGTTGTTACTGCAGGTCAGAGATCGAGCTATAACACTGTAAACTTGATTCACTGCATTGACTGAAAAATCTTGTCAAATTATCCTACAGCATTATAAGGGATCCTGGACTAAGTAATATTTGAATTTTTATAACGTCCTTCCTCCAACCTTCATATACTGTTAATTTGTGCAAACTTAGCTGCATGTATTATGACCTGCATAAGTCCCACTTGCCCATAAGCTCCACTCATTGAACTCCCTGGCCCACAAGTGTTGAATTTAAAATCCTCATCCTCATCTTCAAATCTTTTTATGGCTTCACCCCCATCAGAATATCTAGCCTCATGTCTCCATTGTCAGCTGTGGTTCAATTTGTAGACTCTAACTTTTAAGTCAAAAGGTTGAGGATTCAAGTCCCATTCTAGAGACTTTAGCACAAAATCCAGGTGGATATTTCACTGAATTAGTTTTACATGGATGGAGGTGCCTTCTTTTGGATGAGATATTAAACTAAGGCACTATATGCCTTAACATTCCATGGCATTAATCAAAGAAGAACAGGGGAACTCTCCCCAGTTTCCTGGTCAATGTTGATCCCTCAATCATTGTCACTAAAATCAGATTATCTGGTCATTAGCACATTGCTGCTTGTGGGGTCTTGCTGTGTATAAATTGGCTGTCATGTTTCCTAAATTGCATCTGTGACTAAACTTCAAAAATACTTCATTAGCTGTAAAGTACTTTGGTATGTCCTGATGTTGTGAAAGCCACAATATAAGTGCAATCTTTCTTTCTCTTATACTCTTTGCTGCTCCAGCTCTAGCCTTTTGTGATTCTTCTGTTCTATGTCCCAACATTCACAGCAGAGCACTTCAACTACCTCAATCCTCCCCTCTGGAACTCTCGCATTTAAACCCTTCCACTTTTTCATTTCTCTCACCAGCTTAAAACATTCTCAAAACCCATGTCATCAACTACACTTTCACTATCTCCCTTGAATCATTACTCCTATCCCAATTTATACTCTTTTTTTTTCCTTCTGCCCCTCCTGTGAAGCTCCTCGGGATATTTTCAATGTTAAAGATAGTGTATAAATGTCAGTTATTGATGATGAATGGGAAGAAGGCAATTTGATCCATCAAACTTTGTTGCTTCCATGTATCTAATCTATTCTTATCATGGGTTCTGCCTTACTAATTTGATAGTAGCCTGTCCTTTCCAATCCACTATTCAACAGTGACCTGCTCTCATCCACAAATGAAATTTCACCCTCCAAATTGTTCCCCTTTGTTTAAATGGCTATTTGTCTTATTGTATGAAAAATGGCTGCTCTGTTTGACCTACACACCCAATGTACCTCCAAGTAACTCATTACTTGTAAACCTGCTTTGGGACATTTCTGTTAAGACACTACATAAATGTTAAGTTTTAGATACTTACACCTTAATGGAAAAAGATGTGTGGAGTCTGTGGGGACCTTTTTCTGAGGCTGTCAGATGATAAATTATTTTTGAAAATAGGTTTCTCTTTTCTGTAGAGGTGCTTATGCGTGAAGTGTCCCTTATTTCACTGACAGCAACAGACGGAGATCTAAGCTATTTGACAGTCCCAGAAAATAAATCTCAGATGCTCCTTACTGGCCTTGTAGTGGCTAAAAGGACCTTCCTGATGAATTACAAGTTGCAGGTCAGGCCTCTCCTGCCACTTGTTTTAGTGAAGTAATGGATATTGTGCTGATAGAACAAATTAATCTTAGTGATATGTTAAAGGACACGTGAGTTTTTCTACACCATATTTTTCCCCACCATTACACCAAAGATTGCCCATTCACCTCTTTATCAAGCATTGTACTCAAATCTCTTTGCAGATTTATTTCAGGCTGCCTGTTTTCTCCATTGTTCCTTCCCCAGCCACCTCTTTCTGAGCTTTGTCATGCTGCTTTCTTGCTCCTGAGCCAATCTGATTTGGCTGGTTTCCTGGCTTGCTATGTAGCTCTGGCTTTACGAGCTTGGTGATGTTGTAAAGCTGTTGTTTTTCTTTTGTGATTTTATTCGCCCTTCTACACTGTTGAACCAATAGATAGTGGACCTCCCCTGCAGCCAGCAGCCAGTTCCTGCCTGTCTCACCTTTGGGTTTCAGCAGGACTCTCACTCCAGAACATATGCTGCCGAGAAGAGTGCCTCGCCTTAGTACAAAATGTCATTCTTCTGGGGAGACGGAAAACATAAAATATAAATATTCACGCCCAGATCACACAGTTCTCGAAGAGTACCGTATTAAATACTGCACAGTACCTTATACAACTGAGCTTTTAGCTATGGTTCATGCAGCTACTATTGTGTTAGTAACATCTGTGCAGACAATTCAAGGATGAAAGGAGGTGAGTCTCCCACACAATCGCAGTTCATGAAAGTTAATGAGACCCAAAAGTACCTGATATGGAGATGTCTACCAAGGTGGAACCAATTGGACATTACCCAATGCTCTGGCTAAGGGGCAGAAAGATTATCCCCTTTTTGTTACTTCTTTCCTCTTTGAAGCAATTTTAAAGCACATTATTGAATTCTTCCCTGCTTCCTTGCTCTCCTTGTACCCAGGCTCTCACCCATGCCACCTCCTCCTCTGCCTTACACACTGTTTGCTTCTTTCTCAGTGCCAGGTAATATTGAGATGCAGCTTCATACTTCAGGATATGTGTAGAAACTAGTTTATAAAGATGTGGGTTCAGCAACAAAGTAGCATGTGCACAAAAGTACTATGCACAAAATGAAAATGTTTACTTGAGCTTGTTGCCACGTGTAAGCGTTTACCAAAATGGGACCTGACGAGACAGGACTGAGAGAGGGTGGAGACTAGAACTTGCGTAACATGGCATTTTAAACAAATTGCTTTCCTTTCTGTTGACTTGGACTCTACCCAAACCCACTGCTGCTGCCAAGATTGTTTCCCAACACTTGGATGTTCTCAGTTAGATTATGCTTTGCAGGAAAAGACAGAATCTATTATGAAAGAAGAAAATCATTATCCGGAGTTGGATTGTTGAATAGGCTGGTGTTTTTTTTTTCTCTAGAAAAGGCTGAGGGCTGACCTGAAAGAGATCGTTAAGATTATAAAAGAGATTATGAATAGGATAGATATCGATAAGATGATTCCACTTAGTGAGGAGTCTAAAACGAGAGTCATAAATATAACATAGCTGCTAGTAAATCCAATCAGGAATTCAGAAGAACCTTTTTGACTCAGAGAATGCTTAGAATGTAGAACTTGCTGTCACATGGGGCTAGATTTTATGGCTGCAAATTGGGCAGGCCAGCACCTACACCCCAACCTCCCCCCAACAACCCCAACCTGAACATAACAGGTTGGCAATACGACATCACCACGTCCAATCTCTCTATTACTGAAGGTGTACGAGCGCTGAAATCGGAAGCCTGCCTGCCATTTTCAAATGACCAATTAACAAGCTTTGTGCATGTTAAAGAGCCACTGGTAAGGCAATATTTCGTTGCCCACTGAATTTTTTGGGAGTTGGACAGCAGTGTGTACCACCTACAAGATGCATATCAACAACACACCAAGGCTCCATCAACAGCACCTTCCAAATCCGCTAGCTCTACCACCTAGAAGGACAAAGGCAGCAGGCATATGGTAATACCACCACCTGGAAGCTCCCCACCAAGTGAGCTACCATCCTGACTTGGAAACATATTGCCATTCCCTCACTGTCACTGGGCCAAAATCCTGGAACTCCCTTCCTAACAACATTATGGGTGTACCTACACCACATGGACTGCAGCGGTTCAATAAGGCAGCACACTACCATATTCTCGAGGGTAATTAGGGATGGGCAATAAATGCTGGCCTAGCCATTGATACCCACATCCCGTGTAAGAATTTTTAAAAAATGAATGTGCAGGATTGACATAAAATTAAGAAATTAATTTCAACACAGATAAGTGTAAGTTCAAACATTTTGGTAGAAACGTAAGGAGATCACATTTCTTAGAAAATAAACCTCTAAATGGGGAATAGGAGCAAAAGGATCAGGGAGTAAAATACACAAATCACTTAATGTTGTGACACAGGGTAACGAGGTCATAACAAAAGTGAACCAAACCCCAGAGTTTATTTCTAGAGGGATCGAATTGAAAAGTAGAGAAGTTATGCTAAATTTGTCTCGGCCCTTGGTTAGGCCACACAGAGTGCATACAGTTCTGGTTGCCATATACAGAAAGGATATAGAGGCACTGGAAGGATGCAACTAAGATTTACCAAGATGTTAACAGAAATGTGAGGTTATATCTATCAGGAAATTATTGACCAGGCTGAGTCTCTTTTCTCTTGAATGGAGAAGGCTAAAAGGTGACCTAATAGAAGTCTTTTAAAATTATGGAAAGTTTTGATGAGTAGACACAGAGTGTTTCAACTTATGCAGAAGAGCAAAAGCAGAAGGCAGCAACATGAGGTAGTCTCCAAAGACTAAAACAGGGAATTCAGAAGAATCTTCCTTAACCAGGGAGTAGTCAGTGTGGAACTCGCTGCAACAGGGATTGATTAAAGATTTTTTTCCACCACTGGCAAGGCCAGCTTTTATTGCCCATCCCTGATTGCCCTTGAACAGTATGGCTTTTTAGGTCATTTCTGAGGGCAATTAAAAATCATCCACATTGCTGTGGGTCTGGACTCATGTAGGTCAGGATGGAAAATTTCCTTCTGTAAAGGGTATTAGCAAACCAGGTGGTTTATATGACAATCAATGATAGTTGTCATGGTCACCATCACTAAGAGTGGATTTTTATTCTAGAATTATTGATTGAATTTAGATTCCACCAGCTGCCATGGTGCAATTTGAACCCATGCTCCAAAAGCATTAACCTGTATTACTAGTCCAGTGACATTACCACTACACCATTGTAATGACTGAATGAAGCAGACAGATTTCAACAAGAAACAGATAAACTTTATTACAGAGAGCTGCTCAGGGGCTACATGTTTGATCAGGACTCTCATCAGGAAGCCCCACCCCCATTGCCCGCACTTAGGGCCCATTGGTTGGAGCCTCCCTGATCATTATGTGACCCCATGATAGACAGCGGAGGCGGGGGAGACTATCCCCTCCCCCTTTATTTTTTTTCAATTTCTATTTACAGAGTAACATTTGAATATCCAACAGCATATACATATATACAACTTCAAAATCAAGAACTCTGAGGTGCTCTCCTTATACGGCTAGAGTGGTGTAGCTCTTCCACATGTGATTCCTCAACGGGACTGATAGGATCTGGAACTGCAGCATGAGACACATCGTCAGTAAGTGGCAATTCAGGGTTTGGCAACTTTACAGAGACATGGGCATATCTATTCTAGGTCGATCTGTGACCTCAGGAATTGACGATTCAACATTAATCACAGGCAAAATAGTTGGCTGTTGGAATGTCCCTCTAGCATGAAAAAGATCTACGTGCGCACAGACAATTCTATCTTCCACTTGTACATGGAAAAATAATGGGCCAGTCTCTGAGACAATGGTTCCAGGAACCCAGCAAAGTCCACCTCCAAAATGTCACATGAATACCGTGTCGCCTATACTGAATGTCCGAGCTTTGCTTCATATCAACCACCATTATTAGTGGCTTCTCATTAACTTGAATTGTGACAGTGATAACTTCAGTTTCTACAGCGGTTACGTTATACAGGGAATAAATGTCAGTGTCGGCAGCTTTAGGTTCTGCTGTAGTTTTTAATACTGTCATGTTGGTTTGCTGCTTTACGGGCTGTTTGGACTTTCCCTGGCATTGCGTTACTACACGACCTTTCTTATGGTAGTAATGGTATTCTGCCTAGTTGAATTTACAGATGCCCAGTCCGTGGATACCTCTACCTCTGTAACAACTTAATCTTGTAGTCACCGTTGAAGTGTTCCTACTCGGCCTTTCCATATTTCTAACAGTGGACATTCCATCTTGCTTCAATGTTGTGGATCTGGTTTTCGCGCCATGGTCGGCGGTAGGTTCACACCCCACATGAAGAACGACACCATTATCCATGCGTTGCAAAGCCTGTGAGTCTCTCGCAGCTCTTTCCATTGTGAGGGAACTTAAAGTCAGTGTCAGCTTCAGCGAGTAAACGGTGCTGAATGGCATCATCCTGAACTCCACAAACTAATCAGTCCCGCAGTAAATCTTTTAACGTGTCCCCGAAATCGCAGTGTTCTATCAACTGCTTAAGATTTGCTACATAGGTTATGATGGACTCTCCCGAGGCCCTAACTCTGGAATTAAATTTGAAGTACCAAATAATCTATTTTGGTGCCGCAGGTTGAGGAAGGAATATTGGCCAGGACACCAGCGGAGCTCTGTGCTCTTCTTTAAATATTGACATGCAATTTGTCCGATCCACTTGAACAGGCAGACAGGGCCTCAACCGAAAGAAGAAACCAATATCACAGAAGCACAGAATTGTTACGGTGTGGAAAGAGGCCATTCATCCCTTCATGCCTGCACCAGCCCACTAAATGAGCATAATGACTTAGTGTCATTCTCCTGCCTTTTCCCTGTACATTGTTTCCATTCAAATAATCATCAAATGCCCTCTTGAATGCTTCGATTGAACCTGCCTCCACCACACTTCCAGGCAGTGCCTTCCAGACTCAAACCACTCACTGTGTTAAAAAAAGATTTTTCTCACAGCACATTTGCTTCTTTTGCAAATCACCTTAAATCTGTGCCCTCTCATTCGCGATCCTTTTCTCCCGATCCATTATATTCAGCCCCCTCATGATTGTAAACACTTCTATCAAATCCCCTCTTAGCCTTCTTCTCTCCAACAAGAACAGTCCCAACCTCTCCAATCTATCTTCATAACTGAAATTTCTCAACTCTGGAACCATTCTTGTAAATCTCTACTACATTCTCTCCATTGTGTTCACACCCTTTCTATAATGTGGCACCCAGGACTGTACACAACATTCCAGCTGAGGTTTAACTAGTGTCTTATATAGGCTCAGCATAACCTCCCTGTTCTCGTACTCTATGCTCCTATTAATAAAGCCTAGGATACTGTATGTACACAGTATGCTTTCTCCACCTGTCCTGCCACCTCCAATGATCTATGCACATATACAATCAGGCCCCTCTGCTCCTGCACCCCCTTAAGAATCGTACCCCTTATTTTATATTGTCTGTCCATGTTCTTCCTACCAAAATGCATCACCTCATACTTCTCCGCACTGAATTTCATTTGCCACCTATCTACCCACTCTACCAATTTGTCTAAGTCCGTTTGAAGTTCTACACTGTCCTCCTCGCAGTTTACAATGCTTCCAAGTTTCATATGATCCGCAAGCTTTCAAGTTGTCCCCTGCACACCAAGACCTAGATCATTAATATATATCAGGAAAAGCAAGGGCCCCAATACCGACCCCTGGGAAACTCCACAACAAACCTTCCTCCAGCCCAAAAAATACTGATTGACCATTACTCTCCATTACTCAGCCAATTTTGTATCCTCGTTGCTACTGTCCATTTTATTCCACAAGCTATAACTTTCCCCACAAGTCTGTTGTGTGGCATTGTTTTGAATGCCTTTTGAAAGTCCATGTACACCATATCAACATCATTACCCTCACTGACCTTTCCTGTTACCTCTTCAAAAAATTCCAGCAAGTTAGTTAAATACAATTTCCCATTTAGAAATCCATGCTGACTCTTCCTAATCAACACTGATTTTTCCATATAACTACTAATTCTATCCCGAATAATTGTTTCTAAAAGCTTCCCCACCACTGAACTTAAACTGACTGGTCTGTAATTGCTGGGCTTATCCTTACAACCGTTTTTGAACATGGTCGTAATGTTTGCAATTCTCCAATCCTCTGGCACGTCCCCTGAGTCTAGGGAAGACTGAAAGATTATGGCCAGTGCCCCAGCAATTTCTACTCTTATTTCTTTCAATATCCTTGGATGCATCTCATCCAGTCCCAGTGCCTTGTCAACTTTAAGTATTGACAATTTATCCAACACTTCCTCCTTATCAATTTTGAACCCTTCTAGGCACTAACAATGGAGCACTCCCTCAGGCCTGTGTTGAAGTGCCAATCTAAAGCAGGGTTTGAATTTACAATCTTCTGACTCAGGAGAGAATATTAGCAACTGAGGCATGATGACACAATAAGACTAAATGGAAGAAAGAAAGTTCTGTTCTAGAATGAAAAAAGAAAGACTTACATTTATATAGCACCTTTCATGGCCACCAGACATCCCAAAGTACTTTGCGAACGGTGAAGTACTTTTGAAGTATGGTCAATATTGTAATGTAGGAAATGCAGCAGCCAATGTGCATACTGCAAGCTCTCACAATCGGCAATGTGATCATGAATAGATTTTTTTAGTGCTGATTGAAGCATAAATATTGGTCAGGACACAGGGGGCAATTTCCCTGCTCTTCTTCAAAGTAGTACAAGATATTTTTTATATTCACCTGAGAGGCAGATAGGGCCTCAGTTTTAACATCTTGTCTGAAAGACAGCAACTCTGACAGTGCAGCGCTCCCTCAGTACTTCACTGGAGTATCAGGTTTAAAATTGTACACAAAGGCTAGCATAGGACTTGAACCCACAACCTTACCACACAGAAATATATATTCTGACAACTGAACTATGGCTGACTAGGCTTGACTTTGTTTCATTACTTTCTGACCCCAGACCTTCTTCTACCATCAATATGGCAGTCACAGAAAGTGACAGTAATGGGAGGGAACTGCACTGGGACCGCAGCCACTCCCTCTGCCCAGCCAATCAATCATGCTTGTATGCAGCTTACAGTGTAGGGATGGCCAGCAGTGGTAGGAGGAGAGAAATTGAGACTGGGGAAGCGAGGCAACAGTTGATCTGGATATCTATGTTTTCCTCATTATCCACCTGGATTGTTCACCATTTCAGATGTGATTCTGGAGGAGAATGCAATAACTCTGATCTAAACCATCATTTACTTACCTGCACACTTGTTGAGGTGGATATATCTTACATACTTACTGACTTCCAGCAAATTTATTAACCCAATATATCCAATCTAAGTCCCAAATTCCACTACCACCCCACCCTAGCTTCCACACCCCACCCACGCACCCTCCCCTCCCCTCCTCACCGCCCTTGCACCCGCCCCCCCCCCCCCCCCCCCGCCACCCACCCCCACCCCCGCCCCCACCCTCTCCTAACCAGATAGACCTACAAGGGTTACATCCTACAAAACCACTGAATTAACTTTTAGGAGTCGCAGGAGGAGCCGTGAGGTTTTATGAAGTAGAAGGGGGCTGTGCTGTGCCTGTACTAGCTCTCTGAAAAAGCCACTCACATAGATCCATTCTCCTACCCTCCTTCCATACCCTTTTATATTTTTCTTATTCTCAATATCCATCAGCATCTCCTTTAAATCTATAATGGATCCTCCTGCCTTGTTATTCCTGGTAGATCATTTCAAGTCCTAACAACCCCTGTGTGCAAAAAAAAATCCTGCTAACCTCTCTTTTCATGCTGACCTTAAATTTATTCACTTTAGTTGTCAACTCACCAAACAGTAGAAATAACTTTTCCCCTATTGACCTTATCAAGGCCCTTCATATTTCGAAATGGCTCTATCACATTTCATCTTTTTGGTGTTTGTGTTTTCCCCAGCATTTCTCCTATGAATTCCCCTGTCCACTTCTGACTGCTTTGATAAAACACCACTTACAAACATCTTCCCATACAAAATTAAGATCTTTGCCTTCGCCTGTGGTGTTTTGCAATGTTTTAAATAGTAAAAACATCCCCACATTCTTTAACTTGAACAAGATTCCCCAAAGACCAATTTCCATCCATTGTAGAATGAGTTTTTCTGTATTGTAGCCAAAGAAAACCCTGAATAAAATGAATGGAACATTGTTGTCAATGGGCTAATCATTGACCAGAAACTTACCAGGACTAGTCATATAATTAAAGTGGCCCCAAAAGCAGGTCAAAGGTTAGGTAATCTGGGGTGAGTAACTCACCTCCTGACTCTCCAGAGCCTATCCGTCATCTACAAGGCACAAACCAGGAGCCTGATGGAATATGTTCCAATTGCCTGGATGAGTACAGCTCATGCAACACACAAAACAATTGACACCATCCAGGACAAAACAGTCCACTTGAATGGCACCCCATCCAGCATTTTAAATATTCACTTCTCTATCACCAGTGCGCCACGGTTGTAGTGTTTGCCTTCTACAAAATGCACTGCAGCCACTCATGAAGGCTTCTTCAACAGTATCCCTAACCTGCGATCTCTAGCACCTTGAAGACAAAGGGAACAGGTGCATGTTGTTGCAAATATCTGGTTCAGAAGTTTTAGAATTTATGAATTAAAGTTTTAACTGTAGAAAAATGGGGGCATCTGATTGAGAAACTGATAAGCAACCCTAAAGTCAATACTATTCAAACAAGCTTGGAGTTAATTACAATTAAAAGCTAACCTATTTTGTCTTGCAAAGTCAGAGTTCATAGTAAAAAAACTTGAACAATGAATTATCCATCTCCAAGCTTGTAATAGGTCAGGGATTCTCAAGAAAGAGCTGTAAAACTCCATTAGCAATACAAATTGGTTGTATGAGGAGATGGTGGCATAGTGGTATTGTCACTAAATTAGTGTTTTAAAGGCCCAGGGAAATGCTCTGGGGACCTGGGTTTGAATCCCGCCACAAGAGATAGTGAAATTTGAATTCTGGAATTAAAAGCTGATGACTATGAAACTATTCCTGATTGTCAGAAAAATCCATTTGATTCACTAATGTCCTTTAGGGAAGAAAATCTGCTGCCCTTACCTGGTCTGGCCTACATGTGACCCCAGACCCACAGCAATGTGGTTGACTCTTAAGTGCCCTTTGAACAAGGGCAGTTATGGATGGGTAATAAATGCTGGCCTAGCCAGTGGCATCCACATCCCATGAGCGATTTAAAAAAAATATGGATTGCAGAATCAAAGAGTTGTGTTGAAAGTAAAATAATTTGTTGGTATCTAAGTTTGAATCATCCCAAAGCATATCACAATTCCATAGAGACAGTAGACTAAATTTTATGCCAGGTTTTGGGTCCTGCCAGAGTCAGTGGAGTTTAGAATGGCTTGCTGCATTTTACCGCCCTGTTCCTGCTGTGACAGGGTGTAAAATTCTGGGTGATTCTGAGTGGAACATTGGTTAGAATGTTGTTTTATTTAATGTATTTCTATGTGTTTGCTCAAAGAAACAGGCAGTTCAGTTTGGCTTTCACGAGGGAAAAGCGGCTGAAAGATTATCTCTATCTCTAGAAAGATTATGTCTAGTGAGCCAGCGGTCCTCACAAAGCATTGTGGTCAAATGCAGTCAGCTTGAATTATTAACTTAGAAAGAGCTGCACAGAAGCTGTGAGAGCAGACTAGGGGGGAAAAAACAGTCTATGTATGTCCAAAGCTAGTACAAGGAGTTGAAGAGTCCACAGTTTTTAATTCATTCATGGGATGTGGGCTTCGCTGGCTGGGCCAGCATTTATTGCCCATCCCTAGTTGCCCCTGAGAAGATGGTGGTGAGCTGTCTTCTTGAACCGCTGCAGTCCATGTGGTGTGGGTACACCCACAGTGCTGTTAGGAAGGGAGTTCCAGGATTTTGACTCAGCGACAGTGAAGGAATGGCGATATATTTCTAAGTCAGGATGGTTAGTGACTTGGAGGGGAACTTCCAATTGGCAATATTCCCATCTATCGGCTGCCCTTGTCCCTCTAAATGGTAGTGGTTGTAGGTTTGGAATGTGCTGTCAAAGGTGCCCTGGTGAATTCCTGCAGTGCATCTTGTAGATGGTACACACTGCTGCTACTGTGCATCGATGGTGGAGGGAGGGAATGTTTATAGATGTGGTGTCAATCAAGCAGGCTGCTTTGTCCTGGATGGTGTCAAGCTTCTTGAATGGTGTTGGAGCTGCACTCATCCAGGCAACTGGGGAGTATTCCATCACACTCCTGAGTCGTGCCTTGTAGATGCTGGACAGACTTTAGGGAGTCAGGAGGTGAGTTACACGTCACAGGATTCATAGCCTCTGACCTGCTCTTGTAGCCACAGTAATTATATGGCTAATCCAATTCAGTTCCTGGTCAATGGTAACCCCAAGGATATTGATAGTGGGGAATTCAGTGATGGTAATGCCATTGAACATCAAGGTTAGTTGGCTGGATTCTCTCTTGTTAGAGATGGTCATTTTCTGACACTTGTGTGGTGCAAGTGTTACTTGCCACTTGTCAGCCTAAGCCTGGATATTGTCCAGGTCTTGCTGCATTTGGACATAGACTGCTTCAGTATCTGAGGAGTCACGAATGGTGTTGAACATCGTGCAATCATCAGCGAGCATCCCCACTTCTGACCTTATGATGGAAGGAAGGTCATTGAAGCAGCTGAAGATGGTTGGGCCAGGACACACACCCTGAGAAACTCCTGCTGTGATGTCCTGGAGCTGAGATTTCTGACCTCTAACAACCACAACCATCTTCCTTTGTGCTAGGTATGGCTCCAACCAGTGGAGAGCTTTCCCCCGATTCCTATTGACTCCAGTTTTGCTAGGGCTCCCTGATGCCACACTTGGTCAAATGCGGCCTTGATGTCAAGGGCAGTCGCTCTCACCTCACCTCTGGAGTTCAGCTCTTTTGTCCATATTTGAACCAAGGCTGTAAAGAGGGCAGGAGCTGAGTGGCCCTGGCGGAACCCAAACTGGCCGTCAGTGAACAGGTTATTGCCAAGCAAGTGTCGCTTGTTATCATTATTGATGACCCCTTCCGTCACTTTACTGATGATCGAAAGTAGACTGATGGGGTGGTAATTGGCTGGATTGAATTTGTCCTGCTTTTTGTGTAATTTGGGTAATTTTCCGCATATCTGGGTAGATGCCAGTGTTGTAGCTGTACTGGAACAGCTTGGCTAGGGGCACGGCAAGTTCTGGAGCACAAGTCTTCAGTACTATTGCCAGAACATTGTCAGGGCCCATAGCCTTTGCAGTATCCAGTGCCTTTAGCCATTTCTTGATATCACGTGGAGTGAATCGAATTGGCTGAAGACTGGCATCTGTGATGCTGTGGTCCTCTGGAGGACTCATGAGGCCCTTAAAGAAAATTGGAGAGTTGCTTAGCCAAAAGTTAATGGAAGCCTCCCCATGTAACTTGCACTATGAGGAATAGCTGTAACACTAAGGGGAATTAAGTTAAATTCTGGTGTGCTGTGGCATACTTTTTGGGTTGGTCCCAGGAAAAGTGAATAAATCTTCAAGGTTTGGTAAGATGAGGGAACTCTCGGGGGGATGTGAAAAGAAAATTGAGTTTGCAGTCTAAGTCTTTATAAACTGTGGTGTTAAGTTAGTAGCACTCGCTTTGCTTAAGCGTTTTATATATGCAATAAAGTTTGTTTTTACTTAAAAATGTGGAATCTTGTGGCGTAGCTCTGTCAGTTAATTACTGGGTGTTCAGATTTCTTCTTTAAACACCAGGCCTTAAGTTCCTCAGAGTTGCAACCAGAGTCAGATTGCCACTCCGTTCCTACTTTCTCACCTGAATTTTTTTCAATCCTATCTCGCCCAACCTTCTGCTCAGTTGGACAGGATCCAGGCAGTGCAGCACATACCCGAGGTCAGGAGTCGGGCCTTGTGGTGGGGTGTGGGGAGTCCCAGTTGGAGGGGCAAAACAAAAACAGAATTACCTGGAAAAACTCAGCAGGTCTGGCAGCATTGGCGGAGAAAAGAGTTGACGTTTCGAGTCCTCATGACCCTTCAACAGAAGTTCTGTCGAAGGGTCATGAGGACTCGAAACATCAACTCTTTTCTTCTCCGCCGATGCTGCCAGACCTGCTGAGTTTTTCCAGGTAATTCTGTTTTTGTTTTGGATTTCCAGCATCCAGCAGTTTTTTTGTTTTTATCCCAGTTGGGGGGGGTTGGGAAGAGTTCCGAGGTGGAGGGAATCCCTTGTGGAGAGGTGGCGGGGGAGATCCATGGGGTAGGGAAGAGCTCCGTTGGGAGTGAGGGGGAGTTCCATGTTGGGTTGGGGGAATACGGTGGGGGAAATCCCATGGAAGGAAATAACGTGGGAGGGGGGAAATCCATTGTGGGGGGAGCCCCATGAGGGTGGGGATTTTTTGTGGGTGCAGGGAGACCCTGTGGAGGGGGTAGTCCGTTGGGGGGGGGGTAGTTCTGCGTGGGTTCTGGAGTGTGGGGGGAATCCCATCAGGAGGTTGGTTTGGGTTTGTACAATGGCTACCAAGAAGCTAGAAAAGGCTTTAATCCTTCTAACTTTTTCCAGGTAACTATTGATATACCACAGGTGGAACCATCCAAAGTTTGCGATTTAAGTCGTATTTTCCAATGGTTCCCAGTGCAAGGCAATTGCCCATTGGAAGTTTGAACTTCTCAAGCAATTGCCATGCAAACCTTACTGGGAACCTCCAGGTGGAGGGAACCCCCGCGCATCTTTGGGGGTACTCCCTAGTTACACTGCCTGGAGCTCGGAAGCTACAGCCCATTAACCATCCCAAACAGGATCGTAACACTGTGTGCGCTTGGAAATATATTGCTGTTCCTTCATCGTCGCTGGGTCAATCAGACAGCACTGTGGGTGTACCACCACAAGGGTGACAGCAGTTCCATAAGAGAGATCAACCCACCTTCTTGAGAGTAATGAGAGGTAAGCAATAAAAGCTGGCCTTGACAGTGACACCCACATCCTGTGAACGAATGAAGAAAAAGCTCACACCATTAAATAATTCAGCAAAATCAAACCCAAGGCTCACAAAAAGACAGAAACATCTGAAAGCACACACAAATTCACTTCAAAGCCCACATTAAAACCAGTAAGTTTAGACTTGCTTACTATGAACATAGTTCTTTGTCATTAGGCTGCCAGTTTACCTGAGGAAAACAAACTCATATCTGTTTTCTTGGTGCCTACTTGTACATGTTGTTTTCCTGGCTTGATTCCATTGTTTGAGCACCCTCAGCAATGGCATACTCAATCCTGCCTCTTCTAGAATAAACAGAAACGAATTAGCAATAAGAGAATGCTACAGAGGTGATCTAGCTTCCCCTCACAATATCCCAATCTCTGGACTTATTAAAAAGACAGCAGGGTAGATTGTGACGGTGCAATAATGTAAATGTGTGACATTGAATCAACAGCTGTATTACATCTGTCCTGATTTTTAATGCCATTGAAGTCAAGGCTGCTGATTTATGATCACCTGTGTTACGCCATCACACAAAGTCAAGGTCTACACCAATGTGTTAAGAGTTCCTTCAGTCCATGTGTGATATAATCAAAGTAAATGTATTTGTGATACTTTTCTCCCCTCCTCCAGGTACCATGCACGAAGACGTGTTGGCGACAATAGACTTCCATTGGATTGGTCCATGATTATGCTTGGCAAATTACTGCAGTGGTTGTTGCTTTCTGCAGTATGGCTGACCAGGAAACTCTCCCACTCTTACCATCAGGTTTTTTTGGAAGGGTTTACAGGCATATAATCAATCTGTTTGGCCACATTAAAAGCCTTTCTTGGTCACCAAGTCCTTAAGTGGGACTTGAACCCAGATCTTCTGGCCCAGAGACAGCCCCACTACCCATTGGGCGACAAGACCTCCACTTTGTGTCTATCCCTAACTGGTGTAAATATTTTGCATTATTAAGATTATAACCACATTCCACTGAGACCAGGTAGAATCAATTTTCTGAGGAAACACTCCTGGCAGAAACTCCCATTTCCTGAAGGTACATATCGAGGAATCAGACCAATCTGATTTATCCGCATTGTCCCTTTTAAAGATACATCAACCAATGATGCCCAATGGAGACATCAATTGAGAACTCAGTAGAGGCAAGAGCTTACATTTCTCAGTGGCCAAACCCAACTCAAAACCCAGACAGAGATCCATGACACTGGATCTCTGTTCATTTAGCGTCATGTGTAATCTTGCAATGCTAGATTTGAAAGGTGCCAGATGGCTCTGTCAATTCCTTATGAAGCCAACAGGACCTCACAATGCCACCCCCCTCCGCCGAGTTCACATGAGCATAGCACTGAACCATGTCCCCAGCCCTCGGAAATAAACATCCAGTGTCTAGTGACCATGTCCTTTAGAGGTGTGGTTTTAAAGAGCCTCATGTACAGTTAGGGACATTTGGAGGATACGTTCTCACTATTTCTCCAGTGATATCTTTTTCTGTTGCTACTTAGGTTGTCAAAAAGGCTTTGGGCAATGGTTTATTCACTCTGAACCACCTTCAGAACGTTAGTACAAAGGGGTTCCCATTTGGAAAAAGAATAGACGGGCCTATGGAGGGGCCAAGCAGACCACCCACTTACTAAAATCCACGGCCAGGTGCAATCTGTGAGAACTATTCGTTAAACATCTATTTTTCTTTTTAAAAAATCTTATCAACTTGGAATTATCACTAGAAGAATGAAAAGGGTAATTGAGAACCAATGCTTTCAAACAAAGAGTTATTTGAACTTTACCACAATTGATTTTTTAGGCAGAGACTATTTAAAATGGAATTGGTTTTGTATTTTGAAAGAACATAAAAAGACACTGGGAAAGGGCATGGAAATGTGATCAGAGTTCCAAGCACAGGCATAGACATGATGGGCCAAATAGCATCTTTCTGTGTTATAATTTCTAGAATTCTATGATTGGATCCTATTTTTAAAAGTAAAAAAAAATACTCACTAACTTCAGGATCTTTTGTTTGTGTCTTTTTTGCAGATTTGATTTATGAACACTCATGATTGAGGATCATCGATAAATAACAGGAAGACAACAAAGGATGACTTACATCGACGGATCCACAGCAAGAATTCAACACCTTGAGAAGAGGGAATGGAAGAAAATCTTAACAAGGAAAAAATATTGAAAAGATATCCCTGAGAAATATCTTTAAATGATGCCACTGTTAATACTTCCATTTTTCCTCAAATGTTCTTAGTTAAGTCGCTGTAATGTACTTCCTTTGTCTTTGTCCTCATTTGCACAATTCTCACACCCTCATTCCTGAGCCGAGTGCCAAGGTCAATGTATTGATACCTGAGGACACCTTTCACACCTCACTGCTCAAACAATCCTAATTGAGAATTCCACTCACGTCGCCCTGATGGTTCAGAGCTCTATATTGAGATAAAACTCTGATTTGAACTTTCATTACTTGAAGTAGTCATTCACCGTGGTGTTGAAGAGAAGCCATTTCACCTTCTCATAAATCCACCCTGAACTCTATTTCATACGAAGCACAGGTATGATGAGCATAACTTCATATATACCACATTAGATTGATGCATGGATATAATATCCCATCTCTTATAAAGCATCATATATTGATAATGTATGGAAATAATATTCCATGCTTTCTTTTCCATTATACAATGCACACTGGTAAGATCTGGGTCTACAATCCTTTTCGGTAAATAAAGTTCTTTGTTTTTGAACCTGTGTTAGGATTCTTTATAATCCAAAATTGATGGAAAGGAAGAATTGCTATTGAAGTTTCAAAACACAAATGCGTCACTCTTCAAGGTAAGTTAGATGCTCTGCTTTTTAAGGACAGGAGCATTATGTAAATCAATAAAATATCCTGCTGTTAAGGTGGTGCTGAGTAATACATCAACAGAAGGAAAGAACTTAAATTGATATAGTGTCTTTCACATCCTTAGGATGTGTCCCAAAATGCTTCACAGCCAATGAATTACTTTTGAAGTGTTGTCACAATTACTTTCTCACAGAATCACAGATTTGTTGCAGCACAGAAGGAGGCCATTTGGCCCCTCATGTCTGCACCAGATCTCCAAATCAGCAATTCACCTAGTGCCAGGTGCCTTCTCCACAGAACCCTGCACATTGTTTCATTTCAGATAATAATCAAATTCCCTCTTGAATGCATCAATTGAACTTGCCTCCACGACCCTCTCAGCAGCATATTCCAGGTCTTAACCACTCCATGTGTGAAAATGTTCTCATGTCTCAATTGTTTCTTTTGCCAATTACTTTAAATCTGTGCCCCCATGTTCTCAATCTTTCCATCAACGAGAACAGTTTTTCTCTGTCTACGCTATCTAGACCCCTATTATTTTGAATACCTCAATCAACTCTCCTCAACCTTCCCTTCTCCAAGGAAAACAGTCCCAACTTCTCCAATCTGTCTACATAAGTGAAGTTCCACAAACCTGGAACCATTCTAGTGAATCTTTTCTGCACTTTCTCTAATGCCTTCACATCTTTCCTAGGGTATGGTGCCCAGAAGTGGACACAATACTTCAGATGAGACTGAACCAGTATTTTATACGGGTTTAGCATAACTTCCTTGCTCTTATGCCTCTATCCTTCATTAATAAAGTATAGGATATTGTATGTTTTATAAGCCACACTCTCAACTGTCCTGCCTCCTTCAATGACTTAAGCACCAATACACCCAGATCCCCCTGCTCCCATGCCCCCTTTAAAATTGTGCCCTTTGCTTTATATTGTCTTTCCTACCAAAATTAATCACTTCATACTTTTCTGCATTGAATTCCGTTGTCACTATTCCATCAACCTGACTATGTCCTTTTGAAGTTCTACACTATCCTCCTCACAGTTACCAACACTTCCAAGTTTCAGATCATCTGCAAATTTTGAAATTGTGCCCTATACACAGAAGTCTATGCCATTAATATATATCAGGAAGACCAAGGGTCCTAACACTAACTCTTGGGGAACTCCACTACAAACCTTCCTCCAGTCTGAAAAAATTAATCATTACTCTCTGTTTCTTGTCACTCAGCCAATTTCATATCCAAGTTGCTACAGTCCCTTTTATTCCATAAGCTATAGCTTTTCTCACAAGTGTGTTGTGTGGCACTGTTTTGGAAATCCATATAACCACATTAACTTCACAACTTCATCAACCCTCTCCATTACCTCATCAAAAAATTCCAGCAAATTAGCTAAAAACAATTTGCTCTTAACAAATCCATGTTCACTTACCTTAATTAACCCGCATTTGCCCAAGTGACTATTAATTTTGTCCCAAATTATTGCTTCTAGAAGTTTCTTGACCAACAAAGTTAAACTGACTGGCCCTGTAGTTGCTGGGTTGTTTATCTTTACATTTTTTTTTGAACAAGGGTGTAACATTTTCAAGTCTCCAGTCCTCTGAATCTAAGGAAGATTAGAAATTTCCACTCTCACCTCCCTTAGTATCCTTGGATGCACCTCATGCATTCCTGGTGCCTTCAAATTTAAGCGCAGACATCTTTTCCAATACCTCCTCATTATCAATCTTAAACCCTCCAAATGTCTGAACTACCTCCTGTTTCACCAGGACCTGTGCAGCATCTTTTTCCTTGGTGAAGACAGATGCAAAGTATTTATTTAATACCTCAGCCATGCTCCCTGCCTCCATGTGTAAATCCTCTTTTTGGTCACGCATCGGTCCCACTCCTCCTTACACCACCTTTTTACATTTTAAATGCCTATCGAAGGCTTTCGGAATTCCCTTTTATGTTAGTTGCCAGTCTCTTGTCTTACTCCCCCTTTGTTTCTCTTATTTGCTTTTTCACTTCCCCACTGAACTTTCTATATTCAGCCTGGGTCTCCATAGTATTATCCACCTGACACTTGTCACAAGCACACTTTTTCTTCTTCATTGTAATCCCTACCTCTTTTGTCTCTAGGGAGCTCAGGATTTGACACGCTCAGCAGCCAATTGGTACACAGGAAAACTCAACAAAGAGAGAATGAGATGAATGAGCAGTTAATCTGATTTTAGTGGTGTTGGTTGAGGAAGAAATGTTGGCCAGGATACTGCAAGAGCTCCCTGCTTGTCTTTGAACAATCTTTAAAGTTTTATTATGAGCAACTGCATATAATGGCCAATTGCTAAGGAAAGTTTGTAACTTCCATGGTCAAACATATTTTTCCAGATGACTAGAAAGTAGCCAATGCTCAAGAGGGAATAGATGGACTGGCATGTAATTGCCAGGCTTATCCTGCTCCCATTTTTTGAATAGGGGTGTAACATTTGCAATTCTCCAGTCCTCTAACGCCACCCCTGTATCTCTTGAGTGTTGGAAGATTGTGGCCAGCACCTCCACAGTTTCAATCCTACTTAACTCAGCAATCTAGGATGCACCCGGGGTGAATTGTGTACTGCCAGCAATGCCCGCAGAAACTTAATAACCTCATGTGTGTGGTCAAGATCAATGAATAGATTTCACACAACATTTCGCACCCATCCCATACACATCACATCTCACGTTCACCAAATCGTCGGCCCTTCACGCTGCTCAATGCAGCAGACTCCCACCACCCGCCCAGCGGCACTCTCTAGCATAAGCATTCAGGCCTACCATTCACATACTGCACCTTACTCAGAAGCACCTTCAAATGCTGCCAGCATCAGGGTGGCAGCATTTGTGCTCCCACCACTGCCACTCTGCAGGTGCCCTTGCGATGCCTCTCCCCCAATCAGCCCAGACTTCTGCTGCCCATGTTGAGATGGTGCAGTCCAAACACAGGCCCTCAAAGTCCAGAGCTGCTTGAGGACATCCCCAAAGGCTATTTGCAATCTCCCAGCTGAAAGTCAGCCACCTTCCACTAGTCATGCAGCAACCATTGGGCAAACACACAGTACAGAAGCACTAGGGCAGCTAAAGGCATCAATCTGTATTACAGATACTAAGGGAATTCACAAGGTTGAACAATTCAATTCTCTTTGTATAAATGGATGTGTTGTTAGATAAAGATGTTAAAGAGATGGTTTTCGTGGACAGTTTTTATTGTATGGTGACCATGTGGATACTATGATGACATTGAGTCTCAGATGCATATGATGATAGGGAATGGTGGATCACTGGTGGCCAGGGGAAGTAACTTCATTGAAAATGGATTCTGATAACGCACTGTCTGACAGCCTATCCAGCTAGAAGGGTCATAGGATACATCTCATTTGCTCTCTCCAATTCTTCCTCTTCCCCACAAGATGACTCCTGGAAACCTGGAGACTAAAGCAGTGTCCTCATAGTAGTCATGTTGTGTAGAATGCAGCAGATCACCATGGAATTCGAGATTGGCTCCAATTGTACTGGAGGGCTCCCCCCTGAGCAGTCCAGGCAGTGAAACTGCTGCTTCAGTAGGGCAATTTCCTGATCCACCATGTTCCTCCTGGTGGCTCTGTGGCTTTTGTGGTACTTGCACTCTCCTTGCAGCCTGTGATGGCAGAGAGAGTGGTCAGTCAGCAACATGTAGAGGCAGGAGTGAGCAGCCTCTGGTTCCTAAGGGTGAGATGAAGATGGCGGGAATGGCTGATTGGCACAGGGATAGTGCATTGTGGTGACTGCCAGTGTAGCAGGCATTCACCAAGGTGATATTCTAGGTCAGGTTGTAGGAGGTGGCAGAGTTCAGTGATCACCTCCTTGTTGAAATCTCAGGCATTGCTCATGGGTCAGATGGAGGTAGGGGAAGTGCTTCTGAAAAACCATTGCTGGGTAGGGCCTTCTCTGTAGATGCCTCCTCATCTTCCTTTTTTGCAGCCTCTGCACCATCTCACAGTCATTGAACAAACCAAGAGGCACTGCAACCACATCCCCCATACCTCGTTCACCAAATTCTGTGTTCTGCCTGATTTTAAGCACCAGCTATTGCAGCTGAACACATGTTCTTTGGTGATGGACACACAAGTATATTGAATGCACCCACAACTTTCAAATTAGCCAATAGGATTGAGTGACATCATGACCAGTTCAGCTGCTTCCAGTGCATGCAGGGGATGCCATTCTTCCAAGAATGTGGTGCACCAGAAACAGCTGGAGGTATAGCCTGCAACACTTCGAGGGCCTTCAATTTCCACACCGCCATCTGAAGTAGTGCTATGGATTTGGGTTTTATGCCCTTCCTCTTTAAAAACTATTCATTGCTCCATCACATTTCTGCCTACCAGTCTTTATCTCCAATTTACCCAGGTCACATCTCTCCACAGTTTGCTGAAATTGGCTCTCCTTCAGTAAAGTTTTTATATTCTAGGTGGTTTGTTTTCTTTTCCATCACTAATCTAAACCTCATAATAATATGATCATTATTCCCAAGATGCTCCCCAACTGTGGCATCCTCCACTTGACCTATTTCATTCCCCATAACTAGATTCAATAATGTCTATTTCCTAGTTGGAAACAAGCAAATTCTCCCAAACATGTGTAAGGAATTCTTCCTCTTCACTGCCCTTAATGTAATCACTGACCCATCCAATATTTAGGTAATTAAAATCTTTTATTATTAATATTCAATAGTTTTTAACCCCTCCATAATTTCATTGCAAATCTGCTCTTCATATTCCCAATATTTAGTGTCCTGTAATATACACCAACTAATCAGGTGCTTGATAGCACAGAGCTTGAATATTGTTGAAAAGAGAAACATGTGCCCAATCCTTTTCATCCTGCACTCATCAGGACAAACACAAAAATGCCAAATTTCAAGTGATCACTACAACTTATACCACAGGTGAAAAGGAGTGCTGCATGGTTGGCAGGTCGACTCTGACTGACCAAGGGGTGCCATGGGAAAAACAATGGGGAAGTATAGGCTCCTCATGCTTCTGGATAATTCGAACAAGAAGCAAAGCTTGAACAGCATGTCTCTCTTTTTAGCAAATAATGTCACACCTTCTTTATTGTTTCTCAACTACATGTAGTACAAGATTAAAGAAGTTACATTTCTTCAAAGTGGCTGGGCCACAGTTTGTGTACTGTCAGCAGTCTGGGAGGCCCATTTTAGAAAGGCTATTAAAATTATAGTGTACATAGCATAGATTCATCAGAATAATACTAGGACTGAGAAACTATAATGATGAAGAGAAACTTGAGATCCAGGGATTATTTCCAATGGCGCAGAGAAGGTTAAAAGGAGCTTAAATAGAGAAAGAAGGGTTTTAATAGTGTGAATAAGGAAGTATTATTTCTTCTGGGTTGAAAACCAATGACGACAGATCATCAATTTATGCAGAGTTGTTGGAGTGTTGAACACATTGCCACAGGGATCCTTAAGGGTATGGTAGCAGAGTAGTTATGTTAATACAGATGCTGGCCTAATGATCCAGAGCCATGGACTCAAATCCCACCACAGCAGCATAGGAATGCAGCTGATGGAACAAAAATCTGAAATATAAACCTCAACCAGAATCTTGTTGATGCAGCGGACCCAAAATCCAGGGGTAACCCAGCCTCAGATGTTTGTGGGACCCCAGGCTGAATTTCTTCAGCTATCCATGCAGTGAGGTGAGAGTGAATGCCTTTGACATCAAGGCAGCATTTAGCCAAATGTGGCATCAAGGGGATAGTGGAGTAATCCAGAGGTAATGCTCTGGGGGCACTGGTTCAAATTCCAGCAGAACAACTGGCAGAATTAAAATTCAATGAATAAAACTAGTCTCAGTAATGGTGACCACGGCAACTATCATTGATTGCCATAAAAACCCATCTGGTTCACTAATGCCCTTTAGGGAAAGGAATCTGTCATCCTTACCTGCTCTGGCCTATGTGTGACTTAAGACCCACAGCAATGTAGTTGACTCTTAACTGCCCTCTGAAATGGCCTAGCAAGCCATTCAGTTTCAAGGACAATTAGAGATGGGTTACAAATGCTGGCCTTGCCAGCCACACTCACATCCTGTGAATGAATAAAGAAGGAGCCTGTGGCAAAATGGAAATCAATGGAAATCCGGGGCAAAACTCTCCACTGGCGGGAGACCTACCTAGCACAAAGGGTGATCATTGTGGCTAATGCAGGCCAATCATCTCAGGCCTAAGACAGTGATGCTGAAGTTTCTCGGGGTAATGTCATCAGCCCAGCTATCTTCAGCTGTTTCATCAATAACCTTCCCTCCATGTTAAGGTCAGATGTGGGAATAATCACTGATAATTATACAGTGTTCAATTTCATTAGCAGATCCACAGATAATGAAGCAGTCCGTGTCCAAAGGTAGAAAGACTTGGGACAACATTCTGGCTTGGCTGTTAAGTGGCAAGCAATAGTTACACTACATTAGTGCCTGGCTTTCGTAATTTTGGGGCAAGACCCCAGATGCTAGTAAGGGTAACTTGGCAGGCTTGACTGTGGACAGGGTGTGCCATTGCCAAACCTGGTGCCTACCTCGATGAGGGTGCTCCATCCAGTTTTATTCCTTTTCAACTTTTCTGTGGCGGCTTGTGACAACTGAGTAGCTTGCTAGACCACTTCAGAGGGCAGTTAACAGCATTGCTGTGGGTCTGGATTCACACGTAGGCCAGACCAGGTAAGGGCAGCAGATTTCCTTTCCTGTTGGATAATAGTGAACCACATGGGTTTTTAATGACAGCCTGTTGACAAAAATGAACTTCTCGCACTTATTGTTGGAGGTGAAGCTGGAGGAGACAGGGGAGAGGTGCCTAAGGCAGTCTGCAGTGCAGGAAAGGCAGGGGAGGTTTTCTTTGCATTCCAGGGTTATACTTACCTTCAATATGATGCATTATCTGCCCCAGTCCAAAACCAGTTTATCTCCCTCTAGAAGCCAGCACAGACTCTGGGCTGAATTAAATCCCCAAAATGGCCATCTTGGGGTCAGAACAAAGGCTAAGATTCCACAAATCTGAAGGCTGCCTGGCTTTCGAATTAAAAGTCACTCTATTTTTAACACATGTTGGCAGGGTTTCCCACATACACTTCAGAAAATCAGTTAAGGAGTACTGAATCCATGATATGTGTGCATTTACCATAGTATTCATGAGGCAGGAGAAGCAGGAATGCTTCCGCCAGGCCCAACAAGCTACCCAATGAAACACCCCTCCTTGTGATAGTATCCCCCTTCCAACCATCGGAACACCTCAGCCCAACGACCATGTACTCCCAAGTAGCCATTGGATCTGCACCACACCCATTCCAACAACCATGGGCAGCCTGATGACTTTTGGTGACTGGGCTTCATTTACAATAAAATTGAAGAGCTGCTGAAGCTAGTCAGTTCTGAAATGGAGCTTTGCCAATAGATGGGAATGGAAAATCCAGAATTCCTCCTGGGACCAAGCAGGTACTGAGCTCATAAAGATGGGGTTAACCAATAGTGGGGAGGGAGTCATGCATGGATCAGCAGCAGACTGGACCATTTTTGTTAGTTTTGGAGGCACATTCACCAAATGAAAACAAACTTACTGGACCTTTAAAGTTCAAATGCTTTGCCTGGTGTCTGGTTAAGCCTATGAGTTGCTGTTGCCTTAATCGAGATTAGTTTGGGAATTTGTTAAAAGCTATGATAATAGTAATTTGTAGCCATGTGTATATATGTTTTAACCTGTGTAAGTTAATAAAATGTTTCATTTCGTTTAATGTAAAACCTCGAGAACTGGTGATCTGATACCTGAAGTTAGAGTCGCATCTCAAACATAATACTGAAAATTATGAGTTATGACAGCAGTTTCTCTCTGGGATTTTTTTAAGTAATGCAGCTTTACGAACTGTTCAGTCATAACAATTGCAGGGCCACATTTGACCGAATGTGGCATCAAGGAGCCCTAACAAAACTGGAGTCAATGGGAATCAGGAGGAAAACTCTCCACTGGTAGGAGTCACACCTAGCATGAAGGAAGATGGTTGTGGTTGTTGAAGGTCAGAAATCTAAGCTCCAGGACATTTCTGCAGGAATTCCTCAGTGTAGTGTTCTAGGCCCAACCATCTTCAGCTGCTTCATAATGATCTTCCTTTCATCATAAGGTCAGGAGTGGAGATGTTCCCTGATGATTGCACAATGTTAAGCACCATTCTCAACTCCTCAGATACTGAAGCAGTCCATGTCCAAAGGCAGCAAGATTTAGTCAAATTCCGGGCTTGGACTGACAAGTGGCAAGTAACATTCACGCCACACAAGAGCCAGGCAATGAGCGTCACCACTTGACATTCAATGGCATTACCATCACTGGATCCCCAACTATCAATATTCTGGAGGTTACCATTGACCAGAAATTGAACTGAATTCGCCATATAAATTCTGTGGCTGTAAGAGCAGGTCAGAGGCTTGAAATCTTGTTGTGAGTAACTCACCTCATGACTCCACCATCTACCAGGCACAAGTCGGGAAGGTGATGGAATAATCTCCCCATGCCTGCATGAGTGCAGCTCCAACAACACTCAAGAAGCTTGACACCATCCACAACAAAGCAGCCCACTTGATTGGCACCCTATAAACAAACATTCACTCCTTCCACCATCGACGCACAGTAGCAGCAGTGTATACCATCTACAAGATGCACTGCAGAAACTCACCAAGGCTCCTTCGACAGCACCTTCCAAACCCACGATTACTACCACAAAGAAGGACAAGGGCAGCAGATGCATGGGAATACCACCACCCGCAAGTTCCCTTCCAAGCCACACACCATCTTGACTTGGAAATATATCGCCATACCTTCACTGTCGCTGGGTCAAAATCCTGGAGCTCTCTCCCTAACAGCTCTGTGAGTGTACATCACATGGACTGCAGCGATTCAAGGAGGCAGCTCACCACTATTTTCTCAAGGGCAGTTAGGGATGGGCAATAAATGCTACATCCCACGAATGAATAAAAAATAAATCATAATTTATATAAAGTGATGTCTTAGAGCTTTTGATTTATTCCTAAACTCATCCAGAAAAACATGCAGGAAAGAAGGAAGAAAGTATGGTTTGCATTTATAAAGTGCCTTTCTTGACCTCTCTGGATGTCACAAAGTGCTATAACAGCCAATTATAAGTATTTTTCTGAAATGTACTTGTTGTAGTGTGGAAATGCAGCAACCAATTTGCACACAGCAAGGTCCTCAAAAGAACATCGTGATAATGACCAGAAAATCTGTTTAGCGATGATTGTTGAAGGATGAATGCAGGCTAAGACACAAGGGAGAGCTCTCCTGCTGTTTGAAAGGTGACTCAGGCTGTGGAATTTTCCCAGAATTGTACTAAGTGCAGTAGCGGGCGGGTAAAATGGAGTCCTTACCCTCTGCTGAAAATGACGGGTTTTCACACCTTATCTTCCCAATCCTGCCTCCTTATTGATGTATTCAGAATCAGAATCACAGAATCACAGTGCAGAAGAGGCCCTTTGGCCCATCGAGTCTGCACAAATACTTGAGAAACACCTGACCTACCTACCTAATCCCATTTACCAGCACTTGGCCTATAGCCTTGAATGTTAAGACTTGCCAAGTGCTCATCCAGGTACTTTTTAAAGGATGTGAGGCAAGCCGCCTCCACCACCCTCCCAGGCAATGCATTCCGGACCATCACCACCTTCTGGGTAAAAATGTTGTTCCTCATATCCCCCCTAAACCTCCTGCCCCTCACCTTCAACTTATGCCCCCTTGTGAATGACCCTTCAACTAAGGGGAACAGCTGCTTCCTATCCACCCTGTCCATGCCCATCATAATCTTGTACACATCGATCAGGTCGCCCCTCAGTCTTCTCTACTCCATCAAAAACAACCCAAGTCTATACAACCTCTCTTCATAACTTAAATGTTTCATCCCAGGCAACATCCTGGTGAATCTCCTCTGCATCCCTCCATCCTTCCTATAATGTGGCAACCAGAACTTCACACAGTACTCCAGCTGTGGCCTCACCAAGGTTCTATACAAATCCAACATGACCTCCCTACTTTTGTAATCTATGCCTCAATTGATAAAGGCAAGTGTCCCATATGCCTTTTTCACCACCACAGTAATGTGCCCCTCTGCCTTCAGAGATCTATGGACACACACACCAAGGTCCCTTTGTTCCTCAGAACTTCCTAGTGCCATGCCGTTCATTGAATACTTCCTTGTCAAATTACTCCTTCTAAAGTGTATCACCTCACACTTTTCAGGTTTAAATTCCATCTGCCACTTATCTGCCCATTTGACCATCCTATCTATATCTCCCTGTAACTCTTTTGAGTACAAACATGTTTCCATCTGTTCCTATTCAGATGAAGTTACATTGTTTCATAGTTTGCCATTGTGAGATTTGAACTCTTGATCATGGGGTTACAAGCCCAGTACCATAACCACTTGGCTATTTTGGCCAAGCCAAATGAAATTATTGAACTGAGTCACAGTAGCTGGAGCTTGTAACTCTTTCAAGTACAAACACGTTTCCATCTGCTCCTTTTCAGATGAAGTTACATTGTTAGATAGTTTGCCATGGTGAGATTTGAACTCTTGATCTTGGGGTTACAAGCCCAGTACCATAACCACTTGGCTATTTAGGCCAAGCATCATACCTCCCTGTAGCCCAAGTCACTCAACCTCACTGTTAACCACCCGGCCAATCTTTGTGTCATCCGCAAATTTACTAATCCTACCCCCCACATTGTCATCTATGTCATTTATATAAATGCCAAATAATAGGGGACCCAGCACAGATCCCTGTAATACGCCACTGGATACTGGCTTCCAGTCACTAAAGCATCCTTTTGTCATCACCCTCTGTCTCCTACAACTAAGCCAATTTTGAATCCACCTTATCAAATTACCTTGTATGCCCTGTGCATTTGCCTTCTTTATAAGTCTCCCATGTGGGACCTTGTCAAAGGCTTTGCTGAAATCCATATAAACTACATTAACTGCACTACCCTCATCTACACACCTGGTCACCTCCTCAATAAAATCAATCAAATTTGTTAGGCATGACCTCCCTCTGACAAAGCCATGCTGACTATCCCTGATCAAACCGTGCCTCTCCAAGGGGAGATAGATTCTTTCCTTCAGAGTTTCCTCCAATAGTTTCCCAACCACTGATGTGAGACTCACTGGCCTGCAGTTCCCTGGCTTACAACCCTTCTTAAATAACAGAACCACATTAGCTGTTCTCCAGTCCTCTGGCCCCTCCCCCGTGGCCAGAGAGGAATTAAAAATTTGGGTCAGAGCCGCTGTGATCTCCTCCCTTGCCTCCCTCAGCAATCTGGGACACAAATCCCTGGACCTGAAGATTTGTCCACTTTTAAGCCTGCCAATACCTCCAATACCTCGTCACTCCCTATATCAATTTGCTCAAGAACCTCGCAAACTCTCTCTCCGATTTTGATACCTTCATACTCATTCTCTTGGGTGAAGACGAGCATAAAGTATTCATTCAACACTCTAATGGTGTCCTCTGGCTCCACCCATAGAGTGCCCCCTTGGTTCATTATGGGCCCTACTCTGTTCCTGGTTATCCTCTTCCCATTGATATACTTCTGGAATATCTTGGCATTTTCCCTACTTTTACCAGTCAGAGCTTCCTCATATCCCCTCTTTGCTCTCCTAATTGCTTTCTTAAGCTTCACCCTGCCCTGTCTGTACTCCACTAATGCCTCTGCTGATTTGCTTCCCTTGTACCTGCTAAAAGCTTCTCTTTTCTTTCTCATCGTATCCTGAATATCTCTGGTCATCTATGGTTCTCTAGGCATTTTACTTATTCCTATCACCCTAGAGGGAACATGTTGAGCCTGTACCCTCCTCATTTCCTTTTGGAACACCTCTCACTGTTCCTCTGTAGATTTCCCCACAAGTAACAGTTCCCAGTCTACCTTGGCCAAATCCTGCCTTATTTTACTAAAATCTGCTCTCCCCCAATCCAAAACATTTTTTTGCAACTTGTCTATTTCTTTGTCCATAACAAACTTAAACTGTACCATGTTGTGGTCGCTATCACTAAAATGCTCGCCCACCACCACCTCAGCCACCTGTGCAGCTTCATTCCCCAGAATTAGGTCCAGCAATGCACCGTGCCTTGTTGGACCCTCTACATATTTACCTAAAAAGTTCTCCTGTACACATTTCAAGAAATCCACTCCATCCAAGCTCTTAACACTATGTCTATCCCAATTAATGTTGGGAAAGTTGAAATCACCTCATATAATTATCCTATTGTGATTGTTTTTACACACCTCCACAAATGTTTCCCAGGAAACATGCTGTTTCCGGGGCGGGTGGGCTCTCATTCGCCCACTCGCCATCACCCTGCTGTTGCATCATGCTAGCTGCCATCTTTAAAAGGCAGCCGCCAGCAATGCACTCATTGCCACCAGCTCCCCACCGCTGCCTGACAGACATGGCCTGCAAAGGCAAAAAGACGGTTCCCTCTAGCGACTGCTGGATGCCGTGGATCCTGATGGGATTTGCTCTACTCCCGCTCTGGCTGCAGGATGGGTAGCAATGTCACCAACCCGGCAGTTGGTGATCAGCGTGAATGCCCTGCCGAGGAAGACAGCCACAAAGAGTTGAATGATCTCTTCTGTTCCGCCAGAGTAAGTCACTCTTTTAATCACTCCCAACTCACACACTCACAAACCCATCACATACCCACAGGACCCTCACTCACTGCCAGTGCAAAGGACATCATCATTCATTCTTTCACAGACACTGTCATTATCCTCTTCCCATCCATGGGACCACTCACCACATACACAGGTCAGGCATAGTAATCATCTATCCATGCAGGAGTCCTGAAACACTGTCCCCATCTCTATCCATGCAGGACAAACCGGCTCACAACAGGAGGGAAAGGTCACAGACAGGTGGAGGGGTCCGAAAATCAAAATTCTGACAGAATTCGAAAACAGAGCCATCCAGCTGGCCGGCAATGACCGGGACCGGTCCTGTGCTGACAGTGAGGTCAGTGCTGTTGTGCCAAGTGAAGGCCCAGCAGTTCAACCTCCATCAGATAACCATGCTGTGAGTGATGTGTCCTCTTTCACAAGCCACTGCCATGCACTAATTATCTCCCCTTGCTTTCACAGGCACATCTACCAAACAGCTGACAGAGTCCAGGACCCAAGGCCTCCAATCAAGCTCCGAAGAAACCTCTGAAGAGGATTCTGAAGGCACCCTCCCTGAAGTCCTGTCACAGCGCTCACCCACACCCCACACCAAGTAGAGACACACACCTCGGTTGCCACGGGATCACAATCTGGTGAGCACATCACACTTTCTGATCCACAGCAGGCAGAGGCAGGGACTTCCCAAGTCCCCGGGACTCAGAGGATTGCTGGAGGCCAGAACATTGCTAAGTCCGAGTCAGATAACAAGCTTCAGGACTCAGTCATGCCACAGTTGCTGGAGCTGCAAAGGCAAGTTCGGGAACATCAGGAAGGGATGTCCGCTGCACTCCTCAGATTACAAGGCATGATGGAGGAGTCCATCCGTCTTCAGGTTGGGGTGATAGCACCCGCATTACAATGCACCGAGGTCAACACTGGCAAGATGGTGGCCGCCATGGATACCTTGGTCTAGGACATCACTTCTGCACTGCTGCGCGGCTTAACTCCATCACTGATGCCATAGTTGGCCTCCAACAGTGTGTAAATGAGAAGGATGCTGGGCAGCTCCATCTTGCTCCAGCGACCCCTTCTACTCATGGAGTCAGCTTGGGGCCCTCGAGCACCGATAAGGAGGAGGATCAGCAGGTGCACACTCCGGGGCCATCCATCCAGGTGACTCTGGGAGTGTCTGGCCCATCCGACTCCTATCTTCCTGTGACTTCCGCAGCTTCACAGGCTGAGGAGGATGCCACTGAAGTACAGCAGGACCCTGAAAGCAGGCCAGGGTCCTCCAAGTCTTGGCTCTCCAGAAGATGCTCGCAAAAGTCATCACAGACAGGGCCTCACAGTCAGCAGGCTGCCTCCACCTCTGCTGTGAATGTCTGGGGGAGCAGCAAACTTAGTGGCAGGGTTAGGAAAGTTAGGTAAAAGTAGTTGCATAGCCTTGGCACAGGTGTTAATCACATGTACATACTGTTCACTATTGTCAATAAACTCTGATGAATGTCACCCTGCCTGTGGCTCCTTGTTCTGATGAGCAGTGTTCTTGTCACTCAGATGTGAAACCTTTTTGCACAAGATAAATAGCAGGTGTCTCAGTCCAGGGTCTCTTCCTTGTGCTCTGTGCAGCCTTCAGACCACAGTGATGGTCCAGTCTCACACTCCCTGGAAACATTATTGATGCCTGCACCTTGGTGGTGCTTGTCATTGCTGCCAGAATATAGTAGGCAGGCACCACAGAGTTCTCTCACAATCTCTGTGTGCTCTCAGAACCTTTAAGTTGGGGCTGGCCCCCATCACACCAGCGTCTGTGACCAGTGATGCTGTGCACCAGCTCCTGAAGGGCTGAGGTGCTGAAGGCAGACACAGCATCAGATGCGTCTAAAGTTTCATGGCTGCATCTCTGAGATGACCCTGATCATGGAGTGCAAGCGAGCTGCCCTCGGCCAGACAAGAGTCAGACATTCTCAGAGGCCATGTGAAGATGCATGGAGTGTCCTCATTGCATGTTGTTATCATCCTCCTGCGATCGAGCAACTTTTAGGGCCTCCAGTGCATCTCCATGACAGGAGCATTCTCTCAGAGACTTTTGGCACAGCTACAACGCTGGTATCTACCCAGCTACGTGGAAAATTACCAAGGTATGTCCTGTACATAAAAAGCAGGACAAGTCCAACCAGGTGTGGGAATCCCAAGATCTGGGTGAATCCAATGGCCCTTGCATCCTGGCTGTCCTGGTCCCGGGCGAAATGCACAAATTTGTGTGCCATGGAGAAGATGGCATCCGTGACCTCATGGATACATTTTTGGATGGAGGCATGCAATATTCCTCAGAGGTCACCTGTGGAACCCTGAAAGGAGCCACTGGCATAGAAATAGAGCGCCATGGTGACTTTCACAGCCACTGCCATTGGTGCCCTCCATGTCCCCTTGGCACCAAGTCCTGCAGTAAGTGGCAGATATGAGCCACCAGGTCCCTGGACATGCACAGTCATCGGCGACACTGGTTCTCAGTCAGCTGCAGGAATCTCAGACGGCATCTATAGACCCTGGGTGTCGCTAGGCGCTGACCAGCCACGGCTCGCTGTCATTCCTGGGAAGCATGTGTGGCAGCCCCTGTTGCCCCTTCTTCATGAGGTTGCTGCTTCTGTCTTTGCAGGTGCCTCAGTCACTCTCTGCTACATCTTCTACGGTCTCTGTAGGCCATCAGACATACAGTTAGGTCACCAGGATCCATGATCCTCATGTAGTCCTCCTGCAACATGAAAGAGAGAGAGATGTGGTTATTATGGCTGTACTTTTTTCTAATTTTTTTTATTCATTCATGGGACGTGGGCTTTGCTGGCTGGGCCAGCATTCATTGCCCATCACTAGTTGCCCTTCAGAAGGTGGTGGAGAGCTGCCTTCTTGAACAGCTGCAGTCCATGTACACCCACAATACTGTTAGGAAGGAAGTTCCAGGATTTTGACCCAGCAACAGTGAAGGAACGGCAATATATTTCCAAGTCAGGATGGTGAGTGACTTGGAGGGGAACTTTCAGGTGGTGGTGTTCCCATGTGCCTGCTGCCCTTGTCCCTCTAAGTGGTAGTGATTGTGGGTTTGGAAGGTGCTGTCGAAGAAGCCTTGGTGAATTCCTGCAGTGCATCTTGTAGATGGTACACACTGCTGCTACTGTGTGTCGGTGGTGGAGGTAGGGAATGTTTGTGGATGTGTTGCCAATCAAGCGGATTGCTTTGTCCAGAACAGTGTCAAGCCTCTTCAGTGCTGTGGGAGCTGCACTCATCCAGGCAAATGGGGAGTATTCCATCACACTCCTGACTTGTGCCTTGTAGATGGTGGACAGGCTTAGGGGAGTCAGGAGGTGAGATACTCATTGCACGATTCTAACCTCTGACCTGCTCTTGTAGCCAGAGTATTTATATGGCTAGTCCAATTCAGTTTCTGGTCAATGGTAACCCCCAGGATGTTGATAGTGGGGGATTCTGTGATGGTAATACCATTGAACATCAAGAGGCGATGGTTGGATTCTCTCTTGTTGGAGATGGTCATTGCCTGACACTTATGTGGCGCGAATGTTACTTACCACTTGTCAGCCTAAGCCTGGATTTTGTCCAGGTCTTGCTGCATTTGGACATGGACTGCTTCAGTATCTGAGGAGTCATGAATGGTGCTGAACATCGTGCAATCACCTGTGAACATCCCCACTTCTGACCTTAAGATGGAGGGAAAATCATTGATGAAGCAGCTGAATATGATTGGGTTGAGGAGACTACCCTGAGGAACTCCTGCAGTGACATCCTGAAGCTGAAATTTCTGACCTCCAACAACAACAACCACCTTTCTTTGTGCTAGGTATGACTCCAACCAATGGAGAGTTTTCCCCCTGATTCCCATTGACTCCAGATTTGCTAGGGCTTCTTGATACAACACTCGGTCAAATGCAGCCTTGATGTCAGGGCAGTCGATCTCATCTCACCTCGGGAGTTCAGCTCCTTTGTCCTATCGTGATGCCAGGAGTTGAGTGGCCCTGGTAGAACCCAAACAGGGCATCATTGAGCTGGTTATTGCTAAGCAAATGCCACTTGATAGCACTGTTGATGACCCCTTCCATTACTTTACTGATGATGGAGAATAGACTGATGGGGTGGTAATTGGCCAGGTTGGATTTGTCCTGCTTTTTGTGTACAGGACACACCTTGGCAATTTTCCACACAGTCGGGTAGATGCCAGTGTTGTAGCTGTGCTGGAACAGCTTGGCTAGAGGCACGGCAAGTTCTGGAGCATAAGTCTTCAGAATATTGTTAGGGCCCATAGCCCTAACGGTATCCAGTGTCTTCAGCCGTTTCTTAATATTACGAGAAGTGAATCGAATTGGCTGAAGACCTGTGATTCTAGGGACCTCCGGAGGGGGCTGAGATGGCCAAAAGCACTTATGGTTTTCCTGGCCCTGTGTGACCGCCCTTTAATGCTTCCTGGAGAGTGCTAGTCACCCCTCGGATGGCCAGAGATGAGTGCGCTGCATGACTGCCCTGTCAACCTGCAACATGAGGGACATTGATCCAAACCAGGATCCTGTGTGCAGGATGCAGCACCAGGGCAGCACATGACCCCCTCCACCCCCCCCAACCAAACCCTCCCTCAGCAGTTGCCTCTGAGGCTGGCCAGCACTTGTCCCCAAAAAACACTCCCGCCCCCGACCCTCCCCACCCCCACCAGCAGCCGCCTCCTGGGCCAGACATCAGTTGCCCCCACCCCCGGGGCCCGAGGCCTGTAAATGATGGGCCAGCTGTTGTGAACGCTGCTGCTCACTCACCTCAGTTCCCCCAAAGTGAAGGCCACCAAGTGCACATCGCCTGTGTGCTGTTGTGAAACATGTCAGCATGCTTTCCCATCGACATGGACAGACGATATGGTGGGATTCCAAGACCCTGGCAGGATGGCCTTTTAATTATATGTCGACGTATCACAATTAGCTCCCCGCCGGCCAATGGCGGGAAACCCGGTCCGCGTTGGCGGGCTGAGCGGAAGATCGTGACCTGCCTTCACACCGTTGTGAAGTGGGTCCCGCCATATTTTCCAAGCATGCCACCTATCTCACCCGCCACCAGCAGGCTCAGAAAATTCCGCCCAGGTTTTTTACTTTCAGCTTAGAGAGCAGAGAGCTACATGGCTGCCACCCATTTCGGTTAAGGGATCTGGCCCAAATGAAGGCCCGTTTGAAAATGACAACAGCTGGTCCTCAGGGCAAAACTCTCCCTACCACTCCTGAACGGACCTGACTTGTTGATCATGGTAGTCATTTCAAACAAAGCCCTCTGTCTTAAGACAGTCTTGAAACTTATATTTTGTACTAATCAAATAGTTAATACGATGACCAGATAATCATATATTTCACATGTTGAAACGATTTGATTAAACAATGATAGCTTGAATCACATAATCAATAATCAATACTAAGGCAGCTTGGAAATGATTTGACCTCTGCAGCATAATTTTTGTTTTAAATTGCATGAATAAAGGCAGTCTTGCGTGAATTAGAATAGACATAAAAGATGTTCCTTCACAGGAAGAAATAGGCAAGTAGCAGTTCAGCATGGCCTTGGTAAGACAATAGCCTACAAAGACTCACATCTGGAACCAGGCATGAGTACATGTTCAACAGCTTGTTGAAGATGGCAAGGGGGAGCGGAATATGAAAAGTTTAATTGTTTCCAACTTTGACTGAAACAATTTTGGGCAAAACAGTGTAACCTGCCCTAACTCGCACCCTCCATGGGCCCTTTCTATTTAACCTATATTGGAAAGCAACCCATATGGCAAAATAAAAACAGAATTACCTGGAAAAACTCAGCAGGTCTGGCAGCATCGGCGGAGAAGAAAAGAGTTGACGTTTCGAGTCCTCATGACCCTTCGACAGAACTTGAGTTCGAATCCCATATGGCAAAATGCTTGTCGATCATCAAGCACCATTTTCTATCATAAAGGTGAACCCAAAACTCATAGGGGCGACTTTCACAGGAGACTTTATGTACTAGTGGCTAAGCTGGGGCATAAGCTGAAGTGTTAGTTTAGTCCGCAGTTATCATAAGATGCCATCTTGCCAAAGGAATTGAAATCAGTGCTAGGACTAATTTACCCTGTCCCTTTAAGAGAATGCAAGTATACTGATCGTGTGACAGCATCGTGTGGGCAACTATGAACTGCATGTCTAGTTCTGGAGGGTCTTGGGTAAATGAGTTTGTTGGCCAAACGACCTCTAACTGCACGCCTACCTGTGTTCTCATCAATTGCTGCTTGCAATCAATAACAGGAAGAGACTGATGTAAGAATAAACAGGGATGGTTTATTGACTCATAGGGCAGAGCACCAGATCATACATGCTCACTCAGAAACCTCCAGAACTAGACATGCAGTTCATAGTTGCCCACACGATGCTGTCACACGATCAGTATACTTGCATTCTCTTAAAGGGACAGGGTACCTCACTTTACCACAACTGACCACCTGGAGGTTTGTTAAATGGCTGATTGCCACTTAAATGGATGAACTGCCACGCCTCTTACATTACTATAGTGACTACATTTAAAAAAGTTAATTAGCTGTAAAGTGCTTTGTGGCTTCCTGAGGTCAGGGAAGAAGTTATATAAATGAAAATTATTTTTTTTTCTTTATTCTGTATCCATAGGCCCCATATTTAGTCGGGCAGCCAAGGTCCTTAATGCATTGACCGCTGCCACCATTCTTTCATTTCTGCCTTTTGTTCTCTTGTTAAACATCCACTGTTTTATGCTCCTGACATTAAACTGCACAATGTCTTCCTGACTACAAAGAGCTATGTGGAAATGTTATTTGTTCTTCTGTTTATCACAACTGTTTATCAATCAGCTTCAATGAGTTCAACCATCAGTAAAATAGGCCAAAGTACAGAGTAAACGGCCACGGGGCAGACTTTACAGTGTGTGAAACGGGTCAGTTAAATGGACAGTAAAACAGCAGAGACAACAAATTGGTCACTGGTCCAAACTTGAAAGCCAGTTATAAACCATTATTAAATCAAGCTGATAGAAAATGGTGCCCGGAGCAAAGTTTTATTAGGTCAGTTCAGTGGACTAACAGATGTTGTATTAAAGAATTTCTCTTGGTCTTAAACTTTACAGTTAATTAAATCATCAACAAAGTTGACAGGAATAGAGAGCTCCGAATATTAGATCCAGTTACTTATTGCCAAACTACTACACAGAGTATAAAAAGGAAACATATGGTCTGTAAAATCATCCAGGGAGGTTACACATGATTATTCCAAATTGACAATTGGTTGTTGATACAGAGAAAGCATTGTAGGATGATCAGGAAGCTTCTAAAGCAAGTTTACAATCCCTTTTACATAAGATTGTGTTTACGTGCAAAGACTGAGATGCAAACATGGGCCCAATTTTAACCCTATACACCCAACCAGGCGAGTGACAATTAAGATGGAGGCCGGGTACTTCATGATGTGTTTTCAAAGCCACCACAGGGTTTGATTCCTGGGTGTTTGGCAGCAGCAAGGCTGCTTGCTACAGATAAGATTTCAGCCAGGAGAGGCCCAAGGAAAGCATTTTTATAGTGTGAGGTGTTACATTTTGGTAGGAAGAATGAGGAGAAACAATCCAAGCTAATGGCACAACGTCTTCCTGAATGCAAAGAGCTGTGTGGAAATGTTATTTGTTCTTCTGTTTAAAGAGGGTGTAAGAATATGGGTCTATACTCGATGGAATTTAGAAGGATGAGGGGGGATCTGATTGAAACTTCCAGAATACTGAAAGGCCTGGATAGAGTGGACATGGGGAAGATGTTTCCATTAGTAGGAGAGACTAGGACCCGAGGGCACACCCTCAGAGTAAAGGGAAGACCTTTTAGAACAGAGATGAGGAGAAACTTCTTTAGCCGGAGAGTGGTGAATCTATGGAATTCATTGCCACAGAAGGCTGTGGAGGCCAGGTCATTGAGTATATTTAAGACCGAGATAGATAGGTTCTTGATTGGTAAGAGGACAATATGGCACAATTGGTTTTACGGTGGTGGGAAACTAGTTCGCAATCGTCCGCTCAGCCCGCCGACGGTGGGACGCATTTCCCACCATCGGACATCGGGAACCTCATTGTAGTACATCAGCATATCATTATCAGGCCAGCCCGCCAAAATCTTCCCATCCTGCTGGATCATCCGTAGATGTCAGCAGGAAAGCACACCGCCGTGTTTCACAACAGTACATAAAAGGCGTGCACCTGGTAGCCTGCACTTTGAGGGGAACTCAGAGGTGAGTACACAGTAGCATTGTGCAGCGCTCGTCAGGGTTGCCTGTTGGACTTCAAGCTTCAGGGGCATTGGGGGGTCAGGGTTAGGGGCAGCCCTGCCATTGAGGTGACTCGTGGCTGGGGGGCCATTAAGGGCAGCACTGCCGTTGAGGCGTTTGGTGGCTGAGGCGGGACAAGGGCAGCCCTGGCGTTGAATATAGCGCACAAGCATTCAGAGTAGGGGATGGGTAAGGTGGGTGAGGGAAGTGGCCACGCATTCAGGAAACCTGTAGAAAGTGACTGTTCCACTGCAACTCAGACAGTTCAGGCGCAGCCACATTGATATGATTGGGTTGGGCTCCTAGGTTATCTGTTCACTCAAGCCATGCAGAGGCATCAAAGTGCCACCAAGCGCTCCAGAGCTTCCCCCCAACCCCGGCATAGACTACAAGTTCATGAGCTTTTTAGTGGGCTGCAGAACAGCTGGATGACTGCACACATTGTAAAATGTCCTTGCTAAAGCTGGCCATAGAGCAGTTGGTGGAGGTGCTCACAAATCTTTGGAATGTCAGCATCCCTGTTTGGACCAGTCTCCCCTATGGTTCAAGCTAATCGGGTAGCCATGCAGCACACTAATCTCTGGCCATCCAAGTGGTGTCCAGCACTCTCCAGGAAGCATTATGGGGCCATCACACTTAACCAGGAAATGTTCTTAGTACACCCATGCTAACCATGTGTGTCTCTCGCTTTCATCCTGCAGAAGGAGTACATCAGGATCATGGAGCCTGGTGAACTAGCTGAATGCCTAATGGCCTACAGAGTGCAAAGACAATGGAGGAGACAATGACTGAGGGTCCTGGCTATGCAGAGGCAGGAGCACTAACCTCAGGAAGAAGGGGCAGTTGGGGCTCCCACACATGCAGCCCAAGAGCCACAGCAAGCCATTGCTGATCGGTGCCTAGTGATGCCCAGGGTCTATAGATACCACTTTTCATTCTTGCAGATGGCCAAGAACCAGTGTCGCCGAAGACTGCGCACATCGAGGGAACTGGTCGGTCACATCTACCAGCTACAGCAGGATTTGGCGCCACGGGAACATGGAGGGCATCCACTGCCAGTGGCCGTGAGTGACCACAGTGCTCAATTTCTATGCCAGTGACTCCTTTCAGGGCTCCACAGGTGACCTCTGTGGGATATCACAAGCCTCCATCTACAAATGCATCCATGAGGTCACAGATGCCATCTTTGCCATCCCAGGACCAGGACAGCCAGGAGATAAGAGCGATTAGATTCGCCCAGATCTCAGGTTTCCCACAGGTGCAGGGTGCAATTGACTGCTCTCATGTGGCACACAGATCCCTGTCGCTACACTTGGTGGATTATATCAACCACAAGAGGTTCCATTCGCTGAATGTGCAGCTGCTGTGCGACCACCAGAATTGCATCCTGCGCACAGTTTCCAGTGTGCGTACACAACACCTACATCCACAGTCGGTCACAGATCCCTGGAGTCTTCCAGGGTCCACACAGGCTGCAGGGTTGGCTCCTCAGTGACAAGGGCTACCCACAGAGGCCGTGACTGATTACACCCATGTGGCGGCCTCAGATGCAGCAGAAAGACTTTATAATGAGGCTCATGCAGCAGCTCGCAACTTGATGGAGCAGACCATCAGGATGCTGAAGATGCCTGGACCAGTCTGGTGGAGCCCTGCAATACCGTCTGCAGAGGGGGTCACGCATCATTGTGGACTGCTGTGCCCTTTACAACCTGGCGCTGCAATGGGGAGAGGAACTGGCTGGGGAGGAGATGGAGGAGCTGCATGTCTCCTCCGATGAGGACGCTGCCAACAGGGATGAAGTTGAGGAGGTCCTCAGAGGCGACGATGACATGGGTGAGGCCCTCACACTGGCCAGATGAAGAAGGCGCACTCGGGAGGCCCTCACAGCTGCCAGATTTGTGGAGGATGATGATGATATACAGTGTGGAGATCCCAAAGATCCTCACGTTGCATCTGTGAACATTTGACTCTGGTCTGGTTTATGGCAGCGCGAATACCCTCTGTGAAAATGCTCCTGTCATGAAGATGCAGTGGAGGCCGTTATAGCCACTCAATTGTAGGAGGATGATGACAACATGCAGTGAGGACGCTCCATAGATCTTCACATAGCCTCTGAGAATGTCTGATTCCTGTCTGTCAGAGGGCAGATCGCTTGTGCTCTGTGATCAGGGTCATATAATACAGACACAGCCATGAAACTTTAGAAGCTTCTGATGCTTTGTCTGCCTTCAGCACTTGAGCCTTTCAGGAGCCAGAGTACAGCATCACAGATGCTGAAGAGATGGGGGTCAGCCCCACCTTTGAAGGTGCTGAGTGCACATCAAGACAATGAGAGAACTCTGTGCTACCTGCCCATTACATTCTGGCAGCAATGACAAGCACCCCTGGGGTGCAGGCATCAGTGATGTGTCCAGGGAGTGAGGCCAGACCATCACTTTGGTCTGAAGGCTGCACAGAGCACAGGGAAGAGGCCCTGGACTGAGACACCTGCCATTATCTTAGGCAGAAAGGTTTCACATCTGAGTGACAAGAACACTGCTCATCAGAACAAGGAGCCATAGGCAAGGAGACATTCTTGGGAGCTTATTGACAACAGGGGACGTTATGAACAAGTGATTAACACCTGCGCCCAGGCTGTGCAACTAATTATCCTTAACTTTCCTAACCCTGCCTCTACATCTTGGTGCTCTGTGGACACCTACAGCGGAGATGGAGGCAGCCTGCTGACTGTGACACCCTGTCTGTGATGACTTTGGCGGGTGTCCTCTGGAGGACTAAGACCTGGAGGGCCTTGGCCTGCTTTCAGGGTCCTGCTGTGTGGCAGTGGCACCCTCCTCAGCCTGTGGAGCTGTAGCTACTGAGGTCACAGGAGGAAGGGAGTCAGATGGGCCAGACACTCTCGGTGTTACCTGGATGGATGGGCCCTGAGTGTGCACCTGCTGATCCTTCTCCCTATGGGTGCCCAGGGGCTCCAGGCTGACCCCTTGAGGAGCAGGGGTAGCTGGAGTGAGATCGAACTGGCCCACGCCGCTCTCACGTACACCCTGTTGGAGGCCAACTGTGGCGTCAGCAATGGAGTTAAGCCCACACAGCAGTGCAGGAGTGACGTCCAGGACCAAGGTCTCCATGGCAGCTGCCATCGTACCAGTGTTGACCTAGGTGCGTTTGTATGCCGGCGCCATTACTACACGCAGACGGACTCCTCTATCGTGCCTTGCAACCTGAGGAGCACAGCAGATATCACTTCCTGTTGTTCCTAAACCTGCCTTCACAGCTCCAGCAACAGAGGTATGATCAAGTCCAGAGGCTCCTCATCTGACGGCCTCAGCAACGCTGTGGCCTCCAGCAATCTTCCGAGTGCCAAAAACCTGGGACGTCCCTGCTGCCACCTGCTGTGGATCGGACGGTGCAATGTTCTCACCAGCTTGTGATCCCAAGGCTACTCTAAAGCTAGTTCCCACTCAGGTCTGTGTCACTGTGCTGGTGGAGGGTGTGGGTGAGCACTGTGATGGGACTTCAGGGAGGGTGCCTTCAGATTCCTCTTCAGAGGTTTTTTCAGGGCTTGATTGGAGGCCCTGGGCATGGACTCTGTTGGCTCTTTGGCAGATGTGCCTGCGAAAGCAAAGAGAGATAATTAGTGCATGGCAGTGGCCTGTGAAACAGGACACATCCCTCACAGTATGGTGTCTGATGACGTTGCACTGCTGGACCCTCATTTGGTAGAGCAGCGCCGACCTCACCGTCAGCACAGGACCAGTCCAGATCTTCACCGGCCAGCTGGATGGTTCTGTTTTCAAAGTCCATGAGGATCTTGATTTCAGGCACTCCGCCACTGGTCTGCGACCTCTCCCTCTTGTTGGGTGCCAGCTTGTCCTACATGAATAGAGATGGAGAGAGTGTAAGCAGGACTCCTGCCAGGCCAGATGGTAAGTATGCTTGGCATGCGTGGGTGGTGAGTGGTCCCATAGACAGGACAGGGACAATGATGGTGAGTGTGACAGAATGACTGAGAGCCCTGTTGATGTGAGGAGGTTTGTGAGTGTGTGAGTTGAGAGTGATGGGAAGAGTGACTTACCCTGGTGAAACGGAGATCATTCATCCTCTTGTGCACTGGGTGGCTGTCCTCTTCTGAAGGGTGTTGGCACTGACCACCGCTGCCTCCACCTCTCAAGCTAGGTTAATGCTGTTGCTGCCCATCCTGTAGTCCAAGCAGGATGGAGGACATCCCAATGGGCCTCTACGGCATCCAAAAAGCGCTCGAGGGACGCATCACTGAACCTGGGGGCTACAGCCTTCTTCAGTTTCAGGACCATATCTTCCGTGCAGCAGTGTGGCCTGGTAACACTGAGATGTGTGCTTGTAGCTGGACTTTAAATATGGCGTCCAGCATGATGCAGCAGCGGAGTGATGGTGGGCGGGCAAATGCAAGCCCGCCCATCATGGAAACGGCATGTTTCCCTGGACTGCGTGAATAATGTGGCGGGTTTGGAACAATACGGTGTGAAAGCCCACCATCGCAGCCGACGGGTAAAATGTCATTTTACCCGCCCGCTACCGCAAATATGGGATGATTCCGCCCACTGCCTCATGACCTGGTAGCCGAGACTGACCCTGAATAGATGCAGCTGGGGAAAACTCTGGCAGGACCCTCCTAGACTCCAAAGTCTGAAAAACATCAGTGAAGATCATCTCAACTGTTAAAGCAAGGTGCTCAAGCCACAGAAGTTGTGTTAGTAAAAGGAAGATTAAAGGTTTATAATTGCACAAGAGGGTGCAAATGGGTGTCCCTGACAATGTTATGTTGCTAAGTTTCTGTTCTTTATTTGAAGAGCATAATTTTTGCACTTTAGCATCACATTCCTGTTTTGCCCATTCTTGGCTGCTGACTGTCAAATGGCCTTTGAAGTTGTGTGACAATGGGTGGAAAGAAATGAATTCATGGTGACCAACGGCAGGGGTGATGTGAAAAGGCTGGTTGGTTATTTGAGGCTTTGTGTTGGTGGCATTGGGAAGTGCTTGTTGTACTGGTTTGTGAGAGGGATCCAATGCAGGAACCTAAGCGAACCTTGCATTATTCAGGGCATCCCCGACAGCAATGCACACAACTGGTGGTGCATTGCCCTCATTGTTTCCCTCCATCTTATCTTCCCACTCCTGCTCTTTAGAATACTCCAAAGAGGCTCTGGGCTCTGAATTCCATCCTCCCACAGGTCCAACCCTCGCTGCTACACGATGTTATGCAGACCACACCATGAACATTCTGGACATTCTGGCTTGTGCATACTGAAGGGCACAACCAGATCAGTCCAAGCACTTGAAGTGCATCTTTATGCCAATGACTTGTTCAATAAAACATCTGGCACTGATATTACATTAATTACAGCGCTCTTGGGCATTATTGGTCAGGTTTCTGAGGGATGGTGTTAACCACATTTTAAGTGGGTATCCCTTATTTCCGAGCAGCCACACATTAATTATGATTCCAAATGTGCAGGTATCAGGAATATACAACTGCTACAGTACAAAAGCATTATGGTAGCTCCCCAGAAATCTTGCACAATGTTAAAATTGCAAGGGATTCGCACCTGACATCAGTTGGCTGCAGTAAATCTCTGTTACTCAGCACAGATCAACGCATCACAGTGTTCAGGCAGTAATTTACAGTTCCAAAGAGATCATACAATACCCGTTCAACCACTGGACAGCATAGCATGCGTTGTTCTTCCCTCTTTCCTAACTTCTCTGCCTTCTTTATCTTGTTAATTTATTAGCAAGGCAAGTGTTAGGCTCCAACCAGCATTTAGGTCCACCCACTTAAGCTAAGGTGCTCTGTCTGCTGTCTTCTAGCTCTGTTCTATTCATTAAAATCCCCCCTACTTTACACACCTTTTTCTTGGTCATTTGTTCCAATGGGCCCAAACATTCCTTTCCACGTAGGGTCTCCAGCCCTGCTGAACTAGCTCTGTAGTGTTCAATTGTTCTGTGTTTGATTATTTGAGTCTGTTTTCAATTGATGCTCACTGTGCTTGATTAGTTAAGCCTGTGTGTGTATTCAGAGAAAAGTAAAACAAAGCTGCAAAAAGAGTTGAAAGCTGGAGCTGAAGCATGAAGTAGACATCTTAAAGCACTGCAAACAAAACCTATTACACACATAGAAACTAGCATCATTTCTACATAGCTCTGAGAGACATAAAATATACAATACCCTCTGCACAACCACTTCTCTCACTTCCCTTTTCTTTCTCTTGTAGAGGTATCCTTTTTTTTCTGCCTTCTTTGTACTTTGTGGCTTGGCTTGTCTGACCCAATGGTCATCTGTGGTGACAGCTGAGTAAGTGCTTACAAACAATTGGCCATTGCTGATACAGTTTGGAAACTTGGGTTAGTCATTAATTGTAAGCACTTCCTTAAAAAATGCTGTTTTCAAAATGAGTTTTAAATAATCCCTTACCCAGAGATGAGATTTATACTTTAAAATTACTCAAACTACAGAATTTCTAAAATTACTTGGGTTAACTGCATCATTAAAATTTACTCAAACGACTATTATTAAAGCCAGACATGAAACAAACGTTAGTAAATAAATTTAAAGGTTATCAGTAAGTAATTCAATTCATGATAACTTTACACACACCTGCAGAAAGATCTTTTTTATGTTGTTACACCAGTTGCCTATTGATGGAGTGGAGCTCTTGAGATGGGAAAATACTACTGTGTGATCAGGGAGTGTCCCTTATTCTGATTGGCCTCATCATAGGTGAAGTTAGCATAATATGCAGCCCTGGCAAACAGCCCATCAGTCACCTCACGTTTGTGTACTGCAAACTGGGAGATCCTGCAAATGTCTCAGCATTTCCCCAGAAAGATTCAGAGGCAAACGTGTTGAGTGTAGTGCTGGCCTTGAAAGCTGCTGTTAAAGCATGACTCCATGTCCAACTGGCAGTAAGATTTCTTCCAGAAGACTTCAGATGTCTGCCACCACCTGCTGCACCCTAAACCTCCTGAGACACTCCTGGTCTGACAATGTCGAGGAAGGTTATGCTCTGCCTATATGGCCTATGTTGGTATGGCCTCCTGTGAGCTGCGCCTCTTCCCTGTGAAGCTACGGGCCTGTCACACACAGGCAGCTGCTGCTCATCATCTTGGTCTCACCTGAGGTCGACATGCAGGTAACATAAAATCTTCAAAGTGTAAAAAGTCAACTCTCAGCAAAGTACTGTGAGCGCCTTCCCACAGGCAGGTAAGAAAGCGGCTGTAAGCACTGAATATTTTTTGTCCTATTTGCCTAAGATTGAATGACCCCCACTGTCAACTGTTGTTGTGTTTCACTGAGAAGTTTCAGGAAGCCCAAAAACCCATGGAACATTTAAAAGAATCAACATCGATTTGCTCTAATTAAGCTATTAACATACAATAGTTGCCAGTTTGCCTGCTCCAAGGTGGTTATGCACATGCAGCCATGTGAGCTGGTATGAAACCCAGAAATTGATGATGGAGCCAGTACACTGTCAATTTTATCAGCTTTAACTCCACACCATAGAAGCCCACGAACCTGCACCCAAAGCCACGTGCTCCTCCATGTTAAAATTTCTACCACAGGGCACTAATGCCAGGAAGTTATGCTGAACATTTATAAAGCACTAGCTTAGCCACTGCTGGAGTATTTATCCAAGTCTGGACAGCACACTTTAGGAAGATCATAAAGGTTTTGGGAAGGGGATAGAAGAGATTGACTAGAACAGTTCCAGGGATAAGGAATTAAGGGTTACATGGATCAACTGGAGAAGTAGGGCTGCCAGCCCTCAGGAACGGCCGGGAGTTAAATGAGATTGGCATCAATCTCCCAGTGGCCAAAGAATGCATTCCAGGAGCTTTTAAAAGTGTTGTTTTAAGCAAATCGGTCACATCATTCATACTTCTGAGCCACAACTGGATTCGGCACAGCATTGCCCAATCAAATCCAAATATTAAACCGGAAAAAAAAATGCCAGGAGGACCCCGATTGGCTGGGACTTTTGGCAGGCTGCAATGGGATTGGTGGGGTTTGAATTTCACTGAAGGATGATGCCTTCCTTTACGTTTCAGTCTATTGGATCACACTTGATGCCAACATACGTTCTCAGGTAAGAAGTACACTTAAATTGAAAAACAAATAACAGCCTCTCAAAAAGGAACAGATTTCACCTTAAACTGGGAGTAAAATGTTTAAGTCCAGAACATAGGATTTAGGAGCAAGATTAGGCCATTCAGCCCATTAAACCTGGTCAGTCATTCAACAAGATGGTGGCTAATGTGGTTGTGGTCTCAACTCTACTTTCCTGTCTTCCCTCAATAATCCTTGACTCCCTCGTCTATTAAAAAATCTGTCCAACTCTGCCTTAAATAAATTCAATGACCCAGTCTCCACTGTTTTCTAGGGAAGAGAATTCCACAGAACAAGGACCCTCAGAAAGAAAACAAATTCTCCTCATCTCGATCTTAAAAGGGAGACCTCTTATCCTTAAACTGTGTCCCCTAGTTCTAGTCTCCCCCACAAGTAGAAACTTCCTTCTAGTATCCATGCTATCAAGTCCCCTCAGGATCTTATCTGTTTCGATAAGGTCCGGAAGTGTTCTATCAACCTAATTAAATGCAATATCTGTTAACAGCAATAGGCAAGTGTAGAGAGAAGCCTGTGCCATGTTCCTGAACTTCTATGATTGGAATCAATTGAGGCCACATGTAACCAGTGAGTGAACCTGGCTGAGCGCAGCAGAGAGTCACCATAAGAGGAAAAGAGACAGTGAGAAGAAGGTGGTTTGCACTTGCCTGTCTACATATGCATACGCACAGAGGGAATGAACGGAGAAGTTACAGATGACAGACCTGTGATCACCCTCTTTGTCCCCAGGCACATCAGGATCATGATGGGGGGTTTCCAGCAGGATGTTGACTGGCATGGACGCTGGGGCCTACATGGGAGTGAAGACGCTGGGAGGGAACCATCAGCCCAGCCCCCATCACAGCTGTACTGACAGACAGTTCACCAAAGAGTAAGGAGAAAGCAGGACCTATGATACCGGGTGCCAGTGGTGCCAGCTCATCCCTCCTGGGCTGACAGGCCAAGAGCGAGCACCATTCCACATTCATGGTTGGAGCCACTGCCCCATCACTGCTGAGCCGTGGTTGATGATCCCGCGGAGGAGAGGCAGTTAGGAGTCTGTAACAAAAACAAAAGAATGCTGGAAAAACTCAGCAGGTCTGAAGCATCTGCGGAGAGAAAGACAGAGTTAACGTTTCGAGTCTATATGACTCTTCTTCAGAGCTAAAGGGAAGTGGAAATGTGCCTGGAATCTGTGCCTGGAACCCTCCAGCTCCAGCTCAGAAATTGGCACTAAATCACCAGGCGACTAAAATAAATAGGGCAAAATCTCGTGCCAACAATGATCCACTAAATTCATGTCATCTTTTTTTCAAAATTCTTGCTTTAAGGTAATCCTAATTTCACTCAAAAATCCTTCAGTGGCATTATTTCTGCCAAAATCTCCCAGAATCTGAGCATCCAGAGTTGGGGAAGTTGGGGTTGTTTTCCTCGGGTTTGACAAGGCTAAGGGGAGATTTAATATAGATGTTCAAAATCATGAAAGATGTAGCTTTAACTTTTCTGGTCCTGCACGGAACCGGAAAAACCTGCCCCCTAGAGTAAAGAAAGCGAAATGGTTTCCAATGGCTGAAGGGTCGATAACCAGAGAGCATAGTTTTTAGGTGATTGGCAAAAGAACCAGAGACTATATGAAGAAAAACATTGAGGATGCACTGGCTGATATGGTAGTGAATACAGATTCATTAGCAGCCTTTCAACGAGAAGTCCATAAATGTTTGAAAGTGAAAAATATTACAGGGACATGGGGAAACAGTAGAGAAGAGGAGTTAACGGGATTGTTCCTGAAAGAGTGAGTGCAAATCCAGTGGGCTGAATGGCCTCCTTCTGTGCTGTATTATTCCATGGTTTTTTTAAGGAGGCAGGATTCCTTCTTTGGGCACCACATTATTTTTATTCTTTCACAGGATGCGAGCTACTGGCTAGGCCAGCATTTATTGCCCTAATTACACTAATTGCCCTTGAGAAGGTGGTGGTGAGCTGTCCCCTTGAACCACCTCAGGCCATGTGGTGTAGGTACACCCACAGTGCTGTTAGGGAGGGAGTTCCAGGTTTTTGACCCAGTGGAAGTGAAAGAATGACCATGTAGTTCCAAGTCAGGATGGTGACTGGCTTGGAGGGGAACTTCCAGGTGGTTGTGTTCCCATGTATCTGCTGACCTTGTCCTTCAAGATGGTAGAGGTTGCGGGTTTGGAATATGCTGTCGAAAGAGCCTCGATGAGTTGTCGCAGTGCATCTTGTAGATGGTACACACTGCTGCCACAGTGCAACAGTGGTGGAAGGAGTGAATGTTAACAGTGCCAGTTAGGACTGCTTGTCCTGGATGGTATCGAGCTTCTTGAGTGTTGTTGGATCTGCACACATCCAGGCAAGTGAAGAGTATTCCATCACACTCCTGACTTGAGCCTTTACATGGTGGACAGGCTTTGGGGAGTCAGGAGGTGAGTTACTCACCACAGAATTCCCAGCCCCTGATCTGCTCTTATAATCACAGTATTTATATCGCTGGTCTATTTCAGTTTCTGGTCAATGGTAACCCTCAGATGTTGATAGCGATAACTTGCCCGGGCCATGCCACAATTGTGATCACCCTAGGGTCATTCCCTACCCTGGAGCATTTACTTCTTGCCCGGTGCCCACTGCTTTAGATCCTGTAGGTCCATTACTGGTCAAGATCCTTCTCCTGCCCACCAACCTCATTCTCATTTCCTTGGGAGTCAGTGTTCTCACATTCATATGAGGCCTGGAAGGTAAAATGGCCTGGGTCTCATGATGGCGCCATCATAGGTCCTTCCCCTTTGCCCTGTTCCCTGCCTGAATCAAAGTGTGCAGCACTGGAAGAGAGTGCCAGGTAATTCAGCTATTGATTTTCCCCACATTCCCCTCATACAGAGGTTACTATGTCAGCTTTCCTGTCAGAGGGGACACAGCTAACTGTAGCTCACCTATAAAATGTGAAAGGGAAGTGACATGACATTTCACTCACACTCCATGTCACAGCTGAAGAATCCACAGAGGTCTGAGAGTGGACCTATCTCCGGTCGATGCAGAAGTGATGCGGAGCACAGGGAAGGGGGTGGCAGAAAATAAAACTGCAATGAATAAGAGAATAAATAACAATTGCTTCACTGATATAAGTGAAACCTCCCTGGAACTCAGTAGCCAAAGCCTGAGGTTGCATACAAAACATTTAGGGAACTGACCATCTTGGTGAAACAAAACGATTCAATAATCAGCGTCTGTAGCACGTTAGTAAATGCACAGATGGATAATCGGGGCCCGGTGAACTGAGTGCATTGTCATCTGCTGTCAACCTCACCCTGACAGCTGACAAGCCTTTTGTTTAGAGAGTAAAACCAGCCCCCAGAGCTGTTAGTGACACAGCCTGAGGTAATCTCTGTTACCTCCCAAGGTCCTAGCAACTGCTGTCAGAGAGCTCCCAAACACACACTAAGATCATGTACCAATTAGGACACTCTTAGAATGTGCCAGCTACGGTATCTCAGATGGGATGCCTGTCTAGTGAAGGCCCCTTTGTTACATAATTTGTTAGGAACATAAAGCTGGCAGGAATTCTTACCAGGATTTTAGTTTCAATCGTTTTCAGTTTAAAAAATTGGAAGTCCCGATTTTTGTTTCAACAGTTCCTAGACCTTCTGCAAATTTTGTTACAACCTAAGGTTTGTCAATTCTAAGCTGAAGATGTGCATTTTGACTCTCCCACAACGGTCTAATTGATGCAAAACCACTGAACTAAACCCTGGAGACCAGGAAAGTCCTGTTCAAATCTTGAGTTGTGGAAGGTTAGTTAACCTCAGACAGAGGGCGGAATCATCCCAGATTTAGACTAAGTGCGGTAACGGGCAGGTAAAACAATGTTTTACCCACCAGCCACAATGGCGGGTTTTCACGCCATAACATCCCAAAGCCGCCACATTATTCATGTATTCCCGGGATGCACACCACTTCCATGGCAGGAGGGCTCAGATTATTCATTGTCACCTCGCCGCTTCATCATGCCAGGCACCACATTTAAAGGGTCATGGGGACTCGAAGCGTCGTCTCTTTTCTTCTCCGCCGATGCTGCCGGACCTACTGAGTTTTTCCAGGTAATTCTGTTTTTGTTTACCACATTTAAAGTACAGCCGGTCTCAGTGCTTCCTGCCCAGGACCGCAGCAAACAAAGCATGGTCCTGAAAGACAAGAAGACTGCAGCCCTCGAGTGCTCTTGGACGCCATGGAGGCCCACTGTGATGCCCTCTGCCCCCGCTCGGGCAGCAGGAGGGGCAGCTATATTACCACTCTGGCTTGTTGGTGATCAGTGCCAATGCTGCACAGAAGAGGTTGGCCACTTAATGCAGATAGTGGATGAATGATCTCATCGGTATAGCCAGGATATGGAAACCATCTCATCACTCTAAACTCACACACTCAAACTCAACACGCATTCACTGGCATCTCACTCACTGCCAGCTCAAGGGACATCACCACACATTCTCACAAATACACCCTCACATGTCCATCTGGCCTCATCTCCTCTGGAGACTGCCTCCTCAGCCCTCAGCACCTTGAGGCAAATTGCACAGATCAATATGTTCCCCACACACACCCTGGGTTACCCTCCTTCCCCAGTACAGCCCTCGTCTTGTAGCCTCTTCTCTTGCCTGAGGCCACTTTTCCCCCTTCACCAAGTAACCCCCAGCCCTGCAGCCATTGAAAAGCCACCCACATATGGCTGACCTGGTAGGTGGAGATCTGCCGTGAGCCCCCACTAAAAGTGATGTGGTGCTGTCTGTGAAGCCTGGCACTGATGACTGCGAGTGCTGACCGAAGCAAGGTAGGCAAACAAACCTTGAAGTCCCAAGTGAAGTGCAGCCTGCCAAGTGCACATCGCTTATGTGCTGATGCGAAACACGTTGGCATGTATTCCCGCCGATGTGAGTGGACAATCCAGTGGGGGGGACAATTCCGGCAGGCTGGCCTAATCATGATATGCTGATATATTACAACGAGGTTCCCAAAGTCCAAAGGTGGAGAATGCGGGCCCACCATCAGTGGGCTAAGCGGATGATCATGATTTCACAATTTCACACCATCATGAAACCAATCGTGCCATATTGTTCGCTCACACCACCAAAAACACTCAATGCTGGCGGACACAGTAAATCCTGGCCAGAGTTACAGCGCATTGTCCTCTGTCTGAGGTCAGTGTTCCAGACCCATGAAAGGGAGAAAACCAACAAGGTTCCAGTTGAAAAATAGATGTTTGTGGACATGAGACCTGTGTTCTCCGCATAGGTAAACAATGGAACTGGCTTCCCTCACCAGAGGAGCAAATGAAAGGGTAGAGGAAAACAATCTTATCAAGAAGTTACCTTTTCTTCAGGCTTGTAACAAACCAGCTGAGGTAGAGTATGTAAATGAGTGGAAATCTAGGCCCTGATATTTATAGAACAGCACATTCAGGCACATAGTCAGTAAACACAAACATACGGGTTTCCAGGGCACCTGCAGCTTTTAACTGCAGGACAACTTTTTAATTTTTCTGGGGTTTTCCCACCTGACAGTCAGTCTGAGTGACAGGCTGATCAACAGGCTGATTGATGGGATAATTAATGTGCTGATTGACAGCCTGTTTGACAAGATGATTTTCCAATTTGATTGACAGGTTGATTGACATGTTGCTAGACAGGCTGATTGACAAATAGTTTGACATGTCGATTGACAGGATGATTACAGTCTGAGTGACAAGCTAAGTGACATAATGAATGACAGGCTGAGTGACAGATTGTTTGACATAATGATTGACAGTCTGATTACAGGCTGGTTGGCAGGCTGAGTGACAAAATGAATGACAGGCTAAGCGACAGATTGTTTGGCATAATGATTGACAGGCTGAGTGACAGGCTGGTTGACAGGCCAGCTCACTGTCAGACAGGAAAGCCTGCTGTACAAAGATGCATCCAAGCAGACTGCAGGTAAACTGGCAGGAAGGGGTGTGGGTCTGCTCAGGATAGTGGAAGGACTGTACAGGACATGGAGCTTGGTCAAGAATGGTGATGCCATGATCAGGGTGGGGGAGATGGTGGCTTGGGGTGGGGGGAGATGATGGTCAGGGTGAGGGAGATGATGAATGGAGTGAGGGAGATGATGGTGGGGAGTGGGGTGAGATGGTGGTTTTGAGGAGTCAGCAATTGTGGTTCTGGAAGCAGGTTATCCTGGAGGGAACATTTCTGCTTCTCCAGGCCCACAAGCAGTGCCATAAAGGGACTTATCTCATGGATCCAGCCCTCCTTGCCTCCTTTTACCTTCTGGGTTGCCCCAAGACCTACATTAATTAAAATTAAAATCTTATTAAAATGAAACCATGCTGTTTAAAGCTGTTGCAGATGGAATGGTCTCCTGATAGCGGATCTGTTAAAACTGGAAGCTGGGTTCGAGGTAAGTTGGGTACGTGTTTGAAAGAATAAAATGTTAACATCTCACCCAATCACCACGCCCTCACCCCCACCCCCCACCCCACTTCCCACAACCCCAGTGACTCAGCGGTGGGGAATGAATTTTGTCCATATATCCTAATAGGTCAAGGTATTGTTAGTTCAGACCTATCAGAATCTGATAGAGGAAAAGCAAGATCACATTCATTCGAGGCAGGTAGGACAACACCTTTTGGGATGACCAAACTAGAGAGGGAAAAATAACAGGTAACGGTGAAGGGCACAGATGTTCTCCTAGCTTCTGACTTGGATAGAAGTTTGGGGGAGCAGGAGTGAGGGTATCAGACAATGACCTGGAGGTAGAGGAAGAGGGTGGTTACTCCTGATAACTTATGGCAACTGAGATGCACAGCTGCCACAAATCACTACTGCCTCAACATTGATAAATTATTTGGGAGAAGTATTATCGCTATCAAAACTAGAGAAACAGAGGTGTGCTCACAAAAGCAAGCTCTTTCAATGTCGTGAAACATCACAGAAGTGACAGAGCAAAGAACTGGTATCTATATAACTAACATATCATCACATCCTCAGCATAGCCCAATGTGCTTCATAACTATTGCTTCAGGTCATGGGGTGGGGTGATGCTATCATTACCCTGCTGAATCTGACAGCAACTTCGGGAGTCCAGACATGCGCAGAAAAATGCGAAAATCCAGAGTTTGTTGTCACTGATTCTATGTTCCTCCATAGGATAGATGTAGAAGTTCCCACAAGCCTGCTATCTCCTTTGTAATCATGGTCTGGATTTTATGGCCCCCCGACAGACCTGTTTTCGGCAGGGTGGCATATAAAGCATGGCTAGCTCACCCCTGACCTGGGCCCAATAACATGGGGTGGTGGGTAAGGTGCTCACTTGCTTGCCCCCCACATAAGGCCCTCAATCCGGTCCCACCGCCATAACATGGTGGGCAGCGGCAGGCAGGCACGTCTGCTTTTCAAACAACTTAGTTGAAAAGATGGAAAGGAAGAGGGGGTGCCCTATACACATTGGGGGAAGATCCCCCAAAGACATCACCCCCCTCTCTTGTGCCTCTCCTCCTAACCTTTAAAACATGCCCCCAGCATCTTGCCCCCTCTGTACGGTGCCAGTTCCCTCTCTTCCCTAAAAGCCCATGACTTACCTAAGTTAGGTATTCATCTTAGATCCTCATGGGCCTGCTTGCAGTCCCACCAGTGCCCACTACTGAATCCCAATGCCACTAAGACTACAAGAGCTGCCAGCCATTCTGATTGGCCAGCAGCTGTCGAGGGTGGGACGTCCTCCCACTGAGAGGTGGAAGTCCAATCCTCAGCCTGTTCATGGCTACGGAGCAGCCTATTTTAGACTCAGACAGTTTGGAGGCAACTTTTCTTCTGGTGGGAAGGTCAGGGAGTGGAGGGGTGGTGTTTGCGAGCAGTATGCCACCCCTTTGCCCCCCCCCCCCCACCACCACCCCTCCTACTTAAAATCCAGTCCCACGAATTGGCAAGGACCTCCAAAATGCACTGTTATTCTCACTGTAAAAAAACAGCCCTGGATAGAGTTGCACCTTGCTGAATGAAATACAACTGGGTTTTTAACCTGCATATTAAATTCGTAATTACTGGCCCTGCAAAGCTAATTTTATATCTGTGAAATGTCAAATTTCTCCATGATGATTAAAAATTCCAGATTTTTAAAACATAAAAAAATTTATCTTTAGCTTCTGTCTAAATACAGTCATACAACTATATTGCTATCTTGAAATTTAAATTATAAGTGAAGGATTTTAAGGGCTTTTAACTTCATGGTTTGCTGCATGTGAACATGTCAGTTTGATAGGTTACCCATTCCTGAGCATCATACATTCCCTCCTATTATAGCACCGAGGTGCCAAATCCTAAGCTCATTACTCCGGGTATAAAATTGCATGAGGCCATTCTCACACCAGCTCCCTTCCAGGACCAGCAGCAGATCACAGATCCATGGCCATCGCCATTTGCCATGAATGCAGTCACTTCCACAATGAATTGTGCTGCCAAATTACATAGCTGCCATTAGAATACATTACATTACAAAGCCGAGAACATTTGCTTTGCTTGGAGCAATTGAGTCAATGTTACATGAAAACTGATCAAATAAGTGCAGCCCGCGGGGGCAGAGGAGAAGTTCAGCAAAGCTACACTTCTGGAGTGCAGCGGAGCCTCATTGGACTGGAGCAAAGGTCAAGTCCCCAGCGCCCACTCAACCTGATCTCATGAAACACTTCTCCTCATTGATTTTGTCCTGTAACTCCTTTTCTCTACAGTTATTAAGCAGCCATTAATGTATTTGTGTTGCGTTCCTGACTGCTAATTCAAAGCAGTTGTTCATCTGAAATAAACAGTCAGGAAAATCGTAGGGTGGTCAGATCGAGTTGTTTAAAATGTTAAAAGGACCTAGCATTTATAGAGAAACTGTTTTCTACTGGCCTGGATTATCCGCTCCCGTCCCTGCAGCACCCATTGCAGGCAGGACAGAAAATTTGACGACCCAGCAAAACGCCCATTGACTTTCAGCGGGAATATCCAGTCCTGCCAAAAATCCCGGCCGCTATCTCTAAATTGTCACATTATTCAGTGCCTAGTATTGAATGAGGATACATTTCCTGCAACTAAACATCAAAGCCATTGTCACCACAAACTCCATTCTCTACCTGCCAATTCCACCTCTCTCCCTGGCAACTGTCTGAGGTTGAACCAATCTGTGCAACACCTTGGTTACATTTGACCCCAAGATGAGCTGTTGACCACATATCAGAGCCATCACTAATTCCAACTATTTCCAGCTCTCTAGCATCGCCCAACTTCACCCCTGGGGCTGAAACCCTCACCCATACCTTTGTTACTTCTAGAATTGACCATTCCAATACATTCCAGGTTGGCTTTCCATTTTCTACACTCTGTTAACATAAGGTCATCCTAAATTCTGATGTCTGTTTCCTAACTCAGGCCAAGTCCCATTCACCTATCAGCCCACAGTGCTCGCTGGCCTACACTGGCACCCAGTCAGGTGCTGCCACGATTTTAAAGTTCTCATCTGCTCTCTGAACTGGCCTAGCCAGCCACACTGTTCAGGGACAATTAGGGATGCGCTACAAATAGTGGCCTTGCCAGCAAAGTCCACATCCCATGAAAAAATAGATTTTATAAATTAGCTGCTCTTGACAAGGTGGTGGCAAGCTGCCTTCACAAATACAGCCCAGTGTTTTGCTAAGCCATTTCAGAGGGCAGTTAAGAGTCAACCATGTAGGCCAGACCAGTTAAGGACAGCAGATTTCCTTCCCTAAAGGACATTAATGAATCGGATGGGTTTTTACAACAATCCTGTAGTTTGATGGTCACCATTATAGATATTAGCTTTTTGTTCCAGAGTTATTTATATTGTCATGTTGCGATTTGACCTCATGTCCTGATGGCAAGTGGGAAGTGTAGGTTAGGGGTGGAAGGGTGGGGGATGGGTGGGGTGGCAAAATGGACTACTGGTCCTAGAACATAACCCATAAGTGACTGTTCCTATGTCCTAGCTTCATAACTGTGTCCAAGCAGCAGAGACTGGATTTTAGCACACTAAAGTAACACTAAACTCTCTTTTATACAAAGGAAATAAACTTTGAAAACAGATTTGTTACTTTGATACATTAACTTAAAGGTGCAAATATCACAGCATTCTAACCACACATCCCAAAATCATGATTAGTTAACACCATGGCTGAGTTTTTCACTGGAGGCAGTGGAGCCAGCCAGCAGCTGAAAAGTTGGTGCAAGTCCGCCTCTGCCAGCCCAGGATGCCACCACCGGATTTTACAGTTGCCAGGCAGGTAACTGCCTAAACTCATGGGTACCAGCCCGACATGGGAGCATGTCCCGCCCCCAAGGACTGCCAGCCCATCAGAAGACCAACAGCTCTCCAGTCAGAGAAGCGCCACTAGGAGCAGTGGCCACTGCTGGGACTACGGCCAGTCTCTGACAGGGACCAGCAATGGAGACCGGATAACCAGGTACATGGGGTGGCCTCACCCAGGGCCTGTCAGCAAGGCCCCGACAAGGGTTGGGGTGGTGCTTGGGAGTCAGAGGTAGGTAACAAGCGGGGGCAGCACTTTCCAAAGGGGGAAACTTCAGTTGGGCACAGGGCGCCTGAACAGAAGGGAACCCCACTAAGCCTACAGCCAGGCTGCCAGGGTATACCTGGCATGGTATCCACTTGGCCTGGGCACCCCTGCCACAGTCAAATAGCAGCAGCAGTGGGCAGAGACCATCAAGCAGCCCTTAATTGGCCATTTAAGACCGCCAATTGGTCCAAGGTCAGGTGGCTGCCAAACACATACCCAGCCACTGGTAAAATTTCCCAGCATCCTACTCAATTTTATGCATCTCTACCCCCACCCCACCAGCACACTTTCAGGTGGGAGAGAGGCATAAAATTTCAGCCCATTTTCCTTTCTTTGTAAAATAAACACTCAGCCCCAATTAACCTTTCCTCACTGATCCTGCTGAAGCTCACGTTTACCAGCTGGCCCTATTCCTATCCATTAACTTTTAGATAACAAACATCAGGGAGCCCTGAGACGGAGAACCCACTGCTCACTGAGGAGACCTCTCATCCTGTAACATCTCTCCCATTGTTCCTATTTACTTGCTGCATCACATATGCAATTCCTTTCTCACTATCCATCCTTTTTTCTTGTTCTCCAGTTTGGTGCAATATTTAGCCATCTCTTTATAGTACTCCTATTCTCTCTTTCTCTATTTAAAACGTTAGAATGTCTCTCAAACATCCAGTTGTGATTTTTCTCCTAATGCTCCCAACTCCCCTTTAACACTGGGCCTTTTTCTCAAACCATCACTGTTCATTGTTCTTCCCAAAATGTATCACTTCACAATTTTCTCCATTACATTTGTCTATGCCCTCCTGAAGTCTGTTACGATCTTCTTCATTATTTACTACATCTCTGAGTTTTATGTCATCCATAAGCTTTGAAATTATGCCTTGCACTTCCAAGTCTAGCTCATTAAAATATATCAAAAAGAACAGTGGGCCTTATACTGAAGCTGGGGGAACACCTCCCTATACAGCACTCCAGTCTGAAAAATAACCATTCACCACAACTCTCAGCTCTCTGTCTCGTAGCCAATTGTAGATCTATGCTGACCCTTTACTCCTGTAGTAACTAAAGGTATAGCCTCTCCTGCTATCTATCAGCGGTCACACAATGTTTTGGGAGGCTCCGGCCAATGAGCCCTAAGCGTGGGCAATCCAGGGGGTGGAGCTGCCTGATGAGAGTCCTGATCGAGCATGTGGCATCTGAAAAACTCTCTGTAATAAAGTTTATCTGTTTCTTGTTGAAACCTGTCCACTCCGAGTCATTACATTTGGCGACGAGGGTAAAATATCTCCGAAGCTGCACCTCGCCCTGTTACTGTGAGTACATGAATCTTAAGAGACAGGAAAGACTATTCACCAGCCATGACACTCTTCGGCAGAATTGATCCTTATGATGTGACTATGGAAGACTGGAGCCAGTAAGTAGAGCGACTCGGATTTTATTTCATAGCAAATGAAATTACCACGGAGGAAAAGCAGAAAGCTATCCTTTTGAGCAGTAAGACACACAATCTCATTCGCAACTTGACGGCCCCAAGCATGCCCAATTTTAAGTCCTCCAATGAATTAGTGGATCTCGTAAAAACGCATTTCCAGCCAAACCCGTCCGTAATAATGCTGTGTTTTAAATTTAATTCCCGAGTTATGGTCCCGGGAGAGTCCATTGCAACTTATTTAGTAAATCTTAAGCAGTTGACAGAACACTGCGACATCGGGGACACATTACATGAGATGCTGCAGGACTGATTAGTTTGTAGAGTTCAGGATGACGCCATTCAATGCCGTTTACTCGCTGAGGCTGACATCGACTTTAAGGACGCCCTAGAAATCTCCCTCACCATGGAAAGTGCTGCGAGAGACTCACAGGCTTTGCAATACATACAACATGGCGCCGTTCTTCATGTGGGGGGGGGGAACCGACTGCCAGGCGTAGAGCGAAAACCAGACCACAGCATCGAAGCAAGATGGAAGGTCCACTGTTAGAAACATGGAAAGGCCAAGTAGAAACACTTCAGTGGCGACTTCAAGATTAAGTTGTTATAGGGGTAGAGGTGTCCACGGACCAGACACCTGTAAATTCAAGGAGGCAGAATGCCATTATTACCATAAGAAAGGTCATGTAGTAACGCAATGCCAGGTAAAGTCAAAATAGCCCGTAAAGCAGCAAAGCAACATGACCATATTAAAAAAATACAGCAGAACCTGATGCTGTCAATACCAATGTTTATTCCCCATGTAACGTGACCGCTGTAAAAACTGAAGTTATCACTGTCACAATCCAAGTTAATGAGAAGCCGCTAATAATGGAGGTGGGTACAGGGGCCTCAACCACAGTGGTGGTGGAACACACTTTCAAGTACCTTAATGAAGGTAGACAGCCAATAATCCTGGAGCGGACAATTGCTAAATTAAAGACATACACTGGAGAATCTATTCAGGTAAAGGGCATCGCCACAGTCCCAGTTCTCATAGGCAACAGATAGCCCTGTTTCCAGTGATAATAGTGAAAGGAGAAGGGCCTAGTCTTCTAAGCTGAGACTGGTTACAGAAAATCAAGCTTGACTGGTCTCAGGTATTTCATGTGAAAACAGATGGAGTTCCTGGACTGTTCTGGAAATACAACAGTATATTTTGGGATGAATTAGGCAAGTTAAAAGGCGAAACAAAAACAAAAACAGAATTACCTGGAAAAACTCAGCAGGTCTGGCAGCATCGGCCGAGAAGAAAAGAGTTGACGTTTCGAGTCCTCATGACCCTTCGACAGAACTTGAGTTCGAGTACAAGAAAGAGTTGAAATATAAGTTGGTTTAAGGTGTGTGTGTGGGGGGCGGAGAGAGAGAGAGCGAGAGAGGTGGAGGGGGGGGTGGTGTGGTTGTAGGGACAAACAAGCAGTGATAGAAGCAGATCATCAAAAGATGTCAACAACAATAGTACAAAAGAACACATAGGTGTTAAAGTTAAAGTTGGTGATATTATCTAAACGAATGTGCTAATTAAGAATGGATGGTAGGGCACGCAAGGTATAGCTCTAGTGGGGGTGTTTTTTTTTTAAAATAATGGAGATAGGTGGGAAAAGGAAAATCTTTATAATTTATTGGAAAAAAAAAGGAAGGGGGAAACAGAAAGGGGGTGGGGATGGGGGAGGGAGCTCACGACCTAAAGTTGTTGAATTCAATATTCAGTCCGGAAGGCTGTAAAGTGCCTAGTCAGAAGATGAGGTGTTGCTCCTCCAGTTTGCGTTGGGCTTCACTGGAACAATGCAGCAAGCCAAGGACAGACATGTGGGCAAGAGAGCAGGGTGGAGTGTTAAAATGGCAAGCGACAGGGAGGTTTGGGTCATTCTTGCGGACAGACCGCAGGTGTTCTGCAAAGCGGTCGCCCAGTTTACGTTTGGTCTCTCCAATGTAGAGGAGACCACATTGGGAGCAACGAATGCAGTAGACTAAGTTGGGGGAAATGCAAGTGAAATGCTGCTTCACTTGAAAGGAGTGTTTGGGTCCTTGGACGGTGAGGAGAGAGGAAGTGAAGGGGCAGGTGTTACATCTTTTGCGTGGGCATGGGGTGGTGCCATAGGAGGGGGTTGAGGAGTAGGGGGTGATGGAGGAGTGGACCAGGGTGTCCCGGAGGGAGCGATCCCTACGGAATGCCGATAGGGGGGGTGAAGGGAAGATGTGTTTGGTGGTGGCATCATGCTGGAGTTGGCGGAAATGGCGGAGGATGATCCTTTGAATGCGGAGGCTGGTGGGGTGATAAGTGAGGACAAGGGGGACCCTATCATGTTTCTGGGAGGGAGGAGAAGGCGTGAGGGCGGATGCGCGGGAGATGGGCCAGACACGGTTGAGGGCCCTGTCAACGACCGTGGGTGGAAAATCTCGGTTAAGGAAGAAGGAGGACATGTCAGAGGAACTGTTTTTGAAGGTAGCATCATCGGAACAGATGCGACGGTGGCGAAGGAACTGAGAGAATGGGATGGAGTCCTTACAGGATGCGGGGTGTGAGGAGCTGTAGTCGAGATAGCTGTGGGAGTCGGTGGGTTTGTAATGGATATTGGTGGACAGTCTATCACCAGAGATTGAGACAGAGAGGTCAAGGAAGGGAAGGGAAGTGTCAGAGATGGACCACGTGAAAATGATGGAGGGGTGGAGATTGGAAGCAAAATTAATAAAATTTTCCAAGTCCCGACGAGAGCATGAAGCGGCACCGAAGTAATCATCGATGTACCGGAGAAAGAGTTGTGGAAGGGGGCCGGAGTAGGACTGGAACAAGGAATGTTCCACATACCCCATAAAGAGACAGGCATAGCTGGGGCCCGTGCGGGTACCCATAGCCACACCTTTTATTTGGAGGAAGTGAGAGGAGTTGAAGGAGAAATTGTTCAGCGTGAGAACAAGTTCAGCCAGACGGAGGAGAGTAGTGGTAGATGGGGATTGTTCGGGCCTCTGTTCGAGGAAGAAACTAAGGGCCCTCAGACCATCCTGGTGGGGGATGGAGGTGTAGAGGGATTGGACGTCCACGGTGAAAAGGAAGCGGTTGGGGCCAGGGAACTGGAAATTGTTGATGTGACGTAAGGTGTCAGAGGAATCACTGATGTAGGTGGGAAGGGACTGGACAAGGGGAGAGAGAAGGGAGTCAAGATAACAAGAAATGAGTTCTGTGGGGCAGGCGTGCTCACCAAAATATTGGTGGAGCCTCAGGCGACACCACATTTTTTTGAGGCCGGACCTGTGCCTTATGCACTGAAGAGGAAAGTGGATGTGGAGATGTGCCGATTAGAAAAGCAGGGCATCATCCAACCTGTCGAATTCTCGGAGTGGACAGCACCAATAGTTCCAGTGGTTAAGCCTGATCAAACCATGTGCATTTGTGGGGACAATAAATTGACCGTAAGCAAGGCAGCAAAACTAGACAAGTACCCAATTCCAAGAATAGATAACTTGTATGCAAAGCTGGCTGGAGGCAAATCCTATACAAAATTGGATATGAGCCATGCCCACCAACAATTAGAACTGGATAGCATGTCGAGAGAATATGTCGAGAGACTATTAACACACACAAGAGCCTTTATCAGTACACTCGCCTACCCTTTGGAGTATCGTCTGCTTGCGTTATCTTCCAGAGAACAATGGAGAGACTTTTGCAGGGACTTCTCTGAGTGGCCGTATACCAAGATGACATTCTGATCACAGGGTCAACTGAGACCAAACACTTGGCCAACCTTGAGGAGGTGCTAAGAAGGTTCAGAGAAGCTGGCGTACAATTAAAGATGGAAAAATGCACATTTCAAGTGCCAGAAGTTACTTACCTGGGTCACAGGGTGGACCACAGGGGTTTTCATCCAGTAGAAGATAAAGTTCAGGCAATAAAAGATGCACCCTCACTGTCCAATGTGACAAATCTCAAATCCTTCCTGGGTATGATCAACTACCATAGCCACTTCTTGCCTAATTTATCAACTGTGTTGGCACCATTACACTTGTCCAAAAAGAACCACCGTCGGTCATGGAGTTCACAACAGGAAGAAGCCTTTGTGAAAGTAAAGAAATTGCAGGATTCGTCGTGTCTATTGGTGTACTACGACTCTTCAAAAGAGTTAGTATTAACATGTGATGCCTCTCCTTACAATGTAGGAGCCATGTTATCACATAAAATGGAAAATGGATCAGAAAGGCCCATTCACTACGTCTCGAGAACCCTCTCCACAGCCAAGAAGAGTTGTGCCCAGCTAGAAAAGGAAAGTTTATCAGTGATATTCAGAGTGAAGAAATTCCACCAGTACCTACATGAACAACATTTCACCTTAGTGTGGGACCATAAACCTTTAACGGATTTATTCAGTGAGGATAAAGCCAATAGCATCAGCAAGAATACAACATTGGGCTCTGATATTATCTGGGTATGAATATACTTTTATGTGCCATCCTGACTTACACATTGCAAATGCGGTTCACTCAGTCGTCTCCCATTACCAGATAGAATTGCACATGCTCCTGTTCCACAAGAAGTTGTGTTATTACTGAATTTCTTGGATTCTTCATGTGTGTGTGCAAGGCAAATTAGAAATTTGGCAAACAGAGATCCAATATTGTTGAAAGTCAGGGACTTTGTTTTACAAGGATGGTCAAAATCGCCTGTATCTGAAGATTTGAAACCATCTCATGCCAGAAACGCAGAGTTAAGTTGTCAAGATGAAAATCTGTTGTGAAGATCAAGAGTTGTCATCCCATCACAACGAAGAGAACCGCTCCTGACAGAGCTTCACTGTGTGCATCCAGGCATATCGAAGATGAAAATGCTTGCACAAAGCTATGTCTGGTGGTCAGGCCTTGACAGTGACATTGAAAGCATGGACAAGCACTGTCTCCATTGTCAGCAACAACAGAATTTACTTATTTCAGCTCCACTGCATCCGTGGGAATAGCCTGGTCGACCCTAGGTTAGACTACATATCGATTATGTAGGACCATTCTTAGGTACCATGTTTTTGTTGATTGTAGATGCACATTCTAAATGGATGGATATTTATGAAGTCAAATCGCCAGCATCGAGCACAACTACTGAAAAGCTGTGTCACTGATTTAGCATACATGGCCTACCTGAAAACATCGTGTCTAATAAAGGTACAGCCTTTACCAGCACAGAGTTATGAAATTCATGAATATTAGTGGAATCAGACATTTTAAAACAGCCCCTTATCATCCCTCACTGAATGGTTTAGCCAAGAGAGCTGTACAAACTTTCAAGTCTAATATGAAAAAGTTATCAGAAGGTACTCTAGAATTTTGATTTTCCCACTTTCTTCTCAGTAATCACACAATGGCATACTCGACTACGGGTTCAACATCGTCTGAATTATTGATGAAATGCCGCCTACATACAAGGTTAAGTCTAGTGTTTCCAAATTTAGAGGGGAAGGTACAGCAGAATCAGAGTATTCAAAAATTGAACCATGATATTCACAGCAGTGTAGGAGACACAGTATTCATGCAAAATTTCGGAAGTGGACTTTGTTGGGTTCCTGAAACCATTATCCCAGAGACTGGCCCATTATCTTTCCAAGTACAAGTGAAATAGAATTGTTTGTATGCACGTGGATCATATTCGTGCTAGAGAGACATTCCAACAACCAACTATTCCACCTGTGATTAACATCGAACCGTCAATTCCCAAGGTGACAGATCGACCTAGAATAGACATTCCCGATGTCTCTGTAGAGTTGCCAAATCCAGAACTGCCACTTTCTAAAGATGTGTCTCATACTGCAGTTCCAGACCCTGTCGAACCTGTTGAGAAAACTCAAGTGGTAGAGCTACGCTTTTCTAGCTGTATAAGGAGAGCACCTCCAGACTTGATCTTTAATCACCTGAAGTTATATATATGTATATATTGTAAGATATTCAAATGTTTCCCTGTGAATAGAGATTGTAAAAAACACTAAAGGGGAAGGAAATGTGGTAAATGAAGGTATAGCCTCTCCAGCTGTCTATCAGGGGTCACGTGATGTTCCAGGAGGCTCCAACCATTGAACCTTCAGCGCGGGCAATCCAGGGTTGGGGCATCCTGACGAGAACATGTAGCACCTGATAAACTCTCTGTCTCTTGTTGAAACCCCCATGGGCCTCAATTTTGCTAATAAGTCTATTAAGTGGCATTTGATTTTGAAAGTCCATATACATAACATCAACAGTGCTCACTTCATCAATCCTCTCTGTTCTTTCATCAAATAACTCAATCAAGTTTAACAGACACAAATTTTGACAAATCCATGCGGTCTGTCATTTATTCATCATTCTCTGTTAAATCTCGATTGTCATCTCATATTCCAGATATGTTAACACAAGTGTGCATGTATAATTTTCTCTCTCTTGATTCAATTGCCTTGTACCAATTCTCCCACCCCCATTCTGAGTTCTACAATTCCCCCTGGAAAACAATTCCCAAAAAGTGTGTGCCAGAGGTGAATCTTGCTCCAATTTTTTTTTTTGGTTATTGTCAACTTTGTGCTCATCAAAGTGAGAGCTGTTTGTGCTGGGGAATGGGCCATTTCCCGATTTCAAACACAAAAGACGCGATTGTAAAACAGTCCACTCACTCTACCCAATCCCAATGCCTTCCCACAGGATGTAATTTTAACTTACTGTGTTCAGCAAGTATACAGGATGCCTGCTGAAGGCAGTGGGGCCCTTGTCTAAATATGGAGATCAGGCTCCGATGACATCATTGGGGCCCAAATGTAAATTTTTTTTTATTCACTCACGGGATGTGAGCATCACTGGCCAGGTCAACATTCATTGCCCATCCCTAGTTGCCTTTGAGAAGGTGGTGATGAGCTGCCTTCTTGAACCGCTGCAGTCCATGTGGTGTAGGTACACCCACAGTGCTGTTAGGAAGGGAGTTCCAGGATTTTGACTCAGCTACAGTGACGGAACGACGATATATTTCCAAGTCAGGATTGTGAGTGACTTGGAGGGGAACTTCCAGGTGGTGGTGTTCCCATGTATCTGCTGCCCTACTCCTTCTAGATGGTACAGGTTATGGGTTTGTAAGGTGCTGTCTAAGGAGCCTTGGTGAATTCCTGCAGTGCATCTTGTAGACAGTACACACTGCTGCTACTGTGCATTGGTGGTGGAGGGAGTGGATGTGGTGCCAATCAAGCGGTGTCCAGCTTCTTAAAGTGTTGTGGGAGCTGCACACATCCAGGCAAGTGGGGAGTAATCCATCAAATTCCTGATGTGTGCCTTGTAGGTGGTGGACAGACTTTGAAGAATCAGGAGATGAGTTCTCATCACACAATTCCTAGCCTCTGACTTGCTCTTGTAGCCATGGTATTTATATAGCTAGTCTAATTCAGTTTCTGGTCAATGGTAACCCCCCAGGATGTTGATGGTGAAGGGTTCAGTGATGTAATGCCATTGAACATCAAGGGGCAATGGTTGGATTCTCTCTTGTTGGAGATGGTCATTGCCTAGCACTTGTTACTTGCCACTTGTCAGCCCAAACCTGGATATTGTCCAGGTCTTGCTGCATTTGGACATGGACTGCTTCAGTATCTGAGGAGTCATGAAAGGTGCTGAACATTGTGCAATCATCAGCAAACATCCCCAATTCTGACCTTATGATGGGAGGAAGGTCATTGATCAAGCAGCTGAAGATGGTTGGGCCTAGGACACTACCTTGAGGAACTCCTGCGGTGATGTCCTGGAGCTGAGATGACTGACCTCTAACAACTACAATCATTTTCCTTTGTGCTAGGTGTGACTCCAGCCAGCAGAGAGTCTTCCCCCTGATTCCCATTGACTCCAGTTTTGCTAGGGCTACTTGATGCCACAGTCGGTCAAATGCTGCCTTGATGTCAAGGGCCATCACTCTCACCACACCTCATTTAAGTCCAGGCTTACAGAGGTAAGCTGTGATTTCTTCCCTGTTGGATCAAATTGACAACACGTGGAGTCAAGTCCTGAAGGGACCCAGAAAAGCAAAGAATGTGTGGTAACTGGGTGTATAGTCACCCCCTCTTGCCAATCACGGGTCATGTGATGTACTGCGGGGGCTCTGACCAGTGAGCTCTTAGCGCAGGCAATCCACGGGGTGGGGCTTTTCTGTTAAGAGATCTGGTCAAGCCAGCAAGCACTGAAAATATCTCTGTAATAGAGTTTAATTGTTTCTTGATGAAACCAGTCTGCTCCATAGAGTCAGCATATTTGGCGACGAGGGTAGAATCAAATTGGACTCTGCACCTCACCATGTTGAGTAAATCAAATTTTTAAAAAGCTACTCACCAGTCATGCCACTGTTTGGAAGAATCGATCCATAGGATGTGAATATTAAGATTGGAGCCAGTATGTTGAGTGCCTCAGAGTTTACTTTGTAGCAAATAAAATAAGCATCAGAGAAAAGTGGAAAGCGATCCTCTTAAGTGTATGTGGCAGTAAAACATACAACCTGAATCATAACCTGACTGCTCCGATTGCGCCCGATTCCAAGTGAGTGAGTGAGCCTAGTGAAAACACACTTTCAGCAAAAGCCATTGGTGCTAATGCAGCACTTCAAATTCAGTTGAAGGTTTTGGTCCCAGGGAGAGCCCTTCGCAACCTATGTAGGGAGCCTCAAGCTGTTAACAGAATACTGCAAATTCGGAGACATTTTAAACGATATGCTGTGGGACGAATTGGTTCGTGGAGTCAAGGACGACACCATTCAGCACCAATTGCTTGCTGAGGTCAATATCCACTTTAAACGCACCCTAGAAATCTCCTTCACTACGGAAAGTGCTGCAAGAGTCTCGCGGGCTTTACGACACATGGATAATGGCGCTGTACTTCATGTTTGGCAGGAAGCTGCCGCCGAGCGTGGTGTGAAAGCCTGACCTGCAGAATTAAAGTGGGATTCAATGGCTTCTGTGAGAAACATTTAGAAGCCGAACAGAAATGCTTCATCATCAGTTTCAAGACAAAATTGCTTTAGATGTGGAGGTGACCACGGAGCAGATACCTGTAAATTCAAAGAGGCAGAATGTCATTACGGTCATAATTAGGATCACATGGTTAGGCAATGCCGGACAAAGTTGAAGCAGTCTGCAAAACAGTAAACAAACATGAGAGAAGTGACGAGTACAGCAAAGGATGAAGCTGCTGTTCCTGACGTTTACTCCTTATATAATGTGACTGCTGTGAAGACTGAGCCTATTACGGTGACAGTACCAGTTAATGAGAAACCAATTACAATGGGAGTGAATACTGGTGACTCAACTATGGTGGGAGGAGAGCACACTTTCAGATACCTTAATGAAGCCAATAAACTTGCAGCAGACAACCACTAAGTTAGGAACTTACAAAGGAGAATCTATTCAAGTAAAGGGCATCGTCACTGTCCCAATCTCTTACAAGCGACAGACAGCCCAACTGCCTGTAATAATAGTGAAAGGAGAGGGACCCAGCCATTTAGGCCAGGATTGGCTACAGAAGATCAAACTCGACTGGACTGAGATATTTCACCTAAAATCAGATGGAATCCCATAACTTCTAAGGAAATCCAAGGTTTTTTGGGATGAATTAGGGAAGTTAAAAGGTATGCATGCCAAGATACATGTTGATCCTCAGGTGACTGCACGTTTCTTTCAGGCCAGTTCTGTGCCTTATACATTGAAAGAAAAGGTGGATGCAGAGCTGTGCGGGTTAGAAAAGCTGGACTTCATTCAACCTGTCCAATTCTCGGAGTGGGCAGCACCCATAATTCCAGTGTTTAAATCCGACCAAACCATACACATCTGACTATAAATTGACTGCAAATAAGGTAGCAAAGCTTGATAAGTACCCCATTCCAAGGTTGATGACTTATATGCCAAGTTGGCTGGAGGTAAGTTCTATACAAAATTGGAGATGGGCCACAATGACCAACAATTAAATAGGGATAGCATGCCGAGAGAATATGTGACTATTAACACACAAGGGTCGTTATCAGTACACTTGTCTACCCTTTGGAGTCTCATCAACATGCGCTATTTTCCAGAGAACAATGGAGAGCCTTTTGGAAGGACTCCCTTGAGTGGTAGTATATTTGGATGATGCTCTCATCATTGGGGCAACCGAGACCGAACACTTGGCCAAATTGAAGGAGGTGCTAAGAAGGTTCATGGAAGCTGGCATTCAGTTAAAGTAGGAAAAATGCATATTTCAAATGCCAGAAGTCACTTATCTAGGTCACAGGGTGGACGCCAGGGGTTTGCATCCGGTAGAAGATAAAGTTTAGGCAATAAAAGATGCACCATCACCAACCAGTGTAAGAGAAATCAAGTCCTTCCTGGATATTGTCAACTGTTATAGCTGTTTCTTACCCAACTTATCAATTTTTTGGCATCATTACACTTGCTGCTAAAAATGAGCCACCGTTGGTCATGGGGCTCACAACAGGAAGAAGCCTTTGTGAAAGCAAAGAAATTGCTGCATTTGTCATATTTATTGCTGCACTACGACCCATCAAAAGAATTGGTATTAACATGTGATGCCTCTCCTTACAGTGTAGGAGCCGTGATGTTACAGAAAATGGAAAATGGATCAGAAAGGCACATTAGCTATGTCTCGAGAACCCTTTCCCAAGCCGAGAAGGGCTATTCTCATTTAGAAAAAGGATTGTCACTACTATTCGGTGTAAAAAAGTTTCAACAATACCTACATGGGTGACATTTTACCATTATGTCCGACCATAAACCATTAATGGGCTTATTCAATGAGGACAAGTTCATTCCACCAATAGCATCAGCAAGAATACAATGTTGGGCTCTGATATTATTTGCGTATGAGTGTATTTTTATGTACCGCCCTGGCATACACATTGCAAATGCAGATGTACTCAATTGTTTCCTGTTACCAGATGGTATTGTTATTCCTCCCATTCCACAAGAATTTGTGCTATGACGACTTTCCAAGATTCTTCGCCTGTGTGTGCGAAACAAATTAGAAATTGGACAGAGATCTAATATTGTCGAAAGTCAGAGAATTTGTTTTGCAAGAATGGCCAATGATCACCTGTATCTGAAGAATTGAGACCATAGCATGTCAGAAACATGGAATTAAACTGTCAGGATGAAATTGTGTTGTGGGCTTAAGAGTTGTCGTACCATCACAAGGTAGAGAGCCACTCTTGACAGAGCTCCACAGTGCACATCCAGGCATATCAAAGATGAAAATGCCTGTGCGAAGCTACGTCTGGTGGCCAGGCATTGACAGTGACATTGAAAACTTGGTCAAGCACTGTCTCCACCGTCAGCAACAACAGAAGTTGCCTGTTTCAGCTCCCTGCATCCATGGGAGTAGTGTGGTTGATCCTGGGTTTGACTACATACCGATTATGTAGGACCATTCCTAGGTACCATGTTCTTGTTAATTGTAGATGCACATTCAGAATAGATGGATGTGCACGAAGACAAATCTCCAACATCGAACGCAACTATCGAGAAGCTAAGTCACTGTTTCAGCATACATGGCCTACCTGAAATTGTCGTTTCTGATAATGGTATAGCCTTTACCAGCACTGAGTTTCTGAAATTTATAGATCTGAATGCAATCTGACATATTAAAACAGCCCCTTGGCATCCCTCATCAAATGATCTATCCGAGAGAGCTGGACAAAGTTTTAAGTCTGGTATGAAAAAATTATCAGAAGGCACTGTGGAATCTCGACTTTCCCAGTTTCTCTTCTGTTATCATACAACGCCACATTCGACTGCGCATTCAACACCATCGGAGTTATTAACAAAATGAGGTCTGCATACATGTTTACACTTGGTGTTTCTGAATTTAGAGGGGAAGGTAGTACAGAACCAGAATAATCAGAAATTTAACCATGACATACACAGTAAAACTTTTACATTCAATGTAGGTGAATGGTTGATGTGCAAAATTTCGGCAGTAGACCCCGTGGGGCTCCAAGAGCCATTGTTTCAGAGACTAGTCCATTATCTTTGCAAGTACAAGTGGAAGATAAAATTGTCTGTAAGTACGTAGATCACATCTGTGCCAGACAGACATTCCAACAATTGGCTGATCAACCTTTGATTGACATTGAACCGTCAACGTCTGAGGTGTGTGATCAACCTGGAACAGATATTCCAGATGTTTCAGAAGAATTGTCAAATTCTGAAATGCCCAGTTCCAATAATGTGTCTCACAGTGCAGCTCCAGATCCTGTCAATCCTGTTCAGGAATGTCCAGTGGTTGATCTACGCCACTCTAGCCGTATGTGAAGAACACCTCAGAGACTTGATTTATAATCACCTGAAATTGTATGTATTGTTGGATTGTTCAAATGTTTTTTTCTGCAAAGAGTAATTGTAAAAAATAAAGGGGGAGGAGATGTGGTAACTGAATGTATCGTCACACCCTCCTGTCAATCACAGGTCATGTCATGTACTGTGAGGTTCTGACCAGCGAGCTCTTAGCTCGGGCAATCTGCAGAGCGTGACTTTTCTGATGACAGATCTGGTCAAGCCAGCAAGCACTGAAAATGCCTCTAATAAAATTTAACTGTTTCTTGATGAAACCAGTCTGCTCCATAGAGTCATCACAGAATGTAATTTTCCTCTAATTTTCCTATGGCCTGGGGAAAAATGTAGAGACTACAATGGCTAAGCCACTCCTTCCCCATTCACCGCACTCACATATACATTTATTTTAGTTACTCATTCATGGGATGTGGGTATTGCTGGCTAGGCCAGCATTTATTTCCCATCCCTAATGGCCCTTGAGAATGTGGTGGTGAGCTGCCCCTTGAACCACTGCAATCCATGTGATGTAGGTACACGCAGGGTGCTGCTCGGAAAGGAGTTCCAGGATTTTGACCCGGTGACAGTGAAGGAACAGTGATATATTTCCAAGTCAGGATGGTGAGTGGCTTGGAGGGGCACTTGCAGGTGATGATGTTCCCATGTATCTGCTGCATTTGTTCTTCTAGGTGGTAGAGGTTGCAGGTTTGGAAGGCGCTGTCTAAAGAGGCTTGGTGAGCTGCTGCAGTGCATTCTGTGGATGGTGCACACTGCTACTACTGCGAGTTGATGTTTAAGGGGATGAATGGGGTGCCAATCAAGTGGGCTGCTTTGTCCTGGATGGTGTTAAACTTCTTGAGTGTTGTTGGAGCTGCATTCATCTAGGCAAGTGGAAAGTATTTGTTGTATGGTGGCCGAGCTGTACTATCAATGATAAAGTTGATCTGCAGACACTTCTTCGGTGGAAACATTAAGTTTATTTACAACATACTCAGCAGTAACTACACATGTGCTTTCCACTCTAAGTCCACCTCTACACTAACCGTTAAGGTAGCCCAAGCCACTCTCCTGTTGGTTGATACAGATCATGTGATCTTGCTTAACAAGTATTATTCTTAAGGGTACATTGCACACTAAATAAAACCTTAATTACTGCAGTATTCCATCACATTCCTGACATGTGCCTTGCAGATGGTGGACAGGCTTTGGGGAGTCAGGAGGTGAGTTACCCGCCACAAGATTCCTAGCTCTCTCCTGCTCTCGTAACCACCATAATTATATGGCTAGTCCAGTTCAGTTTCTGGTCAATGGTAACCCCCTGGATGTTCGTAATAGGGGATTCAGTGATGGAAATGCCATTGAACATCAAGGGGCAATGGTTATATTAGCTGACACTTGAATGGTGTGATAGTTTCTTGCCCTATCAGCCCAAGCCTGGATATTGTCCAGGTCTTGCTGAATTTGGACGTGGACTGCTTTACTATCTGAGGAGTTGCGAATGGTGCTGAAAACTGAGCACTCACCAGTGAACATCCCCACTTCTGACCTTATGAAGGAGGGAAGGTGATTGATGAAGCAGTTGAAGTTGGTTGGGCCTAGGATACTACCCTGAGGAACTTCTGCAGTGATGTCCTGGAAGTGAGATGATGGACATCCAACAACCACAACCATCTTCCTTTGTGCTGGTATGACTCCAACCAGTGGAGAGTTTTCCCCTGATTCCCATTGACTCCAGTTTAGCTAGGGCTCCTTGATGCCACACTCAGTCAAATTCAGCCTTGCTGCCAAGGACAGTCACTCTCACCTCACCTCTTGATTCAGCTCTTTTGTCCACGTTTGAACTAAGGCTGATCAGGAGCTGAGTGGCCTTGGTGGAACCCAAACTCAGCATCAGTGAGTAGGTTATTGGTTTGTAAGTGCCACTTGATAGCACTGTTGATGACCCCTTCCACAACTTCAATCAAGAGTAGATTGATGGGGTGGTAATTGGCCGGGTTGGATTTTTCCTGCTTTTACTGCACAGGGCATACCTGGGCAATTTTCCACATTGCCGATTAGATGCCAGTGTTGTAACTGTTCTAGAACAGCTTGGCTAGGGGCACAGATAGTTCTGGAGCACCCAGGTCTTCTGTGCTATTGCTGGAATATTGTCGGGACTCATAGCCTTTGCAGTATCCAGTGCCTTCAGCCGTTTCTTGATATCATGCTGAGTGAATCAATTTGGCTGAAGACTGGCATCTGTGATGCTGGGGAGCTCCAGAGGAGGCCGAGATGGATCTGTCCACTCAATACTTCTGGCTAAAGATGGCGACAAATGCTTCAGCCTTGTCTTTTCAACTGATGTGCTGGGTTCCCCTAACATTGAGGGTGGGGATATTTGTGGAGCCACGTCCTCCTCCAGCTGAGTTTTTTAATGGTCAAACACCATTCACAACTAGATGTGGCAGGACCGCAGAGCTTAGATCTGATCCGTTGGCTATGGGATCACTTAGCTCTGTATACTGCATGCTGTTTCTGCTGCTTGGCATGCAAATATTCTTGTGTTGTAGCTTCACCAGGTTGACATTTCATTTTTAGGTATGCTTGGTGCTGCTCCTGGCATACCCTTCTTCATTCTTTCACTCCAGGTTCTTCAACCAGAGTTGATCTCTTGGCTTGGTGGTGATGGTAGAGTGGGGGATATCCCAGGCCATGAGGTTACAGATTGGTTTGAATAAAATTCTGCTGCTGCTGATGGCCCACAGTGCCTCAAGGATGTCCAGTTTTGAGTTGCTAGATATGAAATCCATCCCATTTAGCACGGTGGTAGTGCCACACAACATGATGGAGGGTATCCTCAATGTGAAGGTGGGACTCTGTCTCCACAAGAACTGTGCGACGCTCACTCCTACCAAGGCTCATAGATAGATGCATCTGCAGTAGGTAGATTGGTGAGGAGGAGATCAAGTTTATTTTTCTCTCTTGTTGGCTCCCTCACCAACTGCCACAGACTCAGTTTAGCTGTTATGTCCTTTAGGAACCGGTCAGCTTGGTCAGTAGTGGTGCTACTGAAACACTCTTGGTGATGGACATTGAAGTCCCTCACCCAGAGTACATTCTGAGCCTTGGCACCCTCAGTGCCTCCTCCAAGTGATGTTCAACATGGAGGGGTACTGATTCATCAATGGAGGTGGGCGGGGGTGGTTGCGCAGGGAACACAGTACGTGGAATCAGCAGGAGGGGTCCTTGCCCATGTTTGGCCTGATGCCATGGGACTTCATGGGGTCCAGAGCCAATGTTGAGGACTCCTGGTCAATGCCTTTCTAACTGTATACCACTGTGTTGCCACCTCTGGTGAGTAAGTCCTGCCAGTGGGACAGGACATACCCAACAATGATGGTATCTGGGACATTGTAAGGCATGATTTGGTGAGTAATACTATGTCTGGCTGTTGCTAGTCTGTGAGACAGCTCTCCCAATTTTGGCACAAGCCCCAGATGTTAGTAAGGAGGACTTTGCAGGGTCAACAGGCTAGGTATGCTGTTGTCATTTCTGATGCCTAGGCAGTAGCCCTGTGATCTGTCCAGTTTTATTCCTTTTTGACTTTGTAGTAGTTTGTAATAACTGAGTGTCTTGCTAGGCCTTTTTAGAGGGCACTTAAGAGTTAATCACATTGCCGTGTGCCTGGAGTCACAGGGAGGCCAGACAAGATAAGGAGGGCAGATTTCCTTCCCTAAAAGACATTAGTGACCCAGATTAGTTTTTCCGTCTATCATCAATGGTTTTATGGGTACCGTTACTGATAGATTTTATTAATGGATTTTAAATTCCACCAGCTGACATGGTGGGATTTTAACCTGTGTCCCCAAAGCATTAACCTGGCCCTCTGGTTACTAGTCCAGTGACATTATCACCAGACCATCGCCTCCCCTTTATCTGTTCTTCAGGTCTGTGGTACAGCCACCCAGGATTTCACTCCCCTCTGCCACAAGCTGATGATCCCCATCAGGTTCCATCAGGAGACTGGTTGTCATAATGCAACCATGTCTCGGGAGCTAAGATCTCCAGGGCCTCTCACTGTAGAGACTGGGGCTGTTTCTGTGGTTAGCTCAGTTGGTTAGATGGTAAGAGTGTGGTGTGGAATGATGCCAATGGCTATGGCAAGGAATTGGCAAGGAAGCTCATGTGGTGGCTCATGGAGACCTGACTGCCTCCTTTGCTTGATGTGGTGTGTTGCCCCTTTGGCTATATAACCACTTGTCTCTCTCTAATAGAAAGTTTTGCCTATGGCTAATTATCATTACCTGAGGGAAGTTTGACACCACAGCCACTGCCTTCCTGCTCAAATGACAGAGACTGGGTGGTAAAACCTATTTCTAGTGTTGAACATTTTCAGATAAAGTATATAGTTGTCACCAGTCCAGTCCTGTGCTTCCATTTGGACTACAACCTGGACTGACAATGACCCTGAGGGCTCCCACAGCTAAAATGGAGTTCACCCTATTAATTATAAACCCAAGTCCCTGTGTCCAGATTGCTAACCACCCAGCTGCTCCTCCATCGATTTTCCCCTCCTTCTTTAGAGGTTTGATGCCCTCTCCCCAGCACTCTCACAATGGCGTGACCAAGGGCAGAAAGCAGAATCTGAGGGAACAAATCTGTGATTTTTAGGCAGGTGCGCTTCTGTAGTTTTATCCCAAGGGAGAAAAGTAGAAGTGCTCACCACAACCCCACATGGAAACTTAGGACCAACCCTGCCAAGGATTTCCCTACACTCCCAAATCAAACCCCATCCACCTGGATGTGTGACTGACCCCCACATTCACACAACCACACAGGCTCCAATAATAACTCAGAGGCACATTTGAAATGGGGAATGTGATAGCAGGTTGGAAATCTCAAAGAATTTTTGATAGGTCAGTCTGCGACTTAAACACACCCACCAGATTGCATAATACTCCAGGGTTTTCCATTGAATGCAGATGCGATGCAGACTTGAACAACAAGGCTTCAACCGGTATATTTAAAGGGCCAATTCAAAGATGAATCTCGGAGGAGCTCGGACTTTGAACAAGAGAGGGTGAAGTCTCGTCTTGGATTTAGGATGGTCACAGGGTGTGGCTCAATTTAACAATGCATCTTTTGATGTTTTGGCAGGAGCCAGAGAGAGATACGCTTTCCCTGTAATAGGAGGAAGAAATTTGCTGCCATCATTTCAAGGGAGTGGCTTGGGGTGGCCCAGGAGGTCAGGAACATTGTGCCATGCTCCTGGATTCAACCCCAGAAGCAGCCAGAAAAGCTGAGTACAATTGGACATTCACCTACCTCATGCTGTTCACATCACCCCAATCCATCACTCTACTTTATCAAGCCTATTCCATCACATCACTTCACACACTCAATTACCTTGCATGTGCACCCCTCCTTCTCTTTCTGTGCACTTGTTCGCATCCCCATCTGTCCAGCCACCACTCCCACTCACACTCATACTTCATACCTCCCCCTCCATGGTCACCCTCAACAAATGCACTGCATCCACTGGGTGCACTTAGAATAAGCTTGTCCAACTGGCAGCCCATGGGCTGCAATGCCCCTCTATGTGGCCCACCACTGTTCAAAAGCTGGTAAAACATGCTGGTCAGTTCAAAATGCAGGTAAGTGAAATGCAAGATTTTTCAAGGAGCTTATCCTCCAATCACAGGCCATTCCTTTCTCGCGGTTGCTGCTGATAAGCTCACTACCAAGCCAATCAGCAGCAAATGAGGGAGAGAAACAATCTCTGAATGAAGGAGCAGTGAACACCAGCAGCGGTGAGTGTGCTGAGGACTGCTGGACCCAAGGGAAGTGAAGGTTCAGCAAGGCTAAAGCCTGGGCAGCCAAGGTATGGTGGGGCTGGAGTCCAGGGAGCAAAGGTAAGGTGGGAGCTGGAGTCCAGGGAGCTAAAGTACGGGTACTGAGGTCCAGGGAGCTAAAGTAGAGCAGGGCTGGAGTCCAGGGAGCTTAATTAGAGTGGGGCTGGACTATAGGGAAATAAAGTACAAGGACTGGAGTCCAGGGAGCTAAAGCACAGGGGCTGGAGTCCAGAGGAATAAAGTAGAGTGGAGCTGGAGTCCAGGGAGCTTAAGTAGAGCATGGACTGGAATTCAGGTTGCTAAAGTAGAGCAGGGGCTGGATTGGGGGAACAAAGGATTGGTGGGAGCTGGAGCCCAGGAGTTAAAGCACTTTGAGGTGTCAAGTGGTCATAAAAGCACCATATACATGGGGGGTCCTGAAGTCCGGGGAGGGCGTAGTTTCAGCAGGCTGGGGCAGGGGTGAAGTTTTGGCTGGCCCGGGGACGAGATGGTGCCATGGTGAGTTTGTGGGAGTGAGAGAGTGAGTTTGCGTGTGTGTGTGTGGGTGAGAGGGTGTGTGGGTGTGTGGATGAGAGTGTGTGTGTGTGTGTGTGCGTGTGTGTGGGTGAGAGTGTGTGTGTGTGTGTGGGTGAGAGGGTGTGTGGGTGTGTGGGTGAGAGTGCGTGTGTGTGCGTGTGTGTGGGTGAGAGTGTGTGTGTGTGTGGGTGAGAGGGTGTGTGGGTGTGTGGATGAGAGTGTGTGTGTGTGTGTGTGTGTGTGGGTGAGAATGAGTGTGTGTGGGTGAGAGTGTGTGTGGGTGTGTGGATGAGAGTGTGTGTGGGTGTGTGGGTGAAACTGTGTGTGTGGGTGAGATTGTGTATGGGTGAGAGTGTGTGTGGATGTGTGGATGAGAGTGTGTGTGGGTGTGTGGGTGAGACTGTATGTGTGGGTGAGAGTGTGTGTGCGTGTATGTGGGTGAGAGTGTGTGTGTGTGTGGGTGAGAGTGTGTGTGTGTGTGCGTGTGTGTGGGTGAGTGTGTGTGTGTCTGTGTGTGGGTGGGTGAGAGTGCGTGTGGGTGTGTGGGTGAGAGTGTGTGTGGGTGAGAGTGTGTGTGGGTGAGAGTGTGTGTGCGTGTGTGTGGGTGAGAGTGTGTGTGTGTGTGGGTGGGTGAGAGTGTGCGTGCGTGCGTGTGTGTGGGTGAGAGTGTGTGTGGGTGTGTGGGTGAGAGTGTGTGTGTGCATGTGTGTGGGTGAGAGTGTGTGTGGGTGTGTGGCTGAGACTGTGTGTGTGGGTGAGAGTGTGTGTGGGTGTGTGGGTGAGACTGTGTGTGTGGGTGAGGTTGTGTGGGTGTGTGGGTGAGACTGTGTGTGTGGGTGAGAGTATGTGTGCGTGCGTGTGTGTGGGTGAGAGTGTGTGTGGGTGAGACTGTGTGTGTGGGTGAGACTGTGTGTGTGGGTGAGAGTGTGTGTGCGTGTGTGTGTGTGTGCGTGAGTGTGGGTGGGTGAGAGTGTGTGTGGGTGAGACTGTGTGTGTGGGTGAGAGTGTGTGTGCGTGTGTGTGTGTGTGTGCGTGCGTGTGTGTGTGTGTGCGTGCGTGTGTGTGGGTGAGAGTGTGTGTGTGTGAGTGAGAATGTGTGTGTGGGTGAGAGTGAGAGAGTGGGTGTGTGTTAGTGCATGTGGAAGTGAGAGAGTGAGTGTGCAGGTATGTAGGAGTGTGTATGAGAGTGAAAGAGTGTATAGGAGAGGGGGAAGCCATTTGTGGGAGAGAGGGAGAGAGTGAGTGAGCGTCTGCCTCACTCCCAGTCTCAGGGGGAGAATTTTTCCTATGGTGGGCGGGTTGGGCGGAGGCAGGCGCGGAGCCGATCACCAGCTGCAATCAGTTGCGTGCCGCCATTTTACGCAGGCGGGCCAATTAAAGCCCGCCCAGCGTAACGCGTGGCCAGTAGCACTCAGCGCTACCTGTGCAGGCTGGGGGAGGAGGGAGAGTTGGGGCCTGTGCTCTTTCACGCATGAGCTGGGACATGTTTCTGAAGTTTGGAAAACTTATTTATTTTATGAAAACTTCAGGAAACCTCATCCCACCCGTTTGGGCTCTTCATCTGCCCGCCAACCTTAAGTACGCACGCCCAACATCATAGCGCGTCATTTTATGCGTCGGCGTATCGGGCCCACTCCCGTATGCCGACTGGGAGATTCAGCCCCAGGTTTCTCACTCATTCTCACCACCAAACATTAACAAAAGCCGCATCCACTCACGGTGGCTGAGGGTGAGCGAGTGAACCGAACACACACATACTGACTTTCTCATACTCTGGTCATTTTTATGAATTACTCTTCTTTAAATTAACAATTTACTGTTATGGCATGCTTTACTTTTGCCCACAATTGTTTCTTTTTTTAATATCTCAACTTTTATTTTGAAGCTCAGGTTATCGTTGTGCCAGATCTTATCTTTCTGAAATTTGTTCATCGGCCCCTTGAGTGAGGAAAAATGCAAATGTGGCCCCACCAAGCGAGAAATGTTGGACAAACCTGCATTAGAGTAACTCATAGGCCTGGTCTTTCCTCCATAGCAGGAGAAGAAAACACAGAACATGAGGGAGAGGGAGAGAAATGGAAATATTCCAGTCCTGACAGCTGACAATTCCAGAGGAGGAGGTGCTGGAGATCAGTCAAGATTTGGCACCCCTGACCACTGGAGATTTTTTTTTTCTTTATTCTTTCATGGGATGTGGGCATCGCTGACAAGGTCAGCATTTGTTACCCATTCCTAATTTCCCTTGAGCTGAGTGGCTTGCTGGGCCTTTCAGAGGGAAGTTAAGAGTCAAACACATTGCCATGGGTCTGGAGTCACATGTAGGCCAGACCAGGTGAGGGCAGCAGAATTCCTTCCCTAAAGGACATTAGTGAACCAGATGGGTTTTTATGACAATCAACAATGATTTCACAGCCATGGTTACTGGTAGATTTTATTAATTGAATTTAAATTCCACCAGAGCATTAGACTGGCTCTCTGGATTATTAGCCTAGTAACAGGGAAGGAGGTGCTGGAATCACATGTAGGCCAGACCAGGTGAGGATGGCAGATTTCCTTCCCTAAAGGACATTAGTGAACCAGATGGGTTTTTTAACAATGGTAGTTTTGTAGTTACCTTTGCAAAGACTAACTTTCAATTCCAGATTTATTAATTAAATTTAAGCTCCACCAGCTGTTGTGGTAGGATTTGAATTGAACTTGTGTCCCCAGATCATTAGCATGGGCCTCTGGATTACTGGCACAGTGATGTTACCACTATGCCACCATCATTCCCCCCTGGGTTTATAGAGATTGGGAGCTCCCAGCTGCCTGATGAAAGAATTAAATGCCATCGCTCCACATGTGGTACAACACTCAGTCAAGTTGACTTGATTTCTAGAGAGAATGAAATATGATCATTTTAATAATGATTAGTTGCAACATACCTTACCAGTACTGATTCAAAAATTTTTCTCTTTGCCAGCACTTTCACATGTATAGCAAGAGCCCATGAACCTCATTGACAATGATTTCTTCTGAGGGAGCACCATCACAGAACTCCTGCTTATCATTCACCAGCTCAGATGCTCGCACTCCAGTCGATTCGGTTAATCACATAGTTGGGTTTTCACCTGCTGACTCACACTTCACAAGTGAACAAGACCTGTTGGTGGTGGCAGGGATATCAGTGGAGAGTTTGCGTTGGTGGGCACAGGCCTCTCCAAGTTCCGCTCAGCTAGACACAGATGCTGTGCCCTGGGGACTGTTTGTGTAAAGGAAAATCATTGAGGAACAGCAGAGACTGTGTGATGTGTTGGCAGGCCTTCCACACACTTTCTACGCAATCACAGAGCGAGTGAAAGAGTCCAGCTCAAGCATTGACTGGGTTGATGTTGCAGAGCATTGCAAGGATGTCTTATTCTATGATTAGAGCAGCCAGCTCTGTGGAACATCAGTCAGAGCAATCATACAAGTCATTGCAGGCCTTAACCATGGGCATTCAATTTCTGGAGCCAACATATCTGGTGCCTTAAATGGAATGATTGACACCTTAACCTTAACCTTACAACTTGCACCAAACTGCTGTGCAGCAGATTGTCACATTGAAATGCAGCTAATCTGTGAGAGGGATGATGGCAAAAGGGGACATGGAAGTGGGAATGCCCCTCAAAGCGTGCCCACTTCACACCCACTGCCCCCACCCCGGGTTAGGAGTCAGCATTCTGCCTCGTGTACTGATAGCTGAGCCTGTCCTGGCACAGCTGCTGGTGGGAGCAGTCTTTTGCAGTGCCCTCACTGGCTCCAACACCTAGATGTCATCAGCAAAGAGCATCTCAACAGTCAGGATCTGAGCAGCCTGCCTCCACCTCCTACTGTAACCATAGGGGATACACAATGGAGGAGCAGCAGGAAAAGGAAAACTAGGGCAGAATTTTACGGCCCCTTTTCGGCAGGGATGGGGCTGTAAAATGCAGTGGGCCGTTATCAATTCCATTGACGATAGCGGGAATGTAAAATCACACTGTCGTAAAATTCTGCCCCTAATTTTTCAAAGATATGCTAATGAGTATAGAGGGAAATATAATGCTGTTAACTTTCTGTTGTTCAGGAGAATTGCATAATACTTATTACTTTGCACCATTCAGGGGGCCAGCACAGACACGACGGTCCAAGTGGCCTCCTTCTGTGCTGTAACCATTCTGTGATCCTGTGATTTTCCAATCTTACCCATCCTTGGCTGTTGGGTGGCAACTCACTTCTTCAGTAGCTGATGAATGGGATTATATAAATTGGTGGGACCAATGGAAGGTGCTATAGGACTGCTCTGTGTCAGCGGGGTCCTGGGGGATGACGGGGTGGCGCCAGGTGGGGGCAGGGTTGGGAGAGTGACCATTGTAATTATCAGAACCATTGGTGCTAGCTAACTGAACCTTATAGATATAAAGGAATCCCATGACACTATTTCGAAGAAGAACAGGAGAGTTACCCCCAGTATCCTCACCAACACGTATCCCCCAATCAACATCACAAAGAACGGATTACCTGGTCATCATGACATTGCAGTTTGTGGGATCATGCTGTGCATTGGCTGCTGCATTTCCTACTTTACAACTTTGTAAAGCTCTTTGGGACATCCAATAGCTGTGTAAAGCATTATATAAACACAAGTCTTTCTTTTACTTATTCTATTCCAGGCAGCAATTTCTTCCTCTTCTGCTTCCTCTTCCTCTTCTTCTTCCTCCTCAGATATATCCACAAATGATGTAGACTGAGCAGTCCATTCCTTCCACAATTCCAATCCTCACTGCATGCCATGCAGAGTGCAGTATGTCACAATTATTCTAGAGATCCCCACTGGTGACTGTCCAGGCACCTGACGCACACCTTGAGCATGCCGATAGCTAGCTCAATGAATGACATATCTGGTTGTAAAATGACTGCTTTTGGAGCTACCTTGGGCTTCATTGATTGCTGCCCCCCTTTCTGCTGCTCCCCTCCCTGATGCTCCCTTCTGTGCTGCTCCCCTCTCTGAGGCTCCCCTTTCTGCTGGTCCCCTCTCTGATGCTCCACTCTCTGCTGCTCCCCTCTCTGATGTTCCCCTCTCTGATGCTCCCTTCTGTGCTGCTCCCCTCCCTGATGCTCCCTTCTGTGCTGCTGCCCTCTCTGATGCTCCCTTCTGTGCTGCTCCCCTCTCTGAGGCTCCCCTTTCTGCTGGTCCCCTCTCTGCTGGTCCCCTCTTTGCTGCTCCCCTCTCTGCTGCTCCCCTCTCTGCTGCTCCCCTCTCTGTTGCTCCCATCTCTGCTAAGGCAGCCATGGCACCACCCATTCTGATTTTGAGTCTCAATACCTCTAACTTGCACAACACAGCTGCTCAGATTAAGTACTCTCAAGAAACCCTTTGCTCGTGGGATGTAGGAAAGTGACTGTGAACACTATTTCATATTGTACATTCCTGAAGAATAATGAGCCGCAAGAATTGCTGTTCCTTTTCATTGTAGTTTCAGTGGGGAGGTTCAGGTGGTACAGGAAACCTGTGCAGGCATCATTTATTTAATGCCAATTAAAATATTACTCTAATTCATGGTTAACATGCAGTATTCAACTCATCAACCCGCCTCTCCTGAGGGGTTACACACACATGTCCAAACATGCCCAAGTTTAGACCAGAAGTCAGCATGTTATATTCTGGCTCCACGAACATTAATCCCCCAGCCACTCCATGATAAATCTCTGCCCAAGACCTCCAGGCTGTCACAATTCTGACTGAAAGTAAACTATAATAACTTCACAAGAGGCTTGTGACAAAGTTTGTGCAGCAAACATTACAAGGAATCATGGACCTCTAAACACCATCTTTTTGCAGTTAAATATTTTTATATGGTTGTGTCATTTATCTTACCAATGACCAGAAACGACACTGTCAAATACCTCAGATCTATTCTGGTTATAAATCATTGTTCTCTATGTTAATAATGATCATTATTTGCTGCAGTCTGACTTCTAAGTGATGTTCTTCAACCTATTTGTCTTAACATAGCATTTTTGATCTTGTGGTTGGATAGTACAATCGCAGGGATTAAATAACAAGCCATCAAATGTTTGCCTTCCAGTTATTGGGAGAGGAGTTCAGCAGTGGCAGCTTTAAAGCTGCTTCACCCACACAATTTATATTTTTATTCCAAGTGTACTCCTTCAGATAATGCACTCCTGAAAGGAAACAATTGTCACAATGTTGAACTTAACATTTCCAGAAAAGGTAAGATTGAAAAATGTAGGCCTTGAGAGATCATAGGACCATAAGAAATAGTAGCAGGAGTAGACCATTCGGCCCATCAAGCCTGCTCCACCACTCGATAAGATCACTGTTGATCTGATTGTGGCTTTAACTCCGCTTTCCTGCCTGTGCTCCATGTCCTTTAACTCTGGCAGCCTCCCAGAGGTTTCGTTGGGGGAGAGGGTCCCTCCTTTATGGGTATTCCTGATCCATGCGACAACAGAATTGGCAGTACGACATGAACTGAGGCATCCCCCAACCTAACACAACTGTGTTCGAGGGCACCCTACCATTGATGTGCCCTCTCCCTGAAACTGCAGCCTCAGCAATGGCCACCCCTAACCAGTGGCATTGACGAGCTGCCAGTTCTCTGAGTAGGTGGTGGCCCCAGCAGTGGCATTTCAATGCGTCATCATTGACACTGTTGTCTTCTGAAGCCAGTCAGCACACGCTTTTTGGCCCCGGAGGTGGGATTTCACCTTCAACAAGAAAGTTTTGCCGATCGTGTCAACCCCCTTTTCTCATTGTGTTTCCCTAGCCCAATCTATTTTTAAAAAATGAAAATCCCCTACAATTATCAATCTCTGGTTAATGTGCATTTTCACAAATTTCATTCTCAATTTCTATTTCTGATAGCCTATAATATAGTCTACCATTATGGATGATCTCTTGAAATTCCTGGCATCGAACTAGGTACCTGAAATGACAACAGCAATCTCAGCCCTGTCGACCCTGCAAAGTCCTCCTTGCTAACATCTTGGGGCTAGTGCCAAAATTGGGAGAACTGTCTCACAGACTAGTCAAGCAACAGCCTGACAAAGTCATCTTCACGGGATCATACCTTACAGATAATGTCCCAGACACTACCATCGCTATCACCATCCCTGGTTATGTCCTGTCCCTCTGTCAGGACAGGCCCGAGCAGAGGCGGCGGCACAGTAGTATACAGTCAGGAGGGAGTTGCCCTGGGAGTCCTTAACATCGGCTCCGGAACCCATGAGACTTCATGGCATCAGGTCCAGCATGGGCAAGGAAACCTCCTGCTGATTACCACCAACTGCCCTCCCTCAGCTGATGAATCAGTGCTCCTCCATGTTGAACACCACATGGAGGAAGCACTCAGGGTGGAAGGGCGCAGAATGTACTCTAGATGGGGGACTTCAGTGTCCATCACCAAGAGTGGCTTGGTAGCACAACCACTGGCCAGGTTGGCTGAGTCCTAATTGACATGGCTGCTAGACTGGGTCTGCAGCATGTGGTGAGGGAACTAACTAGAGGGAAAAACATACTGGACCTCATCCTCACCAATTTGACTGCCGCAGATGCATCTGTCCATGATAGTATCAGTAGGAGTGACCACCGCACAGTGGAGACAAAATCCCACCTTCACATTGAGGATACCCTCCATTGTGTTCTGTGTCACTACCACTGTGCTAAATGGGATAGATTTCAAACAGATCTAGCAACTCAAGATTGGGCATCCATGAGGCTCTGTGGGCCATCAGCAGCAGCAGAATTGTACTCGAACACAATCTGTAACCTCATGGCCTGGCATATTCCCCACTCTACCATCACCATCAAGAGAGGAGATCAACCCTGGTTCAATGAAGAGTGCAGGAGTGCATGCCAGGAGCAGCACCATGCATACCTAAAAATGAGGTGCCAACCTGGTGAAGCTATAACACAGGACTACTTGCATGCCAAACAGCATAAGCAGCAAGCGATAGACAGAGCTAAGCGATCCCACAACCAACGGATCAGATCTGAGCTCTGCAGTTCTGCCATATCCAGTCGTGAATGATGGTGGACAATTAAACAACTCACTGGAGGAGGAGACTCCGCAAATATCCTCATCCTCAATGAAGGAGGAGCCCAACACATCAGTGCAAAAGATAAGGCTGAAGCATTTGTAATAATCTTCAGCCAGAAGTGCTGAGAGGATGATCCATCTCGGCCTCCTCCAGAGGTCCCCAGCATCACAGATGCCAGTCTTCAGCCAAACCAATTCATTCCATGTGATATCAAGAAATAACTGAAAGCACTGGATACAGCAGAAGCTATGGGGCCTGACAATATTCTGGCAATAGTACTGAAGACGTGTGCTCCAGAACTTGCCACACCCCTAGCCAAGCTGTTCCAGTATAGTTAAAACACTGGCACCTTCCCAGCAATGTGGAAAATTGTCCAGGTATACTGCCCACAAAAAGCAGGACAAATCCAACCCAGCTAATTACTGCCCCATCAGTCTACTCTCGATCATCAGTAAAGTAATGGAATGGGTCAGCAGCAGTGCTATCAAGTAGCACTTGCTTAGCAATAGCCTGCTCACTGACACCCAGTTTGGGTTCTGCCAGGACCACTCAGCTCCTGACCTCATTACAGCCTTGGTTCAGACATGGACTAAAGAGCTGAACTCCCGAGGTGAAGTGAGAGTGACTGCCCTTGACATCAAGGCCGCGTTTGACCGAGTATGGCATCAAGGAGCCCTAGCAAAACTGGGATCAGTGAGAATTGGGGGACAACTCTCCGCTGGTTGGAGTCATACCTAGCACAAAGGAAGATGGTTGTGGTTGTTGGAGGTCAGTCATCTCAGCTCCAGGACATCACTGCAGACGTTCCTCAGGGTAGTGTCCTCGGCCCAACCATCTTCAGCTGTTTCATCAAGGATCTTCCTCCCATCATAAGGTCAGAAGTGGGGATGTTCACTGATGACTGCACAATGTTCAGCACCTTTCATGACTCCTTAGATACTGAAGCAGTCCATGTCCAAATGCAGCAACACCTGGACAATATCCAGGCTTGGGCTGACAAGTGGCAAGTAACATTCGCAACAGACAACTGTCAGGCAATGACCATCTCCAACAAGAGAGAATCTAACCATCACCCCTTGACGTTCAATGACATTACCATCACTGAATCCCCCACTATCAGCATCCTGGCGCTTAACATTGACCAAAAACTGAACTGGTCTAGCCATATAAGTACTGTGGCTACAAGAGTAGATCAGAGGCTAGGAATTGTGTGATGAGTAACTCACCTCCTGACTCCCCAAAGCCTGTCCACTATCTACAAGACAAGTCAGGAGTGTGATGGAATATTCCCCACTTGCCTAGATGTGTGCAGCTCCCACAACATTCAAGAAGCTTGACACCATCCAAAACAAAACAGCCTGCTTGACTGGCAACACATCCACAAACATTCCCTCCTTCCGCCACTGATGCACAGTAGCAGCAGTGTGTACCATCTACAAGGTGGACTGCAGGAATTCACCAAGACTCCTAAGGAAGCACCTTCCAAACCCACGACCACCACCACCTAGAAGGACAAGGGCAGCAGATAGATGGGAGCACCACCACCTGCTAATTCCCCTCCAAGTCCCTCACCATCCTGACTTGGAAATATATCGCCTTTCCTTCACTGTTGCTTGGTCAAAATCCTGGAACTCCCTACCTAACAGCACTGTGGGTGTACCTACACCACAGGGTCTGCAGCGGTTTAAGAAGGCAGCTCACCACCACCATCTCAAGGGCAACTAGGGATGGGCAATAAATGCTGGCCCAGATGGTGAAGCCCACATCCCGTGAATGAATAAAAACAAAATGTCTCAACTCATCCCTTGTGGTTCAGTTCAGCCACTTCGATTTAAACTTCAATTTAAGATTATCAGTCAGAGTCACAATGTGGCTCACATACGCATGCCAGCAGTCACATATATTCACTCACAGGGCCCTGTCCTTTGCAGGCAGAAGAGCATGTCCACACATTGCACCTTTTCTAACTAAACAAAAGCTTCGGGGACAACCATTCCTTGGTTCGTTCCCCATGGCAATGCCTTGACCAGTCAGAGTTGACCTGCCTGGTTTGAATTTCAACAAAAAAACAGTTAACAGCTCTCTGCTGCATTCTCCATAGTAATGCGTCTACCAAGAGTCCACTTGCCAGCCAGTCAGCACTCTCTTCTCTTGCAGTAGAAATTGCTGTTCTCTTTACTGTTGTTTTATCATGTGAGCTGTCCTGATGAATGCAAGATGATAAGCTTCGAGAGCATGTCTCTTTTTTCATAAATATTCAAGTTCAGTATGACCAAGTGACTAATTTAAACCCTTAAGCTTTAATTCAGTCATGACAGGTCTTCATCTTTTCGTTTCCTGGTTGTCTTATAAGTGATAGAACCTTTCTCCATTCCTTATAGCAATTTTAAAATGACATCAAGGGGTGGAACAGGAATTTCCCATGCCAGGATTCCTCGCTCTATAGACTGGACCAGGCCCAGCGTATCAATGAAAACTGGCACATTGGGGTCAAGCATAGAATCATAGAATCATTACAGCACAGAAGCACCTCCACAAGGGCAGACTCTATCAGTGGGGATAAGGGCAACTGACCTGGACTACTCCACTGCCCCCCACCCCCAAAATCCCATGCTCTTTCTTGCACCAAGAAAAGAGTTTTCCAAAATGGTGAGCACATTTTTCCACAAGAGGCTTCCAGGAGGAGGGAGAATGTTCGAGGTGAGTGAAGGGTTCCATTGAGTAGTACTCCTGACCAAGAAGTAGTTACAGAGGCAAAGGCAATGGAAGAAGAGCTCAACATCATAGCAAACTCAAAATCCATTAAGGTGTGAGCATAACACGATAAAACTGAATGCTTTGCTAAGTACCGATCATTCAGCATCAGAGAAAGGATGATCAGGGAGTGTTGTGAACACAAGGCAAGAGGTATACGAAGGGATGGGGTCAGAGGGAAGTGAAGGGGAAGAAAGATCTGGAGGGTGTTGGTAACCATGAGTTGTTGGAGTTTGTGTTCCTCACAGCTGAAAGGAAGAAAGTGATTTTTGTTAAAGTGCAGGATGAGGTGAAGGATGAAATGAAACTGAGGAGCAGGAGAGCTTTGAGATAGGACTAGTCAATTCTGCAGAAGAGAGAGGTTAAGAGTGTCCATGTGGAGCTCCATGGCACTAAGCATGGATCTCGGGATGCAGCGAGAACAGCAGTTCGAAGGACGTTGAATGTCTAGGCAGATCTGTAATGATGGGTGGATCAGAAATATCAGGCGGAATTTTACGTTCCCCCGCCGGCAGATCTGTAGGTGGGTGTTAGTCAGAAAGTTTCTTGGATGGCCCTCCCATCTGGTGGCCCGCCCCGACCTCTCCACAATTTTATACTGGGGCAGGCAAAACCCAGGCCAGCCCACCAACCCTTGTCCCAGTTGAAGCTCTTAAGTGGCCAACCATCAACCATGTAAGGGCAGTTTCCTGCCCAGCCTCAATTTTCAGGCTGGTGGAAGGACTTCAGGGACAGGGGGGAAGCCTGAAAAGTGACCATGTTCAGGCCTTGGATGGGAGAGATGAGTGCCTCCAACAGCAGCCTCCTTTAAACATTGGGCACCCCATAAAAAGGATTGGCCCCTGCAGGTCTTCCATCCCCTCATGACCTTTCTACCAACACCCCAGCCCCTTCTGTCCACCCCTACCCCCCTCCCCCACCCCCAGGCCTCACCTCTTAACCTTGCCCTGAGACCCCCAAAACCTTCCTGGACTCTCAGGGCTTAGACTTTGGATACTAGAGAACCTCCAGCCAATCAGATTGGCCAGAAACTCTGTGAGGCGGGACTTACTTCCAAGTGAGGGGCAGAAACTTGTCTTCCAGCCAACTAATGTTTGTTGCAGTGTTAAGTGGCTGCGGGACAGGCAGTATTGGCAGAGATGTGTCCTCCGTCGACTCCTCAGATGGCGGGCAGGCAAACACCATCATCCTAAAAACCCTGCCCATAAAGGATGGAATCCTTGTGGAATAAATTGCAGTCAGATATAGTTGGAAATGTGACTGTGAAAGCGAGTGCTACAGGGAAAGAACAAGTGAGTGAGACTAATTGGATAGCTCTGTCAAAAAGCCAGCATAGACACAACAGACTGAATGGCCTACTTCTGAGCTGGTAAGGTCTATGATAAAACACTCCCACTCAAGTTTCCTTCTGTTTAAAAGAGAGCTAATAGCGTAAATTTTACAAATATGTGCTCTGACACAAATCCATGAGCAAATATGAGGAATTAAGGCACAAATATCTGTGAACCTCAGGGGACAAAAATTAATGGAATTCATAAGATCTACCCCAGCATCTTAGTTTTTAAAATTAGCTCCTTTTATTCAATCAAGATGGACATGACTGATCAATCCATTCATAAACAAAATCCAATCAATTCCTATTTTAAAGTCTGAAATGCAACATATCATGGAGAGATACTACACAGGGACTGCATGTACGGCTTCAACATTGACCCACTGCATGTATGGCCTTGATAATATTCCTCACCATGATAAGTGCGAGAGGTACAGCATTAAAAAAGGTGGAATGCAACCCCAACCTGCCCCACACATGCCCACCACCATTTTAATAAGGGGGATACCTATCAGCCTGATTAGAAATTCAGTGATGCTGCACAGGGTTCACAGGTTCTGGGAAACTCGGCAGTGAAAGGGAGGCGGGAGCTTCCAGCTCCCTCTAGGTAAGCTGCTCTTTCCACATTCCTTGTGGTCCAAGAGGAGCAGGAGTGCCCCCTCCAGACCCCACAAGGAAGCTTTTGGCTTCCTCCTCCCACCCCACCAACCTCCAGCTTCTACAACAATCTTCACAACCCCATCACTCCCAATCGCAGGCTTCCCTCATGCCTTCACCATCCAGTTCCAGCACCCCCACAGTGCTGCAGCAAAGCATGAGTCTTGAATATGTGCTCAAAGAGATGGTGGTAGAAAAGCATTACATATATGGTCAGTTCCGTAACCCTGGTAACTAAATTAGTGTTATAAATACATATTGTGAAAAGTGCACTGAAAGATTGATAAGAATTCTGGAATGAAGTACTTCATGTTGGATTATGGAACGGCACATGTATATTCTTCAATTTTTTCTTATCAACTGCATTGTCAATAAATCATTGTCAAGTAATGACTAATCTTGCAAAATATTGTTAAGTCATTTAATGCGCCTGCATATACATATCAATCTCTGCAAATGGTGCACACAACTGAAAGTCATTTTCACGTAATCCTATGTTTTATAGCCCTACAGATGAATCATCCACATCCGAAAGCACTTAGAAGACCGCAGATAAACCATTACCAAAGGGCTGGTTTTTGTAGTTCGCAGCAAACAAATGGCATCGGCTACTCATCTCACTTGTACTCCTTCATAGACTTTTTATGGGCATTTGCACTGGAAATTCCTGTCATCCAATCATCCAAAAAGCACAGCACCCTCTCCAAGCCACCTGTGTGAACCGAGCAAACAATTGTGTCTCCTTAACCAATCAGATTGAGGAATCAGTAATGAACAGCACCAAGTCTGAACCAGGGAGTGTCACTGTTGGCCAATCAGTATTGGAAGCCAAATAAGGAGAGGGAAATAATGAGTGAATCAAGAGATAAAAGAGACAAAAATAAAAAGTCAAAATTTGTATTTTATTTAATGTTTCCTACCATTTTAAATCTCCAACAATGATTAAAATCTGAAGTAATGAGAACCCATAAATGCAAAAGTTAATTTTCAGTGCCAGAGCTCATTTGGCCCATTAAAACTTATCATACTGTTAAAAGGATGCTCAGAATAATATGGACAAGGCCTAACTTTTGCAAAAGATCTTAGCTTGTACCTATCAGGTAAGTTACAGGAGCTTCACACAATTCAATATATTTGACTAGCAAGTCTCCCAGCAAAATATAATCATCACACAGCTCCTGGGAAAGCAGGGCATCTCATACAGAAACACACCGATTTCTGTGATTCCCTGCATGTGTGCGACTGCTGGAAGTTGCTGTCCAATTTCCACATGAAAACTGATGAGTGCTGTTGGCCTCGCGGCTATTTCTATCACTAAAGTGTGCCTAATGAGGAGAGAATGGAGGAGAAGGAGCCAACCAACCTCTGAGGGTCCAACATATCAGAAGAAGATGCAGCTCTTGTCAGATGACGCCTTATTATTAGCTGGATGCTGACAAAGGAAGCGATGGTGCAGGTTGCTATATGCAATACATGAGCTACAGCAGATTGCAAACATGCGAACTCTAGTAAATTAATATAAGCTGCCCAACAAATTAGAAAAAATCCAATACAGCCCCATAAAACTGATTCTGGTTTGAATCCTTGTGAAATTGTAAACTCATTCCTTTCAAACATGTTTATAATTTTGCTGGAAATGTTGACCAAAAAAAAAATCCTCACAGGTAAGGGAAGGGTTGGGCTTAGTTGTGTTGCCCTCCACAATCAAATGATGTTTTGACATGCCTTGTTCGTCACACATCTGCAAGGCCAGCTGGAGGGCTATCAGCTTCTATGGAATCATACGCCAGGGTGAATCAGTATCTTCAAGTCACAAAGGGAAGAAATAGCAATGGAAGCATCTGTTTCTTTATGTGCTTTATAGGGAATTCTGGCCGTGCGAGAACACTCTTCGAATGTTTTAATTAATCCATAAGGACCTGTCCATCACTGTCTGCTCCTATCGCCATTACAAAGCATGATAGAGCAGGGAATGAGGACAATGCTTGGTGACCTGGGATAACCTGCGAGCACAATATTGCAGCAGCTCTGTCACATGGTTCATTCACAGGGTGTTGCCTCAAGAAGAGAATAAGTCTTTTTCTATATTGGAATGTGGTAATTATGGTTTTATTTGGTGTGCAGTGCACCTTTAAGATTAACACTTGTTAAGGAAGATCATATGACCTGTAGTAACCAATAGGAGAGTAGCTTGGGCTACCTCAGAGTCAGTGCAGAGATAGAGTTGGAGTTGAAAGCATGTTTGTAGTTGCTGCTGAGTATATTGCAAATAAACTTAATGTTTCTGCCCAAGAAGTGTCTGCAGATCAACTCTTTCATTAATAGCACAACCCAGCCACCATACAACAAACTAGCCATGAGGATAAAACAGGATTGAAAGAAGAAATCAAGCTAGAAAGAAATCGGCACTGTACCTTGCTAGGTGATTGTAAGTAGCAGGCTCTATTAGAATTGAAGAAGTTATCCCCTCTCAAAGTTCCACAATTTGAGAGAATTGATCCTTTTGAACCTGCCACAGACGATTGATCTCAATACACAGAACACCTCATGTTCTTTTTTCAATGTAAAAATGAGGTTACGAGGGAAGAGAAGAAGTGAGCGCTCATCTTGAGTACCTGTGGGAGCAAAACCTACAGCCTGATTTGAAGTTTGATGGCACCCAGTGCCCCAGATTTGAAGAATTTTGATGAATTGGTGGACCTCATGAAGGGTCACTTTCAACCAAAGAACTCAGTCACAATGCAGAGGTTCAGGTTAAATTTGTGAAACAGAGTCTCAGGTGAGACAATTGTATGCTACGTAGCAAATTTGAAGCAGCTAACAGAACTCTGTGAGTTTGGTACGACTCTGAACGACATGCTCAGAGATCACTTAATGTGCAGTGTGAAAGAGGACACTATTCAGAAAAGATTATTGTCCAAAGTGAATCAGGATTTCAAGAACATGCTAGAGATAGTGCTGGCCATGGAAAGCACAGTGAGAGATTCAAAAGCAATACAGGGAGCGCAAAATGGCACCGTCCTCCACATCAGGTGAGAAACCTCAGACGAAAGAGGCGCGATAAAGCGAGACTCTTCTGAGAAGCAGGAAACAGTTAGCCAAAGGGTAAAGAAAAATAACTTAGCAGTGACATTGAAGAATAATTTTAACAGAGGCGGAAACAATCAGTCTTTTAATGTTTGGCTGTTTTTAAAAAATCGAATGCTACTATTGTTACAGAAATGGACATATGATGAGGAAATGCAAAGAAAGATTCAAGCAAGCTTGTAAACAAAAGAAGAAGCTCAATGAAACCTACAGTGTAGAAGAACCTGAAACAACAAATTCAGACAGTTACTCGTTTAATCTGAAAGTTGGAAAGACAGAACCAATTGGTTCTGTCACAGCAAAAGTAAATGGCAAACCTGTTAGAATGGAAGTGGACATGGGAGCTTCCACTACAGTAATTGGGGAACATACCTTCAGATATTTGAATAATGGTGAACATCAATTAAGTTTATAAGAAACAGCTGCCAAGCTAAAAACATATACGGGTGAAGACATTCAAGTAAAAGGCATAAGCAGAGTAACTGTCCATTATGGAAGCAAACTGACGAAGCTTCCAGTGTTGGTATTGAGAGGCAAAGGACCAAGCCTTCTAGGGCGAAATTGGCTAAGGGAAATCAACCTTGATTGGCTACTAAGATTCCAAAAGGAAGCTGGAAACGTTCCTGTGTGAAAAAGGAGTGTGTAAGGACTCAACAACCTGAAGCAATGCTGGCTGTCTTAAGCCAAAATCTGGAAGAACAGAGAAGGAACTCGATGAGACCCTGCTTGATGACAGTGTTCAAGACGAGGTGAGCAACCTTCACAGGGAAAAAGAAAACCTGTTGAAAGACCTTCACATACTACAAGATTCCCTCAGGTCAAAGTTTGTATCTCTGGAAAAGAATAAAGAGAAACAGAAAGAATTTAGCACCTCTCTGAACAAACTGAAGAATTAGTTGGCAGAGAAGGCACATCAATGTTCAATTTTCCAGGAGGCAGCAAATAAATACAAAAAAAAAGACAGAAGAGCTGAAGAATCATCTAAATGGAGCTTAAAAGGCTTTGGAAACAAAAGTTGCAGAATTTCCCAAGAAGCAGACAGATAATGAAATTTTGGGAGACTCACCCACTGAGCTTGTGTCCGAGAGAAGTCTGGCCAACAGCAAAGTCAAAAAGAAGGCCGAGATTAAAGTCTGCACTAGAAAGAAGAGGCACATGGAAAGAAGATACAGAAATACTAATGGGGCCTTAAACCTGGCAGCATACAAACACACTTTAGTACATAGGCCTGGCAATCAAATCACAAACATCGATGGCCTTAGTCGTTTGCCTTTACAAGAAAATGATGAGCATGTCCCAGTTCCACAGGAACTTGTTTTACTGTTAAATTTCTTAGATTCCTCACCGGTATGTGCTTGACAGTTCAGAGACTGGACAAGTCAGGACCCTGTCCTATCTCAAGCGCGAGAACAAATGCCACATGGTTGGGCACAGGAGCTCATATCTGATAAAATGAAATTACTTCAACAGAAAACATGAAATAGCCAGCCAGGATGGCATCTTATTGTGGGGAGCACAATTGATAGTTCCTCCAAAGAGAAGGGAACCACTTTTAATTGCCCATCCAGGAATTTCCTGAATGAAGACCATAGCATACAGCTCTCTATGGTGGCCAGGGATGGATGGCGAATTAGAGCGTTTAGTAAGGCACTGTACACAATGTCAGCAACTGTAAAAGTTGCCATCTACAGCTCCACTACACTCTTGGGAGTAGCCAGGATAACCATGGCTGCAGTTACACATTGACTACATTGGACCTTTCCTGGAATAATGTTTCTGCTCATTGTTGATGCCCATTCAAAATGGTTGGACGTATATGAGATGAAATCATCAACGTCAGCTGCTACAATTGAGAAACTACATCAGAGTTTTTCCATTTACAGACTACCAGAAGTAATTGTTTTTGATAATGGCATGGCATTTATAAGTACTGAGTTTCAGCGGGTTATCAGCTTCAATGGTATCACTCGTGAAAACTGCACCATACCACCCTTGCTCAAATGGACTGGCCGAAAAGACAGTTCAAACGTTCAAGGCAAGCATGAAAAAGCTAACTGGTGATTCCTTGGCAACCAAGCTAGCTTGCTTTCTCTTCATTACAGGACTACCCCTCCCACAACAACAGGTGTCACACTTGCCTAGTTATTATTGAAACTCTGTCTCAGGATGAGATTGAGCTTAATAATGCCAAATTTAATGAGTAAGGTGGAAAGGAGTTGGGGAAGCCAGAAAACTAGACATGACTGGCACAGACGCAGGAGGAAATTTACTGTGGAAGATTCTGTATACGTGAAAAATTTCGGGGAAGGACCAAAATGGTTACCGAGTGAAATAAGTGCGGTGACTGGACCTCTATTTTACCACATGACATGTGGCTCATTTAAGGAAAAGAGAGACAAATCATCAAGATACAGTTCCACCTGTGTTCATGACCCAGTTTGAATACTCAAACCAGGACTGAAATGTCTGATGTTCCCCTCTAAGAATTGAGGATACAGAACTGCAAGTGCCCACCGAAGCTCTCAATGTTCAAGCAACTTGGGAAAAGGAGGTTCCTGACAAAGAATCTGAAGTTGTGGAGCTGCGATGTTCCACATGTACCAGGAAACCACCTGAAAGACTGAACTTGTAAATTCCTTACCCAGTGCAAATGTTATGTTGTCCTGAAAAATGTGTACCTGTAAATATAATATGTATAGCCGAGTTAAGGGGGGAGGAATGTGGTAATTATGGTTTTATTTGTTGTGCAGTGTACCTTTAAGAATAATACTGTTAAGGAAGATCACATGATTTATAGTAACCAATAGGAGAGTAGCGTGGGCTCCCTTAGGAGTCAGTGTAAAGATAGAGTTGGAGTTGAAAGCACATGTGTTGATGCTGCTAAGTATATTGTGAATAAACTTAATGCTTCCACCCAAGAAGTGTCTGCAGATCAACATTAGTAGCACTACTCAGCCACCCTACAACATGGATTTGTCACTGTTATCTGTCAAACCACGGAATCCTCTGATTTTTGACAGGAAGATCAGCTTGTGCTGCCCCTTCAAGAGCTGTTATCCAACAGAGGTGCTCCCTGCACCTGTCCCTTATTCTAGGGTACAACTTCATGGGAAAATAGCCAGACTTCATATGTCAGCTTCAATGGAGATCTTCTGTGTGTAAGAATAAAGTAGCCAATAAATGCCGGTTTTACTAACAACACCCACATTCCAAGAATGAATTAGAAAAAAAATCTAAGAGACCAGATATCAAACTGAGACCTAACTGATGTGTAATGCTCAGGACCACACTGATTGAAGCCAACTTTCAACAACAATCATCCAACAAACTCAAGATATTTCTCCAATTTTCCCTGAAGGAAGGGGTCAGTCGGCACTGCCAGTAGGGAGCCTTGGCCTCTGACAGCATTCACAGCAATTTTGGATGTGTGCTTCTGCATCAGCTTTAGATGTGTCGGCACCACAGACTAATATCCGTCATCCACCAACATTTACATGGTTAGCACTAGCTATACCAAACATGAGCTGTTGAGGTGGTAGTCCTGATAATGAAAACTTTAAAATACATGTATCCTAAGCTCGGGCCTTGAAGATTTCCAGTGATGAGGTTGTGACTGTTTCCTTTGGCAGTTTGTTCCATTGTGGGATTATCCTTGGGAAGAAAGATTGTTGATGCACTGTTTTGGAAACAAATGGTCTTTATAGTTGCGTGGATGGCTACCTCATGCTTTGTCATTGCTGGAGGGCACCAGATATTTGTTTGTCAACTCCTACCAGTCCATTCTATATTTTATAGAACATGGTCAGCCTACTTTTCTCCCTCCTTTACTGTAGTGATTCCCATTCAAATCTTTGATCAAGTATGTGGCACTGGTGGATTTCCCATTCTGATTTCTGTGGAATCGTGCTACCCACTATTTTGCAATTCACTGAAACACAATAGAAGACTAGACTTTTAACAGGAAATAACAAAATGTAAAAAGTAAAATTAGTCAATATCCACAAAAAAGTAATGGTCTGTAATATTTTTGGACTTTCACCTCAAGACTCTTGTTGGCAATTGCAGAAATGCCTGTCTATCAGCCTGATAATCAAATCCCTTATGACAACTGTATTTCTACATTGTGCTTCCTGTGCAGTCATTTGCCCCATGGTGCCTCGGATGTGCTCTATAGTTAATTGAAAATTGCATCGCGCGTTTTGTTTACTTAAGGCTACCATACACATATACCAGCAGAGGGAGTCTAGAAGGAATGAAAGGAATCCATGTTTTAACAGCATATGCAACAGTCCTGCTCCTTGTTGAATCTTATTGTTTCTTCCCAAGAACTTCACATGCTCTAGACTGCACTCTCCCCAAGGAGTCATCACTGGTCTTCAGAGCTGAAAACTGATTTGAGAGCACCATACACCTGGAGGATTCCCGCAATGCCTGTCTTTCTATACCCTCAAATGGCCACCCATCTACTATCTTCCTGACTGCTGTGTGGCTGCAGGGTGACCACACCTGGGAACATGCACTCAAGAAAATTCTTAGCCTCCCGTCTACCCAGCAACCAAAACCTGAGCTTGAGTTTGAGCAACTGGAGGCACTTCCTACACACATGAAGCATCCTGGAGTTCCCATATGACAGATATGGGAAATTGTATGCAATGGATCTCAGCTCTCATATATGTGTATAACTATATATCTCTATACCTTCTCAAAGACAACTGTGGATGGGCAATAAATGCTGGCCCAGTCAGCGAAGCCCACATCCCATGAATGAATTCAATATATATATGTATATATATACATGCCCCTTATGTTTTACATGTATTTTAATTTGGTATTCACTTACTCCTATTTATTATTTATATGTACCAGATTTTTATTTAATACAATTCTGATCTTTTTAATATTGGTATCCTCCGACATAGTTAATTTCAATTTTATCCTTATATCTAATCTAATTAAGTAGCACCGAGAGTGGAGCCCAGTTAATTAAAAAAGGGAATGGCAGTGAGGGAGAATCTTCAGTCAGAGGGAGGATCTGTCTAACACAAACACCAGAGGATTCTCAGAATTCTGAAGGAGTGATGTCAACATTGACGTCGCAGTGAGTACGCAAGTGGAGCTCTGATGGTGAGTAAATGGGGTGATTAAACAGCAAGGCCACTTCTTTCTGCCGTTAACAAGATCGAAGAGTTTAGATCTATGGAGTTCAGGGCACAGCAGCCAAGCAGAGGAGCGCGAGCACCAGGGATTGAGGCAAAATAACTAAAAGTAACATCAGCACAAAAGAAGGTGCCGATTGGCGAGTAGCTATTGATTCTTTTTCTATTACTCTTCAGTAAGACTTCAGTTTATTTTTGTTAAAGTTTACTAATAAATAGCGACATGGCTGGGCACAGTCCTGCAGAAAGCCTATCCTGCTCCATGTGAGAATCCCAGGCCACATCTTCTGTCCAGGACAACTATACGTATAGGAAGGGTCATCAACCGGAGGAACTCAAGCTCTGAGTTTAGGAACTTGAGCAGCAGTCCTCTCGGCAATGCAACTCCCTCTGAGTTCTGAATAATAGTGATAGTGATGGTTCCTCAGGGTAGTAGAGCCAGAGCCATGCCCACGTGAGTGGCTCAGCTGTACAGGGGGAAGGAAGAAGATTAGGAAAGCAATATTGATAGAGAATTCTATGGGGAACAGAGGGGTGTTTCTGTGGTAACAGACATGTCGCCGCATGTGTGTTGTTGCCTTTGTATTTCCAGTATCAAAATTGCCACTGAGTGGCGCCAGACTGTTCTGAGAGGGGAGGGTGGACAGCGAAAGGTCATGTTCCACTAGCAACAATATAGGTAGGAAAGGGGTGAAGACCTGAAGGCATATTTTTGGGAGCTAGAGAAGAAAATAGCAGGCAGGATCTCAAAGGTAATGATCTCTGAATTACTCCCAGCCACACCCGCTAGCGAGTATGGAAATAGGAGGATAGAGCAAATGAATGTGTGGCTGAAGAGATGGTGCAGGAGGGAGGACTTTAGGTTCATGGAACATTGGCATCAGTTTTGGGGGCAGTGGAACCTGTACAGGCCAGATGGGTTGTACCTAAGCTATACTGGGACCAATGTGCTCATGGGGCAATTTACTGGTGCTAAAGGGTTTAAGTGAACTTGGCAGGGGGATAAGCACCAAAGTGTAGAAGTAGAAAGGAGAAACAAAGTGCACAAAGCATTGGGAGAGACAGATAGTGCTAGTGTAAGAAATAGTAAGGTATTAGATAGGGTCAGAGTGAGAGGTTATAAGGTCTAAATTAAGTTTACAGTGCACATATGTGGAAACACAAAGCATGGGAGATAAGTTTGGTAAGCTGCAGACATAGAGAGCCACCTGGGAATATGATGCCTCGGTGATTATGGAGACCTGGTTCAAAAAAGAGCAAGACGGACCACTAAATCTTCCTGGATACAAGGTGTTTGGAAAATTAAGGAAGGAAAGAAAGGAGGGGTGTGGCAGTATTCATTAGGGAGAATATTACAGTGCCGGAGAGAGAGGATGATACAGACAGAATCTATTTGGTTAGATAAGAAACATTCAAGGTGCCATTACGCTACAGAATGTATTCTATAGGTAATAAATTTAGTGTAAATGACATTGAGGAGCAAATTTGCAAGGGAATTACAGAGAAGTAAAAAACTGTAATGTAGTGATAATGGGAAATGTTAATTATCTGAATATATGCTGGGATGGTAAAACTCTAAAGCACAGGGATGGGAAGAATTTCTGAAGCGTGTTCAGGAGAATTTTATTGATTACCATGTTTCTAGCCCAATGAAGAAGGATGCATTGCTGGATCTGGTTCTAGGGAATGAGATGGGTCGAGTGGATCAAGTGTCAGTTGGGAAACCTTTAGGGAACAGTGATCATAGTGTAATGTTTTGGTTGTTTATGGAAAAAGACAATGAGAAATCCAGGGTGAAAATACTTACTTGAAGGGCAGCTAATTTCAAAGGGATGAGAACGGATGTGTTCCATGTAAACTGGAATGGAAGGTTGGCAAGAAGATCTGTAATGGAACAATGGGCTGTCTTTAAAAGAAAATGGTTCAGGAATAGCCGAGGTGCATTCACACCAGAGAAAATGAAAGGACAAACAACACCAGAGCTCTCTGAATGCTGCTGAATGGGGTAGAGAAAAGGATGGAACTGAAAAAGGAGGCACATGACAGATATCAGCTTGATCATGCAAATGTGAATCAGGCTGAACATAGAACATTCAGAGAGATATATGTGCATAAATTGCTGATTATGGCAGGGAAGATTGAGAAGGTAGTTAAAAAGCCAAATGGAATCCTTGGCTTTATAAATCAGGGCATAGAACACAAAAGTAAGGAAGATATGATGAACATTTATAAAATGTTGACTCAACCTCAAATGGCACGTTGTGTCCAATTCTCGGCACCATACTTTAGGAAAGATGTGAAGGCTTTAGAAAGGGTGCATAAAAAATTTACTTGATTTGACGGACATCAGTTACGAGGATATATTGGAGAAGCTGGGGTTATTCTCCTTAGAGAAGAACAAGTTGAGAGGAGATTTAATAGAGATGATCAAAATCATGAGGTGTTGAGGTAGGCTAGATAGGAAGAATCTGTATCTTTTGGCAGAAGGGTCAAGAACCAGACAACACAGCTTTTTGGTGAATTGTAGAAGAAGCAACAGTGACATGAGGAAAAGCTTCTTCAAATAGCGAACAGTTGGCATCTGGAATTCAGTAAGGGCAGAATCATCCACTCCCATTGGTGGCAGGCGTCTTGGTGGGATTGAGCAGACAATATGGCGAGAAAGCCAAAAATTGGTTTCACACCATTGTGAAACACATTTGCAACCATCTACTCCACCTGTTAATGGCAGGCCGCGTTTCCCACCGCCGGACATCGGGAACTTCATTGCAATATATCTGCATTATTATTATAAGCACAGCTCGCCGGAATTATCCCCCCATGCTGGATCATCCGAGCACATTGGCTCGATTGCACACCGACGTGCTTCACAACGGCCTTTATAAGGTGTGCACTTGGTGAGCTGCACTTTGAGGGGAACTCAGAGGTAAGTGCACGGTAATGTGGCGCAGCACTCGCAAAGGTCGTCTGTTGGACTTCAGGGTTGAGGCGCTGCATATTTAGGTGAAGCCAAGGCAAATCGTGTTTTCCCGGCTGGCTGAGAGTGTGGTGCCGGGGCAAGGGCTCACTGCAGTTGAGGTGAGTTGTCGGAGGCAGGGGTGGCAAGGGCAGCCTTGCGGTTGAGGTGAGTTGGTTGGGGGGGGGGGGTGGGGGCGGGGGGCAAGGGCTGCATGCCAGTTGATGGTAGTGCACGAGCACATGCTAGGGGGAAACTGGGGAGGGAAGCAGCCACGCATTAAGGAAACCTTGTATAAAGTGACCGTTCCTCCGCAGCTGAGACAGTTCAGGCACAGCCACGTTGACATGCTTGGAGTTGGGCCTCTAGCTTATCTGCCCACTCAAGCCATGCAGAGTCCCAAAAGTGCCACCAAGTGCTTCAGAGATTTTCACTCCTTGGGCACAGGCTGCAAGCTAATGTGCGTTTTAGTGGACCGCAGAACAGTTGGAAGACTGGGCACATTGTATAATCTCCTTGCTAAAGCTGGCCATGGAGCAGTCACTGGCGGAGGCGCTCCCAGCCCCTTGCAATGTTAGCATCCCGGCTTGGACCAGTCTCCCCCATGGTTCAAGCTAACAGTGCAGCCTTGCAGTGTGGGTTAGGAGAATGCCTGCACCTGAGCTGAGAGCACAGCATGCAGTCCAATAGGCAAAGCTGCTGCCAATTGGTCAGGTGGAGTGGGGCGGAGTTGAGTGAGACTCAGGCAGCCATGCAGTGCACTAAACTCTGGCCATCCAAGTGTGGCCAGTACTCTCTGGGATGAGTTAAGGGGCCTTCAGACTTAACCAAGAGAGATTCTTAGTACACCCATGCTAACACATGCATCTCTCTCTCTCTTCCATTCTTCAGGAGGAGTATATCAGGAGCATAGAGCCTGATGACCGAATTGTGTGCCTTATGACTTACAGAGAGCAGGGTTGAAAAAGACAGCAATGGAGGAGCCTGGCCGTGCAGAGAGAGGAGTACCATCCTCAGGCAGAAGGGGCGGCTGGGGCTCCCGCACACACCGCTGAAGAGCCAGAGTGAGGCATCGCTGGTTGGTGCCTAGCTAGACCCAGGGTCTATAGAACCCCGTTTTTCATTCCTGCAGATGACCAAAAACCAGCCTCACCAAAGACTGCGCATGCCCAGGAAACTGGTCGGTCACACCTGCCAGCTACTGCAGGATTTGCTGTCCCAGTGACATGGAAGGCATTCACTGCCAGTGGCCCATGAAAGTGACCGTGGCTCTAAATGTTTACTCCAATGGTTCCTTTCAGGGCTCCACGGGTGACCTCTGTGGGATATCGCAAGCCTCTGCCCACAAATGCATTCAGGTGGTCACAGATAGCAGCTTCATGAAGACAGACAGTTTTGTGCATTTCACCTGGGACGAGGAATGCCAGGAGGTAAAAGCACCAAGATTTTCCCAGATCCCAGGTTTCCCACAGGTGCAGGGTGCCATCAACTGCACTCAGCAATGATCAGATCTCCATGGCAACTATGTCAACCGCAAGGGCTTCCACACGCTGAATGTTCAGCTGGTGTGTAACCATCACAAACGCATCCTACGGCTTTCCACACGGTTCCCAGGGAGTCTCCATGACTCCTACATCCTTACAAGTCTCAGATCCCTGACATCTTCCAGGGCCCACAGAAGCTGTAGGGATGGCTCATCAGGGACAAGGGCTATTCGCAGAGGACGTGGCCTCAGACTGCAGCAGAGAGAAGGTACAACAAGGCTGGAACTTGTACCTTGGTGGAGCAAACCATCAGGATTTTGAAAATTAGGTTCCGGTGCCTGGACCAGTCGGGTGGAGCCCTGCAATATAGTCCACGCATCATCGTCGTCTGCTAAACCCTTTATAACCTGGCACTGCAACAGGGAAAGTAGCTGACTGAGGAGGAGATGGAGGAGCTGAATGTCTCTGTGGATGAGGAGGACAGTGATGGGGATGGTGGTGAGGAGGTCCTCGAAGGCAATGACGATGACAATGAGACCGTCGCACTGGTCAGACAAGGCAAGCATGCTTGGGAGGCCCTCATAGCTGCTAGATTTGTGGAGGATGATGATGACATGCAGTGAGGATACACCATAGATCCTCACAGCGCATCTATGAACGCTTGACTTCAATCTGGCTAAGGCCACATACCCTCTGTGATAAGGCTCCTGTCATGAAGACGCAGTGGAGGCCCTAATATTGGCTCGATTCCAGGGAGATGATGACAACATGCAGTGAGGACACGCCATAGATCTTCACATTGCTTCTGTGAATGTCTGACTCCTATCTGGTTGAGGGCAGCTTGCTTGCACTCGGCGATCAGGGTCATATCATAGAGACACAGCCGTGAAACTTTAGAACCACCTGATCCTTTGTCAGCCTTCAGCACCTGAGCCCTTCAGGAACACAGCGTCACTGGTCACAGATGCTGAAGAGATGAAGGCCAGACCCACCTCAAAGGTGCTGAGAGCACACAGAGAGAATGATGGAAGTCTGTGACACCTGCCCAAGACATGCTGGCAGCAATGACAAGCACCTTCAAGGTGCAGGCATCAGTAATGTTTCCAGTGAGCGTGAAGCCGGACCATCACTTTGGTCTGAAGGTTATGGACTACAGAGGGGAGAGGCTCTGGACTGAGACACCTGCCTTTATCTTGTTCAGGAACCAAGCTTTCACATCTGAGAGACACAAACACTGCTCATCAGATCAAGGAGCCATAGACAAGGAGACTGCCTTGGGAGTTTATTTACAATAGTTAATATTATGTACAAGTGATTAACACCCATGCCCACAGGCTGTGCAACTACATCTTCTTAACCTTCCTAACCCTGCTGCTATATCTTGGTACTCCCCGGACATCCACAGCAGAGGTAGAGAAGCCTGCTGACTACTACACCCTGTCGGTGATGACCTTGGCAGGCCTCCTCTGGAGGGCCAAGACCTGGATGGCCCCGGCTTGCTTTTGAGTTCCTGTTGTGTGGCAGTGGCACCCTCCTTGGCCTGTGGAGCTGGAGCTGCTGGGGTCAAAGGAAGATTTGGATGGGCCAGATACTCCCAGAGTCATCTGGGTGGATGACTCTGGGGTGTGCACCTGCTGATCCTCCTCCCAATGGGTGCCCAAGGGCCTCTGGATGACTCCTTGAAGAGATGGAGAAGCTGGAGTGAGATCGACCTGCCTTGCACCCCTCTCATATTGACACTGTTGAAGGCCAACTATGGCATCAGTGATGGAGTTCAGCCCGCAAAGCTGTGCAGGACCAATGTCCTGGACCAAGGTCTCCATGGCGGCCTCCATCCTACCAGTGTTGACCTCAGTGTATTGGCATGCCAGCACTATCTCCTCAGACTGAAGGCAGATGGGATCCTCCATCATGCCTTGCAATCTGAGGAGTGCAGCAGACATGATGTTCCCAAGCTTGCCTTTGCAGCTCCAGGAACTGAGATATGGCCAAGTCCAGAGGCTCGTCATCTGACTTGGACTCAGCAGATTTCTGGCCTCCAGCAGTCCTCCAAGTGCCAGAATCCTGGGAAGTCCCTGCCACCGCCTGCTGTGAACCAGACAGTGCGATGAGCTCAGCGGATTGTGATCCTGAAGCTATTCTAGAGCTAGGTCCTACCAAGTTGTATGTCTCTGCTCTGGTGGACGGTGTGGGTGAGCACTGTGATGGGTCTTCAATTAGGGTTTCAACAGAATCCTCTCTGGGGCTTGAGTCAAGGACTTGGGTTGTGGACTCCCTTGGCCATTTCCCAGATGTGCCTGTGAAAGCAAGGGGAGATAATTAGTGCATGGCAGTGGGCTGTAAGACAGGACACATCACTCACAGCATGGTTGCCTGATGGATGTTGCACTGCTGGATCCTCACTTGGTAGAGCAGTGCCAACCTCATTGTTAGTGCAGGAATGGTCCAGGTCATCATCGGCCAGCTAGCTGACTCTATTTTCAAATCTGTTCAAACCTTGATGTCAGGCATTCCTCCACAAGACTGCGACCTCTCCCCATTGTTGTGTGCCAGATTGTCCTGCATGAATGCAGATAGAGTGTATAAAGGATGCCTGCCAGGCCAGTTGATAAGTATGCCTAGCACGTATGGGTGGTGAGTAGTGCATGGATGGGATGAGGACAATGAAGGTGTGTGTCAGAGAGTGAATGATGATGTCCCTTGAACTGGCAGTGAGTGAGGGCCCTGTGGATGTGTGATGGATTTGTGAGCGTGTGAGTTGAGAGTGATGAGAAGAGTGACTTACCTTGGTGGAATGGAGGAGATCATTCATCCTCTTTTGGCACTGGGTAGCTGTCCTCTTTTGCAGGGCATTGGCACTGACCACCACTGCCACCACCTCCAAACCAGATTGGTGATATTGCTGCCCTTCCTGCAGCCAGAGTGGGGGCAGAGGGCATCATGGTGGGTCTCCACGGCCTCCAAAAGGTGGTAGAGGGACAGGTTACTAAATCGGGGAGCTGCAGTCTTCTTGGCTTTCAGTCCCATGTCTTCTGTGCAGCAGTCCTGGACTGGAAGCACTGGGAGGTGTGCACACGGCTGCACTATAAATATGGCACCTGGCGTGGGGAAGCAGCGAGGTGACTGCATGATGGGGGAAAGAGCTCAACCGCCATTGAAACAGCATGTTTCCGGGAATGCATAATTAATGAGGCGGGATTCTGATGATACGGCGTGAAAAGTCGCCATTGCATCCGGCAGCTTTCACCTCCTTTTTCCGACCCGCTACCACACTTAGTGCAATTCCACCCTAAGTGTGTGTTGGAGGCTGATTTAATTGTGCCTTTAGGTAGGGAATTGGATAAGCACCTGAACAGAAAAAAACAATGCTGGGTTACAGGGAAAGGTTGGGGCATTGGAACTAGCAGAGCTACATTTGCAGAGAGATATAAGGGGCTGAATGACTGCCTTTTGTGCTGTAACTATTCTGTGATATGATAATTACTGATTGTTTATTTATATATTTACTCATTTACTGTTCCCTTTCGTTTAAATTACTTATCATCTCCTTCCTCCTCTGTACCTAATTTCCACTCTCACCAAATTCCCGTTTTTTAAAGACTTCACTCTGTTGAAGAGAGGGAACTGCTCACAATCCCTTAATTCTGTGAAAACCAGAAACCAAGTGGTCTTGCCAATGACTTTAAGGAGGGAATATATGGGGTGTATTCAAGGACAAGGTTGTGACTGAAAACATGCAAAATCCTATTCAAAAGCCCTAGCAATCTCTCTATTAATTAAATGTTTTAATATTTATTAATAATTATTAATTATGTGTTTTGACATTTTTTTTCCTAGTGGCCATAATATATGTTCACGCTTCAAGCCTAGAGCTTCGGAATTCTTCATTACTAATTTAATTTCGAGTAAACAGTGGCAATTGGAACAGATGAACTCTCTCCCACACAGTAAGTTCTCCAAGGGGACTCTCTGGTTGCCCCAGCACTCAGCAAATTCAGTGAGATCCTACATCACTGTCAAAGCTGTGTGAAATAAAAAATCCCCGACAGGCTCATTTTAATAACCAGTCACTAAACTGAGCTTTGGCAATTATGCAAATGTGAAACTCCCATGTAATTATTTCTAAAAATTAGAAAATAAATGTAAAACTGAGGTAACAGTTCTGTCTATTGTTGCTATTGGGACACCCCCATCTGGTTGGTTTGAATCATTGTGAGTGGGAGAATTGCTCCCACATAATCACAGCTCGGAGGCAGGAAAGGCAAAGTCCTGTGGCTTGCTCTCCTGAAACAAGGACCTGTCAGACATCCTGTTTGGTGACGTATCTTCAGGTCCTTTTACAACAACAAGCATGGTGTTTCCTCTCACCCAAAGGACACTGACTGTGAAGATGGATGTTATCTTTTTTAATATTTTTCAGAATATGGTGGTACTCTGCAAAGAAGGCTGTGTGTGTGTGTGTGTGTGTGTGTGTGTGTGTGTGTGTGTGTGTGTGTGTGTGTGTTGTGGGTGTGTGTGTCCATGGGTAATTAAACTGGGGGAAGGTTAGGAAAGACAGTCTGTCTGTTGGAACTGAGAGATGCAAGATAAAGTTACTAGATGCATGCATTTGTAATGACAGGCCATAGTGAAGCTGGAATTATAAGTATATAAATTAGGTTTTTTAAATTTGGATTAGGTGATAGGTAAAGACTTGGCTTTTCAGCTAAATTTCAAAGGGAGTTTAAAGGACTTTTATAATATACAAAGGTTTAATGGGTTAGAGGACTCCTGCACCACCTGCCTGGTTGTCATAGACTGCCCAGTAGCCATCCATTCCCTCTGTGCTTGAACGCTCCTAGCCTGCACTGTGACCACTTCCCTAAACGTACTATCCACGTAGTTCTCAACCTCGCAGATGCACCACACTAACTCCAGCCACTGTTCGAGTTCCGAAACCTGGAGCTGAAGCTTCTACAGCTGGTGACACTTCCTGCAGATGTGTTCATCAAGGACACATGTTGCGACCATGACTTCCCACATACCACAAGATGTACATTACACTGGGCCAAGCTGCCCTGTCATACCATAACTATAAAAACTATTAATTACAATTAGAATAAGTAGAATAACTTACCAGTTACTGACCAATCAACTTCTTCCCCTGTACCGAAGTAAGAGCCGTCTACTGGAGGCTGGAAAAAAAGTAGAAAATGAAAGGAGCATCTCCCTCACTGAACTCTCTCACTTACCAATCTCCCTTCTTTCACCCTGTGCACTCAATGCAGTACTCTCAGTACAGACTTCGTAATAACTCTTGTTCCCCCATTACCCCATGCAGACCTACGTTGTCTTGAGTTCAAAATCTCTCATCCCTGTTTTCAGATCCCTCCTTGGGCTTGCCCCTCCCTACCTCTGTAGCCTCTTCCAGCCCCACAACCCTCTGAGATCTCTGTGCTCCTCTAATTCTGGCCTCTTGTGCATTCTCAGGGCAGAATTTTATGCCAGTGGGATTTTATGGTCTCGCCAAAGTCAATGGACATTGGAATGGCTCACTACTTTTTATGGCCCCATCCCAGCCCCCACCACGATGGGGCCATAAAATGCTGCACCGAATTATAAACTGCTCCACCATTGGTGGCCACACTTTCAGTTTCCTGGGCCCTAAGCTCTGGAATTCCATCCCAATGGGCAGAATTTTGCCCTCGGATGGCATGCGGGCCCCACTGGCTTGGCGGCGGGCGGACAGCCAACCCCCGCCACCGAAACAGGGTCCGCCGCCATTTTGAGGTCCGCCCAGCGACCTGCCCAACAGGAAGTACTATGCGCTTCCTGTTCCGGGGGGCGGGGGGGGGAGAGGGAATCCCCAACTGTCAAAGAGCGCTCTTTCACGCTTGCATGAAAGAGCACACTGTTCCCTGAGGCAAAGTCCTGTCTCGGGGGTAAGTAAAGTCTAAAAATAGAAAAATATTAAAATTATTAACATGTTCCCCTCATGTGACAATGTCACACGAGATGGGACATGTTAATAAAAAACACTTAAAATTTATTACATTTTTAAAAAATGGACATGAAACATCAACCCGCCAGTGGATGAAGTTTCATCAATAATCAGAAGCCCGCTGGGGCTCCTGGCCTGCCCCCCCCGCCTTAGGCTTGGACAGGCAGGTCTTTAATTATCTTAACTAGCCTGTCAATGGCCTCAATTGACCATTGACGGGTCGGCCGGCGGACAGCTGATTTCGCTGACCGCCCACCTTCCTAAAAATTTAAATGGCCCGGGATGACGTCGGGAATTCCTCCTGACGTCGTCCCGCGTCATTTTCCCCTCGGTGACTGGGCCCTGCCCCCAAATCGCCAAGGGGAAAATCCTGGCCAATATCTCTTCTCATCTCTTCCTTGTTTTCCTCCTTTAAGACATTTCTTGCAAACTGCCTCTTTGACCAAGTCATCTGAACTAATGTCTCCTTATGTGGCTCAGTGTCATATTTTGTTTTGTAATGCTCCAGTGAAGCACCTTGGGATGTTTCATTTATTAAAGGTGCTATATAAATATAAGTTGCTGTTGCTTTTTCTCCAAATCAATGTGTCTGTCACTGTTGTAATAATGTTGGAAAATACTCCCCTGCTAACTTATTTGGTAAATCACAATGATGAGTGTGGCACTGAGGACTCATTTAGAACAGGAAGATCCCAGGACTGGTGCCTGGTCAAGTTAAAGCAAGATAGTCGGCCAAAGCAATGCAGGTAAACTTAGGACCAATGTCAGGGAATTATTCTTCACACTTGGGTACCCAGCACATGGAATGTTAGGGCATTGGAGGTGCCCTAGAATCATTTAAGAAACAGTGGGATGCTGTGATTGTAGGGGGTTGAGGTCGGGAGGGGGAATGGGTTGAAGTACGAGGGGCTCAAAGACTTCTCTTCCCTGTATCTCATGATCTTGCAAAAATTGAGTAAAGGTCAATGGAGGAGGGGAAAAAAGGGATGAAGCGGCATTAAAGAAAATAACCCGAATTGAAACTGTTACGACACTGTTAAAAGTTTTCTCATTGATTTTGCGTAAAGTTTGTTATTCTTGCTTTCTTCTCATCTAAAAAATAATTCCCTTTTCAGATATGAAAAGCTGCAGGCCAAGATCTAAGGCATCATTGACATGTTCTTAAAGGGACATATCGAACCAAGTGTCAACTCCCTCACAGCAACTGTTGAATGTTTTCATAGTCTTGTGTAAATATTTAAATAACCTTACCGGAGCTTTGGGCTTGCCTTTGCCCTTTTCCCTACAAGCTTGAAGGTATTTGGGAAACAGCCCTTTCCCAGCCTGAATCATTTTCCATTAGACCATATTTTGCACTGACGGGAAAAGATTTCACCTTTCAACTGATAGAAAGTTTACAGAAAAGCATGGTTCTAAAGATAACAAGTTGATGCCAATTCACTCTGAAATGAGGAAAAAAGTAAGAAGTTGAATTTATATAGCACCCTTCACAATCGCAGGACATCCTAAAGTTGTTTACAACCAATGAAGTACTTTTGTTGTTTAATTACTGCTGTAATCTAGGAAGGTATGTAGCCAGTCTATGCACAGCAACTTCCCACAAACAACAGTAAAGATGATCAGATAGTTTAATGGTGTTGGTTGACGGATTAGAAATTGGCCAAGGCACAAAGGAGAACTCCCATGCTTTTCTTCGAATAATGTCATGGGGTCTTTTACATCCACTTAAGGGAGAAGACAGGGGCCCGATGTAACATCTCGTCCAAAGGACAGCACTTCTGACAGTGTGGCATGCCCTCAGCTCTGCACTGGAGCATCTGTTTAGATTTTGTGATCAAGCCTCCGGAGTGGATCTATGAATTTACATCTTTCCGACCCAGAGTGAATGGCAGGATTTTGGGTTTTTCGGTCTGGATCCTATCATCCAAGCCAAATCGGAATTCCAGCCTCTCACTGTGTAGGGTACAGTCACCAGACATCAATTTTACTTGAATTGGCCAATTAGTGGCCAGAAGGCATGCTCACTGTCCAACTAAGGGTGGCGGACAGGCTCTCAAGGCTGGCAGACCAATAGGAGGCCCTCCAACATGGAGCTGCAGCCTGCTATTGCAAGTAAGGGAGAGAGATGGCACCTCCATCTCGAGGCCGCCAGGACATCAACTCCAGCAGCTGCCATGCTCCTGTCGGCAGCCTGCAGGGAGAGACAGTGACATTGTGGTAATGTCACTAATCATCGACTGTGGTAAAAATCCATCTGGTTCACAAATGCCCTTTAGGGGGGGAAATCTGCCATCCTTACCTAGTTTGGCCTACACATGAGTCCAGATCCACAGGAATGTGGTTGATTGTCCTGTGAAATGGCCCAAAAAACCACTCAGTTCAAGGGCAAATAGGGATGATACCTTGCATGAGAGGCCCACATCCCATGAATCAGTAAAGGATCTGGAAATCCCATTTAGCCTCTGATCAATGGCAAGAAAAAAACCAGTGAGATCTATGTAGAAGGGCCTGTAACAACAAGTTCAGATATTTATTCGTTGTTCAATTTGAAGATTGGAAACACAGAACCAATATTTGTCACAGTGAAAGTAAATGGCAACCTGTTAGAATGGAAGTGGATATTGGAGCTTCCACTACAATAATTGGGTAACATCTTCAGATATCTGAATAATGGTGAACATCTATTACATTTAGAAGAAACTTCTTCCAAACTAAAATCATACACGGATGAAGACATTCAAGTAAAAGGCATAAGTGGAGTAGCTGTCCATTATGGAAGCTAATTGGTAAAGCTACTGGTGTTGGTATTGAGAGGCAGAGGACCAAGCCTCCTAAGGCAGAATTGGCTAAGGAAAATCAGCCTTGAGTGGCCACCTGAGATTCCAAAAGGAAGCTGGAAGCATTTCTGTTTTGGGAAAGGAGTGTGTAACGTCTCAGCAACTTGAAGAAATGCAGGCTGTCTTTAGCCAAACCATGGTAGAACAGTAAAAGGAACTTGAAAAGACCATGCTTGATGACAGAGTTTGAGATGAGGTGAGCAACCTTCGAAGGGAAAAAGAAAACTTGCTGAAAGACCTTCACACACTACAAGATTTCCTCAGGTCAGATTTTGTACCTCTGGAAAAGTACGAAGATAAACAGAAAGAATTCAGCACTTCTCTGAATAAACTGAAGAATGAGTTGCCAGAAAAGACACAACAATGTTCAATTTTCCAGGAGGCAACAAACAAATAGAAAAAAGAGATGGAAGAGCTGAAGAATCAGCTAAATGAAGCCAGGGAGTCTTTGGAAGCAAAAGTTGCAGAATTTTCTAAGAAGCAGACAAATGATGAAATTTTGGGAGACCCAACCGCTGAGCTCACTCAAGTTGAGCTTGTATCTGAGAGCAGTCTGGCCAATATTGAAGTTGAAAACAAGGCCAAGATTAAAGTCAGGACTAGAAAGAAGAAGGTACGTAGAAAGAAGACACAGAAACACAAATAAGGCTTTAATTCTAGCAGCATACGAGTATGCTTTTGTACATAGGCCTGGAAAACAAATCGCAAACGCCAATGCATTTAGTCATTTGCCTTTACAAGAAAATGATGAACACGTCCCAGTTCCATATGAACTTGTCTTACTGTTAAATTTCTTAGATTCCTCCCCGGTCTGTGCTCGACAGATCAGGGACTGGACAAGTCAGGTCCCAGTCCTATCTCAGGTACAAGAACAAGTGCTACATGGTTGGTCACAAGAGCCCATATCTGAGACATGAAGTAGCCAGCAAGAATGGCATCTTATTGTGGGGATCATGAGTGATAGTTCCTCCAAAGGGAAGAGAGCCACTGTTAATCAAACTACATATTGCCCATCCAGGAATTTCCCTTAATGAAGACAACACACAGCTATCTATGGTGGCCTGGGATGATGGTGAAATAGAAGGTTTACAGAAGAATTGTGTGCAATGTCAGCAACTGCAAAAGGTACCATAGGCAGCTCCGCTACACCTTTGGGAGTGGCCAGGAAGTCCATGGGTGAGGTTACACATTGACTATGTGAGACAATTCATGGGAACAATGTTTCTGCTCATTGCTGGTGCCCGCTCAAAATGGATGGACATATATGAGGTGAAGTCACCAACGTCTTCTGCTAAAATTGAGAAGCTAAATCAAAGTTTTGCCATTAACAGACTAGAAGTAGTCGTTTCTGACAACTGCATGGCATTTACGAGTGCTGAGTTTCAGCGGTTTATCAGCTTCAATGGTATCACTCATGTAAAAGCTTCACTGTACCATCCTTTCTCAAATAGACTGGCCGAAGGATGGTTCAAACACTCAAGGTAGGCATGAAAAAGTTAACTGGAGATTCCTTAAGAACCATGCTTTCTTTTCCATTATAGGACTACCCTCCAACAATAGGTGTCACACCTGCGCAGTTATTGATGAAATGCTGTCTCAGGACAAGACTGAGCTTAATGATGCCAAATTTAGAGAGGAAGGTGGAAAGAAGTCAGGGAAGTCAGAAAACTAGACACATCTGGCATAGTTGCAAGAGGAAATTTACCGTGGGAGAGACGGTATGCGTGAAGAACATTGGAGAAGGGCCAAAGTGGTTAATGAGTGGACCTCTATCTTACTATGTGGAGGTGGAAGGCTGAGTCATATGGAGACATGTGGATCATCAAAGGAAGAGAGAAACAAATCACCAAGAAAGGATTCTACCAGTGTTCACGATCGGGTCAATGTTTCCTGTTGGGAGAACCCAATCCAGTTCAGACATGTCTGGTGTGTCTGAGGTGTCTGATGCTCCTGCAAGAGTTGAGGATACAGAACTGCAGGTGCTCACCAAAGCACCTGGTGTTCAGGCAACTCCAGAAAAGGAGGTTCCTGACAAAGCATCTGAAGTCATAGAGCTGAGACACTCCACACGTATAAGGAAACCTCCAGAAAGGCTTAATTTGTAAGTTACTTACCAATGTAAATATTTTGCTATCTTGAGAAACTTGTGCTTGTAAATATAAAATGTATTTCCGAGTAAAGGGGTGAGGTGTGAAAATTATAGTTTATCTAAAGTGTAATATACGTTTAAGAAGAATGCTGTTAAGGAATATCACATGATCATTAGTAACCAATAGGAGAGTAGCATGGACTACCTCTGTAGTTAGTAGTTTGTAGTGTAGAGTTAGGGTTTGAAGTGAAACCACACATGTCGTTGCTGGTGAGTACCTTTGTAAATAAACTTAATGTTTTCCACCTAAGAAGTGTCTGCTGATCAACTCTATCGATAGTACCAACTCAGCCATCACTTACAACAAGTGTGCGACAAGGATCCACAGGATCCAGTAGACGGGGACAATGGGCGCTGCCTATTCTGAGAACTGAGCAGGTTGCATAATGCCCAATTTCTCTAGTCTGTTCAGTTCAATGTCAATTTTTTCTCGCACGGCATATGGCATCGGTCTCACCTTCATGAAGCTTCCAGATCCACATGAATCTTGACCTGCGGGCCCTGGATTTTCCCCAGATTGTCCTTAAAGATAGTAATGTACTTTCTAAGGAGCTCTGGTAGCCCACTTGCTCTCAACTGGAAGATTTCAGGCCATTCTAATTTAATCTCCGATAACCAATTTCACCCCAGGAGGTTTGGCCATTCATCTGCTACCACCATCAAGGGTAACTTTGCCAATTGGCTTCCATAATGGACAGTTACTCTGCTTACGCTTCTAATTTGATTGTCTTCATCCATATATGTTTTTATCTTGGCAGCTGTTTCTTCTAAGCTTAATTGTTCACCACTATTCAAATATCTGAAGGTATGTTCCCCAATTACTGTAGTGGAAGCTTCCATGTCCACTTCCATTCTAACAGGTTTGCCATTTACTTTCACTGTGACAAATATTGGTTCTGTCTTTCCAACTTTCAGATTAAACAATGAGTAACTGCCTGAACTTGTTGTTTCTCCTCTTCTACATTGTAGATTTTATTGGGCTTCTTTTATTTACAAGCCTGCTTGAATCTTTCCTTGCTTTGCCTCATCATATGTCCATTTCTGTGACAATAGTAGCATTCGATTTTTTTGAACTGCCAAGTCTGCTTGTTTCCACCTCTATTAAAATTATTCTTCAATGTCACTGCTTTGTTATTTTTCTTCATTCTTCGGTGAACTGTTTCCTGCTTCTCAGCAGATTCTGACTTTATTGCGCCACTTTTGGCTGAGGTTTCCCACTCGATATGGAGGACGGTGCCATTTTGCGATCCCTGTATTGCTTTTGAAAATCTTACTGCGCTTTCCATGGCCAGCACTATCTCTAGTGCCTTTTTGAAACCTAGATTCACTTCAGCAATAATCTTTTCTGAATAGTGTCCTCTTTCACACCACACACTAAACAATCTCTGAATGTGTCGTTCAGAGTCGTACCAAACTCAGTGTTCTGTTAGCTGCTTCAAATTTTCCACATAGCATGCAATTGTCTCACCCGAGGCCTATTTCGTGAACTAAATTGAACCTCTGCATCGTGACTGACAGCTTGTGTTGGAAATGACCCTTCACAAGGTCCACCAGTTCATCGAAATTTTTCAAACCTGGGGCACTGGATGCTGTCAAACTTCAAATCAGACTTTAGGTTTTGCTCCCACAAGTACTCAAGAGGATTACTCGCCACTTCTCTTTCCCCATAATCTCGTTCACTAGAAAAAAGAGCTTGAGGTATTCTATGTATTGAGACCAATTGTCTGTGGCTGGTTCAAAAGGATCAATTTTCCCAAATTGTTGCATTTTAAGAGAGGATAACTTCTTCAATTTTAACAGTGCTTGCTACTTACAATCACTGGGAGAGGTACAGTGCTGATTTCTTTATGGCTTGATTTCTTCTGTTCAACCCACAGTCTGATGATATGGAGTAGACCATTTGGGACTGAGATCAGGAGAAATTTCTTCACCCAGTGAGTGGTGAGCCTGTGGAATTCGTTACCACAGAAAGTAGTTGAGGCCAAAACATTGCATGTTTTCAAGAAGGAGTTAGATATATCTCTTGGAGCGAAAGGGATCAAAGGATATGGGGAGAAAGCAGGAGCAGGCTATTGAGCTGGATGATCAGCTATGATCATAATGAATGGTGGAGCAGGCTCGAAGGGCCAAATGGCCTACTTCTGCTCCTAGTTTCTTTGTTTCTATGTTTCTATCCTGTTTTATCCTCATTACCAGTTTGTTGTAGGGTAGCCAAGTTAGGCTATCAATGATAGTGTTGATCTGCAGGCAATTCTTGGGTGGAAACTTTAAGTTTATTTGCCATGTACTCAGCAGCAACTATATGTGTGCTTTCAACTCCAACTCTAACTCTACACTGACTGCTGAGGTAGCCCAGGCTACCCTCCTATTGGTCACTACAGGTCATATGATCTTGCCTAACAGTTATTATTCTTAAATGTACATTACACACTAAATAAAACCATAATTACTACACTTACCTGGAATGGCCTACATGTGACTTCAGATCCACAGCAATGTGCTTGATTCTTAACTGCCCTCTGAAATGGCCTAGCAAACCACTCAGTGCAAGGGCAATTAAGGATGGGCAACAACTGCTGGCCTTGCCAGTGACGCCCACATCCCATGAAAGAATAAATTTTAAAAATTGAAACTTGCCATTTGCTACACAACTGCAGCTTCAGAACATGGCAAGGATAGCATTTCTGGTGGCTGGGAAGGTGACCATGAGCTTTAATGTGTCTGGTTCCTTCCATGTTGGAACAGATGGTATTTGCAACATCTCCCAGTTTGCCATCCACTCTTCGAGGTTGTTGAGGCTCTAGGTTCCATGAGAGCTGAATTTCATTATCTCTTGCCACAGAGAAGCTGGTGGGCTGAGCATATGGTTTTGTGAAGATTATAGGACCCATGTGTGACCGTGCCCTCTGTGCTTCCCTTGTCTTCTCCCAAGTCAGCAGGCCATTTATGCCCAGTATCTCACCAAGTACAAGTCCTACCTTTAATGTATTCTCTAAAGTACACACAAAGGGCAGGATTTTGCCCTTGGTGTTTTGCTCAGTGGGGGCAGCTGGCGATTTTACACGGGTGGGCCAATTAAGGCCCGCCCGGTGTGGAACATGAGTGGCAGCACTCAGCACAACCTGTGTGGGTGGGGGGAGGAGGGCGAGCGGGCCTAGTGCAAGCTTCATGCATGCGTGCAAAAGAGCGCTTCCATCTCCCTCAGGCACGGAGCTGCCTCAGGGAGATGAAGTGCTCTTCGAAAAAACTTAACAAGAAAAATAAAAATGTCATAAAACATGCCCCCTCATGTGACTCTGTCACTTGAGCAGGGACATGTTTTTAATTCAAGTGTGAAATTTTTATTTTATCTTTATTTGCTTAAAGAAACCTCATTCCGCCCATGGATGAGGTTTCCTAAAAAGTGTAAAGGCTGCTTGGCATTTTCACCTGTCCGCCAACCGAGAGGTTGGACAGGCAGTGTAAATTTGAAATCAATTACCTTTGTAATGGCCTTAATAAGCCTTTTAATTGTCGCAGGGTGTGCGCCAGAGTCAAGCTGCGTGCCCGACGAACGAAATATCGCGCGACTATGCGATGACATCAGGACGCTCGCCCGATGTCATCGCACATCATTTTACGCTCGGCCAGACCGGGCGACCATCTGCCTGCCAAGCTCAATATTCTGCCCACGATATCAGTACCTGAGCTAGTGACTGCAAGTGTGAGAACGAGTAATGGTGGGCTTGGATCTCAGGGTTCTGTGGCCCCGGCCCCTGGCGGAAAAGTCAGGGGGAGCCCACCCATGATCCTGACGGCCGCCCCACTGGGAGAAGCATTAATTGCTTTACAGTGAGACTCCCTCCCCTATCTCATGAGGAAGTCCCAGCTAAGAGAGTTGCCCTGCAGTCCCGCTAGCAAGAGCAGTAGCCATTGCTGAGACCACAGGCAGTCCCACCACCCTGAGGAGCACAGGTAAGTTTGGGGTCAGGGGTCTCAGTGAAGGGAGAAGGGGTGTGGCAGGACTAGGTGCAAAAGGCCTGGGGGAGGGTTTAAGGGGGAATGAGCTTTGGGTGGTGGAGGAGGTGCCTCTGATTGTCCTAGTGGACCCGCGAAGAGTTCTGACCCCTTGCCCTACACCAGCCTGAGCAACTAAAGCTGCCAGACTTCCCACATGATGTGGACCTCCCCCCCACAGCAGGTAAAATACCAGCGCAGTGGAATGAGACCCTCAAGTGGCCATTAATTGACCACTCAAGGGCCTCAATAGGCCCAAGGATGGGCGGGCCACCTGATGTCTCTGCTACGCCCCCTTAAAATTTCAGACAGGTCGGGGGTGAGTAGATAGGTTGCAGGAAGTCTGGATTTTATATGTCCAGACCCCCACCTTCAAACCCCCCCAACAGGGGAGCGTAAAATCCAGCCTGGTGTTTCTTCATCATTGCCTCCACTACCACCACTCAATGCCCATGAGGCAGTTCTTGAGTAGAGGGTAGGGTTGCAGTGAGCGGAGGATGGAAAGCAAGAGGGGCAAGCTTACATGAGCTACAGTTTGAGAGTGTATGAGCAGGGAGTGGAATGTGAGGAGAAGGATCAGATATCAGGATAGGACCAGAAAATTTCAGCTCTGCTGCCACCGACAGCCCCATTCATGGCCCCCCCATTGATGGTGACAAGCGTCCTCCATTGGAGTGAAGGCCTGCAGATGCTGTTCCCTGCTGGTTAGGTACTGTGGCTTCTGGGTAATGGACCACCTTGTCCTGAAAGAGAAAGGGAAGGTGTTAGTGAGTGTAGTGCAAAGTGTTTGGATGATGCGTGTGTCACAGTTGAATACCTGGCCATGCATGCATTTCCTGCACCAAGGACTCCAGTACAGCGCTGGAAATTTTTGGAGCCCACACTCTGCCATGTTATGCCTTTATTTTGCCTTCCCCAGGTCAGGATCAGTTTTAGAACGACTTCCAGCACCAGCCACTTTGCACTGCCCCTTTAAAAGGTGCAGGCTAGCTGTAACTAGTGCTAGTTTTAACTTGTGCTAGCCTCTCACAGTTTTGTGCCCCCTGTTCAGGTATGCAGCCACTCAGCAGTGTACTTATGTGTTGGCTGCATGCCACAATCACTTAAATTCACAGACAGCATGTAGTTTGCATGTAGACTGCATCAGAATCAATGGGGATGGGGTAATCCAGTATTTCACGGCCAGAGACTTCAGCTGATAAGCATTCAGCTTCAAACTTTCTTTGTCCTAGCAGCTGTCCTCTGGATTAACTCCTCCAAGGACACATCTGATAACTCCCCTATAGGACAGTCTTGGATCCCTATAAATGTCTCCAGTTGAATGACATGATTGACAGTTCAGCCAAGGTGAAGTCTTGGGAAGTTGTTCATATTCAAACTGAACTTCAGCTAATTAGACAAGGAAATACCTTGAAACATGTTTATGCTCACATAGCCAAAGTGAAAGATATGAAAAAAGGATGTTAGAGTCAATAACTCAAAATTCAAAATCCGCTCTGAGCTCAAACCCTGTGAGTTGGTGAATTCTCTATTTATTTGTTGTATTATAAGTGTCTCAAGTATATGTGTAATTTTTGTTTATTCTTTCACGGGATGTGGGCGTCGCTGGCTAGGCCAGCACTTATTGCCCATTCCTAATTGCCCTTGAGAAGGTGGTGGTGAGCTGCCTTCTTGAACCGCTGCAGTCCATGTGGTGTAGGCACACCCACAATGCTGTTAGGGAGGGAGTTCCCAGGATTTTGACCCAGCAACAGTAAAGGAATGATGATATCGTTCCAAGTCAGGATGGCATGTGACTTGGAGGGGAACTGGAAGTTGTGGGGTCCCCAGCACCTGCAGTCTTTGGTCTTCTAGCTGGTAGAGGTTGTGTGTTTGGATGGTGCTGTCAAAAAAGCTTTGGTGAGTTTCTGCAGTGCTTCTTGTAGATGGTACACACTGCTGCCACTGTGTGTCGGTGGTGAAGGGAGTGAATGTTTAAGGTGGTGGCTGGAGTGCCAATCAAGTCAGATGCTTCGTCCTGCATGGTGTTGATATTCTTGAAATGTTTGAAGCGCTCATCCAGGCAAGTAGACAGTGTTCCATCACACACCTGATTTGTGCCTTGTGGATGGTGGACTGTCTTTGGGGGGTCAGCACGTGAGATACTCAGTGCAGAATTCCCAACCAATGACCTGCTATTATAGTCCTAATATTTATGTGGCTGGTCCAGTTCAGGCCAATGGTAACCCCTACAACCACACCCCCACCCCACCTCTCTCCGCCCCCCACACACACACCTTAAACCAGCTTATATTTCAACTCTTTCTTGGACTCGAACTCAAGTTCTGTCGAAGGGTCATGAGGACTCGAAACGTCAACTCTTTTCTTCTCTGCCGATGCTGCCAGACCTGCTGAGTTTTTCCAGGTAATTCTGTTTTTGTTTTTGCAATGGTAACCTTCCCAGGATGTTCATAGTGGAGGGGTCAGCGATGGTAATGCTGTTTATTGTCAAGGGGCAATGGTTAGATTTTCTCTAGTTGGAGATGGTCATTGCCTGGCACTTGTGTGGCACGAATGTTACTTGTCACTTATCAGCCCAAGCCCGGATACTATGCAGGTCTTTCTGCAGGCAGCATGGACTGCTTCAGTATCTGACGGGTTGCAAATGGAATTAAAGACTGAGTAATCATCAGTGAACATCCTCACTTCTGACATTATGATGGAAGAATTCATTATTGATAATAATGTTATCACTGTATACCTATTTACTTTGAAAGTCAATAAATGGCTTTGAACCTCGTCATCTTATGGAATAACTTATAAATATATAAATCCGTTCCTTAACGCTACAAAAGGCGAAAGCACCATGCATGAGGTAGAAGATGTTGCTGCTCCAGACTATGATTGTTTAGCTACCAGCCTACAATGGAATCTTTAGCTTCCCTTCTCTGCTAACTAAATTATGGTGGTTGAGAGGTCAGGTGAAACTGTCCATTCTTTTCTAGCTCTCATCCCCTGTGTAGACTCAACTAATCTGCTGTTTTCTGACATCCGCGGTTGGGAGGCCCAAGAAATGATTTAGATGTCAAATATTTTAGCACATTGGTTTGTCTGAAATATTTCTGTACAAGCAAATACCCAGGGAGTAAAATTAATCATTCAATTTCTCTCATTTTCCAAAAATATGCCAATCAACCAAAGACAGCTGAATTTGTTCAGTTGCTTAAGGGAGTCCGCTACAAAATTGATGCCAAATGCTCATTAACCTAGTTCTTCTGAATGGATTGCTACATCATTGTTATCACTGCACACAATGTAAGTACAAATGAACAATCCAACCATCTGAGTGAGGAATAGGAGAGTACAAACTATTAGTAAGGGTAGCGAATCTCAGCTGGGATGGCAATGAGGCACTACCATTGGGCTCAGCACCCTTTGAGTATGGAGAGCAGGAGGTTGACAGTTAAGTATGGAAGGATATACTTGTCTTAGGTTAGCAATAAAGGTTCAATAGATTGATTCCTGGGCTGAGAGAGGAAGTCCAATAAGCAGAAGGTGAGTACAATGAGACTATATTCTCTGGAGTTTAGAAGAATGAGAGGTGATCTTATTGAAACCTATACAACTCTTAAAAGAGTTTGACAAGATAAATGTTGAGAGTCTAATTCCTCTTGGTGGAGAGTCTAAAACTAGGAGTTATTGACTCAGGATAAGATACTGGCCATTAGGGCCGAGATGTGGAGGAATTTCTTATCTCAATGGTTGCAAATGTTTTGAACTCTCTCTTTCCCAGAGAGCTGTGGATGCTCAGTTGATGATTTTCAACTTGTACAAATCACATGATGAGACAGCCAAAGAGTTCCATCAGAAAGCCATTGAAATAGCTGCAAGTTAACCAAGCAGTCAAGGTAATAAACAAAACAACCTTAAAAGTGGGAGAAGGAGCCCCCTCAACTTGGAGTTCACCTGAGAATCAACCTCCTGGAAATTCAGCTATAAGAAACCTCACAGCTTCCTGACAATCCTCTACTTTGTAAGACCTTCACTTCAACTAAGGCATCAACTCATCTAACAAACTACTAGCCTGCCACAAAAGAAACTGAGACAATTATACATTGTACTTGTATCTGATGTGGATAGGTTAGACAGGCTGGGCTTGTTTCACTGGAGTTTAGAAGAATGACGGGTGACTTGATTGAAGTATATAAGATCCTGAATGGTCTTGACAAGGTGGACATCGAAAGGATGTTTCCTCTTGTGGGTGAGTCCAGAACTAGGGGGCAAAGTTTTAAAATTAGACGTCGCCCTTATTGGACAGAGATGAAGAGAATTCATTTTTCTCAGGGGTTTGTGCGACTTTGGAACTCTCTGCCTCAGAAAGTAGTGGAAGGGGTGGTCACTGAATATTTTTAAGGCAGAGGTAGATAGAATCTTGTTAGGCAAGGGAATCAAAGGTTATCAGGGTTAGATGGGAATATAGAACTCGAAACACAAACAGGTCAGCCATGATCTTATTGAATGGCAAAGTAGGCCTGGCCTACTTGTTTTTATATTCATTCATGGGATGTGGGTGTCACTGGCTAGGCCAGCATTTATTGCCCATCCCGAATTGTCCTTGCATTTAAAGGTCAACCACATTGCTGTGAGCCTGGAGTCACATGGAGGCCAGGCCAGGTAAGGATGACAGATTTCCTTCTCTAAAGGACATTAGTGAACCAGATGGGTTTTTACAACAATTGACAATGGTTTCATGGTCATCATTAGACTTTTAATTCCTGATTTTTATTGAATTCAAATTCCACCACCTGCCATAGTGGGACCCGGATCCCCAGAGCATTACCCTGGGTCTCTGGATTACTAGCCCAATGACAATACCACTACACCATTGTCTCCCCCATTTCTGCTCCTATTTCGTATGTTCGTATTCTGTGTGTTTGTAATTGTATTGTTTTACCTTCATCTGTATCCAATCCTTGTGTGTGTGATAGGGTATGTGAGTCAAGTGAGTGACATGTCATGTTTTAAACATTCAGAGCAAGTGTGTGATAATAAATAACCTGCTTTATTTTAAAACTCACCAAAAGTCTGTTGCTGGACTTATTTAATTGGGACAATTACTCTGAGGGTAAGAAAATACATACTCCTCACATACAAACATATTGATCACAGGCAATAAAAAAGGAACACATAAATTGTGTCCTTTGCACTGTCCTTTCTCCTTTGGAAGCTGGAATATAAACTTTCTTTTAAATTGAGTGAGGTAGAGTAGAAGCCAAGGCCAATAGCATGGGACACCACAAAATTTGAAAAGATGAGACAAGACAAGGAACATCAAGTAATGATTTTGTGATATTGAGCTTGGCTTCAAAAATCTGTAGGAGGACCAAGAGAGTGGGCTGGAGTTTCACCATCTTTAGATGCTGCAAGAAAAGTGAGCCTTGACTTCAATCTGTCCGTTCACCCATTGGAAATTATGTGGGTATCAACTACAATTTTAAGTCATAAGGTGCCTTTACTGTAAAGGAACAACCAAGCCTGCCTCACAAATATTGGCCAGAATTTTGCGTTTGTCGGTCGGGTGGCCGATTGCCGCTGGAGAAACGGGCCACGTCGCCATTTTCTGCGGGCGGGCCAATTAAGGCCCACACCACGGGTAAGCGACTCCCATGGAGAACGGGAACATAGTCACGGGGCCAGGCAGCCTCAGACTGCCGGTTCCAATAGGGAGCCGGCAGCCTGCATGAAGAGTGGCCAGGCAGCCTGCTTGAGGCAGTGCACCATGGCCACACATGGAGAGAGGGAGGGAGGTGTGAGTGGAGAGCAGCATGAGCATGAACATGAGCAGGAGGAGGGGGTCAGGCTGCAGGAGAGGCCAGCGGGGGGGCCTCTGTGCCCCCCGATGTTCTGATGCATGCCTTGCTGTCCTCCTGCAAGAGGTGGGCACCTTCTGTATCCGGAGGATGGGAGGAGGAGGGTCCCCCATTTCACCAACCAGGCGTGGGAGGAGGTGGGTCTCACTGTAAGCGCCCATGATGATGTGCGGTGCACTGGCACACGGTGCAGGAAACGATTCAATGATTTGCTGCACTCTGGAAGGGTGAGTACCATGTCTGTCTTGGCCATTTGACTCAGAAGGCAGCCTTAGCCTTTGAGCCCTCCCCACATGTCTTGCTGTCATTACTGCATAGGGCATCTGTCGCACGCTGGATGGGCAAATGCGTACCAGCCATGCTTACACCAGCCTTAGTGGTTGAGGAGAAGATGGGTTCTCCCCGCAGCATATGTTGGTCTTTGTGGCATTTGAGTAGTCTGGGAATAACCTGCAGGGGAGGCCGCTAGACACATACTCAGAACTCCAACACATGCCATATTGATGGTAATGAGATGGTGCAAGGGGTGCCTCAAGGTGTTTTGGGCAAGTGCCATATGCTGGCATCGGTGACGTACCTAGTTGCGCCTCCTTGCCATGGGCGCTAAGAGCCATGTGTTATTCAAAGTGATGGATGCCGAATGTGTCCAATGTAGCCGTTGGGGGAGGGGGTTGGAACCAGCCGTGCTATCTTCTGGGGACTGATCACCAGTAGTGTGGACAGGAGCTGCTGGAGTCCTCAGATGGGCACTATGGCTGGGGTGCGGCGTGGGTGTGCAGACTACATGAGCGAGCAGCCCCAATAAATCCTCTTCTCTGTTTTGCGGGCAAAAAGTCACCACAATGCCCAGGAGCGCGAGAGGACTGGGGGTGGGCACACCCTCCTGCAGCGCCTCACACCTTTTGAAGGGCAGCCATGGAGCTGGGCAGCAGTCAGGAGGCCAGGGCAGCCGGGGGCGGCGAGGCTGGGGTCCAGTGGGCAGGTGTTTGAGGTCCACAGTCCCATCCACTCTGTCTGCAACCATCCAAACCATTGATGGCTGCTGCAATCGTTAATGCTGAAACACTGCTCATTCACTGACTGAGACACTCTGTCATGTGGGTCCCTCGTCCCCTTGAGAAATCGCGTCTCCACCACCTTGCAAAGTCACCTCATCCCATTTGTGACCACTATCACTATAGTCTAACATGCCATTGGATCGCTGCTGCACAGCCAAAGACTTATTGCATCTTAGTGGGTTTGGGACCTCCAGCACCCTTTCAGCCAGTGCGCCCCACATTACTCTGTCCAACAGGTCCTCAGCACCTCAGCTGTGAACCTCATGGCACTCAACTTAGATAAATGTCACCACGTTACTCATCCCTGCACCAAGGGGAAACGTTGCCTTCTGCCCACCTGGTCTATGCCCCTCCTTACGGAACGAAGGCTAATAATGTGACCTCTCAATCTCCTGTGATCCACGGCAAATGTCGCAAGTGTTTGTGATGTTTCCTCAGCACCGCAACTATCCAGGCCACAATGCATCCAGGTCAGGTACCTCTGCACTCTCCCCACTCCTACGGTACATAACATGTCACGTGGCATTCCTGAGGCCATCTGACCAGCCTGTCTGAATGTGTGTTTAATGGTTGGGGCTCGTCTTGACTCTTTTCCACCCCGCCAATGTTCGCCTCCTTAGGGTCTTGAAGGGTGAGCGACTTATGAGGCTGGGGGGGAAAGGATGAAAGATTGAACTGAATGTACGCTAACTGATGGGCTGTCCTTGTTGTTAATTTCAGCATCACCACCAAAGCAACCCACAACTCGACCCCACAGCATCCGCTCCACACCTGAGGGCCAACAAGTGCAACTTGCAGCACATAAGTTCAGCCAGCCAGGCACCAGCGCAGACGCACACACTTCGGTGGGGACTTTACCGTAGGCTAGTATCCCGGGTCACAGCGGGGAGGGCAGATCATGATCGCTGGAGGAGATGGTAGAGGCAGAGAGTGCTGATGGCGCCAGCAGCCAGAGGGCTGCAGGGGATGAGGTACATGCTGAGTCTGGCACTGATGACGTGCCTCTGGAGTTGTCCCCAATGCAGCAGCTACAGGACAGGCAGCAGGAAGTGCGTTTGGATCTGGCAGGGTTGCATGAGGGTATGCTTCAGTTGCTCTCTGCGATGGAGGAGTCCAGGCAGAGTGCACGTGAAGGTTTGGCCCTCAGGGCAGATCTTCAGGATTCCTTCAATGAGAGATTGGCGACCCTCATAGAGATGGGCTTCAATCGAATGGAATATTTCATGATTGGGATACATTCTGACCTGCAAGCCCTCACAGTGGTACTGGCCACGGGTGGTCATTCACAACATGGGAGATGTTGTGAACACCAAGCATTGGCACCCGGTGCCCATGCATCTGCGGTGAGCAGGGAGGTCGAAAGAGACCTCACGTCAGCGCAGCAGCTGCCTGTCGTCGCTGCAAGCTCCTCTCAAGGCGCTCTGGATGAGGGCAGCAGCTCCTCCGCCCCTCTGCCAGTCAACGTTTCTTCCATTGAGGCTGTGACAACTGGGGAGGTGCCTGTTCTGGAACTGGTCACTCCCTCCCAGGCGGGGCCATCACAGGCTCAACGGGCCAGAGGACACTCACCAAGGTCATTGAGGCCAACAGGACAGCAGAGTCAGCAGGCTGTCTCACAAGCCACTCCAAGTGATGGGGCGGCACCTAGACATAGCACCCACAAACGTAAGCATAAGGCACGTTAGGCACTCAACGGGTATGTCACTGGTGATTTTGTGTTGGCCTTAGAATAGGGATCCATATTTTTGTGATTGCAAACAAGTGCTGTGTGCTTTTCTTTTGGACAAAATAAAGTCCACCTATGTAACCATGGCTGAGGGTCTTTCCTTTGTGCTGCATTTTTCTTTTTCACAGATTTATCATGAGTGTTTGAGTGGACATTGATGTTTCTGTACTAAGCCCTTATTTGCAGCTGAACAGATGAGAGATGTAGCGCCTAAGTGCCCTGTGTGGAAGCGCCAGGCAATGCTGCTCCTGCTGATCCATGTGTATGGAGCTAGCTGAAGATTCTTTGGATTAAATTGTTCCGAGTGTCCCTGCCTCTTTGGTGTAAATGCGGGTCGGTGTGCTGCCCCTCATCATCGCCCTGTGCTTCCTCATCCTCTGAGCCACTGCTGGATTCATCATGTGCAGCCTCATCCAGGGCATCAAGGTCTTCATCGTCAACTGCATCCCCCCTTTCCAGCGCAGGGTTGTGCAGAGCGCAGCACGCTACCACTATCAGGGAGACGCGATCTGGGGGGTACTGGAGTGTGCCCCCTGAGCAGTCCAGGCAACGGAAGCGCATCTTGAGAAGTTCGATGGCTCTCTCCACCACAGCCCTTGTGGTGCCGTGGCTCCTATTGTACCGATGCTCAGCTTCTGTTCTTGGATGGCGGAGAGGTGTCATGAGCCACCATCGCAGGCGATAGCCCTTGTTACCCAGCAGCCATCCATCCAGCCGAGCCGGAGCACTGAAGAGCCCCGGCACCTGAGAGTGTCTGAGGATGTAGGCGTTGTGGGAGCTGCCTGGGTACCTTGCACCAACTTGTAGAATCTGCATCCTGTGATCACACACTATCTGCACGTTCATGGAGTGGAAGCTCTTCCTGTTGACAAAGGCACCAGGCTCACCTACTGGCGCCTCGATGCCCACATGTGTACAGTCTATTGCACCCTGGACGTGGAGGAAGCCAGCAATGGCCGCGAAACCTCTGGCTCGCTGTGCCTGACTTGCCTGGTCCCAGCGGAAGTGGATGAAGGTCAATACCCATCTGAACAGAGCGTCTGTAACCTGCTTGTCACAAGTGTGGACAGCTGATTGGGAGACACCGCAAAGATCACCCACCGAGCCCTGGAAGGAGCCAGAGGCATAGAAGTGGAGGGCAACTGTGAGCTTCAGAGCCACTGGCATGGGGTGTCCACCCACACAGTTAGGGAAGATCTCAGGGCCAATCATCTGACAGATATAGTTGACTGTGTCCCTTGAGAGTTGGAGCCTCCTTCAGCACTACACCTCAGTCATATTGAGGTAACTGCTTTGCCGCCGGTATACCCTGGCAGCAGAAAAGTGGCATCTTCTGCGGTCCCTTCCACCTTGGACAACCTCTTGGCCCTGCGCCCCTTGTGCCTGCACCTGGCTTCCCAAAGGTGGCTCCCCTGGAGGCTGATTGTCCAGTCCTGGCCTCCTCCTTATTCTATCCCTCCTTTCCTCCTCAGGGGAGCTGCCTCCAGTGGAGAGATCAGAACCCATACCCCCAGGCTAAATGGAGGCCTCCGGAAAGCTGCAGGCCCAAGAAAAATTACTGTCTGCAGTCTGGTTTCAAAGTACACAAGAAGCTCTTGGAAATCAATGAGAACTGCTAACAATCACACAGGCAACTTTAAAACACTTTCAGCAATTAAAACTTTGTGTAAAACATGAACAACTTCTCTGAGTCCACATATCCCGAAATTGCGTGAGTTTTATTAAAAAATCTCCTACCCACCTGCCCGTTGGGCCTGTGTGCCGAGCTGAAGTTCGCACGGGCCCCTCAAAATCCTGGACATTTGCCAAGTTAAGGGCCTTAACAAGCCCTTCAATTAATGGCAGGAGAACGCCCTGCTGAGCGCGCCCACTGGCCGAAATATCGCGATGCCGCATGCTGACGTTGGCATGCTCCCGTGTCATCAGCGCACAACATTTTAAATGCTGACGTGCGATCTCCGCCACCCACATGTCAGCCGGCAAATTCTGCCCATTGTGAAAGTCAGGAAGGGGAAAACAATCAGGGGGGATCCACAATAGCTTGGACAAAGAGACAGACTTTGAGAAGGTACAGAAATATTGAGACATTTCCAGAGGTCGTTTCAGAGAGTAAGGCCAAAGTAGTGGCACAAATTGGGGATGGAATGCCCAAAAGGTCAGAGTCAAAGGAGCAACAGATAATGATCTACATGGATTCTGGGCTAGGAGAGGGTCTTGTTCAGCTCTTGCGTCCTGCAAAGTTGGACAGCGTTTCGTCAATCACTGTCGAGTCCTGCACATGAAGAATGAGCAATTGGGTCAGATACTAGCTCAGCTGCTGGCTAGACCCAAGCAAGGAGTTAACATCATCAGGAAAATTTTATGGAATATCAGAGATCAATCCAACACAGTTGTTGGCATATCCAACCTACTTGTTCCACTTCCAATAGCCTAACTTTATTGTATTCCTTTTTGATGTCTTGGCTAAATGAGTTTTTGGCCAACCGAACTCTAACTACATGCCTTCCTGTGTTCTCAACAATTGCTGCTTGCAATCAATAACCAGGAGAGACTGATGTAAGAATAAACAGTGATGGTTTATTGAGACATAGGGCAGAGCACCAGATCATACATGCCCACTCAGAAACCTCCAGAACTGGACTTACAGTGCCCTGTTGCCCGAGCTGTACAGTAATTCATCAGTGCTGTCACATGATGAGTACACTTGCATTCTCTTAAAGGGATAGGGTACCTCACTTTACCACATCCTTGCTCCTTAGTCTCCCTGAACGATGCATCATTCCCTGATTGAGAACTATCGAGCTTCTGGGGTTCTCTCCTTTCCTTTAAAGACAAACCTGACCTCAACTTGCTCTCTATTTGTACATCTTAGTCAGCTGCTAGCCACCTCACTTCTGTGTCAGCAAATTGTGAAATAAAGCCTCACTTAAGGACTTGAGCTCTTAGTTTAGGCTGATGCTTCACTGCAGTAAAGAAGAGCTACAATGTAAATTCCACTGTCTTTATGATCAGATGTTACGCTGAGATCCTACCTGTCTGGTGATAGCTTATGCAAGGAAAATCAAGGAGCTGAGCTAGTGTTGTGGTTACTGTTCTTCCCTCATTACCCCCCAAAAGAAAACAAGTTATCCCTTCACTTACCTAATTTTCTGTATCTGAGGTACTGCTATGCATAAAGTGAATGCTCCGTGCTTCCATAACAACAGTCACTCACTTCTAAGGTTTTTGTGGGTCCTGAGGACGTGAAAGGCACCATATAAATGCAAGTTCTGACTTCACCTAAGCTCAGCTTGAGGTGAGAGCCATCATGTTTTTCTCAGTGCAGTCCACAATGCCCTTTTCATGCCATCGATCTGCATCTTATGATGCTTTTTTTATGATTACAGCATGGATGACCACTCACCCTTGAGCTCTAACTCATTATATTTATTAATTTAGCAATGTGGTTCTGTTTATTAGTTATTATTTGGCCTCCGCATCTCATCGCCATGGTAATGTGGATGTCAAGGCCCTTCAGGGGAAAGACATTTTCTTTAACGATAACTGAAGCAAAGAAAATGGATAGTCGGAGATGGCTCACTAGATAAGGCTATAAGTAGAAATTATGTGCAGTTTAACCAAATTAGTGAGGTGGAAAATAGTCAGGGATGGCACAAAGGTATCTGTGTGTCATTCTGAAGGAGTTTAAATAATCTTGCTGAGACAAAATTGCAAAAAGGCCTTCCTGTCAGAAAAGGCCTTATTGGTCTCTTTCACTGTGCAGCTGAAGGAGTTGCAATCATTTTTAGCTCCGCTTTTCAGACACTTCTGTTCTTATTTTTATCTCCATCCCAAGTCACAAATCATTCACAGGCCAATGGGTAAACAGGGGTTATCTCAAACATCAAGTTCTTCCCTGTGGTGAAGCCCTTTGGGCTTTTTCTCCTTCGGGTGCACTAAACTCACAGGCCACATGTCATCAGCTTTTATAAATCCAAGAACAATAACAATTTCTAAGTTTATAAAAGTGCATTGAGCTCCATGACAAATTCACCAATTGTACGGCAACAACTAAAGGTACCCCAAACAGAGCTGTAGGGCATTTTTAAGATCTAAAACAGATGTTAGCGCGAGAGAGCTTTCATTCCTTCAATGCAAGATGAATTTTATTATTTGAAAATGGTTTTCCCATTTCCTTGGGTTGTGGCACATTACAGATTCCATTACACAGTGTTTTCAGCTTCATACATTGAAGGTCTGACTGAGTTCAGTTACACAAGGTACTGAATGTTGACAGGGTTAGCCTCTTTGCACAGAGATTCGCAATGGGGGAGGGCAGCCAATCAGGAGATCTAGTGAGGGGGCATCCAGCTGATGCATGAGAGTCAGGGATGCTCATGTTCAACCGATGGCAATTAGATTCAAGCAGAGTTGCCACCTGTTGGGTTATGGACAGAATAGCCTAATCCTTAACACAAAACATCTCAATGGAACCAGAACGGCTCATTTTCCAAGCCGCAGTTTTCTGTTCCTCGCTGTAGATGGACTGATGTGCATTTTCATCACATCACATCAGTCAAACTAGGATCACAGCCACTTTCTCCACCATGCCCTTATCTTGCTGCCATTCAGTATTACAGTTGGCAAAAGATGGCAACTCCGGATTCAAACTTAGTCTGGAGGTCTGAAAGGCAGTGTATAAGAGCAATGTCAAAACAAGGTGCACCAAAAATATTTTCCAAGGAACAGGAAATGAGATAATGAGGGGAAGACTTGCCTTGCTTGCAACAGCAAAGACTTGCATTCACATAGCACCTTTCATGAACTCAGGACGTCCAAAGTACTTTACAACGATAAGTCCTTTTGAAGTAAGGTCATTAGTGTAAGATAGGAAAATAGCAACGTTTATAAATTTTTAATTGGCGAATTGGCGAAAGGGGAAGTCGCGAATGGCGGGACTTCATTGTGATCTTTAGCGATGTTGTTTAAGGCATAAATATTGTCCAGGACGTTGGGGGGATCTCTCAACTCTTCTTCAAGTAGCGCCCTGGAATAATTTACACCCACCTGGGAAGCAAGATGGGGACTCAGTTTAACATTTCACACAAAAGATGGCACCTCTACCACTCCTTCAGTTTGGCACTGAAGTATTAACCCAGGTTTTGCATTCAAGCCTCTGGTATTTAACCCATAATGCTGTGATTCAGTGGTGAGAGTGTTACCAACTGAGGCATGGGTGACACTTTTGTGACTCTCTAAATGCGTTCTCTATACTTGTGTTTATGACAAACAAGAAATCTTGCCCCAGCAACAACCCCACTCCCCCCCCAACCTGCCCCCCCCACCCCCACCCTGCTTCCACCCCCACCAAGTATTTTCTGTCACGCAGTACCCCTATCTTGCATTCCTCATTCCTTTCTGCCTGGTTTCAGTTCAGGTGAGAGGACTGTGTGCTAACTTGCTGTGGCATTCTGCCCAGTCCCCATGAAAGAGATAGAGAAGGCCCTCCTGCTTTTCTGCATGGATTAGATTGGGTGTTGAGTGAGAGGGCAGTATACAGATAGACACACACGCACACACATACACACAACGTCTTCCTTGTCTTCATGAGCATCTTCAGCAGAGGCTTATAAGCAAGATAGGTGTGGATGTCAGAAATATTTTTTAACAATTTGTAAATAATTCCAAGGTGATAAATCTCTTCACAAACCACAATGGGATATTTATATGGCAGTTTCTTTGCATCAATAACTACAACAAAAACTTGTATTTATATAGCGCTTTAACACAATGAAACACTTCATAAGCAACGTCTGTCACCAAGCGACATAAAGCGATATTAGGGCAGATGGCCAAAATCCTGGGTTTTAAAAATTATCTTAAAGGAGGAAAGAGAAGTAGAGAAGCAGAGAGGTTAGGGAAGGGAATTCCAGATCTTGGGGCCTAGGCAGCTGAAGGCACGACCACCAATGGTGGAGCAAATAAAATTGGGGATAATTCGAGAGGCCAAAATTAGTTGAGTGTAGATATCATAGAATCATGGGATAGTGACAGCATTGAAGGAGGCCATCTGACCCATTGGCCTGAATTTTTTAGTCGGCGAGCAGGCTCGGTGGAAGTTGGCGGGGGCGGTCGCCACCACGATCAGCTCCACACGATCATTTTACACAGGCGGGTAAATTAAGGCCCGCCCAGCACAGGATGTGAGCTGTAGTGCTCAGCACTACCTGTGCAGGTTGCAGGTGGGGGGAGGTGAGAGAGTCAGGGCCAGCGCTCTGTCGCGCGTGAAAGACCACTTCAATCTCCCTAAGGCAGGAAGCTGCCTCAGGGAGATTGAATCATGTTGAAATTATTAAATAAATGGATTAAAAATGTATTTAAACATGTCCCCTCATGTGACTGTGCCACATGAAATGAGACATGTTTTTATATTTCGGAAGATTTTTTACATTAATCAATAAAAGCTTTTGGAAACCTCATCCCGCTCGTGGATGTGGTTTCCTAAAAAACGTGAAGTCCACTTGGCCTTTTTGCCTGCCTGCCAACCTTACAGTTGGATGGGCAGTGTTAACAATTACATTAATTACTTCTTTAATGGCTTTAATGGCCAGTTTCGGCTGCGTGCCTGCCGAAAGAAACATCACAAGACAGCACGATGACATCAGGACGCACGCCCAATGTCATCGCGCGTCATTTTACACATCGGCGTGTTCTGTCCACCCCCGCACACCAACTGAAAAATTCAAGCCATTGTGTCTGCGTTGGCCCCTCCGAAGGAGCAACTCACCTCGTGCCACTCCCCTGCCTTCTTTTCCATCTCGGATGATTTTAGAGGCTGGAGGAAATTCAAAATAGGAGGGGCGAGGCCATGGGAGGATTAAGAAACAAGGGTGAGAATTTTAAAATCGAGACGTTGCTTAAGTGGAAGCCAATGTAGAATAGCAAGCACAAGGGTGATGAGTGAATGGGACTTGGTGCAAGGACATGGTCAGCAGAGTTTTGGATGATTTCAAGTTTACGGAGGGTAGAATGTGGGAGGCCAAGCAGGAGAGCATTAAAATAGTCAAGTCTAGAGGTAAATAAGAGATAAAAGTTTCAGCTGCAGATGAACTGAGGCAGGGGCAAGGTCAGGCGATGTTACACATATTAGTAAAGGTATGAATATATGGGTGGAAGCTCATCTTGTGGTCAAATATGGTACTAAGGTTTTGAAGGAATAAATGATCTGCAGTTGTTTATTTTTCTCTCCCTAGCCATGATTACAGAGAACAATTTTAATACTCCCACTGTTCACTTATCTGGGGCTAGCTAATTTACTACATCTAGCTACAAACCTATATCCCTTACATGGAATTATATAGAATATACAGCATGACAAGCATGCCATTTGTCCCAAGTGGTCTGTGCTGGTGTCTCCACTTGAGCCTTGTTTCATCCTGCTTCCTCTAACCCTATCATCATGATCTTCTATTCCTTTCTCCCTCATGTATTCTACCTTCCACTTAAAGATATCTAGGCTATTAGCCTCAACCATTCCACATGAATCAATAGCACAGCAGGCAACTATTTCTCTTAGAGTCCAGCACAAAATGGTGATAGCCTAGATCCCCTGTGTGAAAAGTGTGGCTGCTAACTCACTTATGTTCCTGGAGAAAGGCAATGTGCTGCACTTTATACTATCACAATCTCAACATGAACTCCCAACAGGGTGTTGGACAGCAAGTGAGGTAGTCCTTTGCCATCAATTTCAGCAAATTCCAAGTTCAATCACTTTGTCACTCGTGGTTTCTTTTGTTTCCCTGAGGGAGCGTTCAAGCTACATATTAAAGTCAGGTTTTGACTGAAACTCCGTTATATTGTTCTTGGAGATTGTTTTGCCATCCCTCCAGTCCCCTCCCCCTCCTACCCATCCTAACGGCAGCCAATAACCTCAGGACTACTGAGTAACAGAGCCGAGGATATTCTGACTCTCTATGACTCAGTACTACAGTGGGCACTTTTGAACAAGGCTATGAGGGAAAGAATCCCATCATAATTTTCAAATGTTTGAATCAAGGGGCTTGAGAAAGCAGTGTCACAAGGTTTATTTAAGCAGTTATTTACTTTAAAAAGTTGTGGTGTTCACTAAGAGAGTTGCTGCATACAATGATTGGCATGTATATTTGCACCTTTAATATAGATACCTGACAGTGGTGAAATGGACAAAAAGGTGGCCGTAGGACATTGTGGCCTAAGAGCTCTAAAATGGAGGAGAGAAGCAGCAAAATAAAGGAGTTCAGCCAAGGAGATGAAGGTTCTGGCTCTGATGATAGAAGGGAGGCTAGGGGTGTAGATTAGAAGGGGGAGGAATGCACAGACTGCCCAGTGCACAAGAGTTGTACATGTCTCTCATCTCCCCTATTGACTGAATAATTCTATAGTGTGCATGGGGAGCCTAGAGACCAGCCACACAGCCTGCTGCATGGAGAGGTCCTGAGTACTGGCATGTCAGCAAAAAATAAACTGCCTGTGAAAAATATTTTAAAAGTCTTCAGCGCATGCTTCAATACAGCAGCACAGGGAGGATACTGTACTCGAAGCGGCTGGTCTGTAATATGAGCTATTACAATGTGTAAACATTAAAATGGGCTCATTATAATCCTTAAAGACAGTGCCTTAGCATCAGTAATCCTGTCAGAAATAAAGCAGCAAACTTACCATTAGCTATCCTTTATATCTGCCTATTACTGCTATCATTTGGCAATTATTTTTGCTCATTCTACAAGTCATCAACAGAGTGTAACTGCATTAGAACCTGAAGGAGACGAGTTAAATACACAGATCACTAAAATACCATGGATTAATAGTAAGATTGCTCCCAGGTGAACAGCCTAGGTGAGGCTAAAGTGCAGGGAATCATCGAGGTTGCCAGAAATTACAGGAGAGAAGATGGGCTAGGATAAAAAGCAATGACTGAGTGCGGCAAAGATTGGGTTTTATAAGCCTGGAGATTGCAGGTGGAAGGTCAAGCTGAGGGAAGCCAGGAGTTCCATAGTTTTGAGGTGCTAGAATGAGATAACTTAAGGAGCATGTGACAAATCTTGATTTCAACATGATGAGGGTCCAAGGAGGAGCTGGAGAATCCAAGGCAGTGTTTAGAAGGAATAGGAGGGAGGGCAAAGCACCATACTTGTATTAATAAAGCAGACAACAAGACAAGAAAAGTCATGATGGAGAAAGAGAGAGGGTGGACACTGATGGGTGTATTGACCATCCTCATGTTCCCAACAAGAAACATGCTGAAAGGCACCATGGTCAGGGAGTTAGTGCTCTGCTGAGAGTGCTGGATTCACCCTTAGGCCGGAATTTTCCACTCCCATTGGTGGCGAGCATGGTTGGCAGCATGAGTGGACAATATGGCGAGGCCAAAAATCGATTTTACGCCATTATGAAACCAGTTTGCATTCATCCGCTCTGCCTGTTAATGGTGGAATGGATGATTGCATCCAATACCATTCAACGTCAGGAACTTAATTTTAATGCATTTGTATCTCATTATTGTGCCCACATGCCAAAATCATCCCCCCAAGGCAAATTTACCTCCTGTGTTTCATGACTTCAGGACGGCGTGATTTACGTCTGCCTTTAAAAAGCATGCACCTGTCCATAAGACCATAAGACACAGGAGCAGAAATTAGGTCATTCGGCCCATCGAGTCTGCTCCGCCATTCAATCATGGCTGATAAGTTTCTCAACCCCATTCTCCCACCTTCTCCCCGTAACCTTTGATCCCCTTACCAATCAAGAACCTATCTATCTCAGTCTTAAAAACACTCAATGACCTGGCCTCCACAGCCTTCTGTGGCAATTAATTCCATAGATTCATCACTCTCTGGCTAAAGAAGTTTCTCCTCATCTCTGTTCTAAAAGGTCTTCCCTTTACTCTGAGGCTGTGCCCTCGGGTCCTAGTCTCTCCTACTAATGGAAACATCTTTCCCACATCCACTCTATCCAGGCCTTTCAGTATTCTGTCAAGTTGAACTTTAAGGGGAACTCGAAGGTGAGTGCACACAACCTGGTGCTGCAGCAGGGGAAGGACCTGCCTGAGGAGAACATGGAAGAAGAACACATCACCTCCGATGAGGAGAACATCTAGGGAGATGAGGATGGTGAGGCCCTCAAAGGTGAGGATGCTGCCAATGAGGCCATCGCACTGGCCAGCCGAGGCAGGCGGCTCGTGAGGCCCTAATATCTGAAAGGATGATGACGAGATGCAGTGAGGACAGTGCGGACATCCTCACCTTACATCTGTGATTGTTTGACTCCTGTGTGGCTGATGGCAGCACACATACCCTCAGTGCTCAGGCTCTTGACATGGAGAAGCCCCAGTAGTCACATGATTGTAGAAGAATGATGACGGCATGCAGTGAGGACACTCCATAGATCTTCACATTGCCTCTGTGAATATCTGACTGCTGTATGACTGGTGGTAGCTCATTTGCTCTCTGTGAACAGGGTCAACTGTGAAACCTGATCCTTTGTCAGCCTTCATCACCTGTACCCCTTAGGACCACACTGTCAGTGGGCACAGATGTTGAAAAGATGGGAGGCCAGCCCCACCTCAAAGGTGCTGAGAGCACACAGAGAGAATGATGGAACTCTATCACGCCTGCCCACGACATTCTGGCAACAATGACAAGCACCATCGAGGTGCAGGCATCAGTAATGTGTCCAGTGAGTGTAAAGCCAGACCAATACGTTGATCTGAAGGTTATACACTGACCAGGGAACAGGCCCTGGACTGATACACCTGCCTTTATCTTGTTCAGGAACCAAGGTTTCACATCTGAATGACACGAACATTGCTCATCAGAACAAAGATCCATAGACAAGTAGACATTCTTGGGAGTTAAGTTACAATAGTGAACATTATGTACAAGTGATTAGTACCAGTGCCCATATCTTCTTCATTTTCCTAACCCTGCCACTACATGCTGGTGCTCCCCCAACATCCACAATGGAGGCGGAGGCAGTCTGCTGACTGCTACGCCCTGTCTGCAATGATTTTGGCGAGTGGCTTCTGGAGGGCTGAGACCTGGAGAGCCCCGGCCTGCTTTCGGTATCCTGCTGTGAGCCGTGTGCACCCTCCTCAGCATCTGGAGCTGGAGATGATGGGTTCACAGGAAGAAGGGATTTGGATTGGCCGGACATTCCCCGAGTCACCTGGGCTGATGGCCCCGGGATGCCGAGCTGCTGGTCCTCCTCCCTATGGGCGCCCAACAGCCCCTGGCTGACACCTGGAGTGAGAGCTGCCCCAAACACCTCTCGTGTTGACACTGTTGGAAGCCAACTATGGCATCAGTGATGGAATTCAGCCCACGCAGCAGTGCAGGACCAAAGTCCTGGACCAAGGTCTCCATGATGGCCACCATCTTGCCAGTGCTGGCCTTGGTGCGATGGTATGACAGTGCAAACACCTCTGACTAAGGCGGACAGACTCCTGCATCAGCCTTTCCAACCTGAGGAGTGCACCTGACATCCCTTCCTGATGTTCACAGAACCACACAGAATCACAGAATCACAGTGCAGAAGAGGCCCTTCGGCCCATCGAGTCTGCACCGACATGTGAGAAACACATGTTCTCGTGATTGTCTTTGCAGATCCAACAATTGATTGAGGACCGAGTCCAGCAGCTTTTCATCTGATTTGGACTCAGCAGATTCCTTGCCTCAAGCAATCCTCCGAGTGTCGGTGACCTTGGATATCTCTGCCTCCGCTTGCTGCAGAATAGATTGTGTGCTGTGCTCACCAGATTGTGGTCCCAAGGCTGTTCTAAATCTAGGTCCCACCAAGGTGTGTGTCGCTGTGGTGTTGGAGGGTATTGGGTAAGCGCCGTGATGGTTGTCATCAGTGTTGCCCTCAGGGTTCTCATCTGAGGTGCTCTTGGCGCTGGAGTTGAGCTCAAAGTTACCTGAGGGCATTGTGGCAGATGTGCCTCGGAGAGAAAATTGATTTATTAGTGCTTGGCAGCCGCATTACACACAGAACAGCTGACCTCACTGTCGCCACAGGAATGGTCCACATTCTCTCGGGCCAGCTCCAATGCACGACTCTCGAACACAGTGAGGACATTGATGTCCAGCACTCCACCCCCGGTCTGGGACCTCCCTGCGTGATCTTGTCCTGCACAAAGACAGTGCAGAGAGTGTGAGAAAGGCACATGCCAGGCCAAATAAGAAGGATGCCAGGCATGCATGTGTGCTGAGTGGAGCCATGGACAGGATGAGGAGGCGATCTCCAGAGGAGATGAAGCTAGATGGAGATGTGAGGGTGTGTGTGAGGGAGTGAGTATTGATGTTCCTTGAGCTGGCAGTGAGTGAGATGCCAGGGAATGTGTGATGGGCTTGTGAGTGGGTTAGTTGAGAATGATGAGGCAACTGAATTATCCTGATGGCATAAATGAGATCATTTATCCTTTTTCTGCACTGGATGGCTGACCTCTTGTTTGCAGCATTGGTACTGACCACCGCTGCTAGCGGGATTCCTGCAGACGGAGCAGTGGTAGAGGATGCCTTCACAACATCCAAAATGCGTCCCAGGGATATGTCGCTAAATTAGGGAGCTGAACTCTTCTTGGCTTTTGGGGTCATTTCCTCACTGAAGCAGTCCTGGGCTGCAAGCATAGAGAACCGTGTGCACGACTGCAGTTTAAATAGAGCGCCCAGAGTGAGGAAGCAATGAGGTAATGGCGTCGCGGGCAAATCGGAGGCCACTCACCAGTGAGACAGCATGTTTCCTTTGACTGCATAATTCATGAGGCGGGAAAGGGACAATACAGCGCGAAAACCTGTCATTGCAGCCGGCGGGTAAAATGTTGCTTTTTCTGCCTGCCACTGCACTTAGTGCAATTCTGGGATGATTCCACCCTCTGAGTTGAAAGAGCCTACCTATAAGCCTTGCTGATTTGCTGCAGGTCCATTATGTGCAAGTCAGTGGAGGCTAGGCCTGGCTTACCTCCCATGCCTCACCATGAAGGAACTGTTGGGTTGGCAGTCACTCAATCTCAGTTTGTGCATGAAGGATGGAATTTTTTTGTGAAGATTTTCAGCTAGTCCCTGTGGAATTGTGCCCCAGCATGAGTCAGCAGCTTCAGAAGCTGGAAAGAACATTTTGTTGAAAAAAAGAAGATCCTTAAAGTAAACCAGAATTCTTACTAACTATGTTAATTTTGAACTTACTATTCAAAGTGAGACTTTCGCTTTAATGTGTTATCATCTAGAAAAGGCTCTTTATTTTACATTAAATCGTTTATTTATGTTTTCTTTGGACTGTAAAAGCCATCATTTTATGTCATCTTCAGCTTTGAGCTGTCTGATTTGGTTTACAGTACATAAAATAATTTAAAATACATGACAGCACTCAAAGATGTACCAGGAAAGTAATTTTATTGCTCTGTACAGTGCAGATTGAACTGCTGCCAATACAAACTCTCCACAAAGTCTTAACACCTTTCACAGTGATAGTCCTGAATGGCACCGCAGCACAATTAGTCTCAGTGCGTCTAGGCTGGGGTGAGGGGACAACTAAACAGAGTCCTACTCCTGATCCCTTTCTACTGACTACTGCCATTTAGACCAGGTACCAGAGGGCATTAGGCATAGATTGTGCAGTATTACAGAAAAAGTTAGAGCATGCAGCAGAAATGGGGAAAGAACGGTGAACAGAATGAGAAAATTTGATCATTGCCTGCTTAATACTGGGTACAGTGGGTGGCATGAAGGCAATTTAGAGCTCTAAAATATTGTGCCACAAACTTCTAGGTCATGGGTTGGCAACTGGAACTGCCCATCCAGAGATTCCCCCTACCTTGTCCATGCTGGTAGAGGGGTTACAGGAAGGACATTAAGCAAAGGCTGATGATGGGAACGTCATGTTGCTCTTGTGCTCCTTTTAGCTTCCTGACAGAGAACGTCTCACAATGGCCTCAGGATCTCATCAGGCCAAGATGCAAAGTGTCAAAGTTCAAGGGGCAGCACGAGTACTGATCATTGGGCTGGGAAAGACGTCAGCCATCACAGATTGCTGATCTTCCTATTTATTTCTCTGAACCTGGGACTTTTCAGGCCAAAGTTCTTATATTCAATATATGCGCTTCCAAATTCTGCTCCCCCCAAAACCAATGCTAACCACCATTTGAAAGTAGACAATAAAAAACTCAGACTCCAAATGCATAGATATCCCCTTTTCCTCATGTTTTAACTCAATGTACCTTTAGGTGTTTGCCCTGATATCCTGGCACTCTCAACCAATACAATCAAAAACAGGTTAATTGGTCTCTTTTCTGCACTGCCTCCAATATCTACATTTCTCTGTGACCAGGGCTGGAAACTGTCCTCAATTAATTGGAGCAAGGTGTAATTTGAGCACTCTTTCCTCTGACTTATACTCTACTGATTTAGTTTTGTGGTTCAACATTCTCTTGGTTTTGATGATTGCTGTTCTGAATTGGTTGGAAATGCTGAGTCTGCAACAGGTATCTGTTATTTTCATTCTTAATTGTTTCAACGCCACTCATGCAGTTTACATTTTTTCCTCCCAAAGTGCAACACTTTTCACTTGTTTGCATAAAATTTCATCTGCTATTCTTTTGCCCACATACATATTTTGTCCAAGTCACTCAATAATTTCTGAGCTACCTGCTTGAATTTCAATGCCACTTGTCATGATAATAGCTGATTGAGGTTGTGGAACCCAGTATTAGATACTATACGGTTTTCTGTACCATATATGGGGTCACCTGGCCTGGGGGTCGAAGGCCAGAATGCACATGTTGGAGCCTGTCTTGATAGAGTTCAGGCACTGCAGATACATTTCATGTTAGGAAAATGTGTTTTCAATAAAGTTAGCTCAGCTACAATGTCGACGGCCTGTGTACATCATTAAAAAAAGAAATAAAAAACAAGAAAGAAGACTCCACTTATTACTTGGTTTTATTTATATATATGACTACTTTGCACTAAATTAGCTACAAAGCTGTCCCATCACAGGGATTAGCTAGATACTGGATACTGCTTAAAAGTTATGAGCAAGAAGAAATAATATCTAATATAATAATATCTAAAATAAAAGCCCAAATAAATGTACAAAGAACCCGACTGGACTTTACAAAATATTAAAGTACTACTTTAAAGTATTCCAGGATACAGACATGAGGAGGCGTAGATTAAAATAAGTGGGAGAAAAGTTCAGGACAGCTGTCAAATAGGACCTTCCCTACAAACAATTTGAGACATACAATTGCTTTGTCAAAGGAATTCAATAGTTGCTTTGTGAAATGGAATATCAAAGGCTATGGGAATCTAGCAAGCAAGACAGTGGGATTAGACTATGTAGCTCAGATAAAGAGAACACCAGACCAAGTGATTGTTTCAGTGTAATAGTGTTTGATGATTCAATGACCAGCAGGCCAGTCAGAGTTTTTTTATTATTCTTTCACAGGCGTGGGCATCTCTGCTGTAGGCCAGCATTTTCATTGCCTATCTCTAATGGTGGTGATGAACCACCTTCTTGAACCGCTGCTGTCCATGTGGTGTAGGTACACCCATAGTGCTGTTGGGAGGGAGTTTCAGGGTTTTGACGCAGCGACAGTAAGGGAACGGTGATATATTTCCAAGTCAGGATGGCCTGTGGCTTGGAAGGGTACTTGCAGGTGATGGTGTTCCCAAGAGCCTGCTGTCCCTGTCCTTCAAGGTGGTAGAGGTCGTGGGTTTGGAAGGTACTGTCGAAGGAGCCTTGGTGAGTTGCTGCAATGCATCCTGTAGACGGTACACACTGCTGCCACTATGCTTTGGTAGTGGAGGGAATGGATGTTGGAAGTGGTGAATGGGGTGCCAACCAAGCGGGCTGCTTTTTCCTGTATGATGTTGTGCTTGTTGAGTGTTGATGCAGCTGCATTTATCCAGCCAAGTGGAGAGTATTCCATCACACTCCTCACTTGTACTTTGTAGATGGTGGGCAGCCTTTGGGGAGTCAGGAGGTGAATTACACGCCGCAGGATTCCTAGCCTCTGACCTGCCCTTGTTGCCACAGTATTTATATGGCTAATCCAGTTCAGTTTCTAGTCAATGCTGAGAGTGGGGGATTCAGCGATGGTAATGCCATTGAATGTGAAAGGGAAATGATTGGATTCTCTCTTGTTTGAGGTGGTCAGTGCCTGGCACTTGTGTGACGTGAATGTTATTTGCCATTTATCAGCCCAAGCCTGAATGTTGTCCGGGTCTTGCTGCATATAGGCATGGACTGCTTCAGTATCTGAGGAGTCATTAATGGTGCTTAATATTATGCAATCATTAGGAGTACAGGGACTGATAAGTTACAAGGAGAAATTCATATGCACAGCTCCACAAACTTCAGCCAAAAGTAAAGAGGCCTCAAATGAATTGATAAACATTTCACAACAATGAAAGAGATAATTAAGAGAACAAGTCACTCCGAGCCAATTCTAAGCTGCCTCATTCAGTAGCATTCCTGATGGTGTCATCTCGTGACCCTTTTCTGGAATGCATGGTGATTGAGTGAGGATCTGCTTCAGTACCATTCATGATTGAAAAGTTTAACAGACTTCACCTCCTATTTGGATCGCTGTTTCTTCTTCTTTATGTTTCCCTTAACAACTCAGCAAGCATGATTAGGACCATCTATTCCAATGTCTGTCAGTCGACTTATGTTAACACTTCAAATATGCTATTTCAGCCAACAACCGATTTTTGACACTCACTATCTAGATGGACGCTTGAAGAATGATTACTTGGATGAAGTATTGAAGGAATTTTGGAACTGTGTCCCACAGAGAGTTAGCAGGAATTACCAAAACAGGTTTTGTAAACATTTAAGAGAATTCTTTATCACAGCTCCTAGGATAGGCTAGCAGAGAAGGGGGAGATGGTGGTGTGCTGGCAATGTCACTATATCAGTGATCCACAGGTTCACACTATTGTTCTGTGGATGTTGGTTCAAATCCCACCATAGCAACTGGTAGAATTCAAATTCAGTTAATAACTCTGGAATTGAAAGTAAGTCTCAGTTATTGTGACTGTGAAACTATCAATGATTGTTGTCAAAACCCATTTTGTTCACTAATGCCTTTTATGAAAGGAAATCTGCCAATCTTACCTGATCTGACCTACATGTGACTCCAGACCCACATCAGTGTGGTTGACTCTTAAATGCCCCCTGAAATGGCCTAGAAAACCAAGGGCCTTTGGGGATAGGCAACAAATGCTGACCTTGCTAGTGATGCCCACATCACATGAAAGAATAGAGAAGAAAATAAACATTCTCTAGCTGTGTAATATTAGGTTTCAAATAACTAATAGGCTCACACTGGCATCCAGAAGGACAAAGAATGCTGATCCCTTCCTATCCCAGTGACAGCCAGCCTGAGTCAGAATCATCATTCTACTGGGTGCTTTAACAATGCCATGCCTTTACAAAGCTGCTTTAAGACTGATCACAACCCAGAGTGGAAGATGGAGCTGATGACAAATTATTTGTGACTGTTTTGAAATGTTCTGAGGAATGTGGTATCAATTTAAGTCTTTATTTCCAGAAGAAAATTCTCTAGGTATTGCTTGACAGGTTGTCAAGTTTGTTTCAGCCACCCACCAGTTCTACAAACAATGAGTTTCCAGTCTTGAAAAAGGGTAGAGAAGAAATGGGATGTGCTTCCCCAAGGATAGCGAGGGGGAAAGTGAAAGGAGAATCCGCCCAAGCAATTCACACACGTATCACAGAACCATAGAACCATAGAAAAGTTGCAACACAGAAAGAGGCCATTTGGCCTATCTTGTCCATGCCAGCCTGAGGACACCCAGGTGCCCTTTCTAATCCCACCTTCCTGCACCCAGCCCATCGCCCTACAGCCAAGTGGTTATGGTACTGGGTTTGTAACCCCAAGATCAAGAGTTCAAATCTCACAATGGCAAACTATGAAACAATTTAACTTCATCTGAATAGGAACAGATGGAAATGTGTTTGTACTCGAAAGAGTTACAGCACTTAAGGTGCAGATCCAGGTACTTTTTAAAAGAGTTTAGAGTTTCTGCCTCTACCGCCAACTTGAGCAGTGAATTCCAGACACCCACTACCCTCTGCATAAAAAAGTTCTTCCTCATGTCCCCCTACAACTTCTGCCACTTATCTTGAATCTATGTCCCCTAGTTCTAGAATTCTCCACCAAGGGAAACAATTTTATCCTGTCCTCTCTATCTATTCCCCTCATAATTTTGTACACCTCAATCAAGTCACCTCTCAGCCTTCTTTGTTCTGAGGAAAATAACCCCACCCTATCCAATCTCTCCTCGTAGCTACACTTTTCTAACCCTGGCAACATTCTTGTAAACCTCCTCTGCACTCTCTCCAGAGCTATTACGTCCTTCTTGTAATGTGGTGACCAGAACTGCACACAATGCTCCAGTTGTGGCCTCACCAGTGTTTTATACAATTCCAACATTATATCTTTATTTTTATATTCTATACCTCTGCCAATGAAGGAGAGCATTCCAAATGCCTTCTTTACAACCTTGTCTACTTGAACTGCTGCCTTCAGGGATCTATGTACTTATACGCCTGGTGAGGGGCTGGCCAATGCTAACGGAAGAGGCCTTGGAGACCAATGTAGAATAGAACCAAACACAGTAAATAAGGAAGTAATAAGTATTTGAATTTATATTATACCTCTTAGAAACATTTCAAAGAACTTCATGTTCGCAAGAAATTCTTTTAAAGTGCAGTGACTATTGTCATGCAGGCAAACGCAATTTGCCACGGTAATGAGATGCATGGCCAGTTAATCTGCTATTGGTAAGTGTTACTGGAGAAAATTGTTGGCTAAGACATCCATCTTCTTCTAATACATTCATCTAAGTCATCAGAACAGCCAATTAGCATCTTACCTAAAGATCAAGTCCTCTGGTAATACAACACTCCTTCACTACTGTACCAGAGAGTCAGCCTATCCTAAAGTCTGGTGGAGGACTTGAACTCAGAGCCTTCTTCTGAGATAGAATTATTATCAACTGAATCAAGCTACCATCCACATTTGTTTTGTTGTAATCTGAGTATACATTTGGCCAACAAAGGTCAAAGGCACAGTATCTCATTGAGTTGGAAGGTTTGACGTTTGATTGAACTAAAACGGATGTTCCAGTTTTCCCATAAGTTGCACCCTGGTCAATCCAAATAAATCAGGAACACTGATTTGGGAATCATAGCAGAAATCTTATGTTCCTCCTTTTAGTGGCATTGAGGTAGAGAGATTTAACCCAGGTCCTATCCGTCCATTTCAGTGTTTCAGAGTTAAAGATCCCAAGGCAACATTCAAACCCTCCAGGTTTTCAACATTTTACTTCATTTAGGTATAATTTATCCAAAAATAGTTAATCTTTAAACAAGTGTCATGGTGTCTTTATCATCATTCTGTCACTTTCTAATAGTCCCATTTTGCTCAGTTGGTAAATGTGTTGCGGTGTTTCATTTGTTGAGCTGATTAAGGTGATTTCTGCTGAAGAAGCAGTTGACCAGTTCAGGAGTATAGTGTCAGGAAGTGACGGTTTCCCACATCTTGATAGTACTCACTGATGCCTGTTGAAAATCATATGGGTGTTGCATAAGGGCAGCATCATTCATGGCTGTGATGCTTTCCATGATGTACCAGCCAGAAGCCAGGAAGGAAAGTATATATAATATATATATATTATATATATATCCATATCACCCCAGCTGCATTATAAACTTATTACTTTTTTTAAAATGGACGGTTGCTGGGCAGATAAAAATGGCTGCAGCTGATCACATGCTGGTTTCTGGAAGATTCTAAACTGTTCCAATGGACAAAGGCTACCTCATCATCCTGGAATGTGACTTGTATTGTATAAACTTTCCAGCCAAGCCAACACAAAGGATTCGTGGATGATAAGTCTGTGCCAGCCAGCTATGGACAAAGGTGGAGCTATTTGTGATTCCTAATCACCAATGTTGTACTAATGGTCCCACCGTTACCTGCTCCAAAACACAATGGGTTTCAACCAGGCACCTCGTTAGCTGAATAGCTCGACCTAAAACCACCCTCTCACATGACCGAGACTTGAGCTGTTTGAATTCCTTTAATTATATAGCTCTTGAATTTAATCTTCATTTCATGTTTGATCTCAGAAGAGAAACAAGACTCCAGACAAGCAGCCTGCCTCTAGCTACCATTTTACCATCCAACAGAAAGAGCTCTGTCCAAGGTCAATGGCCTGGCCCTCATCTACACTGTGAACTACGCGAACCTTAGAACATTTGAATTTATGCCTTCAAGGCTCATTAATCTCTAAATGCCTTCTCCCATTGGGGAAATCCTCGCTCCTGGACAGATAGATCACTCTGCAACAGCTTCAGCCTGTTAACCTCTAAACGAATACACCACTGGACTTTTGATTCTAAACACTGGACTCATGTGAAACCATAACTCTTATTTTTATTGTGGTCTTGCCCTTCACCCTGTTTTTTCCCCTTATCCCTCCTTTATCGTATGAGTGCAAAAAGGGACGGACATTGCGAAACCCCTTTCCCATGTTTTGTGTGTGTGTCAAATAAACCAACCCTCTTATTTTACCTTATCTTGAGTTTGCTGTGAGTTTATTAACAAAGGATTGAATCACTCCAAAACTGAAGGGTTGAGGAAAATATACGACCATTTATAAAGGGGGAAATCAGAAATCAAAAACGCCCTTCTATTTACTGATGGATAGTGAGAGGAGAAATCAGGACTGTTTAAATTGATCCCTCTCCAATCCAGAACAATGGTCAATTGGCTCACTGTCTAGGTCATGCACACAGAAAGGCCACTTGAGCTAGGTACCTGGGGGTTGTTAACGCAACAAACTGCACTCCTGCACGAGTCAGCATCTGCAGAAAGGAAGAGCAGAAAACTGAATGGGTAAGAGATAGAAATTGTAGTATAAAGGGTTAACCAATGTGGTATGCTAATATCTGACGTAGATGATGATGTACCACTGACACTAGTCAGATTCTCAAGAGAAAGGTTGGAATCTACTGTCTGCCTAAGAACCAAGTCCCATACCTAGAGTCCAAGGTGGAAGGATCCAATCTTAGAACCTGGTGGTAGCTCAGAACGGGATTGCACATTTCAACAATTAAAGAAAGAAGAGCTTCATGTCCTCATGAAGTCCCAATGTGCTTTATAGTCAATTAAATACTTCTGAACTGGTGTAATGTAGGAAATGTAGCAGCAAATGTGTGCATATCAAGGCCCTGTGAATAGCATTGTGATAATGGTAAAATAATCTGTTTTAATGATGATAATTCAGGGATTAACAGTGGCCAGGAAATTGAGGAGAATTCCCCGGCTCTTCTTCGAATGATTGCCACAAACTTTTACATTCAAATCAGAGGGCAGATGCAACCTCGATTTAACGCTTCATCCAAAGTACAGGACTTCTGACAGTGCAGCACTCCCTCAGTACTGCACCGGAATATCAGCCTAGATTTTGTGTTCAAGCCTTTGGAGTGCATCTTGAAATCACACCCTTGTAACTTAGAGGTGAAAGAGCTACCACAAAGCCTAACAGCTTTGAAGCCAAGTAATTCTGACAAATTTAACAATTACATGGACCCAAATTAGCTTCCACTGCTACATTCAAGTCCTATTCTGCTTGGTTCTTGATCATGGGGAAAGCTGACTACAAGTAGTGGAAGTTCTGACATCAAAGTTTAAAGCCACATTGAATAAGAAACACTAGCTATTCTTAGGAGGTAGACAGTCCAATGGATATGGAGCAGCTAGAGGGTCAGTGGCAGGTTTAGGTATGTCAGGACCAACATCAGCTTGTCTAACTCATGGTTTGGAAATCTAGAAACCTGATAGGTCTCCTTCAAATCCAACTAAGGCAAGGTGTAGCCATCAGCATCTAACATCTAGATAAAAGCAAAATGTCCTCTCCCTGAAAAATTGTAGGATGCCTCTGAGGAGGAGGAAATGGAAGAAAGTGGATGAGGACCTTGTATCTCTGATAGTTTGGATGAGGGTGTGATGGGTAGTAGAATCATCCTCTCTTTCTTATTCACAGTCCCATAAAATCCTTTGGGAAGGGAGTAGATTGTTCCCATGAGGATTTGTTTGAGTGATACACAAGGATACTAGAAGAGTCAAAAGTGAACATGGAGTCTGGTTCTGTGGCACGCAGATTCAGCTTTCCCAGGTCCTGCTCTAAAAGCGTGCTCAATGAGCATCACACAGGACCTCATAGGACCTGAGGCAAATGGCAGGGGTTGCAGCAGAAACCAATACCATTCTTAGCACCAACATTCAAGAAGGCTTCAACACAATGCAACAATCAAGTGACAGCAGCAGGAACATCTGTATCAATGGCAGCTCATGGAAGCTCTCTTTTGCTACGGAGCGCAAAGAAAAATCCAAAAGATGGAACTTAACTGCAGAAATATGCACAAAATCATAGGACACATGGAGATACTCCCTGGAGCTAAGACAGGTAAAATGGAGCTACAGGTCAACCATGATCTAACTGAATAGTGGATGAGGCACAAGTGGCTGATTATCCGACTTTAGCTCTTATGTTAAACAGTGACTTCCTCCTAAATCCAATGATTTTGGCCCTCACACTACTTTATACATATGTAAATTTAAGTCAGATTCAGAACTCATGGAAATGATAAGATTTCTGTCAGTTGACATTTTCCTGTCATTATCTTTCCCTTCACCTGTCTGGGGCAGGGCTTCTTACACTTACCACCGCCTCTGCTGGAACTAGCTGTACAATACAAAATGCAGCAGAACTCTGGCATGCCTGAGCCCCATCCCAAATTCCCACCCCCACCCCCCCACCCCCCACCCCTCCACCCCCCTCCACCCATTGTGCAGGTGATCTGTCATTTTTAGTTCTGTTTTAATCATGTAATTTGTGGGCTAGCGTGTTCTGGTTGCTTTCCAAGTCTTGAAGATCAATAGTCTTGTACTGAAGGGATAATGACGGAAGGGGGAGGGGTCTGGTTTGTTCTCAGAAACCGGAGAGGCTCATATTTCCAGACCAAAACTGCAGGAATCAGCTGCACTGAAGTGAAATTGTGACAATTAGTGCAAGCCCTTTGATGTGGTGTCTTTGACCTTTCTGTCTGGGATTTTTTTTTCCTTAAGGCCTCTAGTTATATTATTGTCACTAGAATCTCACTGTTTCACAACATGGTTTCAATATTCCAACTCTCCGTGGGAAGGATTTCGTTTGGGTTTGCCGGGGGATGTTTTAAACCTGCCTGCCTGCTCTAACGCTATAAGTGGTCATTGAAGATCTCAGAGAACCATATTCTCCCAGGCTCGTGGGGCAATATTCCTCCCTCAGCCACATGGACTGTCATTATCACTAACTACTGTGAATCATCAGGAATAAGGGATGTAATGCTGGGCTCTTAAAGGACTGAAGTTTCACAGGAGTGTGTATATCATAATCAGACAGCAAAGGAGACTATTTAGCGCATTGTGCCTATGCTGGCTCTTGAAAAGAGCTCAGCTCAGTAATGAACAGGAAAATAAAGTTGCAAATGCTCTAACTAAGCAAGGGGTGTTGGTAGTATTGTGGTAATGTTGTGGGGCTAGTAATCAAGAGGCTCAGCCTCTTGGAGGTAAAGGTTCAAGTCCCACCATAGCAAATGATGGATTTCAAATTCAGTTAATAAATCTAGAATATAAAGCTAATCTCAATAATGGTGACCTTAACAACTATCATCAACTGTTGTAAAAACCCATCTGGCCCACTAATGCCTTTTAGGGAATATCACAACTCAATGGGGATAGTGCACTATAATATCAAGCCCTGCTGTGTTCCCCGAGCCATGACAAATGTGGAAAGTTTGACCAAACCACCAGATTGCCCTAATTCTACCTAACTGTTGAACAGAATATGAGCAGCAGGTTTGTAAACCTAATAAGTAAATAACTGTTTATTGAACAAATTGTCTTTAACTAGTGGCTAAAAAAAGAAATGTGAACTGCTAACTTTTTTTCTTTTTTTTATTCATTCATGGGATGTGGGCTTCGTTGGCTGGGCCAGCATTTATTGCCCATCTCTAGTTGCCCTTGAGAAGGTGGTGGTGAGCTGCCTTCTTGAACCGCTGCAGTCCGTGTGGTGTAGGTACACCCACAGTGCTGTTAGGAAGGGAGTTCCAGGATTTTAACCCAGCAACACTGAAGGAACGACAATATATTTCCAAGTCAGGATGGTGAGTGACTTGGAGGGGAACTTCCAAGTGGATGGTATTCCCATCTATCTGCTGCCCTTGTCCTTCTAGATGGCAGTGGTCATGGATTTGTAAGGTGCTGTCGAAGGAGCCTTGGTGAATTCCAATATCTTAAACTTCACCTCTTCTTAAACCCCTATACACAAACATACACACACACACACACACACACACACACACACACACACACACACACACACACACACACACACGACACACAAAAGGGTGAGATAAAACAGTTCAATAGCCCCAATCTGGAATACAGGGTTAGATGGTTTGATTTTGACTGATGCCTTCCAAATTCCTTGCAGTTTGTTATTGATGACACAAGGTGGTCTCCCAGCACTTTCAGACTGTGGTTCACTGGTTGAAAAAATTGCTTTTCAATGTTGCTACTGGTGACTTTTCCCCTTTTTCTCTTGACAGGGGTTTTCAGAGAAAGAAGGTTACAGATGTGTTAGGGATAGTCAGCTAGCTTTTATGGTAGAATTGCTGGAATCTTACAAGCATAGGAGAAAGAGGTTTCAGGTCTTCCCTCTTTGCAGTTTAGGAGCTGTTCTGCCTGTACTGTTACCACACAAAACCCTGGTAACCTGATCAGGAACCAATTAAAATGCTATCGTTAGGCAGTTCCCCCTTGTCCAGAAATCCTTCCAGAACCATCCTATTCTCTTATGGCACTCTATATTCCAGGATAGTAACATTGTAGATATTTCTCATCCTGTTCCAGCAAACATGACTTCCAACTGCAGCCATGGTAGTTTTTAAAAGCCACAGTCCAATTTCTAAAGCCACAGTCCAAGAAAAATAAAGAATAGGTTCTTTACAGGAAGGCAATCTGCCATCCTTACCTGATCTGGCCTATGTGTGACTCCAGACTCACAGCAATGTGGTTGACTCTTAACTGCTCTCATGGACATTTAGGGATGGGCAGTGTAGTAATTGTAGCTTTAAGGAATGTAGTGACTGTAGCTTTAAGACTTATTGTGTTGTATAGTGTCATGTGACAGTGTAAAAGAATCAGCTCTAAGCACAGGGAACGTTAGAGTAGGAGTTCTTCTTCTAGCTGTGGAGCTTGATGGAAGCATGTAACTGCTGCTGCAGCCTGTAAATAAAGTTCAATGTTTCTAATGAGAAACCTCTCTGGAAAATCAAGTCCATAACAAACTGGCAATGAGGATAAATCGGGTTTGGCATTGTCCCTCGCCCACAATTGTGAGTATCTTGTTTAAACAGAAGAAAAGGAAGATATACTTACCAGATATGCCACATTTTGGCAGGATTGACCTATTTGAACCAGCTGCAGAGGTTTGGTGTCAATATGTAGAATGCATCAGGTTCTATTTCCAGGCAAACTAAATAACAGGGGAGGAGAGCAATTCGCCTAAGTATTTGGGAGAGTAAAACCTATAACTTAATCCAAAGTTTGATGGCCTGAACGCCTCTAATTCAAAGACCTTCAGTGAATTGGTAGACCTTGTTAAGGGACATATTCAACCCAAAGCCTTGGTTGCCATGCAGAAGTTCAGGTTTAATTCGAGGGTTAGAGCCCCAGGGGAGACCATTGCTACATATGTGGTGAAATTGAAATGACTGACTGAATACTGTGATTTCAGGGAGATATGCTAAGTGATATGCTCAGGGATTGTTTGGTCTGCAGTGTGCACGATGAGGCTATTCAATGACGATTATTAGCTGAAGTAAACCTTGACTTTAAAAAAAGCATTGAAAATAGTGCTCACTATGGAAAGTGTTGAATGAGGCGCGTAGGCTATACAAAGTGCACAAAATGGTGCTGTTTTTCAGTTGGTGTGGGAACAGAAGCCAGGTGTGCGAAAGGCCAGGACTCTGCCGCGAAGCAAGAGACAGTCCCCGCTACCCAAAAATTTAAAACAAATATAGGAAACAGCTCAGCAGCAAATCTGAAAATAAATTGTTACCTATGTGGAGGCAACTGTACTCCTGAAACTTGCCATTTTAAAGAGGTGTAGTGCTATTTTTACCATAAAAGAGGGCACATGCAGAAGCATTGTAGAGTGAGATTGAGACACCTCCAGGCAACAAACTAGGTTAATTGAAGTACATAATGTGGAGGAATCAGAAACCACAATTCTGATATTTACTCCTGAGTTAAAGTAAAAGCAGGGAAGACAGAGCTAATCACTGTTACTCTGCAGGTAATTGGAAAACCTTTAATCATGAAAGTGGGCACTGGTGCTTCAACCACTGCAGTGGGAGAGCACATCTTCAAATATTTAAACAAGGGTACTCAACAATTGAATTTGGAGCAGACTTCAGCCAAATTGAAAACTTATACTGGCAAAGCTATCCAAGTGAAGAGTATTATCACTGTACTTGTTTATTATAAGCACCAAACAGCACAGCTCCCACTGTTGGTAATAGAAGACAAAGGACCAAGCCTTCTAGGTCATGATTGGTTGAAAGAAATGAAACTAAATTGCTCTGAAATTTTCCAGCTATGAGTAAGGGGACTGCCAAAGCTGCTAAAGAAATATGACAAGGTTTTTCGAGATGAACTAGGGAGAAACAAAGGCCTACAGGCTAAGATCTACGTTGACTCGAAAGCAACTCTTCATTTCTTTAAAACAAGGCTGGTGCCATATCGACATTTTATTTACAGGCTGCAGCAGCAGTTACTTGCTTCCATCAAGCTCCACAACTAGAAGAAGAACACCTTAAGCTTAGAGCTGATTCATTCACACTGTCACATGATACTATACAATACAATAAGTCTTAAAGCTACAGCCACTACATTCCTTAAAGCTACAATTACTACATTCCTCCCCCTTTCAATTTTTTGTACAGTTTTTATTTACAAGAACATCTACCCTCATGACATTATAAATGTATACACGGGTCATGGAATTATAAGTTCAGTCTCTCAAGTGGTTTCCTCATCCGAGTGGGACATCGTAGCTCCATGACTTTCGAATCTCTTACAGGGTTCACATTATCTGGAACCGCAGCAACACCAGGCAGCTCTTTAGGCACAGGGAGAAGGTTAACACCAAATTGAACCAATTAGAGAGGCTGGGGTCATACAGTCAGTTCAATTCTCAGAGTGGGTAGCACCTATAGTCCCTGTCTTAAAACTAGATCAGAACATTTGAATCTGTGAGGACTATAAGCTAACAGTAAACACAGCTGCCAAGTTGGACAAGTACCCTATCCCCAAGATTGAGGATCTCTATGCTACATTATTGGAACCACTTATACTAAACTAGATATGAGTCATGTGTATCATCAGCTGGAACTGGATAATAGCTCCAGAGAGTTTATGACCATAAACGCCCACAAAGGGTTATATCAATGCACGCATCTGACCTTTGGTGTTTCTTCGGCCTGTGCAATTTTCCAGAGGAAAATGGAGAGCTTGCTACAAGGACTACCTCAAGTCATGGGCTACCTGAGCGACGTCCTAATAATGGGGTTCATGAAAGCTGAACACTTGGCTAGTTTGGAGGAAGTCTTGAAACGATTTTTGGAAGCAGAGGTGCGCTTAAAAAGAGAAAAGTGTACCTTTCAGGCAAGCAAAGTCGTTTATTTGGGCCACCGGGTAGAAGGAAAAGTTACAGCTGTTAAGGAGGCACCTTCACCTAAAAATGTCTCTGAACTCAAGTCATCCTTAGGTATTGTTAATTATTATAGTGAATTCCTATCCAACTTATCAATGGTCCTAGCCCCTCGATACTCACTCCTAAAGAAAAACCAGCGTTTTGGGTTTGGAAGTCACCCCAAGAAGACTTTACAAAAGTTAAACAACTCTTACACTCTTCAAATTCGTTAGTAAATTATGGCACGACATAGGAACTGAAACTGACCTGTGACATGGCATGGAAGTGGTACTATCGCACAAGATGGATGACGGTTCAGAAAGGCTGATAAGCCAAGTGTCCAGGACCCTTTCCATGGCCGAGAAAGGGTATTCACAAATTGAGAAAGAAGGATTATCCATTATTTTTAGGGCTAAAAATTCTATCAAATGTACATAGCCAACACTTTCCGATCGTGTCTGACCACAAACCGTTCTTGGGTCTGTTCAGTGAAGAAAAAGCTATCCCTCAAAGACAGGTTCTAATTTTATCCGCCTGGGAATACACTTCTGTGCACAGACCAAGGATTCATATAGCTGATGCCTTAAATCGCCTTCTTTTGCAAGAGAGTAATGGACATGTCCCAATTCCCTAAGAGATTATATTAGCGATAAATTTCCTGGATTCCTCACCACTCTGCACAAGGCAGATAAGAAACTGGATGAATCGTGATCCAGTTCTGTCTATAGTGAGAAACCAAGTGTTGAAAAGATAGTCCCAAGAACCAGTCTCTGATGAATTGAAGCCATTCTTCACTCAAAGGAATGAACTGAGCAGTCAGGATGGTATCCTGTTATGGGGTGCACGAGTAGTTGTTCCTTCTCAAGGAAGGGAACAACTCTTAGCAGAGTTGCACAGTGCACATCCGGGAATCTCAAAAATCAAATGATCGCAGTAAGTTACATTTGGTGGCCAGGCTTGGACGGTGATATCGAGAAGGTGGTTAAACACTGTATACAATGCCAACAACTATACAGAAGTTACCTGTTGCGGCTCCACTACACCTATGGGAATGGCCTGGTAGCCCTGGGTAAGACTGCATATATACTACATCAGTCCTTTTCTAGGCACCATTTTCCTACTAATAATTGAAGCACATTCCAAATGGTTAGACATGTACAAGGCTAGGTCGCCAACGTCAGGTGCGACTACAGAAAAGTTATGCCAAAGCTTTTCTATACATGGATTGGCAGAAGTAATCATTTCAGACAATGGTACTGCATTTACTAGCACTGAATTTCAAAGATTTGTGAGCCTAAGTGGTATCAAACACATAAAGACAGCACCATATTATCCGTTGTCTAACTGGTTAGCTGAGAGAACAGTACAGACTTATAAAGCTGGGATAAAAAAATTTTCAGGAGGACCACTGGGGACTATACTCTCACAATTCCTGTTTCACTATAGAATAACCCCCAACAGTACTACAGGTTCAACATATTCAGAGTTACTTATGAAGCAACGAGATAAAACCAGGTATTTCACAATTTGGAGGGAAAGGTGGAGAAAAGTCAAGGGAATCAAAAAGCGACTCAGAATTTGCATAGTTGTGAGTGAGAATTTACTGTCGGTGAAGCAGTATATGTACAAAACTTCAGTGGTGGATTGAGTTGGTTACCTGGTGTAATAGTTTCTGTGACCGGACCCTTGCTGTACCACTTGGAAGTAAAGGGCCGGATCACCAGCAAACATGTGGATTGTTTGAGAAGAAGGGAGATACCCCAACAAAATGATGTTCCACCTGCAACCAGTGTAGAACCATGGTCCCTGTTGAAATTGTTCAACCAAGAATAGACATACTGGATGTCTCTGTCGGAGTAGATAATGCAGAAATGTCTGTGCCTAAAGAAATACTTGGTGTTGCTGTGGTTCCCAATAACATGGACCCTGTAAGAGATTCGAAAGTCATGGAGTTACAACATTCCACCTGTATCAGGAAACCACCTGAGAGACTGAATTTATAATTCCATGACCCATGTATATATTTGTAATGTCATGAAGGTAGATATTCTTGTAAATAAAAACAGTACAAAAAAATTGAAAGGGGGAGGGATGTAGTAATTGTAGCTTTAAGGAATGTAGTGACTGTAGCTTTAAGACTAATTATGTTATATAGTATCATGTGACAGTGTGAATGAATCAGCACTAAGCTTAGAGTGGGAGTTCTTCTTCTACTTGTGGAGCTTGATGGAAGCAAGTAACTGCTGCTGCAGCCTGTAAGTAAAGTTCAATATTTAATGCAAAACTCATCTGGGAACTTGTCCATAACAGCTTAAAGGATGGTCTAGCCAGTGATTTTCCCATCCCATGAAAGAATAAAAAAAGAAAATACTCCCACTCTGCTACTCTTGCCCAATAGCCCTGCAAATATTTATTTTCCAAGTATATAACATTTTACAGCATTTAGTTTTCTCAGAACCTCATTGAAAGTTAAATATTTCCTGGTCCTAACATCAGTTTCGTTCCACTTCAGAATATCATGCATAACTAATGGAAAACAGGGTATCACAGAGAAGGCACATGTGTTCAGCAAACTGGAAGCATTACCAGGAGATGTAGGGTAACCCTTGGGCATCCCTACGCCTGGAGCAGTGTAAAAACTACATTGGTCATTTGTGGTTAAATTCATATTTAACTTTTTGAATCTGGATTTCTGCTTGTGCTGGATGTATGTTCCTGCATCAGCTGCAGGGCGCAAATACCACTAATTTAATTAAACACGGTCAGCTTAGGACCTGAGCTTAGGCTTTGTGAGGTTGTGCCTTGGTTTGCAATTGATGGGGGCAACCAGATATTTTCATTCCTATTCATACTTCCCCCCTGCTTTGATTAATTAAAAGATGGTGTTATCACTTAGGGTACACTGCAGAGAAGGTCGGCTATAAAATATTAGAAGGCTTGTACATAGGTTACATTCCAATAAGTGTGGTATTTACTTGCTGTACTGCATTCCCCATCAAACTCTCTTACAAGCACCCCAAATGTTAGAATTATAACTTACAGCACAGAAGAAAGACATCTAGCCCATCATCTCTGTGCTGACTCCTTGCTCAAACCATTCAAAACTAATCCAACTCCCCTGTTTACTTCTCTTAACCCTTCCTCTCCTTCCAATAGATATCCGGTTTTTGCATGGAGGTTACAATAGTCTCTGACTCAATAACTCCCTGTGGCAAAATATTCTACATTCCAGCAACCCTCTACATAAAATTCAACTCTTAACCTTTCCACTCACCCTCTTAGTGACAGTTTTAAATCAATAACCCCTTGCTATTGACTCCCCAAACAAGAGCTCTTCATAATTTTAAAGTCTCAATTACATTTCCTTTTGGCCTTCACTATTCTCATCAAAATAGTCTCAGTATCTTAAGTATCTCCATATAATGATAGCTTTCCATCCTTGGCATCACCATGGTGAATCTATGTTGTACACTCTCAATGGTCCTAAATGTTCCTTCTGTATTGGGGACCCAAAACTGCACAGGGTGCTCTAACCATTATAGATGTGTGTTACCCTCTGATTCACTGTGATCTGCTGTTTTGTAGCAGAATGTTATCAATCTGTAATTGGATTTTCACTCCCATGATCCCAAGATCTATCATTTTGGGAACAGTTCTGAGGCAGTGTTGCTTCCCATGTTGTTGCATTGGCTGATGTACAATTGACAAGAACTCAACAAGCAACATCTTTCAATCATAATACACCACGTTTGTCAGGGACAGGGAAAAACAGGAATCATCATGAGCTCAGGAGTTATTTGGACACTGTGTACCATAACATATTCATTTGAAGTACGACTGGATGGGATTTTTATCACGTGATATCATGTAACACATAATGGTTTACAAGAGCAAGAAAAATGCTGATACCTTCCTAGTCCTTTCTTAATAAGGTTCATAAGAACATAAGAAATAGAGGCACGAGTTGGCCATATGCCCCTCAAATCTGCATTGCCACTCAATAAGATCTTCAACCTCAACCTTATTTTGCTGTTTTATCCCAATATCCCTTGGCTCCCCTAGTTTCCAAAACAGGTCCAGGTACTACCATGAGAAGACAGGGCTGCTGCTAAGATGGATTTATATTTAAACTATTAAGTCCCTTTAATTCCCTAGATATCAATTGTACATCAATTGTGTTTAATTATATGCAGATGGGTGCTTGACTTGGGGTTTCACCTGAGCAGATATAAGGAGACATTTCCTTCTGTCACCATGGGGTGACGGAGGGCATTATGAATATGAGAATGCTATCTTAATTTGAGCTATTATGTTTTTTTGTTACAGTGTGCCAGTCATGCCCCTTTCAAAAGGGCACTTAATTGTTTGTGAGCTCTTCAAAAGAAGTATAAAGAAACAGTTACTGAACCTGTGGTGTAGTAGAGTTGGGAGGTATATGCTCGTAATGTTTCACTCTAAATAATTTTTAAAAATTTATTCATTCACGGGATGTGGGCTTCATTGGCTTGGCAAGCATTTATTGCTCATCCCTAGTTGCCCTTGAGAAGAAGGTGACCTGCTTTCTTGAACCGCTGCAGTTCATATGTGTAGGTACATTCACAGTGCTGTTAGAAAGAGAGTTCCAGGATTTTGACCCAGTAAGCCTGAGTAGAGTTTGGCTCCCGTATCATCCTTTACTAACTGGCTTTCTGGAATGGAACAATAGTGTGTACACAATGCTTTGAAATAGTCACTTCCTGAGGTTAGTGAGAGATAATTATGGTTGTTGAGGGATGTTGGTCTTTCGATTGATAATGGATCGTCAATTCTTGATTCCTTCACTTAAGTGGGGGAAGGTCTGCACAGTGAGAAGAAACCAGCACAAAATAACTGCTCTTCATTCTTTTCCTTTATATTTTTGTTGTGATCACAGCTGAGGTTACCCCTGCACAAGCCTGATCCCAGAGTGGAACCCAGCTTGATAGGTCCTAACTTTAATTCGTGGAGAGAGGCTACTGAACAGAGTCGCTGGAGTCAGCTAATGAACTTTTAACAAAAGAATAAAACATGTATTAAGCAAAAAAAGATGAACTATGTTATAGTACCCCCTCACCCACAACTATACCTTTCCAGATATATGCATATTTGTAAGGATAACACAAGTTACAGTAAAGTTATCTTATACTCTAATGTCCACAGTAAGTACACAGTCCATGTACCGATAGGCACCCTGTGGTCAGCCACACCATACTCTGAAACCAATTGACAGATGCCACCTCAATCAAATGCTATGGATCTCTCCTCAACTCCCCTCAGACGCTTGTCACACTGTGAGCCAACCAGCCTTACTGCATTCTGTCTTTCACATGAGGGTTTTCTAAACTCCACTTTCCAAGAACTCATCTTGGAATCTTCTCCCAAACTGACACTTTCTCTCAGATGTCTTCCGTAACGGTTCACCTCCAGGGTTTTGAACTCTCCTTCTGAGCTTCCTCTTCCCTGTTCCACACACACTCTCTCTCACTGTCTCAGCCATCAACAGTACCACTGCTTCACATGCCCATCGCAAAGAGTTACAGACCTTCAGTTGTCTCTTTGGACCTTCTGGCCTCTTGTACACTGTTCTCGCTTTAAATCTACTTTTGTCTCTTTAAGAATGAAGCTTGGGCCTTTCTCTCTGCCCTTTACTTAATTAAAAGGACCTTTTCCAGGTTCCTGTCCTTCCTTTGACTAGAGGGTCTGCTTGGGACTTTCCTCTGTTTCTGTCTCACTCCTTTGGCCTTGGGACCTTTTTGTTGTTTTGTGAAATCTGCAGCTCCCTCCCCCAATGTCCAGTCTCTCTGGCGTCCTGGCTTCAAACTGAACTTAAAATTGCTGTTTTTTTAGTTTTTCTGTGTGTGTCTGTGGGAGGGCCCTGCTTCTCTGAACCCCTGTTGCTAGGCAAGAGTACTTTTTATCTATTCTTATTTGCTTCACTTAGCTCACATCATAAAATGCTTTTTATAAGAAAAGCTGGCATCTTTTTAAAGTGAAACTGAATCTCAATTTGACCCGCTTAACACACACATATAGAAATACAAATCAAACTGAAACTTTAAAGCTAAAACTCATTCCTAACACCCAAAAATACAAATATAATTTACCTAAACTATTTCTATTTCCTAACACTTGTCTAAACTTTGTGTTTTATTTGTTTATGAGATGTGGGCATCGCTGGCTGGGCCAGCATTTATTGTCCATCCCTAATTGCCCTTGAGAAGGTGGTGGTGAGCTGCCTTTTTGAACTGCTACATTCCATGTGGTGTAGGTACACCCACAGCGCTGTTAGGGAGGGAGTTCCAGGATTTTGACCCAGCAACAGTGAAGGAACGTTGATGTAGTTCCAAGTCAGGACAGTGAGTGGCTTGGAGGGGAACTTCCAGGTGGTGGTGTTCCCATGTGTCTGCTGCCCTTGTCTTTCTAAATAGTAGTAGCCGTGGATTTGCAAGGTGCAGTGCATCTTGTAGATGGTACACACTGCTGCTACTGTGTGTAGGTGGTGGAGAGAGTGAATGTTTGTGGATGGCGTGCCAATCAAATGAGCTGCTTCATTCTGGATGGTGTCAAACTTCTTGAGTGTTGTTGGAGCTGCACTCATCCAGGCAAGTGGAGAGTATTCCATCACACTCCTGACTTGTGCCTTGTAGATGGTGGACAGGCTTTGAGGAGTCAGGAGGTGAGTTCCTCACTGCAGAATTCCTAGCTTCTGACCTGCTTTTGTAGCCACAGTATTTATATGGCTAGTCCAGTTCAGTTTCTGAGCAATGGTAACCCCGAGGATGTTGATATTGGGGGATTCAGCAATGGTAATGCCATTGAATGCCAACAGGCGATGGTTAGATTCTCGCTTGTTGGAGATGGTTATTGCCTAGCACTTGTATGGTGCAAATGTTACTTGCCCCTTGTCAGCCGAAGCCTAGATATTGCCCAGCTCTTGCTGCATTCGGACATGGACTGCTTCAGTATGTGAGGAGTCATAAATGGTGCTGAACATTGTGCAATCATCAGCGAACATCCCCATTTCTGACCTTATGGTAGAAGGAAGGTCATTGATGAAGCAGCTGAAGATGGTTGGGCCGAGGGCACTACCCCAAGGAACTCCTGCAGTGATGTCCTAGAACTGAGATGAGTAACCTTCAACAACCACCAACATCTTCCTTTGTGCTAGGTATGACTCCAACCAGTGGGAGTTCACCTCCTGATCCCCATTAACTCCAGTTTTGCTAAGGCTCTTTGATGCCACACTCGGTCAAATGCTGCCTTGATGTCAAGGGCAGTGACTCTCACCTTACCTCTGGAGTTCCGCTTTTTAGTCCATGTTTGAACCTAAGCTGTAATGAGGTCAGGAGCTGAGTGGCCCTGGCGGAACCCAAAGTGGAGCATCAGTGAGCAGGATATTGCTAAGCAAGTGCCCCTTCCATCACTTTACTGATGGGGTGAATGTTGGCCGGGTTGGATACATCCTGTTTTTGTGTACAGGGCAATTTTCCACATTGCCAGGTAGATTGCTCAGTTATGACTTGTTGCTGTTTTATGGATGCAATACTTGAGCCAATCTGGTATAAGTGTGACACTCTGCATGCATAACATTTTCAAGTGGAATTATTTCTAGTGAGACACTTAGAGATGTGATGGATGAGCTAAACACAAGATTTTTATATTTATACTAGTTGAGCTCCTGTGGTGCTGCTTATGGTAAATTGGATGATTCAATGTTTTATAAGGACAGATTATGCCATGAACTACACGTCATACCATTCTGCAGCCAAGATGATTCAAGCTTTAACCAGATCTGTCATGTTAAGGCCACAAAGTTTATTTGATGTAAATTATTCCACCTTGTGCTCAGTTAGACATTAGTTGCTATCAGTGATAATAGTTTGGAGATTGGCAGATATTAGTAAATTCCCAGCACCAGCTCATTCAGAAAACAGCACAATAACTCTTTCTCATTTCTTTTTTGAACATATTTCTGACATCCGCTTTTGTAACTCTGACCCTAGAACCATAGAAGTATACATCAATCCAAGAGACCTTTCGGCCCATTGGGCTGAATATTCATCCTCGAGGCAGGTAGTGGGAGTCAGGAAAATTCTCAGATTGGCCAGGCTGCCTCAGGAAAAAGTACCAGGAAAGACAGGCTTTCCATTCTGGGGGATTGGATGTGGGCTGGAGTCAGGTCAGGCAACACAGGAAAAAGTTTGGAGGCAGCCACATGGGCTTCCGCATGCCGAGGTGGGCTGTTTAAAAGGCCCGCCTCGGTGCTGTGGAACTTCATCCCAGTTATAATGAAAAAAGTAAGGCCCTCTAGCCCTCACACCACTTCAACCCCCCAGGCACTCCCCATGCCCCATCCATGACACCTCATGTCCCCCACCCATCCCCACCATAGCCCTTCATGCTCCCGAGCCAAGTTAGGCCAGTCGACACACCCCTAATAAACATGTCAATCATCCAGACCCTTTAAAGGGTCAATGGCAGAAACTAAAAGCACTTGAAACCGCTAAATAAAGATTGTACAACTAACAGAAGATATCAAAGAGCTAGGGCTGTCAATCAAACAATGCTGCCCCTGGGGCTCAGGGGGTTCTAATGGGTTTCTGGGCTCTCAGGCAAGAATACATAATGAGGCTTGGCTGAGAGCCCAGAAATCCATTTATTGGAGTTTTTTTAAGTAAGTGGCTTGCCTTGGCATGAGGGGCATGAGGAGGATCTTTTGAACTTACCTTTCAAAAGGTTCTCATATGCAGACTATGGTTTAAAATGCCTCTGAAGTGCCGTGAACTACGACTTTTTGAAAAGCTGGATGACTTCATGAAAATTGTGATGGACGAGGACATGCTTTTCCTGTTGGGTTGGGAGTGCAGGGTGCAGACTCATGACCTAAACCAGCCCATACCTCTAAAAGGCTCTAATGAAAATGGGAAACCCTGGGAATAGGATCGGGAATCCTGAAATTGGTCCCCGATTGCCATTTTCACACCTCTACAGAATCTTTCCAACTCCATGATAATCAGGCCCCTTGTCCCCCGCCCCGCTCCCCACACACCTTAAACCAGCTTATATTTCACCCCTTCCTTGGATTCACCTAGTTCTGTTGAAGGGTCACAAGGACTCGAAACGTCAACTCTTTTCTTCTCCACTGATGCTGCCAGACCTGCTGAGTTTTTCCAGGTAATTCTGTTTTGTTTTGGATTTCCAGCATCCGCAGTTTTTTTGTTTTTACCCTTGTGTCTGTGTTGGCCCAGATGAAGAATTCTTTTTAGAGATTGATTTGTATCTGTAACAAAGTACAGGATGTGGAGTGTAACAAATACTGAATGAAAGACTTTTATTTATGTACCAATGTAGATCACCCCTGCTCACAGCATGTCAATAATACTCTGTTTTATAATGATGGTTACATTACACAATTCACAATCTATTATTTCACTAAGGTGGATCTGTGCCCCTTTAAGGCCAATGGCATTTTTGACTTTATTAGTGATATTTTCTGGCATTCCTTGTGGTGAGTCAGAGAATATGCTGTTTTAAATTAATAGGGAAGTTATACCATGAAACACCTCTGTATTATCAAAGCTATTGCTTTGCAGTAATAGGGGGAGTTATACTGTGCAACACTGAGTGTATTATTAGGGTCACTGATTTATGGCAAGAGTGTATTTGGTTGTGGACATTGATAGCCTATACATTGGAATATAAGTAGTCTGTTTGAACTTGAAGGGCTTTAAAGGCAGGTTTGATCCGATCTTCATCTGCCCAATGTTACCATCTGAAGCAAGGTGCCCTGAAGACAAATTTTTTGGCCCTTGTACTGCTGTTTACGTGGGATCAGTAAACACAGCACTGATCAGGGATTGCTGGGAATGTTTGCTACAACTAGCATAACAGAGAAAGGTGTAGGGGAATAACTTGCAGGTTTTTTTTGTTCTGCATGGGATGTGGGCATTGCTGGCTAGGCCAGCATTTATTTCCCATCCCTAATTGCCTTTGAGAAGGTGGTTGTGAGCCACCTTCTTTAACAGCTGCAGCATATATGTGGTATAGGTAATCCACAGATCCGTTAGGGAGGGTGTTTCAGGATTTTGACCCAGTTACAGTGAATGAATAGCAATATTTCCAAATTGATATAGTGTGCAATGTGTGACTTGGAGGGGGACTTGAAAGTGGTTGTGTTCCCATGCACCTGCTGCCCTTGTCCTTCTAGGTGGTGGTGGTCATAAATTTGAAAGGTGCTGTCAGAGAAGCCTCAGTGAGTTGCTGCAGTGCATCTTACAGATAGTACACACTGCAGCCACTGTGCATCAGTGGTGGAGGGACTGAATATTAAACATGATGGATAGTGTGCAGATCAAGCTGGCTACTTTGTCCTGGATGGTGTTGAGCTTCTTGGGTGTTGTTGGAGCTGCACTCATCCAGGCAAGTGGAGAGTATTCCATCACATTCCTGACTTGTGCCTTGTAGATGGTTGACAGGATTTGAGGAATCAGGAGATGGGTTAGTCACTGCAGACTTCCAGCCTCTTACCTGCTTTTGTAGTTAAAGTATTTATATCACTGGTCTGGTCTGAGGAACTCCTGCAGTGATGTCTAGGGGCTGAGATGATTAGCCTCCAACAACCACAATCATCTTCTGTTGCGAGAGATATGACTCCAACTAGTTGAGAGTTTTCCTCTAATTCCCATTGGCATCAATTTTGGTAGGGCTCACTGATGCTGCACTCAGCTGAAGTGGCAGCTAGTTCTGGAGCACCAACCCTCAGTACCACAGCCAGGATGTTGTCAGGGCCTTTGCTGTATCCAGTGTGCTCAACTGTTTCCTTTTATCATGTGGAGTGAATTGAATTGGTTGAAGATTGGCACCTGTAATGATGGGTATCTCAGGAGGAGGCCAAGATCAATCATCCACTCGGCACTTCTGGTTAAAGATGGTTGTAAATGCTTCAGCCTTGTGTTTTGCACTGACATGCTGGGCTCCACTATCATTGAGTTGGGGATATTTGTGGAGCCTCACCACCACTCGCGGCTGGATGTGACAGGACAGTTGAGTTTTTAAGTGATCCATTGCTTTTGTCAATCTATCACATGCTGCTTCTTTTGTTTGGCATGCATGTAGATTTGTGTTGTAGCTACACCAGTTTGATACCACATTTTTAGGTATGCTTGGTGCTGCTTCTGGCATGCCCTTCTGCACTCTTCATTGAACCAGGGTTGACCTGTTGATTTAACGTTAATGGCAGGCTGTGGGATATGCCTAATCATGAGGTTACAGATTGCGGTTGAATATCACTCTGCTGCTGCTTATGGCCTACAGTGTCTCATTCATGTCCAGTTTGAGCTGCTAGGTCTGTCCTGAATCTATCCCATCTAGCATGGTGGAAATGCCACATAACATGATGGAGGGAGTCCTCAATGTGAGTATTCACTTTGTCTCCACAAGCAGTGTGTGGTGATCACTCCTATCAATACTGTCATGGAAAAATACATCTGCAACCAGTATTTTGAAGACAAGGTCAAGTACATTTTTCCCCTTGTATTGGTTCTTTCACCACCAGCCACAGGACCAATCTGGCAGCTGTCCTTCAGGACTCAGCCAGCTTAGTCAGCAGTGGTGCTACTAAGCCACTCCTGGTGATGGACATTGAAGTCGCCCACCCAGAGTACATTCTGTGCCCTGGCTACCCTGAGTGCTCCTTCCAAGTGATGTTAACAAGGAGGAGGACTGATTCATCAGCTGAAAGCCACACCAGCCATTTACACAGTTTCTCTGAATGTGATTGCCAAATTATTGATGACTTTGAGCTGTGGACTGATGGGCAATAGTTGACTCATTTAACATCAGACTCTCATAGTTGGCAGAGAGAAGATGTTCATCCATCACTCTGGGCTAGATTCAAACCCAAATTCCAGTTGCAAAGAGACAGTTTGCTAGTCCATATTTTATCCTATTCTCTATTTGTTAAAAGTTGTTTATTTTAAAAAGAGCAGAACTTTGCTGCCTCTTTGAAACCAGCATGAGATACTTAGGCCTGGATTTTCGCTCCTGGATCTGAAGTGCCAGGGTTAGGACATTTCCTGGCCGCACAAACCAAACCCAGGGATAAAGGCAAAAGGCCTAGAAGTTGTAATTTTCATTCCGGGTAAGAGGGGGTGGTGGATTGGATTAGAAGTCAGGAGCACCACACCTGGAATGATTGTGGAGGCTGCCAGGTGTGGAGTTGGGCTGGTCGGAAGGCCTGCCTCTGTGCTCTGGCACTGTGTGAAAGATTGAAAAAAAGCAAAACAAAAAAACATCCTGTCAGCCCTCAATACCCCCCACCCCCCCACACATTCCCCATGCCCCATCCATGCCACTTCATGCCCCGTACCCCCCATTACCCACATAACCTATGCCTCTTTACCCACCCCCATACCCTCAATGCCAACATATGTCCCTGTATCCATTGCAAGCAATTTTTTTAACACTCCAGACATTTTTTTCCAAAACAAATTAAAGGGCAGGTCTTTTAAATGTCTTGACAGCTTGACAGCTCCCTTTAACAGTTGCTTTTGACAATTCCTCTTGACAGTTCTGACAAGTCTCTTTGACAAGTTCCTTTGACAGGTGCTTCTGACAGTTTTGACAGTTGATTTTGACAGTTGACAGTTCCAATGAGCTAGACAGTAATGAATTTTTGCACTTTTTACATACATTTATGCCTACCTTTAACAATTCCAAAGGGTACCTGACCTACCCCTAAAAGCACCTGACCTCCACCAAAGGTACCCCAGAACCATAACTAAAGGGGTACCTTACTTCTGCAAAGGGTTATGCAAATGAAACCACCAAGTTATGACTAGCTTTTACACACTCCACAATCTACACACTCCAGGATTCATACTCCTGGTCTACCAAAATTCCATTTCAGTGAAGGCAGCTGATGATTTAAACGGCCAGCTGCCTCCGTAAACTGTGCATGTGCAAATCCCAGCCCAACTCCAGTCCCGTCCCCACAAAAACAGGAAGTGCCATGTTCAGGGACAGGACTTCCCATCTCTGAGCTCGTCCATCATTTTCACCATGATGGAGGGGCTCTGCGTCGTGACAAAAATCCAGGCCTTAGTGTCTGGTTGTATTCTGTATCGGTGTGATAAGTCCCCAAATGGCATGCATCGCCATGTGATTGGGATGGGGAGGGGTGGCAGGGGTGCGGAGGTGAAGGGGAAGTTCGTCCGCTTTTCTTCAGGCACGTGCTACAGCTGCCTGCTGTCCCATCATGCCACCAATAAAACTTTGACCCACAGTGCAATTTTAGCTTATAATATTGACTTGTGTGCGCGTGTTTTTGAATCCCTTAAAGGGACACTGTCTTTGTTATGATGAAGAGGCAGGGGTTAAATGTTTTGTGCTAGTAACACATTTTTGTGATGCAACAACAAGTTTCCATGGAAGCCACACCATCGTTTTGAGTGTTTGCCAAGAACCTTTGAATAAAGATATTGTCGCTTTAATTGGTTCACATTACTTTCCTCCACACAGCCAGCAATTCCCAACAGCTCCCATTCTCCAATCTGCCAACAACTGATTGTTTGTGACTGAACATATGTTTCGTGTGAGATTGGAGACGTTCAATTTTCCCTTCTTTACGAGGCAAACCTTGACCTTGTCACAAAGCAGTTCACAAACAGTCCGATTAAAGCAAATAAAGCCCTGCCTTAAATGGCAGTTGGATCTGAAGATCTAACCTTGTGAACAGATTTTTGTACAGCTTCACATTTTCTATGTTTGTCCCAGTTCATCCTTACCATCCCTTCTCCAAAGTTCTTACTGGCTTTTCCAGCTCCACATAACACACATTCTAACTCTTACAGAACCGTGAGCCCTACAACCTATCTTGTAAGATGTTCAACGTACCAATCATCACTCCCCTTATCAAAGTCTTTGCTAGCTCTTTGCCAGCAGATCGGCTTTTAAGTCTTCAATCTTGACATCACAAGATATTTTGCAGTAAGTGAAGACAATTGTGCATTCAGAAAATCATTGCTTCCCCTTCCCCCACCACCATCATGATATCTAATTGATTCCATGGATTTTACCTCCACTGTTTTGAGGATGTGTTCCATGTCTTTGTATGAAGAAATATTTTTTCACTCCAATCCTAAATTTGACTTTTACTATTTTGAGTCCTTTCTCCTTGTCCTATTCCAATAGTTTATCTGATGTAATTTTCCAGCTTTATCTTTCCCACTCTGAGTATTTTACACACTCCTAGAAGTTCACCTCTGAGTTCTCAATGGCTGCTTTCATGTTGAAAAAGCCCAAGTTTCTCCAGCTCTTCAATGTAACTCCATCCTCTAACACTCAGGTTAGTCCTGGAGCTTCTCTCCACTGTCTTTGAATATCTGCTTTGTTTCCGCCAACCAGAACACTATTGAAAGCATGGAGTGGTCAGAACATTGTACAGTGTAAGCGTGCTCCAACTGGAATATTGTTGGGTTTGAATGTGACTTCCTCAGCTGTTCATCTTTAGATAGTTCAATATCATATTTGCTCCATCAATTGCTACCCAACAATGATTGGATATTTCAAGGATGAGCCACAAACACAACTCAAGTTGTTTCAAGTTTATATTTAGTTACTTTAGTATCACTCATGGATTATGTACATCACCCACTTTATTCTCCCTGTGTGCAGTACTTTACATTCGGCTTAATCAAATTTCACTTGCCAGTTTTCTGCCTACTATAATATTTTGTCAAACATGTTTTGGAGTTGATTAATTTGCAGCTCAATTGTTCTCTTTGCTTAGTATGGTCTGCTTCTTCCTGATCCTTCAGACAATTTCCTATCCATTCTCAATAGCTTCATCACTTTTGCTCCACTTAACTTTGTAATGATCTGTACGTCTGCATTGCACCATGGAGCCTCAACTCTTCCCAACCCACTTTGCTCCCTCATAGGTGACCCCACCTTCAGAGAAAGAAAGAGAAAAATAAATTTCTTTGTTGTAAAATTCCTTTCAATCCATATAGCGCAATTCACATCCACTGCATCTCACAGAGCAACTTGAAGCTAATGAAGTACTTTATTACCGTGTATTAGTCACTGTTGTTATGCAAGAAACACAACAAGCCAATTTGTGCACACCAAGGTCCCAAAACAGTAATCAGATAATTTGTTTTTAATCATAGAAATTATTGAATGGTTACTGCGCAGAAGGAGGCCATTCAGCCCATTGTGTCCATGCCATCTAGTGTTAGATGAGGAAATAGCATAGTGGGATCTCTTAAGTCTGCCTGAGAGGTCATGGGAGGAAGCAGTGGCATAGTGGTATTGTCACTGGACTAGTAACCCAGAGGCCCAAGGTAATGCTGTGTGGACCCGGTTTGAATCTCACCACGGTAGATAGGATAGAGTGGGAATTTCAGTTCAGTTAATAAATCTGGAATTGAAAGTCTAATGATGACCGTGAAACCATTGTCAATTGGTGTAAAAACCCATCTGGTTTTCTAATGCCCTTTAGGGAAGGAAATCTGCCATTCTTATCTGGTCTGGTGACTCCACAACCATAGCAATGTGATTGATTCTGAAATGGCCTCAGTTAACTCAGTTATATCAAACCATGAGCAAGTCAAGACAGAATGAAACCGGACAGACCACCCGGCATCGACTTAGACACTGGAAACGACAACAGCAAACCCAGCTGCAAAGTTGACCCTGCAAAGTCCTCCTTGCTAACATCTGAGGGCTACTGCTAAAAATGGAAGAGCTGTTAAGCAACAACCTGACATAGTCATATTCACAGAATCATACCTTAGAGACAATGTCCCTTATACCACCATCACCACTACTGCAGGTGGCAGCACAGTGGTATACAGTCGGGAAGGAGTTGTCCTGGGAGTCCTCAACATGGACTCCTGACCCCATGAAGGCTCATGGCATCATGTCATACATGGGCAAGGAAACCTCCTGCTGATTACCACGTACCACAACTGCCCCTCAACTGATGATTCTTGATTAACAAGGAGGTGAAAGCTTATCAGGGGTAGGCAGGAATGTGGGGTGATGTTACATTCAGATCAGTCATGTTTATCAGAGAATCACAGTGCAGAAGAGGCCCTTCGGTCCATCGAGTTTGCACCGACACGTGAGAAACACCTGACTTACCTACCTACCATTACCTACCATTTACCAGCACTTGGCCCATGGCCTTGAATGTTATGACGTGCCAAGTGCTCATCCAGGTACTTTTTAAAACGATGTGAGGCAACCCGCCTCCACCACCCTCCCAGACAGTGCATTCCAAACTGTCACCACTCTCTGGCTAAAGTTTTTCCTCACATCCCCCTGAAACCTCCTGCCTCTCACCTTGAACTTATGTCCCCTTGTGACTGACCCTTCAACTAAGGGGAAGAGCTGCTCCCTATCCAACCTGTCCATGCCCCTCATAATCTTGTACACCTCAATCAGGTCGCCCCTTAGTCTTCTCTGCTCCAACGAAAACAACCCAAGTCTATCCAAGAGATAAAAACAAAAAACTGTGGATGCTGGAAATCCAAAACAAAAAATAAAAAATACCTGGAAAAACTCAGCAGGTCTGGCAGCATCGGCGGAGAAGAGTACAGTTGACGTTTTGAGTCCTCATGACCCTTCAACAGAACTAGGTAAAAATAGGAGAGGGGTAAAATATACCACCTCCCCCACCATTCTCTCTCTCTCTCTCTCCCCCCCCCACTCCACCAAGCCTTAAACCAGCTTATATTTCACCCCTCTCCTATTTTTACTTAGTTCTGTTGAAGGGTCATGAGGACTCGAAACGTCAACTATACTCTTCTCTGCCGATGCTGCCAGACCTGCTGAGATTTTCCAGGTATTTTTTATTTTTTGCCAAGTTTATCCAACCTCTCTTCATAACTTAAATGTTTCATCCCAGGCAACATACTGGTGAATCTCCTCTGCACCCCCTCCAGTGCAATCACATCCTCCTATAATGTGGCGACGAGAACTGCACGCAGTACACCAGCTGTGGCCTCACCAAGGTTCTATACAACTCCAACATGACCTCCCTATTTTTGTAATCTATGCCTCGATTGATAAAGGCAAGTGTCCCGTATGCGTTTTTCACCACCCCACTAACATGCCCCTCCGTGTTCAGAGATCTATGGACACACACGCCAAGGTCCCTTTGTTCCTCAGAACTTCTTAGTGTCATGTCGTTCATTGAATACTTCCTTGTCAAATTATTCCTTCCAAAGTGTATCACTTTTCAGGGTTAAATTCCATCTGCCACTTATGTGCCAATTTGACCATCCCGTCTGTATCTTCCTTCAGCCCAAGACACTCAACCTCACTTTTAACCACCCGGTCAATCTTAATGTCATCTGCAAACTTACTAATCTTACCCCCCACATGTCGTTTGTATAAACGACACATAATAGGGGACCAAGCCCAGATCCCTGTGGTACGCCACTGGACACTAGCTTCCAGCCACTAAAGCATCCTGCTGTCATCACCCTCTGTCTCCTACAACTAAGCCAATTTTGAATCCACCTTATCAAATTACCTTGTATCCCATGTGCATTTGCCTTCTTTATAAGTCTCCCATGTGGGACCTTGTCAAAGGCTTTGCTGAAATCCATATAAACTGCACTACCCTCATCTACACAACTGGTCACCTCCTCAAAATTTAAATTTGTTAGGCATGACCTCCCTCTGACAAAGCCATGCTGACTATCCCTGATCAAACCTTGCCTCTCCAAGTGGAGATAGATCATATTTAATGGCAGAGCAGGCTCAAGGGGCGAAGTGGCTTACTCCTGCTCCTAATTCGTACGTTCGTATGAATGTTGAACGCCACTTGGAGGAAGCATTGAGAGTGGCAAGAGCACAGAATGTACTCTGGGTGGGAGACTTCAATGTCCATCACCAAGAGTGACTCAGTAGCACCACTGCAGACCAAGCTGGCTGAATCCTAAAGGACATAGTTACTAGACTGGGCCTGCAACAGGTGGTGAGGGAACCAACAAGAGGGAAAAATATACTTGATCTCATCCTTGCCAATCTGCTTACTGCAGGTGTATCTGTCCAGGACAGTATTGGTAGGAGTAACCACCGCAGTGGAAACAAAGTCCCGTCTTCAAATACTGTCATGGACAGATGCATCTGTGGCAGGGAGATTGGCACCCTTCAACGTGTTGTGTGGCACTACCACCGTGCTAAGTGGGATAGATTTCGAACAGATATAGCAAATCAAGACTGAGCAACCATGAGGCGCTGTGGGTCATCAGCAACAGCAGAATTATACTCAACCACAATCTGTAACCTCATGGACCAGCATATTCCCCACTCTACCATTACCACCAAACCAGGGGATCAAACCAGGCTCAATGAAGAATGCAGAAGGGCATGCCCCAGACATATCAAAAAATGAGGTCTCAACCTGGTGAAATTACAACTCAGGACTACGTGCATGTCAAACAGCATAAGCAGCAAGTGATAGACAGAGCTGAGCGGTCCCATAGCCAATGGATCAGATCTAAGCTATGCATCCTGTTACATCCAGTTGTGAATGGTGGTGGACAATTAAACAACTCACTGGAGGAGGAGGCTCCACAAATATCCCCATTCTCAATGATGGGAAAGCCTAGCACATAAGTGCAAAATATAAGGTTGAAGCATTTGCAACCATTTTCACACAGAAGTGCTGAGTGGATGGCTCCAGCATCACAGATGCCAGTCTTCAGCCAATTCAATTCACTCCACATGATATCAAGAAATGGCTGAAGACAATGGTACAGCAAAGGCTATGGGCCCTGACAATATTCCAGCACAAAGTACTGAAGACTTGTGTCCTGGAACTTACCACACCCCTAGCCAAGCTGTTCCAGTACAGTGACAACACTGACAATATGGAAAATTGCCCAGGTACGTCCTGTACACAAAGAGCAGAACGAATCCAACCCAGCCAATTACTGCCACATCAGTCTACTCTCGATCATCAGTAAAGTGATTGAAGGGAACATCAAATGTTATCAAACGGAACTTGCTTAGCAATAACCTGCTCGCTGACGGCCAGTTTGGGTTCCGCCAAGGCCGCTCAGCTCCTGACCTTATTACAACCTTGGTTCAAGCATGGTCAAAAGAGCTGAACTCCAGAGGTGAGGTGAGAGTCACTCCTTGACAAGGCAGCATTTGACCGAGTGTGGTATCAAGGAGCCCAAGCAAAACTGGAGTCAATAGGAATCAGGGGGGAATCTCTCGGTTGATTAGAGTCATACCTGGCACAAGGAAAGATTGTTGTGATTGCTGGAGGTCAATCATCTCAGTTCCAGGATATTACTGCAGGAGTTCCTCAGGGTAGTGTCCTCAGCCAAACCATCTTCAGCTGCTTCATCAATGAACTTCCTTTCATCATATGGTCAGAAGTGGGGATGTTCATTGATGATTACACAATGTTCAGCACCATTCGTGACTCCTCAGATACTGAAGCAGTCCATGTCCAAATGCAGCACTCCTCGACAATAACCAGGCTTGGGCTGACAAGTAACATTCGCACCACACAAGTGCCAGGCAATGCCCAAATCTAACCAAGAGAGAATCTAACCATTTCCCCTTGACTTTCAATGAGATTTTAATCACTGAATTCCCCACTGTCAACACCCAGGGGGTTACCATTAACCAGAACCTGAACTGGACTCACCATATAAAAACTGTGGCTACAAGAGCAGGTCAGAGGTTAGGAATCCTGTGATGAGTAACTCACCTCCTGACTCCCCAAAGCCTGTCCACCATCTACAAGGCATAAGTCCAGAGTGTAATGGAATACTCCTCACTTGCCTGGATGAGTGCAGCTCCCACAACACTTTAAGAAGCTGGATACCGTCCAGAGCAAAGCAGCCCGCTTGATTGGCACCACATCCACAAACATTCACGCCCTCCACCACTGACACACAAGATACGCTGCAGCAACTCACCAAACCTCCTTAGACAGCACTTCCCAAATCCACGACCGCTACCATCTAGAAGGACACAGGCAGCGGACCCATGAGAACACCACCAACTAGAAGTTCCCCTCTAAGCCACTCACCATCCTGACTTGGAAATGTATCGCCGTTCCTTCACTGTCGCTGGGTCAAAATCCTGGAACTCCCTTCCTAACAGCACTGTGGGCACCTACGCCACATGGACTGCAGCGGTTCAAGAAGGCAGCTCAGCACCACCTTCTCAAAGGCATTTAGGGATGGGCAATAAATGCTGGTCTAGCCAGCCACACTGGCATTCCATGAATGAACCAAAAAAAATTGAATGATGTGCTCAAGAAACTGTTTCTGGACTGTGGCTTAAACCTATAACTTTGTAACTTGGAGATGAGGGTATCTTCCACTGAGCCAAAGCTGGTGGGTATCTTTTCAATTGTGCCTTTAACATTTTGCCTGGCTTCTCCCCTCGTTCTGCCTGCTGTCCACCATACTCCAAGCATCTTGAAAAGTTTTGTTATAGAAAGGCACTATACAAGTAAAAGTTATTGATATGAGGAGAATTCTCAGAATTCCTAGAAAGTAATTTTAGGAAGGAATTTCCCTTCAGCACTCAAACTTTCTAATTTAAGTTTATATAAAGATATATTTATACTTAATATACCAGAAAACTATACATTATATAAATTAGAGTTAGTATATAATTAGGGAGTCCAGGACTGACCTGAGTCTCCAGGAATTCAAGATCAATCTCCAGGACAACGATGTGCATAACCCTGGAGAAAAATCAAAACATTGTTTTTTTTGTCATTTTCTTTGAACATTTTCAATTATTGGATGGAAATATTGAAAATGTGGGGGTGGGGAGGGAAATGTCTGTTTGGCTGACAGTCAAGCAAAATTCAATTGGATCATGAATCTTTTTGTTTCCAGTTGGACTAGGAAGGCAGTGCGCCACAGTGGATCTGTTGGCTGGCTAATGGATGGACCATGGGGGGCAAGTTATGTGATGGAAACTCCAGGAATCCATTTAATCATAGTTGGCAACCCTATATACAATTACATATAGGGTGTAGGCTGAACTGCAAAGTTGCCTAACTTTTATATGTGGTAATTTATTTGGCGTCCATAAAGAACAAAACAGCATCCAAAGTAGTTGAATGGTGTTGTGAAGAATTCTGCACGGATATCTGCCGATTTCAATCTTAGTCAATTCCCTAAAGAAGGTTCCTTTAAGAAAGAGGGCTGCCACTTTAAGAGGGACGTAAGCCTTCGTCACGTGTCGCGATGCCCGCTTTCACTCGCGCCCATTTCACGCCACAATAGCGCGTTGACGTTAGTAGACGCGGCTGGCGTGACGTCAGGACGCCGCAGTTCTGAATGACATCACCCCCTTGGTGCCTGCTCCAGCTGAGAGTGGAGAGAGGCTGAGAGCAGGGAGAGTCTGCAAGCAGCAGCAGCAACAGCAACACACACAATCACACTGGAATTACACTACTCTGCAAAAAGGGATTATTCACCAGGAAAATGTAAAGGAAAAGCAGCAACATTTCACTAGGTAAATGCTTTATTCTCTCTTTTTCTCCCATTTCAATGCTTTGATTGTGTGTGGGGGGAGTTGTGTGAGGGAGGGCATTTAAATTCCTTTGTATTCCTGCTGTGATGGGTTTTTGCACTTGATTTCTTGCAAGGGTTTTTGTGTGTTGCAGCGAGTGGGAGAGGAGACTGCAATGCCCTGCTCTGGAAATGCTCTACTTTGAATTTGTACTGAAGCAAAGGAGCTTTTGCTGGCTTACTTTTGCCTTTTTGAAGGGAAAACAATTCTTGCACAGAGTGAATAGGACGTGTGGGTATAGATTTGTCCTACAGCACTCCAGAGGTGATACACCAGGCAGATGTAGAAATTCCGTGTGTGTGTAGAGATGAGGAAAGAAAGGAGCAGCAGCCAGGCAGGGTGTGAGTGAGGGGTTTAAATGGGCATGGACGCAGTGCATCTGACTGGGTAGGAGTATGGAAAGCATGAAAGGAATCGCCCGTTGGGTTAAGAAGGTGAGCTCAGAACTGTGGATAGGACAGGACACTTCACAGAGGGAATGGGAGGTTGTGGAAGCGGTGGGGGGGGGGGGGGGGGGGGGGGGGGCGGCGTGGGGGCCGGGTGGGGGGGCCGGGGGGGGGGGGGGGGGGGGGGGCCTGGTAAGAACAATACTGTTTGAGGGAAGAAGAAAGATGTTATTGGTGGTCAGAATAGTATTTCCAAATCTAGCCCTTAAAGATTTTGTACAGAGAATCAAAGGCTTGTTTCCTATAACTGGATTGTTCAGGGACTCAACATTAATAAAATGTTTGCATGTTCTATGCTGGGTTGATTTTGATTAAATATTTGGAAACTATTGATCTGTTTGTTAACGTTTACTTTGCAAAGCTCCATTGCTTCCTCAATGATGCGTAAATATTTTAGATATTGGGATGGACAGGGAGCCTTCAGTCTGCAAGTTGTCTTTATGGACCCACATTACCTATTGATGGATTCTGCAGGATGCATGTTGCAAATGGATGGAGTTTTTTTTTAAACACAAAGTGGGGATGTAAGGGCAGGAAATGAGACATGAATGGAGAGTGGTAATTCTTCCCTGGACAGGTCTAAGACTGGCATTTTTTTAAGAGCAAGCCAAACTCAGTGGAAATAATGTGTACCCCTTCCTGTTAAAACATTTGCTCGGTAAGAATTGCCTTGTGCTGGACGTGACAGCTGATGTATTAACCAGATTGCCTGCAACTCCGCCAAGCTTCATATTTAAGGAAGGGATTGATACAGATCAGATATACACATGGATTGCTGGCTCAATATACATTGCAAGCGATCGCTTCCTTTTACTTTTGGCTAGAGGGGAATTGTCTTAGAGAGAGGAGATGGGGTGTTATTGGATCCGTTCTGTTGCAACTGAACCTTCCCTTGTCTTTTATTGTATTTAGTTAGTGTCGGAGCAAAAATAGACTTGAAAAATCGCCTTCATTGACCTCTTTATATGGGAGATCAATGTCTTGGCTTGCCTTCATTGAGGAAAGATATGTAAAAGAATAAACATCACTTAAATAGATGTGTTTGTTTTCATAGGGTATGCCAGTATTATTGTGCCATAACAAAGGTTTATCAATAATAACTCTATTATTTCAAAAAAATAAAGATTAAAGTCTCTTCCCCTGAAAGATGATTTAATGTTAAAATCTGTCTGCAAATTATTGGAGGAATTTGATTAATATTGATTTTCTCTCTCCCTCAAATTGTAGAGCTACGAAAATGAGCAAAGGTTTAGCATTCATTATTGTAATTGTGATTCTCGAGACTTCAATGTTCTCATTTTTCCTCCCTCTCTCCTCTCTTTCCTCCTCCCCTGGTCTGGGTGAGACTAATTAGTTTAAACAGACAATGATTAACCCTTGATGTTCTGACAGTTTCCTCGCAACTTCTGCTTTAGCTTCATAAACAGTGTTCAAGAAAGACAAGTATTGTCTGAGAAATTCAGAGACCTCAGGGAACACTCGTCCCCCTCCCAACCCCCCGACTTCACACAGGCAACCACAAGGGAATTCATGTATGGACTTTCCCAGCCAAAAAAAAATTTTGGTGCAAGGAGCTTGTCAATGGCTATTCCTGGAGATTTAACATTGACTTGTGCTGTGTGGGGAGTGAACAATGTTCTGTTGTATTAGTGACAGTCACTAGCTTTTTGGTAAGCAGTAATTTCTGATAACAGCAATTGATCTGGTGGTGTGTCTGTGTGTTTTTCCGGGGATGAAGTTACTAATTATTTTAATTGATTGTTAGTGAAGTAGATTTTTCATTACTGTCCTGTTTTTTTTTGTCCGTGTCTCATTGCTGTTCACTCTAGCAGGAGCAAAGAGCGCTGTGAGGGTTATAGAGTGAAATCTTCTGACTGGTCAATGCCAGGCGAATAGTTGCTCTTTATCCAGGTGTCTGTGTTGGGCAGATGTAGTGCCCCTCTGTGGCTGAGTGGATGTTTTATTTCAGAAGGGGTGCTGAGAGGATATTGGAAAGGTTGAATCTTCCTCCGTTAAGAAGAGCTCGTCAGGTCAGTTCGATTGACGTCACCATCAGTAGCGAGGAGTCGCCCTGCGCCACTCATTAAGCCCATTTCAGATTGGAATGGCATTTTAGAAAGACTTTGTTTCAGCTTTCAGTCAAATCACCATTCTTGCATCATTGTGTGCCACTGTCTTTGGGTCCAGGCCTGGCGAGGTGTCCAGCAGGGTGCCATGCCTGATGGTGGTGCCCGTTTAAAGAGGGTACCAGTTGATGGCTGCGTACTGCATCTTGAAAATTGGAATTGTCATCCAAAGTCGAAACCACATTTATTGTAATGGGTGTTAGATAAGATGGAGACTGCCATAGAAATGGGCAAAAGGATCTAGCGCTATTGTCAATTGACAATGAAGCCCAGTCCTGTTTTATCAGTCTCTCTTTTGAGTGATATGTTAAATCAAGGTGCTGTCTGTCTTCTCAGATGAATGTGAAAGATCTCCTTGCACTATTTGAAGATGAAAAGGGCAGCCTTCCCCAGTATTCTGACCAATATGTATCCCTCAACCAGCAACACAAAAACAGATCATCTGGTCGTTATCACTTTGCTGTCGGTGAGAGTTTGCTGTGTGCAAATTGGCTGCTGCTTTTCTACATTATAGGGGTGGCTGCAGTTGATAAAATACTTCATTGGCTGTGGGACATTCTGAGGATATGAAAGGTGCTATAAAAATGCAAGTCTTTTTTTTTACAAAGCCTAGCACTGTTTTATAAGTCTACCACAAATAAATTGACACCTTTACACCTAGCAGAAACTCTTCTGCTTACTGGGAAACCCGAGGGCTGATTTCTGCCCCCCGTCTATGCTTAGGGGAAGAAAAAAGTTCCTCACCCACACTCTACGGGTCTCACCTGACTAATTTATTAAGCCTACCTCCTAATGCTGATAAGACTCTTTTTAAACTGGATTTTCAGATCTGGCGTGTTTGTCCTGGGAGGGATGGGGGTCGGAGGTGGGTGACGACAGGGTGGCTGCTGTGGGCTGTGTTTGGGCACATGCACCAAGAGCCAGTGGTGCCAGCTGAGTTGGTATAAAAACAGCTTCACGGTGCCCAATGGCACCAGAGGGTGCCCGCTGCCTGTGACTCGTGGTATCACAACCCAGCAAGGAATCAGTATCTCTGGAAGAGAAGATAGCAAGAGAGAAAACTGGAGAGAAAGAACTTGTATTGGGGGGCACGCAGGGGGTGTAGGGAGTGGGGGAGAGAGAGGATTATGTTCACATCCTGCTGCTTTCTCTCAGGGAATAACTGATGTTTGGCAGAATCACACTGTGGTGTATATGCAAATCTCTGGGGAAGGTGAGATGAGGGCGAGGGGACCCCCATCATTCATGGGAAAGACTTGTCGCCTGAAGTGACAGGCAGGACACCAAGAGCTGGGACTGATTCACCAGCAGCCACAGGGAACGGGGTTTGTGCTATAGGCTCCCAGCACACTAGCACCTTGTGGACCCTTGGCGAAGTGTGACTCTCGGCTTAATACACCCGCTGGTGATTCTGCGGAGCAGCCTATTGGCTTTGGTTTTGGTCGCGCTGGTCGAATTGAGAAGCAGCGGGTAGTAGTAAGTCACTGTCGGGAATGAAATTAAGCCTTTAAAATAAACTTCGTTGTCACCGGGTTTATTTAATTCGGAAGTTGCTACCAATCAGCTAAAGCACAAACGGCATCTACTCCAATGCTGCGCTCATACTGCTGTCTCACCGGCTAACGGACCTGGAATTGTTGCGTTTTTCAGCAGGGTTGCAACATCTGTTGTCACACACAATATAGGCTTTGGGAGAACGGGATCCCAGAGCTATTTAACTGCTCAGTATTATCCCTTCACTGTTCCTTATGTAGCCTTTTTCCTTTTAATACACATGGCTTCCAACAATTGTGTCCGACCCAGTGCCTTTAACCTGATATTACATCCCGCTTGGAAGAGGCCAGGCTAACACTGGGTGATATGAGGAGAGTTGGACGGTCTATGAAAGTCAGAGAGCGATGTATGAAGGCGGAGAACTTCAATCGGGGGAGTGCCAGAGTGAGCGAGGGGCCGGGAATATTACACATAGGAGACTAGAATTGGAAACCTGAAAGCATCAGGCTGAGATGAAGGTTCCCTCACTGCTCCTTACAGCAATAACTTGTTGAGTAAATATTGGATTTTCCCGATCATAAATGGCAATTTCAGCATGTTGAGTGTTTTTCTTTACAGGGTGCAGTTTCGTTGACTGCCACCGGGTGTCTTTAGCACTCTGTAAAAGTGTGAGATGGTAAATTACATTTAGTGTCACCTAGTGGCAAAGAGGTTGGGAAGCTATTCTGTCTTTTTGGCTCGCGCGTGTCTTTGTGGCTCTGTCGTAGGGCTTTCTGCGCCTGAGGCAGAGAGTTGCGGGTTCAATCTCCACTTCTAGCCTGATTTTTCAGTACAGTGGTGAGGAAATGAGGACATTCATCCAAGACCCTGTATTCTTGTTGAGATGGATGTTATATTAATCATGGGCATTATTTGAAGAGGGTCAGGGAGTTCTTCCAGCGTCTTCGCCAGCATTTTTTCCCACAACACCCCCATAAAGCAAGTAATTAATCAATTGCTGTTCACGGGCTCTCACTCTGCAGAATTGGCTACCCCGTTTGACAGGTCTCCAGCACAGTGATCGGCTTCTCAATTCCCAGCCTCTCATTTAACCCTTTAAAGGCGAAGGGGGTTGATGAAGGCCTGTTGAGCGCAACTGTGAGTACGTTTTAAAAATAACTCATGAGCTTCTGAGGGATCCTGAGAACACAAAAGTGCTTTAGTGCAACCCTAGGGGTGGCCTGTAGCGTTTATTCCTCCTAGCAGAAGTGGAGTGTGAAATCTTTGAAGCAACTGCCCACTTCATTGTGACATTTCTGTTTCCCCCATTCTTCCAACATTCCCCCATCTCCTGAGGACACTGACTCATGAACCATATCCCCTAGATTAGGGACGTTTAGAAAAAGTGAAGGGATGCTATTGCTGCCACGCGCTCTTTATTGCCTAGTGCTGACTTTACAGCGAAATTGTAAGGTATCTTTGCAGTGTCCTTTCAAAAGATTTTATTTTTTTTTTCTGACAGACCCAGCCACATAGCTAGTTAATACTATGTGACCCGCAGGGCTTGATTACATGCAGCACACCTCTGTGTTGAATCAGCCGAACCTTCAGCCTAAATAGGTAAAGTGGGGGTTATAGTTGGGCCTCGGAACTCCTGGGTTAACATGGGAGGGATGGTGAGGATGGGGGACGGGTGTTGGGGGAAATCAGGCGTGTTCTCTCTCACTCCTGATCACAATCGACTAGCCCCAGCTGGGAAGTGCATATGGGTGGTTGTCAAGAGAGGCAGAATTAGAGTGATGCCCTGCATGGTTGAGTAGACAATTGACATTCAGTGTGTAAACTCACAACTGAAAAAAAATGTCCATTTGGGCCAGTAAATTTGTGGGGGGTGGCTAGTGCCCATGCAATTCACCAAGGCTCCTTCGACAGCACCTTCCAAACCCACAACCAATACCATCTAGAAGGACAAGGGCAGAGATAGATGGGAACACCACCCCTCTGAGCCATTCACCTTCCTGACCTGGAAATATATTGCCGTTCCTTCACTGTCTCTGGATCAAAATCCTGGAACTCCCTTCCTAACAGCACTGTGGGTGTACCTACACCACATAGATTGCAATGGTTCAAGAAGGCAGCTCACCACCACCTTCTAAAGGGCAATTAGGGATGGACAAAGCCCATTAGTGAAGGATTAGCGAAGCCCACATCCTACGAATGAATAAAAAAAAAGTTGTACCCTGACATTAGTTAACACCTTCAGGTGGTGATGGATTGAAGATAGAGTTTTCTTTGACTATTTCACTGTGGAATTGTAATGTGGCTCTGTACCCTTAAGAAGGTGTGCATCTTTTCCTCTGATTTAAAAGCTATTTTTTGTAATCCTATGATTTTTGAATCTTTCCATAACATTACAGTGGTGTCTGTGGTGATGGGAGTGCAGGGTGTTTGGCCCATTGGCTGCTCTGTGGCTACTGAACAGGGCATTGACTTAGCGATACGCAGAGAATGCTTATGGCAATGCTCATTAACTGGGTGGGTGATCCATTCACTGTAAGGGAGGCAGCACAAGGCCAGTCACTGAAACAAAGAGCCCTCTGCTTCCCTCATTCATACCCTCCCCAGGTCTCCAACAGAGTGATCAGCTTCTCAATTCCCAGCCTCTAATTTAACCCTTCAAAGGTGGAAGGGGTTGATGAAGGCCTTTTGAATTCAAGTAACGTAATATGCCTTTTACTCCACCCCTACCCTGTTATGGAATTCCGTGGGAGTAAAACAGTTTAAAATTAGTTTCAGTTGTCTGACAGTTCCAAGGTGTCAGTTAACCTTTGGTATCTCACCTGAGGGGCCCCAGTGTTAATGATTGAGCCCGGATGCATTGTTGGCAGCTATTCCACAGCAACGATCCTTTGCAGCTGAGCCCAAGCCTGTTTTCGTTCAATGTTTAGAGGTGGGTCAACTTTACCAAAAGACCATGAGTAGAAAGTCTATTTAGTGGTTGTCCCTCTTTGCACCTCACTTCCGACCCAAATCAAGCTGGTTGTGGCACCCCTATAGCTACTTGGCCTAATATCAGCTAATTCAACAACCTTTCTTCATGCTTCCCTGGTGACTGTTAGAGCCGTTGAACAATACATCACAGAAGGAAGCCAATTGGCCTATGATCCATGTGTTGGCTTGGTAGAGTTAGCCAATTAGTCCCACTCATGACCTATATCCCCTCAAATTTTTCCCCTTCAAATGTTTATCAAATTCATTTTTAAATGTTACAATTGAATCTGCTTCCACCATCCTTTCAGGCAGTGAAAGATCTTTTCCGCATCTGTTGCATCTGTTCTGATGATGCCACTTTCCAAAACAATTCTTCTGACATGTCTTCCTTCTTCCTGAACTGAGTTTTTCCACCCACGGTGGTTGACAGGGTCCTCAACCGTGTCCAGCCCATCTCCTGTGCATCCACCCTCACACCTTCCTCTCCCTCACAGAACCATGATAGAGACCCCCTTGTCCTCACTTATCACCCCAGCAGCCACCACATTCAAAGGATCATCCTCCACAATTTCCGCCAACTCCAGCATGATGCCACCACCAAATACATCTTCCCTTCACCCCTCCCCCATTGGCATTCAGTAGAGACCGTTCCCTCTGGGTCACCCTGGTCCACTCCTCCATCAGCCCTGCCATGGCACCTTCTCATGCAACGGCAGAAGGTGCAACACCTGTCCCTTTACTCTCCCCCGCCTTCCCCCCCCCCCCCCCCCCCCCCCCCCCACCCCCGCCCCCCCCACACCCCCACACCCCTCCTCACCGTCCAAGGGCCCAAACACTCCTTTCAAGTGAAGCAGCACTTCACTTGCACTTCCCTCAATTTAGTCTACTGCATTCAGTAGGTCTACTGCATTCAGTAGAGGTCTCCTCTACATTGGAGAGACCAAATGCAGACTGGGTGACCGTTTTGTGGAACACCTTCATTCAGTCCGCAAGCATTACCCAGACCTCCCTGTCGCTTGCCATTTCAACACTCCACCCTGCTCTCGTGCCCACGTGTCCGTCCTTGGCCTGTTGCGATGTTCCAGTGAAGCTCAACGCAAACTGGAGGAACAGCACCTCATCTTCCGACTAGGCACTTTACAGCCTTCCGGACTTAACATTGAGTTCAACAACTTCAGATATGAACTCTCTCCTCCATCCTCACCCCCGTTTTGATCCCTTTTATTCTAATAATAATTATTTTTTATATATATATTTTTCTTTTCCCACCCACTTCTATTATTATTTTAAAAATTTATTTCCATCCATTGTTTTATCTCCACCTTTTAGCCTGTTTCGATCCCTTCCCCCCACCCCACCCCTACTAGGGCCATCTGTCACTTGCTCATCCTGCTTTCTACCCTTAATGTCACCATTAGCACATCCTCTAGCTAATATCACCACTGTCAACACCCCTTTGACCTTTTATTTATGACATCTTTGGCAATCTCTTTTTTACCTCCATCTATCACTGGCCCTCTATCTAGCTCCACCTGTCCCACCCCCCTCTAACAGCTCATATTTCACCACATTTCTATTTCCCTTTAGTTCTGATGAAGAGTCGTATGGACTCGAAACGTTAACTCTGTCTTCCTCTCCACAGATGCTGTCAGACCTGCTAAGTTTTTCCACCATTTTTTGTTTTTGTTTCAGATTTCCAGCATCCACAGTATTTTGCTTTCATCACAACAACATGTTTTAAAACTATTTCCTCATGTTGCCTCTGGCTCTATTGTCAAGCACCCTTAAATCTGGTTATCAACCCTTCACTGGTTGGAAATAGTTTATCCTCATTTTACTCTATCAAAACTCTTCATGATTTTGAATACCTCTCTCAAATCTCTTCTTAACTCTTTCTGTTCGGAAGAGAACAGCCCCAGCTTCTTCAGTGTCTGCAAGTAATTGAACTTCATAAGCTCATAAGGAATAGGAGCAGGAGTCAGCCATTTGGCCCATCGAGCTTGCTTCGCCATTTGATAAGATCGTGGCTGGTCTGATTGTGGCCTCAACTCCACTTCGCTGCCTGACACCCATTACCCTTGACTCCCTTGTCGATCAGAAATCGGTCTAACTCAGTCTTGAATGTATTCAATGACCTAGCCACCACTGCTCTCTGGGGAAGAGAATTCGAAAGACTCACGACCCAAAAAGAAGAAATTCTTCCGCGACCCTGTCTTAAATGGGAGACCCCTCATTTTAAAACTGTGACCTTTGGTTTTAGATTCCTTCATGAGAGGAAACATCCTCCCAGCACCCACCTTGTCAACCCTCTCAGAATTTTATATGTTTTCAGTAAGATTACCTCTCATTCATGAGTATAGGCCTAACCTGCTCAAACGTTCCTCATTCGACCATCCCTTTATCGCAGGAATCAGCTTAGTGAACTTTCTTTGAGCTAGTTCCAATGCAAGTATATCCCTCCTTAAGTAAGGAGAGCAAAACTGTACAGAGTACTGTAGGTGCGGTTTCACCAACGTCCAGTACAACTGTAGACTTCCCTATTTTTATACTCCTCCCCTCTTGTAATAAATGTCAACATTCCACTTGCCCTCCTAATTACTTGCTGTACCTGCATTCTAGCTTCTTGTGGTTCGTGTACTAGACATCCAGATCCCTCTGTATTACAGAATTCTGCAGACTCCATTTAAATAATATTCAACTTTTCTAGTCTTCCTGTTAAAGTGGACAACCTCACATTATAATCAATTTGCCAATTTTTTGCACTTTCACTTATCCTTTGCACACTCTTTGTATCATCCTCACAACCTACTTTCCTACCTATCTTTGTGTCCTCAGCCAATTTGACTATAGTACAGTCAGTCCCTTCATCCAAATCATTAATATAGTTCATAAATAGTTGAGGCCCCAGTGCTGATCCCTGAGGCGCTCCACTTGTTAGTTTGCCAAGCTGAAAATGACCCATTTATCCCGACTCTCTGTTTCTTGATCATTAGCCAATCATCACTCTATGCTAATATACCACCCCCAAAGCCATGAGCTCTTATCTTGTGCAGTAACCTTTTCTATGGCACTTTATCAAATGTCAGTTGGAAATCCAAATATGCTACATCTCCTGGTTCCCCTTTATCCATTCTGTTTGTTACATCTTCAAAGAACACAAGAAATCTGAGCAGGGGTGGACCACATAGCCCTTTGAGCCTGCTCCACCGTTCAGTACGATTATGGCTGATCCTGAGCTTCAACTCCACTTTCTTCTCCGTTCCCCATATCTCTTGATTCCCTGAGAGATACAAAATCTATCTATCCCAGCCTTAAATGTATTCAATGACACAACCACAACCCTCTGGGATAGAGAATTCCAAAGATTCACAACCTTTGAATGTTACTTGTCACTTGTCAACCCAAGCCTGGATATTGTCCAAGTCTTGCTGCATTTGGACATGGACTGTTTTAGTATCTGAGGAGTTGCAAATGGTGCTGACCATTGTGCAATCATCAGTGAATATCCCCATTTCTGATCTTAGGGTGGAAGGAAGATCATTGATGAAGCAGCTGAAGATGGTTGGGCCGAGGACACTACCTTGAGGAACTCCTGAAGTGATGTCCTGGAATAGAGATGATTGACGTCCAACAACCACAACCATCTTCCTTTGTGCTAGGTATGACTCCAACCAGCGGAGAGTTTATCCCCTGATTCCCATTGACTCCAGTTTTGCTAGGGCGCCTTGATGCCACACTCAGTGAAATGCGGCCTTGATGTCAAGGGCAGTCACTCTCACCTCACCTCTGGAGTTCAGCTCTTTTGCCCATGTTAGAACCAAGGCTATAATAAGGGCAGAAGCTGAGTGGCCCTGGCGGAACCCAAACTGTGCGTCAGTGAGCAGGTTGTTGCTAAGCAAGTGCCACTTGATAGCACTGTTGATGGCTCCTTCCATCACTTTACTGATGGGGTGGTAATTGGCTTGGTTGGATTTGTCCTGCTTTTTGTGTACAGGACATACCTGTGAAATTTTTCACATTATTGGGTTGATACCAGTGTCGTAACTGTACTGGAACAGCTTGGTCAGGGGTGCCCAAGTTCTGGAGTACAAGTCTTCAGTACTATTGCTGGAATATTGTCAGAGCTCATAGCCTTTGTATTATCCAGTGCCTTCAGCTGTTTCTTGATATCACACTGAGTGAATCAAATTGGCTGAAGACTGGCATCTGTGCAGACCAAAACTGCACGTAGTACTCCAGATGTGGTCACACCAAAACCCTGTACAACTGTAGCAAGACTTCTTTATTCCTGTACTCCAATCCCCTTGCAATAAAGGCCAACATGCCATCTGCCTTCCTAATTGCTTGCTGTACCTGTATGTTAACTTTTTGCATGCCTTGTATGAGCACACCCAAGTCTTTTCGATCATCAACACTTACAAGTTTCTCACCTTTTAAAAAATATTCAGATTTTCCATTCTTTCAACCAAAGTGAATAACCCTACACTTCCCTATATTATAATCCTGTGTAGGGAAGCCTAATAAATTTGTCAGCAATGATTTCCCTTTCACTAAACCACATTGACTCTGCCTGATTGTATGACGATTTCATAAATGTCCTGCTTGGGATTTTTGTAGTGCAGTGGGTAGTGTCCCTGCCTCTGAGCCAGAAGCTCAGGTTCAAGTGCCATTCCAGGGCTTCTTGGCCAAGAAAGGTGCATTCATGACACAGACAAACAGGTTGATTATCATCTTGTAAATCCTTCTAACATATGTCAATGACAGAGGAAAAGGGAGGAGAGCCATGTGATGGAAAGAAAGTGGAGCCTTTACCATCATTATTCATAGGTCCAGGCTACAACATTCATGTAAAGATGTATGTTGCCGCAGCAACTCTGATGTCTTGGGAGGCCGGTTGGCTTTGTTGGCTGGACAGCTAGTGTGTATCGGATTGATGCTAACAGCATGGGTTTCGATCCCTGTTCCGGTTTGGGTATCTGCCTCCTTGTCCTAACTGTGATGGAGATCTTGGCACTGTGGGCTGGGCTTGCCTTCAGGCAGAGAACTGAAGAAGAAGAAATATCCTGCTGCTGTCTCCTTAATAATGGATTTTAGCATGTTGCCAATGACAAATGTTAGACTAATTGGCCTATAGTATCCTGCTTTGTGTGTCTCTCCTTTCTTGAATAGTACTGTTACATTTGGGCTTTTACAACCAGTGCATTTCCAGTCTCTGCAACCACTTTTAAGACTCTAGACACTGAGAAAAGGGGTGTATTTACCCACTGAGCCAGCAGGATAGTTAAGGGCAGAGCCTATCATTGCGGCTTTCTAGATATTTTTAGTAGTCAGGGAACAGAACTTCCTTTAATCATTTCTGTGTAATTTTAACAATGGATTAATCTCTCACCTTGAGGTTACTGCTGGGCTGTAGAGGTAGGGAAGGTCCTAGGGTGGATGTCGGGCCCTTGTTGCATTACCTGAGCTCAGTCAGTGTGGAGGTAAATGTAGTCCACATTGACCCCCGTGCTCTGGATTAAGGATGAGAGAGTTGCTTCTCAGTAACCATTGCCGGAATGAAAAGGGCAAAGTGCTGGAAACACTCCACAAATCAGGCAACATCAGTAGAGAAAAGACAGCAGTTCACATTTCACATGTGGACCCCTTTTCAACATTGGAAGAAATTATAGATGAAACAAATAGACTTGCATGTATGTAGCACCTTTAAGGACATCCCAAAGTGCATTGAGCCAATGATATACTTTTGAGGTGAACCCGCTATTGTAATGTAGGAATCGTGACAGTCAAGTTATGCATAACAAGATCCCAAAAAAACCCGGAAACGTGGTAACGACCAGACCATCTGTCATTAGGTATTGGTTGAGGGATAAATATTGGCCAAGACAACTGAGAGAAATTCCCTGTTCTTCCATGGGATATTTTACAGTCAACTTACAGGGCAGCCAGGATTTCAATTTACCATCTCGTTTGAAAGATGTCACCTCCAAAACTCCCTCCATACCGCATTGGAGTGCAGCCTAGACTATGTGCCCAACTCTCTAGAGTGGGACTTGAGCTAATGCCCTCTGACTCTGAGGTGAGCATGCTACGTACCATGACTGAGACCTACTCCATTTCATTAGGACTTAAAATCCCATCCATGTTTTCATTTCTCTTGTGTGCTTTTAAGAGGTGGTGTCATCAACTGGAAGAGTTTGCAGTGAAGAGCACAACTAGGAAGAGGTGAAGGAAGGTGACCCTGTAACTGAGTGTGCATTACAGATATCACAGTAGAACACTATTAACATATGAAATGACTGAAGCTGTCGAGAACCATTTGAGGTTAATTTTAGTCTAGTGATTTATGGTGACGTATAATATTGTGGCCATTACAGTACATTGTAGTACATTTTTTTCTCTAACAAAGCTTTTAACCTATGTATACCATTAAAGTTGAACAGCTGAAGTGGGTGTTGTGTATTTAAAAGGAAATCTTCTCTGCTTGGGGAACTACGGAGTAGTTCTGATCATTGTAAATCAGGGAGTTAGTTTATCCTCAGTTAATTTTCCAATGTTGATGAATTTATTTTGATTCTGTCGGGTACTCCAGGATTACTATAGGATGTTGCCTTTCGGACAGGTCAATGACAATCTGTTACTAGAAAGAAATGAAAGATTGCATTTCAAAACCTCTAGACGTCCCAAAGCATTTTGCAACCAATGAGGTACTGTTGAATTGTAGTCATTTGTAATGTAGGAAAGGTGGCAGGCAATCTGTACACAGCTAGATCCTGCAAACAGCAATGTGTTAATGACCAGATAATCTGTTTTTTAATGATATTAATGGAGGGATAAATATTGGCAAAAACACCACAAATAAATCCCCTGCTCTTCTCCAAATAGTCTGATGGGATCATTTATGTCCATCTCAAAAAGCAGACAGGACCTCAGTTTAAAGTCTCATCTGAAAGCACCTCCAACAGTGCAGCCGTCCCTCAGTACTATGTTGGGAATGACAAGCTACGTTCTGTGCTCAAGTCCCTGGAGTGGGGCTTGAACCCATGACTCAAGAGGTGAGGATGCAACCAACTGGAGCATGGGTGGTGCAATGGAAATAGTCATGATGGTTTCAGCCCCTGGCACTCTAGTGGCTTTAACCCTCTGCGTGGGTCTCAGGCTGGGCGGCAGAGGGGTCCGCATTTTTTAAGCCCCCAGTGACAGAACCCAGGCTCAGTGTGTGGCAGTGCTATGATTTCAGGAGCTGACCCTGCTGCACTGAGTTTCAGTAGGGCAGTTCAGCACACAACTTTCCTTCCATTCTTGAGCACTCGGGCGTGCTACTTCAACCTCCAATTTAAACAAAAAACACCTCACCGTCCCTGATTTGTCACTGAGAATTACTGGGGTAACTGAGGAGTTGGCAGGCAGCAAGCAGGAACTTGAAAAGTCTGAAGGTTGTCTGAGGAAGGGATAACTGAGGGAGGAAGGAGGTTATGCCATGCTGGCACCAGGATTGGATAAACCACTGAGTTGAGTTGGCTCCAACTTGCATCATTGATTGGGGCATTGCTGTATTAGAAAGGTCAGACTGGGTCCTCCTTCAGGGCTTATTCGACCCATCCTCTCTGCTGCTAAAGAAGCAATAAAGATGATGGGAGCTACATTCGGTTCAGCAATCATTTAGTGTGGGTATTGGCTGCTGGGGATGATGTTTTGAATGCTTCCCCATTGTCACAGCTAGGCTACATTCTCTACATCAAAAACAGAAAAAGCTGGAAAAACTCAGGTCTAACAGTATCTGTGGATAGAAAGACAAAGTTAACGTTCTGAGTCAGTATGACACTTCAGAGCTAAAGCGAGCTCTCTTTAGCTCTGTGCAAGAGTCATGTGGACTCGAAATGTTAACTGTCTTTCTCTCCACAGATGCTGTTAGACCTGCTGAGTTTTTCCAGCATTTTCTGTTTTTGTTTCAGATTTTCAGCATCCACAGTATTTTGCTTTTATATTCTCTACATCATTGCCTCGGTCTTAAGTAAATGTGTTTTTACATGCAGCATCAGTACAGAGTTGCTACTTAGTGCCCTTGCCAAGCCATTCTGCAAATGTGTCTCAGTTAGTAGCACTCTTGTTTCTGAGTCAGAGGTTATGGGTTCATTCTTCTGACAATTTACAGTTTGCACATATGTAATCCAGGCTGACCCACTCATGCTGCACCATTGGAGGTGCTGACTTTCAGGGGAGATGTTAAACTCCTCTCAGGTGGATATAAAAGCCCCCTTGGCAATATTTTGAAGATTTCTCGCTGATGTCCCAGCCAATATTTACTCCTTAACTAACCATTGTCTGGTCATTATCACATATAATTGCAGATCAGTTATCACAGAAGGAGGCCCATTAGGTCTAAACCATCTCTTTCAAAGGACAATGCAGTTCATCCCACTAACCCCCACTCCCCTCCCCCCGTTTCTCCAGATCCCTATGATTTTATTTTCCTTCAAGTTTTTATCCAGTTCCTTTTTGAAGAGTGCTATTGAATCTGAATTCACCATCCTATCAGGAAGTGCATTCCAAATTCTAATCACTCGTGTGAAAAAAGATTTCTCCATGTTACCTCTGGTTCTTTTGCCAATCACTTTAAATCTGTGCCCTCTGGTATTGACCTTCCAACCATTGGGAATGGTTTCTCCTTATTTCCTCCTCCAGGTACCATCTCCTAAGAGGGCATTGGCAACCATGGACTTCAATTGGATTGGTCCATGGTTATGCTTGGCAAAGTACTGCAGTGGTTTGCAATTGCGTTCCGCAGTATAGCTGACCAGGAAACCCACCCACTCTTACCGCCTGCCATTGGAAGGATTCACAGGCAGATAATCAACTTGCTTGACCACATTATGAACTCACCTTCCTTAGCCATCAAGTCCTGAAGTGGGACTTGAACCCAGAGGTAGGGGTACACTGTCTCTGCGCCGCAGGACCTTGTGTTTGCCCTTATTTACTCTATCTAAACCCTTCATGATTTTAAACCCCTTTATCAAATTGCTGGTTGTGAGAGCTTATTGTGCATAAATTTGTGTTGTGTTTCCTATATGACAACAGTGACTGCACTTCAAAAGTGCTTAATTGCCTGTAATGTGTTTTGGAACATCCATAGGTTGGGAAATATGATCGATAAATGCAAGCCTGCATATTTCATTCTACACATTTGAAGAGCGGTTTATATTTAGGGGTGATGGGAGAGTGGTATTCAGCCCTCCATGCACTGCACTTCACACCATTTATTTTACCTGCAGCAGCTGCCATTGGATGTCAGGGAGCAGCGATTCCCAGGGAGGCATAGTCTCAGTGCATTTTGCAATGCCAAAGAGGCCCAGTGACCGATCAAAATGGGTTTACACTTGCATGGGGAAGAATGGAGGTGGGGTCGAGTATATTTACCTGCCAACAGAACCAAAGAATTTACTGTCTGATGTGCTTTTGCAAAATCTAAAGTTTGAGTCAGTTAGCCCACCCTGGTTGTTGTGACATTGAAGGGAATGATGTATTAAAGGACACAGCTTCTCCCCTCTCCAAATGCAAAGTCAGTTCTTTTCTGCCAGTGGGGTGGTCCTGCACCACACTGCATTGTGCAGTTTATATTTTAACCCGTCATTTTAAATGGAGGGGGGGGTGCCTGGGCTGGGGGGTTGGGGGAGGGGGCAGGCAGTCAGTGAGATGCCAGAATGACATAGGTAGTTTAAATAAACAAGCACAAGGTGTTCCAGCCAAAAGGCACGAGAGAAACACTCTCAGTAATTAAATGGACTGGAGTGAGTCATTCCTTGCACAAAATGACTTCACTGGCGTTGCTTTCATTTCCCTGGTGAGTGGAGAATCTTTCCATTGTCAAAGTTAGCGTGCGTGCATCTCGGTCACCCCAGGGTCCTCTTGATCACCTGGGGATCAGCACAGAGGAAAGAAAGCACAACAGAAATGCTAAAATGACTGGAGTCTCTCTCCCTCAGAAACAAAACTGAGGAAAAAGATGCAAGTCCTTGGCTCTCTTTGGAGGATTGCCCCTTCAGGTAGCAGTGCATCCAGTGGTGCCTGTGTGTATTTGCAGGCACCATGTTGCGTGACTTGGTGTCAAGCAAAGCTACAAAATCACCAATTGTTCCAACAGGAACTATCTGTTTGGCCCATCAAATCTGCACTACTGTTTTTCTCCATTGTGGACCTTGCTTGCTTGCTCCCCAAATTCCTTTAAAATTCCTCATTTATGAGCTAACTTTAAGACTTCATGGAATGAGGTTGCAGCAAACAGTTCTGCATTCTAGGCCTTGGGTGAAGAAACTTTGAGTAACTTTCCTTTTAATGCTTTAATTTAACTCATTTCCCCTTTTATGCTTCTTACCATTGCTTGTTTGATCAAGCGGTTGGTCTACAGAAGGAATGAGCTCAATGAGGTCACTGATGTCTCAAATCCCACCTTTTCTTGAGGTTTTTTTTATTTTTGAAAGTATCCTGTAGTCATAAGGAACAAAACGTTAGGCATGGTTTTTTTGTTTTTAGTCAGGGCATGGCCAAGGTGGGAAAATATCCCACCTCATAGGTCACAACACAGGTGGCGGCTATTCAGCCTGTGGTGTCTGTGCCAAGAACAATTCAGCTAATCCTACTCACCCAGCTTCTCCCCATAGCCCAGCAAAATTTTCTTAAAGCATTCTGGGACAAATCATTTCAAGGAAAATTATCCAGTGCTCTGGTTTTTTTTCTGTACTTCTCAAACTCCATGCAGAAACAAATCCAAATGTGCAAGGATCCAATTGCACAGTGGCTTACTGTGGGCCTCTGTCAGTACCACAGTTAGTTTTTTCATATGTTGCGAGACGGAGAAAAGAGGATGGGGCCTTTCCAAAGTTTTATCAAGGGAAATTATTTCAACAGTGCAGGTCCTCACCATTTAACTGCACTTGGAGTAAATACATCTCCCTGCTACTGTTTATGTGATTTTGTTGTGTATGTAGATGTGGCATCCGTCAGTCTTGCTTTCTCGCCCCATGTGGCATTATCTCCAATGCTGTTTATCTTTCTGTCCATCACCTCTTTGCTGTCTATCTTTCTTTCTCTTTGTATCCATCTTTTTGTGTCTCTCATTTTTCTTCATTTCTCTCACTCTTTTTCTTTCTAGCTCCTTTCCAACACATTCTCTCACTTTTGTTTCTCTCTTCCTCTCTCCTTGGCTGTCTGTTTGCCCCTCTCTCTCGCTCTCTCTCTCTCTCTCCCCCTTTCTTTCTCACACACACAAGTACAGGTTTTTCACTTTACGAGATTGCTTAGTAGAAACGGCCTGTTTTTCCCAGTCCCCCTAATCTTTAGATACCAATTAAAATCGGAAAAGCTGTGTTGATTAGTGACCCCTGAACTCTCAGCAGCCTAGTGTACAGTCATACAGGAGCACAAGACCATTCCCAGCATCGCAGTATGCAGGAGGTATGAATAGGATAGAGCTAAAACTACAGAGGGATCTATCATTGACCAACCTCATTGTTTTCCCATCTGCTGAATCCAGGGGTTTCTTTGTCTTGGAAGCTCCGGAATCTATAATATTCCTGTGCCGGTCAAATATTATGTGAAGAGATCTTGGCCTAGTAACCAACCTGATGGAGTGCAGCGAGTGTCCGGTCTGTGGCTCTAAGGTCACTGGCAATGTGGCCCTATAAGCCCAGGCAACTTAGTCCTGTTTGTGCTTGTATTTCTTACTGGCTTGGCCTTTGAGTTTTGTGGGCTAAAGGCTTGCATTGCTGTAACGCCTGTTATAAGTTGAGGATGTCCCAAAGCACTTTACAACCAAATGCAATTCTCTTTTGAAGTTGTAATCTGGGAACATGGCAGCCAGTTTGCACCACATCAGTGTCCCACAAGCAGTAATGTAATAATGACCAGATAAATACGAGCAATTTTCAATAAATATTTTAGGCACCTAAAATGCCTCCAAACTGACCAGGGTGAGGTCTTAAGCTGAAATGTTGGTTTAGCCTGTGCTTAGCGCAAAACACCATCTTGGTTAAGGGATTGAAACCACCAGCCACCTGGAGGCTTGTTAATAAGATGATTAGATCACAAGAAATAGGAGCAGGAGTACGCTCTTTGGCCCATCGAGCCTGCTTCGACATTCAACAAGAGCGTGGTTGATCTCATTGTGGCCTTAACTCCACTTTCCTGCCTACACCTCCCCACCCCATCATAATCTTTGAATCCCTTGTCAATCAAAAATATCTCTAACTCGACTTGAATATACTCCAGCCTCCACTGCTGTCTTGGGTAGAGAATTCCAAAGATTAAAGACCCACTGAAAAAAAAATTTTCCTCATCTCCATCTTTAATGGGAGACCCTTATTTCTAAACTGTGTCCCCTCATTCTAGATTCGCCAACAAGAGAAAACATCCTCTTAGCATCGACCCTAGAAGCTCCCTCAGAATCTCCTATGCTTCAATAAGGTCAAACCTCATTCTTCTGAACTCCAGGGAGTATAGGCCCAACCTGCTCATTAAACAGCTGATTGCTACTACACCCCTACTAATGCTCGTTAAAGAGGCTACACAACATTTTGGTGGTTAGCACCTCAACAAATGCCCTCTTCCAACATGAACCAGCTGTTTGGAAGTAAGTATGGCATTTATATTGATTTCAGCTGCTGCTTAAAGGAGTACTCACCACTTCATTATCATTGCTGTCAGAGCTGCGAAAAGGGGGCCCTGCAAAACACACCACTAGACTTTCTTTGTCAAGACTTCACCGTGACTCGAGCATTATTTATTCTGGAAATTCTCTGAGGACTTCACCTAAAATGAGTGACTACCGTGCTGCTCCATCTTACTGGACACGAGACAGGAGTCTCCAGGAGAAGGGGAGTGCTTGGTCATTGGCATCTTGCTAGGGCGCCCCCTCGGTCTGGAGGTGGAGTGGGAGAGACGTTTGAAGCCAGGCAGAGCAGCAGCAGCTGCTGAAGGTATCCTCTCATTTTCCCACCCCCCCTCGCGACTCTGCCCTCCCCGGTATGGGATATCCCTCCTCTTCTGGACCGCAAGTGCCACATTCAAGAACATGAATACCTCTTCCCCTGACCCTGAGGCATCTGCAGCATGCTGTGGTAGGCCAGATAGAGCACTGCATACTTTCGGTGAGTGTGAAGTGTTCATCATTACTGCTCTCAAAAAAAATTTACAAATCAACACTTGTGTGCTAAACCTGCAGTTGTCTATTTAACATCTCCTGACATGTGCAAATTATTGGAATGAACAATTAAGACCAAAATTGTGCGCTAAATTCAGACCCTCTAACAGGTGTGTCTTATTAGCACAGCAGTCATTTAGTTTTTTAGTGATGTTGGTGAAAAGATACATATTGACCCCAGGGAACTGCTGTTCCTTGAAATAGTGCTCCGAAATCATTTACATCAAATCAGAATCTGCACCCCCAATACTCGAATCAATGCCTCAGTACTGTACTGGGGGGTCAGACTAGATTTTAGATCAGGCCTCAAGTGGGACCTAATTGGATGGCGAGTATGCAGTCTGGTCACTAATGGGTCAATCCAGGCAATATTGATGCCCATTTGATATTCCTGCTGCAGTGAGGGGTGAGGACCCACATTTGACCCCAATGCCAGTTCGCCATCCCTTGCCCTATGACTCTATTGTAGGAACATGGGTTTGAGCGTAACATGCGGCCCACAAAGACAAAGATTTGGGCATCATTGGCCCAGTTGGTGTAGGGCCAGAAGTGCTCTGATGTTCAACTGCTGGTCAATTCTGATCTTAACCAGTTACCACGAACGTGTAATTATGATATTACAGATTTTCAGGACAACTGTTTTAAAGGTACGTTTCTGTCTTCAAATCTTTACATTGAGTTTAAAAGCCTTTTTTCAAACTGGAAGTCAGGTCAGACAATATGGTACCTTTCTGTGTTAGTTCAAACCCTGTCAGACTCTTATCTCTAGAGCAGGCCTCCATGAGTTATTAAAATGCAAAGGACTCCTCCAGGGATAAACTCAGCAGGTCTGGCAGCATCGGCGGAGAAAAAAAGAGTTGACGTTTCGAGTCCTCATGACCCTTCGACAGAACTTGAGTCAGCAGGTCTGGCAGCATCGGCGGAGAAGAAAAGAGTTGACGTTTCGAGTCCTCATGACCCTTCGACAGAACTTGAGTCACTCAAGTTCTGTCGAAGGGTCATGAGGACTCGAAACGTCAACTCTTTTCTTCTCCGCCGATGCTGCCAGACCTGCTGAGTTGCTCCAGGTAATTCTGTTTTTGTTTTGGATTTCCAGCATCCGCAGTTTTTTTGTTTTTTAACTCCTCCAGGGATGTCCATTGTATCCTATAAAATGTGTGAAAACCCTTTGGCTTCTCAGAGAATAGGAGATAGGAAGAGACTTCAAAGAACCTCAACATAATTAACTTCTTTGCCATGTGGAACAATTCTTCATCAAAATTAACGTAGCAGCCATTTTGTTCTTGGTTTTGATAAAAGCACGGTTGTCCAAAAGCCATGTGTGGAGAACCACCAGGAAGAACTCTGAGACACACCATCAGAGGGTTTTTTCTCTCTGCCACCAGTCAACGAGGAGGTAACCAAAGAGGAAGGTTATCCCGAAGTCAGCTGTTGTTCTGCTGAGAATAGTCCAGGCAATCTTCAAGTATCATAACCACAGAACTAGTGAGGAACAAGAAGCCTTCTCTCGCTCCCAAAACCTTCTTGACTTGCTGAGTCCACTTGGGAAAAAAAAAGGCAAACACTGACTAGTTGACTGCAGCTGCTAAACAGAATCTCAAGTTTCAACCCCTTCACTTCGGAAAGGAGGGATTTGAGAAACGGGGCCGCAACAATACCTCACAGAGATGATTTGAAATCTCATCTTTAAGTATCCTCGTTCCTTTACCTACATTTAGATCTTTGTATCTATATTTTAGTTAATAACTTTATCATTAACTTTCAGCAGTAGTTTCATAATAAGCCATTCTTTAAAGCTTGACTGCTGAGTTATTTTTAAAATGAATCGTTCACAAATTAAAAGAAGGCTACTTATACACACATGCACATTCAGACCACTTTAAGGAAAGATCTTAAACGTGGTCGTGACACAGGAAAGTAGTCAATGACCTAAAATTGTTCCTGAGGCCCCCCTGGGCCTGAAGGTGGGACATCGGTCAGGATGTCCATTTCTGATTACTCGCCCGTGACCCTGCTGGAGATATGCGGAGGTTGGCCCAAGGCAGGCAGGATCTGGTTCAGCTGACATGCTCCTGTGATAGGCTGTGTGTGGTAATGCAGCACACACCACTGATGACTGCTGTCAAACCAGAAGCTTCACCCCTCCAGTAACAATGCAGTGGCGTCAGGGGAGGGGAAGGGAAGACTGGAAGTGGGAAAAATAAAATGAAAAACAAATTAATTTTGGCCAAACCACCCAGAGCATGCTTCCTGCCATTGTTGTCACTGGTGTGAGATCCACACACACGCTGCGATATTTTCTTTGTTGTGTGTTTTTAATTTCCCTTTTGGTCTGTGTAGTCAGGTGAGAGGTGAAAATACTGCAAAATGGAACAATTTTTCCACCTGACACCCAGTATCAGTGTCCTGTATAAATCAGATAAAATTCTGAACTTCCCCCATTGCCATCATATCCCTATCCAACTATGCTGCTGTGACAGCATTTTGAGCCTCAAGCACCTCTCCACATTTTGCTAATGAGCCCCACCACTGTGCAACCTTATGACCTTGAACATGCAATATTTTCATCATCTCTGTTTCCCTCTATTCTCTCGCTGAATACCCATTGTGGCCTGAAAAATCACATAGCTTTAATTACAGCATGAACTACAGAAGAGTCAAATGTGTTGGTATAGTTTGTAGGAGGATAGGGGATAAAGAAAGCCATCACACCGAGAAGGACAAGGCCAGCAGATGTGTGGGAACACCAGCACCTCCAGGTCTCGCACTGTCATCTTTAAAATCTATTTTTCATAGATTGTGGGTGTCACTGGCAAGACCAACATTTGTTGCCCATCCCTAATTGCCCTTGAGCTGAGTGGCTTGCTAGGCCATTTCAGAGGGACAGTTTCATAGCCACCATTACTGGAGTAACTTTATGTTCCAGATTTTATTAATTTTGAATTTAAATTCCCTCAGCTACTATGGTAGGATTTGAACTGGTGTTCCCAGAGCATTAGTCTGGACCTCTGGATTATTAGTCCAGTGACATTACCACTATCTCTTGATTTGAACATATAGCCTGAGAATGCTTTCTGGGATACCCAACCTAAAAACATTATGGGAGTACCTTCATCACATGGGCTGCAGTGTCTCAAGAAGCTTCATCACCATCCCCCTGAGGGCAATTAGGGATGGGCAATAATTGCTACGTTGCCAACAATGCCCATACCCGAGAAATGAATAACTTCCCCAGCACTCCTAGGTTAGGTATACATGATTACAGCAAGTGCCTTGGGCCAAATGCCATAAAGACCACCACGACTCTCTTCCATACCATTTCAGACAGGATTATGGCTGCTGTGAGCAGGATTGCAGTAACATTTTTATGTTGTGATCCCACACTCTAACAGAGCATCTTTCATAAATCTAACAGAAAGCAAAGCCTCTTGTCCCATTTGTCTAGGCTGCTGCACTCAGAGTGAAACAACAATTCACTTGATTGGCACCCCATCCACCATCTTAAATATTTACTCCCTCCATCATCAACGTATAGTGGCATGTACAAGATGCACTGCAGCAGCTCACCAAGACTCTTTAGACCACACCTTCCAAACCTGTGACCTTGACCATCTAGAAGGACAAGGGCAGCAGATGCATTGCAACACCACCACCTCCAAGCCACACCATCCTGAGTTGATCATTTGCTGTTCCTTCACTGTTGCTGGGTCAAAATCCTGAAACTCCCTCCCTAACAGCACTGTCGGTGTGTGTTCCTGCTCCAGATTTACTGCAGTGGTTCAAGAAGGCAGCTCACTACCACCAAGAGCTATTAGGGATGGGCAATAAATGCTGTGATGCTCGCATCCCATGAAAGAATAACAAAGAAAACAGCGTCTAAGCCTCTCTTGAAGCTCTCTTCGAACATTAATCGTTTTATGTTCATAGCAACAGAAGGATTAACTTCATTTTTTTTTTGGAATAATATTGTCAGGTGGGACCTCTTGGCATACATCCTCCAACTTCCATTGAGTGCTTTCACAAATGGAGGGCTGGGGTGTATGCTGAGTGCACTCCATCCTCCACTACCCCATGAGTTGCAGGGTAGCTCTGGTACTCAGTCACAGCAAGGCTTGGTAATACTTAAAAAAGCACTGAAAAAATTACTTCAGTTCAATTAGTACCTCTGAGTAATTTTATTTTGATTTGCCACCGATAGTGATGAGTGTGGTGGAAGCCCATTTCATTATGTCAGATTGTAGCATTGCTCACTCAACGTTCGTTGAGAAATCTCAATGTAGCTAGAATTACTTATTTTGTGTGGGCGTATGGCACAGAATATAAAACCAGGAAAGTTATTTGTATGAGGTGTGCTGGATCAGTGCCCATCTGCGCCTCAAATACTCCCTCATTACCCAAAGCTAGGTAAATGTCGCCAGCAGTCATTATGTAAGGTGAGGATGAACAGAATCACGAGAGATGGGGTAGGTATGGATTGGCATTTACCCAGCTCATTCTGTATAAAGCTGATACAGTGTATTTGCACTGAGACCTGCTTAGGCCACACTCTCACCCTAATTGTAACAACTGAACTGTGCTAGCACATGTCTAATAATCTCTCTCATCCTGTCTCACTCTCTTGTGTGCTCTCTCTCACTCTCACTTTCACTGCTTCCCAATACATGCCCACTTCTGTTTGCCTGCTCTCTCTCTCTTCCCCTTCCTACTTTGTCTTGTTTTCTCTTGCGCACAGTGGTACCCTTAGTGTTTGTCAATGTCTTTCGCTTGTGTGTGCCTGCCTACCCTCTCGTTCACCCCCACCTCCACCACACTATCTCAGAGCCATAATGAACACATACAGGCAGTGCTGATGCAAAGTACCCTGTTGCTAAATCTCCAGTGCCAACACACAAGCAGAACAGCAGCCGTTGGTTTCCTTCCACAGGCATCATTCAGTGGTGGAGAGGCCACAGCCGATTCCGCAGGGCAGCCTAAGGTCTGCACTTCTTTCCCCAAAATCTGGTGATGAAACTAAGGCTGAAATGTGTCTCCTCCTTGCCCCATCCCCCACATTTAACTTTAGCTGAGTCTCACAATGTATCTGATTTATCTTGATGTCTAGTGGGTAAACCAATTACAGACCCCAGCAGCAAGTTGCCAAGCTGTGATTCCAGTCTGTGCTGGACTGGCTGCTTGGAGCCAGGATGCCACATGTAGGGTCAGCCTACATGTGCTGAGTTGCTCTGCTTCTGAGGGCTGCCCAGTCTCTCCTGGAAAGTTTGCATTTGTCAACTTTGAGGGGCACAGCTGGGTTGGAAACATTACCACGCTCAGCATGATGCCCTTCCCAATCAATTGGCCAGTGCACATAGTGTCCAGACTCTCTCAGGGAATAGTTACTGGCCAGCCTATGAGAGGACCGCTTGGAGAATTAGGAATGTCATTGCCATATTTGCCACCCGCTCTCACTTCAGCCCCAGCTCCCCCTAAGTGTACAGAATTACAATGTCAGCTATGGCTCGGTTGACAGCTCTTCCAACTCGGTGTCAGTAGTTTGTGGATTTAAGTCCCAATCCAGGGGCCAGAGCACATAACTTCAGTGCAATACTGGAGTTGCCACACTGTCGGAGATGCAATCTTTCCAAAGAGACTTGAAAGTGAATCTCCAGCCATCCTTTCGGGAGATAATCGGGACACAATTTGGAGAGCGGGAAATTTCTCCCCAATGTCCTGGCCAATTTTTATCCCTCACCCAACAGCATTAAAAGCAAATGGTCTGGTCATCATCTCCTAGCTGTTTTTGGAAGCTTGCTGTGTGCAATTGGATGCTACATTTCCTACATTACAATAATGACCAGACTTTAAAAAGCACATAACTGGTTTTAAAGCGCTTTGGGACATCCTGAAAAATGCTATATACAGTAAATGCAAGTCTGCCTTAATTTCATAGCTATTTCATTAAAGTTTATCAATGCATATTTTCATTTTTCCTTATGACTCTGCTATTCCTCACCTTGATCAGCACAAAAACTGAGCACAGCAATTGAGGGAGAAAGGGACTGAAAGTCACCCGCAGATTCCTGTTAACCTGACGCCAGAAGAAACAATCAATTAATCACTCTGTCTCCGAGGCAGCTGGTGACTACACGCTCCAGTGCCCCACGCTCGGACTGCCGCTGGTTTCTATTCTCCGCTATAGTGGACTTCTGACTTCAGTGAAATAAATCCTGCACCAGTGCAGCCGGTTTCCTTTAAGTCTTCATTAACTCTCTCCAATTAACATATTTAATGAATAAAAATCACTGCTGCTATCAGCCCAGGTTCAGTCAGCATGGCACAGCCCTGTCACTCCACAGATTGTGCCCAGCTTCTGCAGCTTTCATTGTGGTTTGACTTTTGCTTTGTTCTGGGCCTCGATTAAATAATGCATCTCCAACCCTGCAAGTGCAACATCAGGGTGGAAGTGGGAAATTGAGTATCCAGTCAACACTGGGCAAGGGCTGAGGTAGCTGACGCCAGTGCCCAGGGGGAGAGGCCCAAGTACTCCTGGATAGGCCTGGGCCATGTTGGGCCCTTTTTGCTCTTCCTGACCCACAAGGATTTCACAACCAACTTCTTTTTTTGAAATGTACCCATTGGAGTTTTTGTTGCATTAGAAGCATTTGAGAGAGTGTTCACTTGACTCATTCCTGGGATGAGTGGCTTATCTTATGAATAAAGGTTGAACAGGTTGGGCCTATACCCATTGGAGTTGAGAAGAATGAGAGGTGATCGTATTGAAATATATAAGATCCTGAGGGGATTTGATAGGGTGGATACTGGGAGGATGTTTCCACTTGTGGGAGAGACACAGTTTAAGAATAAGAGGCCTCCCTTTTAAGATGGGGATGAGAAATTTTTTCTCTCAAAGGATTGTTAATCTGTGGAATTCTTTTCCCCAGAGAGTAGTGGAGGCTGGGCTATTGAACGTATTCACGGCTGAACTGGATAGATTTTTGCTAGACAAGGGGAGTCGAGGGCTATAGAGATAGATGGAAAAATGGAGTTGAGACCACAACCAGATCAGCCATAATATTATTGAATGGCAGTGCAGGCTTGAAGGGCTGAATGGCCTACTCCTGCTCCTAAGTCCCATGTTCCAATGTTCTGTGTACTTAGTTACCTCATCCTCTCTTGAAAGCCTGCGCCTCCCTTGCTGTGGTTTGATTGTCGGGGATTGACTGTCGTGTAGGCTTCCCGAATCCAGAAGCTAATCAGGCCATGAATTTTAAATCTAAATTAGGCTCCTGCCTGCCTGCATCAGAAGCTTTGACCTAGTTTTAAAATGGATGAAGATACAATGCCACCAGGGAGAAACGCTGTAGTCTCAGGCCAGTTAGGATGCCACATTTGTGCCATTGGGAGCACTTATATTACCACTTTTACTTTGATACTGAAAGGGTCATCTCAGTGATTCTGGTGTCGTGACTCCGTCATGAGGAGATGGGGGATTATACCCAGTATGTGCCTTGGTCGTTCAGCCAGTGGCACTAGCCCCGAAGATTTTTTCCCTGGATTACTTGCAGCAGTGTCCAGGAAATTGATATTCAATTCCTGGGGACTCTAGGCCAACTCTGAAGGCTTGTAGTCCAGGCCACTGTCCACGCTCTGAATTTAAATTAAATAGCCAGCCATAAAGACCGGAGTAAATTGTTTGGGAATAGCAGAGTTGGAATCTCTAATGCGACTTTAATACCTGCAAGGCCAGGATACTGGTACATATTGAGTAATGAGCTGTTGTACTGACCGATTTAGATGAACAATCAAGAGATTGGATCTTGCTGAAGTAGAAAGGAAGAGCGATTTAATCTGTTCTCTAACTGTGATGCAGGAGGCCGGTAAAACTATTGTGTAAAAATTTGAGGAGTCCTTGGGACTGGGTTTAAAAACACAGTTGCGTGTTTTAAGTCTAGAATGGCTCTGCTTCTGGCAGCTTCCCAAGTAGCCAGGTGCTATCTTCCAAGGATCAATTATTACAGCCTAACAAAGGATGGAGCAGCCTGGCCTCCAGTCTCATTACATCAGTGGATTTTGACAAGAGCTAGGTAGCTGGAAGCTTGACATCACTGAATGCCCCCTGTTGAAGGGTCACTTGGGTAGGGCAGAGGTTAGCTCATCAATCAACCCTTCCTCCATTTAATGGGACATTTGGAACCTGCTGAGATTGTATTCTCACACAACAGGATGAAAGGGATTGGGGGAGTTACTGTTTCCTTTACAGCTGAGGATTTTTAGTACATTCCCCTGTTATACTGCAGAATCATTTTAAATTGGATTTGTTACTGAGTGGAACTTACATTGCATTAAAACTCTCATCCTTGTTTAGAAATCCCTCCATGGCCACGCCTATCCCTATCTCTGTAATCTCCTCCCACCTTACACCTCCCCCCTTCACGATCTCTGTGCTGCTCCAATGCTGGAGCCTCCAGTTTTTTTATCAGTGGACCATTGGCGGCCCTGCCTTCAGCTGCCTCGGCCCTAAAAGTTTGGAATTCACTGCCTATACCTTTCTATCTCACTCTCATCCTTTGAGGTGCTCCTTAAAACCTAATATCTCCTTCTGTGGTTTAGTGTCAAATTTTGTTTGATAATGTTCCTTTGAAGCATCTTGGTACATTTTATTACATTATAGGCACTATATAAATGCATAAGTACATAAAGGTGGTGGTGGTTTAGTTTTTTAATTTGCTCTGGAGGAACCTGGCAGAACAATAAAAACTTGCATTTATATAGCCACCTTAATGTAGTGAAATGTCCCAAGGTGCTTCACAGAAATGTTAACAGACAGTATTTAATATTGAGCCACAGGCTAAAATTTTGTTCAAATTTTTAAGGACTGCCTTAAAGGTAAGGGGTACAATAGTACAGTGGGTATGTCACTGGACTAGGAACCCATTCCCGAGTTCCAGGCCTAGGCCAGTGGGGCCAGAGGAAATCGAGGATGCCAAAATTGGAGGAATACAGAGTTGTTGGAGGGTTGTAGGGCTGGAGGGGGTTACAGAGATGTGAAGGAATGAGGCCATGGAGGGATTTGAGTAACAACCACCTCTTGATACAGTGTTCTGCTCCTTAATTTAGGGGGTAGTAAGACCATTTCCTGTTCAGGACAGCCGCCTGATCTGCCTGACAGGATCAGCTGACTTGCTCTTGAGCCTGCACGTAGCCTCTGTGCCATCCATGGACCAGCGTCAAAAGGCACTAAGAATTTTAAGATTGAATTGGAAAATAGAATGAGATGGGGCTGACACAAGGGAGGAGGAAAAGAAAAACGTACATGTATAAAACATCTTACCACATCCCTCATGCGAACCTCCTTTACATTTAATGAATGTCTTCTGAAGTGCACACAGCCTGATTTCACAAACACCAGATGAGATGAATGGCCAGTTTATCTGTCTTTCATGCTTTTGATTGAGGGAGGAATGTTGGCCAGGACACCAGAACTCTCTGCTGTTTGAATAGTGGTATAGGGAACACCTGAACCATCAGCTTTAACATCTCACCTAGGAGCTAAAAATGACGCTGAACAGGTTGAGCTGAATGATGACTAGTCTTTCATGGTCCGAAGTTGTTTTTTTGACCAGAAAGAGAATTTTTTTTAAAAATGCAAACATGAAAGAGAAAAGGCCACATGCTTCATTGCCACCCAAGAGTAGTTGGATGCACTGCTTATCACTGTTCCTATTTGTGACAGTCTGGAATATCCAAAGGTCATCCTTCTGACAAAATACAGCAAACACTGAAAGGGATACTTGCATTTATATAGTGACCTCAAGACTTCCCAAAGCGCTTTACAGTCAATAAAGTACTTTTGAAGTGCAGTTACTCTTGTAATGTAGAAATATGGAAATCAGTTTGCACACAGCAAGATCTCACAAACAGGAATTAAATAAGTGACCAAGTCAAATGTTGTAATGAAGTTGGCTGAAGGATAAATAGTTATTTGGTGGTACAGAACTTGAGTATTACTGAAAAAAGAGACAGTTTTGTCAAAGCTTTTTGTCTTGTACTCATCAGGAGTTTGGCAAGAATGCCAAATATAAAGTGAACAGCAATTTATGCTGTATTGAGAAGAGAGTGCTGATTGGTAGAGGCATTGCCATGGGGAATGCACCAGTTGATGGTGACTGACAGTTAACTGCCAAGCATTGTTTGAAATTTAAACCAGGTAGCTTGACTTTGTTCAAGCCACTGCCCTGAGGAATGAACCAGCAAATGTCTGTCAGTTATTTTGTTTAGCTGAAATAGGTGCAATGTGTGCATTTGTTCTTTCTGTCTGTATATTAATATATATAGCTTTCAATACATGCAAATGCACCATGCTGTGAGCCCAACTGACAATCTTAAATTGGTTGTCAGCGTAATTAAGGGATAAATGTTGTCCAGACAGCAGGAAGAACTTGCTGTTCTTTGAAATAGTGCCATAGGATCTTTTATATCTACTTGAGAGGAGAGGGCCTCACTTTGACATCTCGCTTGAAAGGTGGCTCTTTTGACAGTGCAGCATTCCCTCAGTGGAGGGTAAAGCTAGATTATGTACTCATGTCTCTGGCATGAGATTTAACCCTACAACCTTATGACATAGCATGCTGCTACTCAGTCCTGCCTGACACCTTGCTACACACAGTTCCTGCTGGTTTGGAACTAGTTGATTTTTTTTTTGTTGATCCCGCAGGATTTGGTTGCCTTGGCAACATCAGCCATTGATCTTGGAATCTTCCTACTCATAAAGGAGCCATCAGCAGATGGTCGAATGTACACTTTTTTGGCTTCCTGTGAGATTTTAATATGTAATTACAGGTGTCTAATTTTGCTGAGCCCACACTTCTCTAATTGTTGTGGGGCCTACCTCGAAGGCCCAGCTGACAGCAATCAGAAGCCAAGATTCACTCGCTCGATAGTGGGCTGTTTAGAGCTGGTTGGGTTCGGCCTTAATTACTGGGCTTAACTCGTCAAAGAAGAGAACATTTAGGACTGTAAAATGCCTCCATTTCCAGTTATATTTAGAATCCATATGTTACTAAAGCTTTGGGGATTAATTAAGGCCTTTGCTGGTCTCTCAAAAAGGAACAGTTTTATTGAAGAGTTTTTCTCCTTTTGCGAAAAAAAAAACAAATGAAGTACAGCACATCTGAACTACTGAACCTCCATCTGCATCATGAAATATTGAGTACAGCCTCTAGTAACCAGATTTTATATTGTGGTGCCAATATTTTTCCAAATTTATTTTCCACTCCTCCATATGATCATAAGAAATAGGAGCAGGAGGAGGCCAGTCAGCCTCTTGAGCTTGCTCTGCCATTCAATAAGATCATGGCTGATCTGATTGTGGCCTTAACTCCACCTTCCTGCCTGCCCCCCATAACTCTCGATTCCCTTGTCGATCAAAAATTTATCTAATTCAGCCTTGAATATATTCAATAACAAGCTCCACTGCTCTGTGTGTAAAAGAAAATTCTCAACATTAACAACCCTCTGAGAGAAGAAATTTCTCCTCCTCCTCCATTTAACTGGGAGACCCCTTATTTTCACACTGTGCCCCTTGGTCTAGATTCTCTAATGAGGGAAAAGATCCTCTCAGCATCTACCTTGTCAAAACACCTCAGAATCTTATCTGTGTCAATAAGATCACCTCTCAGTTCCACAGCTACTCAGCACCACCAATCGATCACCAAGTGGCAACTATTAGCGTCAGACCCCTGAAGGTTGAATGCTCTAGGCTATTAGACTGTGGGAGGCATCAGCTCAGCCCAGTTCTTGCTTCAACTGGCGCACTTTCTGCCAGGGTGACTTGTCACGGGTGAGAACTCTGGGTCCCTTTTTTTTCTTTTTCTCCCCTCTTTTTCCAATTCCCAATAAAGCGCATTCTGTCTTCCCGCCACCTCACATGGCGAGAGCAGCCATTATGGCACAGGCCTATCATCGAGTTTTGCTCTATGTAGTTAGACTGGATAACCTCACTAAGCAGCAAAGTCAGATCTACTGCTAGTTTTGTTTGACGCCTGTATTACCTTATAATAACCTGAACTTCCTTTGAAGAGCTTTTTTCAATGCCAGTGTGTTTATTTACATAATATTAATCAGTGTGAAGTGGGTTAACACTTTTGTCATTGATATTATGAATGGGTGTGATTGATTGACAGCTTTCTGGGAAAGTTAGGGGGGAGTATATTTCAAAGGCTGTTTTTTTGCTTTTGGTTCTCAACTCCGGAGGGGGGTTTCTCCTGTGATTCCTGACATTTCTGAGGTGCTGTGAACCATGTCTCCTAAAAAAACAGGCTTGTCTCAATCAAAATTGTGGAGGGGGGGGGGCGGGGGCGGAGATTTGAAAAGGCTGCCCCTGCAATGGAGCTGGCTAAGGTGGGAGTGCTGTGTGCAGGCTGGCTACCTGCTCCCTTATCTCATGCTGGCAAAAATTCTGCAAATGGGAATGGGGCAGGAATTTTGGAATCGGGTCCAGCCTGCCATTTTTAAAGGCCTCTCGGCTGGGCCTGAATCCACAAAAATCTGGGCCCTGGTGGGCAAGCCTGTTTGAAAAGGCCTTTGTCCTTCAACGAAAAGTAGCTGCTGGGATACATTTGGGGATGTGAATGGGGCTCTAACTGTCAGCTTCTGTTGTGAGAGCTGTCTAACAGCAAAGAGGAAGAGGAGCAATTAGCATCTTCCTTATCTTCCTTCACATGAAACGTTGAATGGCTGACCTGAGATTGTTTAAACCATTCCACTCTCAGCTCGCAGCTTGTCTCTCCCTACAGAGCCTTTCCCTTCCTATTAGCAATTTGGGTGTGCCAACACCATGTGAACTGCAGCGGCTCACCGCCACCTTCTCGAGGGCAGTTAGTGATGGGCAATAAATGCCGGCCTAGCCAGAGATGCCTACATCCTGTGAAAGAATAAATAAAAAACCTTCCTGCTACTGGACTCTGCTTTGGGTGCTGGCGGAAGCAAGGAGCTCATCCAAGAAAAGGTTTTGGATAATTGTGTACTTTTTATTTTTTGTTTTATGAGCCCTCCAGTTTTCTCCTGTCCTTAATTTGGGCAGAATTGTGCAGGTACTTTACCAAAGTGCCTGTCTGAAGTCCACATGTGGAGCCGGATTATATGCTGAGGGTGGGCCTCCTACAACCCAATGTAAATGTTGGGGGCAAGCCCGCCTCTGGTTGGCCAGCTTGCCCCATTTTAATTTTTAATTATTATGAAGCAAGATTTCCATCCCTCTCCAAGAGGCAGACCTGCCTCATAGACCTGCTGGCCAATGGGAGGCTGGCAGCTCTGCAGTACTGGCAGTGCCACCTGGAGCGATGGCCACTGCTGGTACTGCAGAAGGCTCGGGAGGAAGAGCAACCATGAACGCCTCAGAACCCAGGTAAGTCCAAGTTGTTGCTGGGGCCAGGTTGGCAGGCCCCACTGAGGGGAGTGAGGATGGGGCATGTTGGATAGGGGGAGTGTGAATATGGGGAGGAAAAATTGTTGGGGTGCCTCGGGGCCAGAGGAAGCACCTCTCCCCCCCATCGACCCTGTCACTAACCACAAGCCTGCAAGGTCACACTTACCGGGCTGCACATTGGTGCCTTCAGCAGCCTGGAGTCCTCTTTTGCTTCGTTTCAATTTAGTGTTTCAGAAATGCTGTTGAAGGTGACACTGTTCTGATGCAATGTCTCATGTTCACTTATATTCTGTGATATGTGTTCTGATTTAAGAATCCCTGCAAAAACATAGACAACATCTCTAACTGTTCTCTCCCGCTGCTTATTAAATCTGAATGATGGTGGGATGTGGCTATTAAATGGACATCAATTGCCCACTTAAAGTACTCAATTGGGCCATGGGTGGGTGGCACACCCAATGCTGCCCCCCCCCACCCTTGTAAATTTGCGACAGGGTGAGTGCGGGCAGACAGGCAGCAGGTACGCATTTGATGGCACAGCACCCATTTTACATGTCCACCTGCCTGTAAAATCTAGCACGTAGACTCTGTTCATCAGCCAGGAGCAGGAACCCTAGCTGTTTTATTGTCACTTTTACCCTCTGCAAACCTCACCCTCCCCAAACCTCGTCCAAGCTGAGGATTCTGAGACCTTTAATCTCTCTTTCTATCTTATCTGAAATTAGTTTTCACGGACCAGGAATTAGTGTGAGGTACTTGGTCTCTATGGGTCGTTTCATTTTGAAACTTTGTGTGCCCTGAAGTCTCCCTCTGCCACACCTTCCCTGAGGCCATGGAGACTGGCTAGAGTTTTATCAGTCATGTTCTCTACCTGTTGGAATGAAGGAATGCAAAGTGGCCCCTGGAATTAACTATCCCTCTGGGAAGCCCAGAATCCATTGTAACTTTTTATCAAGTTTGGTTTTGCCACCTATCAAACAGCTCTATAGTAAAAGCTGCAGGTACTTGCTCCTTCCTCAAAAATATGAGTGGCCTGTCTCCACTTGACACCCCTTCCACCACATCTTAACAGAGGTTTAAGTTGTGACTCCAGCAGGACAATTTCCAACATTCCAGGGGTCTGATTAACCTGATTTTTCTGTCGGGTGCCAGCACTGAAGTTGGAATGTCCTTTATGCAATAATTCTCGAATGTGATTGTGGTGTCAAATGAACCATTTTGTGTGTTTTCTATTAGCTCAGCAGTAAAGGATGCTTTATTTAATTCCAGAGATTTCAATTTTGACATTTTTATTTCTTTACATATTCCTGCTTCACTTTTCCACAGGATGTCCTGTATCCCAAGGGAATTCTTCCAATATTTTTCCCTCTTGATACAAAGACCTAATGGGCTATTATTTCCACAGAGCATGACAGTCTTCCAGCACGAGGCCATTCTTTACATGTAATCAAGACTAGTGCTTGCCAATACAACCCCGTTTTAACACTGACCGCAGACACCACAATAAAGCAGCAGAATACAGGTCAAAATCCTGGAACTCCCTTCCTAACAGCACTGTGGGTGTACCTACACCACATGGACTGCAGCGGTTCAAGAAGGCAGCTCACCACCAGCTTCTCCAGGGCAATTGGGGATGGGCAATAAATGCTGGCCCAGCCAGCGAAGCCCACATCCCATGAATGAATAAATAAAAAAAGTAACATTCAGCATAGAACAATGTTTGTGTATTTTAGATCAACATATAATACATCATATAAAATTAAAATGTGTTATTAAAGTACTTGAGAGTACTAAAGAGGATTTCCGTACAGGAGTAAAGTTGCAATCGTATAGAACCTTGGTGATACCACGCCTGGAGTATTGCATACAGTTTTGGTCCCCTTACATGAGGAAGGGTATACTTGCCATGGAGGGAGTGCAACAAAGGTTCACCAGACTGATTGCTGGGATGGTGGACTGTCCTATGAGGAGAGATTGAGGAGACTGGCCCTGTATTCTCTACAAAATTCTTAAAGGGCTAGACTGGGTATATGCAGAAAGGATGTTTCCCCTGACTGGGGGGGCAGGGTCTAGAACCAGGGGATACTGTCACACAATAAGAGGCAAGCCATGTAGGACTGAGACGTGGAGGAACTTCTTCACTCAGAGGGTAGTGAATCTTTGGAATTCTCTACCCTCAGAGAGCTGTGAAAGCTCAGTCATTGACTATGCTCAAGGCAGAGATCGATAAGATTTCTAGATAGTAATGACATCAAGGAACATGGTGATAGCACGGGGAAATGGCATTAAGGGAGACAATCAGCCATGAACTAGTTAAATGATGGAGCAGGCTCGAGGGGTTGAATGGTCTACTCCTGCTCCTATGTTCCTACTTTGTAAAAAGTGTTATTATTTTATGTATTCACCAGTCGATTACTTTATCTGAACCTTTCTCTTGGACCTTGGCCAGGAAGCAGCAGAAGTGCAGACTGAGGGTCTAGATGTGGCTGATGCTGAAGTCCAGGTTGTTCCGCAGCACTTGGGTAATGGAGTTGGGCTTAGTCAGGCCATAGCTCAGCAGCAGAGGCATCACTGTTGGGTGCATGGTTGGAGGTAGGCTTTGTGAGGAAAGTGGAATGCTTCTGAACAGCCACAGAACATAATACACAACAGTTACAGGCTACTGAGGTTTCAGCCAAGCTTTCCATATCCTCCAGTGACAGAAAACTCAGTGAAGTGATCACAGGCAAGAGCTCATGACCCTGAGAGAGTAAGCAATGAACAGGGCTAGGGATGCCACATGTGACTTGGTGCTTGTGTGGGGTGCGATCTTGGAGGACAGGGGAGCTGACTAGTTCATTCGCTGTTTTTATGACCCCAATTAGGGTCAGGACCAACAGTTTGGCAAACCGCTGATCTGGACAGTCAGTGCCCATGTTTAATGAAAAGAAGAATCCGAATGAAGCCCACCCTACTGATCTCTTATGGGCTCGTTCAACCACCTGGACTGTTTTCCTTAGAATGACTGGATAGGACCCGTGGCTACCTTCTCCCTTTATGCTAATCCAGGAGCACCAAGGCCAAGGATAAAACCATCATATTCACCCCATTGTGTCTATGCCAGCTTTTGCTAAAGCAGTCCTTTGGGTTGGTGGGTTATTGATACCTCTGCCTGACTTTTGTAAGGGAGTTAGGTGATGGGACTTGGTGTGTCTTAAAAGTACAGGATCACCAGGAATAGCAACCTCTTGGCAGAAACCAATTGATCTGCCATCCGGCCTTTTCTCCCTCCCTGCATTCAGTATCTACTGCTCTGCTTGGAACCAACTAATGCAGTACAAGCCAGGGATTAAATTCCTTCCCCTTTTGGTCAATGCGTCTCAGTCCTGCACGGACATTGCAACAAACCCAAGTTATGAGGAGAGCTGGGCGACTTTAGGTTTATTGGTTGTTGAACATAATCTTGTGGAACTTTATGCAGTGATTCCTCGGATTACAGGGTTTAAATTTAATCAGCCTGCTTTCCATATGGCACAGAGAAAACCTTATACAATTTATGAGTAGCTACAAGAGTCAAAGTCCTTCTGGTTGGGCGAAGTAAATTGGATTTATGGAAACAATTTTCTTGATTGGTTTGAAGTTTGATTGAACTTTCTGCTCATGCAGCAGTGGTCTTGTACTGCTGGAGAGCTTCGGGAGGCCTGCATTAAGTGCTCAAGATCTCCTGGCAAAGTGTTGACATGTGTTGTGTTCCCATAAAAACCAATTCCTTCAAAGCAGGAATAAATCAGGAATGTCTTTTTTTATTCATTCACAGGATGTGGGCTTCGCTGGCTGGGCCAGAATTTATTGCCCATCCCTAGTTGCCCTTGAGAAAGTGGCAGTGAGCTGCCTTCTTGAACCGCTGCTGTCCATGTTATGTAAGTACACCCACAGTGCTGTGAGGAAGGGAGTTCCATTTTTGATCCAGTGACAGAGAAGGAACGGCAGTATATTTCCAAGTCAGGATGGTGCGTGACTTGGAGGGGACTATCTACTGCCCTTGTCCTTTTTAGATGGTAGTAGTTGTGGGTTTGTCTAAGGATCGCTGGTGAATCCCTGCAGTGCATCTTGTAGACAGTACACACTGCTGCTACTGAGTGTCTTTGGTGGAGGGAGTGAATGTTTGTGGATGTGGTGCCAATCAAATGGGCTGCTTTGTCCTGGATGATGTCAAGCTTCTTGAGTGTTGTGGGAGCTGCACTCATCCAGCCAAGTGGGGAGTATTCCATCACAATTCTGACTTGTGCCTTGTAGATAGTGGAAAGGCTTTGAGGATTCAGCAGGTGAGTTTCTCGTCGCAGGATTCCTAGCCTCTGACCTGCTCTTGTAACCACAATATTTATATTTGCCATTGACCAGAAGCTGAAGTGGACTAGCCATATGAATACTGCCAGTGGGACAGGACATACCCAGGGATGGTGATGGTGGTGTCTGGGACATTCTCTCTAAGGTATAATTCCATGAGGATGACTATATCAGCTGTTCCATCCTAGTATGTGAGACAGCTCTTCCAATTTTGGCACTAGTCCCCAGATGTTGGTAAGGAAGACTTTGCAGAGTTGACAGGGCTGAGATTGCCGTTGTTGTTTTCAGTATCTAAGTTGATGCCGGGTGGTCTATCTGGTTTCATTCCTTTTTTGAGACTTTGTAGCGGTTTGATACAACTGAATAGCTTGCTAGGTCATTTCAGGGGACACTTAGGAGTCAACCACATTGCTGTGGGTCTGAAGTCACATGTAGGCCAGGCCAGGTAAGGATGACAGATTTCCTTTCCGAAAGGACATTACTGAACCAGATGGGTTTTTACAACAATCGACAATGGTTTCATAGTCATCATTAGACTTTTAATTCCAGATTTTTATTGAATTCAAATTCCACCATCTGCCATGGCAGGATTCAAACCCTGGGTCTCTGGATTACTAGTCCAGCGACAATACCACTACGTCATCGCCTCCCCACTACCCTGTCGCTACTCTGCCCCCACTCCCCACCCACATCTGGTTAATAGTTCAGATGTTCATCTCCCCGACACTTCCGTCCTTTCCTCTCCTGCCATTGAGTCTTGCTGATGTACAGTTCCACTGGTACTTATTGATCTTGTAATACCTCACCAAGCAATTACCTGCCTATCTCCGTTCACAGCCATGCCGGTCCTGTGCTCACCGGCCAGCATAGTGGGCAGTCTCCCAGCAGAAGCGGTTACAGGTCAACTTGTTCCAGAATATGTTTGGTTGGGAACAGGACTGGTGGTTTGGAAGGACAGGTGCAGACAGAGGGGATCAAGTATTCCACAGGAACCAAAAGTTGCTGTGCGGGTTTAAAGGGAATCTTGACCATGCGGGACAACAGACCATGGTTTGAATAGCAGAAATGTGAGGAGGATTAATTTCTTGACCATTTTGCTCACCCTTTGGAATCAGTGAGTACTTTATCTTCCCTGGGGAAGATTAAATGGATTGATAGAGCCTATGGTTATGTAGATTGTGTAGAGAAAATGGAAGGATCCAGCGATATTGGTATGTTTCGGGAGTCATGGGGGGGGGAGAGAGAGAGAGAGATAGAGAGTGTTTGATGGCAATGACTTCAAACCCGGCACCAAGCTGATGGTCTACAGGGCTGTAGTGCTATCTGCCCTCCTGTATGAATCAGAGACATGGACAACGCAGAGCATATACCTTAAATTCCTGGAGAAATATCACAGTGATGCCTCTGCAAAATCCTGCAAATTCAATATCAGTGTCCTCTCTCAGGCTAACATCCCCAGTATCAAGGCACTGGTTATGGTTAATCAGCTATGTTGGGCAGGCCACATCATCTACATGCCTGACACAAGACCCCCAAGACAAGCTCTCTACTTCGAGCTTCATCAGGCAAGAGGTTACCAGGAGGATGGAGGAAACATTTCAGGGATGTCCTCAAGCCTCCCTGAACAAATGCTACGTCCCCACCGATGTGTGGGAATCTCTTCCTATAGACTGCCCAAGCTGGAGAAGCTGCATCCACAAAAGTGCCAACCATTTCGAACGTCTCCAACAGGCCCAGGTGGGAGGCCAAGTGCAAACAGCGGAAGGAGCCAACCAAAATCTGAGCATCCTACCCACCTGCCTCATCGAACACTACCTGTCCCACCTGTGGTATGGTATGCAGATCCAGCATTGGACTGTTTAATTACCTCAGGACCCGCAACGCCAGAGTGGAAGAAATTTATCCTTAGTCCTGAGGGGCTGCCTAAGAAGAAGAAGAGGAGGGAGAGTTCTACTAAAGCTTGTCTAAGCTGCCTGCTTCTGAAAACTCAAGGTTCAAGGAGAAGGAAATGCTGGTTAAAAGAAAACTGAACATTAGGAATTTATTAAAATATAACATGGGACAGAAATCGTATGCACACTGTATCCAAAGGACAGTGACATTTCATTTCTGTGTTTCAGGTAAAGTTTTTGCCCATGATCGTCATGTTCACTGAAGAGATGGTAACTAAGTTACTTATCCGATAGCAAAATACTGTCCCATTTTTTAGTTATGGGATCACTATTTGGCAACTCAGGGCATTGGCATAGGGAGGCAATGGCATTGTCGCTGGACTAGTAATTGAGAGACCCAGGGGAATGCTCTGGGGACCCAGGTTTGAATCAGATGGTGGAATTTGAATTCAATTTTTTTTTTAAATCTGGAATTAGAATTAAAACAAGCCATTGTCAATTGTTGTAAAAACCCATCTGGTTCACTAATGCCCTTTAGGGAAGGAAAACTGCCATCCTTACCTGGTTTGGCCTACATGTGACTCCAGACCCACAGCAATGTGGTTGACTCTGAAATGCCCTCTGTACAAGGACAGTTAGGGATGGGCAATACATACTGGCCTAGCCAGCAATGCCCCACATCCTATGAATGAATTTTAAAAAAATAAGGAACATTATGGTAAAGTGATGCACCAAAATCAATAACTCTTCTGCAAAGTGAGAAAATAACATCCTCAGGACTATCTGCTGCTAAAGGTCACTCAGTTTCAGCCTCCACACTAATGGAAACTCAATGTAAACGTCGGCCCACCTTTAGGCCTCATCTAGGGAGAAGAGCCAAGAAACTGCCTGCTTTGCTATTCTTCTGGGTTGAAACAGATATTCATCAATTTTTCTCTTTCCCCTTTTGCCCCCTTGCTCCAGGGATTTTAAGCTGCTATTTCACATTATTATGCTTGTAATCTAAATTCCAGGAGAGGAGCCTGTGTGGCCTCTATATATGGTTATACCATTAGATCCATGTCCCAGTGCATGACTGCCGTCGGTCTGTGAAACTAGAATTTAACCGTTCAAACACTGGGAGTCGCCTCACAGTAAATGAATGAGGGGATCACAAGCCTATAATTGGCTCCAGTGGACAGTAACAGCTGTTTTCAGCTCCCTTGGGTCTGAAGGAGAAAGATGAATAGATAAACGGAAGACTGGTTTAATGCCATGTTCTCTTCGGTCACTGCAGCTAGGGTCTTTCAGACCTCTAAAGCTTGATATTTACATTCACTTGTACATTATTCTGCTGCTTAGCTATCCTGCTGTATAAATGAGGCTAGATATATGAGCTTTTTCCTTTGTTGCACATGCTAGGCAGAGGGGGATGTGAGCCCTGCACATCCTAGCGCATCCATCTGGAAGCAACCTGCAATGATCCCACAGTCACTGAGTGGCAAAGAAAGAAGGATGTAATATGCTCCCTTCCTAGTGATAATGTAAAGTTCTTAGCCTCTGACCCTGTGTCAGAAAGCCAGGATCATCCATTCTAATCCCAACTCATTACCTCAGTGTCCAATCAGCTTTCCCTGATGGATTTCAGAGTCTCACTGAGCAGATTGTGGTACTTACACTGTAATAAAATAAATACCATTCTGCAATTACTGGATAATCAAGCTGAGATCTTGTGATTGTTTTAAATTGAGATGCCCAGGCTAAGGCCTCAGGCCCACAGTGCAGGACACCACCAAAGTCAAAAGAGTAGGTAGAAGATGATGCATTAGAGAGGGTAGAAGGAGATTCACGAGGATGTTGCCAGGACTGGAAAATTGCAGCTATGAGGAAAGATTGGATAGGCTGGGGTTGTTCTCCTTGGAACTGAGGAGGCTGAAGGGAGATTTGATTGAGACGTACAAAATTGTGAGGGGCTTGGATTGAGTGAACAGGAAGGGCCTATTTATTTTAGCACAGAGGTCAGTGACTATGGGGCATAGATTTAAAGTGATTGGTAGAAAGATTAGAGGGGAAATGATCAAAGGTTTTTTCACCCAGAGGATTGTGGGGGTCTGGAACTCACTGCCTGAAAGGGTAGCAGAGGCAGAAACCCTCAACTCATTTAAGAGGTGTCTGGATATGCAGCTCAAGTGCCAGAACCTGCAGGACAGACCAAATGCTGGAAAGTGGGATTAGGCTGGATGGCTCATTTTTCAGCCAGAGCAGACACAATGGGCCAAGTGACTTCTTTCTGTGCTGTAAACTTTCTATGATTCTATGAGGTTAAACATGAAATAATGATGCCAAATTTGGGTTTTAAAAATCTGTAGATTTCAGGAGAAGAAAAAGAAGACTGTGGGAGGTGAAGAGTTCCACAGTTTCGAGTAGGAGAAGAAATGAAGACTCTTAATTGCAACACATGGAAAGATTTAGAAATAAGAAAGACTTGTATTTATACAGCACCTTTCACAACCGCAGGACGCCCCAAAGCACTCTACAACCAATTAAGTACTTTTGAAGCGTAGTCACTGCTGTAATGCAGGAAGCACAGCAACTAATTACTGCAAGGTCCCACAATAGCAATATAATAATGATTTAAATCCTAATTTTAAGCATAGGTTGAAGGATAAGTTTTGGTCTGGACACCAGGGGATAACTCCCCTGCTCTTCTTCAAAGTAGAACAGTGGAAGCTTTTACATCCATCTGAGAGGCTGGATAGGGCTTCGGCTTAATGTTTCATCTGAGAAATTGTGCCTCTGACAGTGCAGCGCTCCCTCAGTGCTGCACTAGAGCATCAACCTAGACTTTGTGCTCAAGTATCTGGAGTGGGACTTGAAACCGCTATCTTCTGTCTCAAAATGACTACCCACTGACTTTGATCTGACACAGAATGGTAAGTCGAGGTATGATTGTGTAGTAGCTGCTCATGTGTGGGGAGGTGCATTGGCAATTATTAGCAGTCGCCAAATCCAGCTCTATTGTATAAACAAGGCGGAATCTGCACAGCAGGAATGAGATCGTATGACTGAGCTTTTGTTGGCAAATGGACTGTGACTTGGTAACGCTTTTAAATGGAATAACAGATAACCTGGAGAGAATTCCCATCTGGATTCTAGTTGGGGTATTTGGGTAATTTATAGGCGGAATAACAAAAGCCTGTGTGGGAGTTATAGACTGAAATATAATCAGTGTTTTCAGTTCAGTTATACCAGTTATATGAAGATTACAAGTTTAAGATTTTCCATTTCACGCATTATTCCAATATGTGTACATTTCGACACAGAGGTTATTGTGTATGTGCAGGTGGAAGCTATGGTGTCCTGCACCCTTCAGTTGTGTAACTCAAGAGATGAATAAGCGTGACATGAGTTTCTGTATCTTTATTCAGGGATGGCATGTGGGAAGTTGCCTGACTCTTCCATGCCGATGTGTGTTGTAGGGGACTGATCACAACTGATGTGGCATTTTGTGGTTCCCTGCAGACCTGGCATTGTAGCAAACCATCTGATCTGTGCAGTCTCCTCTGGTCTACCAGCCTGGTACCAGCTGGTTTCCAGCTTCCGTCAGGCCTTCCTGATGGGTGGCTTGGCCTCCCAGCTGGGGCCCAGACACACTGTGTCCCTCACACAGTGACAGTTCCAGCTCGTCATCTGCATCCAGGGCCAAAATGGAGTTAGTACTTGACTAGAAACGGCCCCCCATGAACAAACCCTTAATGGGCAAAAAAATGATTCTGACTTTAAAAAGAAATGAGCTCATCCTGTACACCACCAAATGCACGGGCAGGGTCAAACTGTTCAACTGATCTAATTGCACCCCTGTTCTGATAACCCATTGAAGAGATACAAGACCTGCTGTGATAAACAGAAAGACTTGGATTTCAGTGGCATCTTTCATAGAATTGTAGAATGAGGCTATTCAGCCCATCATGTTCATGCCAACTCTCAGCTAGTCCCTTTCCACCGTCTTTTCCTCATAGTTCTGTAAATCTTTTCTCTTCAGATTCTTGTCCAATTCTCTTTTGAAAGCTATGATTGAATCTGCCTCCACCACACTCACAGCCAAGGCATTCCAGATCCTAACCACTCCCTGTGTGAAAGAAGTTTTTCCTCATGTCGCCTTTGGCTCTTTTGCCAATTATCTTAAATCTGCGATTCTCGATCCTTCCACCAATGGGAACAGTTTCTCTCCATCTACTCTGTCCAGATCCCTCACAATTTTGAACACCTCTATGTTCTTCTCTCAATCTTCTCTTCCCTGAGGAAAACAGTCCCAGCTTCTCCAATCATCACGTAACTGAATTCCTTTATCCCTGGAGCCATTCTTATAAATCTTTTCTGCAACTGTTCCAATGCTGTCACATCCATCCTAAAGTGCAGTGCCCAGAATTAGACACAATACTCCAGTTAAGGATGAGCCAGTGTTTTATAAAGGCCCATCATGTCTTCCTTCCATTTGTACTCTGTGCCTCTATTTATGAAGCTCAGGATCCTGTATGCTTTATTAACTGCTTTCTCAACCTGCCCTGTCCAAGTTCTGAATACACGTACCTGAAGGTGCCTCTGCTCCTGCACCACCTTTAGAATTGTACCTTTTATTTTATATTGTTTCTCCTCTTGCTCCCTACCACACTTCTCAGCATTAAATTCCATTTGCCATGTGTCCGTCCATCCCAACAGCCTATCCCCTTGAAGTCTTGTCACCATCCTCACAGTTCATGATACCTTCAAGTTTTGTGTCATCCACAAATGTTGGTCATTATTATAGATTGAGAAAAGCAGGGGCCCTAATAACGAATAGGAAACCCCACTACATACCATTGAGGTTAAACTGACTGGCCTGTAGTTGCTAGACCTATCCCTATGTATATATAGCCTTTTTTGAACAATGGTGTAACATTTGCAATTGTTCAGTCCGCTGACACCTCCTCTGTATCTTAGGAGGATTGGAAGCTCAGGGCCAGTGCCTTTGCAATTTCCACCCTTACTTCCTTCAGTATCCTCAGATGCACCTGGTCCTCCCCTGGTGACTTATCAACTGTAAGTACAGCCAACCACTCTAATGCCTCCTCTTCATCAATTTTTAGCTCTTCCAATGTCTCAACTATCTCCTCATTCACAATAAAGTTCTTCCTTCTGGGGAAAAAAGAGATGCAAAGTATTCATTTAGCCCCTCAGCCATGCCCTGTGCCTCCGTCCCTAACTGGCTCTATTTCTCCTTTAATTAATATGCCTACAGACGACTTTTAGATTCCCTTCTCTGTTAACCACCAGTCTCTTCCTCATATTTGGTCTTTTGCATCTCTCATTTCTTTTTTCACTTCCCCCGAACTTTTTATATTCAGCCCGCTCTCATTTGTGTTATCAACCTGACACCTGCCACACTTTGCTGTTTCATCTTAACCTGTTTTTCTTTTATCATGCCAGGAGCTCTAGCATAGTTGTCTTGCCTCTCCTCTTCTGACAATGTGTCTCGACTGTACCCAAACTATTTCCATGCCCCATTACAGTTTTGTCTTTGGATCTGGCCAGGTAAATTGGAATCATTCTTACCCCACTGAAATTGGTCCTCCTCCAGTTAATTGTTTTGCTCTGGATTGCTCCTTGTCCTTTTCCATAACTAACCAAAACTTTATAAAACAATGATCACTGTCCCCTTAATATTCCCCTTTTGACACTTGATCCACTTGACCCACCTCATTCCCCAGAACCACAACCAGCAATGCCTCCTTCAACACTGGGAAGGAAACTTAGAGAATTCACCTGAATGTTTCAGAAACTCTTTTCCCTGTCTGCCCTTGACACTATTACTATCAAAGTCTTAATTATAATAATTAAAATCCAACATTATAATTACACTGCACACTTAATTTCCTTACAAAGTTGATCCTCCATATCTTTCTCACTAGTTGGTGGCCTGTTAAATATACCCAGTATTGTAATGGTGCTTCTATTGTTTCCTGGAATAGTTAGTACCCAGTCCTACCCTTATATGAGCCAAGTCTCCGTCATCACCACAATATTATATTTTCAAGAGATATCTGTGCCTTCAGTTCTCCAATCTTATTTACCACACTCTGTGTATTCACACACATGCAGAGTAAACCTAGTAAGACCTTACTACATCTCTCATGCTCTGACCCCACTTAATACCTTACTATCTCTTACTCTAGTGCTAAATGTCTCTCCCAATCCTTTGTGCATCTTGGCTGTCCTCTGTAATCATACCCCCTGGTTCCCACACCCCTGCCAATTTAGTTTAAACCCTTCCCAATTAACATTAGCAAACTGGCCCGCAAGGAAAACAAAAACAGAATTACCTGGAAAAACTCAGCAGGTCTGGCAGCATCGGCGGAGAAGAAAAGAGTTGACGTTTCGAGTCCTCATGACCCTTCGACAGAACTTGCGTGGCCCGCAAGGACATTGGTCCAGGCACTGTGCAGGTACAACCCATCTGGCCTGTCTGGGTCCCACCACCCCCAGAACTAATCCCAATGTCCCAGGAATCTAAAGCCCTCCCTCCTGCACTATCTCCCTAGCCACACATTCATCTGCTATATCTTCCTACTTCTTTACTCACTAGCCTGTGACATAAGTAATCCAAAGATTATTACCTTTTGAGGTCCTGCTTGCTGTTCTTTTTCCTAGCACCCTTAACCTACATGTAGAAATTCATCCCTCTTGCTACCTCAATCATTGATGCTGGTATGGACCACGACTACTCATCCCCTTTGAGTGCTCCGCAGCTGCTCAGTGACATCCTTTCCCCTGCACCAGGGAGGCAACATATCATCCTGGATTTAAATCTGCTGTCGCAGAAACACCTTTCTGCTCTCCTAACTGTTAAATCAGCTATTAAAATCGCTTTTACAATTTTCTTCCTGAACAGCTGAGCCAGCCATGATGGTATAGCAGATGAATGTGTGGCTAGGGAGATGGCGCATGATGATGTGGACTTGCTCTGGTTGCACTGCCCAGTGAAACCATCACTCTCACCAGAGTGAGATGGACTCTGGGGACACCTACATCACTTGTCTGTCTTCCTTGACTCTCTGGTGGTTAACCATTACCTCTCTGCCTGCACATCCTTAAACTGCATGGTTACAACATCCAGGAACATGCTGTGCACAGAACTCTCAGCCTCGTGGATGCACCACAGCAATGCCAACTATCGCTCAAGCTCCGAAACCCAGAGACTGAGCTGCTGCAGCTGACCGTACTTCCTGCATATGCGGTTATCCAGGACATGAGAATGTGGGCTCCAGGGGACTGAGATGCCCTGTCATGTCTTTATATATTAGGCTATTAAGTGACTTAACAGAAATAATCTTAAGACTTAAATAAGAGACTCGCCTGATACTCATCAATCAGCTGCACCCCTTGTGCTGACATCACTTTATTTTGTAGGGGGTTAAATGTTTTACTTTTATGATCCATGTATTAGAGTCTAATTTACTGAAAATTTCAGAACCCTTTACTGTTACTATTCATTATTACTTAGCTTTAACTTAGATCTGATTAATTTATTGAACACTGATTACAATATGATAATTGATCAAATTGTCTTCACTTTTACACTAATTAATTGACCTAGTCTAACTTTATAGTTGATTAATTTGAATTTAAAGCTTACCAGTATACTCGCCCCACGTGACTCCTTGCCCTATGATGTCATTTTATGATAATTTTTTCTTCCATTCATTTAAGACGCACAGTCCAATTACAGAGCTGCTCTTGGCTTCTCCTTTTAGGAATATAAAACATTCCACAACACTTTACAGCCAATTAAGTATTTCTGAACTGTAGCTACTCTTAGGAATCACTACAGCCAATATGCTCAAAGTAAGCTGCAACAAACAACAATGAAATAAATGACCGGATGAGTAGGCGATCCATCTCAGCCTCCTCCGGAGGTTCCCAGCATCACAGATGCCAGTCTTCAGCCAATTTGATTCACCCTATGTGATATCAAGGAACGGGTGAAGGCACTGGATAGTGCAAAGGCTATGGGGCCTGACAATATTCTGGCAATAGTACTGAAGACTTGTGCTCCAGAACTAGTCACCCCCCGTAGCCATGCTGTTCCAGTTCAGCTACGATGCTGGCATCTACCCGGCTATGTGTAAAATTGCCCAGGTACGCCCTGTACGCAAAAAGCAGGACAAATCCAACCCAGCCAATTACTGTCCCATCAGTCTACCCTCAATCATCAGTAAAGTAATGGAAGGGGTTATCAATAGTACCACCAAGCGACACTTGCTCAACAAAACCTGCTCACTGACACCCAGTTTGGGTTCGGCCATGGCCACTCAGCTCCTGACCTCATTACAGCCTTGGTTCAAACACGGGAAAAGGAGCTGAACTCCCGAGGTGAGGTGAGAGTGACTGCTCTTGACATCACATTTGACCAGGTGTGGCATCAAGGAGCCCTAGCAAAACTGGAGTCAACGGGAATTGGGGAAAATCTCTTCACTGGTTGGAGTCGTATCTAGCACAAAGGAAGATGGTTGTGGTTGTTGGAGGTCAGTCATCTCAGCTCCAGGACATCACTGCAAGTGTTTCTCAGGTAGTGTCCTAGGCCCAGCCATCTTCAGCTGCTTCATCAATGTTAATTGGCATCACATCCACAAACATTCACTCACTCCACCACCAATGCACAGTAGCAGCAGTGTGTACCATCTACAAGATGCACTGCAGAAATTCACCAAGGCTCCTTAGACAAACCTATGACCACTACCATCTAGAAGCACAAGGGCAGCAGATAGATGGGAACACCACCACCTCGAAGATCCCCTCGAAGTCACTCGTCATCCTGACTTGGAAATATATCACTGTTCCTCACTGTTGCTGGGTCAAAATCCTGGAACTCCCTCCCTAACAGCACTGTGGGTGTAGCTGAACCACATGGACTGCAGTGGTTCAAGAAGACAACTCACCGCCACCTTCTCAAGGGCAACTAGGGATGGGCAATAAATGCTGGCTTAGCCAGCGAAGCCCACATCCTGTGAATGAACTTTTTAAAAATCTATTTTATTGATGTTGGTTAAGGGATAAATATTGGCTAGGAAACCAGGGAGAGCTCCCCTGCACTGCACTTCTTCAAAATAGTGCTCTGCGATCTCCACTTAAGTGTGTAGCTGGGGCTTCAGTTTAACATCTCATCTGAAACACGGCACCTCTGACAGTGCACTCCCTCAGTATTGCACTGGAGTGTCAGCCTAGAACTTAGTGCTCAAGCCTCAGGAATGGAACTTTAACCCATGCACTGCTGAGTCTGAGCTGACTGCTACCAACTGAGCCAAAACTGACTCCAGCTAGGTGCCAGGCTTGCTTCCTGGGTCTAGGCTAAATTGGCTGACTTCAGCAGTGGGAGGTGTCACAATCCACCTCGGTGCCCTCCATCTGGAGAGGAGAAATAAAATGGGGCATGATGGTAAGTATCAATAAACCACCTGACTAGGAAAACAGGCCAAAACAAGAGTTCTAAAAAGGAGTCCTATCGGACTCGAAACATTAACTCTGTTTCTCACTCTATGGATGCTGCCAGACCTGCTGAGCATTTCCAGCACTTTCTGTTTTTATTTATGAATCAAGACTGAGTGAAATTGCTCCAGTTATCGCTCAGTAACAGCACCGGATATACTTCCCAGCAGGAAGCACTGGATCCAGATGAGGAGGGTGTGTGGATATTATCCCTTCTTTCCTCTCACCCAGTAGGGTTGCCAACCCTCCAGGATTGGCCTGGAGTCTCCAGGAATTGAAGATCAATCTCCAGGACACTGCTGTCTGCAATCCTGGAGAAATATCATGGGGACATCAAAGAAAATTACGTTTTTTTTTTAAACATTTCTCCTTACCAGATTTAAAAATATTGAAAATGGGGGGAAATAAAAGGCTGTTTGACTGACAGTCAAGCATCATCCAATTGGACAATTAATCTTTCTGCTTTCCAATTGGCCTAGGAATGCAGTGCATCACAAGGATGGATATGTTGGCTGACGAATGGCTGGAGTGTAGGGGGGGCCTGTCATGTGATGATACCTCCAGGAATGCATTTAATCACAGTTGGGAACCCTCCCACCCACAGCCACTGGTGTGAGGAAGATTGTCGACCTCAAGTGACTGTGCCCTGGCTCCAATGAGCTAAGTTGACAGACACCAGGGAAACGAAGGCGAGGGCCAACCATTCAGTTGGAGGTTGATAATCGGCAATGTCCTGTACAGTAATAAATCTCCATAAGAGGCAGCTTCTTCATTTATAAATTGTCTTTTTGCCCTCCCAACTGCACAGCTGCACCATGCTCCTGGTAGCCTTGGGTGACCTTGTACCCTTTGTGCTGTTGCCTACCACATTAATCAGCCATTAATGGCCCAGAGTTGTATAACAAAGAGCTCCAAATGTGTTAATAGCCAGTCGTTAAATTGGAAAAAAGAGAAGCCAGTGTCTCTTTTCCACTGGAAATGACACAGATGGCCAAAGATATAGAATTTCCCTAATGCCATGCAGGATTGACTGCCCTTTGATAAAACAGGGGCACTTTCCAACCTTCCAGCTCCCAGGATAGAAACCTTTCTCAATCTGGCCCCATTGGGACATGCAGTCTTTCCAGTCTGTAATTATGCTCTTAAATCAAGTGGGTCAGTGAAATAAAGTAATTAAAAGAGGCAGGCACAGAGGGGATATTCAAAATCAACTCAATTACCCTTCCATCAAACAAGACAAATATTTTCCGCCTTATAGCCTGTCAAAGCACTGCAGCCAATGCCAAGGTGGAATTGTCGACCCCCATTCACTGTGTCTGCTTGAACACAGGATGAAGGCTCAGCTGAATGAGGCAGCCTGCATAAGGCCAGCATGAACAAGGAAAGATGGGGAGGAAAGACGTTGAGGCAGAAGTTGCCAGCTTGGTTCAAAGTGAGCCTTCTGACTGGTGGTTTGCAGCAGTACTTTGTCTACCTGATCCCAGTAATATTTAACTATGTAATTATACATTGATAACTTTATAATTAGTCTGTTATTCATGGAACCTAAATTAGTGGTTATAATTTAGTGTTGCAATCCTGCATGAAAAGGAGAGAGGTAACCACAGCTCAGACACGATGGAATCCAACGCTTGTTAATTGTGGGGAGATTTATGTTCATTGAGTTGAGAGATTTCAATTAAAAATGTCTCTTTTACTTCTCTCTCTCTCTCTCTTCTCCTCTTCCTCTTTTACCTTTTCCCTTTCTCTTCTGCCTCAGTTTCTCCCTCGATCTCTCTGTTTCCTCTATTCCAGACTCTCCTCACCTCTTCCTCTCCACTGAAACTTTTCCTCCCTGCCATTGTTTGATTTTTCTCTCTCTGTGTCCACCACATGCTTGTGCCATTTCTCTCTTGCCCAGCATTTTTCCTATCTCTCATATCCACCTCTCATGCTCTCTTTTTTTTCTACTTTCTCCATTGCCCTCCTTGCCTTATATCTACTCTCTTTGGTTTCACCTGGGTTTGATGCAGGGTTTATGATCTGTCTGCACAATGTCAACATTTTTCCTTAACTTTCCCTTAAACTTTAAAAGGGCAGAGCGGTGCAGATTAATACCTGTGATATGTTGCCCATAAATATCAGCACTTTCAGGAGAGGAGGGCCCGAAATTGGTTGGAGAAAAAAAGGCAACAGCCATTCTCCAGCTCCGTGCAAGTTTGTACCATGTCTCTACATTAAGAGGTGCTAGATAAATGCAGGTTGTTGTTTTTGTTGAGTTATCTGCTGCTGCTGGAATAACCTACCAGACTGTTCTAACTGCTGAATATCTAAGTTGCCATGTCAACCAAAAATGTGAGACACCATCCTGCATTGCCTATCAGGGACCCTAAAAACGGAGTCCAGTTTTTGTGCCCGTCCCATCGCTGATACTGTAAATTAAATATCTTTTTGAAGGGGGCACTATGGTGGTCACCAGCACCTTGAGTGACATTACCTCCTCGGCAATTCATGATGCCTTGTGGTGGAGAAGGGAGGTGCTTCTCCCAACCCCAGTGCCACGGCTCCCGATAATCTCTCAGTTCAAGCCCAGTGCTCAGCGAATGACTTTAATAAAACATCACTCTGCAGCAGGCAGGCAGACATTATTCATCCTGACAGCTACAATTGAACTGCAGTGGCTGGCACGCGGAGAGGCTTTCGAGTGGGGAGTTTCAGCAGCCAGGATCAGATTGCAATGTTTTCATGAGATGAAAAACTCCAGTGGTTAACAGGGAGGTTGTCTGCCCTCGACCTACACACAGTACACATGTGATCTAATTTATTTAACGTCCTCGCTCTTGGCTGGCATGTATTCTTAATTTTAAATGAATGGCCATGATTTGTAGAGTGACCCATCACTTCAGTTGTTTATAGTCACTCCCAACAAGCGATTAGAAGCTCTCTGATTTCAGCGTTCCTCCCCACCCACCCCAGCTTACTTCCCCTAAAGCCACAACCTGTCCCTGGGGCATGGATTCCTGGGGCACTGCCAGTTTCTAGGGTACAGTTTAATATATGCCACTTTCCTTCTGGTACCTCGATCAAGTGCCTTCCCTCAGAAAGATGCTTAGGCATTGACTGTCACAGAACTATTTAACCATGTAGTGCATCAGAATCAAGTCCAATCCCATCTGCCCTTGATGATGCTGTGCACACCATCAAGTTAGTAATCGGAAGCTGGAACCCAGGATGCTCCTTCGTTGGTTTTGCTCAGGAACTCACTCTGCACTGCAGACAAATGTAATTATTCTGTGGCCACCTGGGATCTCCCAGGTATGGCTCAGTATCACTGTGTGTTCATTACATATCCATTTTAAAAAGGAATTAAAGCAGTCACACCTTTCATTGTTAGTTCTGTTCACTTGTGTTACCAAGCCTGTAGACCTGGAAGGTCCCTGGGTTCTTCCTGGGATGCAGCCTGGATGCATTGGTGTACCTGGCCTAAAAAGGAGAAAATTCAACCGAGGCTGCTGCTCCTGTGCTCGTACCCCACCCCCAAGAACTGACAGTGCCCCAAGAACCCATGCCCCAGGGCCCATGGTCCCTGCAACCCCAGGGACAGACAGTGCCTTTGAACCCATACCCCAGAAACAAGCTATTCCCATAAAAGTAGATGTTGGCACAAGGATGCAGAATTGGGTCTGAATGTGATGCTTCCCATAGTTAAATAGGCTGCACAGAGATGCACTCACATGCTGTGAGTTGGCATTGGCGAATGGTTGGGCTCTAAACCAGCTAAAGCTGCCTAAGTGAGTAGACATAAAAAGAAGACGCAGGGTGTAGTGACCCTGCCTGTTATCTACCAATTCCTGGCACAGGAGGGGAGTAGGTTTTACCTTTGCTGCTATGTCTCATCATCCAGCTTCCAAGCTCTAAAACAAAGAGGCTTAACTTCAGGTTGACTCTATAGGGTGTTTGCCAGTGGAGCACCAGGTACATCCGTGCCTGACATCTGCTTCATAGAGTCAGCTCGAGTCTGTTTAATATTCGATTCCTGAGAGCCTCAATAACTGCAGCAGATTGTGATAAAATATTTATACAATGTTTTATGAAAATTGAGTTTATTACTATAAATTATAAGCACTGGGAATGCATCAGGAATATTAAAGTTACAAGATTAAAAATGGATTTCATTGGCTGAAATGATTTCTGTCATAAAAATTAAATTAAGAGTCTGAGTGCTTCTTACTGTTGCTCTGAGATCTATTCCTTGTTTTCACTGCTGCAATGTTTATATCCCCCATTTTCTTTCCTCTCCACTGCCCCCAAACTGCCCCACCCACCACATAGTCCCCATCTCAATGGCTGATTAAACACCAAGTTTAAAGCCCATCCTTCAATGTGATGGATTCTGTTGGTGCTAGTTGTGCTCCTGATGTTAGTAACTGGGCTCCTGAGCAGTCTTGGTTTTGGAGTTTGCGAATGATTATTAAAAGAAGCATATCGAGTGTGCCAGAATTCCGTTAAAAGTTGAGACCCAGGATTAGCTTTCTCTCTCTCTCTCTCGTGCGCGCGCTGTCTCTTACTCTCCTCTCTCTCCCGCTCTATCCCTCTCTATGATGAAGTCTGTCACAGGCATGAGACAACAAACAATTTAAAAACTAAACTGTCAGTTGTCTGCTTCTGTTTTCTGTGCAATTCCTGAAATGGTCACCTTGGACTGCCAAGATCTAAAATGGCAACATGCAAGTCATTTTACATGATGGCACTTTCTTTGCTGACCAAACTGTACCACATCCATTGACATTCTCTCCATTCCCCACCATAATATTATTTTCTTCATTTGTTCCACGCTCTTCTGACAAAGACATTGACTTCTTACAAATACAAAGTTTATGATTGTTATGTTTTGAGACCATCTCTTTAAATTCTGCCTGACAACAGGCTTGGTTGGCTTGTTTGTTAAAGGTTAAAGGGGAAAGGGCAGATTGTTTTACTGGGAAGAAGATGCAAGATATTCACACCTGCATACAATGGTAAGAGCATCTGTGCTGGTTAGAGTTAGATGATTAGTCTCCAAGTCTCACAGGAAAGTGTTAGGAATGTCAATTTTATAAATGATTATACTTTAAACTGTCTACTTAATTCCAAACTAGAAGTGAGTTGGTGGTCTAGAGGATAGCTAATTAGCATCGCTACCTGGATACAAGGCCCATGCTTGTTCATGTTGCCACGGAGATGGGCTTTGGGAAGGGAGAAGTCTATAGGAAGCTATTGTAGGATCAAGTTGCAGGTTTTCTTAAGGAATTACTAGACTTCAGTCTGCAAGAATCTGAGAGAGAGAGAGAGACAGACACTGTCAGTGGTTCGCTGCAGAGAATTCAGGTGGGAGTTTGCATTTGGATTGAAAAGATCAAGTTTGTAAGGTTTTAAACAAGGCTGGAAGATTCGCCTAGCTTTGGCTAAAGGGAGGAATCTCCAGGGTAACACTCACCATGAAATTCAGTTCAGGGATTAAAAGTTACCTGGCTAGAAAAGGGAAAAGGAAGCAAGCACTCGGGGGTGAAGAATCGCTTTGGACTGGTGTTGGAGGATAAAGTGTCCACTTAAAAGAAGTGTGAAGTATAACTGCAACACTGGGTTTTCAGACATGTGAATAGTTAAACGGTGGATTTTTCTGTAGTTTGGAGTATAAATTCCCTACTGAGTAGCATTTAGCCAATGCTGCTTTTCATTGTTCCATTGTAATATAAGTGTTAAAACTTGAAATCTTGTCATCTGACCTTTCCAGTCAGTCACTGCAAATTCAGATATCTTTTTAAAAGTTATCAGCCTCTATGATTGTAACAAACTGATCAACAAATTGCATTTATATAGTACCTGTAATGTAGTAAAATGTGCACAGATGTTTCACAGGAACATTCTCAAACAGAATTTGAAACCAAACCACATGAGAGGATATTGGGGCAGTTTGGTCAAATTGGTAGGTTTTAAGGAGCATCTTATAGGAATGGGAAGATGTGGAGTGATTTAGGAAGGGAATTCCAGAGTCTAGAGTCTTAGCAGCTGAAGGCATGGCCATCAGGGATACATAAAAGTCCAGAATTGGAGGAATGCAGATATCTCGTGGGTTGTAGGGCTGAAGGAGGTTTCATAGAAGCTATAAGGAGGGATGAGGCCATGGAAAGATTTGAAAACGAGCAGTGTTGTGTCACCGCAAGGGCCATCCTCCGAAATGGGTTCCAGTGAGGGGCACATTCCAGTGTGCGTCACGGTGAGGGGCACATTCCAGCGCAGGTCACGGTGAGGGGCCGTCCCCCAGCGTGCGTCACGGTGAGGGGCACGTTCCAGTGCGGGACGCGGTGAGGGGCACATTCCAGTGCGGGACGCAGTGAGGGGCACATTCCAGTGCGGGTCGCACTGAGGGGCACATTCCAGCGTGGGTCGTGGTGAGCGGCCGTCTTCCAGCACGGGTCGCGGTGAGGGACAAATTCCAGCGCGGGTCACGGTGAGGTGCCGTCTCCCGGCGCGGGTTATGCAACCAGCCATTTCTTATGATTGAAACTAAACTGTGAACGGGCTACGTTTGTTGTGAGGGATGTTGCAACTGAACTGTTCCTCACCTGACACCCCATCATGTCATTGAAATGATTTCATAATAACTAGCTCTATTGATATTGGAAGCAGCTCCCCTGTGATCCTGCCTCGGATCATCTAACTTGGTTCATAAGGGGAGTGAAATTGGGATCCCTCTAATATTGGAGTTCCTTCCTACTCACTCATTGCACTTTGGCTTCTTGCTTGAGCAATCACCCTTCACATGTGAACCTTGACATTGAATGTCATCAGGATATTGAATCAGCTAATTAGCACAGACTGAGGATTAAACCGCCTTCCTAGTCTGTATGGCTCACTGATGGACTGGATAAATTCTCTGGACACAAACTTGCTGGATTCTAACTTACGCAATCTCTTCTCCTCCTCCATAGTTAACCTCATCTTCACCGAGGAACTTGTTGCTTATGAGTCAATCTTTTCAATTAGAAAGCTGAGCTGAAGGAATGGATGAGGCTTCGAAAAGCCTGTAAATTGTGGGAGGAGGGGAAGGGAAGAGTCAAAGAGATACTGACACCTGTAGAACCATGTTTGGAAGATGAGCCAATTTGAGAGTCCAGCATTGAGGGTTTATCACAATCAAGTGTATCCTAGGAATAAATTTTGGGGAAGGAAATCCAATAATCAATGGAAGTGAATTTCTATTTAGGAAAGCAGCGTCCCACACCAAGGGCGGAATCATCCAGTCCCGTTGACAGCCGGCCTCATGGTGGGTGTGGTGGGGGTGGGGAGGTGACACTTTGATGTGGGGAGCAGAAATCGGTTTCACGCCAGTGTGAAATCAGAGTGGGATCGTCCAATAGTGTCCGCCATGGCAGAGCGCCAATCCTGCTGGAGGCTGGCGTGAACCCGATTTGCATCCCGGTAACAGGATACAATGTAAGGCCTGACTGGAATTGTCCTCCCATGGCCGATTTACCGTTACACCTGCAGGAAGACACATTGGTCTTGAACACATCTGGACAACCGAGACGTGCAGAAGTCAGAACTCACCTTTGGGGCCTTGCTCCAGATCATGTTTCTCTGGTGAGTGGAGCCATGGATGGGATAAGGACATGGGCTCCAGAGAGTAATAGCCTGATGGAGATGGGGGTGCGTGTAAGAGTTAGTGGTGTTGTCCCATGAGTGTGAGGTCCCTGTGGATGTGTGATGGGTTTGTGAGAGTGTGAGTTCAGAGTGATGAGGTGGTTGGCTTACACTGGCTGAACGAATGTGAGCATTCATCCTCTTTCTGAACTGGCTGACATCCTCTGGGCTCCGGTGGTATTGACCGTCGCTGCCACTGCCTCCTGTGGCCAGAGCGGGATAGACGACATTGCAGGGGTCTTCCACTGCATCTAGCAGGTGCCCCAGAGAGGCATCACTAAATTTGGGATTGCCGTCTTCTTTGCTTTCAGGGCCGTCTGTCTCCTGGAGATGTCTTGGTCTATAGACTTGAAGTAGGCTGCGCTCCGCTGCACTTCCCAGAGCAAGGAAGCACTGAGGTCACAGCGCAGCAGATAAATCCAAGCCTGCCCGCTAGCGATCCGGAGTGTTTCCTGTGAATGCATTACTAATGAGGCAGGACAGGCCGGAGTGCAACAATATGGAGCAAAAACCTGCCTTTGCGGCCGGTTGGTAGGAGGACTTTTTTTTGTGCCTGCAGCTGCCCTTAGTATATATCTGGGATGATTCCGCCCCTAGTGTTTTTATTTATTTGATGCTAAATAAGCTGATCACAATAGGCATTTTAGAATTGGTCTCGGTGCTGAGAAGTGATGAAGCTCCCAGGGCTCCTGATCCTGAATTTTATCCAATGACTGTTGCTGCAAAGAGCCCACATGTCTAGCCAATAGTCTGGTGATAGCCTTCAAGGTTGAATAGTCTGTCAGTCTGTTTGTAAGGTGCTTGAAGACATTGGTGTCAGTAGAAATGTGTGTCAATGAAAGGAAGGGGAAAAGATTACCTGAATCTCACCACTCACTCGAGAAATGCTGTCATACGCCCTATAGATTTGAGCCTGCTGGAGAATTGGCATTTTTTTAAAGGCAGTCACACAGTACAGTAATTAACATTGTGACAAAGGCTAGATGGTTTTTGTAAATTTTAGATTAAATTGTACCTCACTGGAGGGACCTTTGTTTAAATTAGCTCTTGGCAAAGTCAGATAATTCCCTTAAGAGTCCGCGCAGCAGTTGGAACTTGTTTCCAGTGGATCTGCAGTGTATATAAATCTAAGCAGCCTTATGGGTGGACAGCAAGGACACAGGCCTCCTTCAGGGATGGTCGCCAGGATGGCCAGGGTCACCATCTTAAGCTGTTGTTACGTCGATCTGTGGCCACCCCACCTCCTTATGCAGCTGGTGGACGCGGCTGTCACCGAGGAAGCTGGGTTTCGCAACTGTCTCTGGCTCTTGTGGAGCTGGAAAAGAACAGTCCCTGCACTCTGCTTTTGTTGATATTGGGACACTTGCTACTATGGTGCCAAGCATGCTGAAGTTTTCTCTCTCTCTCTCTTTTTCTTTCTCACTCTCTTTTTCTCTCTCACTCTCTTTCTCTCTCTCTTTTTCTTTCTCTCTTTTCTCGCTCTCTCTCTCATTTTCTTTTCTCTCCTTTTCTTTCTCTCTTTTTCTTTCTCTCTCTTTCTTTTTCTTTCTCTCTTTTTCTTTCTTTCTTTCTTTTTCCTCCTCTTTCTCCCTTTCTGTCTGTGTCTCACTTATTTCACTATGCTGCTACATCATGGCATCACTACATTGGCCAAAGTGTTACTGTTGGTCTGTGAGTGCTCAGAGTTAAGTGCCCCTGCACAAGAAAGACTAACTGCACAGTACAAGGGTCAATTTGAGTCCCTTGTACAGACTGCAATATTAACACAGCTGTATAATAGAAAAGGTGTATTTAATGCTCTCCCCATATTCAGAGCAGTCTGGTTGATTCTGCAATATTGGAGCAAAAAGCTAACGGATATGGCGATCACATGGTAAACCTTTGTAATTGTGTACCTCTATGATCAGTGCTTCTTCAATTGGAGCATTCACAGACTGTATACACTGAAAAGCTAGAGACAGATACAAAAGTAAATCAAAATGGCTAATCAATTGTTGACCTTGACCACAATCTCAACCTCAAATGGGATTAGGAATTCAAAATTGAGGAAGTGATGCTTCAGTTTTAAAGAACTTTGATCAGACACCACCTGGAGCACTGTGTTCGGTTTGCGCCCAGAAGCTCAGGAGAAATAGATTGGTCTGGGAGGATACACAGCGCAGATTGACAGCACAATGATATCCAGGCTCACAGGGTTAAATTATGACCAACGGTTGTTTATGTTTTGTTTTATTAAACTCTGTGACAGCTACTACTATACACAAGGCACTGGCCAGTCTAGACAGGATCAGTAACACAATAATGTGGTCTCAAGGATGATTCTGCATGTATACACAGATCTTCACTATCCAGGCACCTTCTTCAGATTGTTAACATACAGATGTCACATGGTGTGTTATATCATATCCCTGACACTGTTGTACATGAGAAACATAATCATATCTCTGAAAGGTGTGCATGAGGGCATACCAGGAGCAGCACCATGCATACCTAAAAATGAGGTATCAACCTGGTGAAGATACTTACAACACAGGACTACTTGCGTACAAAACAGCATAAGCAGCAAGCGATGGGCAGAGCTAAGCGATTCCACAACCAATGGACCAGATCTAAGATTTGCAGTCCCACCACATCCAGCCGTGAATGGTGGTGGACAATTAAACAACTCACTGAAGGAGGAGGCTCCACAAATATTCCCATCATCAATGATGGAGGAGCCCAGCACATCAGTGCAAAAGATAAGGTTGATACAATAGCAACAACCTTCCGCCAGAAGTGCCGGGTGAATGATCCATATTGGCCTCCTCCAGAGGTCCCAAGCATCACAGATGCCAGTCATCAGTCAATTCGATTCACTCCACATGATATTACGAAACGGCTTTTGGCACTGGATACTGCAAAGGCCAAAGGCCCTGACAATATCACGGCAATAGTACTGAAAGCTTGTGCTCCAGAACTTGCCGCATCCCTAGCCAATCTGTTCCAGTACAGCTACAACACTGACATCTACTCGGCTATGTGGAAAATTGCCCATGTGTGCCCTTTACACAAAAAGCAGGACAGTTCCAACCCAGCCAATTACTGCCCAATCAGGAAAGTGATGGAAGGGGTCATCAACAGTGCTATCAAGTGGCACTTGCTTAGCAATAGCCTGCTCACTGATGCTCAGCTTGCATTCCAGCAGGGTCAGTCAGCTCCTGACCTCATTACAGCCTTGGTTCAAACATGGACAAAAGAGCTGAACTCCCGAGGTGAGGTGAGAGTGACTGCCCTTGACGTCAAGGCTGCATTTGACCAAGTGTGGCATCAAGGAGCTCTATCAAAACTGCAGTCAATGGGAATCAGGGGGAAAACTCTCCGCTGGTTGGAGTCATATCTAGCACAAAGGAAGATGGTTATGGGTGTTGGAGGTCAATCATCTCAGTTCCAGGATATCACTGCAGGAGTTCCTCAGGGTAGTGTCCTAGGCCCACATCTTCAGCTGCTTCATCAATGACCTTCCTTCCATCATAAGGTCAGAAGTAGGGAAGTTCGCTGATGATTTCACAATGTTCACCATTCGCGATCCCTCAGATACTGAAGCACCCCACATCCAAATGCCGCAAGGCCTAGACAATATCCAGGTTTGCGCTGACAAGTGGCAAATAACATTCATGTCACGCAAGTGCCAGGCAATGACTATCTCCAACAAGAGAGAATCTAACCATCGCCCCATGACATTCAATGGCATTACCATTGCTGAATCCCCCACTATCAAACTCCTTGGAATTACCATTGACCAAAAACTGAACTGGAATCGAATTAGCTGAAGACTGGCATCTGTGGTGCTGGGGATCTCCAGAGCTCATAGCCCAGGCAACTGAATGCGTGGCTGCCTATGGTAGTGATTAAAATTGGGGATATTCAAGAGACCAGGATGAGATAAGAACAGATATCTTGGAGGGTCATGAAGCTAGGGGAGATTAGAGATATAAGGAGGGACAAAGCCAGGGAGGGATTTGCAAACAAGGATAAGAATTTTAAAATCAAGACATTGTTTGACTGGGAGCCAGAGTAGATCAGGGAGGACAGGGGTGATGGATTGGAGCTAGGCCATTTTGGTGTGAAATCAGGAAACATTTCTCAACACAACAGAACAAGCTCCAGGGGCTGCATGTTCTACCAGTATTTCCATGTTTCTATCAAGAAGGTTGGAGGTACTCTCAAAGTTAAGTAGCTGATGCTTTGTAAATTTTTCTTTATAAAGATAGGCTTGGATACCCGAACAGTCTGTTGTAACTTTGCACCATGACATTAACTAGACTAAATTGGAGCTGGGCCTCCTCTATTCCTCCTCATTCAGCTTTCACTGAAAAATTTGTTTTGAAACACTTTTCTTAACTGGAAATGGAGGGTCAGAGGTGCCATTGTGTACTTGTTGCATCCTTGTTTTATATCTTTGCTGTCATACTAGTATCCACGTTCGCTCAGTTGGTGACACTCTCACCTCCTGAGTCATAAGGTTTGAGTTCAAACCTTGGTTCACAGCACAGAAATCAAGGCTGGCACTCCAGTGCAGTACTGAGGGAATGCTGCACTGTTGGAGGTGCCATCTTTCAGATGAAGTGTTAAACTGGAAGCCTTGTCTGCCTGCTCAGGTGGATGTGAAAGATCCCATGGCACTATTTCAATGAAAGGGAGTTATCCCTGGTGTCCTGGCCAATATTTATCCCTCAATCAACATCATGAAGAAAGATTATCTGGTCATTATCACATTGCTGTTTGTGGGCGTTTGCTGTGTGTAAATTAGCTGCTGCATTTCCAACATTACAACAGTGACTACACTTCAAAAGCACTTCATTGGCTGTAAGTTGCTTTGAGACAAAAACAAAATTACCTGGAAAAACTCAGCAGGTCTGGCATCATCGGCGGAGAAGAAAAGAGTTGATGTTTTGAGTCCTCATGACCCTTCCACAGAACTGAGTGAATATAAGGAGAGGGGTGAAATATAAGCTGGTTTAAGTTGGGGGTGGCGGGGGTGGGGAGAGAGAATTGGGGATTGGTGTGGTGTGGTTGTAGGGACAAGCAAGCAGTGATAGGAGCAGATAATCAAGAGATGTCACAGACAAAAGAACAAAAGAACACAGAGGTGAATATTATCTAAACGAATTGTGCTAATTAAGAATGGATGGTAGGGCACTCAAGGTACAGCTCTTGTGGGGGGCTTGGCCTAAATAGCCAAGTGGTTATGGTACTGGGTTTGTAACCCCAAGATCAAGAGTTCAAATCTCACAATGGCAAACAATGAAACTTCATCTGAAACAGATGGAAACGGGTTTGTACTCAAAAGAGTTACAGCTCTTGTGGGGGTGGGGTGGAAAGACTAGCAGGGCATAAAAGTTTTAAAAATAATGGAAATAGGTGGGAAAAGAAAAATCTATATAAATTATTGGAAAAACCATAAGGAAGGGGGAAGAAACAGAAAGGGGGTGGGGATGGAGGAGGGAGTTCAAGATCTAAAGTTGTTGAATTCAATATTCAGTCCAGAAGGCTGTAAAGTGCCTAGTCGGAAGATGAGGTGCTGTTCCTCCAGTTTGTGTTAGGCTTCACTGGAACAATGCAGCAAGCCAAGGACAGACATGTGGACAAGAGAACTGGGTGGAGTGTTAAAATGGCAAGCGACAGGGAGGTTTGGGTCATTCTTGCAGGTGTTCTGCAAAGCGGTCCCCCAGTTTACGTTTGGTCTCTCTAATGTAGAGGAGACCGCATTGGGAGCAACAAATGCAGTAGATTAAGTTGGGGGAAATGCAAATGGAATGCTGCTTCACTTGAAAGGAGTATTTGGGCCCTTGGACGGTGAGGAGAGAGGAAGTGAAGGGGCAGATGTTGCATCTTTTGCGTGGGCATGGGGAGGTGCCATCAGTGGGGGTTGAGAAGTAGGGGGTGATGGAGGAGTGGACCAGGGTGTCCCGGAGGGAACGATCCCTATGGAATGCCACCAGTGGGGGTGAAGGGAAGATGTGTTTGGCGGTGGCATTATGCTAGAGTTGGTGGAAACGGCGGAGGATGATCCTTTGAATGCGGAGGCTGGTGGGGTGGTAAGTGAGGGACCCTATCATGTTTCTGGGAGGGAGGAGAAGGCGTTAGGGCGAATGCGCGGGATATGGGCCAGACATGGTTGAGGGCCCTGTCAAAGACCGTGGGTGGAAAACCTCGGTTAAGGAAGAAGGAGGACATGTCAGAGGAACTGTTTTTGAAGGTAGCATCATCAGAACAGATGCGACGGAGGCGAAGGAACTGAGAGAATGGGATGGAGTCCTTACAGGATGCGGGGTGTGAGGAGCTGTAGTCGAGGTAGCTGTGATAGTCTCAATCTCTGGTGATAGACTGTCCACCAATATCCATTACAAGCCTACCGACTCCCACAGCTACCTCGACTACAGCTCCTCACACCCCGCTTCCTGTAAGGACTCCATCCCATTCTCTCAGTTCCTTCGCCTCCGTCGCATCTGTTCTGATGATGCTACCTTCAAAAACAGTTCCTCTGCCATGTCCTCCTTCTTCCTTAACCGAGGTTTTCCACCCACGGTCATTGACAGGGCCCTCAACCGTGTCTGGCCCATCTCCCACGCATCTGCCCTCACGCCTTCTCCTCCCTCCCAGAAACATGATAGGGTCCCCCTTGTCCTCACTTATCACCCCACCAGCCTCCGCATTCAAAGGATCATCCTCCGCCATTTCCGCCAACTCCAGCATGATGCCACCACCAAACACGTTTTCCCTTCACCCCCCTGGCAGCTATCCATAGGGATTGTTCCCTCCGGGACACCTTGGTCCACTCCTCCATCACCCCCTACTCCTCAACCCCCACCTATGGCACTTCCCCATGCCCATGCAAAAGATGCAACACCTGCCCCTTCACTTCATCTCTCCTCACCGTCCAAGGGCCCAAACACTCCTTTCAAGTGAAGCAGCATTTCACTTGCATTTCCCCCAACTTAGTCTACTGCATTCTTTGCTCCCAATGTGGTCTCCTCTACATTGGAGAGACCAAACGTAAACTGGGCGACCGCTTTGCAGAACACCTGCGGTCTGTCCGCAAGAATGACCCAAATCTCCCTGTCGCTTGCCATTTTAACACTCCACCATGCTCTCTTGCCCACATGTCTGTCCTTGGCTTGCTGCATTGTTCCAGTGAAGCCCAACGTAAACTGGAGGAACAGCACCTCATCTTCCAACTAGGCACTTTACAGCCTTCTGGACTGAATATTGAATTCAACAACTCTAGATCTTGAACTCCCTCCTCCATCCCCACCCCCTTTCTGTTTCTTCCCCTTCCTTTTGTTTTTTCCAAGAATTTATATAGATTTTTCTTTTCCCACCTGTTTCCATTATTTTAAAATATTTTATGCCCTGCCAGTCTTTCCACCCCACCCCCACTAGAGCTATACCTTGAGTGCCCTACCATCCATTCTTAATTAGCACATTCATTTAGATAATATCACCTTCAACACCTCTGTGTTCTTTTGTTCTTTTGTCTGTGACATCTTTTGATTATCTGCTCCTATCACTGCTTGCTTGTCCCTAAAACCACACCACCCGCCCCCAATTCTCTCCCACCACCCACCCCCCCCCCCCCCCCCCCCCCCACCCCCAACTTAAACCAGCTTATATTTCACCCCTCTCTTTATATTCACTCAGTTCTGTAGAAGGGTCATGAGGACTCGAAACGTCAACTCTTTTCTTCTCCGCCGATGCTGCCAGACCTGCTGAGTTTTTCCAGGTAATATTGTTTTTGTTTTGGATTTCCAGCATCTGCAGTTTTTTGTTTTTATCAATTGCTTTGAGACGTCTGGTGTTTTTGTAAAGCGCTATATAAATTCAAGCCTTTTCTTTTCCCTTGCTGGTGTGAAATGAGAAGTTGGTGCTTCTCACAATTTAAGAGGCTGTTGTTGATACCAGCCATGATTAAAGTCTGCACAACTTAGCCTCAATAGTTAATGGGCTGCTTCCTAACCTGGTGTGCACGCAGCAGCCTCTCCACTCCTGCTGATGCTCCTCATTGACTGCAAGTACAGACCTCATCAGATCCCCATTAGAGCTGATCCTGACACTGTTCTGCATTGTGCACAAGCTCCTGTTGCTTTATGCTTTTATTAAGATAAATATCATTTATTTCCAAACATTCAGCTGCTGACATTTGAAGAATAAACCTCATTAATCAGCTTAATAAGGATCAAATACCCTTTGGAACATCCTCTGTGCTGCTATCATGTCACCGTCTGTCACTCTGTCACACAAACAGTAACAAACCCAGCGGTACAGGCAACCCGATGGCATCGGCTCAGCAATATTTGCAGATTGCAAGAGCGCCAAGACTCCAGATACTCATTATCCCAGACTCCATTAATCTTCAATTCCACAGGAGCACAAACTAAAGTGCTGATCAAAGACCAAGAGGGAGAAAAGAAACAAACCTCCAAGAGTGTACAGCACAGAAACAGGCCATTCAGCCCAACTTGTCTATGCTGCACATGAGCCTGCTCCCACTATATTTCATCTCACCTCATTGAGCGTGTCCTTACATTACTTTCTCCCTCATGGGCTTATACTAGCTTCCTCTAACGTACATCATTCGCCTCAACTCACTACAATCAGGAGATCCACATTCTTACTGTTCTCTAGATAAAGAATATTTTTCTGAATTCCCCGTTGGATATATGGGTGACTTTTTTTGTATGGCCCAAGTTTTGGTCTCCCCTCAAAGTGGAAACATTTGCAGGTTGGTGTTAAAGCCTCCATTTGAGAGAGTCGGCAGTGTAGCAGGTAGAGTCTGTCCGGTGCCTTGCACTGTGGACCTGTAGGTCATGGCTTTATGCCTGCTGTCTGATGATGATGAGAAGCTGGCTGCTTCACTACGGGGGAGGGAAAGCATTAGAAGATAAAGCCGGCTCCTCTTGTGCACCTTCTGGCACTGCTTACTCGGCGCCTGGGATCTGTACCTTTGCATGTGGTCTCTGGCATACTACAGTGAGGGGGTTGGGGAGGGCCTAAACAGACGGAGAAGATTATAATTAAATTTTAAATGAAAATGGGAAGGTATGCATTGAGTAATTGGTTAGTTCACTTTACTTTCAGCTTGAGAGCTGGGCTTAAATCCAGCTAAGCTGATGGGTACAGTCTCTGTCTTTTTTGTGTGTATGTGTTTGTCTCTCTCTCACTTTTTCTTTCTTTCTCTCTCTCTCTCTATCTCTGTCTCTCTCTCGCGCTTTCTCTCTCTCTCTCTCTCTCATATGTTTCCATCATCTCGCATTTTCTCACTGTTTCTCTCAGTTTGTTCCTTTTCGCCCTCGCTCTTGCCTTCCCTCTTGCTCTTGCTCTTTCTCTCAAATTTGGGCAGCCTTACTTTACACCGGCTCCAGTTACCATGACTGTACAAAAGTGCCTGTAAGTCTGCATATTCTGCGCCTGCATTCCCGTGGGACCAGCCCACATGGGTGTGGATTACACGAGTCCAGTAGGGAGCACTCTTATGAGGCTGGTGGTTTCATTCTATTGTTGAAGCTGCTCCTAACTTGTCCTATCAAACCTCATCTGGGATTGGAGAAGATGGAAAAACACCAGGTTCTTACAGCACTGACAAGTGCCAAAACATTTAAATAAAATTGTAGGTTGCTAATACATAATGAGTAAAATCCCGTGATTGCACACCTCTTACTTGATTTTGAGATGTTTTGAGTATCAGTTTTATTTCCGTCTCTGGAAATGCAGCAGAAACTCATCGCAGCACCGATGATAATTTGCCTCTGTCTTGTTTTTTTGAGTAATCCTGGAATTCTACTGTGTTTTTATGAACCAGCCAATTACTTAAAGGCATCCTTTATAATTGAGGGGTGTGTCAGTTGCCTCTTAGCAGAGATCCTTGAATGCTGGAGAAGCAGAAGAGTCTAGGGACTTGGTCAATCACTAGCCCAGTGCCACTTCTGTCTTTATTGAAGCCCAAGGCTGATTTGGGAGCATCGCCACAGATGGAAAGAATCATGAGAGAAGGTAATGCAGCTAGAATGATAGTAATGGGACAGCAAGCTCGAGTTTGAAAAGGCTGTGAAATCATAGGAAAAAGGAGAGACTGAAAGTGGAAAAACTTGGTTTTACATGCTCCCAATGCCTTCCATTCCTTGCAGTCGACTAATAACTCTTGTGAAGTTACCGTTCCTTTTGGTAAACATGGCAGCCACCTTGTGCATTGCAAGATCCCACAAACAAAGTGCTTATTCTGTTCTCCTGATGTTGATTGAAGGCTGGATGCTAGCCAAGTGACTAGATAAGCCTTTTGAATAGTGCTATGGAATTTTGTTAGTGAACATAGTGTTACACAATGACCATAGTCTGTTACTAATGCCTAAAGAATATGGAAGGCCCAGGTTTTATTCTTGTTCTGGCCGATCACTGCTTGGGTGGCATTAGGGAAAACACAGTTGCTCTCTGCTGATATGATGGTGTTGGTGGTGGGGGAGGGAGAATCAACCTTGTTTCCTGTCCTTGGTCGATGATTGTTTCTTCATTATTTCTGGATGACAACGTGTGGACATTAAGGTAGGGTTCAGTTGATCAGTCTTACAACAGGCCAGCACAGACATGATGGGATGAACAGCCTCTTTTTGTGCTGTAAGATTCCATGATCTTAGTTATATTTCCTGCTCTCTGACTCACATAATTCCCATGGAATGGCCTGTTGGGTTAGGTAATGGAGCATTATCCTAGCCCAGATGGCCCTCAACATGATTCAGAGCCTTCAGGGGGTGTGTTGCAGTTGGGGGAGGGCTGGTGGGTTGGAGTGGGCGGGGAAGAACAGAGAGAGAGGAACAAAATGTAGGCCATGATCAGCCACTAGGAATCTTTCTGCATCTTATTTCCAGCTCCCACCCACACAGATCTTGAGAGGAAATTCAGTATTAAATTTCTTTTTCTGTTTTTCTAGGCAAGGTTACTGATGAAAGAACATGAAGTACTTTTCAATAAAGCCTGAAGGGCTTTTTCAATTATTATTCCAGAACTCGGATTTTGAAAATATTGTGTTTAAAAATGTATTTTCGGGAAGAGATGGAAAGAACCTTAGAGGGATAGAGAGAGTCAGTGGGACACACGCATTGACCAAAATAAGTAAAATGATAAAAGGAAGAAATGAAAGGGTAACAGAAAGACTATGCCTTTATGTCAAGCCTTTTATGACCTCAGGACAGCTGAAATTGCTTTGCAACTCAGGGAAGTGTTTCCAAAGTGTAGTCATTGTTGTGATGTAGGAAATCTGGCAGCCAATTTGGGCACAGCAAGCTCCCATAAGGAGCAATATGATAAATGACCAGATTATCTGTTCTGGTGATGTTGATTAATAGAGATAGGAACAAAAAATCTGTTCCAATCATAAGGGATAAGAGTTTCAGTGGAACCGCTGCTCAAGATTCACTCCTATTGTAGAATCCCAGTGGACTGTTCTCTTGGTTCTACACCAAATACCCTCGCTGAGGTGCAGGTCATAAAGTTTCCCTCTTGATCTATGTTGGAGCAGGCAGTGATCAGGGGGCTATAATTGCCTGGAATAGTTAAGGGGGAAAAATCCACTCCCCACTTATTTCTCATTCATGTTAAGTGATAACTGGGGGGGAAAGTGCCTCCACAGTCAAACAGTGCTCTCAGTTCAGGCTTGTGTGCACAAAATGGTTGCTTAAACATGATTGCAGGGAGCCTCAAGAAAATACCTAAAAAGAATAGCATCTTCCAGAAAGAATGGAAGAAAATTGAAAGATGGGAATCGATATTTCAATGGCATTTCCTGATGGTTCCTTTTCCCTGTGATTTTCTTAGACTAAACACTCCCTGTCTGTTGAATTCCAATGGACCCAACCTATTCTGCTGTCTATTACTCTTTCCATCTCAAGTTCATCATACTTCAGACATCGCACCTTAACATGTCAAACGTTTTTCAAAAGAGAAGGATAATCAGACATTTACAAGTATTTGCCAATCCACAGTTCTGCTCACCAGCAATTAACTCTGGGTTTACACCAATCAGACTTTGTGGTCTTAATGAACGATACGTTTTGAACCAGAGTAATATTTTGGTGTGTTCTATATGTTCAGATCACTGCACTTACACGGAAGATCAGAACTTCAATAAACATTTTTTTAAAAAGTTACCTCAGTCATTACAACTTCCCATTTCTTTTTTAAGAATAAGCCAAATGGACAGCACGTTAAACGTATCTCGTGGCAGCTGCCAGGTGCCAGCTGGAGCAGCAGCTCACATTAGAAGTCTAATCACTTCCAGGAGAAGCCCAGCTTTCGATTTGAGTTGCTGGATGAATGATTAAATAGGTTGCAGCACAAAGGTTTGCAAATTGGTTATTTTTAATCTGAACCATCTAAAATCTCTGATCCCAGCTGAAGATTTATTGGGAAGCCTTTTATGGGCCCTATCAGTATTCCAGTTTGGAATCTGCTTTCTAACATTCAGAATGTGACCTTTTTGAAATGCAAAATTTAATATTAAATTTTGAAAGATATTTTACATTGAAAAGTACAGAAGTAAATGTTATGGTTGTTGAACATGTTTTTCTTTCTATCCCTCTTGCTTCTCTCTCTCTCTGTCTCTCCCCACTCTTGCCTTTCTCCCTCTCCCTTTCTCCCTCTCCCTTTCTCTCTCTTCCTCTCCCTCTTCCTCTCTCTCTCCCTCCCCCCTCTCTCTCTCCCCTATTTAGCTAAGACATAATGATGAGGTTATTGTATGATAGTGCCAGATATGGTCTAGAAAACTAAGCATCAACACGGTGCCAGTTTGCTCAGCCCTGCTTTCAGACTGGTGTTTAGTGTGTGGTGAGAGGCGGGCTGGACAGAGTGCTGCTCTACTCTTTCCCCTCCCTCCCTCTCCAATCCCCATCGCAATGTTTCTATCTTCTACCCGATCCTCCCCTCTCCTGAAAGCAGGGTTTCTTTTTGGAAGACTTTGCCCAAGTGAGCATTGGTCATACGAGAGCCCAAACTGCACCCATCAGTCCTGGAGTGGAGAGGGGCCCATCGCAGCCTTGCCCATGTCCTATCTTGGCTCACTATTTATGCACACTCAGCAGGAATCATTATGTATGATTTGCCCAATCCCTCCTAACCCAGCAACTGTAGAGTCCCAACTCCTGCCCCAGCTAACTCACTCAATAAGGACAGGAGAATCAAACCTGGCTTGAAGAGTTCCATTCACAAGTGTGTAGTGGGTGGGTGGTGGGGATGGAGGGTAGAATTCAACTGTTCCATCACTTAGAGAAAGGTTTTGAAATTTTGACATTAAGTAGGTCCAGTGTCATCACTCCCAGAATAATTGATGTACAAAGCTCCCTAGAAAGTGCCATCAGTTGGTGATTATTTGACGGGACATTCTTCTGCCTGGTATTTCAAAAGCAATCCATAGGAATAAGGTCATTTTTCCATGATATTCCTGGCTGCCCAGTGTCCAACTACACCACTTGGGGTCATCTAGATATTGGCACATTAGCAGCAGGAGTAGGTCATTCAGCCCTTTGTGCCTGCTCCAGTATAGTAAAGTCCCACCATTCACCAGGGTTACGTTCCCACAAAACCTCGCAAACGGCAAAATCACGAACAACAAACATACTTTACAATAGGACTCAAATAGATTGGTTCCAGTCATCCTAAAATTTGACTTGTATAAATGATCAAAGACAATAAAAATTATGTTCTTAATAAAAGTGAAGAGAAATTTACTGGAGAAATTGTTTAAAAAGACAAGAACAATGTAAAAATTGTCTCACATACAGTGCTTTACTTAAGAGTGGAGATGGATTGTGATCAGGAATTAAATTAGAGTAACAAGGAACACTCGCATGCAAACAACGGCAGAGGACGTGCACATAGTGCGCACTTTCTACTGCAAGAAATATGTCATGGACACCTTCCTATTTTAAAAATTTCCTTCAGGCGTTTTTTTCTTTTCTTCAGCATTTTCTAAAGCTGACTTCTTTGTTTTATTCTTAAAACTGCGGATAAGCGAACATTTGGGCCCTTATGGGCGATCTGGTGTACAAAGACGTGCGCGGATAAGCGAACTCCCGAAAGGAGGTCGCGAATGGCAGGATTTTACTGTATTCAGTTAAGTCATTGATAACCTGCAAGACAACTCCATTTACTTGCCTTTGCTTCATGATACTCTTCCCGTGATACAAATGACCTATTCCCGTTCTATTAACATCTGAAAACACGTTTAATTATTACATCCTCCCCTCCCACAAACAATGGATGTGATTTTCTGTGCGCAGCGGGTAACAAGCATGGAGGTACCTTTTAAAGTAATCAGTTCAGAGATTTCTCACTAATGATCTTCCTTCCAGTCTGTTCATGGTCTGTTTTTAAATTGAAAGGTTAAGGCACGTACTCCATGCTGACTTTCCTGAAATGTTGGATCAATCCTCAATGCGCAGGCACCTCTTTTTGTTCTTTAGGCAGAAGTTTTTTATTCATTATTCAATACAAAAATATTTACTCTCCCCAAAGGATCCCCAAATATGTACTAATGGATTACATTTTATGCTGCCTTTAATGTGGTATAAACACCCTGAAGACACTTTACAGGAGCGTTATCAGGCAAAAAATTGACACCAAGCCACATAAAGAGACATCAGCACAAGTGACCAAAAGCTTGGTCAAAGAAGTAGGTTACAGGACAGAAACAGGCCATTCGGCCCATTATTACTGTGCTGGTGTCTTCCTCTGTGTGAGCCATCTAGTCTAATCAGATTAGGTGACACTCGTGGCTCGATGATAGGATAGACAAAGAGCGATATTGGTCTACCCTCACCCCATTTCCCTTTCCTTTAGCCCATTCCCTGGAAACCTGTGGGTAAGATGAGGTGCTCATCTCTCCACCCACCCTGAAGGTTCTTGTGAGTGAAACTTGATTTTCCAGGAAATATGAGAGCACTTCAGTCATAAATCCTTAATTTAATTTTTTTAATTATCCCACACTCACTAGGATTACATATTTGTGTAGTTTGTGCTTACATTTGATAAACTGACAGTGATTTATTTTTCCTAAATCCTTTAAGCAGAAAAAACAATTTTTCAGTGTCCAATGCTGACCTAATATGCTCCCTTCCTAGTGATAATGTAAAGTTCTTTGGCCTCTGACCCTGTGTCAGAAAGCCAGGATCATCCATTCTAATCCCAATTCATTACCTCAGTGTCCAATCAGCTTTCCCTGATGGATTTCAGAGTCTCACTGAGCAGATTGTGGTACTTACACTGTAATAAAATAAATACCATTCTGCAATTACTGGATAATCAAGCTGAGATCTTGTGATTGTTTTAAATTGAGATGCCCAGGCTAAGGCCTCAGGCCCACAGTGCAGGACACCACCAAGGTCAACAGAGTAGGTAGAAGATGATGCATTAGAGAGGGTACAGAGGAAATTTACGAGGATGTTGCCAGGACTGGAAAATTGCAGCTATGAGGAAAGATTGGATAGGCTGGGATTGTTCTCCTTGGAACTGAGGAGGCTGAAGGGAGATTTGATTGAGACGTACAAAATTGTGAGGGGCCTGGATTGAGTGAACAGGAAGGGCCTATTTATTTTAGCACAGAGGTCAGTGACTATGGGGCATAGATTTAAAGTGATTGGTAGAAAGATTAGAGGGGAAATGATCAAAGATTTTTTTCACCCAGAGGATTGTGGGGGTCTGGAACTCACTGCCTGAAAGGGTAGCAGAGGCAGAAGCCCTCAACTCATTTAAGAGGTGTCTGGATATGCAGCTCAAGTGCCAGAACCTGCAGGACAGACCAAATGCTGGAAAGTGGGATTAGGCTGGGCGGCTCATTTTTCAGCCAGAGCAGACACAATGGGCCAAGTGACCTCTTTCTGTGCTGTAAACTTTCTATGATCCTACGAGGTTAAATGTGAAATAATGATGCCAAATTTGGCTTATAAAAATCTGTAGATTTCAGGAGAAGAAAAAGAAGACTGTGGGAGGTGAGGAGTTCCACAGTTTCGAGTAACAGAAGAAATGAAGACTCTTAATTTCAACACATGGAAAACATTCAGCAAAGGAGACGTTCATTTGTATAGCACCTTTCACATCCTCAGGACATCAGAAAATGCTTTACAGCCAATTAAACAATTTTTGAAGTGTCATTACTGCTGAAATGTAGGAAATGCGGCATCATTTTGAGCGCAGGAAGCTCTTCAAAACAGAAGTGTGATAATGACCAGATCACCTTTTTTTAGTGATGTTGACTGAGGGATAAATAAGGGCCAGTGCACTGGAGGGAACCTCCTCTGCACCTCTTTCAAATAGTGGCATGTAATCTTTTGTTATCTAATAAAGAGAGAAAAACAAGAGATGTTGCAGCAGAAAGAGAGCCTATGAACCAGTCAAGTAGCTGCCACTCACTAGCATGCCTTACGTATGAAGATTTTTGAATGAGGTGTGGAGGAGCCAACAAAGCTAGGTGCAGGTGAAGCAGCTTCTTTGACCCATCTACATTGCCCCTCTGTAAAATCCCCCATCACAGCATCCAGCTGCATCTTGAATTAGTCAATTTTTTGCCTCTGCTAACCTTCCCCAAAGGCCATTGCTGGTATTTATCACCTTATTGTGGAACTGTGTGCAGGCTGGAAGGGAAGCAAGAGAAGAAACATAATGTAATAACACATTCACAGACAAATACTAGATGTGCTGAGAGAGGATGAGCTGTTTTAAGAGGTGTCCTGTCTGTGATATAGTGTTGCAGATCAGTGAAATACACGGACTGTGGAATGGATTCACTGCTTCAACAAACCTGTCACAGCCAACTCTGTCCAATTTACAGGTCTCAGTCCAATGGAGCAGTGTTCCTTTTGACTATTATGCCGTAGGGAAAGTCTAAGAGTCCGTAATTTAAAAGGCTGTCTCATCTGGGCTTACAGAATAAAATATCTCACAATCTCTCATCCATCTTCATTTGCTTCCCTTTATAAAACTGGGTATTCCCCGTCGGTGGTAAATCCCACAGTGATAGCTCTTGCTTTGTGCACCTGATCCTCCAACAATATGCTGGATTCTCTTCTGTCAGAACTTCTCCTGGCCAATCCTATAAGTTTAGTCACACCCAGTTTCCTAGATCATTATGACTTTGCAGTATTAGTTGCCATTTTATGCTGTGCTTCTTTTGTTCAAGTAGAATTTACTATAGGAGTTCCAAAATTTGATTGTTATGCCTTCTGGAGACGATCTCCTCATCAAACAGCCATCCAGACCTGGAGTCTCTGGAGATGCAGTGGTGCTGGCAGGTACTTAAGGACTCCTGGGAAATGGAAGCCAGCCAGAAAGAAGGTGACAGGTGCTTGCCACCTGGAAACTAAGAAACCTCCTGTGGCAATCCCAGAAGGCAACATGAAAATAAGTCTGTAGGGAACTCCTCCACCCACCAAGCTCCACCCACTGCCCCAAGGAGAGCTGGGTGGTCTATCTTGATGCTGTTACATGCAGCTGTGCCTCAAAATTAGGAAAGTCCACATTTTATTGTACTCAAATCATGAAGCCCACAACAGAAAAATGCCTCAGTTGTTTGACTGTGAGTCTGGCTGGGCATCATTGACTATTATTTTCATCATCATTTTATTGTCATTGGGGAACGCCACAGGAGATTTCTGTTTCTCGGTGACAAATAGCATCACCAAGGAAAAGGGTACTTCTTTCTGGCTGGCTTCATCTCCCATGGATTCTCCATGAAGTACTTGTCAGCAGGTGCCAGTCCTCCAGCATCTCTAGAGACTCCTTACCTGCATGGCTCCTGGGTAAGCTGATCTTCTCCAGAAGCAGCCAAAAAAAATGGTCTGGAAGACTTAGTACATTAATTCAAAGAGCTGCAGCTTCTGCTCATTAGGGGAGGTGGTGGGAGGAGATAGTGTAGGGGGATTGGCAGTGATGTGGTGTCCCAGGAGCTGGATTCCATACCAGATACTTCATGTAGCCTTTGGAATTTTATCCTTAAGAAATCAATCCCACAGCTAACCAGAAGTGGCTCTTTCTGCCAAGCCTCTACTCCTGGATTCTGTGACTGAGACTGTTTTGACGTTCTCTGCTCTTCATGATGCTCCTTCTATTATTGAGTTGGCTCAATTATCATCTCAGACTTTTCCTCCCAGCTGTCCTAGTTGCTGTCAGTGCCCATTGGTGGAGGAGTCACTGCCCTGTCTCTTGGTTGGCTGAAGCAGCCATTTCCAACGCAGAGCTTTGAGGAGGATTACAAGAGAGTCACAGGTGTCAGTATGGATGCCTGTCAGCTTGGAGGGAGCCCCCTGAGCTAGGTACACTGGAGGATTGATCGGCAATGAATAGAAAATGTCATACAAGCAGCTTGAAGTTTGGAAAAACTTGGTTGCCCATCTGTACTTTTTCGTCACCATTTCAGGTTTTGTCAATGGCCTGTGCTGATGTGGAGGGGAGGGTGTGACTGCTATATTCCGAGATCAGGTCATTGGCACTGTAAGGGGATGCTTAGCTTGTTGGGAAGCAGATGACTATAAGATCCTTTACTTTCGAAAGCAATGTATGCGATTGGATGTTGCAATAAGATAATATGTTGTCACCTACCCTCTGGGTTCCCATCCACCCCAGATTATCTAAATCATCAAGTTCTACACTATCAACCCTTTCAGTCATATACATCTCTTTATGGGTTGTCTCATTTATCTGAACATTATTCTTTCTCGCATCATTTCTTCTTTGCAAAGTTAGACGTTTTACTTTTTTATTGAATCTTTAGTTTATTCCATTTCTCATGATGATGATGATGATGATGACTTAATGACTGTGTTTACGCAAGGCTTTGGTGGTCATTTGGTATTTTACACAGGTGACCATTCCTCGTATATATCTAGATAGACTGTTCAATTGTAGCTGGCATAACAGCTGACTCCGATTCTGGGCATCACTCAATGCCCATACCTCTAAGTTGCTCAGAAGAGATGATTAGATAGCTAACAGGAATGTAAATCCTGACCTGAGGTATATTTTTATTACTTTATGCATTCATGGCATGTGGGCATCACTGGCAAGGCCAGCATTTATTGCCCATAACTAATTGCCTTTGAGAAGGTGACGGTGATCCCTCTTCTTGAATACAACCCAGTAGCTTGTTGCGCTGTTTCAGTGTCTGCAGGTCTGAAGTCACATATAGGCCAGACTGGGTAATGCCCACCATCTGCATACAATTAATATACAATTAACAATGGTTTCTGCAGGGACACTTAGGACAAGTGGCCATTGCTCATGTGCAAACTTAACACAGAGTTTCGACAAGCTCATAGACTATAAGTAGGGAAGCAACTTTAACCTTAGAAGAACCTCCATTGTTACATGATTGTGATACCTTTCCCATTTCCCAACTCAGCCATCCTGTGGCCTCTTTGAGTGGGATAGCCAATTAAGTGCTGGATTAAGGACCATTTGATGCTATGGGCCATGCCCACTAGGAACTGGGCCAACATAGCCCAAACCCAAGTCGCATCAGGCCCTTAGAATCAGCATTTACCCTCTGAATTGGGATGGTGCTAAAACTGGATAGACAAGTTTCTTGCCCACAGCGCCACCCAGTTAACTCCACTTCAAAGGCATTTCAAGTTCCAAAGATTATAAACCACATCTTGCACGTCTCCTGATTTTATTGGAGAGGAACATGAGCTGCCCCGTCACCGCAGGCCCTCAGAGTTGCTGATGTCTCTATCAATTGTCCCACTCTTTTGCCTTTCTGCACAAGATTACTTAGGAAGCTTGTCTGCATCACCTGAGGTCATTAGCACCAAAGATGGTGCACAGCCCTTTAAATAACTGCTGAAATAACATTTTAACATGTGAAAAATCACTGTCTGCAACTATTAATAGAGAATGTGGCTGCTGGAATTCTCACCCTTCCACCGCTGATGGGAAGCTTTTCGAGCAAGAGCTATATGGCCTGCAAGGACTACAGAATGCAGCCCTAATCCCTCCTCTCCACCCCACTACCCCCACCCCAATTCCCAAGGAAATGATTGTATATTGAAGGTGGAGGTGACGGTTGACATTTTTACATGACACTCAGCTGCATGACCCTCGAACTACCAGCCTCCAAATGGTGCAAGAACAGTATCTAAATAGCCCCAGCAGTTGAAGCGAAGCCATTTAATAGCACTGCCTCTGGAACAGCAGTCAGGGAGTCTCATCTATTTAATTCTGCAGTCTAAAGGTGTTTTTGCAGGAAATGTATCTAATGGAAAGGGGAACTCATTCTTATGCTCTCACTATCAAAAAGGACCTGGAAATTGGGTTGCCTAGCGACTTTGACCTTTTCCCTCTGGGAGCTGGGTTCAAATCCAGCTCTTACTGATGGGCTGAAAGTCCTCTGCTGGCTTTAGGGATTGGTAGGGGTGATTGTGGCATAGTGGTAATGTCACTAGACTGGTAGTCCGAAAGGCCCCAGGTTAGTGCTTTTGGGACATGGGTTCAAATCCCACCACGGGATAAATCTGGAATTGAAAATTAGTCTCCATAATGGTGACCATTAAACTATCATTGATTGTTGTAAAAACCCATCTGGTTTACTAATGCCCTTTAGGGAAGGAAATCTGCCATCCTTGCCTAGTCTGGCCTACATGTGACTCTAGACCCATAATAGTGTGGTTGGCTCTTAACTGCCCTCTGAAATGACCCAACAAGCCACTCAGTTCAAAGGTAGTTAGGGATAGACAATGACCACATCCCATGTAAGAATAAAGAAAAAAAATTGGGTAGTTTTAATCTAGTTCTAGTGGACTTGGGCTATATTACAAGAACTGTCTCCAATTTGGCACTAATTGGCAACATGACAGTGCCACAGGGATGACAAGTATGGGAAATGGAAAAAGAAGTGCAACATTGATGGAGCTAGAGCTGATTTTCTGAGGTTAGGCCTGAGAAGAGAGAGACTTGGATGCTTTTTATAAATTGGACCCAAACAGGAGTAAGGATTAGGAGAACTGCTTATGTAAATGATGAACACCAGCAAGGTTGAGCCCAACAGTCTATATTCATGTGTAATTTCTATGAAGAAAGAGAGTTGGGAGGTGACTAATGATGTAATCAGAGGTTGCTATAAGGAGGCTTTTCAAAATGGAAAGAGATGTGGCAAGGCAGGAGAGTTTCAGTGTGTGGAGTTGAGATGGCTGAAAGGTCTTCCAAAAAATGGAAGAGCAAAAGAAAGTGTAGTAAACCTGAATTAGAAGAGAGAAGAATTTGAGGTGAGATGCTCTCCTTCACTAAAACCCTCTTTAAAAGCCACCATTTTGCCCAAACTTCTGGTCACTGCTCATGATATCTCATTCTTTGGTTTGGTGTCGGTTATTGTACGATGACATTCCCACAAAGTGCTTTGGGATGTTGTTCTATGTTAAAGGTGCTATATAAATGCAAGTTGATGTTGGTGGACTGAGGCAATGGAAAAATATGAGGATTTTGAGATCAGTGGAAGGCAGCAAGACAGGGTTGATTGGTGAGGGTGACTTACCATTAGTGAACAGCAGAGTTCTAGACCAGGTAGATTTTATGGAGGCTACAGCTGGTTAGGCTTAGTAAGGAAGTGGTGCAGAAATCTGCCAACTGTGCCTCAGTGGGTAACACCTTCACCTCTGAGGTTTTGGGTTCAAGTTTCACTGCAGAAATTGAAGCACATAATCTGGGCCAACACTTGGGTGCTGCATTGTCAGAGATGCCACCTTTCCGTTGAGACATTAAAACAAAGCCCTATCTCTCTATGCAGATGTAGCAGTCATAAGCCACTCTTTTGAAGAAGAGTGGAGCCCTGCCCAATAACTACCTCTCTGCCAACATTACTGATGCCAATTATCTGACCATTTTCACGTTGTTATTTGTGGAACTTGCTGTGCACAAATTAGCTGCCGCGTTCCCTATGTTATAAACAGTGAGTAAACTTCACAAAGTACTTAATTGGCTACAAAACACTTTGGAATGTCTTGAGATCGTGCAAGGTGCTAAATAAAATGCAAATTTTTTTTTTACTTTAATTAAGGAGTTGGCCCAGTGCATTTGCTCTTTGTAAGGCTCCCCCTTGAAGTGAAAGTGGGAGAAGGGTATAGATTGAGCATTGCCTACGCAAAGTTGGCTAAAGTTTGTACAGGCATAAATGCCCGCTCAACACACATCACATCTTCATTGGTATTTGAAGAGATTCACACAAATCGACTGTCAAATGCAATCCTCACCTGATGTTTGATTGCACCTTGTTTAGGATGATTTGCCTCTGCTGTGAACTGTCTTGGGGGTTAGGCAGAGAGACTGAAGGGGGAAGAGAGGAAAAATTGGATAGGAAGAGAAAGCACTCAATTTTAAGATACTTGATCATATTTAGCCTCCACAGAAAGGTTGCTTTTGTCACCTCATCCTCTTTTTGACTATGGCTCCACCATTGGCAAGGTAACATGTATAGCTTGTTTAATTGGGAGATCTTCGCATTGTTAATTGCATGATAGGTCAGTTGCGACACATTCCCCATGACAACAGTGATGCCTTGATGCTGTTCAACTTTAGGGCTGATTGGTTTCATGAACAATTGACCTTCATTTCATTTTTTGGTTTTTATTTCAGATTCCCAGCATCCGCAGTACTTTGCATTTGTAAGCATTCAGTCACCCAGTTTTTCAGTCTAGAGTGAATCTTTTCCTTATTCTTTCATGGGATGTGGGCCTCAGTGGCCAGGCAAGCATTTCAAGCCCGTCCCTAATTGCCCTTGAACTAAGTGGCTATTACTTGCACAAAGGTAGAAAGGGCTTAATTTTAGGGGAGTTTGGGTTGGGGTAGGTGTGTTAAATGGCTCTTATTAATCATCGCTAAGCACATAAACCTGTAGAGGTACTTATCGACCATCTGTGGAAACGTGATTGAAACATTGATTTATAAAGTTTTATTTTACCACCAATTTCCCCGTTTTCCTCAGGTGTTATAGATCCTAGGTTGTCCGGACAGGGAATGTCAGCAGGGTATTCAAGTGTCAAGAGGCCTTGTGGACCCTGGCTACTTTTTCACCCATCACTCTGAGGCCAACAGCAATACCCCACAGAGATCAGCTGCACAACATGCAATGCGAAACCTTTCTATGGGCAGTCAGTTTTCTAACTGTGGGGACCTAATGTCATTCATGACCACCCCTGTGCCATCCTAAAGGCATGGAGACACAGGGTGCCAATAACATGCCAACTTCCAGTGACAAGGAAGTGCCACCTACTGGTAGCCTTGTCTGAAATTAAATTTATTCTTGAGATGAAGCAGGGAAACTTTGCAGGGATTTTTCATTCACATCAGGCCAAGCTGTTTTGTCCAAGACAATATTTCTCAAGACCTTGACCTGAAAGATGACAGTTAGCAACAGGCTACCATTGTTCTCCTATCAACTCAGCACAGAAAATAAGTGAAACTGTGCTTAGTGTTCCACAAAGGGAAAGAATACAGTACTGTATTAATATTCCTATCTGCTGCTTTCTTTTATAACCCTAAAAGCATTTTTACATCTTTTCCACTAAACAGGGCTTTTGTTGATATAGCTACTTACTCCGATCAGTAACAGTCCAGAATACTTGACTAAACCAATCTGCACACAGAAAGTACTACAAGCAGCATTTGGAATGAATGATCGTTTGGGTAAGTAATGTTGGCCAGAGCACTGGGAACACTGCCTGCTCTTTGTGTTGTCGTGGATGATATTTCCATTCACCTGAACGGGGAGGGTCCCAGTTTCATGCCTCATCTGAAAGATTGGACATCTCAACAGTGCGCACACCTTCAGTAGTACACCTGAGTGTCAGTCTAGTTCGCAAGCCTAAGCACTTAAAATTGTGCCTTCTTCCTTATAAACCAGAGGCATGGTACTGTGAACTGAGCCAAGCTCATGAAGGGCCAGAACCCCTACAGTTATATTCTAAAACGAGCTCTCCCTTCCCTATCTATGTAACCTCCTATAGCCCTCCAAGATCCTGTATTTCTCTATATCTGACCTTTTGTCCATCCCTCATTCCCTTTGCCTCACCATCACCATATATTCATTTGTCTGTGATCTTAGCTATGGAACTCCCTCCCTAAAACTCTACATCTCTCCCTGATCATTTAAGACACTCTTCAAAACCTATCTCTTTGGCCAAGCATTTGGTCACCTCTCCAAGTGGCTTCTTCTTCGCCTCGCTGTCAATTTTTGTCTTATTGTGTTCTTGCAAAGTGCCTTGTGACATTTTACTTTGTTAAAGGTGCTATATAAATGCATGTTGTTTATGGCTCTGTTATCATGATAACAATGTCAGAGACCTGTGAAATGAGCCACCTCAAAACTTGCTTTCTTGTAATCTGGCTGAAAGAAATATGAGAGCAGCCAAAAACTGATGGCTGCAACATTGAACACCTTGCTGTGATATTGATGGTGAGTTAGGAGCTACAAATGCTGAACTTATTGGGATTACTGTATTGTTTTGTATTGTCTTTCATATGAGATTTTAAACCTCAGCTCCATCTCCTGTCAAATGTCAGCTGGAATTCCAGAAGAATTTCCTGCTCTTTTCTCATTGATGGAATAATTTGTGTCCAGCTGAATAGCAGCCAGGGTTTTGGCATTGCGTCACTTATGAAAGATGACTCCTCCGACTGTGCAGCACTCCTTCACCACTGCACTGAACTGTCAGTCTAGACTAAGAACTCAAGTCCCGGAATAAGGTATGAACCCGTGACCTCCTGACTCAGAGGGCGGGAATGAGCAAATATATCATTCTTAAAGCTCCTAATATCATTCAGGGTGCTGGTCCAGAGCTTCATGACGTCCATAAAGTATCCTGATTCTCCAGGCACTTTTAATTCATTTTGCCTCTCCTTCTACAGTGCGATGAATCTCTTTAACAGTTCTACATATCTGTCAATGACTACAGTGAAATCTGCATTATCACCATCTGTCTTCGGCAAAGCTAATCTTCATTGATTAAGTATGAAGAAGCTGAGTCATGCTACAATGCACTCTGAAATCTCATCTTTCATCACCTGTTGGCCTGCACCGTGAGAGTTTACAGGCTATACAAGCATGGAGTGAATCAAGGTTTAGTCCAATCTTGCCTTCAGCTAATGTCTACTGATGTACATATTTTAGCAGGACTAGATGGACAGCCAAGAACATTTTGACTTAAGGTCAGTAATTGGAGTTGGGAACGTCCTAGTATAAATGGCTCAGTTCCACAGTGGTCAGACCAGTTATGGACCGAGCCACCAGAGTGTTCTGTCAATTTGACACTCAAATTGCTTATCTAAGAAAAGAGGCCCAAGTGAGGTTCTGCCTTTAGTGTACACAAAAAAAAAAATTCAACCCCCTTGTGCTCTGTGTAGCTATGTAGGTATATAGACTTGTACTTCTAATGCACCTTTTGTGACCTCAAAAGTTCTTAAAACTATTTACAGCCAATGAGGTCCTAATTGAAATGTAACTACTATTATAATACAGGAAATGCAGCAGCCAATTTGCATGCCGCTGTCATAAACAGCAAGCGAGAACCCAGAAGGAAAAGAAACAGTAAAAACTGAGAAGTAAGGATACTGGTCCGAACTGTTTTTTGCCTTCTGGGAATGATCAGATGATCCGCTTTTAATGATGTTTGAGGGATAAATATTGACCAGGAGATCAGGCAGAGCTCCCTTGCTCTTCTTCAAAATAATGCCATGAGATCTTTTCAGATCTAGTCAGGTGGGCAGAAAAGTGGCAAATGCAATTCAACCCAGAGAAGTGTGAGGTGATACATTTGGGGAGGTTAAACAAGACAAAGGATGCCACAATAAATGGGAGGATACTGAGAGGTGTAGAGAAGTGAGAGACCTTGGAGTGAATGTCCACAGATCCCTGAAGGTAGCAGGACTGGTTGATAAGGTGGTTAAGAAGGCATATGGAATTATTTCATTTATTGGCTGAGGCATAGAATATAAGAACGGAGAGGTTATGCTGGAACTACATAAAACATTAGTTAGGCCACAACTTGAGTACTGTGTGCAGTTCTGGTCACCGTATTACAGAAAGGATGTAATTGCATTAGAGAGGGTAGAAGGAGATTTACGAGGATGTTGCCAGGACTGATAAACTGCAGCTATGAGGAAAGATTGGATAGGCTGGGTTGTTCTCCTTGGAACAGAGGAGGCTGAGGGGAGATTTGATTGAGATGTACAAAATTGTGAGGGGCCTGGATAGAGTGGATGGGAAGGGCCTATTTACTTTAGCAGAGAGGTCAGTGACTAGGGGGCATAGATTTAAAGTGATTGGTAGAAAGATTAGAGGGGAGATGAGGAAAAGTGTTTTCTCACAGCCAGAGGCTTGTGGGAGGCTGGAACTCATTGCCTGAAAGGGTAGCAGAGTCAGAAACCCTCAACTCATTTAAGAGGTGTCTGGATATGCAGCTCAAGTGCCGGAACCTGCAGGGCTATGGACCAAATGCTGGAAAGTGGGATTAGGCTGGGCGGCTCATTTTTCGACTGGTGCAGACACAATGGGTCAAGTGGCTTCTTTCGGTGCTGTAAACTTTCTTTGATTCTAGGATCGAATTGAGAGGGCAGATGGGACCTCGGTTTAACATCTCACCTGAAAGAAGGCACCTCTGGCAACATAGCACCTCCTGTGCCGTAGTGGAATATCGGTCTAGATGATTTGTTCAAACTTGAGACTCAAGCAATCCATGGCTGACACTTAATACATGTTTGTATCTCCATCCAGACAGCATGTCTCAATCTTTATCTGCTACACCCACTCATTTCCTTGGCCTTCTGTGCTTATGGGTAAGATGCTGCTTAAATAGTGCATTTTGAACTTATGGCCTGTGGGATGCTCATTGGGGACAGAATTGAAATTATCCAAACTGCTTTTGCTAAGAATTATTGACATGTGGCACTGAGACATGTCTGGAGGCCAGAACCTTTCAGCTGCCTGTCTAGGTTGAGTGACTACTCGCTTGCTCTTAACTTGTGCGTCCAATCTCCCAAAAGGCCTGTGCACTTCACTGCTCAAATTCACCTTTTGCTGAAAATGTTCTCAGACGTTCAGCTTGGCTCACCCTCTCCTCCAAGTCTGAAAACTGTAGGTTTGAAGCCGGCTGCAGAAGCTGAGCAAACCCCAGCGTAGTTGTGCAAAATTCCACTGAAACAATCATTCTGCTCAAGCAATTTGTGTTGGATTTAATCCTGCAAATAAATAGCCCCAAGTACCTACCTTATTCCCATATAACCTTTCTAGCCTTATCCTTTAGCCACCTATCTAACTTATTCTTAAAGATTAACATATGATTTCTGCTTAACTCACTAACTCTGATATCCCTTGGGTTTTTCTTGCTCTGGCCTAAGTCTCATATGTTTGTATCTAGGCATCATCACCCAGGTGAGATATTTGACTATTAACATCGCAAGAAAAACCTGAGTATCTGCTGATTGTCACGTTGTTGTGTGTGGGAGCTTGCAAATTGGCTGCTACATTTCCTGTATTATAACAGTGCCTACACTTCAAAAAGTACCTCATTACTTGAAAAACGCTTTGAGATGTCCAATGGTCATGAAAAACACTGTGGGCCGAATCTTCCTGTCCCTCCAGGAGGCGGGCAGGGGAACTTAATTTGGTGAGACCAAGAATCAGTTTCCTGACATTGGGATGAACTTCAGTAATTCTGTTCTCGGGGCTTTAAAGGAGGGTCAAAGGTGAGTTGAGATTCCCGGTGAACAATGTCAGGAAGCTCTTTTGCATGCATTAGCATGTCATGTATGCTCATTAAAAGGCCATCTTGCTGAAAAGATACTAATAGCATTCTAATACTAAATAATCAAGGGGCAAAAGAGGGGAGGAAATAAATACAATAACTATCACTAGGGAAAAAGCACTAGGGAAACTAATGGGGCTAAAGGCCAATACGTCCCCTGGACCTGATGGGTTGCATTCTAGGATATTAAAGGAAGTAGCTACACAGATAGTGGATGCACTGGTAGTAATCTTCCAAGAATCCTTAGATTCTGGAAAAGTCCCAGAGGATTGGGAAATGGCCAATGTAACATCCTTATTCAAAAAGGGAGGGCGACAAAAAACAGGTAACTATAGGTCAGCTAGCTTAACATCGGTCATTGGGAAAATGTTGGAGTCTATTGTAAAGGATGTAATAGCAGAGCATTCAGAATTACATAATCTTATCATGGAGAGTCAGCATGGATTCATGAAAAGGAAATCATGCCTGACAAATTTATTAGAGTTCTTTGAGCAGGTAACAAGCAGGATAGGTAAAGGGGAACCAGTAAATGTAATATATTTGGATTTTCAAAAAGTGTTCGATAAGGTACTTAAGTAAGGCTACTTAATAAGATAAGAGCCCAAGATGTTGGGGTAGTATATGAGCATGGATAGAAGATTGACTAAATAATAGAAGACAGAGAGTTGTGATAAGGGGGGCATTTTCAGGATGGCAACCTGTAATTAGTGGAGTGCCACAGGGATAGGTGGTGCTGGTGCCTCAATTATTTACAATATATATTAATGACTTAGATGAGGGATGTACTATCGCCAAATTATGAATGATACAAAAATAGGTGGGAAGGCAAGTGGTGAGGATGACACAAGGAGTCTACAGAGGGATATAAACAGGTTAAATGAATGGGCATAAAAGTGGCTGATGGAATATAATATGGAAAAATGTGAGGTTAGGCACTTTAGCAGGAAGAATAGAGGAGCTGAATATTATTTAAATGGAGAAAGACTGCAGAAAGCTGCAGCACAGAGGGATTTGGGGGTCCTAGTGCATGAATCCCAAAAAGCTCAAGTTCAACAGGTAATAGGGAAGGCAAATGGAATGTTGGCCTTTATTTCAAAGGGAATGGAGTATAAAAAGAGGGAAGTCTTGCTAAGACTATACAAGGCACTAGTTGGATCAAACCTAGAATACTGTGAACAGTTTTGGTCCCCTTATCTAAGGAAAGATCTACTGGCATTGCAGGCAATCCAGAGAAAGTTCACTAGGTTGATCCCCGGTATGGAGGGATTTTCTTGTGAGGCCAGGTTGAGTAGGTTAGGGCTGTACTCATTGGAGTTTAGAAGAATGAGAGGCGACCTTATTGAAACATGTAAGATTCTTAGGGGGCTTGACAGGATAAATGCTGAGGTTGTTTCCCCTTGTGGGAGAGTCTAGGACCAGAGGGCATAATCTCAGAGTAAGGGGTTGGCCATTTAAAACAGAGATGAGGAAAAATGTCTTCTTTCAGAGATTGGTTAATCTGTGGAATTCTTTACTGCAGAGAACTGCAGAAGCTGGGTTGTTAAATGTATTCAAGGCTGAGATAACCAGATTTTTAATCAGTAAGGGAATCGAGGGTTACGGGGATTAGGCAGGAAAGTGGAGTTGAGGATTATCAGATCAGCCATGACCTCAGTGAAAGGCAGAGCAGACTTGATGGGCTGAATGGCCTACCTCTGCTCTTACATCTTATGGTCTTATGAATTAAGTTCCCCCAGCAAATTAAATTCCACACCATTGAGAAATTAGAAAGTCCACTTTTATGACTGTATGTAAGTGGCGTGCGCCTGGTGAGGCAGACTTCTTCCATGATTAATGGTGAGTTCCCGATGCATTGCCCTCTTTGGGGAGTGTCTGTAATTGCCAGCCTATGCTTGAGACCAGGTGGTTGCAGTGCAAGTTGCATCGAGGATGACCTAGGAAGGCAGGGAGGGGTAGCGGGGGAGGTTTGAGCAGTGGCCGGGCAAAGGTGGAAGGAATAGCGCGGGCTGTCTGAGAGCCCTTTAAGTATGATGCCCGGACTTTTGACCCCATGAGGTAACGGCCGAGGATGGCAACTTCCTCCCTTCCCCATCCCTGTCACGAGAATCTGCGAGCTTCTCGCAGATGCATACATAATGAGCTGTCCAGTGCAAGGTCATGAGTAGTCAGCCCCAGCGGAAATCACTCCCACCGAACATTAGCCGGGATTTTCCGGCCCCTTCATGCCGGGATCCTCCACTGGAGATTCGGCAGCCCAGACAAAAGTCCATTGACTTTTGGCAGGACCGGACAATCCGAGTGGCGGGTGGGGCCAGAAAATTACGTCCTCAGACTCCAGAACAGAAGATTCCGGCTTGTATAAATGCAAGTCTTTCATTTCTTTTTTATCCTATTCCGATGGCAGTATTCAGAAGAGGTTCCCTATCCAGCATTCCTTCCTTAACCAACATTCCCATTGCTGAGGTGTACATAAAATAGCTGTTCCAGGTTTCCAGGTAACAACAGTAATTGCAGTTCTTCGATTGTATATGAAGTGCTTTGAGATCACCATGAGGCAGGTCGTGTAGTATCTTTTTCTTTGGTAACTAATGCCTCCAGAGACACAAAATGCATTACTTTCTATTTGAAGTCATTGTACATTGTTGTCTCACATTGAAAATACCAGTACAATTTCACAAACATAAGGCAAAACTCATTAAGAGACCAAGGTAATATTTTAGTAGGGTTGGGAGTGAGAAGGATCTTGGGGTTTTACCTGAGTTTGAGTGTTGAGATGCTGGCATTTGTTGCCAACTCGGGTTGAACGTATTCCTGGTGAATTTATCACACGACTTCTCGTCTCCAATCAATCCTCTCCCCCAGTCAAATAGCCTTTTCTCCTCCTCTCCAATAATTTTATAATTAATGAATGAAAGTGCTCAATGAAAATGATAAAAATATGCAGTTTTCAAAGACTGTGATTTTTCTCCTGGCTTGTTCGCAGCAGTGTACAGATTAATCTTTAATTCCTGCAGGCTTGACAACCCGCCACGGGACAGAGTTATTCACGTGAAGTATACGGTCCCAAAAACAACTCTCATTCATATATAGTGCCTGTAAAGTAGTAAAACACCCAACGCTACTTCACAGGAGCTTATCAGACACAATTTGACACCAAGGCACATAATAGGACAGGTACCTTAGACAAAGAGCTGGATTTTAAGGATTAAGGATTAAGTGAAGCCCAACGCAAACTGGAGGAACAGCACCTCATCTTCCGACTAGGCACTTTAAAGCCTTCCGGACTGAATATTGAGTTCAACAACTTCAGATCTTGAACTCCCTGCTCCTTCCCCACCCCCTTTCTGTTTCTTCCCCCTTCCTTTTGTTTTTTCCAATAACTTATATAGTTTTTTCTTTTCCCACCTATTTCCATTATTTTTAAATCTTTTGTGCCCCCCTGCCCCCACTAGAGCTATACCTTGAGTGCCCTTCCATCCATTCTTAATTAGCACATTCGTTTAGATAATATCACCAACTTCAACACCTCTGTGTTCTTTTGTTCTTTTGTCTGTGACATCTTTTGATTATCTGCTCCTATCACTGCTTGCTTGTCCCTACAACCACCACCGCCCCCCCCCACTTCTCTCTCTCTCTCCCCCCCCCCCCACAACCCCGACCTTAAAGTAGCTTATATTTCACCCCTCTCCTTGGATTCACCCAGTTCTGCTGAAGGGTCAAGAGGACTCGAAATGTCAACTCTTTTCTTCTCGGCCGATGCTGCCAGACCTGCTGAGTTTTTCCAGGTAATTCTGTTTTTGTTTTGGATTTTAAGGAGTGGCTTAAAGGAGGAGAGAGAGGTGGAGAGGTTTATTGAGGTAATAACAGAACTTAAGGCCTTGGCATTTGAGGGCACAGCTGTCAGTGGTGGGGTGAAGGAAATCAGGGATGCAAAAAAAGGCCAAAATTGGAAGGAATGCAGTATCCCTAAATCTGAAAAATTGTGAAATAGAGATTAGTATTAGCTTAGAATCAGACTTCTTTATACAGGTGTATGAAGTTGGGAGTTTGGCACATGCACTTTGCTCAACACGGCTAAACATAAAGATTGGATCTCAGTCTTCCTGGATTACTTTAATCAGAGTTGAGTTTGAACATCTAGTATAGTTGTAGGATTACACACCCAGAGACTGAAGTCTCTATTCTGCACATGAACCCCACTGATTGACAGTTGCTGAGGACTGTAGACAGGAATCTTTTTCCATTTCACTCTGTCAAGGTACCTGGATACACTTGTGTGTCTCAGTTCCACTGTAGTGATTGCTATTGGTAAGTACAGTTTATAGCATAGGAGGCAACCAATGGAAAAGAAAAACAGAATTACCTGGAAAAACTCAGCAGGTCTGGCAGCATCGGCGAAGAAGAAAAGAATTGACGTTTCGAGTCCTCATGACCCTTCGACAGAACTTGAGTTCGAGTCCAAGAAAGAGTTGAAATATAAGCTGGTTTAAGGTGTGTGGGGGGGGGGGCACGGAGAGAGAGAGAGAAGTGGAGGGGGGGTGTGGTTGTAGGGACAAACAAGCAGTGATAGAAGCAGATCATCAAAAGATGTCAACAACAATAGAACAAAAGAACACATAGGTGTTAAAGTTGGTGATATTATCTAAACGAATGTGCTAATTAAGAATGGATGGTAGGGCACGCAAGGTATAGCTCTAGTGGAGGTGGGGAGAGCATAAAAGATTTTAAGATATTTAAAAATAATGGAAATAGGTGGGAAAAGAAAAATCTATATAATTTATTGGAAAAAAAAAGGAAGGGGGAAACAGAAAGGGGGTGGGGATGGGGGAGGGAGCTCACGATCTAAAGTTGTTGAATTCAATATTCAGTCCGGAATGCTGTAAAGTGCCTAGTCGGAAGATGAGATGTTGTTCCTCCAGTTTGCGTTGGGCTTCACTGGAACAATGCAGCAAGCCAAGGACAGACATGTGGGCAAGAGAGCAGGGTGGAGTGTTAAAATGGCAAGCGACAGGGAGGTTTGGGTCATTCTTGTGGACAGACCGCAGGTGTTCTGCAAAGCGGTCGCCCAGTTTACGTTTGGTCTCTCCAATGTAGAGGAGACCACATTGGGAGCAACGAATGCAGTAGACTAAGTTGGGGGAAATGCAAGTGAAATGCTGCTTCACTTGAAAGGAGTGTTTGAGCCCTTGGATGGTGAGGAGAGAGGAAGTGAAGGGGCAGGTGTTGCATCTTTTGCGTGGGCATGGGGTGGTGCCATAGATGGGGGTTGAGGAGTAGGGGCTGATGGAGGAGTGGACCAGGGTGTCCCGGAGGGAGCGATCCCTACGGAATGCCGATAGTGGGGGTGAAGGGAAGATGTGTTTGGTGGTGGCATCATGCTGGAGTTGGCGGAAATGGCGGAGGATGATCCTTTGAATGCGGAGGCTGGTGGGGTGATAAGTGAGGACAAGGGGGACCCTATCATGTTTCTGGGAGGGAGGAGAAGGCGTGAGGGCGGATGCGCGGGAGATGGGCCGGACACGGTTGAGTGCCCTGTCAACGACCGTGGGTGGAAAACCTCGGTTAAGGAAGGAGGAGGACATGTCAGAGGAACTGTTTTTGAAGGTGGCATCATCGGAACAGATGCGACGGAGGTGAAGGAACTGAGAGAATGGGATGGAGTCCTTACAGGAAGCGGGGTGTGAGGAGCTGTAGTCAAGGTAGCTGTGGGAGTCGGTAGGCTTGTAATGGATATTGGTGGACAGTCTATCACCAGAGATTGAGACAGAGAGGTCAAGGAAGGGAAGGGAAGTGTCAGAGATGGACCACGTGAAAATGATGGAGGGGTGGAGATTGGAAGCAAAATTAATAAAATGTTCCAAGTCCTGACGAGAGCATGAAGCAGCACCGAAGTAATCATCGATGTACTGGAGAAAGAGTTGTGGAAGGGGGCCGGAGTAGGACTGGAACAAGGAATGTTCCACATACCCCATAAAGAGACAGGCATAGCTGGGGCCCATGCGGGTACCCATAGCCTCACCTTTTATTTGGAGGAAGTGAGAGGAGTTGAAGGAGAAATTGTTCAGCATGAGAACAAGTTCAGCCAGACGGAGGAGAGTAGTGGTGGATGGGGATTGTTCGGGCCTCTGTTCGAGGAAGAATCTAAGGGCCCTCAGACCATCCTGGTGGGGGATGATACATGATACATGATAGGGTCCCCCTTGTCCTCACTTATCACCCCACCAGCCTCCACATTCAAAGGATCATCCTCCACCATTTCCGCCAACTCCAGCATGATGCCACCACCAAACACATCTTCCCTTCACCCCCCCCATCGGCATTCCGTAGGGATCGCTCCCTCCGGGACACCCTGGTCCACTCCTCCATCACCCCCTACTCCTCAACCCCCTCCTATGGCACCACCCCATGCCCACGCAAAAGATGCAACACCTGCCCCTTCACTTCATCTCTCCTCACCGTCCAAGGGCCCAAACACTCCTTTCAAGTGAAGCAGCATTTCACTTGCATTTCCCCCAACTTAGTCTACTGCATTCGTTGCTCCCAATGTGGTCTCCTCTACATTGGAGCGACCAAACGTAAACTGGGCGACCGCTTTGCAGAACACCTGCGGTCTGTCCGCAAGAATGACCCAAACCTCCCTGTCGCTTGCCATTTTAACACTCCACCCTGCTCTCTTGCCCACATGTCTGTCCTTGGCTTGCTGCATTGTTCCAGTGAAGCCCAACGCAAACTGGAGGAACAACACCTCATCTTCTGACTAGGCACTTTACAGCTTTCCGGACTGAATATTGAATTCAACAACTTTAGATCGTGAGCTCCCTCCCCCCTCCCCAGCCCCTTTCTGTTTCCCCCTTCCTTTTTTTTCCAATAAATTATATAGATTTTTCTTTTTCCCACCTATTTCCATTATTTTTAAATATCTTAAAATCTTTTATGCTCTCCCCACCTCCACCAGAGCTATACCTTGAGTGCCCTACCATCCATTCTTAATTAGCACATTCGTTTAGATAATATCAGCAACTTTAACACCTATGTGTTCTTTTGTTCTATTGTTGTTGACATCTTTTGATGATCTGCTTCTATCAATGCTTATTTGTCCCTATAACCACACCCCCCCTCCACTTCTCTCTCTCTCTCCGCACCCCCCCACACACCTTAAACCAGCTTATATTTCAACTCTTTCTTGGACTCGAACTAAAGTTCTGTCGAAGGGTCATGAGGACTCGAAACGTCAATTCTTTTCTTCTCCGCCAATGCTGCCAGACCTGCTGAGTTTTTCCAGGTAATTCTGTTTTTGTTTTGGATTTCCAGCTTCCGCAGTTTTTTTGTTTTTATTTTTAACCAATGGAAAAGTCTTTCTCTCCTGATAGCTGACCTCATTAAACATTGGATCCTTTCTTTCCCCAGTGAAGCGTCATTTAACAAATTGTTAGGACCATTCCTGTATGTACTCCTTACTTGAGTTTTTTTGCCTCTGTCCAACTCAAATTTCCCCACCTTTGCTGTATCTCCACAATAATGTGGCTGAAATCTAAAACTCGGCTGTGGAGAGTGGCCACATTTTGCTCCAGATTGACATGGAGGTTTCCATTGTGCTTTCTATTTCTTTAACCTTCATGCACGTCTAACAATTTCACCCCATTCCTCCCGTTCCCATCCCCTCAAAAAACGTGAAACTTCCCCACATTCCCCAACCCTTAGTAAGGCACTGACTCTTCCCTCAGCTCAGCAAACACCAGTTATCTTTAAGCACCTCACCAGTCACTCACCTGTGTCCTGCTTAAGAATGAAGGAAAGATGTTGCATTGACTTAGTGCTTTTCACAACTTCATGACATCGCAAAGGGCTTCAACATCAGTAATGTGGTCACTGTTGCAATGTATTACAGGATATCAAGCAGTCAGTCAAACCAGAAACATCAATAAGATAATGGATCAGTTATGATCTGTACTTAGTGCAGGATAAATATTGGCCAGGACACTGAGGAGAACTCCGCTGCTTCAAAATAGTGCCGTGGGATCTTTAGCGCCTAGCACAAAACATGGTTGGGACCTTGATTTAACATTTTGTAAAAGATAGCTCCTCTGACAGAGTAGCACTCACTCAAAACTGCGCTTGGAGAGTCAGCCTGAATTATGTGCTTGAGTCTCTGGAGTGGGACTTAAACCCACAATCTTCTGACTTAGAGGTGAGAAAGATCCAAAGCTGACACTCATCCAGATGATAGTGCCATTGGTTATTCTACCTCAGAAAGTATCAGCTGAGCCCAATCCAGTTTTGACTTGACGCCTGACCACTTTTTGGCTGAAATAGCTGGATAGCAACCAAGAGCAGGGGTGCTGGCTGATATATTTCTCTTCTCTCCCCTCCCACCTCCACTCAAACACTGGATTGCTGAGGCCAATTTTACCTTTTCCCTTGCATTGGTTCAGGTTCGCTAAGTCAGGACAGATCCAAGAGAGAACCTGGATGATGTTAAAGTGGTTTTACAGCATGGACCTGCCCTATTCCATATAACTGACCTGTCCTGTATGAGACACACACCTCAGAGTTGTCTGTTTCAGAATCTAAACCATAGGAGCCTGTCCGACAAAGCCTGCAGCCCTGGAAAAACAGGCGTTAACTAGTGTACAGTAGAGCTTGACAGATGAGAATGGCAAAAATAAAAGTAAAATACTGGGGATACTGGAGATCTGAAAAAAAAACAGAAAATGCTGGAAAAACTCAGCAGGTCTGACAGCATCTGTGGAACGAGAAACAGGGTTAACGTTTTGAGTCCGTATGATTTCTTCAGGGCTGAAGAGAGGTAGAAATTTGATAGGTTTTAAAAGGGGGAAGGGTCGGGTGGAGCAAAAGGGAATGTCAGGGATGATATCATGACACCTTTGTTATTTAATCTCCCTTGCCTTCTAACCCATCCCTGACCTCTTGCACCACCTGCCCCTTCCCCATTTTTCAACAGCATAAAACCCATCACCTTCCTACCTCTCTTCAGCTCTGAAGAAGTCATATTGGACTGGAAAGATTTACTCTGTTTCTCTCTCCACAGATGCTGTCAGACCCCGCTGAGTTTTTCCATCACTTTCTGTTTTTATATCAGGTGAGAATGGCACTGGTTGCAAACTTGAATGAAGGAAGCACAACATAGAGAAAGAAAGATTTGCATTTTCTGGAGCACCTAACGCAAGCTCAGCACATCTGAAAGTGCCTTACAGCCAACTAAATATTTTTGAAGTCACTGTTGTAATGTAGGAAACACAGCAGCTGCTTTGCACCCACAAACTGCAGTGTTGATAATGAGAAAGGTGAACAGTTTTGCTGATGTTTGTTGATGTCTGGTCAGAAGACTGGGGAAAATGACACTGCTCTTTTTCAAAGATGGTAACTTTTGCTGATGTCTAGTCCAATAGGCATTGAGGATCACATGGCCCTTCCTTTCATACATCAAACCCCAGTCTTCAACCGTGAGCTGAGATAGCAATTGTCAGCAGACGTTTTAATCTAGAGCCAGCGTGTAAATGGACTGAGCTGCCTGACTTTTGGAAGCTGAATTACCCTCCCCCACCCTGCTGCCTCCTCCTCCACCACTGTTCCCTTCCCCCACATACGGCCATGGGGGAGGTTCAGTACATTGATGCATTCACGCTAAGCTCAAAACATCTTGACCTCTATTCCCCAGTTCAAACACAGTGAGTTTCAGCAGAATGTGCTTGGCTCCTGCCAGGATTCTCTTAAAGCTGCTTCTTTATGGTTGGACCAGAATCAACTCCGCAGTCAACTTTAAAATAAAGAACAGGGCATCTCTGTCCCTGCCTTTCTATCTGCTCCCCTCTCTTTCTGCTCTTCTCTTTCTCAACCCCATTCTCTCTCCCTGCCTCGCTCTCTCTCTATCTCTATCTCCCTGCCTCCCTCGCTCTGTCTCTCCCTGCCTCACTCTCTCTCTCTCACTCTCCCTGCCTCACTCTCTCTCGATCTCTCACTCTCCCTGCCTCCCTTTCTCTTTCTCTCTCTCTCCCTGCCTCGCTCTCGCGCTCTTTCTCCCTGCCTCGCGCTCTTTCTCCCTGCCTCGCGCTCCTTCTCCCTGCCTCGCGCTCCTTCTCCCTGCCTCGCGCTCTTTCTCCCTGCCTCGCGCTCTTTCTCCCTGCCTCGCGCTCTTTCTCCCTGCCTCGCGCTCTTTCTCCCTGCCTCGCGCTCTTTCTCCCTGCCTCGCGCTCTTTCTCCCTGCCTCGCGCTCTTTCTCCCTGCCTCGCGCTCTTTCTCCCTGCCTCGCGCTCTTTCCCCCTGCCTCGCGCTCTTTCTCCCTGCCTCGCGCTCTTTCTCCCTGCCTCGCGCTCTTTCTCCCTGCCTCGCGCTCTTTCTCCCTGCCTCGCGCTCTTTCTCCCTGCCTCGCGCTCTTTCTCCCTGCCTCGCGCTCTTTCTCCCTGCCTCGCGCTCTTTCTCCCTGCCGCGCTCTTTCTCCCTGCCTCGCGCTCTTTCTCCCTGCCTCGCGCTCTTTCTCCCTGCCTCGCGCGCTCTCTCCCTGCCTCGCGCGCTCTCTCCCTGCCTCGCGCGCTCTCTCCCTGCCTCGCGCGCTCTCTCCCTGCCTCGCGCGCTCTCTCCCTGCCTCGCGCGCTCTCTCCCTGCCTCGCGCGCTCTCTCCCTGCCTCGCGCGCTCTCTCCCTGCCTCGCGCGCTCTCTCCCTGCCTCGCGCGCTCTCTCCCTGCCTCGCGCGCTCTCTCCCTGCCTCGCGCGCTCTCTCCCTGCCTCGCGCGCTCTCTCCCTGCCTCGCGCGCTCTCTCCCTGCCTCGCGCTCTCTCTCCCTGCCTCGCGCTCTCTCTCCCTGCCTCGCGCTCTCTCTCCCTGCCTCGCGCTCTCTCTCCCTGCCTCGCGCTCTCTCTCCCTGCCTCGCGCTCTCTCTCTCTCCCTGCCACGCGCTCTCTCTCTCTCCCTGCCTCGCGCTCTCTCTCTCTCCCTGCCTCGCGCTCTCTCTCTTCCTGCCTCGCGCTCTCTCTCCCTGCCTCGCGCTTCCTCTCTCTCTCCCTGCCTCGCTTTCACTCTCTCTCTCTGCGTTGCTCTCTCTGCCTTGTTCTCTCTCTCTCTGCCTCGTTTTCACTCTCTCTGCCTCGTTCTCTCTCTGCCTCGTTCTCTCTCTGCCTCGTTCTCCCTCTGCCTCGTTCTCCCTCTGCCTCGTTCTCCCTCTGCCTCGTTCTCCCTCTGCCTCGTTCTCCCTCTGCCTCGTTCTCCCTCTGCCTCGTTCTCCCTCTGCCTCGTTCTCCCTCTGCCTCGTTCTCCCTCTGCCTCGTTCTCCCTCTGCCTCGTTCTCTCTCTGCCTCGTTCTCTCTCTGCCTCGTTCTCTCTCTGCCTCGTTCTCTCTCTGCCTCGTTCTCTCTCTGCCTCGTTCTCTCTCTGCCTCGTTCTCTCTCTGCCTCGTTCTCTCTCTGCCTCGTTCTCTCTCTGCCTCGTTCTCTCTCTGCCTCGTTCTCTCTGTCTTGTTCTTGCTCTCTCTCTGCCTCGTTCACTCTCTCTGCCTCGTTCACTCTCTCTCTGCCTCGTTCACTCTCTCTCTGCCTCGTTCACTCTCTCTCTGCCTTGTTCACTCTCTCTCTGCCTCGTTCACTCTCTCTCTGCCCTGTTCACTCTCTCTCTGCCCTGATCACTCTCTCTCTGCCCTGTTCACTCTCTCTCTGTATTGTTCACTCTCTGCCTCTTTCGCTCTCTGCCTCCTTCTCTCTCTCTCTTTCCACCTCTTTTCTTTCTTTCTCTCTCTCTCTGCCACTCTGCCTCTTTTTCTCTCTCTGCCTTTTTTTGTTTCTTTCTCTCTGCCCCTCCCTCGATCTCTCTCTTTCTCTTTCCCTCTCTGTGTCTGTTTTTCTATCTTTCTCTCTGCCTCATTTTTCTCTGTCTCTGACTCCCACACACTCTCTGGGCAGAATCTTTACTAGTCCCATGGAAGTGATTTCAGAGGTTGGGGTTGGGGAAATTCAGAAAGTTGTGTGTCGGGTTGGCACTCTGATGTTGCCCCAACATTAGGTGAGTTTCCCAGGGGTGGGCTGCTATGGGAATTGGAAACCCACTCTACAGAGTCAGCCAGCCAATGAGGCCAAACTGGGGCTGCCCTTAGGGGTAATTTTCAGAAGACATTGGCATTTTCCGGGCATCAGATGGATCCTCCACTGAGTTCGGAGCCCAATAGCTACCTGGAGGCAGCATGTTTCCTGGGGGCCTTTGGAGCCTCCTCTCAATCTTCAATCACGGAGCTGCACAGATGTAAAAGTTTAAGCTGTAGCCACAATCAGTCCTGTGGCCCTATCCACATTGATGGCCCTATCCACACTGATGGGCCTAACAGCCTGTGGTCAGGGTGATCACCTGTCCCTTATTTTATGGATCATCCTGTAACTTTCCAATTTGTCCCATGTCACATACATTGGCTTCCCTGGACACCATTTGTCCGTATTTCTCTGGGCAGTGACTGGGAGACTCCTGTTGCTGCCTGAGCATCTTTGGTGTCTCCTGGCTATCTCCCACATTCTACTCTCCGCAAACATAAGGTCATCCAAAACTCTGCAGCTTGTGTCTTACCTCACAGCAAGTCCAATTTCGCTACTACCTCTGTGTTCGCTGACCTACATTGGCTTCTGGCCATGTAACAGCTTGCTTTAAAAATTCTCATCCTCGTTTTTGAATCCTTCCATGTCTTTACCCCTCCCCATCTCTAACGCTTCTCCAGCCCCACAATTATCTGAGAATCTCTGCTCCCTAATTCTGGCCTATTGTGCATCCCCAATTCTAATTGCTCCACCATTGGAGTGGCTTGTGTCCTCAGATGCCTTGGTCCCAATTTCTGGAATTCCCTCCTTGTCCCTCTCCTCCTTTCTACCTTGCTTTCCTCTTTTAAGAGTCCCTAAAACTTACCTCTTTGACCAAGTTTTTGGTCATCTGATCTAATATCTCTTTGACTCAATGACATACTTTGCTTTATAATACTCCTGTGAAGCGCCTTGGGAAGGTTCATTACTTTAATGGTGCTGTATAAATATAAGTTGTTGTTGAGATGTGGTTAAGACCAGAAGTAGGTAGCATAGTGTGATGAACTGTCAGGCAAACTCAGCTTTGACAGAAACTCCCTCCCAGCAAGCTTTTTTGTGGGGGAGGGGGTGCGGGGTAAGAAAATATTTTTTCCCCTTGGTAATTCTGTTTATTCAAGAGAAACTTCCTGTGATTCTGTTCAATGCACATTCTCCCTCATCTCTTCCACTAACACAGGTAATACTCACCGAACTGTTCAGACGCCAACTCATCCCGGCCCAATAAATATATTCTAAAATCTTTCTCTTCCTGTCACAAAATGACAGTTAAGAGAATGTTCCTTAAGTGTTCTGCCAAGTGAAAAAGACAGTACCCTCCCCCTCCAGCCAGCTCAGTCTCACAGGAATTGGCACGGGACTGAGCCCAGTGGGCAGCCTTGAAGCTGGAGGATCAAGTATCAGCTGTGTATAAAACCCCATCTGTTTCCACTCGACATTGTCATTCAGAGCAGGCCCATGTGACCAGGGCAGCCTGTGTTTGCATTTGAAAGACAGAGAGAGAGAAGGGGAGGGGTGCAACCCACAGTCTCTTCCCCACGCACCCCCCCCCACCCCCACCCCGCCACCCCCAACCACCAACTCCCTCCCCACAACGCACCTTCCACCAACCCCTGCACAAATAGAAACAACAGTTCTGTATGGTCCAGATTTGTTGCTGTGAGGATTCCTTCAATGGAAAGGAGAGGATGCAGTACTTTGAGCAGCTTCTGTGTTATACTGAACCAATCTCACAGCTGGAATCCGTGAGGGAGTGAAGGAGAACGGGCGGCTCTGATGATACTTGGATGCCTGAATGAAAGGAGTTTGTGCTGGAAGGTAGGATCCGGGTCTTGCTGTCTCTTTCTGGCTCTGACAGGGGTGGATGCTGAATGTGAGGGTTTTTCAGGTGGCTGGGGCTAATCAATAATCACCGACTTCCCAGCGACACTCCAAGTAACTCTGCTCCCTCTGCCAGAGATAACGAGTACTCCCAGTTAATTCGCTGCTGTCTTGTTAAGCAAATTATCTGCTGGCAGAACAATTAGCTGTGTTTGAAAAATAGATCCTCCTGGTTGCTGTAGTGATCTTTTCTGGTAGGTTTTGTCCTAGCAGGACTCTGAGTGCTGTACTGTGATGATAACGCTGGATTACTGTACATAGTTAATGCTGAAACAACGTTGGGTTAATGACTTGCTATCTCTAACTTCCTTCTGTGGAATAACTCCCCACATATCCTCCTGGAAACTTTCTGATCCTCTGACTGGCCTTTCATGTGTCTCCCACCCCAAATATCGCCATTGTGCCAGTTGTGGCTCGGTTGTTAGCTCTCTCAACTCTGCATTGCAAGCTTCAAGTCCCACTCCAGGACTTGAGCATCAACATCAAAGCTGACACTCTATTGTAGTGCTATCAAAGGTGCCGTCTTTCAGATGAGACATTGAACTGAGGCCCCATCTGCCTCCTCAGGTGGAAGTAAGAGATCCCATGACATTTTGAAGAAGCGCACAGGGGTTATTTCTGGTAACCTGGCCAATATGTATCTCCCAATCAACATCACAAAAATCAGATCATCTGGTCATTACCATATTGCTTTGGTGGGAGCTTGCTGTGCTAAAGTTGCACCCGTGTTCCGACATTTACAACAGCAACCGCATTTCAAATGAACAGCATTGGCTGTAAAGCACTTTGGGATGTCCTGAGGTCAAACAAGGTGCTGCATAAATGCATGTCTGTCTTTCTAGTAATACTGATTAGTATAAGGCTGCCTTTTATACTATGGTTGTGACATTGATACAGTAATGTTCCCATTCACATGGATGAGGGAAATGTATAGTGTAAATGCAGCCTAGGTCTGAGGTCAGGATCCAGCCTGTCATTGGATTGAAGCTGAGTGAGACTGCTGCGGGGAGGGAACACTCACTCTGGTGTCAGCTCAGTCCTTTGTATCCAATTTAATGCCTCAGGTTCAATGCCATTTCGAAGCAGTCTCACCTCCTTACCTACATTAAATTGCAGAGTCTGAGTGCATTGTGAATCAATGTGCACCTGCCTGGTATTCACTTGACTCTGTTCTTGGCACATTCATCTCTAAGTCAGAAAGGTTCCAACTTGAGCCCCAGTCCAAGACTTGAAGACCAAAACCAAGGTTGTCCAGTCCAGTCCAGTCTAGCCCAGTCCAGCCTGTGGTAGGATGCCCTGATCTAGATGCAAGATTCCAAACCTATCCTATCTCTACAGATAGTTTTTAGGACAATTGACAACAATTTCATGGTTACTATTACTGAGACTAACTTTTAATTCCAGAATTTAAGTGAATTTAGAGCATTAGCCTTGGCTTCCATATTACAATTCCAGTGACGTTACCACTACGTCACCATCTCCTCCTTTTCAAATGGTGCCTTGGGATCTTTTAAGGCCTGGAACAGATCCCAGTATAGAATTAGGAAACCCTGCATCAGGAGGTAAACCCAGCAGTCATTATTCACCTTGATCTATTCCTACCTGCTGTCAGGAATCAGTCTTACATCAGATTGAGCTGCACTATAGAAATTGGAAGGTTTGCATCACATGAACTTACAATTCTACAGCAGGCCTCTCAATACATGTCAACATACTCAAGGTGCATTGACCCACACTGAGTACAGACAGATGCATAACAATTCTTGCAGCAAGCCATGTTGGTGAGGGCACAGGCCTTTTATGGGATCTTTAGCTGCTTTTGTCCCCTTCAAGACTCGCACTTGTGGCACTGTTGGGTGGGTCTTATTCCGCCGACCAAGGGTTCTCTGAAGAGTTGGAGTAGGCTGTGCAAGGCCCAAAGGTGAGCAATTGGATTTTCATACCTGGAACATCACGTCCACCCCTGATGCATCATGGCAAAATTTAAATTCACTTAAAATCTGGAATTAAAAGTTAGTCTCAGTAATAGTGACCATGAAACAGTTGTCAGTTGTCCATCTGGTGCCCTTTTGGAAAGGAAATGTGCTGTCCTCACATGTGACTTCAGACCCATAACAATGTGTTGGCCCTTAACCACCCTCTGAAATGGCCTAATTTGAGGGCAATTAAGGATGGGCAACAAATGCTGGCCTTGCCAGTGATGCCCATATCCCATGAAAGAATAATAAAAAGGAATTTCCATCAGGTCCTGTCCGATTATCATCCATTCATCTCACCAGTATTCATGGGCATTGATAGTACAGAATAGCTGCCACATTTGCCTACATAACAGGGACTGTGCCCCAAAGTAATTCAGTGAATGAAATGTATGGCGACAGTTCAACATGGTGTCAACGCATTTACTGGATTAGCATAGAGACTCAAACATCCGAGTTTAAAAAATTGAAACTGTAAAGATAGGATATGTTTGGAATCTTGCATCTAGATCAGAGCATCCCATCACAGGCTATGGAAAGAGCAAAATGACGATTCAGAAATGAGAAGTTGTAGTTATGATGTAACAATTTCTTGCAATAGAAAAGATTAAAGGGAGAATCTAAGAGATTTTCAAAATGATAGGGTTTGAGATGGTAATTCGTGAAAGAGTGAGTAAAAAAAGGGGACATCAACTTGGGATAATCACTGAATGACCAAAGGTATAAGACAGGAGAAATGTTTACAGGAACCAAGAGTGCTTTACCACAACTGTTTTTGAGGCAGAGATTTTAAAATCATTTTAAAGGATTTTGGATAAGCGTTTGAAAAGGAAGAATATAAAAGGACTTGGGAAAGGGCCGTGCACTGGGATTGGAGTTAAGAGCTTGATTGAAGGCCTATCAGCAGAGCAGGCGTAATGAGCCTAATGGCAACTTCCTTTCTTGTAATTTGGGACATGTAGGAAGCGTGTGTAAGAATCAGAACATGGAATGGGAAGCCCACTGAATTTTGGGATTGGGAAACCCACTGAATTTTGGGATTGGGAAACCCACTGAATTATGCCAGTTGCTGCCTGGTTAAAATGACTGCCAGAACTATAGATAGTTTCAGACCATTTCCAGTTTTCCTGAGTGTCTGCCATCCAGAGGACACATTCAGTAACTGCAATACATAACAGAGAATATATTTTCTATTTCAGCCAAAAATTCAGCTGGAGGAGTTAATATTTTGCAGCTGATTTTTAAAGAGGGATCCGGTTAGCAAGGTTCCTCATGAAAATACTCAATGATGAAAGTGCATGTTATGGGCAGTGGGACTATCTTGGGCCCTGGTTCTGTCTTTAGTTGGATATTGCCAACTAATACATCTGGTCTAATATCGGTCAATTCCAGGGGTTAGTGAATCCTTCAGTGACTGGGATATAACTGGATATGGAGCTCCAGTGTGTACTAGAACCAGGGTATCAAGGCCAGTTTGTTCCATACATGCATTTAAAAAAAGACTTGCATTTATGTATAGCCTTTCACAATCTCAGGATGTCCCAAAGTATTTTACAGCCAATAAACTACTTTTGTTTTTGAAGTGCAGTCACTTTTAATGTAGGAAACACAGGAACACATTTGTCAAACAGATAAATTACCAATCTGATTTTTGTTGTTATTGGTTGAGGTTAAATGTTTGCTGGAACCCCATTCATTTTCTAGTGGAGCACATTATCTCTATTATACTGAGAGAATCTAGTCATCTCCCACTTTCTTTATTTCCTTGCATTCTTGGTGATGTTTAGATAGTCAAAGTGAATTCTCTGACTTGATGATCTGATCAAACTCGGGACTTTACTTGTCAGTAGTTGGTTACTCCGTGAACGAATGTGTTGAACCCTAGGAGAAACCACCTGATTTATTGAGAAATACAACCTTCTCCTGATATAATTGAGTCCATTCCACTCCCTCTTTCTGTGCACGTCAGACTTGCTTTCAGACTGGGTGAATTCTCCGCTTTAACATCTCTGCCCCCACCACCTTATGGAAGACACTTCCTCCCATGTGGCCTCATTAGGACTGAAGACCCTTCCTAAGGGGTCATACCGTGGGGTGGAGGATGGGGGATAATCTGAGATCTATCATTGGTGACACTGCTCCTGTCAGTTTACCTTAAACATCATGGGATCGGCATCTCTGCCTTATTGTACTGGAAGAGACAGTGTGCAAGCTTCAAGCCACTCTTGTCACTTCATGCTCACAGCATGAATCTGAAGTGAATTTAAGTTGAATGAAAGGAGTGGAGTGCACAGATTTTTCCTGAGGTAACAGTTTTTGGAGAGCGCAAGAGCTCTCATCGGGACTTGATCCCACATTCCCATTGACCTATCTAAGCCTCAGTGACTACCCACGCCCTGTGTGTCTCAACCAAAATTCTTGTCATTGTTTTCAAATCAATCTTTGAGGGGTCGTTTTACTTTTTCCATTTGAAACAACTGGTCAAAAACCAAGGGAGAAAGGAATCTCTGATGATAAGGAGAGATTTATCGTTGCCGGGCTGAGGGCTGAAGGTGTCAAGCCAAGATCCAGTTCAACATATGATTCCAAAGGAGGTCAGCTCAGTTGCACAGTTGACAAGACCTCCATTGTACTCCTGTTGAAACACTGCATCAGGTCAGTCCAGCATTTCAATGTTGCTGTTGTTTTCACATGAGACAAATTCAGATGAAGTTTGGTTGATCTCAGCCTTCCAGAGTGTCAACTTTCCCACACAGGATGTGAGAAAATTCTTGTCATCGGAATGGAAATATCTGTCACCCCTCGCCTCTAAACTCTGCCTATATTTCGGGCTTTCTTGTATGTCATTATTTGATTGATTCTCCCGTTGAACCTGCCTTTCTTCCAAGTACACCCATCCAACATGGCTCTTCTTGCATGCTGTGCTGCAATCCAGAGTCTCCACTCATTCCCTTGCTCTAAAACATTCAAGGACCTTAACTGTGTGGAACTTGCTGTCACCAAACAAAGGCCACAAAGGCAAATGCAGACAAGGAAGGTCATTCAGTCCATCCACAGTGTTACAATGGCATCCTTCCACCTCTAAAAGATGATGGTTTACACCATGGTGGTCAACTTTGTGATAAGCATCACCTGGTGTGACTCAGGATCCTCACACTGGCATGGCAGTCTCTGCTACATTTGCTGCAGAAGAAGACAGTGGGTTGAGAAGGTGCAGGATTCACTGGCCTCTGTTTTCTCTGGGCCCTCTTCTCGACCAGCTGAGCTTTTCATTTCTGCTTTCTTCTTTCAAGGCTCTTCCAAACAGTCAGTCTCCAGAGGTCACAGCCACCAGCGATTGTCTCCCACTTGTCAGCACCAATGTCCACCATCTTTATATACCTTGCAGGCGGCCTTGTAGTGGAGGAATGGATGCCCAAGAGGTTGTGACCCAGTGACCATTTCACTGCACAGAAGATCTTTGGGTATACGATCATCAACCACCAGATGAACATGGCTGACCCAGTGCAGGCATTATTGGCTTAGCAACAAGTGTACGCTGATGGAGTGAGCATGGTTCAGGACCTCTGATTTGGTGATTTTGTCCTGCCAAGAGTTGTCAAGGATATGTCTGAGACAGCAAAGGGGGAAACAGTTCAGCCTTTTCTCCGGCCTAGCATATGCTGTTGAGGGCTCGCTACTGCAGAGCAGTGCGCTGAGGATGTAGGCTTGGGAGAGTCACAGTTTGGTGTTCTCAATCAGGCTGTCGATGTTCCACACACTCTCACTCAGCTTCAACGTAACAGCTGCAGCTTTTGCAATGTGTGTGTTTGTTTCAGTATCAAGTGACAGATTGCTGCTGATTGTGAAGCTATCAACAGTCTCTAGCATCACATTGTCAATGCTGATAGATGGTGGTATGGCAATCCTAGACCATGACATTTGTCTTCCTGATGCTGATGGTCAAACCAAACTCTTTACAGTTGTGAGGGAGCCTGTCCATTAGTCACTGAAGGAGTTCCCAGTGTGGAATGTTAGTGAGGCATTGTCAATGTAGACTCTTTGCTGAGGACATGGTGCACCTTGACCTTGGCTCTCAGGCGAGCAGGGCTGAGTAGCTTTCCGTCAGATCTGGTATGTAAGTAGACACCCTCTTTAGATGACCTGAAGGCATATGAAAGCGGCAAAAGAGAAGCATATGCCAGAGTGTCGGTGCCAGAACACAGCCCTGTTTGACCCCACTGCAGATCTCAAAGGGTTCCGATATTTCCCCATCATAGCTGACCTTACCCATCATGCTGCCATGGAAAGAGGAGATCACATTGAGTAGCTTCGGCCGGCAGCCAGCTTTCTCCAGCAGCTTAAAATGATCAATTCTGATCACCTGATCAAATGCCTTGGTGCGATCGATGTAGAGGCTGTATAGTGGTCTCCTTTGTTCACGGCATTTCTCTTGCAGCTGTCAGACAGAGGAGACCATGTCAATTGTAGATTTTCTAATTCTGAAACCATACTGGGATTCGGGGTAGATGTGTTCAGCCAGGATTTTGAGTCTGACAAGGGCAGCACAGACAAATGCTTTTCCCAAATTGCTCAGCAAGGCGATGCCTTGATAGTTGTTACAATCACTGTGGTCGCCCTTGTTCTTGTACAGGGTCGCTATCTTTGTATCACGTAAATCCTTGGGTACTGCCCCTTCCCTCCAGTAAAGGCAGAGGTTTGTGTAGATGTTGTAGGAATGCTGTTTTCCCGTGCTTGATGAGTTCAGGTGATATAGCATCAGCCACGGCTAGCGAGTCAATAACTTTGCTAAGCTCCTCCACTGTGGGTTTGATATCCAGCTCTGCCATAACAGACAGGCTTTCTATGGCGTCTAACACTTCATCAGTGTCTAACACTTTCTCTCTCCAGTACAACTCATAGTGTTCCACCCATCTCTCCAACTATTTATTGCAGTCGGTGATGACCTTTCTTGTCTTTGTTTTCAATGGAGCCGTTTTCTTTGCTGATAGACCTGTTGTCATTTTGAACCCTTCATACACGTTCCTAGTATTCCCTGTGTCAAAGGACATCGGGATATTCTGGAAAAGTTATAACCAGTAGTCATTGGAGCATAGCCTTTAGTTCCAGTGGCTCTGAGTGCATTCAAAGTCTTCTTTGTGAAATCTCTCTTGTAATTAATGAGAGCAGACTGCTTGGCTTCAATGACAGGCTCCATCACTGTGACATTACCCTTGAATCAGTCAGCATTTTTCTGCTATTGCTTCCCATATGTTGAGAGTGTGGTATTGTAGATGGTGTCTCGAAGTATATTCTGTTTTGCTTCTCCACTCTGTGTAGCAATGCTGGACAGTGCCTGTTCAATCCCGTCGAGGAACTGTGGTTTTTAACTGGCTGACGTTGTATGGCTGACGAGGATAGCATTTCTGCTTTGAATGAGAAAACTTCAGAGGGTTGCATTTTAACTCTGGTGCACAGCAGGGAGTGATCTGTAGTGGAGCACAGTGTCAGAGCATAGATAGTCATGAGGTTAGCTGGCCCTGTTTGAGTTGAGAGGCCGATGGAGAGAACAAGTTTTGAATCATTGTGTGGGGATTCTGTCACTGAGAGTAGCAAGTTCCTTACAGCGAAGCCTGCACCTTGCTTGTGCATTTCCTCTTAATTTTTCCCCAGCCAGATGAAGGTGTAATGCTTCTCTTTTAGTGATTTGCGCTTGGCGAGCCTGGTCTCTCGTAAGGAAGCTATGCCAATGTTCAGCCTATCGAGTGCCACGTCGATCACCGCTTTGTGTGTTATCAATCAATGGCATGATGTCTGTCAATCCTGTATACATGGTCCTGATGTTCCAGTTTACCAATCGAAGAGTTGTCATCTTCTTTCTTTTCATTTGTTTTGATGGTTTTCCTGTTGCGATGGATTCCCTCCATTTGGTGAGTACAGACTAAGCTCCAAGCATCCATTGAAGAAGATGGACTGTGGCGGGTTGGCATCTTACTAGTCAGGGGTTGCCCAACTTGAGATTGGTGGTGGCTGACCAGTGGGACATTATGGCCCCTCCCACCATCAAAGACAGCCTATAGAACCCGTTCTCGACACCAGTCAAGTTGGGCTTATCACTCGTAACTGCTCTGTCCCAATTGTGTTGATGCTCTTCAGCAAAACTGGATTGTCTTCACCAGCGCGCAAACCTGGGAAAAACTTAGACACCTTGGCCTGCCCAATCATCAGGGTCCCCCCACCTTGTTCTCCTTGGTTGAGTCTAAAGGAATGCAAAGCATTACATTTAGCACTGGCTTGGTTGTAGAAAACGTTAGAAAGGTGACATATTTAGACATCAGCCACACTTTAGGCTCCAGTCCAGATTTCTTTTGTCAGGGTTTTACTCCCTTAGCCTTCAACTCTCCCAAGGCAAGCAAACAGTCCGTGGCTTCAGGCCTTTCCCCCCCTCTTAAAGATAAAGTCCTAGCTAGATCAATGCGGTGGACTCCTGCCTTAAACTAGGCCCAGTCAAGCATGTAAATGATGTGTTACTCTCAAAAGTCTATATCTCACTTCAGGAGTTGGATTTTAAGATTGGAGGGGAGGGGTGAAAATGCTGGTGTCCTAAAGGAACGCAGTTATTGTTAACCCATAGCTGGGAGTTTGGTTCATGAATGCCAAGGTGTGTCCACATGTCGGTGGGCCTGCACACTGCATGTCTGGGGGCCAAAACTCCTCCAAGTTCCTCTGAAGCTTTTTAGCGTGGGACCACAAGGCACCCAGTTTCCATGCATTGCCACGAAGAGGCACAACTGAAGACTTGCCCATGGAGACGGAGAGACATCCACATTTGGCTATCTCTTTTGCACTGCAGCTGGTGTAGTCTGGAAAAGAGAAGTGAAACTAGCACTAGGGTTGCCAACTGTGCTTAAATGTATTCCTGGAGGTTTTGTCACATGACTTGCCCCACAATCCATCCATTAGTCGGCCAACGCATCCATGCTTGTGATGTACCTGCCTTCCTACACCAATTGGAAAGCAAAAAGACACATTACCCAATTGGATGATGCTTGACTGTCAGCCAAACAGCCTTGTTTTCCCCATTTTCAATATTTTTATATCCAGTAAAGAGAATGCTCACAAAAATAGCAAAAAGGCCACCCTTTTTAATGTCCTGATAATTTTTCTCCAAGGTTGTAAGTGGCAGTGTCCTAGAGATTGACCTTTCAATTTCTGGAAACTCCTGGCCAATCCTGGAGGATTGGCAACCCTAATTCTAGCACAGAAAAATGGAAAGTATGCTAACTCTCTTTACCCACACACCAGACGCATCACATCAAGTTGTCGGACATGCCAGGCAGATGGGGCCTTGACCTGAAGTCTCATCCAAAAGACTTCACCTTCAACAGTGCAGTATTCCCTCAGTACTGCATTGGAGTGTCAGCCTAGGCTTTGGAGTCTGGACTGGGGTTTAAACCTGGAACCTTGTGATTCAGAGGCAACAGCACTGCTAACTGAGCCATGGCTGACAGCCCATCCAGCTCACCCTTTTATTGAACCTATAGCATTGCATCCATTCCATGATTCCAGAGTTTTTGCCTCCACCATCTGGAGATGAGATTACAGATTAGAGATCACTCTATCAATTCTTACCATTTAACAGTTTGTATCTTTCTTGCTTTGTCCTGCTGTCAGTTGCTTCTACTGTTTCCTGACCGCTTCATTTTGTCACCTGCCCTGTGCTGCGTTTGGGTCTTGGTCCTTAACCTTGATCACACACCGAGTGTGAACATTCTGATATGAGTTCAAGAGGCAAGGAAACAAACTGTGGCTTCTGGCTTGTCTCTCCTCCTAAAGGTACAGTCCTAGCTAGGTCAATGTGGTGGACTCCTGCCCTAAACTAGGCCCAGTCAGACATGGAAATGATGTGTTACTCTCAAAAGTCCATATCTCATTTCAGGATTTGGATTTTGAGATTGAAGGGGAGGGGTGAAAATGCTTGTGTCCCAAAGGACCGCAGTTATTATTATCTGGTGCTTCAAGAAACATAAGTGACCGCTTTGTGAACCCGGAGATGTTTATGCAATGGTAGGGGAGCCAGGGTTTAGATTATGCCTTTCTCTATGCACTAGCTGTGTTGAGAGTAGTTCTTCATCTCTGGTAGACTTTTTTAACATATGTTTGTGGTTCTTCAATAAGTCGTTTAACAGAACTCTGAATGAGACCCTGTAACACTTTCTGTTGAAAGCATTTGATTGTGAATCTACATTCCCAGATACTCAGGTTGTGATAAAAACAAAAAAACTGCGGATGCTGGAAATCCAAAACAAAAACAGAATTACCTGGAAAAACTCAGCAGGTCTGGCAGCATCGGCGGAGAAGAAAAGAGTTGACGTTTCGAGTCCTCATGACCCTTCGACAGAACTTGAGTTTGAGTCCAAGAAAGAGTTGAAATATAAGCTGGTTTAAGGTGTGTGGGGGGGGGGGGGTGCGGAGAGAGAGAAAGAGCGAGAAGTGGAGGGGGGGTGTGGTTGTAGGGACAAACAAGCAGTGATAGAAGCAGATCATCAAAAGATATGAGGCTGCTTTAAGGTTTCTGGGGCTAAACATTTTATTGCCTGACTTTGAATTTATGTTACATTTTAAGGCCAACACATTGTGTTTAAACCATGTTTCTGGGGATGTTCAAAGTATTAATTGGGGCTCAGTTGGTAGCATTCTTGCCTTTAACTGTGAAGACTGTGGGTTCCAGTCCGTTCCAGAGACTTGAGTACAAAATGGAGGCTGGCGCTCTAATGCAGTACTGAAGGAGTGCTGCACTGTCGAAGGTGCCATCTTTTTGCATAAAATGTTAAATCAAGGCCCATTTTCTGCTTTTGGGTGGACATAAAAAGTTCCCATCACACTATTTCAGAGAACAGGGCAGCTTCATTTGGTGTCCTGGACAATATTTATCCTTCAACCAACATCATAAAATCAGACTATTGGGTCATTATCACATTGCTAAATGTGAGATCTTGCTGTGCACAAAAATTGGCAGCTACGTTTCCTAAGTTAAAACTGACTAGGCTTCAAAAAAGTACTTTCTTGCTATAAAGCACTTTGGGAGGCTCTGAGGCCGTGAAAGGTGTGATATAATTTGTAAGTCTTTCCTTTTTCATTTCCAAGTCTGCGCTTAGCTAGCTGTGCAGTCACACCATCTGCCAACACTTCTGGATTAAAGTGGGAAAAATTGCCAAGGAGTCCGACCCCACTGAATGAGCAAATTTTGCTTTGGCTTCTGGCCTGTCTCTTTAAGGATGGACTCTCTCCTCTTAAAGGTACAGTCCTAGCTAGATCAATATGGTGGACTCCTGCCCCAAACTAGGCCCAGTCAGACATGTAAATGATGCGTTACCCTCAAAAGTCCTTATCTCATTTCAGGACTTGGATTTTGAGACTGGGGTGGGGGGGGGGAGGGGGGGGTGGATGGGGGTTGTGCGGGGGGTGTTGGAAGTGCTTGTGTCCTCAAAGACTGCACATATTGTTATCTGGTGCTTCAAGTTATGCAAGTGACCTCTTTGTGAACCCAGAGGTGTTTGTGCAATGGTCGGGGAGAGGTTAGTTTATGCCTTTCTCTGCCTTGCACTAGCTGTGTTGAGAGTAGTGAGTGAGCACTGGGTGAGAGTAAGGTTGGACTCAGCTGTGATGCTTCCTATGTTGAATATCCTACTGGCTGATTCTATCGAGGCTATTGCACAGACAATGACCACCTGGGTGAGGTAGTGGAGGGCACCTGTTGAATTGGGAAGAAATTGACTCCTTTAGGACAAGACGGGCAAGTTAGCAACAATTCTCCTTTAAATGGGCTTGTCAGCTGGAAGAGTTTATTGATGTTTTAATGATAAATTGATGAATGGGGAGGTACAAGAGCCTCTTGGCTGGTGAGTGGAAGCTAAACGCAACCCATTAATCACAAACTGAATGAAAAACCAGGAAGCAGTTTTGCATCAAATGTCTTGAAAATATTCCCAGTAACATAACTGATAAGTGGGGAAGTGGAATAGACAAGATTCACTTACTGCAATATATATAAATCATAGATACCAGACTGTCCCAGGCTCTATCTCCAGCCTGTGCTGAGTTGGTTGTAATGATTGGCCTTGGGCTGAGGAGAGTGGAGCTCCCAGCACTGGGGGAGGAGGAGGAGGAGGAGGACGGTAGGGGTCTGGGAGAAGGAACAAATCAGTTGATTCCCCACTCTGATAATTGTTCATTGACTTCCCTACTGACGGACCTTGTGTGCATGGAAGGGTGAATCATGGCCAGGTATGTTTTGTGATTCAGCCCTGACTGTGCAACTCAGAGCTGTATGCCACCTGGATGTGCTAATTGGAAACCAGTGGCCCAGGATTCTCACCACCAAACTGCCATCTATTGATATGAGGAAAAAAAATACTTTTCTATACTTTGCACCATGATGGCATCATCAAACACTCCTATATTAGGGCTTCCATGTCTAAACATGGTTCCTCCCTCTACATTCAACAATGTGACTAAAATATGTTATTCCCACATTCTTGAGACCCCTCTGAATGAGACGGCCAAGTTGAGATGCGCAACGTTATTGATGAAATGATGAGACTATTTTCAGACTTGAGCTGAGGCCTACTCCTAGTTGCTGTTACTTAGAATGAACATGCATTTAAATCACATCTTTTCACATCCTTAGCTAATCCCAAAATGCTTCACAGCTGATGAGTTGCTTCTGAAGTGTAGAACTGTTAATTTGTAGATGAGCATGGTAACCAATTAGTGCACAGCAAGGTCCAAAAAACAGATGATGAGGTGAACTGATCTATTTTGGTGTTGGTGTTTGGGGGATAAATATGAACTCCGATTTGTGCTTTGGGTCTTTTCCATTCACCTTAACAGGGCCCATAGTTTAAAATCTCATCTCAAAGCTATGACCTCATACAATGCAGCACTCCCTCAGTAGTCCACTGGAGTGTCAACTTGAACTCATAATCTTCTGACTTGGAGATGGGCAAACTATCTACTGAATGAAGCAGACATTTGGAACCTTTCGAGCTGCCCGAGAAGTGACTACCCTTCATTGGTCTGGATGAGATTGAAACCCAAAGCCCCGATGCAGAATAATTGTACACCAGCTGTGCCACTTATGGGTTTATGACAAAGAACGGACTGTGGTGCTCATGTCAACTGGCACACACACATTTTGAAACAACATTTTTTAAATGTGGCTAGAGGAACTAGGTAGATAACTCTTTCAAGCAAGCTAGCGCCAGAGCAATGGGTTGAGTGGCCTCCTGTGCTGTCAAATGATGGTTTTGTCGTTCTAAATTCTGCAAGACTAGCAGTAATACAATAAGAAAATCAACAAAATGGATGGTATACAAAGGAATGCAGTGAGGATATCAGAAAGAATTGAAAAGTGGGGATACCATCGACCATACACAATTAAAGGCAATGATGGAGCTCCTTCATCTGCTGACACATGGTTCCTATCCCATCGATGGTTCTCTGAACATAACCAATCTAATCTCTGAAGAACAAACCTCTGAGATTTACATGGCATCGAGAGTTTTATTGTTTAACTAATTCAGTCGCTCGGCGCAATCGCGTTACATGGGTGTTCCTAGATCTCATCCCCACTCCAGGCATGGCTTCATTATCCAGACCGGCTGCCAAACAATCACCAGGTGCCAGATGAAAATATAAGCTCAGGAGCTGGTGCATGAAGTTCAATCTAGCATCACTCTCCTAGGATTCAATTTATAAGGCAAAAGGGGGATATGTGTGAGGAAACTGAAGCAGTGCAATGTATATTTGTCACCAATGTACAAGGAAATGAACGATTTTTGCGCTGATTAATCACCATGGCCTTGAGCTATGGTATTCAATCAGTGCAAGAGAGACGCTGCTTATGGAAGGCACCGAACAATCTCTTCAGTGTTGTGGAGGTTCCTCCCACTCTGATCTAGCTTTTCCACACTTGTCTTTAGGTCTTTCATCTGTAGATGTACTTTTCCTCTCCTGCTCTGTAAAACTGGGAGATATTAGAGGCTCCCAAAGCGGCATTATCGGTGGGAACGCTGCCCAGTTTGGTACTGAGCCACCCAGACTAGCAGTTTGCTGCCTGGCCTGTGCTATAATTAATCTCCCAGTTTAACAGCGGAATTGCAGAGCCAGTCTCTTTGTGCATTTATGGTTTCCCTGCAGAGGAAAGTTATGGACTCCTACCTCACAAATAAGAGGAAATTTGATAGACGGTATTAAAATTATGAATAAATGGGCAGATTATATAGAAGCCGACTTTCTAGAGGCTGAGGGGGTCTCGATTGAGGTGATATATCCTCTCCCCTTGTCCCTTCCCACCTACATCCATGATTCCCCTGACACCCTACATCATATCAACAATTTCCAGTTCCCTGGCCTCAACCCCCTCCTCTTCACCATGGACGTCCAATCCCTCTACACCTCCATCCCCCACCGGAATGGCCCGAACAATCCCCATCCACCACTACTCTCCTCCGTCTGTCTGAACTTGTCCTCACACTGAACAATTTCTCCTTAAACTCCTCTCACTTCCTTCAAATAAAAGGTGTGGCTATGGGTACCCGCATGGGCCCCAGTTATGCCTGTCTCTTTATGGGGTATGTGGAACATTCTTTGTTCCAGTCCTACTCCGGCCCCCTCCCACAACTCTTTCTCCGGTACATTGATGATTGCTTCGGTGCTGCTTCATGCTGGACCCGAAAAAATGTATTAATTTTGCTTTCAATTTCCATCCCTCCATCATTTTCACATGGTCCATCTCTGACACTTCCCTTTCCTTCCTTGACTTCTCTGTCTCAATTTCTGGTGATAGGCTGTCCACCAATATCCATTATAAGCCTACCGACTCCCACAGCTACCTCAACTACAGCTCCTCACACCCCACTTCCTGTAAGGACTCCATTCCATTCTCTCAGTTCCTTCGCCTCCTTTGCATCTGTTCTGATGATGCCACTTTCAAAAACAGTTCCTCTGACATGTCTTCCTTCTTCCTTAACCGAGGTTTTCCACCCACGCTGGTTGACAGGGCCCTCAACTGTGTCCGGCCTATCTCCCGTGCATCCACCCTCATACCTTCCTCTCCCTCCCAGAACCATGATAGGGTCCCCCTTATCCTCACTTATCACCCCACCAGCCACCACATTCAAAGGATCATCCTCCACCATTTCCGCCAACTCCAGCATGATGCCACCACCAAACACATCATCCCTTCACCACCCCCCCCCCCCCCCCACCCCCCCGGCGGCATTCCGCAGGGATCGTTCCCTCCGGGACACCCTGGCCCACTCCTCCATCACCCCCAACACCTCAACCCCCTCCCACAGCACCTTCCCATGCAACCACAGAAGGTGCAAAACCTGTCCCTTTACTTCCCTCCTCCTTACTGTCCAAGGGCCCAAACACTCCTTTCAAGTGAAGCAGCATTTCACTTGCACTTCCCTCAACTTAGTCTACTGCATTCGTTGCTCCCAATGCGGTTTCCTCTACAATGGAGAGACTAAACGCAGACTGGGTGACCGCTTTGCAGAACACCTTCGGTCTGTCCGCAAGCATTACCCAGACCTCCCTGTCGCTGGGCATTTCAACACTCCACCCTGCTCTCATGCCCACATGTCTGTCCTTGGCCTGTTGCATGGTTCCAGTGAAGCTCAATGCAAACTGGAGGAACAGCACTCATCTTCCGACTAGGCACTTTACAGCCTTCCGGACTGAATATTGAGTTCAACAATTTTAGATCATGAACTGTCTCCTCCATCACCTCCTTTCCGATCCCCTCTTTTTTTTCCAATAATTTATATAGATTTTTCTTTTCCCACCTATTTCCATTATTTTTAAATGTATTTCCATCCATTGTTTTATCTCTACCTTTTAGCCTATTTCGATCCCTTCCCTTCACCCCACCCCACCCCCACTAGGGCTATCTGTACCTTGCTTGTCCTGCATTCTACCCTTAATTAGCACATTCCTTAGATAATATCACTACCTTCAAAACCTCTTTGTCCTTTTGTCTGTGACATCTTTTGGCTATCTCCACCTATCACTGGCCCTCTATCCAGCTCTACCCCCACCCCTTAAACCAGCTTATATTTCACCTCTTTTCTATCTTTACTTAGTTCTGTTGAAGAGTCATACGGACTCGAAACATTAACTGTGTTCCTTTCCGCAGATGCTGCCAGACCTGCTGAGTTTTTCCAAGTATTTTTATTTTTATTTTAGATATTTGCTCGTCCTGCTTTCTACCCTTAATGTCACCATCAGCACATTCCTTAGCTAATATCACCACCGTCAACACCCCTTTGTCCTTCTGTCTATGACATCTTTGGCAATCTCTTCTTTGCCTCTACTTATCACTGGGCCTCTATCCAGCTTTACCTGTCCCAACCCCCTCAGCCAGCTTATATTTCACCTTATTTTTATTTTTCCTTGGTTCTGATGAAGAGTCGTATGGACCCGAAATGTTAACTCTATTCCTCTCCGCAGATGCTGTCAGACCTGCTGAGTTTTTCCAGCTATTTTTGTTTTTGTTTTTGTTTCAGATTTCCAGCATCCACAGTATTTTGCTTTTATGAAATAGATATAACATAGGAACAGGAATAGGCCATTTATCCCTTGAGCCAGTTCCACCAATCAGTAAAATTGTGATTGATTGGCAATATACCCATCTTTACCCCATATCCCTTAATACTCCTAATTAATAAAAATCTTATCAGTCTCAGATTTAGAATTAACAATAGAGCCAAAATCAACTACCATTTTGTGGAAGATTAAGTATAAAATTAAATGTAAGAGATTTAAGCCAGAGAGAAGGAGACATATTTTACACAGTGGGTTGTGAGGCTCTGGATTGCACTACCAGAGTTAGTGATTGAATCAGAGACCATGTCAATGTTTAGGATTAGATTAGATGGGTGATGAGGGATATGGCAAATGGGTTTAAGGCTATTGTTCATGTGGAAGGGTAAACAATAACTTGTACTGTTGGGTTGACGACCCGTCTCCGTGTTGCATTATTTATATGATTCTATTTTAGAACAAAATTCGATCTAAACCAGCAGCAGAATAAAAGCAGTTCCAGTTGGCTGGGGTTTGGCCAACTCAACCTTCAGGCACTCCAGAGGCTCCAGCAGCGATAAACCATGCTGAGAAAACCTGCCGCCTACACTAGCTAAAAGGCATTAACTCAGGCTTCCCGAGCAATATTGAGAACAACGTAAACGTGTGCCTTAAACACATGTTAAACAACCCACCCCCGCCTACCCATTTCTTATGCTGTGGGTTAGGATACAGTACTGTAACATCAGTAGTCCATTTGGGCCTCCATTGTCTTGGCGTTGATCACTAGGCTTCACGAAAGGATAGGCAATTGCTGGGAGTGGATGGAAGAGGAGAAAACACTAAACATTGTTAGGCACACTCTCCTCTTGCTGGTGTGTTGTATCATCTGGGTGACACACTTGGAGGGGGAAATGGAGTGGGGTCCGGTGCACCCAGGTACTGCAACAGGGGAGTGTGATTCTTATGCAATGGAATAGAGTCTACTGCTCTTCAGTCAGTGTGGCTCAGCGGGTAGCACTTGCACCTCTGAGTCAGCAGGTTTTTGGGTTCAAATCTCACTTCAGGGATGTTCCAATGCAGTACCTAGGGAATGCTGTACTGTGGGAGGTGCTGTCTTTCGGATGAGATGTTAAACTGATATCCTATCTGCCCTCTCAGGTGGACGTAACAGCTCACAAGATTATTCTTTGGAAGAGCCAGAGGAGTTCAAGGTCAATATGTATCCCCAGCTAACACAATTTTAAAAATGGTTATCTGATTATTACCTCATTGTTGTTTGTGGGATCTTGCTGTGCACAAATGGCTGCTGCATCTCCTACATTACAAGAGGGACCATACTTCAAAGGTGAAGTGCTTTGTGATGCCCTGAGGTTGTGAAAGGTGTAATATGAATGCAAGTTCTAATGATCTTTCTTGAACACTGGGGGGTATCATTTGTTTGTACAGCGCTGCTCACGTGGCACTATATAGATTTGTGTTGGTTCCCCAGGGGATAGACAGTGCTGTGGACCATTGTCTGTTTGACATGTGTGAGGTTCCTGGATTATATCATTGCAGAATGCCCAGGTAGCAGCCTGTGGCACTGTCTGCCCCAGGGCAAGCAATGCTACCTGAACAAATTATACCCGCTGAATTCTCACTGCCTGGATTCGTCACGTTTCTTAGTTACTGAATTATCATGAAGAAACTGAATGGGATTATTTGGGTGAGAGGGGTTGAACCATGTCCCATTGCAATATATCAGAAAAGCTGCAGTTACCAAAATAGTGAAAATGGAGAAGGGATAAAATGAGCCTGGAGAATTATTCACCATCTACCTCTCTTCCTCGTCACACACAACCTACTTTTTGCACACTTGAGAAGATCATGGTCCAAATGACCTCTTAAATATTTGCAATTAGAAATCTAGACTTTCTTCATTGTTGATCAGTGACGTATTCATGTTTCGAAATTCCCTTGTGTCTGTATCCTCCAAACAGCCACATCCTGAGGTCATGAGCAAAGCCAGCTGCTCCTGGGAGAGATTGGGTTTAAGGTGATGTACAGGAAGCTCTCACTGGCATTTCCTGATTGGGATTAAGGCACAAAATACTTGGAGCAGATTTCAGATCAGGGCTTGGAAACAGATTGTGTTTTAATTACTTCCAGCTTGGCCTACTACTCTAGAAAAGAGGGGGCGATAGTGAGCAAGAGAGATCACATCTTCTCAAGTGAAGAGAGAGAAAACACATGAGGCATTGACTAGATTGGCTGAAAGGGGATGGTTTCTCTTTTAGGAATCATCATGTTCCAATAGCCTCTAGAAGGTCACCAGAAGGGGCAGCAGCTTTGAGATCCTGCAAGGTGTTGCAGATGGGACACTGATCTGAATTTAGGAGTTGAAGAAGAGTAAAACGAGCCAGGTATTATCACTGAGTCACCAGCCCCCTCTGGGGCCATTAAATGTATTAGTTTAGCCACAGATATAATGAAAACTGGCTGCAAGGACAAAACTAATAAAGTGTCAACTGAGTCCAGCTTGAGGATTTTCCTCTTGGCTGAAGTTCAGCTGTAACCTGGCACAGCTCTGTTCTGTGCAATTCCTCATCTAAAGACAGCTTAACAATATGGACGACCATAGAATGTCTGGAGATCTTACTTCATTGGGGACCCACATTTTCATGGTTCTCATAAGCTAGTATCAGGCCCCCAGTTGAACCTAAACATTGATGCCCTATTGAACTCTCTCTCTCTCTCCCTCTTTCCCTTTCTCCTTCCCTCTCTTTCTCTCTCTCTCCCCCATCCCTCTCTCTCCCCCATCCCTCTCTCCACAATGACTTAGATTGGGAGCAGGGGCATAAAGAAAACAAAATGGGATGAGCAATGTACTTTGTACCTACTTTTATAGCATAGAAAAGGATCCATGTGGTGAATTGCAGTTGGGTTTGGGTAACTATGGAGAGAGCCTCCACCACATCCTGAGATAAGGTCAAACGCAATCAGTGACAGCGAATGATTTTCTATTTAATCTAGCCATCTGTCTATCTCTCCCTCAATGTGTCTGTCTATCTATATCTATTTAATCCATCCACCTGTTTATCTCTCCCTCAGCATTTCTGTCTATCTATATCTATTTAATCCATCCATCTGTCTATCCTTCCCTCTTTGTTTTTGTATATCTATCTAATTTATCTGGCTATTCAGCAATCTTCTGTGTATTTGTTGTAACTATCTATTTATTTATCTGTCTATCTGTGTACCTGTCTAGCTCTTTACTTGTCTATCTCTATCTCCATATCTATCAATTTCCTGCTCTGTCGATGACTAGCTTTGTCTATCTGTCTGTCATTTTTGTCCATCCGTCTGTCTTTCTATCTATTTTTATAGGAAAGCTTGGAGAACATTCGTTGTACAATAGAGAGCCCAGAAGTATTAAATGCAAAAGAAAGCCATGCTGATTTTATATACTAGAGTCAGAAAACTCCAACAACCCTGCAAACCCCCTGCTCTGAATTAAACAGAACCCTGACTGCAGAACCCATTTACGCCTCGTTGCCACATGGAGGATGTAAGGTGTAGCATTAAAGGGACAGGCCATGTTAGGAACTAAATATCACACCTTTCAGCAATGCCATGGGAGCTCAGTTAGTGTATCTAGGAAATGTAACCTGTCTCTGATCATCACGCTTCAAGTATCACACTGTCACGCTTGCAAATTGCTCTCACTTTTTTAAAGAAAAGGCTGAGAAAGCTATTAGCTCCCAGTCGCATTTCACCAGAAGTATTAGATTACAAACACTGTAAAACATAATGAGAATTGATGTTGACTGCTCATTTTCTGATAAAATGTATAAATTGGTCTTAGACATTTTGAAGGTGCCTACCTTCATGATTTTAATTCCTTGGGCAGATTGAATTTGTATAGGAAATGTGACTTTTGGAAATGGCTTCACATCAGTTGTAGTTTGAGAAGCAGGTGGAGTTGTGTTGTCAGGGAAATGCACCGCACAAGGCCTCGTCACCTTGTTCCTGTACAACAGAGTCCATTGGTTCACATTGTTCATGTGAGTGAGGTACTGAAAGGCGGCATGTAGGTCTGCATCTTCAGCTGAGCTTCAGCTGCCAAGGCCTAAAGTACCTTTTCAATGTTGTCTACCTCTTATCTCCTCACCTATCCCGTCCTTCATTTGATTATGCTACCTCAAGACTTGATTTCGCTAACGATCTCACAGAGCTAGCTTCCCTGTTTCAACAAACTGAAACTCGCTCATTGCTTAAGTCCATACCCAAACAGAATCCTGCATTCCCATCTTCTCGGAGCTTCCTTCCCTTGCTGTGTCCTAGTGACATGATTTCGGAATTGCCGTGTTCCCTTCCTAATGACTCCATGGCTTGGCCTGGCCTACTTGAGCTTTCAAGCCTGTGCATGGAGGTGCCACAAGCATTTAAAAAGGCAAATGGTATGTTGGCCTTCATTGCAAGAGGATTTGCGTACAGGAGCCAGGATGTCTTACTGCAGCTGTACAGGGCCTTGGTGAGACCACACCCGGAGTATTGTGTGCAGTTTTGGTCTCCTTACCTAAGAAAGGATACACTTGCCATGAGGGAGCGCAGTGAAGATTCACCAGACTGATCCCTGGGATGGCAGGATTGTCAGATAAGGAGAGATTGGGCCGACTAGGCCTGTATTCACTGGAGTTTAGAAGAATGAGAGGGAATCTCATTAAAATGTATAAAATTTTGACAGAGCTGGACAGATTGGATGCATTGGTGATGTTTCCTCTGGTTGGGGGTTCTAGAATGAGGGGTCACAGTCTCAGGATACGGGGTAGGCTATTTAGGACTGAGATGAGGAGAAACTTCTTCACTCAGGGAGTGGTGATCCTGTGAAATCCTCTACCACGGAGGCCAAGTCACTGAATATATTTAAGAAGGAAATAGATTCCTGGACTCTAAAGGTGTCAAGGGGAAGGGGAGAGAGCGGGAGTATGGCGTTGAGATAGAGGATCAGCCACAGTCATATTGAATGGCAGAGCAGGCTTGAAGGGCCGGATGACCTGCTCTTGTTCCTATTTTCTATGTTTCTGACACTTTTGTTTAATTGAAAGTCCTCAAGTTGTACAGAGGGAGTTGACTGGGGTGGGACGGGTTGAGATGGGTCCCTTTCCAATTTGTGAATTCAGTCCTTGTGGATAGATGCTGGGAGAGGAATAGAAATTACCCACTGGAGACTTGTCACTACTCCCTCTCAAAGAAGGAGACATCAAAAAGAATCACCCAGAGCCCCATCTGCACACTTTGTTGCAGTTTTACCACAAGCAGCATTGATACATCCTGCATAGATAGGGTAGGAGGTGAGATGTGGAAGGCAAAGTGGTTTTTAAAATGGGGAGTATAGAGAAGGGAGAATAGAAATCATTCCTGTGCTTCCTTCATGGCAAAATTAGATAAACATTGTACTGATAATACAGGCAAGGATGCCCACCTAGGTGAAATCCACTGTCTGTGCCAATTTAACTAATCTCAGTTGGAATGATCATTGGGATGTTAGTGTTGGGCTTCTTGCCCCTGAGCCAATAAGCGAGCCAAACATTAGACCAGCTTCCTGCTTGGACAGGGTATCATAGAGCTGCCATTGTCCATACCCTATTAAGGACTGAAGCACATAAGGCGAAGAGAGGGAATGAGGCATAAATTGTTAACACCCCCAAACATGCGGAGATCTTATTATTTAATCTTTCGTGGGATGTGGACATCGTTGGCTAGGCCAGCATTTTTAATGTCTTTCCTAATTGCCCATGAGAAGATGGTGGTGACAATATCTTATCATGGCTCATGGCAACTGGAATAACTTAGAATAGTCCAACTATCAGGCAAGATGTTACGTTATTTTTTTTCTTACCGAGATTCCAATGTGCCTTCCCTCTCTTTCTTGCTCTTCTCCCATATTAGTCAATAGCCCAGTTGGGAATGAAGAAGAGTACTATGAGAAGAGTACTTTGCTAATGGAGCCCCCAGAGGAATTTTGTCCTATGTTCCCTTGTTCGTGGTAAAGTTTGACATTATCCTTGCATATGTGTGAGAGAGTGGGGCTGATTGAGGGGAGTGAGGTGTAACATGGTTGCAAAGTTGTCGCTGTTTGGATCGGGGGTTGTAATGACTCAGCCGTGTTTCAAATTTGGGAGGTCAAATGTGAGGATATTGAGCAAAGGTGACTGCTAGTGAGAAAGGGAATTTGTTTTACCCATAACATTTATTGAGTTACTGATTGCAAAATGTGAGCCATCTAATCCCACACTAAATGGGGCATTGCTGAGGAGTAGCATGGTAGAGGTTGGCAGAGCTGTTGGCATTGGGCCATTCGTACCTAGGTGGGAAACTTTCAGTTATGATGTGGAGGTGCCAGCTCGCTCCACAAACATTATGATTAAAAATGCCAAGCTGCCCTCTCTCATGTGGGCTGCATAGAAATAGCATTGATGTAATCTCTACTCTGTCTCATCTTTTCTCACACCTTTTCCCCCTCTGTTTACAACCTGTCAGGTTGTGGGTTTGGCAAGTATTTCTTGTTGCTCTCTCTAGCTGGAGAGTGTAGGAATGCCAAAGACTGTTATACAGGCAGACTATCCCCTATGGATTTAATCGAGCACTTTATGAATGCTGGAATAGTCCAAATTCCATAGAGTTCCCTTGCTTTCTCACGCCGTGCAGTGATGGGGAGCAATGCTGGTATTTATTGGCACAGTGCAAACATGCCTGAGATAGCAGTCCTCTGATAAGATGTTGTGATTTTGTGTGCGAGTCTCCTGCCATGTGTGGGAAGATTTGATGGGCTTTCAGGTTTAGTGTGAATTTACTTTTGGAGAGAATGGGCTTGCGCAGAGGCCAAGGGATGGCAGAAGGTCTCTGACAATCCTTGATCACACACAATTGCAACTGGTTCAGTGACCCTCTGAATTCCTGCCCTAGCCACAGCCCCAGCCCCCAATAGAAATTCTTGGAATCTCTATTCTTAATGACTGGAATAAAATCTTTAGCTCTTGGCAGTTTCTGTCCATTGTCGAGCCAATGTGACATTTTGTGAGCATTTGCCTAGTACAAATACACCAAACAATATCTAAGAATTGTAATGGTTTGCTTGCGGTTTGTTTACTTCAATTCTTTCTGCTTTTCCATGAGATCATGCCTTGCGTGCGTACTGCTTCCTTTCAAACAACTCTTGGTATCTAGCTTATGCCCAAGGGCTCACTCTGAACACTTCTGCTAGCTCGCAAATCATCACGATCAGCCATGCCCATTATCAGGAATCCGAATTTGCACTAGAGTACAAAATCTCATTAACCAAGTGGCAGGTGCAGCCAGGAGACAGAGTTCCCTTGTGGGGAGAGTTAATGATCTGCTCTCTCCCTCCTTATAGTGTATGAAGACCCAGGTATGGCTATAGGTGGCAGCATCTCCAACTGAAGACACCGATTTAACTGACACAGCTTGTTTAATGGTAAACAGTATCTGTCGTTTAGGCTAGAACACTACAGCCTTTCTCCTCTCCCCCAACTTCTAGCCACAGGTCTTCCCTTTATACACCCATACTGCTCTCTTTCCGTCCGCAGAATTAGGAGTAACAATTCCACACCCCTTCTTCCCAGTCCCCCAGAATTGTTGCAAGTCATTCTGTGTTTCCTTTACTCTTAGCCTAATTTTCCTACATTAATCGCCAAAACTAGGCCACTAGATTCTCAGGCAAGCCTTACTCTTCAACTGGGTGACATGCCTGCCTTCAACATGAGAGTGCAGTTGAGTTCAGGAATCATCATGCTTTTTAAAATACGAGGAGAATGAATCTACTCTGTAGGATTCTAGTGGGGCTAATGTTTAATTTGCAAGTCTGATATTTCTTCTGTTATTGTAGCCTTTAAGCTGTTGAAAATAATTGAGTCAAAGCTTCTACCAAATAGCAGAGAGGGAAATTTCAGATGGGCAGGTTAAGCGTTCACCCAGTGGAATTCCATGGCATAGTTTCAGAGTCAATAAGCCTGCCCCTCATGTGAATGAGTTGGAGTTTGTGGAGAGTGGGAAATCAGCAAGCACAGCAGTGGAGTAGCCGAGTATGGAAGTGACAAAGGCATGTGTAAGGGTTCCCTCCTTTTAACAATCTCTTACTTTCTCACCAAATCACTGAATCTCCCCTCTTTCTAGAATAGCATCTAATTCCCTCTAGAATTCATTTACACTGTACACTTCAATGTTTGTTTCCTTGGCAGCTTTGCAGTTCTTTGGGTGACACACTGCCTTATTTTTTTGTGTTCTGAACATCAAAGTGATCTCTCCCGGGACTCGGAGACTCCATCAGGCTAAGCAATTTGACTGGAGTGACTTTCTTCAGTCTCTCCCGCAATAGTGAAAGTTTTGTGCAATGAGGCTGCTTTCTTTGTTATCTGTTGTCACGTTGTCAAGGCCGCTGGCAAAATAAGCTGTCTTGAAGTCAGTCGTAGGACATGCCTTGAGGCAATAACTAATGACTTGTTAATTTGGAATGATGAGCAAGTGGAGCACGAGACAGAGGGGAGAACAAAACCACATACCGCCTGTGCAGTCCCGTGATGCAATCCACTAGGAATTTTTATCCAAGCTTAACAAAAAGGATTAAAATTGGCAAAATAACCAATCAGAACATTAGAAAAACAAATAGATCTTTGTGAACACGGGCCTTCCCAATTAGAGTTAAAGGGAGTGTTTGTTAGGCTTGGGTTATATGCTGCAACACTGCAACCAATTATTTGTGCAAATGCTTCTTTTCCTAATAATTGTTTTTAAAATCTATCTACATCAGATTTACTTTCCCAACTGCACTCCACATGCGCCCCCCCCCACCCCAAGCCAACCCACCCTACTTATCTCTCCTTGTTGGCCACGTCTTAGTTGGTAATACTTTAATCTCAGTCAGAAGGTTAAGGATTCAAATTCCACTCCAGAGGCATGTAGCACCACATTCAGGCTAATACTCCATTGCAGCGCTGAGGAGGTGCCATCACTGTCTGAGGTGCTGTCTTTTAGATGAGCGTTAAACCAAGGCCCCATCTGCCCTCTCAGGTTGATGTAAAAGTTCCCATGGCAATATTTTGAGAAGAGCAAGGGAGTTCTCCCAGTGTCCTAGCCAATATTTATTCCTCGGCCAGCATCTAAAACAGATTATCTGGTATTCAATGCCATTTCTCTTTGTGGAACCTTGCAGCATGCGAACTGGCTGCCACATCTCCCTGCATTACCACAAGTCAGTCTCTTTTTATCTCTTTCTGTGTCCCTCTTTCATCCCTTTGAAATAGTCACTTGTTAGTAATCTGCAGCAAGACCTCGGCTAAATAGGCCTGAGCGGAGAATGCTTTGAGAGACAGCCAACAAAACATGAAGGACCAGAATAGACAAGTGCTGCACTACACAACTGTACGATTCAGTCAGATGCTGAGTGTTCTACACTGTGCCATCTATTTCGCATGCAATCCCACCCCCTGAGCCCACAAACCCACCCCACTCTCCACCAGGGTGATTTTTGTTTTCACTTTCTACACAGATCGTGTTTTCAGTCTCTGGGTGATACTTTTTCTTTTCACTGTGGATCCCAGAATCTAGACTAGGATTGCACTAATTCACATGCCTTCGATTCTGGACTCCCTGATTTTCTTCAGTCTACCGTTGATGGTCGTCACTGACAGCTGCCTAGGCCCTAAGTTCTCCACCTCCCTCTCCTCCTATAAGCCTCTCTTTTAAAGCCTACCACTTTGACCAACTTTTGGCTACCTGTCCTAATATCCTTATGTGGTGTACATTATTGTTCTACAACACTCCCGTAAAGCATCTTTGGACATTTATATGACATTAAAGGCATTACTGGATATAAATGCAGGTTGCTGTTGTTCATGCAGACCCTTAACAGCCAATGGTATGAAGAGGCAGTTGTCCCACCAGAAAAGATGGGTCCAGATGAGGAAGACCATTTGGCTTCCCCAATCTCACTGGACCAACTCACAGTCAGTTGCTTTTTAAATGACTAAAATGTTTCTCCCATCACCCCACCCGTAAGTCCATTCCACATGTTAATCACTCTTGATGTGAAGCACCTGCTGACACCAGAGCTCATTTGCTTTTCATGGGTTCAAACCTTTTCTCTCCAACTCTTTCTCCTACCTTCCCTCCCCCCTCTTTGTCCCCATGAGATGTGTTAACGTACAGCATGGCCCTGGTTCAATCTCGTCGCAGAGGTGGCAGAGCTCTTCACCTCCACTCCCTCAGCATCCCTGTTTTGCTGTCTAAAATCAAGATCTAAATATTCCAGTGGAAAATTACTGGTACAGTCAGAGGGCACTTGGAATTAAAAAAAAGTAAGAGAAGGTGGTTACTTAAGCTTCTGTCCAGGCTCTGCCAAGTTGATAAACTGCCAGTTGAGTAAAATAACCTGCAAGGCAGTGGAATTCTCTCTTCCAGTGCAGCTGTCTGGCCTCCCATGCATGTCTCTGACAAGACCTGTCTTCCATCCACAATAAATTCTACCCTAATAAAAACAAAAAAACTGCGGATGCTGGAAATCCAAAACAAAAACAGAATTACCTGGAAAAACTCAGCAGGTCTGGCAGCATCGGCGGAGAAGAAAAGAGTTGACGTTTCGAGTCCTCATGACCCTTCGACAGAACTTGAGTTCGAGTTTTGTTTTTGTTTCAGAGTTACGGTGAGTCTGACAGAACAATAGGGTAGAATTTATAACAAAAACAGAATTACCTGGAAAAACTCAGCAGGTCTGGCAGCATCGGCGGAGAAGAAAAGAGTTGACGTTTCGAGTCCTCATGACCCTTCGACAGAACTTGAGTTCGAGCCCAAGAAAGAGTTGAAATATAAGCTGGTTTAAGGTGTGTGTGTGGGGGGTAGAGAGAGAGAGAGAGGTGGAGTGGGGGTGTGGTTGTAGGGACAAACAAGCAGTGATAGAAGCAGATCATCAAAAGATGTCAACAACAATAATACAAAAGAACACATAGGTGTTAAAGTTAAAGTTGGTGATATTATCTAAACGAATGTGCTAATTAAGAATGGATGGTAGGGCACTCAAGGTATAGCTCTAGTGGGGGTGGGGAGAGCATAAAAGATATTAAAAAAAAATAAATAACTCACCGTAACTCTGAATGACTAACCGGCATTATCTGTGATGTGCTAAATTGCCTGCTGTGTTCCTACTTAGTTGCTGTTTTTCTTCAGAAACTCCCACACACCATCAGTCCTGTAGCCATTCTACCTGTTCGTGGTAATCACTAAATTGCATAGTGTTGATGTGCTTAAAAGGAATAAGTTGTCTGTGTGGGGTTTTCTTCATCTGTCCTTTTGTTTTCCATAAATGGTGGCATTGTTAATGATGCACATCGCAAGACAAAGAAACGCCTGAGGCAGCTATTGTGACAATTTGTGTGTGGCAGGGCACACCAGGACTGAGGTCACTTTTATTTTTAAGATGTAAAATGCCTGGAATTTCTGTCAAAGCCTTTCTGTGCCAAGTAATTATCCATGATTGGGATCTGAGAGATTGGGTTCCCCCTGCACCCCCACCACCGCCCTCACAAAACACCACCACCCCCCCCCCGCCCCCGGCCACACCTCCATTTTGACCCCATCATTTGAGTGACAGCTTGGCTCAGTTGGTAGTAACTCCTGCATCGAGAAGGCTTTGCAAGTTCAAGCCCCACATTAGGACTTTGAGCTCATAATTACACCCATCCAGAAATTAAGTACAAATTGGCCACTACCAAATTAGGAAGGGCAGCAGAATTAGAAGTAGTAGCTCATAAGTGACCGGACACATTAAACAAATTATGTGGAGAGCAGTGGCAGTTTAAACTAAATGCAGACAAGTGCAAGGCACAGTAGGAAATACAAAAAGGTGACCCACTTACTACATGAATGGTACTTGGAGTTGCCAACCCTCCAGGATTGCCCTGGAATCTTCAGGATTTAAAGGTTAATCTCCCGAGCACTGCTGCAAACAACCTGGGAGAAAAATTAAAGGAAGATTTGTTTAAAATATGGTATAATTTTCCAATATTTGTTGAACATTTTATTTAGTAAAGCATTAGAGATGGGAAGAAAATATTTTTTGACTGGATGGGTTCATTGGCGGGAGGAGATCATGTGATAAACCCTCGAGAACTACGTCCAGCTGGAGTTGGTGACCCTACCCTGCTGAGGTAGAGATGGATAAAGTTGAAGGAGACCAAGGGGTCTTAGACTTGATGTTGAACCAATGCAGATTAGCAATCAATAAAGCCAATTAAAATATTGAAATGCAGTGGACTACAAGCAGTGATCAAACAGTTTTGGTCAGGCCACAAAATGTCCAGTTCTGGCCACCAAGAAGCTACGGAAATGTTCAGATGTGGTGAAGAGCCGTGAGACTGATACAGAGATCTGAAATCGTATGAAGCCTGGAGAAACTTATATTTTTCAGCTTGGGACGGATATCTGCAAAGTGATCTAATTGAGGGATGTAAAGCAATTAAGAAAATAGGCAAGGCAAATTGGAATACTACTTCAAATTGTAAGAATAGTGCAAGGATGCACAGGTTCAAATCAGTAAAAGAGAGAAATTTAGAACTAATAAATTCTTCTTCATAGAAAGGGAGGCCAACTCATGAATTTAAGATAAAGCAAAAGGAGCATTTTTAAAAAAACAATTAGACGCTGCAATGGGGAGACCTGTAGAGACTTTGTTCAGTGTCCCCATCGTCCATAAATATCTTGTGATCTGGTGATAACCTGGACTGACAGTTCAGTGCAGGGCTGCAGGAAGTCTGCATTGTTGGAGGTACTGTATTTTGGATGAGATCTGAACTGAGCTTGCGTCTGCTTCCTCAATTGGATGGAAAGAGTCTCGTGGAACTATTTGAAGACCAGGGAGTTCTTTTTATTTTCTGGCCAGCATTTTTTCCTCATGCAATACTGTCAAAAACAGATCAGTTGGCCTTCCCTGATGTTTCTGTTTGTGGGATCTTGCTGGGTACAAAATGGCTGCTGCATTTGAGTATGTAACAATAGTGCATTTCATTGTGGCTCATTGTGTCTGAAATTATTTGAGATATATAAGTTTGTAACAAAGAGAATTCTTTCCGTTTGTTACTCTAGTTGACTGCCCTCATTGCCTGAAGGCACTCTCTGCTGCCAAGACACCATTCCATGGGCAGTAGCTGCCCCCTTGTTACCTCACTCAAGTGTTCACTCCTCATGCGTGCACCCAGACTGAGAGTCTGGACTGGCAATCCGAGGGCATCACAGCTGAGACTGATGCTTTCATGCAGGTGGTGACTGGGTAATGGGCAGAAAGCTAAATTGAGCTTCAATTCCCCATCCTACCTTCTGCTTGCAGGTGTTTTGACCCAATTCTGGTTCTCCAACTGTAACCCAGCTGAGTTCAGCTAACTGAGTGCATGCAGCACAATCTGCATGGGTCAGTGCTATCCTGGGTGTCACAGTTAACTAGCAAGTCATGAGGGAAAGGGAAACTCATCATTTTCTTCCTAGGTCCAGGCAATGCCCGCCATTTCTGGTCTAAAAAGTGGGGCTATGAGGCAATCAGTGTGTTCCTGGGGCATTACCATTGGTACTACCCTTATCTGCCTAGATACATAGAATTCACAACTTTTTTGCTCTGATTGCATGCATTACTACAGTGACTACAACTTAAACATTCTTAATTGGCTGAAAGCACTTTGGGAAGTCTTGAGGTTGTGAAAGAAGCTATATAAATGCAAGTCTTTCTTTATAGTCAGGACCCACTGGATCAATCTGTTTCAATAAATGGTAGAATTGTGTGATTTTTTTGCAATTCACTGAATGTGCAAAGCTAGGTTTTAAATTCCCCATGTGGATCATGTCAAGCATTGAAAACAATCATGAATTGTTCAGTGATTCTCAAGGCTTTGCCATCATTGGATGTGACCCCGCCCTTCTTTGGCAGATGAGCGGCCTCTTGGACATGACTTCTAAACCAGCGCTGTATTTCCTCTCCCCGTTCCTCAGTGTCAGGGAAACCCAGTCGAATGCACAAATGATGAATTTGTGTACAAATTCCTTTTATACAGAGATGTGACCTCTATTTCAGGTGCATAGTTTCGCTCGCACCTCACCTGCCCCGTCCTTCCTCCCCACCCCCCTCCAGAGAGCTGGCCTGGAACTCTTGCCCAGCTATTCAGAGAAATTGCTGTCTTCTGCATTTTCTATAGCAAACGGTCATTTTTACATTGGTTGCACGAAAATGATTAAAAAGCTTTGCTGTAAAAACCATTGAGAATAACTGTAAAACTGCAGTGAGCAGAGCTGCCTTTGTCTGAAAGTCTGAGTCAGCACTAGTGCAGTGGACTGTTACATGCCTGTCAGCAACTTTTTTCTCTCCTTTGTTTCTCCTGACCTATTTTGTGTCATGGAGACAATAGGAGTGAGAGGTCTCGGAGGGAGAAAGAAGCTTTAAAGTGGCAGGTTGTATGTTTGGGTCTTTATCCCCTGACTCTGTCCACTTTTTTGGATGAACTATTTAGTTTTAAATATAGTGCTGTGCCAGCTGTACTGCTAAAGAAGTAGGTAAATGCTGTACTTGTGTAGGATTGCACCTTACAGACCCTGAAAGATTCCAGCTTTGACCCTGATGGTGTTTTGGCTAATCTCAAGACAAGATGCTCTTGTGCATTGATCCGCAATGGACCTTTGTATACCTAACCTAGGAAGAAAGAAGGTGGGAGGAGCATCCATGTGGAGTGATATCTCTTGGAATGTGTGTGGACATCATGGGGCAAATGATAGAATTTGATTGTGATGCTCTCCATGGTCAAATTGCCCATTGACACTCACTGTCTCAGCTTCAACAAGAAGAATGGGCACTTTTGTGATGTACCCGAGTGCTATCTTGTCCATGGAAATGTACCAAAGTGCGAACCAAAGACCGTCAGCTGCAGTTTAGCTCATTTAGTAACACCCACCTCTGATTTCAGTAAGATCAGGCATGCCAGGCACTTGAGCACGTAATCGCGACTGGCTTTGAGGGACAGCTGCACTGTCAGAGTAACACTTTGGATACAATGTTAACCCCACAGACCCCTGTAAGCCTGTTTAGACCCAAGTTAAAGGTTCCATGGTGGGATTCAAAGACAAGCAGCAGGTTCTCAGTGCCCCCAGAGGTGAGATTGCCTCAATAGTGCTGAACCACAGCCAACGTCTCTGGTCTGGCATGTTCATAGGGCCTGATGTGATGCCACATGCCAGGCCAGCACCAGGATATTGCTGCAGGAATTCTCAGCCTCATCTAGGGACCTGAGCCAATCCACAAGCTCCCAACTGAGGAAATGCCGTCATTCTAATGTGTTTCCACCAGGTCAATTCTCATAGCCCTCTTGTCTGGTCCTAACATGTGAAGCACATGGAGACATTTCCTTCCTTCTTTTCTCCTTTATTCTTTCAGGTTGTGGGCATCACTGGTAAGGCCAGCATTTGATGCCCATCCCAAATTGCCCTTGAATTGAATTATTTGCTGGCCATCCTAACCACCCTTTGCTAGGTGGCATAGTTCCGTACTATACGAGACACTGCTTTCACTCTGAGCAAATGAGGTATCTGCGTGGAGCAATAGCATCATTAGTAACATGAAAAAGCCATTCAGCCTCCTCTATTCATTCAGTTAAATCATGGGTGATCTATAGCTGAAATCCATTTACCCACCTTAGCTCCATATCCCTCGATGCCCTCACCTAACAAATCAATCTCCATCTTAAAAGCTGTAATTATCTCCGCATCCACAGCCTTTTGGAAACAAGGATTGCAGATTTCTGCTATCCTTTGTATGAGAAAAGTGCTTCCTGATTTTCCTCATGAATCCTTTTTTTCTCTTCCTGTGCCTCACATGAGGCAAAGCCCATGCTGCATCTGTTTCCATAGTTAGTTTTTCCTGGAATTAACCTCTCACCAGTGGCTATAGCCTGTGGGCACAACTCCACATTCAGCATGGCTGAATAGGAGACTCTCCTGCTTTTACCACCTGTCATAGGCATATAGCAAGGATTTATAGGTTGATAATCAACCTGCTTGGCCATGTTACAAACGCACCTTCTGTGGGCATCAAGTACTGGGGTGGGACCGAACCCAGAGCTTCTGACTCAGAGGTGGGGACGTTATGCACTGCGCCACAAGATCCCCCCCCAGAATTACCTAGTTCTCTTTCTAAGATTATGCCAGTGTCCTTAATTCCTCCACCCGATGAAATCGTTTATCTGTATCCATCCTCTTGGATATTTTAAACCTCTCAATCTTTCACCCTTCAATCTTTTACACCAAGGCAATATAAGCCAAGTTCACTGCAATGAAGGACTTTCGTTGAAATTGAGCAATGAATAAGCATTTATATAGTAACTTAGTATATTTCTCAACCTCCCCAGAGTGCTCCAAGTACAATGAATTATCCTTTTGAAGTGCTATGGCTGTTCTTTTTAGGAAAGTACAACATTCCGTAAACTGTTGAGATGAGGCCCATTCACATCGATAGCTTCAATACGTCACACCTGCACCGCAACCTAAATCCCAACCAGGGCCCCACCTGACAGTGCAGTGAGACTCTTGGAAGAGGGAGAATCCCTGCATTTTGCCCAGAGTTAGTTCAGCACTTAGCTCCTGATTCATGCTCCACAGTCATTTTTATTGTTGGCCTGAAGGCGAAACCACTTTGTTCCAATGCTGACCAATATTTATCCCTCACCCAGCAGTCTCTAAAACAGATGATCTAGTCATTTATCATATTGCTGTCTGTGGGAGCTTGCTGTCCACAAATTGGTTGCCATATTCCCTACATTATAACAGTGATTACATTTCAAAATAATGTAATTAGCTGTAAAGTGCTTCAGGACATCCTGAGGTCCTGAAAGGCAGTATGAAGTGAAAGTCTTTAAACATGGGATTGTCAGTGCGGCCTCAGTTTTATTTTGGTATGTTGGTTGGGGGAGGAATGTTGGCCAGGACTGTGGGAGATTTTCTGGCTCTGCTTTGATTCGGCGCTATAGGATCTTTAACAACCGCTTGAACCGTGCGATTAAAGACTGATGGGTGGCCTTAGCTTCAAGATAATCCCAAGAAACACAACAGTGCAGCACTCCCTCAGTATTGAAGTGTCGGCCTTAATCACGTGTCTGTTGTGAGACAGGAGCCTAAGGCCTTCCAATTCAAAAGGTGAGAGTGCTACCAACAGACAAGTATGGGTAGAGGGCTGGCCTCACGGTGACTGGCTGTGAAGGGCTGCAGTGTCCCTGGTCAGATCAGCTGAAATGAATTATTTAAAAAGGTGAGCTGCCCTACTGTGAGTAAATTCCCGAAAGAGCCCGTCGCCTTCCAGCAACCCAATTTTATTATGGGAAATAGAGAATTTAGTGCAATGAAGAATCGTCTGTCTAATGCAGATAGTCCCGGAAATTAATACTGACTGCTGCGGCTGCTAATGCTTTCAACTAGTTTGGAAGCAGCATTAGTCTGATGAATATGGGGAGCTGAAATCAGATCCATCGCTTATTAGAGCTCTGCTCGTCTGGCTGATAGGCTGAAAGTGCTCAGCTTATTTTTCCCTCCCCCTCCAATATAAAGGATGTCGAGGGGTCGGAATGCTTCAGGAAGCATGGAGCCGCCTCCTCACTCCGTGGCTATAAGATGCATCTTGCAAAGGGAAGGGGAGAGTTAGAGGCCTGAAACCCTGCCAAGATATGTCCAGAAACATTCCATCTCAAATACGGCACATGAGAAACGTGTTTGAAGATTGAGGCTGGCGTTTCAGAAAGTAATTTTTAATCATCTTTGCCAGTTCCTGTTGTGCCAGACGTGTGGCGAGCTTTATAGATGGAGCCAGTTTTTCTTCACTCTGCCTGGGTGAGTCTAGCCTAGTCCCTCTCAATTACCTGTTCAGCTACCGTTATGCTTGTTATACTCCAACAGTGTCAGCGGGCATGAATGGAGGGAGGAGGGGTTGACAAGAACACTTAGAGAATACCACCTAGGCAATGCTGGCAGGACAGAATAAGGGGTTGGCCGCTCAGGACTGAGATGAGAAAAAAATTACTTCAGTCAGAGGGTTTTGAAGCTTTGAAATTCTCTACCCGGGAGGGCTATGCTTGCTCAGTCGTTAGGTGCTTTCATGGTGGAAATGAATAAATTTTTAGACACTAAGGGAGTCAAAGGATATAGGGATAAGGTGGGAAAGAAGAGTTGAGTCAGAGGGTCAGTCATTATCTTATTGAATAGCAGAGCTTTGAGGGGTTGAATGGCCTACTGCTCTTGCTTCTTAGATTATGTTGAACAATGTAAAGAAAGATACAAACAAAATTGAATATGTAGTGATTCCATTTTTGAGCAGAGCTGGACTGTGTGTGTTTTGGGGGAAGGGAGGGAAGGGATGGAAGGGAGAGATCCTGACTCTTTGTTAACCCTAAGTGTCAGTGAGAGGGAAGGAGATTAGATGCTGGGGTTGAGTTTTTGCTATGAGGGGGGAAAACGGGAGGTGAGACCGTTCCTGAACCAATCCCCAGGCGGGGGGATGGGCAGTGGTGGGGGGGGGGGGGGGGGGGCAGTGGCGGGAGGTGGCATTGATGGAACAGTCACTGACTGGGAATTCCATGGACTCACCCTCTTAATCGACATGGAAACAGGTTTCCTGTCCAGTTAAGGGTGGCGGGCAGACATTTGAAACTGGAGGGTCATCAGAAGCCTTGTCCTTCTCCATTCCCAGGCTTGGCAAGGCCTGAAAATCCTGCTCTGGGAATATGACAATAGAGAGAATGATGCTTAGCAGAGTCAGCTGAGAGCACCAGAGGGCGACTTGCAGTACAGCTGGTCTGTGCTACCATGGATACAGGCTTAACGGTTAAAGAGAGGGTAAAGTGTAAGAGCTAGGAGTTATTGAGAATTTTGTTGCGTGCTTCGGAGTGGAGCTTTACACAAATTCTGTGCCAGAGTTTTAAGTATTGTTCATTTTGTTGCCTTCAACTTTCTCCCCTCCTCTGTGGAAGATGCTGATTCATGCTAGGTAAATTTCCACTGATCCCACAGCACCCTGGGTGTCCCTTTATGTGGACCAAGTTAATGACACGTAGATATTCAGGATTTCCAACTCTCCGTGATTGTCCTGGAGTCACCAGGAATTAAAGACTTCCAGCAACTCTAGAGAAAAATCATTAGAGGCATTAAAAAAATGTTTTACTTTTCATTTCTCTTTGACCACTTTTGTTTAATGGTTATAAAAATATTAGAAATGGAAGAAAGGCTGTTTTGACTGATAGTCAAGAACATCTAATCAGGGAATGGAGAACTGATTCACTATCCAGTTGGTGTAGGATGGTGATGTAGTGTCAAGTAGGTCAGAGGGCAGAGGGTCATGTCACAATGCTTCCAGGAATGTGTCCCACCATAGTTGGCAACCGTAATTCTACTGTATGGGTTTGGGGGGGGCGGTGGGAGGGCATCATAGATAAACATAAATCTGGATAGTCATCAGACACCAGAATCCTGACTGACCTCTCCTCTGTCTCTCTTCCCTCCCTAGTACTCCTTTCCTCCACTGTTCCTTCTTAGCCTGTGAGCGACAGGGAGCTCAGTCATAGTTCAACCCCACTCCCATTGGGATTGAGTACAGACTGGGTGGGGATTGAAGTTGAGACCTATCAGTCTGTGGATTTTGTGCTTTTATCCAACTAGACTATCAGGGAGAGTTTCAATAAAAAAATTCTTGCTTTGTTTAGTTACACTGGGAAAGTGCAGTTATGATTGAGACACTGAACACTTTGTGGGAAATTTGCAGAGTAGCAGCACAGGCAGTGGACGTGAGGAAGTGTTTAAAAAATTGAAAGGAATGGTCTGATTGGGTGAGGTGGCTGGTGTTAATACAGTTATGTGTCAGTATTCTTAAAAGGACCATTATGATAATTACTCTTCAGATCTGTTGGATACTTTTAAGAGCCCTCCACCTGATTTTAAGCTGCCCTACTTTCATTCAAATCTCAAACCCTTTATTCCACTGTGTTTGGCCATTGTAATAACATCACTGTGATTACAGTAACCTGTGTTGCTTGAAAAGTGCTGACTGAACACACTACCTCGGGTTTATGAATCCTAATGGTTACATATCTTTGGGAAAGTTATTGATGTCAATGCCAAAGGATCTAAGACTCATTAGAAAGTAATATCCTTTTTATAATGCTTCCTATTAAAATTTTAATTGAGTCAACATTGATTGAGGCCTAGGAGCAAGGTTGCCTGCCTGACCTCTTGGGGAATGCTGAATGGCTCAAGAGTGCAATCCAGAGATGGTGATTTGTTTAAAAAGAAAAACAACACTGCTGGAATAAAAATATTTTAAAATTATGCATAAACCCCATCATTTGAGTTTGAAGCCCTTGAGGCTACCCGTGACCGAGAGAGAAGGAAGTGTGCTAAAGTCTCTCAGAGGCAGACCTTTTTTGCACTGAGTGATAGCTGTAGGAGAACCATTCATGGCCTGTTCGATCTTTCCCCTGCCCAGGCAATCCTTCTGCAGCCTGGGCTGGTACATTGGTGATCGAACTTAAGTAGTTTGAGTAACTGTGCTCCATACAATCAAAATGGTCTGATCCTTTGGAGTTCTGTTTGATTGGATCACATTGGCAGAGATTGGCCCCAATGGAATTATACATGTTAGGAGTGATTAGGAAGGGTTTTGTTTGTGATAGGGATTTTTGTTTTTGGAATTCAATACGATGGGACTGAGCAGGAAGGGAATTCTCTATGATAGGAGTGAAATGGAAGCAATTTGTTCTGTTGCAATTCAGTGCAGTGGGAAGATTGGAAAGGACTGTGTGTGTCCCAATCAGAATTCTGTTTGGTGACAATGAACAAAAATAAATGATAAAGGATTTTTTTGGAACTCTGTTCAATGGCTATGAATGGAGAGATGTTGATCCGTTGGAATTATATCCAGGAGGAGTGAATGGGAAAGGATTTGATCTGTTGGGATTTTAATCTTAGATTACTATTCCACTGCTTACATTGAAGGAATGTCCTAGTTAAAATTGGAGGTATTTGTGAGGCTGTATTTACTGTAGACAAGGGGGCCTTGTCCACTGGCTGGAAAACTGGTGAGAGCCCTGTGTCACCTACTTTTTGAGAACTTAACTGAATAGCGGCAGGCCTTCCCTAGGATCAAGGACCCCTGGGGGAAGGAATTCCCAACCACCTTCCCCTCACCCACCGCCTGCGTCCCAGAGCTACCGGCCAATCAGAGGCTGGCAGTTATGCATTGCTCAGCATTGCCACCAAGGAAACAGGGGCTGCAGCTGGTAATGCACCTTTGCCCCAAGATTGTCGATGGACCTAGGCCACAGGTGAGTGATGGTGGAGGTGTCGCGGGGGGCAGAGGCAGAGGGTCAGCAGCAGGAGCATCCCTCCCCCACCCCTTTACCGATGCCAGGTCCCCCAATTTGAACTAGAGATCCCCTCTCCCTATGGGCTACCCACAGACTGAATCGCCTGCCCACCATTGGGTAAATAGCAATGGCAGTGGGATGAAGCCCTTAAATGGGCATTAATTGTCCACTTAAGAGCCTCAATTGGTGACAGGGTTGGAAGGCTGTCCATGAGCCTTCCTGCCCTGACTTAATAGGGGCAGTAGTGGGACCACTCCCTGCATGATTAAATGACCCCTGCCACCAAATCCACCATGGGGGAAAGCATTAAATTCTACCTAATAAATACATATCACTCCCCATATTATAGAAAGATGTAAGGGAAGCACTTCTGTTTTTTTTAAATTTCAAGGCTGAATAACTTGGTGGCAGCCATGACAGTAGAATAAAAAATAGTTTCGATAATGAGGCCAATTTTATTCTGAGAAGATACTTTGTGTGAGAGAACTGAGTAATACATAGTTGAGCACAAATCCAGCCTGGGTTCATGTAGTCTGTGGGCTGGTGATGTGGCATGAGATTTGGCAGTCTGACTTTTGATCCAATTCCTGTTAGGCAGAGGTCTACAACACAAAGCTAAATTTCATTTCAAGACTGTTTAGCAATCTCATTCAGAGCTGCCGTAGGATGGTTGCGGGAGCAGGGGGTGGGTAGATGGAGCTGGGGTGGGGGTAGCTGGATGAAAATGGCATCCTGGCCCAGTAAAAAGGTACTGTTCTGAGGTTGGGTATCAGTCAAGTTTTTGTAACAGAGTATGTTGTAAAGATCTGTTTGGTCTCTCACTAAGAGGTCTTGTGACTTGTATGTTTAAACATAAGCCTTTTATTGTTAACCCATAACCATGTACATAGTCAGGCACTGCCTTGCATGGGTGCTGGCTCCTTCTAGACTCTACGCCATAGTCTACTGTCATGTGACTCTCTACATCATACTGTGGGCAGTACTGTCCTCCAGTCCAGCATTAACCCTTTCTCTGCCGAACACCTTTATACTCCAATGGCTTGCTGCTATTGCTTAAAGACACATATAAAAGAGTATAAGGATCTTTACTTGGCATCTGCTATACCTGACCTGGGAAGAATTCTTTTCCTTAGAACTAACATCCCTCTGCTGTGTGCAAGGGATAATTTCCAGCGAGGGCACTGTGGCACAGGTGGCATGACAGTCAGATAGTGATAAATGATGGCAGAGAGCGAAGCAGACTCATTATCCAGTTGAAATACATTCAACTTTAATTTTCTTTCATTTTAGGGCACAACACAGTTTGAAATGGAAGTCAGACACTCCAGAAGGTTGTAAATTCCCATGTTTTTCCACAGTGCACATTTAATGGGCTTTAACCTTGGTCTACGCAGTCTAGTTTGTTTGTGCTTCAGTTTTTATAGTATGTGACCAGTAATACTGTGAATGCAGCAAGCTGAACACAATGATTACATTCTGTAATTGTTTCTGATTTTGGGCAATTTTTCTTCTAAGCGTCCTCAAAACATGATTCATTAATCCGTGAGGCATTGTGGCCTTGTGTCGAAAAGAAATCACTTGTATTTATACAACATCTTTCAAGATCTCAGCACATCCCAAGGCAATTACTGCCAATGAAATACTTTTGAAGTCACTGTTGCAGTGTAGGAAATGTGGCAGTCGGTGTAAGGGTTAACTATTAACCAAGACACCAGGGGAACACCCCTTCTCTTCTTGGGTTAGTGCCTTAGGATCTTTTATGCCCACCTTGTTAAATCCACGAATCATATATTGAGGGACGGATGAACCTGAAGCCAGTCTTTTCCTTAAGACAGGTTTATTTCTAAGATCACAGAATAAAGAAGGGGTGGGGAACCTACTGGCCGTGGGTCAGGTCTGGCCCATTGCTCAATTTCATGCTGCCTGCAACAAGATTTCTAAAAATATAGACTGATGACAGTAGAGCCTTCGAAATAGCATTTATCATCATCATTGCAAATTTGCTTTGGATAAAAGCGTCAGCTAAATTACCATAATAATATTTAACAAGATAATATTCAAATTCAACCATCACATTAATACAGCGGGTGAGTTGAATGTTTCTGTATTCTGTCTTTAAAAAAAAGCTAAATGAAGTTGATTTTTATGTGTGTGTGTGTGTATGGCCCGCAACTGATTTTGTCTGTGGTTGAATGGCCTGTGATAAGAAAAATGTTCCCCACCTGTGAAGTAGACACAGATTCCTTTAGTTCCCCTGAGCATCCGGTATGAACTGGTTTTTATACTCTTGCAATGATTCCCTTATCCTTTCCCATATGGGGCAGCTGCTCTTAATTACCACCTTAAAGCTTGTACTGTATTGCAGCACAATTTCAACATTAACACTCCTGAGATGGAAAACACTTACCTTGGTTTAATGCCACGTCAGAATGACAGCAGCCCAACACTCCCTCAGTACTGCCCTGGAACATCAGCCTAGATTTTTGGATCAAGTGGAACTTGAATCTTCTGACTCTTGAGACAAGAGTGTTCCCAACCTAGCCATGGCTGACATCTTAAAGCATGTTAAAGTTTTGTTGACTCAATTTTTGATATGTAGCTTAGCTCCAATTTCAAGTCAGCTTAGAGAAAGAGGGACTCAATGAATACATAGTACATGAGAGGATGGAGGAGAGGCAAGGGTCACATTTATCTTTTGGAATACTGGAATCTATCGCCTTTTACATTTCCTTTCTTTAAGGTAGCTATATTTATATCTGTTGGAGAATCTCAGCAGGAAAATTCCCTGGATAGGCTGGCAGCCTCATGCCATTGAAAGGGTGATTGCATTTATATTGCATCTTATCACATCGCTTAGAAAATGACAAAGTATGCCTCATATATAATCAATTACTTTGAAGTGCACTGACAGTAAAACAAAGCAGTCATTTTGCACACAGCAAGCAGCCGTAGGATGAAGGTTGAGATGTTTTTGTTGGTGGCGTGATTAAAGAGGCAGGAGTGTTGGCTAGGACACTGGAAGAAATTCCTGCTCTTTTGCAAACACTGCAATTGTACCTTTAACATCCGCCTGAGCCACAGGTGCAGTCAGTTTAATCACATCCAAAGTATGGCACCTCTGAGCACTCCCTCAGTACTGCCTGGGATTGTCAGAGTAGGTCATGGTTTGAGGCTTAGGTCATGGATTGAGGCTTGAGTCACAATCTTCTGACTCAGAGGTAAGAATGCTACAAAGCCATTCCTGTCGGAATATGGCCACCAAGCGACAGTCAGACTAAAACCTCTAGCAGCGATAATGAAATGACAGAAAAAATAAGTAATTATTTTGCTTCATTATTTTTCAGGGAGACAGATCAGGAGGATGTGACATCATAAAATAAGTTTAAAAAGGATATGTCCACATTTAAAATGTAGGGAGGAATGATATTTAATACATGTATCTAACTCATAGAGGATTGAAACCCCTGGTCTGGATGGATTGCAAATCTGTGACTTTTTTAAGAATCTAAAGAGATAGCAAAAACACACTTCATAATTTGTTAGAAAAATTTGAGTCAGAGAACTGCTGATGTTATACCCGTTTTTAAGAAGGGAGACAGAACATGCCCAGAAACTATAGACCAATCAGCTTCACGTTGGTGGAAGATAATGGAATCCCTACTAAAGGAGAATTTTTAAACAAACCTAGAAATCAGAAATGTAATGTCAGATTGGATTTCAAAGGTGAGAGCCTTGTTTGACTGACCTCGTTGAATTCTTTTAAGAGATAACTGAGAGCGTGCACAACAGTAAGGTAGTCAAGGGTAAGGGTAATATATTTTGATTTCCAAAAGGCCATTGTTGATGAATAAGATTAAAGACAAGTAGCAGAATAGATAGCTAGCTGGCTTCAAGATAGAAAGTAAAGAATAAGGGTAAAGGATTCAGAGCGGCAGAGGGTTAGAAGTGGGGTCCCAGAAGGGCCAGTGCTTGATTAACAGTTTAAACTTGGGAGTCAAAAGCACCATTTCTAAATTTACAGATGGTACCAAATTGGTGGGAGGGTGGGGTAGGGTATACAGAGGAGGTCAACAACAATTACAAGAAGACATTGATAAACTTGCTGAGTAGGTATATAACTGGCCAAAAAAATCAATATGGACAAGTGTGAAATATTACATTTTTGTTAATAGATCACTTAAATAAGCATTTAAATGGAGTAAAGGAGAAAAGGAATCTGGGAATACTTATGCACAAATCACTTCAAGTTGTGACGCAACTCAATAAGGCAATAACAAAAACAAATTGAGCACTAGGTATTTATTTCTAGAGAGATAGAATTGAAAAGTAGAGAAGTTATTCTAAACTTGTATCAAAGGTTGATTTGATCACATTTAGAATACTGTGTACAATTGCGGTCACCGTATTATAAAAAGGATATGGAGGCACTGGAAAGAGTGCAAAGAAAGAACTACAAGGTTATAGCTCTCAGGAAAGAATGAGCAAGATGGGTCTCTCTTTCTTGAAAAAAGCAAGTTGAAAGGTGACCAAATAGAGGTCTTTAATAGTGCGAAATGTTTTGATAATAGTAGACTTAGAGTGCATTTCCATTTGTAAGGAAGAGCCAAACTAGAGACCATAAATGTAAGATTCATTTATTCATCTGCAGGCAGGTCCTTGGCTCATTGCGTGCTGATGCTTGATCCTAAGCTGTTTACCAGGCAGTTCTTGTCAGTGGTGGTTTGTTATTGCTTCCCACTCTCAGTGAAGGGTGAGGGGCAGGTCCGAACAGGAATTGCACTGTTGTTATTCTGAACCACACGCTAGCTATCTAGCCAACTGAGATATCTGCACCTCTCCACCCACCCCACCTCCCCCTATACAAGAGAGTCACCAAGATATCAAATAGAGAATTCTGAAGAAGCTTCTTTACCCAAAGTGGTGGTAATATGGAACTCACTACCATCGAGAGAAGCTGAGGCAAATAGCATAGACGCATTTAATGGGAAGCTAGATAAGCATGTGAGGGAGAAAGGAATAGAGAGTTGTGCTGATAGAGTTAGATGAGGAATGTAGGAACGTAGGACATAGGAGCAGTGTAGGCTATTTGGTCCATCGAGCCTGCTATGCCATTCAAACAGATCATGGTTGATCATCTACCTCTACACCAGTTTTCCCCACTATCCCCATATCCCTGGATGTCATTAGTTTCCAGAAATCTATCAATTTCTGTCTTGAACATGCTCAATGATTGAGCTTCCACAGCCCTCTGCAATAGAGAATTCCAAAGATTCACCACCCTTTGAGTGAAGAAATTCCTCCTCACCTCAGTCTTAAATGGCCTGCTTGACTCTGAGGCTGTGTCCTCTGGTTCTAGACGCACCAGCCAGGGGAAAATCTTATCCACATCTACCCTGTCACGCCCTGTAAGAATTTTGTAAGTTTCAATGAGATCACCTTGCATTCTTTGAATCTCTAGAGAATAGAGGCTCAGTTTCCTCAATCCCCTCTCATAAGACAATCTCACCATCCCAGGAATCCCAGGAAGATGAGGAGAGACTCAATTGCAGCATTAACACCGACATGGACTGGTTGGGCCAAACAGTAATTCTGTACTGTCTATTCTGTATAATTCTCTGTAAAACTCTTCTCACAATTCATTACTTAGAAACTATTTCCTCTCATGGAGGAATCAAGACTGTGGAGATATAGTCTTAAAGTAACTATTTAGCTGGAAATTGGGAAGCAGTTTAGTGGAAATCTGGAATCCTCTGCCCCAAAAGAGATATGGAGCTGAAGTAGGTAAATGGAGTTGAGGTGCAGATCAGCCATGATGTAAATGAATGATGGAGCAGGTTCTTGTGGCTGAATATTCCCATCTTTCTACATCAAATAGGAAATGGGCTGATGATTCTATGTTGGATACAGGGCATTCTCGCCTTGATATAGACAAATCTAATATTTGGATATGCATTTTGGCTTTTCAGAATATGTTCCTGATAAATGAGACCATTGCCTCATTTACCCAGGTTTGGCAGTTGCACCAAGTATTGTTAAGCATGTGACCACAGGAGTCTGTCCAGACTTCTACTTGGGGAGGTTGTTATTATTAGATTTTAGTCATTATTGTGATGGGAGGATAAATGACAATGAAAGATTCTGGACCTGAATCTGAAACTGTGCTGAATCAGCCAGATTATTTATCTATCCATTCACTGAATGGATACGATTCTGCATTTTGACCTCATGAGTAACCGCAAAGATGGTCGAAGGAGAGAGCTGGCAACCTGTGTTTAGCGTTTTTTATTCATGTAGTTATGGTTAAACCATTCAATCGGCCATTATTCTTTGTTGGCTTTTATTCAATGTGACTGGTGTGTTCTACACAGAAGCCAACTGTCTCTCTTACAAGCTGTAATGGAAAAATATTAGAAATTATATCTCACAATTGAATTAGAGGAAAGGATTTATAAAACACGAAGTTTTTATAGAACAGGCTCCTTCTCATATCAGCTGCAGTATTAACCTTACTATGCGATTTCTATTGATCCTGTCTCAGGCAGTTGCCTACCAGATGTGAATATAGTTGTTTTCAGGAAGGATGCCACAGCTTTGCATATTCTTTCTCCCTCACCCATCAGAAGGTGCAGACTCATGTTATGTTACAGGTCCAAAAATGGTGCTTTCCCCCTTTCCACCCTTCCAAGTGCCCAATCTTCATGTTCATACCCAGTGAGTGATGGCAATAGGGGATGTCATAGTTGAGCCCTAATCCTTCATCAGGAACCATCTGCACACATGCTTTTTCCATCGGAAATTACTAGATAGGGAGCATGAGCCCTATCAATATTTGTTATGCACCGCGTATCAAACCTGAGGCCTTTTTTAATTTGGCTTAATGCCCCAATGTAGAAGTGTTTTATTTCAAAGAAAAATGTGACTTTTCTTGGGGAAGGATAGTCAGTTCTCTGCTGCACTCCAAGCCCCTGCTGATTGCCCGGGCACAGAGTATAGCAATCTGAGCAAATAAAAATTTTTGTATTCTGGAAAAGCGCTGAACTCCCTTAACCCTGCACCAGTCATGTGTCTCTAAACATCTTGTTCAGAATAATAGCCCCTACTGTGCCAATGTTGTACATGCATGTTATACCCAAGACTTGTGTGAGGGATGATGGCAATTTAATGTCACAATATTGAGATTTTTGTTCTGTGGCCCTTGTCCACTAGAAAGTGGGTGGACTCTGTCAAAATTCCTTTCACTTAGGACTCTTACAGCTGGGAGAGTAAGGGGCCATTAGCAAGGACTAGTTATGGTCCCAGCTCCCTGAATTGACAGGCCAACACCTGGAGTACAGTGTCACTTGGCCCCAATCAGCTTAAATTGAAAAACAATATCCCATTGGATAAAATCAAGACTTTTAATGGGCAATTTGGCCTAAAACGTGCACAATTTAAATCTTGATTTTTTTTTTTTCCTTCTGTTCTCTCTTTCCAGACTTGAAGTGAATCCTAACTGAAGACGACTGTTACGCTGGTACAGGCCTCGGCTTCCAGGCCAGTGTTAAAGGTCATTGCCAAGGATGCTGTTACCAAGTTACTTGATGATGCCTCCGGTTGTCTTTGCAATGGCCTTGTCCTTGGTGCTGGCTGACTCCACTATTCAAGGTAAGCTTTTCCTATTTGTTGAAACTTGTGGTGATACCAATCCAAGCGATCAACAGGGCGATGTAGAAAGAAAAAAGACGTGGCTGAATATCACATCAGAATCATCTTGTCTTTTCAAAGTGTGATAAGCGTGTCTCATATCCATTTATTCCAATTCTAATTGAATGGTGAAACTGGCTCAAGGAACTGAATGGCCTACTCCTGTTCCTGTGTTCCCTGCTTTCTTCCTTTGGGGGTTCTGATTCTAGTTGACGTAAGGATCCATGGGTGCTATCTGCCATCCTGGACCTCACCCTGGCAAGATCAGCCAACAGCTCAACTGAGAATCAAAGCCAGTGACTTCTGGTCTGTGTGGCGTAATCCTACATTGGGCACTATCTTCACCTACTAGCTCATCAAACACATTTTTGTGGGATTTGCCAATTGCGGAGCAAGGCGCGTTGCCTTTAACCTTTGCTCAAAGCCGAAAAATGACTCCCTAACTTGGTGTCAAAACAACACACTGCCTTGAAGAAATGGAGACATAGCCCTACTTGCTCAGATTGGGATCCAGTGTCTGGATCCTCCTTGCTATGACTGAAACTCCCAAATTTTCCCTCAAGTTAACTTAGCTAACTTATAGATATTTGGTAATGCAGAACTTGAGAATTGCTGAAAAAGAACCTTTTTTTATTGAAACTTTTCATCTTGCACTCATCAGGACAATTTGCAAGAAAATACCAATGTCAGGGAAAATAGCATATTTATACTGTATGAGAAGAGAGTGTTGATTGGTTGGCAAGTGGACTTTGATAGAGGCTTTGCCATGGATAATACACCAGTGGATGGTGACTAATAGTTAACTGCCAAGCATTATTTGATATTTGAACTAGGCAGCTTGACTCTGATTGGTCAAGACATTGCGCTGGGGCATGTACCAGTGAATGGCTGTCAATTATTTTGTTTAGATGAAACAGGCACAATGTGTGTCCATGTTCTTTCTGTCTGCAAAGAACAGGGACATGTCTATTAATATATGTAGCTTCCAGTAGCTTCTCATGCAGTATAAACATGCTGTTTCCCCTGACATTGGTGTTTTCTTGTGAATGATATTTTTTTGTGAATTGGCCTGATGAGTGCAAGATGAAAAGCTTTGACAAAAAAGCTTTTTCTTTCCAGCATTAGCTAAGTTAGATAAATTTCTCACTTTTTTCCCATCATTTTGCTGTTCTTTTATCTTTGTTTGCTTGGCTTGGGAGCCCTACATCTGGGTGCATAGTTTGCTTGCAGAAGGCCTGATGGTTTTAAAATCCCTCCTATTCCCCCCACCACCCCAACTCCCAGGAGTAAATTTGCCAACCTTGCCAGATTGCCTTGGACTGTACCGTGATTCAAGATTCATCTCCAGGGGCCAGATTTTGGCAACCAAGATGGGTAGCTTGAGTTGGAAAATTTCCCGTCTCGTTGAACCCACCCCATATCCTGATATGCGCAATTTTAGCTCGGTAGATGGGGTGGGGTGGGCGGGGGGGTCGCTGTGGACAGCTGCGAGGTAGAGTTGTGCCCCAGAAGCATATTGTAGGTGGCCATGGGGTTGGGTGAGTGCTGAGGCTGTTTTAGTAGTTGTAAGCCCTCAACCCTCACACCCTCTCACCTCCGCACACACATCCCCTTTCCAAGCCATTCATTCCCTCCATGCCAACTCATTGCAGCTCATGACTGCACCACCCCACCATGACCCCTCATACTCTCCATGCCACCTCCATAGCCACTCACCCAGTATTCACCATGGGCAGACCTTATAGGCCATGTGGAGGTGAAAAGCAAATAAACTTCTAACAATCTAATACAGCTCTCACTCCTACACAGTTTGGGTTCCACCAGGGCCACTCAGCTCCTGACCTCATTACAACCTTGGTTCAAACATGGACAAAAGAGCTGAACTCCAGAGGTGAGGTGAGAGTGACTGTCCTTGACATAAAGTCATCATTTGACCGAGTGCGGCATCAAGATGCCCTAGCAAATCTGGAGTCAATGGGAATTGGGAAAACTCTCCGCTGGTTGGAGTCAAATCAAGCACAAAGGAAGATGGTTGTGGTTGTTGGAAGTTAATCATCTCAATTCCAGGATATCACTATAGGAGTTCCTCAGGGTAGTGTCCTCGGCCCAATCATCTTCAGCTGCTTCATCAAAGACCTTCCTTCCATCACAAAGTCAGAAATGGGAATGTTCACTGATGGTTGCACAATGTTCAGCACCACTAGCGACTCCACATATACTGAAGCAGTCCATGTCCAAATGCAGCAAGACCTGGACAATATCCAGGCTTGGGCTGACAAGTGGCAATTAACATTCATGCCACACAAGTGTCAGGCAATGAATATCTCCAACAAGAGAAAATCTAACAATTGCCCCATGGCATTCAATGGCATTACCATCTCTGAATCCCCCACTATCAAGATCCTGGGGGTTACCATTGACCAGAAACTGAACTGGACTAGCCATATAAATACTATGGTCAGAGGCTAGGAAGCCAACTGCAACCTCCTGACTCCCCAAAGCCTGTCCGCCATCTACAAGGCACAAGTCAGGACTGTAATGGAGTACTCACCACTTGCCTGGATGAAGCTCCAACAACACTCAAGAAGCTGGACACCATCCAGGACAAAGCAGCCTGCTTGATTGGCACCCCATCCACAAACATTCACTCTCTCCACCACCAATGAACAGTGGCAGCAGTGTGTATCATCTACAACATGCAGTGCAGGAACTCACCAAGCCTTCTTAGACAGCAGCTTCCAAACCCACGATGAACTACCATCTAGAAGGAAAGGGCAGCAGATACATGGGAACACCACCACCTTGAAGTTCCCCTCCAAGCCACTCACCATCCTGACTTGGAAATATATCGCCATTCCTTCACTGTCGCTGGGTCAAAATCCTGGAACTCCCTCCCTAACAGCACTGTGGGTGTACTTACACCACATGGACTTCAGCGGTTCAAGAAGGCTGTTCATCATCACTTTTTCTCAAGTGTAATTAAAGATGGGCAATAAATGCTGGCCCAGCCAGTGATGCCCACATCCTGTGAATGAATAAAAAAAACACTTGATAGTGAAAAAACTCCCATTCAAAGCTTTTAAATCTCCTCAAGTAGTTAATTTCTTATAAAAATGAGGAAACATCTATTCAGATCCTACATCAAAGACAGCTAATCCTTTAACAGCCTCTTTAAGTAGTCAACCAAACCGTGAACGGAGGTGAGATAATGGTAGCTTTTGAAACTCAGCCAAACTCTCATAATGAAATAATGATAGCTGTTATGGCTGAAACTGCACAACAACGTGCTATCTTGTTTTTTAACCTATGTCTATCAATCAAAGTGGTCTAGCAGGGTTTTTTTTAACTCTGACAGCTGGGGCCTGTTTTTTTTAAAGTTTGAAGAGCGGGGCATTTAAAAAACTTCAGATCATGTCATTATACAGACCTTATCCTGCCTTTAAGAACACTTAGGTCGACTGCATCAATCCATGACTGTGGATCAAGGCCCTTGCCACAGGCAAAATAGGGTCAATTTGAAGTTAGCACTATGTTCAAAGGGTTTGCTGAGTTTGGGTTTCCCTTCTGTGTGAATCACGCCCCACCCCTTCCCCTGTCAGAAAAAACTGGTTGGAAATGGGATGCCCATTTCCACATCTGGGTCCAACCTACCATTTTTAAAGGTCCATAGAGACTTCATATGCTGATTCAAGTCACTTGTAGCCCCCGTTCTTCTGCTCCAGATACAACTGAACAACTGAGCATCTGCCAGTGCTTGAATCTGGGACTTTCCAAAATGTGAGGGGGTTGGCGAGGGGGATGGTGGTGAAATGCTGGGTGGAATCTTGTGCCTTTCCCCCATGGCGAGTTTGGTGGTGGAGAGGGGTAGGTGGGTGGGGACCCTGCCACCTTCCCTCCTTCATTCAATTTGCCCCGTGATAGGAAGGCCTATGGACACCTTCCCGCCTCACTGCCAGTTGAAGCTTTTAAGTGAGCAATTAATACCTTCTTAAGGGACTCATCCCATTGCCCCTGATATTATCCCAGTGGTGGGTAGGAGCTTGCCATGTGAGAAGCATAACAAGCAAACCCTTGCACGGGTGCTTGCTGACTCCACGAAGTGGCCCTCATTCTAAGGCACTCTGTCTGATCGAGGTACCTGGTATTGGGAAGGGGGGACCCATTGAGAACCACCTCCCTACTCCCGCTGCTGAACCCCCTCCCCCACCCCTCCTTCCCCTGTGACCTCCACCCTGTGATCCCCCTCTCACCACCATTCACCTTTGGCCTGGGACGATCCTAGGCCTTGGGTGGGCGTCATACCTGCAGCAGCCGTGGCCTATCTGGCGATGCTACTGTTCAATAGAGCTTCTGGCTTCTGATTGGCTGGCAGTTCTCAGCAGGTGAGAATTCCATCCCCGGGGAAAGCCTGCCACTGGCCTGTTAAGTGCCTGAGTGGAAGAAGTTGCAGCGGACATCTCGAAACGAGACAAGGCGTGGTTCTCACTGGCTCTCCAGCCGGCAGTTGAGATCCCCTTCACTTCCACAAGATCCAGCCCGCCATGTTTCCAATGGCACAGGTGCCATTCACCTGGCTGCCGCACTTTTACACCAATTTATTCTTGGTGCTATGGACAGAAAAATGTAAGGATGGTGCTGAAGGTGTTGCATGACGAGTGACTTTTTGTTGGATTTCATGAGTGTGAAACACCCCAGTGGACCTCCAGCATCCCAGAATCCATAGTATTTGGTGCATGTGTCATAGGATTTATGACTGGTTCAGCATCCTGCATTTCTGGTTCAGTGAATGAAGCATACCATGGAATGAGGTTCTGGCAATATTGATTTATTAACCATGCCCATGAGCTTTGATTGATTGCTTTTGGTATTTAGAGATTTCCCAGTAATCTGAATTAGCTGCAGATTTTATTCCTGCGTTGAGTTTGCCATGATTTTCCCAGGACATTGTATGGCTCAGGGATGGGTAAACGGTGGGTGTGGATGTACAGGGTGCCACACTGGATGAAGGTAACGTTCTCACATTCATGATTGTGTGTTTGTATTTAAAAGTATATACACCTTGATCTGCATTTGACATACAGTCATCTGACATGAAGACCGAATCACAGAATTGTTACAGTGCATAAAGAGGCCATTCAGCCCATCATGTTTGCACCAACTCTCCGAATAAACATCTCACCCAGTTCTATTATCCTGCCTTCTCCCTGTAACTCTGCAGATGCTTTTCCTTTTAAATAATCAGCTAATCCCCTTTTGAATGCCTCAATTGCACCTGCCTCCACCACACTCTCAGGCAGTGCATTCCAGACCCAAACCACTCACTGTGTGAAAAAGTTTTTTCTCATATCGCTTTTGCTTCTTTTGCCAATTACTTTAAATCTGTGCTCTCTTGTTCTCGATCCTTCCACCAGTGGGAACAGTTTATTCTGTCCAGGCCCCTCATGATTTTGAACGCCTCCATCAAATCTCCTCTCAGGCTCCCTCTCTCCAAAGAAAAGAGCCCCAGCTTCCCCATTCTATCCATGTAACTGAAGTTTCTCATCCTTGGAACCATTCTGATAAACAATTTTTAAACACACCTATGTTATAACGTTCTTAATTCTGCAGTACTGGCTTTTTTTTTGCCTGGCAGGCACAATGGGCCAGTATGCTGACCAAATGCTGGGCTATAGTCCAACCCTGAATACTGGAATGAAAGTCTCTTTCCTCAGCTACCACAAAAGGTCCAAATTAAAATCGCTTTGAGCGGACTTCACCCAGTTCTTAGCGGCTGACATTCCGTGACACAAAGCTGCCTAAAGTTTGTCGCTAGTTTGGCATTAATATCAGGATCTGAAGGGGAGAACAATGGTTCAGAATTTGACAGGATGAAAGAGAGGAAGGCTGGGGGGGAGAGGCGGTTTGATGGATGAGCAGAGCTGAGTGAGATTGTAGGAAAAGTGCACCGATTCCTGGCAGGAAAGGGACCAGGGGTTGGAAACCGGCTATAACACAGTGATGCTGACTCTCTGACCTGTTTGCATCTCTTATGGCTTCCCATGGGAGGATGGGATTGATAAAATTGACCCCTGTTGCAAATTTGCTGACTAACAAAGAGTGGCCTCTTGCATCAAATTACAAGAATGAAGAATGTGGAAACTGGCACGTATGGAGTATCCCATTTCCAACACGGTCTTGTCCACAGTCCCTGTCAAGCGTAATTGTGGTCAGAACACGCTGTACTTTTTCTTCCATGACCTCGCGGCTAGCCACAAGAGATAGGGTTTCTTTTGTATTGATGAGGGAGCTCAGGGATTCCATCCTTCCTTTTCAGCTTCTTAAATTGCTTTCAAAACGCTCCAGAGCACATCCCCTTCCTGACAGCTGCTAAGTTTGTTTTAGTTATTGACGGGGACTGCGCCAAATGTGGCTGATAACTCTTCATGCTGTTCCTTTCTAGATATAAAAAAAATCAATCCAATTCTTTCTCGCTCCCCTCACCCCAACCTGGTATTCTTCTTTTACTTCTATTCCTGAAGGTGTTGATTTTCTCCACTGCCGCTCTATGGGTGACGAATGCTGTCTGTACCTCATCCACGTGCAGGCTTTGATGGTGGCTCCCAACAGGATAATCAGCTAAAGGACTCTACACTCGAGCCTATCCCTGCCTCAATACATCAGCACAGCTGAGTAATCGTAAGAGTGGGAACCCTGGCTGATCTTCCGCTAGCAGGAGAGTTAGGGCCAATAGCGCTACCCAAGCTTTTTATCCAGCATTCTATTGCATCTCAAACATTTCAAAGCCCCTTTACCCAGTAGATTACCTGAAGTGTTATTCAGGCGTATGCAGCAACCATTGTTTGCGCACAGTGAGATCCCAAATGTGGGGGGGGGGGGGGTGAAAGTAGTTGAGGGGGTTGGTGGTGGTGTGAATGTTGGTCAGAACACTGGGAGAACTCCTTGCTCTCTTCTTTGAGTGGCATGCCATAAATTATTTTTACCCACCACCTGAATAGAAACTCTGTTCACTGCCTCAACTGAAGGTAGACACCGCGAAAAGTCCTCCCATGCCATTGCAGCAAGGTTAAGATGGAGAGCTCTCCAGGGAATTCTTGTAGCCTGACTGAAAACGTGCACTACGAGGTGATGCTTGTACAGAGATAATAACACTAACCTGGCAAGTCATTTTACCGAATATTTCTGCGGAATGGAAACATACTAAGAGTCTCAGGGGGCTTATTCCATTGATGTTTAATCTCCTGTACTGATTAATTCAGTACAGCAGGGTCTGTAGTGAATTGTGTATTTCTAGATCCTCCTGGTTTTGCCCCGCCTTAGCTCTGCACCCTCCTTCACCCGATATCTATAGTGTCAGCACTAGCTCACGGGTAGCACTCTCTTAAGTCAGATAGTGTGGGTTCAAGTCTTTTGACACATTTGTAATTCTCTGAAAGCTGGAGTAGGTAAACCTCTGAAATGCAAGCACCGTTAAACCTCCCCTGGTGGGATCATCAGTCATCTTTGCAAGAGTGTGAGGCCTAATTTGTGTCACCTCTTGCAACTTCTAATTAATTAAATTAAACAAAGATAAAGAACGGAGAAGTCAATCTTGAGTAATTCCACTAGTTTCTCAAAGAGGATGCAGGAATCATTGAAGCATCAACTGGTCAAAACCGAATGGGCAGATTCACTTCCCCTGTGTTATGGAATGAATTAAAACTGCAAGTAGCTTCTCGGTGGTATAGTAGTGAAATCTCTGAAGCAGGAAGGGTGCAGGTTTCTCTCCAGTCTGTGATGTTACCTAATCTGACCCTTGGTGACAACTGGGCCTCAACGGCGCACCACTGCTTGAAACCAGCTAACTTGGGGAAGAGACAAACAGAGCTGTCAGGGTGCTTGCAGTTTGGCATCTCTTGCGAGGGGTGCGTGGTCCTTGAATGAGAAGGTTCTGGCCTTGCTGTCCCCTACCCCCACATACCTCTTAGTGTCCAAGTTGACACATGAATAACAGCCAATTGAACAAGTACCCAGAGCAGCATGTGATTGAAATCCAGCAAGAAACCAATGTTGGCAAGAAGGAAGGGTTGAGGAGAAGAGAAAATAGGTGAGGCTTTTTTTTTTAGAGATGTGGTATTAACAATTTGGATGTAGGATAGTTTGAGAAAAGGAAAAGGCCATTTTTATGCCTAGCAAGTTAGACTGAACCCGACTCCATCTGTCTGCCTCTTCTGCTTCCCCCTTGAAGAAAAACAGTTAATTGTCTCTAGAAGCCATTAGGGAAAGTTTGGGAGGGAGTCTGCAGCTCAGCTAGAAATAATGTGTCCTGTAAGGAGGTATCCAATAAGGATATAGATGGTGAAGGAAGTGAAAATGAGGTTGAGAGGGTGGTTACTCAGTTCTGATGGTGGCACACTTCAACCACATGATGGTTCTGATGGTGGCACACTTCAACCACATGATGGTTCTGATGGTGGCACACTTCAACCACATGATGGTTCTGATGGTGGCACACTTCAACCACATGATGGTTCTGATGGTGGCACACTTCAACCACATGATGGTTCTGATGGTGGCACACTTCAACCACATGATGGTTCTGATGGTGGCACACTTCAACCACATGATGGTTCTGATGGTGGCACACTTCAACCACATGATGGTTCTGATGGTGGCACACTTCAACCACATGATGGTTCTGATGGTGGCACACTTCAACCACATGATGGTTCTGATGGTGGCACACTTCAACCACATGATGGTTCTGATGGTGGCACACTTCAACCACATGATGGTTCTGATGGTGGCACACTTCAACCACATGATGGTTCTGATGGTGGCACACTTCAACCACATGATGGTTCTGATGGTGGCACACTTCAACCACATGATGGTTCTGATGGTGGCACACTTCAACCACATGATGGTTCTGATGGTGGCACACTTCAACCACATGATGGTTCTGATGGTGGCACACTTCAACCACATGATGGTTCTGATGGTGGCACACTTCAACCACATGAATCTTTGCAACACAAGCATTTCACAAACTACCCTCTATTCATTAACAAAATGTGAGCATCGCTGGTAAGGCCAACATTTATTGCCCTTCCCTAATTACCCGTGAGACGGTGGTAGTGAGTCACTTCTTGAACCACTGCAAAAGAAAAAAAGATTTGCATTTATATAGTGCTTTTCGTGGCCACTGAATTAATCAAAGTGCTTTAGAGTCAGTTACATACTTTTTAAAAGTGTGGTCACTGTTGTAATGTAGGAAAAGCAGCAGCCCATATGCACGCTGTAAATTCCCACAAACATTAATGTGATGATGATCAGATAATCTGTTTCTGTGATGTTGATTGAGGGATAAATTGTGGCCAGGACATCAGGGAGAACTTCCCTGCTGTTCTTCAAAATAGTGCCATGGGATATTTCCATCTACCCAAGCAGGCAGAAAGTTCATGTGGTGTATGTACTCCCACAGAGCTGTCAGGTAGAAGAAGGTTCTAGGATTTTGACCCAACCACAATGAAGGACCAGCAATATATTTCCAAGTCAGAGTGGCATGTGACTTGGAGCAAAACATAAGAAATAGGAGCAGTAGTAAGCCGTTCAGTCCTTCGAGCCTACTCCACCATTCACTACGATGCTGGCTGATCTTCTATCTGGTTCCATTTTCCCTTTGATTCCCTTAGTATCCAAAAACCTATTTATCTCTGTCTTGAATATGCTCAGCAACTGAGTATGTACAGCTATTTAGGTAGAATTCCAAAGATTCACAACCCTTTAAGTGAGAAAATTGCTCCTCATCTCAGCCCTAAATGGCTGACCTCGTACTCTGAGAATGTGACCCCAAGTCCGAGACTCCCCAGCCTGAGAAAATATCGCACCAGCATCTATCACATCACGCCTCTCATGAAATTTATGTTTCTATATGATCACCTCTCATTCTTCTAAACTCTAGGGAATATAAACTTAATCTACCCAATCTATTCTCATGGGACAGTCCCTTATTCCAGAGTCTTTTTAGTGAACCTTTGTGGCATGCCCTCCAAGGCAAGTATATCCTCCTTTAGGTAAGGAGACCAAAACTCTACTCTAGATGTGGCCTCACTAAGGCCAGATATTATTGCATTAAGACTTATTTATTCGTATATTCCAATCCTTTTGCTATAAAGGCCAACATATCATTTGCTTTCCTGATTGCTTGCTCACTTTAATGTTAACTTTCTGTGATTCATGTACAAGGATACCAAGCTCCCTCAGAATACAAACATCATTTACAAAATATTCTGCTTTTCTGTTTTTCCTACCAAAGTAGATAACTTCACACTTCTCCACGTTTTATCCCGTCTTTCATGTTCTTCCTCACTCTGTAGGGTTTCCAACTCTGGCTGAAGCTATTCCGGGAGGCGTCGGTGGAAGTAAGCGGGTGAATTCCTTCACGGGGCCACTTTCTCACCCACCCCCCCAGCTCACTTCCCTTGGCCACTCTCCCAGAGTCAGTGTTTTTTGACATTTATTTCTCTTTTTTTGGTTTCTCCTTTCTCTCCCATCAACAACCATCTCAGGGTCTTTTAAATGTTTAACTCTGGCATTTAACACCAGTTGTGTTTGGCGTCCCAAGATTACAAGAAAACAAATAAACCACTCAGCATTAAAAAATGGAGAGACTCCTGTCCACTGTCTCTTTGGGGCTAAAGTAATGCGCTTGAACCTTAATGACTGCTACAGGCAGAAGAAAGGCCCAGGGTTTGAGCAGGGCCTAGTCATCATTTCCCACTTTGTCGCTGCCATTTCACCTTGGCCCTAGCGCCCAGCAAGCTGAACATTTTTTCAACAAAATGAGTGTGACTTCACGAACAAAAAGTTGCTAAATCAGCAGCTTTGCCAATTACAATCTTAAGACATGAGACTCTTTTAGGCCCTTTTAATCGGTGCAAATTTTCTAGCCCAGCAGCAGCGCTCCCTCTTACCTCGGGACTCGGGTTTTTCTTTCAGCTGTATGTAAATCTTCCTAGGCTGGTTACTGGTGGTATGGATTTTCCAGGCAGCGGCAGTTAAAGTTCAGACAGTCGCCCTTCATTCAATCCCTCGCTCCTTTACCTCCCGACTCGTTATTAACCCTCTTGGTCTCTCTCGAGGTCGACTCAAGGCTCAGACAGTGCCGGTGGTCAAAAAACAGGGACAGTATGTGTGTGTGGTCCAGTCAGTTACATTCTTTTGTATCACACTGCACCTGCGCGGCTGCTGAGAATGCAGTTGTCACTGTTCAGGACTAGATTGCGGCCAGGGACAACAACTTCCAAAACAGAATCATAGAATTATTGCTTTAAAATCTCCCAAGTTGCTTTTAATAGCAGCTGGGAGACTGATGGCGAATCCGGTAGTCCCTTGGCCATTTCGGGTGGATTGACAACCTATCACTTAGCCTGCCCAAATTCCTCTGCAGCCTTTTTCTCTCTCCTAACTTTGTACCATCAATGAACTTGAATACATGACACTCAATCCCTTCATAGAGGGATGAAAGGGTTAGAATGTGCAAACAGATGATCTCCTTGCCCAAGAAGTCGCGTTTGGCTGTTCAAAAGCCGGGGAAGCTGTGGAACAAGATGGATTTTGATGCTGATCTGTGTTTGACACTTTATGATTGAGTTATTTAGATTATTCTGAAACTTTGAGACAAAGCTTTCTTATACCCTCGCGAGTCTCTGTCCATGAACAAATACACTAAATTTAGCTGAAGCAAACCTTTTTGGCATAAATTTAATGTAAGATTCCTCATCCATCATTCCTCACAGCCCACGCTTTGTGTTATAGATTGTCTCAGTATAACTGCCTGTTTCGTGTTGGATTTATGAGAAACCGTCAGTGACCTAGAGATTGACAGGATTATGTGAATGCAAAAGCATAAGCTGGTTAGTTACAATAAAAACAGCTCAGATTCATATAGAATCTTTAAAATTTAAAAAGTTCCTATATATTTCACAAAAACCATGGAAATGGCTACTATACCATGGTGGGAGATATTAGGAGGGCGATTGAAAGTCGCAGTCAGAAACAGAGGCTTTGAGAAGAATTCTAAATGAGGAGCAAGAGGTAGAGATACTAATTACTTCAGGGAAAATTATCCAGAGAGTAGGGCTCAGGTGACTGAACACTCTACCACAGTGAAGATAAGGTAGTCCCAGGGTCGGTGAAGGATTTCAAAAACCCTGACTCAAAGAACTTGAAGAACGGGGAAGAATGGCTGTTAGGTTGGGCAAGACCATGGAGTGGTTTAAAGACACAGTCAAAGGTGAGGAATTCAAACTTAATGTGTTAAAGATATTGGCCCGGATTTTCCACCCCCTGGTGGTAGGAGCCACCGCGGGAGATTCGATGGCCTGGCCAAAATCCCATTGAGTTTCAGTGGGACTAGACAATCCTGGTGCTGGGCGGGGCCAGACAATCCCACCCATTGGCTGACCTCAGTTGTGGGGGCAGCAGTTGAATTCAGCACTCCCTGGGGTAGGGAGGGCCAGTGAGGGTTGATCTGGGCTTGGCTGCGATGCCTTCTGTGGTCAAAACAATGGATATTTACACTCAGACAAGGTGGCAGGGTGTTGCAGTCTTGACCACACAGAGGAATGGGACTTCCATTTGTTTTGGAGTGTTCCTGTGGTTGGATAGCAGTTTGTGTTGTGGTTATTAGGAAGTGGTGGGGGTTTGTTGGGGGTGAGAGAAGGAGATGCGTTAAGCTCTGAACACTCCTTGGCATTGAGGGTTTGCTTTAAGCTGTTAGAATGACTATTGGAGCAGACCCAGAGAAAGGGTGCAGATTTCAAATGCTGCCTAAATCTCTGATGAATGAGGCAGTAGCTCCTAGATGCCCACTCAGCCAATCCCTGCTGAGTTCAGCATTGACAGGGAATAGCTCCCATTGCCCCAACTACCAAATGGGAAATCCGCTATCGGAATAACAGAGAGAGCAAATATTTTGAAGTCTTTAGGCAATCCTGGGAGTCCAATAACCCACCTGTGTTAGCTAAAGAGATTTTGCTTGTTGCCAAATGATTTCTCCACACATTGCTGAAGGATTTTGTTCAGTCAGGTCATTTCAGAGCTAATTAATGCTGCCAAAGTTGATGCACTGGCCTACTGCTGATGTGCCTCAGTCCTCACAGCGAGCATCTTAGAGTCAGGATTGAAATGAGGGACAGGGGATGAATGTTTGGATATTTCCACACTCCTGTCTTTCCAGGCTTGTGGAATTATTGAAATTAGGTGGAAGTTGCAGCAAGGTGGCCTCTGACAAATGACTGAGAAGACAATGGCCCTGAACCATCGCTGTGAAACATTAGCATATGAACAGTGTTCACCTGAAATTCACCTTTCTGCTTCGGGAGTACAAGACTGGGAGTCATTGTGTTGGTGATAATCATGGTGTGAACATCATGAAAATAAATGAGCCAACGCTCTTTTTAAAATGGCCTACGTGGAAATGTTGTATAGTATGAGCGCCCTGGATGGAGAGGGGGAATTTTTACCTGGAGGAGTGTGAGAGTTTGCGTGCGGGGATCAGGGCTTCTAGGTTTAACTGAAACCATAAGACATCGCAGCAGAAATTAGGTCATTCGGCCCATCGAGTCTGCTCCGCCATTCAATCATGGCTGATAAGTTTCTCAACCCCATTCTCCCGCCTTCTCCCCATAACCTTTGATCCCCTTACCAATCAAGAACCTATCTATCTCGGTCTTAAATACACTCAATGACCTGGCCTCCACAGCCTTCTGTGGCAATGAATTCCATAGATTCACCACTCTCTGGCTAAAGAAGTTTCTCCTCATCTCTGTTCTAAAAGGTCTTCCCTTTATTCTGAGGCTGTACCCTTGGGTCCTAGTCTCTCCTAATAATGGAAACATCTTCCCCACGTCCACTCTATCCAGGCCTTTCAGTATTCTGTAAGTTTCAATCAGATCCCCCCTCATCCTTCTAAACTCCATCGAATATATACCCAGAGTGCTCAAACATTCCTCATATGTTAAGCCTTTCATTCCTGGGATCGTTCTCATGAACCTCCTCTGGACCCTCTCCAGGACCAGAACATCCTTCCTGAGATACGGGGCCCAAAATTGCTCACAATATTCTAAATGTGGTCTAACCAGAGCCTTATAAAGCCTCAGCAGCATATCCCTGCTTTTATATTTTATGTTTTATGTTTTTATATTTTATATCTTTTATGAAACGGGGGAGGTTGCCTATTAACATCTGCTTTGACTCAGTTGGAGTGATATTGTAACACAGTTTTAGGTTTAATGCCACATCCACAGCTTTCCTGATTTTTTTGAAACTTGCCAGTGACATCAAGGTGAGAGCAGACCTGATTAAAACTCCTGGAAAACAGCAATTTAATACTCTACTCATGACTGCCTTCTTGTCTGTGCATGGGACAGCGTTGGTTCACAATACTTTTGTTTACTTTCTACACTTCGGAGGTTTTCTGTATCATATCAGGTTGATGGTGCCTTGACTATCTTAGATTGGACCTTGGACAAGGGGAAATATGACCAGTGGTTGATCAGTATCAACAGCTTGCTGCTCAGGAAGCCGCAGTGGAGCAGGGAGCAGCTCACTAGAGGCTCCACTGACAACATTGGGTCTGTAGGGGAAAGCTCGAGTTTCCTTGATATGTCGGAACAACAGTGTCTTGGGGTTAAGAGAAGGCCTGCTCCCTGCTGGACCTGGTGTTCACCCATTGTCAGTGCTCTGCCAGAGGTACGTCCAAGGTTTCCCAGTTGGTGACCTACAAATGCATCAGGCAGGCAGTCGATTTACCAGGGCCAGCAATAATGTGCATGATGACACCAATCAGCATGAGCCAACACTTGGATTTCTGTCTCTGCTGGCTTCCTGCAGAAAGTCACTAACTGCATCCACCTGCCAATCTGTACATCCCCAGGTAGCTGGAGAATACATGAACCACAAGGGCTTCCTTTCCGTCAGTGTGCAGCCAGTGTACAACCAAAGAAAGATATTTCTGCATGTGTGTACTAGATTCCTGGGGGCCTCTGTGATGCCTTGGTCCTGTGGCTATCCAGGTTCACTGACATCTTTGAACCTGGAAGCAAACTTATGGGGTGGCTGCTGGGAGATGAGGAACATCCATTCCAAACTGGGCTGATGACGCCAGTCAGAAATCTGACCAATGAAGCCCAACAACATTATAGTAAATTGGGCAGAACCACCAATTGTGGATGGAACAAGCCAAGCAGAGTCTTGGAGTGCAGGCCAGTCGGTGTTGAAAAGCCAAGGCCAAGATCTTTCATCATACTCAAGACCGTGGTCAAGGTGTGCTTGGATGCATTTGACTGTCATGTTTGATGTTTCATACAGTCTATTTAAGGAAGAAGTCATCATTGCAATGCCCTGTGACATCAAGCCTTGCATGTTTGAGACATATTCCTCCATTCTCTCCACATTCATGCTCTGTGTACTTGAGAGGCCTTCCCAGCAAAGCAGCGTGTGTGTGCAGCAGCCCGGAAGGTACTACACAGGGTTCGTTCCGTGTTAAGTACTGGGTATAAAAATTTTAAAGGTACCGTGCATTAAAAAAAACTGGCCTCACAGAGCATAAAGGTTTTAAAGGGAACATTGCCAGCCAGTACACCACACATTCACTGCTGCTCCACAATGATTATCCTCTCTATTGATGGCCCCCCGAGTGCTGCATCTGTGTTCAGCTAAGTAGAGCTTTGAGGGCCCTACACCTTCCGAAGCAGACTTTCCACTGCTGCCCCAGTCACTACTATGTGAAGCTCACTTGTGAAGTGTGAGTCACCAGGCGAAAACCCAACAAAGTGGATCCCCCAAAGTGCAAGTATCTAAGCTGCCAACATGGTAAGCACCAATGCTATGATGGTGTCCCCTCAAAATGAATCAGCTCTTCCTGAAAATTTGTTGTCCATAAGGTTCATGGTCTGCTGCACACATGAAGTTCCTATTGGAGAGAAAATATGAATTGGTACTGGAAAAGTGTCCAATTAATTGGCATTTTCATTCGTATGCCTTAATGAAAATTGTTTAGGAACATCACAGTTAATAGACTGAATAAAGTAAATCAGTGATATGGGATGCAGTAAATCTTGATTGAGATTTACATTAAGGTTGCAGGAGGAGTACCTGGGTTTGTGTGTTTGGAGCTCAGAAGGAGTGGGAGAGAAAAGTTAATAAGAGCAATGGCTATATTGGAGAAATACAAAAGAGATTTGTGTTCAAGGAAGAGTTTGGAGGCTGCGAATCAGAGGGATTGCTCATCAGGTGCACCCTGCCTGCTTGCACCCTGTCTAGGATCAGGGCAGAGGCTTTAGAAGAACTCACCCCCCCCCCCCCCCAAAAAAAAAACCCTCAACCCACCCCCACCAACCCAAATCTGGGAATGGGAGACAAAAACAGAATTACCTGGAAAAACTCAGCAGGTCTGGCAGCATCGGCGGAGAAGAAAAGAGTTGACGTTTCGAGTCCTCATCACTGCTTGCTTGTCCCTACAACCACACCATCCCCCCCCCCGCCCCCACCACCCCAACTTCTCCCCCCCTCCACCTCAAACCAGCTTATATTTCACCCCTTTCCTAAGATCACTCAGTTCTGTTGAAGGATCATGAGGATTCGAAGCGTCAACTCTTTTCTTCTCCACCGATGCTGCCAGACCTGCTGAGTTTTTCCAGGTAATTCTGTTTTTGTTTTGGATTTTCAGCATCCACAGTTTTTTGTTTTTATCTCTGGGAATGGGAGTGCTGGAATGTTGCAAAGGATACAGTGAGCATGAGAGAGAAAGAAAATATCCTTAAGAATCTGTCTGGGTAATGGGGAACTGTAGGCAAGGCATTGCTGTTTGTCTTCATCATGCAATCCAATGTGTTCTTGTCCAGAGGGCATTCTGCTATACAGATGGAGGCCTCTGAAAATGAGTTCCAATTAATTCAATCTGGAAGTGTGAGCGAGGTGTTGAGGTGGAGCACAGAACCAGGACTGCAGGAACCTGGGTTGAACCATCTGTCCTGATAACACTTCAGGCTCGGATAAAGATAGCCTGCCGGGTTCAAGTCCCACCCCCGCTTCCCAGCCCCCATCTTTCCATCACTTGATCTCTCCAGTACTTGATCTGTCCATATGCCCTTTAGGAAATGAGCACTGCATTATTCTTATTGTCAAGGTTCTGCTTGGCTTTATGATCTTTTAACAGAATTCACCCCTCAGCCTGGGAGCTGTTATCTAGGGCCAATGTGGTTGGAAGGAACAAGTCTTTGATATTCTGACAGACTGCCCTTGTTACTGAGTTAGATTAAGATTTTATGACTGTAAAGAACAGTGCACCAGAAATAGAGGGCAGATAGATGGAAAAAAAGAAAGGCTTGCATTTTATATAGCTGCATATCCAACCATACAACGTCGCAAAGTAATTTACAGTTATAGTCACTGTTGTAAGAAATGCACAAGATGTACTGCAGCAATTCACCAAGGCTCCTTGGATAGCACCTTCCAGACCCACACTCTCTACCACCTAGAAAGACAAGGGCAGCAGATGCATGGGAGCACCACCACCTGCAAGTTCCTCCAAGCCACTCACCACTCTGACTTGGAACTATATCACCATTCCTTCACTGTGGATGGATTAAAATCCTGGAACACCCTCCCTAACAGTGTTGTTTTTTTGACACTGGTCCTAATTTTACTTTCCATGATTCTAACTAAGACACTCGTTTCTTTAGAATTCCATAAATACAGCGAGCGGAATGATCTAGAATTCAGCAGCAGTTCAGTGATACTTTCTCCAACGCTTGTGGTTTAGCTGATCATACTCCCAGATGTAACTGATGAGAACGTAAGCAGCCAGCAATCCCACCTCGCTTAACGTTAATGTATTTGGTGTAATACCGGTTATGGCCTCAATGCAAAGCCCCTAGAAAGCCATTGGGAGTGAAATCTCACGCAGTGATCCTTCGGGACATCTCCCCCAGCTCCATATCCATCAAACGCTTCTCCGTAACTGGAACCGGCCTGTCTGCCATCTTCAGCCACAGCCTGCATCACCTGACAGATCTTCACCAGATGGACTGCCATGGTTTAAGAAGGCAGCTCACTACCACTTTATCTTACTTAGGGATGAACAATAAATACTGGCCTTAATTTCCTCAATGTCTTATTTGCTTTTAGCACATTCCCAAAAGTAGCATATGTCAGCATGATGCTCAATTCTAATACATTGTAGCACACATCGGGTCTAGTTTACGTACATAACCTGTTAATTGCCCAATTAAGCTTCTTAACTGACCTACTTCTTCCTTAGTTGTAGAGTCTTCCTTTGTGAGGACCTAGTCCGATTTATCGGGATCCTATTAACAATTCTCGAGGTAAGACTATTGAGTCAAGGTTATTCCTAAATTAGTCTGCCTAATATCCATCCCCATGTACTTAAAAGCTCCAGGAACCTGACTTCCAGTCTTGAATTCCTTTATAATTTTATCGGTTACAAATTTCTCAAATGTCACAGATCCTCCCCACAGGAAATCATCTATTTGCAATAAGAAAATGTCCACTAGTTTTCCTTCATAACACTTATAAAACATTGCTGGACCCAACTGAAAAATACCAAACCCTGGATGCATCGTTAACCCCTTATTCAACCTCCATAATTTCCCCTCCGTATCTCCAGCTTCTTTTGGAAGCTTTAAGAATACTTCCCTTGCAAAACTGCTGCTTTGACGTCAATGGATTTACTTTCCCATGAGTATGTCGCTAGAAGTGAAAGGAAAACTCTCAAACTTACTTTTCCTGCTGTTGGGGAGTCTGCTCTAACTTCCTAGTTGCCCAGCTGTGCCTCGAATCACCGAGTCACCAGTCTAGCCTTAGCTTTATATGTCCCATCAGGAAGTACTTTCTCTGTACTTATCCAACAATGGAACAGAGCTGGTTGTCCTTTGTCTGGCACCTATGTGTAAACATCAAACTCTCTCCAGTTGTCAAGTTCTTTTTGCTTTGCTTCCTTTACTAATTTACCATCTAACTTGTTAGTAGCCACTAGAACTTCTCTATTGCAGGGGCTCCTACCTCATGTGTCATTCCTCGCTTGTACTCTGATCCATGTTCTAGTTAAACTATGTTCCCCACTAAATCTTCTGCCCCTTTCTATTGCTACTGCTTGACCTGTCCCTCCTGTGACTAGACTTCCTTTCACAAGTTCTTGATGTTTTTCTTGGGCTGTCATCACCATTAGGTCCATAATCTGAACTTACACTGTTTGCTGGCTTTCCACGTTTTCACTTCCTTCTGCCAATCCATAGATCTGATATTCTGCCCCTTGTCTTGTATGTTCAGCCAGTTTTGTATTTTCTTGTGGCCTTTCCTGCCCTTCCTACTATGGTGGCTTCTCTCCCCTCACTAGTCCCTTCTGGCTTATATGCCACCCTACTTCCAACATTTGGTAGTTGATCTTTGTGATAAATGGCCCTACCCTTATCTTCACTATCACATGGTCTACTCTCAGTCAGCACATTATCTGCCACAATCTGTTGTTTGTACAGGTCTGACATGTATGTGTGCGAGGTGCATGACGCATCTTCAGTTTCCATCATCTGTTCGGGTTCTGTCAATGTGTAATCAATACCAGTAAGCCATGTGGAATGTACTCTAACAGTTTGGTTACCATCTTGAAAGATTATCGTTTTGCCATCAGTGCCTATAACTCTTCCAGAACGCCTCCATTCTTTCTGTCCTTCTCTTTTATTATGGACCATATCCCCAGACCAAAAATGCCGGATTCTTCTGATTTTTTCTGAAGCTTCCACCTTAATAAATGCTTTCCTCCCTGTTTGCATAGCATTCAAATGTTCTGCAAAAATGGAGCCAATGGTTGTCCCCTCCAAAGGTGGGGGATGGTCCCACGTTGTCGGATGTATCTTCGGTTTCCTGCCTAAACTAATTGACAAGGGCGGTAGCCCCGAACCATCTGAAGCGTATTTTTTGCATGAACTGCCCACACTAAAGCAGTTGACAATTTACAATTTGGTTGGGCTGCCACAATTTTTCAGAGCATTTTGTTAGTCACAGTGTAATTTCTCTCGCATAACCCATTACTAAACAGGCTTTCTGCTGCTGTATGCATTGTTACAATGTTCAGATTTTCACACATACTCCTGAATTCCTTATTGGCAAATTCCCCTCCATTGTCCATTAAAAATTAAGTTGGTCCTCCCATTCCCATTCCTATCTACCTTTCCATGATGTAATCAATAATTACTTTTTTGTCTTTGCTATAAATTACCGTTAACAAACTAAATATGATCGCTACTTCTACAAAATGGAGAAAAAAAAATGTCTTTCTTTATCCCATACCTGAGGTCCATGACCATGGTTTCATCAAAGTCTCTCACCAACAGAAGACTAACTACTGGTCGTGATGGCGTTCTCTTCTACTTTTTACAAATATCACATTTTTCACTAATATCCTCGACAAGTCTCGTGTGTTCCTCATCCAGCACTCCTGCATCCCTTACCAGAATCTTCAACCTATGGACAGAGAGAGGTGCAAATAGTCAATGTAGTTTAATAACAATTTTCATCTTCTCCCTTAAATCTTTATTCCCAGCTGCCATTTTAACATTCTGTCTAGAAATGATATGATAGATCTTAAAGGAATACAATAATGTCCCAACTGTGTGAATTGCAAATCTACAGATTTTCCAAAGAGAATGGCTTTATCATGCTTTATGTCTAATTTCATTTGCGCATTTCCCACTCTTTGAAGGCTTACCTAACAGTGAAGGTATCTCACTCAGTACAACATCAGTACTGACAAAGATGATTTACCCCGGCTATCTTAAATGGAATTACTATTCTTTTTAGTGATTTCAATGTGTTATCATTGCCAAATCTGAAACAAGTGTAACTGTCATATCCTTTGAGTTTACTCTGGTCTTCCTTACTTAAAGAATCCATGTAACAGTTTAGCCAGTCCACTCCACATACCGTGGACGTACACCCTCTATCTAGAATTGAGCAATTGAATGAATCTGCAACTAAAATGCTCATTACCAGACTGAAGCTTTTGGTAACTAATACGGTTCCTTCTGATTGGTCGGTATAGTTCTCCTTGCCTTCCATATCTTTAATATCATGTGTCGTCTCAAAACACATAATGATACTTAGATCCACATCTGAAGCACTTGTTGACTATCCCTTGGTTATTTCTGGGGTTCATTCTCCTCCCATTATTGCCCAATTTTTGCCGCCTGTTATAGCTCCCAAAAGGGTCTCTGTCCTCGTACCCATTGTTAGTAATTCTTCTGTCTTACAGACATTGGGCCCTCCATTCGAATGGTCTCAAAATGTTGCTAACGTTGTATCCTCCATCTTTGCTGTCACTGCCAAAGAGCCCATTTGCACCATAAAAGTGGCCGGAAATGAAGGCCTTCCCAAAATTTTTTTTTAAGGCTTCGAACATTTGATCCCTAAGCGTTCCTCTCTTTTTAAACCTAACTCCGGTCAAAACCAAGAGCCTAGCCATGTTTGATATCCTAGCACAGTCCGATAATTTAAAGACGAGTACTGATTTAGGAATTTCCATGTGAAATCACTGCAATCTTGCAGGAAGCCAGTTAAACTCCATGATGTATTCTTCTATGGATGAATCATCCATTTTCCTAAATTTGTCAAGGTCCAACTAAGTCTCATAGGCATTCAATAAGTCATCTTTCATTTAAACTTTACGATGAATTTTAAGAGGTTGTCCAAATCTTCTTTGTCAGGTCCTGAGTGTCAAGTTACGAGAACACTTTGGGTCAGATCTTGCTCCTGGCAGGAAGTGAGAGAGTCGGAGCTTTCCCTTGCTTTCATTTCAGCAGAGATGTAACCCCTGTCCATGCCTCAACCTCATTTTCCATTGATTATACTGTTCTGTTTTACAAAACAGCAGTGGAAAATCATGTCCTGCCATCTCACACCTGGTTTCGGTCATCTTTCTTCAAAGAGTCTCCAATTACAATCTTCTTTCCAAAAAAAGCTGCAATTCAAACCTTCTGTCTGGAAGTAAATCTCAGCTTCCAATCTTCATTTGGCCAACCATCCTCTGCTACCAATGTTGGCTAACTCCCAAGCCTGGATGTGAAGGATACACAGAGACTAGGATGTTTTGGTAGTGACTGTTTATTGCCCACTACAGAGCTGACTTCTCCCCTCTAACACACTAGACAACCAGTGCTTTTCTTTTGATAAAACCAATTAAACTAAATTAAGAAAAACAAGGGAAAAAAACAAGATGCAGCCCCTTAAAGGGACACTGTGAACAAAAAGTCAAATGTTAAAGGAAACTTAAAAACATCAACCTAAAATGTGCTTACTAAGCATTGAAGGCCTCTATGGCAGACACCATGTGCTCCCTCTCCAGGGACACCCAGCTGCAAACGTAGCCACGGAAGAGGAGCAGACAGTTGAGCTGGATGACCTCCTCTGTCACCCGCTGCCTGGACCTGTTGATGGCCAACCTGGCCAGGCCCGGGAGCAGGTTCATGAGGAGGTAGACAGCTAGTGCTGGCTGACTCTTCCTGATACGCAATTGAGTATCATTAACAAATTAACACCAGCACCTGTTCACCTTATTACCTTCAAGTACTGGGTATTTAACATTCATTAAACAAGGTATTAGATGTTAACAGTTTATCTGGCGAAGCAGATTCCAGCAAAGTGAACACTTGCTCTACATGATGCTGAGTCTGTTTCTTGACTGAATAGTGTATCCTCTGTACATTCAAAATACCTGTCCATTTGCAGCTGTATCACAACAAAATAAAATTCATGGCAGGAACCCAGTGGTTCCACAATCATGTCAGTTTTATTAAATAAGCAGAAATACACAGCAAATGTGTTAAGGGAATGCAAAGAGGTTAACGTTTTAAGTAATGACCCTTATTCAGAACTCTAGAGCAAGCAGGAGTAGAACCCTTTGTAGGACTAAGTCATGCTCCCCTATCGCTCCTGTCCTCACCATTCTTAACTGACTTCCTACTCCCACTGTCCTCAAAGTCCTGCTCCTCACCTGTAAATCCCTCCCCAACTCCGCCATCTCCAGCACCTTAAGTTCAAGGGCCCTCCATCCACTCTTTCATTTCCTGCATCGCTCCGCTCTCTGACAATTTTTTAGCCTAGCCTTCAGTCATCGTGCCTCTCAAACACATTCCCTAAAGCCTTCCATGTTGCTGCACCTCAGCTGTGGCTCATTTGGTAGCACACTCCCCTCTGAGTCACAAGTTTCTAGATTCAAGTCCCAGTTCAGGGCCTGAGCACACAAATCAATGTGGCCACTCCAGTGCAGTACTGAGGGAGCACTACACTCTGAGGTGCCATCTTTCAGATGCAACATTAAACCAAGGCCCCATCTGCCTGCATCAGAAGAATGTAAAGGATCCCAAGGCAGAAAGAGCAAAGGAGTTATCCCTGGTGTCCTGGCCAATATTTATCACTCAATTGATATCACAAAAGACTGATTATCAGATCATTACCACATCGCTATTTGCGGGAGTTTGCTGTGTACAAATTGGCTGCTGTGTTTCTTGCATGACAACAGTGACTTCGCTTCAGGAGTATTTCATTGGCTGTAAAGCTTTGAAACATCTGGTGGTCATGAAAAGCGTGATGTAAATGCGCTTCTTTTTTCTTTTCTTGCCTTCAGTAACCAACTCCCAATCTTCTCATTGCCATTTGATTATTTTTTCCTCAATGAGACATTTTGCATCATAGACATGGTATAAGTGAAAGTCATTTCTTTTGCTAGATGCTTTTTTCCTTCTGAAACCGCTACTTGAGTAACGCTGAAGCAAACCAGACCAAGGGCTAAACTTTCAAATGGCTGTGGCAGTGAGACCAGAAACAGAACAGGCCTGCGATTTCCTGACACCGGCCAGTTTGCTGCATGTTCTTACCTCAGTGTTATTTTAGAATGGATGGGGTGCAAGCAGATAGGCAATTAAAGGACCTATTAAGAGCTCATGCAGATAATGGTGGGAATTTTCCAGTCATCACTTGGGCCTTCCTGCTAAGGCCTAATCACAGCTGATGAATGAAGTGGCTTGCCAGCAGCAAGTCCAATAGAGGCAATCCGCCTCCCACAGCAGCAGCCTGATAGCTGTGGCCAGTATAAACTCCACCTTTGTTAAGAGCGGTTCAGAGGGTGCCTCCATCTGGAGGTGCCCCCTGACCCCCCTTCCCACCCCTCATCTACATAGGCAGCTCCTACCCTGACAGTTTGGCCGTCAAACATGTTGGGGATGGACAGCCTCCTATTGATCCCCAGCTTTGGGAGTCTGCCTGCTGCCCTTACTTGGACAGCGAGCATGCACTCGAGCCACTAATTGACTAACTGGTCAAAAATTGTGCCAGACCTCAGGTGCCGATGCAATATGGGGTGGAGACCCGGAAATACGCCCAATGTCAGTGTCCTGACCCCAGACAACAAATCCCTAGCTGTTGGTGTTTCTATTCATAACCCCTGTCATGGTGTGAAATTTTTAGCTGGCGAGTAGAAGTGTTGTTTTGTGCCTAAATTCATTAAGTTGATGTTCAACAGTGTGAACATCAAAGCTCCATCCCACCAACATGCGTGTACATTGTAGTAACGATCATTAGGTAGATGATCAGGGGCAGGAACCCTGGTCTCGCTGGTACTGGAGCTTCACAGCTGATTGAAGCACCTTAACCCAAGACCAGTCAACTCAGCACACGGTGGGGAATCGAAACTGGGAACTTCTTGGGTATTGTTTAGTATCAAACTGGACAGTGCGTGGGCCGTCTGAACGCTCTCAGTTCTGCTCCTATCAACTTTCAATTTGTCCAAGTTAGTGGAGCTTATGGCCTCTCACTTGCCCGCTCTCAACCCGCACTGCTGTCAGCTTTGTTGTTGGCTCCTCATTGCTTTTGCTTCCCATTTTCTCTCTGTCTGCCTCTCCTCCTCTCACTCATCGGGTATTAATTGACTTTACACAGTAGGAGTGACAGAGAGCTGACAGTAACTTGAAGATGCTTTCTGTTTATTTTTGCTTCTTGAAATATTTTTTGATTAACAGTAAGTGGCAATGACCTCATCAGACTAACTGCCTGTCTCAGAGGGGTTGTCATTGCGAGGGAGCAGAATTAACATCTGTCGAGGTACTCATTAACCCAGGGTGCTTCAGCGATCGTGTTATCTGAGCTGTGCATGTTAATTAAGCTCCTTCGCTCCTCCGAGCCAGCCATACGGTGATCTCATCATCAACGAAGATGTTGCACAATATAAATCAGCAGAAATGAACAATTGAGACTATTGGTTTCTTTTTAAAGGGTGGAGGGGGTTGTGGTGCTGAAAGATTCTTTTCCACAATATGGAAAAATATGAGATAGATGGGAAAGTGTTTTTTCTGTTGTGGTATATAGGACTTCCCTCACACCCCCGGAAAAATAAAGAGAGACAAGCGACGAGAGGCTGAGAGGCATAGCGATAAACACACCGAAAGTCATAAAAAAATGCAAGAGAAAGGGATTGAGGGGGGAGGAGAAGTAGACAAGAAGCCACCAAAATGGTTGGGAATACAGAGAAAAGAAAGCCTCAAAGGCTAAAACAAAAGCTGGTGTTTGAATGTGTCCTTGTTTTGACTCAGGTTCCAGGAGACCAGCTTCTGCGAACCAGTCCTTGGTGTCCACTGCTAAATCTGGTTCCCTTACTGCAACAGCAGAATCACAGACTGCAGTCAGAGAATCGTAGACATGCAGCGAAAGCAAGAGACAGAGGATGAGTGAGACATAGGCACACACTGAAATGCACAAAGAGAAGCTGGAGGCAGTCACACACCATTAGAAAGAGATGTGCACAGTTTCGGAGAAAAAAAGTGAAGATGAAATGGAGAGAGACTGGGAGACTGTTGGAGATGCATGGAGATGTAGAAAAGAGGGGCTGATTGAGCAACTGATTGAGATTCAGAAAGGCACGCACATGCACATGCACATGCACGCGCACACACACACATTCAAAGAAAGAATCATGAGGACAGAGTCTGAAATGAGAGAGAGAAACTCATACAGCAACATTGACAGAGAATGCAGGTTTAATACTAAGAGACAAAGGGCAGCATTTTCCCCCCTATCGGGGAGGGGTTGTGTGGGAGTGGGCCCAAGCGGGCGGGTTCCCAATCGGCCTCCCCGGTTGAGGGCGCACCGCCATTTTATGTGGGCGGGCCAATTAAGGCCGACCCACATGCGTGAAAGTGGGCTCTTTTGCGCACGCTCGTGAAAGAGCGCATAGATCTCTCTGAGACAAAGTGCGGCCTCAGGGAGATCGGCTCAAGATTCAAAAGTTCATCAAAGGCAGAAAAAAATACTTCTGACACGTCCCCTCATGTGTCCCTGTCACATGAGCTGGGACATGCCAATTTCTTTTATTTAAACATTTTATACAAATTTTAAAACCCTCGTGAAACTTCATCCCGCCCGTGGATGAGGTTTCATGTTTTTTCTGAGGGCCGCCAGGGCTCTTTGCCTGCCCACCAACCTTAAGGTTGGACGGGCAGCTCCGTTGATTGTTTTAATTGCCCATTAACTGGCCTTAATCGGCCTTTGACAGTTCGGCGGGCACACAGCCAAATCGGCTGTACGCCCACTGAACTGAAAATCTAAATGATGCGGGGTGATATCGAGACGCCTGCCCATCATCACTGTGTGTCATTTTACACATCGGCGAGCAAGCCCTGCCCCCGCTCGCCGAAGGGAGAATTCTGCCCACAGACACAAATGCCCAGCGAGTTGATGCAAAATTTGTTTGTGTAATGCCTGTTTTTTTTTTTTGGGTGTGATGAGTGGCCTTGGATGCCCAAAATGGCATCCATAGGTCGTGCACCCACTTCTGGTGCAAGTTGCCCTGGATACCATATGAATGAGGGTGTTCACAAATATGCAGAGGGAACAGATCATGACATAATTCAGTCTACAATGCTGACTCGATGCCAGCATTGCCAATTTGTAGCTCAATTCTACAGCTAGCACCATCTCTTAATCACACAAAGTTGGACATGCATTCAGTAGCATGAAGGGCCCCAACCCCGCACTCCCACTCGTGCTATTTAAAGGCATCAGCAACAACTTTCAGGTTACTTTCCAGTTACTAGTTTTTGATTTATACTGTCTGTTGCAAGGATTATCCAAGTATTTGACTTGGTGCTTCCCAGAATTCTTCCTAGTTGCTGAAGTCTACAGGTAGTCATGTGCAAGATGCTAAAGGAAGGTTCCTGCACAAATCAGTTGCCCCCAGTCATGGAGCCAGTAGTGGGCTTCCCCTTGGAATTCAACATGGCTGGGAGAACAAGCAGGGGCAGGCTAGAAGTTGCTGGAAAAGGAAGGAGTGGCAAAGGGCTGTCAGCAGGAGGCCGTGCACCCAGGGTGTCCAGGGAGCAATTCTGCAGGGAGCAATTCCATTGCGACACTCAGAAACTGGATGGCTGTTCCTTGGGCCACCATAGAAGCAGAGACATTGGACATCAAATGTAGCGTCGTGGTTGCATCCACAAGTGTGTGAATGGAGTTCCTGGAGAGGATGGGCTCCAAGCTGCACGCAAAGCCCTGTACAAAGTTTGGTGCTGAGCTTGTTGCCATGCTCCTTGGCATTGCCCGCAGGCTTTCTGCCTGGCTGACCAATTCGCCAATCATTTCATGGTGCAAACCCATCAGCGGGTAGTCTGCTCCATAGATGTTCTCACGTGAGTCCTTTGCAGCAGTACTCGTGTGTGACCTCGCCCTTTAGAGAGTTGGCACCTATGCTGCTATTGGCCCTCCTCTGGTTTCAGGCCACTCCCGCTGGGCGTTTCAGCATGTGCCACTCCCACCTCTAAGCTACCCTGTAAATTATGTGCAGTGTCAATTTCTGAGCTAGTGGTTGCGAATATAAGAGCGAATGATGGGTGTTTCTTCATGATTATTATTTAAATGGTTTTCCGCCTCTTTCTCTTCCAATATTGCCTCTGCAGGCAATATCAGTTCTTGAGGATCTGAATGGAGAAAGGCACAAGGGTAAAGCTGTGGGGAGGTAAAGGTGGAAAGTCAGATGTTTATGCCATCCATAGCTTGAAAATCCGATGAGATTGTGAAATGAGGGGTAAGTCGGTTGTGAGAATGAGGATTAGGTATGAAGATTAGGTATGGTCAGCTCCATCACTGACCATGGCCTCAGCAAATCTCCCTGCCCCAGTGATAGCAGTCACTGTTCCCGTACGGGTAAGGACATGCTGCCATGTTTGTCACCAAGCCCCTCCTGCCTTCACCCACAATTAGCCTCTGCTGCCTCTAGTTGTATGCCATCTTGTCGTACGAGAGAAAGGGATGTCAGTGATTGTGGTTTAATCGGTTTGGATCTTGTGGCCATCATTGTAGAATAGCTGGCAGTGCGGGTATGAGGATTGCAGAGTGTGAGGGGGAGCTGAAGCTCCGAATGTAAGGTATGAGTCTTGATTGATAGAGATTGTTGGTAGATGAATGATGAGGTGTAGTACATTGAGTAGTGTCTGAGGCTCGTGGTGCAGTTGGCGGGATGTGGCATTTGAGTTTGCATTCACTGACTTTGACTACTCAACGTGAGGTTATTGAACTTTTTGTGGTACTTTATCCAGGTCCTTGGGGTTTGACTCCTGCCATTAACCTGCACAACTCTCTGCACCAATGCCGTCGGAGAGTTTGTCTAGAGGATCTCCTGTCCCCCTGTGGGTAGAGCACACCCCTCCTCCTCATCAACTTCCTGACTTCCAGCGCAGAGTCAGAATACCTTGGCGCCTGCTGTCTCCACTCTCATGTTGTGCCATTCTTCTGCCTTTCCCAGGTCAGAATTACTTCCAGCGTCTGCTTCAGTCATGTTGCTCCGCCGCTTTAAGAAGTGCAGGCGGGCTTTAAGTAGCGTATCCTAGCTTTAACTGGTGCTGGCTTCTCAAATCTGGGGCTCCTGCTGCAACGTACAGCCTCTCAGCAGCAACGGTCAACGCTGGCTTCATGCTGCAATCGTTGGTGGGCAGCACAAAGTTGCCATTATGAGCGCCAATTCCATGTTGTGACCCCATGCCCGTTTTCAGAGGGTGCCAAATTTACCTCCAATGTGTTTGAGATTGAGGCTGTGTGCTTTTCTCTAATTCTTTCATTCCTGATGCAAGTGCAGCGAGAGCTGGAGATCGAGGTGCACACAGTTACACAGAAGAACTCTGGTTGAGACAGAGAGCAAAAGAGAAGGGTACAAACACAAATTGAATGAAACTAGAGAGATGCACACTGCAAGCAGGTCCTTACTGCAGAGATATAATAAGCATGTGTGAGAGACCGTTTGTTTGGGGGTGGTTGATGGAAACTTGGCGGAGGGCGGGGGAGCAGGCGGCATCAGACAGAAAATTAACAATTTTGAGGGTAAAATGGAAATTCTTTATCGGATCTTGTTGCCTGGAGATTATAGCTGGGTTTGTTCTTGCTGAAAATTAACCTGACTATTGAGCTATTACAAAAAGATGCTTTTGGTGATTTCATGATCTGCCGCCTTGGAATATTTTATTTCTTGACTGGTTCATTAAATGGGAAAACAAATTTCAGTCTCTGTTACTTTCTGCGGGGTGATGCATGCTGTAATATATCACCATGTATATTTCCTGTAGTAACATATTTAACAACAGAGTGCCACTCAAACAAATTTGAATGGGGGTGGGGGAAGATTAGGGCATTTGACCCTGGGCGTGACTCCCTGGGCTCCTCCATGCTGCAGCTGTATGATACCTTATATCACAGGAGGCCTGTGCCACGCCCTTCACCCAGCTGGTGGCAACACAGGCCAGGATTTTCTGGCCCCACCTGTCACCAGGATCTTCCAGTCCTGCCGGATGTCAATGGATCCACCACGGCAGATCCTGCCACGGCGCTCCGGAAAATCCCGGCCATAGTGTCAAGCATGCTGGATCCCCAACCACCAGCTACGGTGAATCTGACAAACGCATGGTGAAATTCCTGGTGGTGTGCAACACCCAGGGGACAGTCTGTGCTGGCAGATGATTAAATCCAGCTTAGAACCAGTTAATGGGGGCCTTGGAGTCCAGGCCCAGGTAACAAATATAATTCCCCTCCTCTTGTGGAGTCGCTACCCCTGCTCACTGCATTTGGGTGGAGCAGTTGGTGCATGCCCAGTGTAATACTGAACCACTGTGCCTCAGAAGGTCCTGAGTTGTTGCTATGCTGATCACTGTCAAGACCCCATAATTGGCCCCCCTGCCCCTGAGCCAGAGAAGAAGGCAGCAGAAATTCCATTAGCCAGCTAACCAGCGACCCCTGCTGGTAATTGTTTGGGAGACACCCTGGTCCACTCCTCCATCACCCCCTACTCCTCAACCCCCTCCTATGGCACCACCCCATGCCCACGCAAAAGATGCAACACCTGCCCCTTCACTTCCTCTCTCCTCACCGTCCAAACACTCCTTTCAAGTGAAGCAGCATTTCACTTGCATTTCCCCCAACTTAGTCTACTGCATTCGTTGCTCCCAATGTGGTCTCCTCTACATTGGAGAGACCAAACGTAAACTGGGCGACCGCCTTGCAGAACACCTGCGGTCTGTCCGCAAGAATGACCCAAACCTCCCTGTCGCTTGCCATTTTAACACTCCACCCTGCTCTCTTGCCCATATGTCTGTCCTTGGCTTGCTGCATTGTTCCAGTGCAGCCCAATGCAAACTGGAGGAACAACACCTCATCTTCCGACTAGGGACTTTACAGCCTTCCGGACTGAATATTGAATTCAACAACTTTAGGTCGTGAGCTCCCTCCCCCATCCCCAGCCCCCTTTCTGTTTCCCCCTTCCTTTTTTTTCCAATAAATTATAAAGATTTTCCTTTTCCCACCTATTTCCATTATTTAAAAAAAAACCCCACTAGAGCTATACCTTGAGTGCCCTACCATCCATTCTTAATTAGCACGTTCGTTTAGATAATATCACCAACTTTAACTTTAACACCTATGTGTTCTATTGTACTATTGTCGTTGACATCTTTTGATGATTTGCTTCTATCACTGATTGTTTGTCCCTACAACCACACCGCCCCCCTCCACCTCTCTCTCTCTCTCTATCTCTCTGCCCCCCACACACACACCTTAAACCAGCTTATATTTCAACTCTTTCTTGGACTCGAACTCAAGTTACTCAAGTTCTGTCGAAGGGTCATGAGGACTCGAAACGTCAACTCTTTTCTTCTCCGCCGATGCTGCCAGACCTGCTGAGTTTTTCCAGGTAATTCTGTTTTTGTTTTGGATTTCCAGCATCTGCAGTTTTTTTGTTTTTATTCCATAATCTCCTGCAGCTCTCCAATACTTCGCCCAATTGACTGTTTTATATGTACATCCCCTAGACAGTCAATGTTCACAGGCTATTTGACCATGAAGATTGGCCTCAATCCTGTCCTACCCCAAATTCCCTGCACTTTCTACTCGGTCCACAACTCAGTGACCAGTAGCAGAAACCCTGCCCTTGCACCTCATTGTCTTGGGAAAAGAGTGAGAACAGCTTCAAGCTTTGTTGCAATACCTCTTATGTTCAAATAGTCAGCTAAAACGCAATGATTAAGCTCATAGATGCAGAATGATGACTTAGGATGGTGCTGAAAGGTGGCTGGTGCTCCCCATAGTGAAGCAGGGGAGAAGATTGTGGAAAGAGAATGGGGGATGACCAGTTGCATGGAGCTGAAAACATGGTAAAAGGCCTGATGGGAGTGGTAATTGCTCTGGCCTTTTCCTAGCAAGCCTTCTGTAAGGATGGAACAGTGAATTATCACCTGAAAGCAGAGAAGATCCGCCATCGTTATTGCAGAATTTCAACTGGGTTCCAAAGCTCTTTAACCTATTGTTGGTTGGTTTTCTTCATGAGGGAAAACCACTTGCTTCAAACAAAGCCCTGCTGACATTTTATGTTAAAAAAAAATTCCATTGGATTTGAGGCAGCTGTAGGTTTCTCAGAGCTGACCTTCAGTGTCCAAATTCCAAGACTGAAGAGAAATTATCAACTTGCCAGGCTGTGGGAGCGAGAAGCAGATTTGGGAAGACTCAGGAAAGGTAAGCAGTCCTTTCAATTAAAAAGGCAATGTGGTACCCTGCAGTGAGGATTTAGAGAAAGACTAATTGTGACAACCCCGCAGAGCAATCTAAGCTGTTGCCATGGCAACAATATCAGCTTGGGATAACCCAAGACACAGGTGTAAATGTGTGCATCAGAATTGGTCATTTTAATTTTCTTTCAGAAAATTCCCAAGGCAAAATCATTCATAGGGGTTTTGTTTTGGTTTCAACAGGATTTTGAAAAATTAGATCCTGTATTATACACTGGTACTTAATGTTTCAAAAATTCTAATGTTTTCACAGCCTCGGAGCTGTGTCTCACTTTATACTGGAAAGTTTAAAGGTGAATCCCTGAGCTCCTGATCCTTTTATCTGGAAGCAGAAATTGCCACTCATATTCAGGATCTTTGGTTTCATTAATCGTCATAATGTTTGTGCCAAATTTAGTGCTGTAATTTTTGTATTTTATTTAATTCTTTTAAAACTGGCCACCTAATTTTGCTCCAAATTTAAGCCTCCCAATGTAAATCGGCAGAGAACAGGAATTAAAATAAGGGGAGCATTTGGAATGGTGTCAGGTGGGTGGATGGTGAGGATTGGGAGGGGAGGGAGGTCTGAGGTGGGGGAGCGAAGGTCGGAGAGCAGAGGGGGAGTTCAGACAAAGAGGAGATAGAGAGTGGAGTGAGCAAAGAAGAACTACTTCGTTTATATAGCACCTTTCATGACCACTGGATGTCCCTAAAGCACTTTACAGACAATGAAGCACTTCTGAAGTGTGGTCACTGTTGTAATGTAGGAAAATCAGCAGTCAGTTTGTGCACAGCATGCTCCCACAAACACTAATGTCATAATGACCAGATAATATGTTTTTGTGATGTTGATCAAGGGATAAATCTTGGCCAGGCCATTGGGGATGACTCCCCTGCCCTCCTTCAAAATAGTGCAGTGAGATCCTTTATGTCCACCTGAAGTGGCGTGCGGGCCTCAAATTAACCTATCATCCAAAAGTCAGCACCTCCAACAGTGCAGTACCCCCTCGGTGCTGTACTGGGTATCAGTGTAAATTTTTGTTTTGTTGTAATTCTGGAGTGGGACTTGAACCCACAACCTTCACAAGTCGCATACTATTAGGCTGCTTTTGAAATGCTAGTAAAACCTTGCACTCTCAGCCCATTCCTCTGGATTGTCCATCACCATCAAACAGTGAAGAGAAATTCCCTCCTGATCAAATACAAAGGCCTGCAAACAGGGCAATTGATAAAAATGAATGAAAGATTGATGGGCTTTGAAGATGATTCACTCACTGTATCCAGCTGGGATTCCAATCATTTTCCTATTTTATTTAACATCCAGACATTATTCCAGCCAAGAGCAAGTTGAAATATTTCCCAAATAAGCAAATCAAATATGCTTAAGTATCTGATGTGAAAATGGCTGAAACCTTTTCCTGACTGGTGTGAAGCCAATTGTTAAATCAGTTCCGAGAGAGGACCTGACAATCCGATTGTTGTAGTGGGGGAGAGAAGGTTGGAGAGCAGAGGGGGAGGGCAGACAAAGAGGAGATAGAGAGTGGAGTGAGCAAAGAAGAACTACTTCATTTATATAGCACCTTTCATGACCACTGGATTTCCTCAAAATACTTTACAGGCAACGAAGCACTTTCGAAGTGTGGTCACTGTTGTAATGTTCAGAAGTGCTTCATTGCCTATAAAATACTTTAGGGAAATCCAGTGGTCATGAAAGGTGATATATAAGTGAAGTAGTTCTTCTTTGCTTACACCACCCTCTATCCCCTCTTTGTCTGCCCTCCCCCTCTGCTCTCCGACCTTCTCTCCCCCACTACAAACATCGGATTGCCGGGTCCTCTCTCAGAACTGATTTAATAATCGGCTTCACACCAGTTTACATCTTGGAGAGATGATGTAAACCCACAATTCTGTTTTTCTGTGTACATCAACCTACTGAACGGATCAATCTGCCAGATCTCTGCACAAAAGGAACTTTATGGAATGAACCTTAGAAACAGTGAAATTAAATGAGATTTAAGGAGCCTATCATGTAGGGAAACCTAGGAAAGTGGCTTAGAGGAAAGAAATTGCCCAGATAAAGCACTTTTCATGGGCAAAGGATGGCCCAAAGGGTTTCGCAGCCATTCAATTACATGCGTGGTCACTGCTGTTGCGAAGGCAAATTCAGCAGTTAATTCATGCACAGAAGAAGCACAGAAACAGGCCATTCAGCCTAACTGGTCTGTACTGGTGTTTACACTCCACATAAGCCTCTTACCCCTCTTCCTGTAACCCTATCTGCCCCATCTGTGCTGAGAGTGCCACATCAGAAATTGGAATTCACTGGAATTTTGTTTGTCCCACGGTGGACAATTCTGCTGTAGAAAGTGTGTTTTGGAAACGCTGGCGACCAGACAAACTGATTTGCAGGTATTAGCTTGATCTTTAGTCCTGGGCAACACCAAGCTAGAGAAAAGATGCAATAACTCAAAAGAGGTGGAGCTAAATGAACTGGGGATTGGAGCAACAAAAAAGATTGAATGATTGATTGATGATTATTCTCCTCATCAAGGCTATGTGGAGAGTGCTGCAGAGTGAGACTAATTGGAAAGCTTGGCTTGAATAGCCAAGTGGTTATGGTACTGGGTTTGTAACCCCAAGATCAAAAGTTCAAATCTCACAATGGCAAAGTATGAAACAATGCTGGTGCTGTAAAAATGTGAGACTAATTGGATAGCTCTTTCAGAGAGCCAGCACAGACATGATGGACCAAATGGCCTCCTCCTATGCTGTATTATTATATGAATTCAGTATTCTAGGAAAGAATGTGAGTTAGTTAGGCTTAGAGATGGAGTGAGAGATCTGGATTTCAATAGGGAAGGTGCAGCCTGACAGGAGGAGAACAAAAAAGAAAGTTCAGGAGATATTTGACCAAAGCCATATCGACAAAGACAGAAGCAAGAGTTTCCTGAAATATGAATCTGCCCTTTGGCTGGTTGAGGCACTGCATAATTCCTCTGGCAGTCTATATTTCCTCTGCTGTGATGCCATCAATTGTCATACAGAACAAAAGGGAGCAACTTCAAAATACATTGGTCAGAATTTTACGCCCCTCCTGCAGGAAGGATCTTTTGATCCTGCCAGTGTCAATGAAGTTTTGAATGTCTCGCTGCATTTTCTGGCCCTGCCCCCACAGCGATGGGGCCATAAAATTGGGGCTGTAAAATTCTGCCCTCAGCAACTGCAGATGTGAAATAAAAATGGAATTGAGTCTAAAGCCGTTTGTGCCTGTTAGTGACTGAAGAGTGAAAACAGGCAAAGGATTTGTGTGCAGAGCGTTTATCGGCAATGGAACTAGAGAGGAATCGTCCCAATAGTGGAAAGGAGAAAAATGGGAGAAACGGACTCAATTTCCCATGCTTCAGCTTTCCTTCCCATCAACAACGATGGAGCCATTCTTGTCATCAAGTTCCATCTCTCTGGATTCCAGATTCATTAAGTAACATTCCGCCCTCTTCACCCACATGCAACCACCACCTACTCAAGGGCAATTAGGGATGGGCAATAAATGCTGGCAATAAGACCTTTTGTATGGCTTCCACTTACTCAGAGGCTAGGCATGCATGGAGGTAATCTCAGCATCTGATCAGGGCAGGGCAGGTGGTAGGATGGGCACTGTAGGTGTGTACCTCATTCTAATACACTTCCTGTAGTGTTAGGATGGTCTGCACCCAGCTGTTTTCTGACTTTCTTTTTCCAGACGCAGGGTGTGTGTTTCCAGAATTTTCTGTCTGGGTTTCCTGACCCCAGCACTATTTATTGATTTTTATTCTTTTAACATCCTTACTTCAATGAGGTGATCTTCAACAGCTTTCAACTTTGTTGCTGCTTTTCAAAGAACTTGGTTGGGCATTTGACCAAAGATCTCTCATTTCATCTTCCCCTCGCAATAAAGGGTTCTGTCAGAGTGTCTACACCCAAAATGTTAACTTAAATTTTCTCTTCATAAACACGCCCATAGTGGTTCCAGAACAGTTGTAACCAGTCAGGAAGGCAGGTAATAATGCCAAATACCTGCCTTGCCTGCACATGGCATCACGAACCCTGCAATGTTTACATATGAGAACGACAGGACATAAGAAACCTGTCATCAGGGGAAGTATTTTAAATTCGCTCGCAATCCTATCATTTTGTTGTAAGTGGAAAGGAAGTAATAAAAATGTAAGTAAGATTTACTCAGCAGGATTTGCTCTTTATTAAATTATCTTTTGTAGGTTTGATTGCAGTTGTTTCACTGATCGCTGGTGGGTTGGCATTGTGTAGATTCTTATATGCATATTTCTTATTGATTTCTTCTTAATCTGCCCATTTGGTTCCGAGAGTTTCTTCTGGTAGGTCCTAGCAGCATTTGCACACTATTAAGTGTTGCTGACTCAGTCCCATTCAACCTCTGTTGGCTGCACTCCACAGTACAAACAAGCTTCGGCTAAGGCAAAGGATTTTGTGGGATCCCATAAGCACTGCTGCTGGGCTTTCACACCATTTTCTTAAATAAAAAGAAAGTAAGAAGGTACTTGCGTATATAAAGCGCCTTTCATGACCCCAGGACATCTCGAAAATCTTTCCAGACAATGAAGTACTTCTGAAATTAAGTTACTGGTGTGATGAAGGAAACACTGAGGCCAATTTATGACCAGATAGTGAATTTTTTCGTGATACTGCTTAAGGGGTATATACGAACCAGCCATAATGGGGATAGCTCTACTATGCTTCTTTGAAATAGTGCCATGTCATCTTTTATGTCCAACTGAAAGGGCAGAGAGGACCTTGGTTTAACGTCTTGTCTGAAAGACAGCACCTCCAACAGTGCAGCACTCCCTCAGTATTGCACAAGAGTGTAAGTCTAGATTTCATAAATATTACATATAATTTCTAAATATAGACCTAGTCAATCTTCCTTTAGAAAGGATGCAGCTTGGCCAGCTTTAGGCTTTACACTTCTCTGTTGCCCCAGTGTTAGATCTGGACATGTCTCCAAGCATGCAGAAGACAATGCATACTGCAGTTTATTGAGACCACTGAAGGCATAAATAGAAAGTCTATTGACATCATCAAAATAAAGGTCAATGAAATATTCATAACCTGTCTCTAAATGTCATTTAGTAAACATTACATCATATATTATTTTCTTTCTATTTATAATTTATTAATGTTCATGCATATACTGTGCGTTTCCTGAATATGTTACACCATCTCCACAAACATTTGTTATAAACATCTGACTCGGACTCTTTAACCCATCATGAATGACATAGGGAATAAGTGGACCAATAACACATTATTAGATTAGTAATGCAGAGGCTTGGACTAATGTCCAGAGAAGTGAGTTAAAATCCCACCATGGATACCAATGGGAGGGGGGGGAGAATTTAAACTAAGGTAATTAATAAATCTGGAATAAAATGCTCGTCTCATTAATAATAATCATGAAACTATCAGTTTGCTGTAAAAACCCATCTGGTTCACTAACCTCCTTCAGGGGAGAAAATCTGCTGTCCTCACCCAGTCTGGCCTACATGTGATTCGAGACGTCCAAAGGTTGCCTCTTATCTGCCCTCTGAAATAGCCCAGCGAAACACTATGTTCAAGGGCAGTTAGGAATGGCCAATAATTGCTGGCCTTGCCAGTGATGCCCTCATCCCAAGAATGAATGTGTAATAAAAGCTATACTATTCATATACTTCCTTCATACTTAAAAGTTTTTGTTTCACATTTCATGGAAAAAGGCATAAAGAAACAATGGTATCCAATGTGAATATATATATTGTACATACAAACTCTCCCGTCAGAATATACCAGAGCCAGAATAATTGTAGCTCCTTGATTTGATTTGGAAATGAATTTACATAACATCTAATAGACTTTGTAGCACTAATGGAACATACACCTATACCATGAGACTAACACATTGTGTTTTATGTGGTATAACGACTCTGATCTTATGGGCAGGATTTTCAGTTTGGTGGGTGCCCGCAATGGGAGTGGTCGGACCCCCAACCGTGATCAGCCCCCGGCCGCGATTTCATGCTGGCTGGCCAATTAATAGCCAGCCAGCGTGAAAAGCTCAGCACTGCTGGGGTGGGGCCGAGAGGAGGGGGAGCACGGAATGAAATCTCCCTGAAAGCAGAGAGCTGCCTCAGGGAGCTGAAGAAATGCCAAAAATAAACTTTTTAAAAACTGAGAAATAATGCTCGCATATCAGAATCAGACACCAGAACATATACTTGATGAAAATTCTGTCCATGCATTTTTATTTTTTTTAACTTTAATAACAGAAGCCTCATCCTGCCTGTGGATGAGGTTTCCTGAAAAGTGCAAAGGCCATCTGGCCAATTCTCCTGCCCTCCAACCGTAATATTGGAGAGGCAACAAAAAGTCTCAGTTAATTACTTCTTTAATGGCCTTAACAGGCCTCTTAATTGTTGGCGAGCACGCTTCCAACTCTCGTGCACTCATGCCAACTGAAATATCGCACGTGTGCGATATGATGTCGGGACGCTCGCCTGACATCATCGTGCACTATATTACGCTCGAGTGTGTTGGGCACGCACAAGATTCTGCCCCATAAAACAGTACATTTTCTGACTTAGCGTGAGAATCAACACTATGTTAATTTCCATTTCTTCATGCAGTGTGGGCAACGCTGACAAGCCTGCATTTATTGCCTCTCCCTAATTCCCCTGAGAAGATGGTGGTGCACCTTCTCTTTGAACTGCTGCAAACCTTAAGCTGATGATCTCACAATGGTTTTATGTTGCGAATTCCAGCATGTTAATTTACTTGACGATAAAGGAACAGTGAATATAGGAACATGGGAACCTAGGACCTGGAGTAGGCCATTCAGCCCATCGAGCCTACTCCACCATTCAGTACGATCATGACTGATCATCCACTTCAATGCCTTTTTCCCACACTATCCCCATATTCCTTTACGTCATTGGTATTTAAAAACCTGTTAATCTCTGCTTTAAACATGTGTGTCCAGGTCAAAATGTTTTGTGATTCGGACCAGAATTTTGAGATGAAGGTGCTCCAGTGCCGCTCTCTTGATGGTAGAGCTCACACAGGAGAAAGGTGCTGTTGAAGTAGTTTTGCTGAAATGCTATCAAACACCCTTTCAATTTACATACTGTAACCACAGTACATCAATGATGAGTGGCTGCATGTCAAGTCGAGTAGCAGGGGTGCTGATCAAGTGATCTGTAGTATTAGGGTGTTCAACGTGTGGGACTGGAGAAACAGTACCCCCCACATAATGATGTAAGAGGCACATTACCAAAGCCAGGATTTTATAGTCCCTCTCGTCTGGTGGGATATTACAGTCTCACCAAACTGAATGGAGATTTAATGGCTCGCCGCATCTTCCGGTGGGGGGGGGTACACCATGGTGGGGGCTGTAAGAGTCAAGAAGGGGAAGGCCACGTGGCTTAGATTGAGTAACACTTATACTCTTGTATATCTGTATATAGTTATGTTCATCCAATAAACCAGTTATTGTTCAGACATACTTATGTCTCTGCAATCATTCCTTAGCCAGTCACAATCAACATACATATGCTCTCAGGGGTGGAATCTTGCCACATGATTTGCTTTGTCCAAAGTGGTGTAGAGCTCTTGAGCACTGTTGTTGTACGCATCAGAGTGAGCGTCACTTGAACCTTGTAGATGATAAGCTGTGAGAGATGAGGATTTGAGTCACTTGCTGTAGAGTACCCAGCCTCCCGCACACCCTCGCCCTCCACAAAAACACTAATGGTGGGAAAGTGAGCAATAGTAGTAATGTTCAACGTTAGGGAGATATGACTGGCCCAATGGACGTTACCTGGAACTTCTGTGATGCAGTATTCAGCTCCTGCTAAAAACTGGCATGAGCTACTTCATTATCAGAGGAACTGTGAATGGAGCTGCATGTTGTAATATTATCAGTGAACAGTCCTACTGCTTACCTTATGACAGAGGGAAAGTAATTGATAAAGCATGTGTGTCCAGTGAATATCTGCACACTTTGTTAGAATTGTGAAGCAGTCTTAAAAGCAAAAGAGAGGTTCAATCATTTTATCTCAGGATTTTAGACAAAGTGACCTGGATTTGCCAAATGAGACCACTTCCCCAGAGAGAATGAGTGAGTAAGCAATGGCAACTAAATATCACAGCTATGCTACAGACCCAGACGACCTCATGAACAATGCCACAAAGTGCGTTAAAGACATTTGGTGGCAGCTAATTACTGCACTGTTTTCTCCACAGTGATAGATTAAACTCCTGAAAATCACATCATTTCACCTCTGGTGCGGCTAGGACCTTTGAACATTGCTGACCAGGTTTGTTTCGGTCTCCCACATGTTCAGGATTTCAGGTTGCAAACCTTAGGGAAACTTGGGACAATTTGGAATCTCCAGATTCCATTTGAATGTTAATACCTCTGCCTGCTTATTATAGCTGGACCATCAAGGTGGGTTATGTCAAGAAGCACTTCTTCACACAAAGGGCTGGTAGAAATCTGAAACACTTTCTCCAAAAGGCTGTTGAGGCTAAACCAATGAAACATCTCAAAATGGAGATTGATTAAGGGTTATGGAACCAAAGCAGGTAAATGGAGTACACCATTTAATTGAATGTTGGAACAAGCTTGAAGGCGCCACTCCTGGTCCTATGCTTAACCAGCCACAAGGATGCAGACAAGGGAAAGATCCCGCAATCTTTCTACCTGTGATGGTGATATGTGATACCTTGCTCAATGCTTCTCCTGCTGCCCCAGGATAAGAAACTGATGTTCCCTAAACTTCAGGAGGTGCAGGAGGGAAATCCACAATACAGCTATCACAAAGCTGGCCTTGCTAGAATAGGATTGGTGGGCAGAATGGCCTTTCCTCACTGGATTTTCTGAAATTCTTAAACCAAGATTAGGGTTACAGCACACAGTTAAACTTCCAACAGTAGCACAATAGTCAATACATAAAGTATATCCATAAAGTTTCATTTTTGCGAGTTTTTCACATGGTTATCCCATTTATTTTAATGGTTTCTTGCTGCATGCATTAAAATAGCAAAGAGGTTTTATAATAACTAATGAACCAAAGAGCTATTAGAGGAAATTAACCCCTCTTTGGCTGGTGTGAATAGTGAGCTCAAAAATACATCCTGACATCAAGATACGCTTTGTTATTCCAATGTTTTCAAAGCTTACAGTTTACCCTGTTTGAAGTTTAATAAAGCAGTTTTGAGTGAGGACAGCATGCTGTTGCTGTGTCCCATGATGCTCCTCACATACTCACATTGACTGACGCAATGAAGCCCAATCACATTCATCCTTCTGCCTGATTGACGACTGAGGCATTTATTCATCATTTTGCCTGTCTGAGGCGAAAAACCAATCACATTCATCGTTCTGTCTGGCTCATCAGGGAAACCAGGGCCTGTTACCAACATGTGGAGTCAATAAACTCTTGGATTACAGTCCATCCAAGATGGCTGGCTGGCTTGCTGACTGGACCAGCATTTAATGGAGGCGTGCATCTGCTAGCTGTTATTCAGAGCCAAATCTTTGCCAATTATTGCTGGAAGTAGATTGGCAGCTCTACTTGGGAAGGGAAGTTTAAAAGGCTTTGCTGAGAATTAGATGTTCAATATCTATCAGCAAAGAAGCTCCTTTGAGGGGGCGGCAGGCTGTTCACTGTCTCCCTGTAAACGATAAAAAAGTAGATGATGACTCTAGCTCTCAAATTGACTTTAAAAAATTCCACGACACTATTTTAAGGAAGAGCAGAGGCATTCTCCCCTGAGTTACCCCACAAACTAAATCCATCACTAAAACAGATTATCTATTCATTATCACCTTGCCGTTTGTGGGTTCTAGCTTTGTGCAATTTGGCTGTCGTATTTTCTACATTACAACTGTGACTTTACCCCAAAAGGATTTAATTGACTGTAAAGTACTTTAGGGCAACTTGAGTTGTGAAAGGCATTATAAAAATGCAAGTCTTTCTTTGTGACAATTCTTTCCATGAGAACGTAGATAGTGAGTGTCATCATCACAACCAGCTGTGCCCAACCCTGTGGTCACGTGGCAGCCACCTAGCAGAGGCCACCAGGCAGCAGTCATGAGCAGGAACACTGACTGCTGTGGCTACCAGTCACACACCCCACCAATGTTTCGGCAATCGGATAACTCACCACAGACCATGAACTTGGGACCTTATAGTCTCCATGTCTCAATAATGTACCGAAGTACGTGTACCCATCAGGGACATGTGGTCCTAAGCTGCAAGTGGGCTGAGGTGGGTGAAGTGACAAAAACTGGGCAAAGTGGAGTGATGGATTCCCACTCATAAGTGAGGAATGGCTGGGGTGATCCTGATTTCATGGAGACTCCGAATCTTCTGGGTTTGCTGGATCCCTTGAAAAAGCAAAGGCTATGTTGTAACAATTATCATAAATATAAAGACAGAACCGCTTCTGGTCAATAAGGCACACCTCCTGCTGTATTCCTTAGCCCACCTAAAGTACTGTTAGTGTTCCGAGAGACTCCTTCAGAGTTGTGTCAAATGAGGGTAAACTTATGAGCATGGTATGGTTCAGTACGTCAGCTCTGCTGGCTTTTATTTCAGAAGAGGTAGCCTGAGGCTCCCAATAATTCTTCAGGTCCCATTGATTTCTCTTGAATACTTGTTGTTTAAATTGCTAAAGTTTCCAATGTTCAACAAACTCTGCCAAAAAGCTGAATAAATCTCATAAGATGCCTTATGACAGCGCAGGTAATAAGTACTGGTGATGGGAGAGGGGTAAGGTTGTAATCGGGCCTGACGTCTGACTTGTGCTGAGCCTTAACCTCGAATAAAAATGGAAAAAGCTGCAAATATTCAGTGGTCAGGCAACATCTGTGGAGGGGGGCAACAGAATTAACAATAACCTAAAAGCATTTGTTACTCCCAACATTAAAGTTCAGCATCCTGCCACTGTCCTCCTCCATCTTGATGCTTGTAAAATGGTCGTGTGTTAACTCAATGGTCTTACTTCATGGGGTGGGATGCAATTCCCTCTCCTAAGGCATGTTTGGTGGTGGGGGAGCATTAAATCAGGTGGAAGGGTGGTGGGAGGGGACACCGCCAGCTTCCCACCTTCCCACCTCTGCCCCAAAGATGATACTGCCCTGCTGCCAATTAAGGCCCTTCTATGGGCAATTACTACCCAGTTAAGGGCCTCATCCTGCCACCACTGGTATTCACCCAGCAGGTAGGGACTCACCATGTGGGAAGCTCATAAAACTGTGAAGGGGTTTGCTTGCAGGCTTCCTTGGGGTCGTCTCTTGTTCAAAGGCACTCAGTGTCTTGACCAAGGGATTTGGAAATGGGAAAGATGGGGCCACTGAGACCCACTTCCCTGCCCCCATCTTGCCATCATTCAACTATGGCATAGGACCCTCAGTGATTCTGGATGTCGGATAGGCACATTGCTAGTAGCTGCCACTGCTCCCCAGAGGCGCTGCCAAGCAATGCACAAGGCCGGCAGCTTTTGGGAGGCGAGATTTCTGCCTCTGGGGTCCTTGATCCTGGGGCAGGCCTGCCACTGCTCAGTTAAGTGCCTGGTTGTTACTTACTCCGCCAAAGGAGGCAAATTGGGGTTCATGCCGGCTCTCCAGCTGGCAGATGGACCCCCTCCCTTGTCTTCATCCAGGGCATCACTGCAGGCATACCTCAGGGTAGTGTCCTAGGCCCAACCATCTTCAGCTGCTTCATCAATGACCTTCCCTCCATCATAAGGTCAGAAGTGGGGATGTTCACTGATGATTGCATAATGTTCAGCACCATTTGCGACTCCTCAGACACTGAAGCAGTCCATGTCCAAATGCAGCAAGACCTGGTCAACATCCAGGCTTGGACAGACAAGTGGCAAGTAACATTCGCGCCATACAAGTGTCAGGCAATGACCATCTCCAACAAGAGAGAATCTAACCATCAACCCTTGGCTTTCAATGGCATTATCATCACTGAATCCCCAGCTACACTCAAAAAAACTTGACATCATCCAGGACAAAGCAGACCGCTTGATTGGCACCCCATCCACAAACGTTTCCTCCCTCCACCACCGACGCACAGTAGCAGCAGTGTGTACCATCTACAAGATGCACTGCAGTAACTCATCAAGCCTCCTTAGACTGCACCTTCCAAACCCATGACTACCACCATCTAGAAGGACAAGGGCAGCAGATACATGGGAATACCACCACCTGGAAGCTCCCCTCCAAGCCACTCACCATCCTGACTTGGAAATATATCGCCGTTCCTTCACTGTCATTGGATCAAAATCCTGGAACTCTCTCTCTAATAGCACTGTGGGTATATCTACACCACATAGACTGCAGCAGTTCAAGAAGGCAACGCATCACCATCTTCTCAAGGGCAGTTAGGGATGGGCAATAAAAGCTCGGCTAGTCAGCGAAGCTCACATCCCATGAACAAATTTCTTAAAAAACCCCCATTTGTGAGTAGGGTTGCCAACTCTGGGTGAGCCTATCCCTGGATGTTTTATCATATGACTTTCAACCTTCCACTCTTCTGCCTGACATTTATTCCCTCCTGCCCCACCAACCCCTCCCACACCAATTTGAAAAGAGAACAGAGTCTTTGTTGGATGATGATCCTTGACTGTCACTCAAACAAACTTCTTTCCCAGTTCTGAAATTTTATTAACAAATAAATTAAATCATTCAAAGAAAATGGAAAATAAAACATTTTTTCGTGCCCTATAAAGTGGCTCTGTACAGCGTCCTGGAGATTAATCTTTAATTTTTGGAGACTCCAAGACAATATTGGAGAGTTGAGAACCTGACAAGAAGAGAGTCTCAACAGCAGGGATGGATTAACACATGGGCATATGGGCCCATGGCCAGGGCCACTGGTAAAAGTCACCATAATGCAGAAAACCTATGTACAGCTGCTGAACTAAAATATTTCAGCTTTACTGCCAGAAGGGTGTGTGGCAAAGTTTGCAGTTTATTAACCATTTAATACTGATGCAAGTGTTTTAATGGATCAAAGGAGAGACATAAATGTTATCTAATTGCCTATATTATCCAAATGTTCTGAATTATCAAATTATCAAAATGTTACCGAACATTTATTTATTTTATAACAGTATGAACTATATACATTAACAATGAAATTGAATCATTAGCATCTCCAAGATTACACTTTGCTTCATAAATTTTGGGTCTTCATTTCTGAAAGATCTTTGGGTCAACTTTTACATGAAATTGATTTCTACATCATTATATATGGTAAATAGTACTGAAGATTTGTGCTCCAGAACTTGCCGTGCCCCTAGCAAAGTTGTTCCAGTTACAACACTGGCATCTACCTGGCTATGTGGAAAGTTGCCCAGGTACGTCCTGTACACAAAAAGCAGGATGAATCCAACCCAGCCAGTTAAAACCCCATCAGTCTACTCTCTATTGTCGGTAAGGTAATAGAAGGGGCCAATAACAGTGCAATCAAGTGGCACTTGCTTAGCAATAACCTGCTTACTGACTTTCGGTTTAGGTTCCGCCAGGGTCACTCAGCTCCTGACCTCATTACAGCCTTGGTTAAAACATGGACAAAAGAGCTGAACTCAAGAGGTGTGTGAGAGTGACTGCCCTCGACATCAAGGTCGTATTTGACCAAATGTGGCAATAAGGAGCCCTAACAAAACTGGAGTCAATGGGAATCGAGGGGAAACTCTCCACTCATTGGAGTCATACCTAGCATAAAGGAAGATAGTCATGGTTGTTAGAGGGCAATCACCTCAGTTCCAGGACATAATTGCACGAGTTCCTTAGGGTAGTGTCCTCAGCCCAACCATCTTCAGCTGCTTCATCAATGACCTTCCTTCCGTCACAAGGTCAGAAGTGGGCTATTCGCTGATGATTGCACAATGTTCAGCACCATTCGTGACTCCTCAGATACTGAAGCAATCCATGTCTAGATGCAGCAAGACCTGGGCAATGTCCAGGCTTGGACTGACAAGTGGCAAGTAACGCTTGCCAAACACAAGTACCAGTCAATGACCATCTCCAGCAAGAGAGAATCTAACCATCGCCCCTTGACATTCAATGGTATTGCCATCGCTGAATTCCCCACTATCAACATCCTGGGGGTTACCATTGACCGGAAACTGAACTGGACTAGTCATATAAATACTGTGACTACAAGAGCAGGTCAGAGGCTAGGAACTTGCGGCAATTAACTCACCTTCTAACTCCCCAAAGCCTGTTCACCATCTACAAGGCACAAGTCAGGAGTGTGATAGAATACTCTCCATTTTCCTGGATGAGTGCAGCTCCTACAACACTCAAGAAGCTCGACACCATCAGGACAAAGCAGACCGCTTGATAGGCACTGCATCCACAAACATTCACTCCCTCCATCACCAACGCACAGTAGCAGCACTGTGTACAATCTACCAGATGCACTGCAGAAACTCACCAAGGCTCATTAGGCAGCACCTTCCAAACCCATGACAACTACCATCTAGAAGGACAAGGGCAGCAGATAGATGGGAACACTACCATCTGAAATTTCACTCCGCAAAGCACTCAACATCCTGAGTTGGAAATATATTGCCGTTTCTTCACCTTAATTGCGTCAATATCTGTGAACTCGCCCTATATCCGCACTGTGGGTGCACCTACGCCACGTGGATTGCAGTGATTCAAGAAGGCAACTCACCACCACCTTCTCAAGGGCAATTAGGGATGGGCAATGAATGCTGGCCTAGCCAGTGATACCCATATCCCATAAAAATGAATAATAAAAAATATTATTTTGTAATAAATCTGGAATGAAAAGCTAATATACGACACCAGCAAGCTGTTGTAAACCCCAGCTGCTTCACAAATGTCCTTTGGAAAGACTGAGTAGTGTATTGGGAATCTCCTGTGTAGTGTGCTAGGGCTCCCTCGTGTAATGTTCTGGGAGTCCCTTCTCTATTTTGCTCGGAGTCGCTTCCATTTATTTTGCTGGGTAGATCCTTGGTTTGCACCAGCACCTGTGCAAAAATGTAAAAATTGTAACCTGAATTTCCAGCTGGTGCATCTTTTCTACCTGGAGAAGGTCCATATGATTTGCCTAACCTGGGCCATTAATGATCAGGAAAAAATGGCTCTGAAGGTAGCGACGAAAATGGCTTCATCAGAATGTCTAGCCTCTTTTATCTTCCTGTGTTGTTTTGTTGGGCTGTCAAGATTGGTTGTGCCGAAAGGAAATATGAGAGATGTGGGTCTAAGATCATTAGTGATTTGGACTGATCCGTTTGAATGAATCCATCCTTCCACTTACTGATACTTTTCCCTTTTCTTTTCCTGCAGCTCCTCCAAGGTTCATGAAAGTTCCCAGTGACCAGATTGGTGTTTCAGGTGGAGTGGCATCATTTGTCTGTCAGGCTACAGGATCCCCCAAACCTCGAGTTACATGGAACAAAAAAGGAAAGCGAGTGAGCTCCCAGCGTTTTGAGGTACGTTATGTGGTCTGGTTAGTGGTTGATTTCTGGCACATATAGGTATGAAGCAGTCAGTAATGATCCCAGGATGTAATACATGCAGTCAGCTAAGACAATATTTCTTCAGCTCAAATACTGGAGTTCAAATCCACCCAAACAGACTGCTTTCCCCTGTAGCTTATGTGGCAAAGATTACTAGCCTGAGCCCTAGAGATCAACTTGTGAAAACCAGGGTAGAATCTCAACAGAGGAAAAAATCACTTATATTTATATAGTGCCTTTAATGTAATGAGAGGTCCCAAGGCGCTGCACAGGAGCATTACAAAACAAAATATGACACCGAATCACAAAAGGAGATATTAGGGCAAGTGACCAAAGCCTTGGTCAAAGAGGTAAGGTGTGTCTCAAAGGAGGAAAGCAAGGTAGAGGGACATAGGTGTAGGGAGGGAATTCCAGAGCTCAAGATATGGTCACCAATGGTGTTGTTGCTATTGGTAAACTCAGGTCATCCTACAGCAGAACATTCAGGCATGGATTCACCTATGAAGAAAAGAGTTGAGGTTTCAAGTCCTCATGACCCTTCAACAAAGAAGGATTCTGTTCTGTTGAAGGGTCATGAGGACTCGAAATGTCAACTCTTTTCTTCTCCGCCGATGCTGCCAGACCTGCTGAGTTTTTCCAGATAATTCTGTTTTTGTTTTGGATTTCCAGCATCCCCAGTTTTTTGTTTTTTTGTTTTTATCTATGGATTCACCTATAATGCTTTAACAAAGAAGAAGATTTGAGGGAGCTCATTTCAAAATCTTTCACCATTTTGTCTCCAAACCCACAAAAATAGATCAAAAAATATTAGCTGTCTCTTTGAAAAGTCTTGATTTTTCTCACCACCTACCTATCCCGCCAGGTCTCTTCAATGCTAGATAATTCCGTGCGCCACCAGTTGGGAGGTGTCCCAGCACGTCTCAACAAAAATCAACTTTGGACTGGCTGGAAGCCGGCACTGAGCCCTTCCCTGGTCTTGAGGTTCTGGGATGGCTCCCATGGCAACAGTCTATTATCATGGGGCTGAATTGTTATTGCAGGAGCCTCTTCAGGGCTTTATTATCAGGCAGTGAGGAGGGGATTTGAAATAGCTGGTGTCCACCGAGGTGAAAAATTTCATATTTGCAGAAAGAAAAGCATCAAAATGTAGTTTGAGAGTGAAGGAATCCAGAGTCTTACTGGTTTTGTTGCCCTATTTCACTGAGGTGTTGGTGAACCTCAGTACTTTAATTTGAGAATAATGTTAATTTTGGTTTTAGTTTGGCCTTGGGCTCAACGTTTAGTCTTTCCCTTCCTGAGGCATAAGTTAATTTTAGTCCTAAATTTAGCCTGGAACAAAACTGCATTCAGGTAGCCACCCTTAACATAAAAGCCACCCCAGGGTCATTCCCACTTGGTGGAAGAGACGATCTGTAATAAGGGAGAAGGACTGAGAGCTCACAGGGAACCAGTGTAGGCTGGTGAGAAGGGAGTGATGGGTTATTGGCCTCTTTCTGTTCTGTAATTCCTTCGACCTTTTTAACTCTTTTAGGTGATTGAGTTTGACGATGGTGCTGGAGCAGTCTTAAGGATACAGCCCTTGCGGACACCCCGGGATGAGGCAATTTATGAGTGCCAAGCAACCAATACACTTGATGATGTAACCGCGACGGCTAAGCTCACCGTACTAAGAGGTAAAGCTTGTTTCTCCTTCTCACAGCAGTTAATTAATGTGAGCACCATCAGCTGACTGTAAGATATTAAATAATTGACAACTGAGGTAAACTCAAAATGTTATAGAATTTAAATCTGTGAAAAATGCACTTAAATCACCACGTTTTTACAAATGTTAATTCACAGCTCATTTGTAGTAAGTAGTTATTGTATTATTTTTATTGCATTAGTAACATTCATAAAATAAGTTGGTTACACCAATTAAAAGAGTCATAGTTTCAGGAATTGGGAAAAAAATGATAATTTCAAGGTCAGATTGCTATAGTCCGCAGGAATTCGAAGGACTGGGGATGTTTAGGTTGACCCTGATTTGATGTGCTAACCTGTCCATTCCCATCCCTGACGCATTTCAAAATCAGCACCAGATTGAGCAGAGACAGGAGTCATTAACTGAGACATAAAGCCATGTAAAATGGGGTCAGGCAAACAGTTGGACACCACAGCGGGGACCTCCTTCCCTTCATTCGAACCAGTGAGTTGAATATCAGGATGTCTGTGGTTGACATGTTGTTAATAATGTCCTACCCGTGCATAGAATATTTCATTGCCACTGTGACGAATGAAGTGCATGGGAGTTTGGGGGCGGGGGTGGGGGCGGGGGCATGGGGGGAACAGCTATTAGACAGCTCGAAATTGGCAACAGCTGCCTGACGATTTGAGAGCGAGCAGGTTAGCAATCGCATGTCAGCTAGCAGCTGATCAACAGCAAGTGGTGCAGCAGAAACAGGAGTGGACCATTCAGTCCCTTGATTAACTGAGCTGTACCTCAACTCCATTTACCCTCTTTTGTTTCAAATCCCTTACCACCTGGACCTAACAGAATGTTTCTTTGATCCCAGTCTTGCAAATTTCAATTGATTATGATAATAGTTTGAATTATTACCAATAGCAATAGTACCTACATGGCGTCAGCCTTTTGCTGAACTGCAAACACATTGCAAAATCAAAGCTGGTATTAAATATGAGTTGACTTTGGTAATTTATCCACACCCCTATCCCTCATAGATGTCCAAGTTTTACATCCATGTTACAGTACAGTCAAGAAGGAGGAACATAATATGTATTTGGAGGGAGATTGGGAAATTTATTATAAAAACTTGCATTGCACTTTTTAATAATGGTTTGATGCGATTTGATGGTTCACATTTTGCTAATGTGAATAGAAGCATAGAGAACTTTATTATCATGTGACACACCAGCTTCACTTTATAAGTACAATGTTTGACCCACTGTGGCACCTAAAGTACTTTTAACTTGGTGGCACCTTGAGATCTTCCAAACCCAACCCAATGAGATACTACAGGGTACACTCAGATACCAACTGAAAGGCCCGAAATACGCCGATTGATTGACAGCTCTGCTCTTTGACTGGCCATGATTCCTGTGCACTGTGAATAGTGGCCAAGCTCACGGCCGTCAATAATCTGCACTTGTATCCTGACACCAGCACATAGGGGTCAGTGAGCATCTGATTTAATCGATGTGCTGCTGCTTTGTTTAGTGGAACAGGCCTCACACAGCCTGGAGGATTTTGTTTCTGTTGAACATTGCCTCACTCTGGCTAAAGAGGTTTTTTTGTATGTATGCATATGAAAAATGTGTCATCGTGGATATTGAATGACTGCGTCTGTGTTATCAAACATAAACACAACAGGGATATGGTAGCATAGTGGTTATATTACTGGACAAGTAGTTCAGAGGACTGGTCCTGTGACATGAATTCAAATCCCACCATGGCAACTGAGGAATTTACATTCAGTTAATTAAATAAATTTGGAACAAAAAGCTAGTATCATAATGTGGTGACCATGAAATTGTCATTAGAAATCCATCTGGCTTTGCCCTTAAGGGAGGAGAATCTGTTGCCCTAACCTGGTCTGGTATAATATGACAATGAGTGAAGTGTTTGAGGCAACATTCAATGTGTTCATCTATGTATTCATCCCTGGTTCAGGTATAGGTAAGTAGGGGAGCAAGGGGACAGAGGCAACCAGCTCCCACTGCCCAGCTGGAACTGGCTGCCTAAGTAGAGACTGCGAATGGAAGCTGGTACTGTCCTAGACACTAGTTCACATGGGAAGGATGGGTAGGAAGATAGGACGGAGAGAAAAAGGTGATGATCCTTTTTTTTCAAAATGAAGCCTCTTTCTACAGTCTCCTTCTCTGACCTCCACTCTCCCAGGACTTTGAAACCTGAAGCCCCTTATCTTCCCCCAACTATTTCTCTCCCTGCAAATGTATGCCTTTAAAAATATACACTGGTCTCATGTTTCAGGAGCCTTCAAGTTAATTTCTGAAAGGAAAAAGCTGAGTTGGTGGTAGAGCTACTAAAATGGGCCTCAGCATCCTGATTTAAGGAGAGAAAAATGTTGGCCAAGGATCCCTCTCAGGGACACCTCCCACAGCTGAACAGCCTGCAGACTATTGCTGCCTGGGCTGGCTAACCTGATTGAGGTGCGGGAGGACAAAGCCATGTCATAGAACCATCTGCCTGCAAGGATTCAAGGCTTCCACAATCCAAAGAAGGAAAACTGGCAAGGAAGACTAAATGATTTAGCACAGCAGCCACTATTTTTGATGCTAGCCAGTTGCACATAATCCGCTACTGTGAAAATAACTGAAGCGGCTAATAAATCTCCTGTGTGCACATGGATTGGATTACAGCCTGGCCAATCCACTCAATCCCACATATTGTAACACCTCCCCCTGACAGACAAATTGATATGTGCAGATTGTGATTTATCCAGTTGTCTTTCCTTTTGGAAGTACATTTTGTGTCTTACGGGAAGATATAGTGGCTTTAATGTCTTTTTTAAACAAAGCATTAATTAAAAATGTGTTTCTCTATGCAAACTCTCAGCTTCCTAAGGGCACATTGAGCTACATTCTGGGCTTGTCTGGTCTGTGGATGGTGTTATGACCCTATGTGATGCTGTTTGGTCGATGACAGCGCCCAGTGATTCACACAAGGACGTTTTCAAGGTTGTGTTTTGCAGCTAGTTCCAAGGTTATTCACTACACAGTTTACCCATAGTCCAATAAACCCCTTTCATGACATTCACAGTGAGACAGGGACACAGCGATGTGGAGTGCTAGTCTGCCTCCTCACACTTACTTTGTCTCAGGGTCCCACCATCCCCTGGGGCAGGCAACCTCCCTGAGAGCAGGTGTGCAGGGAATTGCAGCTATTAATCATTCTCACACTGTCGCTCTCTCTCTCGCTCTCTGCGCTATTAAGTCAAAACTGTTTCCTCACCCCTTCCTCCTCTTGAGAAGATGCTGATTGCTGCTGGGATGCAGGTTTACAGCCTCTGGTCAACACCTGGTACCTCGCGCAGATTGACTCTTCGTTTTGTGCAAGCCTGGGCAGTAAGTGCTGGCAGACTGTTTTTCCATGGAGAGCATCACAATGATTTTCTACACATCTGCACTTCCAGGAGAAGCAGGTTCTTGGCTGATCTTTCCCCTTCAAACCTAGAGACACAAATGCTAAATGTAGCACCTTAACCAGCACCTTGTCTGGCACCAGCTAACTCAGCACAGGCTGAGCTTCAAATCTGGAACTTTCCTGGGACTGCGAGTGAGCTTAGCTGTCGAGTGTGCATCATTTGTAAAGGCCTTTCTCCCCTAAAAGTATCTGTGGTTGACTTGGAGGAAGAACAATACCTCTTTTTGTGACTGGAAACGGTGTGGATGTTGCCTGGGAGTTTGTGGCATCAGCAGCCTGGGAGGTAGCAATATTTGGTTGTTTCTCTGCATCTTTGTCAGCACTGTGAGCCCATTCAATCCATCTCACGTAAGTGGCTCTAGTTAGAAAGAACACTTATCCGCCATGTTGTCACATCCTCAGAACATCCCAAAGTATCTCACAACCAACAAATTACTTTAAAATTGCAGTTAGTGTTGTTTTGTAGGTGAAAATGGCATTGAACATGAATGACCAGTTATCTATTTTGGGTAATGGTGGTTGAGAAAGGAATGTTGACCTCAAGGCATGAGCCAAACTCCCTGCTTTCATTCAAATTGTGCTGAGTGGGTTGCCAACCCTCCTGGATTGCCCTGGGGTGTCTAGGAATAGATGGTTAATCACCAGGACACAGCTGTAAGCGAGCCAGGGGAAAATCTTAGAGGCATTAAACAGCATTGTGTTCTTTCATTTTCTCTGAACCCTTCCATTTGCAGGTTATTAAAATCTTGAAGGTGGGAGAACAGCTGTTTCATGAGCAGTCAAGATTAAACCAACTGGGTAACAAAGTACTAGGCCCAATTTTAACTCTATGTGAATGGGTCTTGCTTGAATTAAAATTGTGCCCTAATTAAAGATTTTGTTCCCTTTCCAGTTGGCCATGGGAAGGCAACATGCCCAGATGGTTCAGTGGGCCAAATGACCTACTTCTACTCCTACTCCTTATGATCTTATGAGGATAGGCCAATAGCGGGAGTGTGGGGACAGAGAGGTTTGAGGCAGGAGATCTTGTGATGAAACCCTCAGGATACACCCAGTTAGCGTTGGAAATCCGAGCTTACTTATGGCCACCTGTGGAGCAGGCAGTGCTCCGATTGACACCCCATCAAAAGACAGCAGACGGAGTTGCAATTTTTTTTTTTCAGTGCAATTCATCTGAAATCAACTGCATCAGCGCAAGAGATCAAGGAATTTCCAGAGCAAATTATGTCCAGCACAAATTGGGTTTCCACAACCTTTAGCGCTAGTTTAAAAACCATTGCAGTAGAAGGCTGCCACGCCTATAAAACTAGTCACAGATTGAATTAATCACCATGGCAACCTCCTACTGATTGTGTCCATTTGCATGCCTTCAGAGGCTCTTAAAATTAGGCTTTTTAATGGCTGAAAGGGCACTAATTAGCAAGTTTTAAAAGCTTTTAAATATATCATTTTAATTTACTAAGAAACTGACTGCTATACACCAATATAATTAGCAAATGGTTCTGCATAGCTTTTCAAAGTCATTTTTAGTTATTTATAATCCGATTGCTCACAGGTGGTGGACCAGACACTAATTAACAATGCGTAATTTTTGTGATAAACCCATTTTCACCTGCATTAATAAAACTGTATCAAGTTATTGTTCTTAAATATATCAAGAAATATTTGTTAATGCAGTAATTTTTAAAAATCATGTTCTAAAATGCTGTCAAGTGCTAAGCTTCCTGGCAGATATTACTTTCGGAAATATGCAAATATGTTTGAGCAGAAACCTGAGCAAAAGAACTTCTTTAACTAGCTCAGTTTCTGCCCAGATTGTCAATTGGGCCCAAAGCAGAAACTCTTGGCCAGCAACTCCTGCAAGGCAGCGCACCCTCAGTGCTCGCACCCATATGTCAGTGTAAAATTAAGTGCTTAATTCTTAGGATTTGAACTTGAACTCATATCCTTCTGACTCAGGGGGAGAGCCTTATAAGCTGAGGCAAACTGACATAGCGTTGCTGCTAACACTGAATGAGCAGTATTGACTGGAATTAAAATTAGCTTATCTTGATATTGTTCAGCGGTTTGTGAATTGTGGCTGGTGGCGATGAAATTTTCTGCTTTTCTGTACCAGGTACAGCCAGATACTGAGGAATAATTGCTGGTGTCCCAATGTGTAGCAGCAACATAAATATGCCCCTTGTCAATATATCACTAACAGCATTACGCATGGATACCACAGCAGTTCTTCTCCACATTACACTTCCAAAAGGACTTCCTATGCTTGAAGTTGGATTATAGGAATTTTAAATAATTCCACTGCCTTGAGGAATTCAATGACAGCCAAATATCGGTGACCCCTGGGGCACAGAAAAGGTCTCTTAAATCTGTTAGCAGAGCTGTCAACTCTGGACAAATCCTGCTGGGAGTGTGAACCATCTTCTTGAACTGCCTCCTCATGAGGAAACACCAGGCTGTGTCCATCACAAGACACAAAGAAGAGCCAAGTGACATTAATATATTCTCGTCTCTTTGCTCTGACCTTCTTTCTTCTGGGCAGGATTTTACATCCCGTGGGCAGACGCGCACCCTGACATGACCGGGCGTAAAATAGTATGCGATGATTTCAGGCAAGCATCCTCTCGCACGTGATATTTTGGTCGGTGGGCGTGTGCGAGAGTTGGCAGCGAACCAGCCAACAATTAAAAGGCCTATTAAGGTCCTTAATCAATTAACTAAAACCTATTTCTCGCTGCCCATCCAATCTTACAGTTGGTTGGCTGGCAAATCGGTCAGACGGCCTTTTGATTTTTCAACAAACCTCATCCACGGTCGGGATGAGATTACCACAATTAAATAAAAAATAAATAAGAATTTTTGGGCAGAATTCTTATTCTGCTGATGTTATTGTGAGTGAGTCCCATGTTGGGACATTTCTTTTTTAAATTTTGAAAATCTTTATTGTTGATTTTAAAATTGTTCAGCTCCCTGAGGCAGCTGCCCGCCTTCAGGGAGCTTTCAATGCGTGTTCCCCCCTCTGTGCGCAAAAGCAGTCTTTTGCACTTGCACTCCTCCCGCCCCCACCCCAGCAGCACTGAGAACCGACCGAAAACCCTGCCCTGTGTGTTTTTCAGTGTCTGTTTTTTTCCTCTTTGTTTATTTCTTTCAGTAGAATTAATAGTGAATCATAATTGTGATTCATCAATAGTGATGTCTTCCACGACATCACCCGTCTCCGCCCTGTCTGAACCCACCTCCATCTGCTGAAACCCTCTTCCATGCTCTTATTGCTATTACCAATTATTCCATTGCTGTCATGGCCATGCATCATCTTACCCTCCATAAACTTGAGATCATCCAAAAATCCTGCTGCCTGTATGTCAATGCACCAAGTCCCATTTGCCCATCACCCCTGTGCTCACAGTCCTACACTCAATTCCTGTACACTAATGGCTGAGATTTAAAATTCCCATCCTTGCGTTTAAATCCCTCTATGGTCTCACTCCTCTATAGCCTCTCCAGCCCTACAGCTCCCAAGAGCTCTGTGCCCCTCCAGTCCTGGCTTCTTGAGCACCCCTGACTTACCTCACTCCACTGTTGGCGATCATGCCTTCAGTTGTCTGAGCTGTAAGTTCTGGAACTCCCTCCTTAAACTTTTCACCTCTACCTCTCTTTCTTCTTTCTAAATGCTTCTTAAAATCTACCTCTTGGACCAAGCTGTTAGTCAGCTGGCCTTGTGCCTCATTCTTTGGCTTGGTGTCATTTTTGTCTAATTCCACTCCTGTGAGTCGCCTTGGAATGTTTTACTACTTCAAAGACCCTATATAAATGTAAGCTATTGTTGGTATCTTCAGGTTGTGCTGGAATATTTTCATGATCTCCTACCTTTCATATTCTTTTTGTTCTTGTTCTTTGCCTTAAAATGTTGAGATAAATTTCAATATTTTCTATTGGTATTTCTTGAGCAGAATTGGATGATGCTTAGTAATTGGTCAGATACATGATACTATAGTGCCTGAGTAAGCTTAAGTTAGGTGTGAAGTTTCATTGTGGTATATCACTAGGACTTGGGTATCCCAAGTGCTGGTGCTATGGTGAATTAGCAAACTTGTCTACCTCAAGAAAATGTCAGCAGTGAGACTTATGACAAAAAGAACAAGATAGGTTGAAAATGCATTTAAATTTCAAAGTGAAATATAAACCAAAACCAGTGAGTTCCACTCCAAATGATCGAAGCTATGTGTCACTTGGTCTTGTGTACCTCTAAGTCAGACATCTATTGTTGCAATGATGCATAACCAGGCCCTTGTTACTTAAATCAGAACCTGCTGTTCTTGAGCAGTATGCACTAATTCATAGTGACCCTAAATCAGCCATTTTTATTGCTGTGTTGCTCCAGTAACCAAGCCCTTGGTAACTTTATATCAGACATGTGCTTTGGTTATGGCATGTTCCTGATAGGCCCTGAGAGCTGTATTTCAGTGTCAGTGCTGTGATTCATCAATCACTATTTCTTGGATAACTCTGAGTATGACTTCTCCTGTTGCTGATGTTGTTAATCCTCCAGAATTGGCCTGGAGTCTCCAAGAATTCAAGATCAATCTCCAGGACACTGCTGTGTGCAGACCTCAAGAAAAATCATCAGGACATTAAAAAAAGATTTTTTTTTGTCATTTTCTTTGATCATTTCTCTTTATCAGATATAAAAGTATTGATAATGGGAGAAAGAAATGCTGTTTGGCTAACAGTCAAGCATCATACAATTGGGTAATGAATCTTATTGCTTTCCAGTTAAACTAATGGCTGGAACGTGGAGGCAAGTCATGTGATGAAACCTCCGGAAATACACTTAATCACAGTTGGCAACCCTGCCCTGTTGCTTGATCTTATGTCATTACAGATGATATTGTGATGTGATTACATTTATTAGACATTCAATACCCCTGTTTTCAAGCACAAATAGTTCAGTGATGGTGAGCCTGCAGGATTGGTGCTGTAGATATCAATCCCTGGCTTCTTATTTTCAGGAGCTCACTGATGGCCCCAAACCTTCTAAAAAAATCAGTTGAAAGTAGCACAGATGCGGAAATAGTGAGTTTTCTAAATGAGGCTTGTTACTAGGGACTGAGTTCAAGGCTGTAATTCAATCCCTGAATTCAAACAACAGTTATAAACAAACTCGACTTTGGCTGAGAGACCTGGGTCTCATGAACTGCTCAATCCAATTATCCAATGTCCTGTTTCTGATCCAACAGATATAGATGCAGTTTACACATTCAGGCAGTGCTCCACAGATTTAGGCAGTGAGTACCGAAGTCAAACAGACCAATAAGGCACCAGCTCCCCAGTCTGCTGAAGTAGCTGATCAGAAGTTGGTTGCCACAATTGATCCCAGTGTACATTGCCAGAGCAAAGGATGGAAGTGGGGGATAAAATAAAGAACGGAAAGAAATAATAAGAAGCTGAGCTCCCTGCAGATGAAACAAAAATGTTGCTTGATAAATTGAAGGAGTCAAATGAACCAAGTGCATTTTGGGATACTGTGCAGGTACCTGAGAAATATATATTTAAATACCTGCCTGGGGAAAATAAGTCTTACATTCCAGCTCATTTTAAGCTTGCAGTATTTACACAGCCAAACCTTGTGGGGACTGAGAGCGTGGCTTTATTATCAAACACTCATTCGGATTTAAGCTCTTTCTCTTGACTAGGATGGAACTATTTGCTGCCACTCAGGCACAAAGTCTGCTCTGGAGAATATCCAGATTGAAGCTAATCATTACAATGCTACAATTTTGAAGAACAGCAAACCTGCAAAGAGTCTCATTCTTAGGATCTCAGTTCCCAATCAGAATCACCAGCTTTGCATTGTGTGACTGCAGGCAAAAAAGCCAACAGGCGTCCCCACTCCCAGCTCTTAGTTGATCCGGCTTCATAAACTAAAGGGTTAGTTTTGTGATCACAAGTTCCCAGTGAATGCAGGAACCTTTATCAGAGAATCAGGACTGCAATGTTATAATCCTGTTCTGACCCAGCCTCCCTTTGAGTGCAACTTCCCTGCATGGTATATAGGATTGTTGAGTTAACTCTTGTATCTAGGTCATCTCAGGAGAGAAGCCTGTAAGCAGGGACCCTCAACCTCTATTCATAGGCTTCCCCAATTGTAGTTGATGGTAATGGATAAGTGGATATCAAAAGCACCATATGGGGCTTATAATGATGTAAGCTTTCAATGTCGTTTCTCTCCTGAAAGGTATCAGCTTTGTATTTGTGAGCTCTGTTAATGACAGGGATATCTGCCCAGAAGTGGCACTCCTTTCATATAAATCCATCACAAACTTCCCCAGATGATTAATAAGGTTTTCCCTTATCTTGGGCTGTCCCCAGCTTCAATTCCCAAGCTCTTCTGATTTAGCTAGTCTCATTCAGGGAAGCTTTAGGAAATGCTCCTGAGCCTGACAAAGCTGGCTTGACTCTGATGCCGTTTCTGACGAGGGAGACGGTGCTGCAACCAAGCCCAGGCTGAGCCCCAGCTTCAATTAGCCAATGCACCATGGATCCCCTGGGTCCAAAAGGCTCGGTTCCACCTCGGCAAGTGCGGTTACCCTCTGAACCATGAGCAGAGAAGCAATATCTAGTGAGCATTGGCTGATCTCACAGTGCTGCTGCCAGATCAGCTAGTTGTTGCATGAGAAGCAAGTTGACTTTCATTCCCAGACCATCTGGAGAGGGTCAAGAAGCTGACAGGAACTTGACAAATCATTGAGGAACATCCAGACACATTGGTACTCAATAAACCTTTATGTGAAATGACACAATATGTTCTTTGGAAGCAAATTTAGTTTTACATAGTTCATTTTGTTATATTTAGAAGTGCTAGTGACCAGAGTAGTTTAACGCCTCAGGCCTGAGGGGCAAAGTTCACAAATTCAGCACTGTCACCGAACTGTGGCAAGAGTGGACTGAGGAATCCCAGTGTACAGCTGACCTCTGCTGCCAACCTCGCCAGACTCTTCTGGGTCACGGCAGAGTTATCTCACTGAATAATTACAGCTCGTACGGTACTGTGGGAAAATCCTGGATGCCTGCTTTGGTGGGGGGATGGAGGGAGGAGTTAGTGTGACATTGTCAAGCTTCCCTGTAGACAAGCCAACATGGCCAGTTGAATAAGACACCAACACATCCATGAGAGGACTGATTTCATTGTGCTTACCTGTAGCCACGGTCTCCGAGGCTGTGACCCGAGCCTGGAAATTCCTGTGCTGCCCCACCTATGTCTTTCCATTTAATCTGGGTGCTCAGAATGCACAGATAATCTGATGGGTTGCATTACCTTACCTGCTATGCCTCCTTTTATCAGGCAATTTACAGGCAGTCAGAACTCCTATCCTCCAGCAGGAATTACCATGTGCTGGTCTTTAGGCCATAAACCTGCCAGATTTCCCATCCTCTTTACACTAGAATTGCACTCCTGGCCTAAGGAAATTCATCAAAGACCCTTTCAGCTCACCTCATCATTCAAAGCTGGATTCAGACACATATCCTAAAGGTGAACCCATTGTGCCACCTTTTCCCCAGCTTCATGATTCACTGGATGAGGTGGCAGCCTGGTCATTGGCGCCATTAGGTCTCCAAGAGTAGACTGAGGTGACCCTTCATTTTGCTGTCTCACATGATATCGGGATACAGGACCTGATTCTAGTTTACTGCCGGTCCTGATAATCTGACCAAGCTCAAAGCTCACCATCATTCAAATAAATACAACCGCAATGATTTCTATTTATATAATATGTGCTAGGGTGCTTCACTGGAGCGTTACAAATCAAAATATGACACGGAGCCACATAAGGAGATATTAGGTCAGATGACCAAAAGTTTTGTCAAAGAGGTAGGTTTGGGGTATGTTTTGAAAGGGAAAAGAGAGATAGGGAGGAAATTCCAGAGCTTAGGCCCTAGGCAATTGTAGGCATGGCCACCATTAAGGGAGAAATTAAAATCGGAGATGCTGAAAAGGCCAGAATTAGAGGAGGGCAGATATCTCAGAGCATTGTGGGGCTGGAGGAGATTACCGAGATAGGGAGGGGCGAGGCCATGGAGGGGTTTGAAACAAGGATGAGAATTTTAAAATCAAGGTGTTGCTTGACCAGGAGCCAATGTAGGTCAGTGAGCACAGGGGTGACAGGGGAACAGAACTTGGTGCTAATTAAGACATGAGCAGCAGAGTTTTGGATAACCTCCAGTTTATGCAGGGTAGAGTTGGGGATACTAGCCAGGATTTCCCTGGAATAGTTGAGTCTAGAGATAACAAAGGCATGGATGGGGTTTCAACAGCAGATGAGCTTAGACAAGAGCGACATGGGGTGATGTTACAAAGGTGGAAATAGGTGCTCTTAGTCATGCTGTGGCTCGGACCAGAATTTTTAGCTGAGCGAGTGGGCATGTTCCCGACCTTCTTGAGTGTAAAATGACGCGCGATGACGTCGGGCAAATGTCCCCAGTGTCATTGCGCACTCACGTGATATTTCAGTCGGCGGGTGCACGCGGGAGTTGGCAGCGTGCCCGTTGACAATTAACAGGCCTATTAAGGCCATTAAATTAATAATTAAATGAAAATTTTCACTGCCTGTCCAACCTTATGGTTGGTAGCCTTTGGATTTTTTAAGAAACCTCATCCACGAGTGGGATGGGGTTTCCACCAGGAATTAAAAATGCAGTAAAATGTTCGGATCTCATTTATAACATGTCCCTGCCCATGTGACAGAGTCATATGAGGGCATGAGGGGACATGCTTTTAACATTTTTAAAATTTTTATTTGTGTTTGTAAAAACCTTCAGCTCCCTGAAGCAGCTCTGTGCCTTCAGGAAGCTTTTAGTGCGCGCAAACTTCCGCACTCACCCTCCTCCCCATTAATTGGCCAGTCCACCTGTCCGACGAGGTAAAAATCCTGCCTTATGTCGTCATCTTCAGGTCAAATATAACACCAAGACTGCAAACGGACTGGATTAATCTTAGACTATTACTGCAGAGAAGAATGGAGTTGGTAGCTAGGGAACAATGGAGCGGGGGCTGAAAACGATGGCTTCAGTATCCCCAATATTTAATTGGAGGAAGTTTCTGCTCATCCAGTGCTGGATGTCAATAAGCAGTTTGATAATTTAGCAACAGTGGGGGAGTAGCTTGGTGGTGATAACCCAGTACATCAGCCACCTCAGTGTCGGGCACCCTCTGTTATTTTGTCAAACTTGTTTTGATGCTTAGACTTTTTTTGAAATACTTCCTGCGTAAATCATTCTCTAACTGAGAGGGTAACTAGGCAGCCTGACCCCTGGCGTCCGCCTGCCCCGATCTTCACACAGCTTCTCCAGTGTCTTGTCTGCTGTTTTTTCTCTCAGTGTGGCCTCTGTACATGTGTGATGTTTCTTAAATGCATGATCTAACAAACTGAGGAGCCACTCACAGCGTGTATCTACTGACAGCCCGCCTAAGCCTGTGAGGATTTATGATGCCTGCAGCATCCCACACTGCTAACTGCTGCAAGGATGTTTATAATAAAACCAAATGGAGAAGCTTCTTACTTCTAACTAAAAATTAGCTTCATTTTTGCATTCATAAAGCACCTTTCACAACCTCAACAATATCCCAATGTGCTTTACAACCAATGAAGTGTCAACACTGTTGTAATATGCAAAATCTGGCAGCCACTTTTGTGCACAGCAAGGTCATATAAACAGAGGGATAATAACCAGATAATTTGTTTTAGTGATGTTCATTGAAAGATAAATATTAGCCAGGTTACCAGAAAGAACTGTCTTGCTCATTTTTAAAAAGTATCTTGGAGTCTTCTACATCCATCCGAGAGGGCATTATGGGACAGCCTTTTGGTAAAGCGGAGTTATTTAAAAATCCCAGAGAGAAACTTTAAACAACTGTTATAACCTATATTTTTAAGTAGTATGTTTGAGATTCAACTCAAAATTCAGGAATCAGAACACAAGTTCTCGAGAGGTTTTACATTAAACTAAATGAAACATTTTATTAATTTACACAGGTTAGATATTTACACATGGCTACTATCATAACTTTTAACAAATTCCCAAACTAATCTCCATTAAGGCAACAGCAACCCATAGATTTTACCAGACACCAGACAAAGCATTTTCACCTTACGAATTCAAAATGAAGTTCCTTCACTTTGGTTCCTGTGGAGGCAGTTGTAGGCTTACAGCTACTTTGATCTTACATTGCCTCTGCTCTACACACATGAAAACTGCTGAAGTTATACCTAGCAGAGCTCATTGAATGTAAATTCTCATTGTATCACCAGCCTCTTACAGCAATAAAACCCCTTTCATAGCACCAATTTTATTAGTAATATAAACATATTGCTTGGTCTCTGCTAGCTAGGTGCCAGAGTTCACTCGCCTTCTTGAATGCTCTATTCAAAAAATGCAAATGCACTCTACCTCTCTGTTTACATCTCAAAACTAGTACAGATAAAAGCACCCAGACTAGCTGGTTGTAATCCAATTAAGGCACACCAACAGACTAAAACCTCTCTTTTAAAAGAAAAATATTTTCCAATAATATTATATACATTAATAGCTTCATGACAAGGGTATACGGGGTCTCAGTTTAGCAGCTCATCCAAAAGATGGCACCTCCGACAATGAAGCACTTCTTCAGTACTGCATTGGTGGCCCGTCTAGATATTGTGCTTAAGTATGAAACTAAAATGGTAAATGCCAGAAATATTCAGTAGGCCAGACAGCACACACTGAGAGATAATAAGAGACAAATGTCATTGATCTCTTCTGCTTCTGTTTCGGAGTTACAGCATCCTCCGCATTTTGCTTTTGTTTTATTGCTTGAGTTCCTGACATGGGACTTGATCCCACAACTTCCTGATGCAGACATGTGAGTGGGTGGGGCAAGATTTTCAGATAATTTGGGGCCGAGATCGGAGGCTGGCAGATGCATCATTTTGTGCCACCAGCATCCATGTCGGGATTCCTCGTTACCATCCCGGCCCCGAGCTGTTTTCAATGAGGGCAGCTCAGGGTAGGATTGCCCACTGCTTTCAGGGAAATTAATGAGGATGCACATACTGAGATTTTCCATTGGCAATATAGGCAGCCCATGTTGACCTAGACCATGTCCAGGCCAATGTGGTGTGCCCAAAAATGGAAGTGAGGGAGAGGGGGGCCAGTGATGGTTAATGCAAGGGCCCCCTCAGCCCTTAATGGCTGTTGGGCCACAGCTGTGGCCGCTGGCTAACCCCTGAAGGGATCACCCCTGTATAATCACGGCTAGGCAGCTCAACATTTTAAATGAAACAAAACTGGTGTCTCTCTCTCCCTGTGTGTGTGTGTGTGTGTGTGTGTGTGTGTGTGTGTGTGTGTGTGTGTGTGTGTCTGTCTCTCTCTCTCTGTCTCTCTCTGTCTCTCTCTGTCTCTCTCTGTCTCTCTCTGTCTCTCTCTCTGTCTCCCTCTGTCTCAAGGTCTCTCTCTCTGTCTCTCTGTCTCTCTCTCTGTCTCTGTCTCTCTGCCTCTCTCTCTCAGTCTCTCTCTCTCTCTCTTCCTCTCTGTCTCTCTCTCTCCCTCTCTCTCTCAGAGCTGCAGTGATGGGGTTGCTGATGTGTCCATGCTGGGTTCCTGACCCAGCATTGAATATCCTGACCCTGCAATTAGACTATAGCTGACAGTTTTCAGTTATACTGTAGAAGGTGTGAAACATAAGGATGTGAAACCACTTCCTGGTCGTGTGGCCTGTAGGCCTTTTGAGTGATGTTGCATTGGAGCTGAACAGCTTACAAAACCAAAAGAATTAAAACTTCTGAGCTCTGAGTGGAGAATCCTCAAATTGTCACTTGGAGAGGAGAGCCTTACAGAATTATATTAAGTGGTGAAATAAATAAATAATGAATTATCCCCTGATTGGTGAATTGGTAACAAGGGGGGCATAAATTGAGTATTAGTAATGAAAAGTAAGGGAGAGATGAGAACACATTTTACCACAAGGCATTATTGGGATATGCAATGTGTGACCACAAGCAGCTAATGGGACTGATTTGATCGCAGTTTTTAGACGGAATTTGATAAACTGTTTACGAGGAAAGATATTACAGGAAACCTTGGAGTGTATACCTTCAATCTGGACAGATAATTTCTATGCAGAAATGACTTACAGAATATCACTCCAAGGTAAGCCTGAAAAGTAGGGCCAAAGAATGAACATTAAAACAGATATCGCTCAGAGATGAATGTTTAACCTGCTTGATGGAGGAGTGAAGTCAGTCAGAGAGATGTTCAGATTGTAGCTATTTACTGTAATGAGACAGTTCGAGGACCAAGGTTTGATGAGAGAGTTATGGCATGAGAGCAATGAAAGGAAGAAAGAATTGCATTTATGTGGAGCCTTTCACAGCCTCAGGACGTCTCGAAGCCCTTTACAGGCAATGAAATACTTTTGAAATGTAGCCACTGTTGTAATTTAGGAAACTTGGAAGCCAATTATGCATAGCAAGATCTCACAGAGAGAAATTACATAAATGGTCAGACACTCTTTTAAGGTGATGTTGACTGAGGGTAAAATTTGGCTAGAATACCAAGGAGAACTCCCCTGATCTTATTCGAATAGTAACCTGAGTTATTTTACGAGAGAAGTCAGGGCCTTAGTTTAACACAGAGATAAAAACAAAAAAACTGTGGATGCTGGAAATCCAAAACAAAAACAGAATTACCCAGAAAAACTAAGCAGGTCTCGCAGCATCGGCGGAGAATAAAAGAGTTGACGTTTCGAGTTCTCATGACCCTTCACCTAGTTCTGTTGAAGGGTCATGAGGACTCAAAACGTCAACTCTTTTCTTCTCCGCCAATGCTGCCAGACCTGCTGAGTTTTTCCAGGTAATTCTGTTTTTGCCTTAGTTTAACATCTCATCCGATGGCAGCATCTCTAACAGTACAGCACTCCCTCAAAGCTACGCTGAAGTGGCAGCCTAGATTAGATACTCAAGTCTCACAAATGGGACTTAAACCCATAAACTTCTGACAGAAACAAGAGTGCTACCACTGAGGGAAGGTTGATGTTCACTGTTGTTGAGTAGATTAGCCAACAGTCACATGTGGATAATTGTGATTCCAGGCATGACGAACTGAATGTCTGAATAATGAATGTCGTTGGATGTATGATCATGATACTTCTATTCACATGGTGTATGCCTGTGAATTGTAACCTCTTTGTCCATTTGTTGGTAAAGTAATAAGTCAATAGCAGAGTGTGAAAATGTTTTTCAATCATGTAAGTGCTTTACTTCCTTTGTTACTGAATGATGGTATATGTTAAGTAAAGAGATGTGCAATGCACATTTACTGAAACTATATGTTGCATCAAGACATTTTCTATTAAAGTTATTGTGAGTGGCTAAAATAGTGTTACCATAGCTACACTTATGGCTAATTCCTATTGACCAGCACTGAACCAGATGGGCCGAGTAGTCCATTTTTCTGCTTTTAAGTCAGACTTCAAGTTATAACTGGCACGTGAAATAGTTTTTAGCCATTATTTCAGAGCCTTTGGTGATAGGGTGAGTGTGGACACTGAAAGATGCTTTTTATCTTACTGTCATGCTTTGGTACCAATCCTGTCCCTTTTTATCTTGTTTATTCTATCTCACCCAACGCATCTCCCTGTGCCTGAAAAATATTGATGAGATCACAGAAACGCGATGTATTTGCACATGGACGCATCATAATAAGATGATTATGGGATTTCATTTCAGTTGGAGAACTTTCATTTGGCAGCTTTAACACTACTGGCACCAGAGTGTCTAGACATGTTAAAGCTATCTTCATGCATTTAGTGGGCCAAAATCAGAGCCAGTGGGAGCTGACAAAATCCAATGATGGGGTTCCATTGCCTCCTGAAAGTAGCCTGGGTCATTTATGTTTATGGAGACTGCTGATGGTGGGAACATGTCATTGACTTTATTACTGGGATCAAACTTATCTTGTCCAGGGGAACTTGTATGCACGTTGGGTGGAATATGACCTATCTTGATATGATAGCCAATAATCTTCAACTACATTCTTAAACAGAAGATGAATCTCATTTTCCATTATGTATGAGGCTGCTGTTACATTGGCAAGCCTCACACCTTTGCGACCGGTTAGGAACTTAGGAACAGGAGTAGGCCGTTCAGCGCCTTCAGTCTGTTCTGCTATTCAATTCGATCACAATCCATCTGATTAACTCCATCTAGCCTCCATGGTTCCATAAGCCTACCATACCCTGGCTAACAAAAAGTTAACAGTTTCAATTTTGAAATTCTAAATTGACTTCCTTCCGCAACAACTCTTTGGAAGAGAGAGTTCCAGATCTCCTCTATCCTTTTTGTGAAGAAGTGCACAAGGTTGCATGACCTTTGTCACTCTCTCAAACTCATAAATTTATGAAAAGCCTTCTCCAAGGCTCATCTGGGGTCCTTTGCACTGAGCTTATTGGCACTAAAGTCCATCAAACCCTTCCACTCAGTCTATACATGTGATTAAGAAATCCCTTAGTTTGTGTCCTAATCATTATTTCTCACTTGGAGAAGCAAATGTGCTGGATAAATTGGAATGAAAATACATTTTCTGGTTGAGGAATGAATTGCTAAGCTTCACTGGGGTCTCTTGTTCTGGAGCTTGTAGAAGGATGTGAATTAGTGTCAGTGTCCCCAGGCAGTCTTGCAAGCACACATGTCTTAATTAGGCGCCTCAGCTATCCATCATTCTTTGCCATGACTGAAACATCTTGATGGAAACTGCACATTTATATCATTATTTTAAGTGACCATGTGCCGATAGGGGCTGTTGACATAGAATACGAGGGCTAGCATTGGAGCTGCTTGGGAGAATTACATCATTGTCTTTGCCAAACACATCTGTCTCTACAGGTTAACAGTGTGATTTATCAGCCATGGAGATACACTCATTAGCTAGGTGAGCTTTAGTTATCTGTGCCTTTTCAAGTATGCTTGTTAATTCGGCTCCTTTCAGCTGTCTGACTCAGTAACTCCACCCGACAGCCCCCATCAATGCTGCCAACAGCATTCTCTCCTTAAACAAGAACATTAGTTTATTTTAAATCAACACCCTAAGCAGGCAAATAACAGAACATGTATGGTATTGTGGTGGTTATGTTACTGGGCTAGTAATCCAAAGGCCTGGACTAATAGTCTGGTGAAGGGAAGTTAAAACCCAACACTGCAGTTTGAGAATTTGAATTCAGTTTTGAAAAATGATAAAAAGGCTAGAAATGAAAAGCTACTTTCAGTATAAGTGACCATGGTGGTTGAACCTGAAGCACCCTTGCGAGCCAGTCAGTTAAAGTGAATCAGATCAAAGAATTGTAGGAGCACGGTCTGCAGCTGCTCAAGCAGAAGGCCCAGTGCTACTTCCACACGGCAACTTGAGATGGGCAATAAATTGGCAGCCTTGCCAGCAATGCCCACACCCCAAGAATTTTTTTTAAAATCAACAACTACTTTGGATGCACCTTCAGATAGGAGCCAAGTGGTGAGTTTGTCTCTTTGAAGGAATGCTTTCCCTCACAAGTTAGTTATTCTCTTTACAGCAACAGATCTCATAATTCATTCGTCTAAACAAAAAAAAGCCTACAGCCTCCATCAAATACCATCAGTCTGTTCAATAATTCCTAAGAATTTTGCCTCTGTTACCTTATTCAAAAGTTAATTCCAGTTAAGGATCACTGTGTTTCGTTTTCCAACGAACTTCCAGTAATCAGTCCTTAATCTGCTTTTCACTAATTTGAATCCTTTTCTTGAAAGAACAACCTTCAAGAGGTATGTGTGATCTCCACACAGTCACATGTCCCAGATGCACCCTTGATTTTTCACACAATTACACCCCACCTGCTGTCCATTTGTGTTTCTTTTCTCCCACTATATGTTGTATCCTCAGTTGTCCAATGGCTGCTATTCATGGCCATTATACCATGATATCACACTGAGGCAAGGTCGAAGAGGCAGGCCCTGAGAACTACCTCAGCCAATATGGAGATTGAACCCACACCACTGGCGTTATTAAGCACACGCTCTAGCCAACTGTGTTGGAAAGACTTGGGTTGTTTTCCTTAGATCAGAGAAGACTGAGGGGTGACCTGATCGAGGTGTACAAGATTATGAGGGGCATGGACAGAGTGGATAGGGAGCAGCTGTTCCCCTTAGTTGAAGGGTCAGTTACAAGGGGACATAAGTTCAAGGTGAGGGGCAGGAGGTTTAGGGGGGATGTGAGGAAAAACCTTTTTATCCAGAGGGTGGTGACGGTCTGGAATGTGCTGCCTGGGAGGGTGGTGGAGGCGGGTTGCCTCACATCCTTTAAAAAGTACCTGGATGAGCACTTGGCACATCATAACATTCAAGGCTATGGGCCAAGTGCTGGTAAATTGGATTAGGTAGGTAGGTCAGGTGTTTCTCACATGTCGGTGCAGACTCGATGGGCCGAAGGGCCTCTTCTGCACTGTGATTCTGTGATTCTGTGTGAGCTGACCAGCCACCCCTGTATTTCTTACTGAATGTAAAAACAAAAGTTTGCCTTTCCTTCAAGGCAAACTGCCCTGCTGTATTCTTTAAAGGGGAGAGAAAGTCATGGATGAGGCTTGTTCAAACTATTGCCCTGGTTTACATAGAAAAATCCTCAGTTCCAAAAAGATTTGCTGGCATTTTAAAAAATATATTGGCTTTCTCTCTTCAAGGGAGAACCAACAGGCTTGCTCTCCTCATCGACTGCATCCTGATGTCACTAATGGGTGAGGGGCACCCTCTGCTCCCCACTTCCCCCCCAGCCTCCTTACACAATGGAGTAGTTCCGTTGAAAGCAAGGTCAGCTGAGGTAAGCCTGAGAGCCCATCTAGAGTTCCTCAATTCTGGGGGCACCTCCTGGATATGGAAGGGAAAGCCCTGCTGCTTCCAGTGAAGTTGCCTCCCAGATTCTCACCTCCTTGTCCTAGCATCACAGTAGGTTCACTTGGAGGTTATTTTTTATGAATTACTTATCATAAAAAAGCCCTTAGTTTTTGTGTCACTGGCTAGGCCAGCATTTGTTGCTCATCCCTAATTGCCTTTGAGAAGATGGTAGTGAGCTGCCTTCTTGAACTGCTGCAGTCCATTTGGTGTAAGTACACCCACAGTATTGTTAGGGAGGGAGTTCCAGGATTTGGATCTAGCGACAGCGAAGGAACGGCGATATAATTCAAAATCAGGATGGTGTGCGTCTTGGAGGGGAGCTTGCAGGTGGTGATGTTCTCATGCATCTGCTGTCCTTGTCCTCCTAGGTGGTAGAGGTCACAGGTTTGGAAAGTGGTGTCAAGGGAGCGTTGGTGAATTGCTACAGTGCATCTTGTAGATGGTACACACTGCTGCCATGGTGTGCCGGTGGTAGAGGAAGTGAATGTTTAAGGTTGTGGATGGGGTGCCAATCAAGCGGAGCTGCTTTGTCCTGGATTGGGTCGAGCTTCTTAGGTGTTGTTGAAGCCACACTCATCCAGGCAAGTGGAGAATATTCCATCACACTCCTGACTTGGGCATTGTTGATATGGACAGGCTAAGGGGAATTAGGGGCTGAGTTGCTCGCTGCATAATTACCAGCCTCTGAACAGTTCTTGTAGCCACAGTATTTACATGGCTGGTCCTATTAAGTACCTCGTGAGTGGTAACCTCCAGGTTGCTGATGGTGGGTGGTGGGGGATTCAGTGATGGTAATGTTGTTGAATGTCAAGGGATGATGGTTAGATTCTCCCTTGTTGGAGATGGTCATTGCCTGGCATTTGTTTGATGCCAATGTTGCTTGTCCTTATCAGCCCAACCCTTAATGTTATGCAGGTCCTGCCACATATGGACATGGACTGTTTCAGTATCTGAGGAGTCATGAATGGTGCTGAACATTGTGCAATCAGCAGTGAAATTCCCCACTTCTGACCTTATGGTGGAAAGAAGCTCATTGATGAAACAGCTTAAGATGTTTGAGCCTCGGACACTACCCTGAGGAACTCAGGCAGCGATGTCTTTGGGGCTGAGATAATTGGTCTCCAACAACCACAACCAACTTCCTTTTATGAGTCCAGCAAGTGGGGAGTTTTCCTCCTGATTCCCATTGACTTCAGTTTTGTTAGGGCACCTTGATCCCACACCCAGTCAAATGCTGCCTTGATGTCAAGAGCAGTCACTCTGACGTCATCTCTTGAGCTCAGCTCTTTTGTCCATGTTTGGACCAAGGCTGTAATGAGGTCAGGAGCTGAGTGACCCTTGTGTAACCCAAACTGAGCATCAATGAGCAGGTTATTGCTGTGTAAGTGCCGCTTGATAGCACTGTCGACAACAAACCATCACTTTTCCGATGATCAAGAGTAGACTGATGAGACAATAATTGGCTAGATCAGATTTGTCCTGATTTTTGTGGACATAATATACCTGGGCAATTTTCCACATTGTTGAGTAGATGCTAGTGCTGTAGCTGCACTAGAGCAGCTTGGCTAGGGGTATAGTTAGCTCTGGCGCACAAGTCTTCAGTACTAATGCCAAGATGTTGTCAGGGCCCATAGCCTTTGCAGCATCCAGTGCCTTCAGCTTCTTAATATCACATGGAGTGAATCAAATTGACTGAAGGCATCTGTGACATTGGGGACCTCAGAAGGAGATGGATCATCCACTTGGCACTTCTGACTGAAGATAGTTGCAAATATTTCAGCTTTCTCTTTTGCATTGATCTGCTGGGCTTCCCAGTCATTGAGGATGGGGATATTTGTGGAGACTGCTCCTCTGGTTAATTGTTTAATTGTCCACCACCATTCACTATTGGATGTGGCAGGACAACAAGAACTTTGATCTGATCCATTGATTGTTGGATCACTTAGCTCTGTCTATTACATGCTGTTTTTGCATTTTGGCATGCATCTAACCCTGTGTTGTAGCTTCACAAGGTTGGCACCTCATTTTTAGGTATGTCTGCTGCTGCTGCTGCTCTCGTCATTCAGCCAGAGTAATGGTAGAGTGAGGAATATGCCAGGCCATGGGGGTTACAGATTGTGGTTGTATATAATTCTGCTGATGATGGCCCACAGTGTCGCATGCCCAGTTTTGAGCTGCTAGATGTGTTCTGAATCTATTCCATTTAGCATAGTGGTCGTGCCACACAACATGAAGGAGGGTATCCTCAGGGTGCATACCCATATGGTTCATCTCCGCAAAGATTGTGTGATGGTCACTCTGAACAATAGTTTCATGGACAGATGTATCTGTGACTAGTAGATTGGTGAGGACAAGGTCTAGAAGGTTTATCCCTCCTGTTGTTTCCTCACCACCTGCCACATGTCCAGTCTAGCAGCTATGTCCTTCAGGGTTCGGCCAGCTCAGTCAGTAGTGGAGTTACTGAGCCGCTGTTGGCAATGAGCATTGAAGTCCCCCACCCAGAGCACATTCTGTGCCCTTGCCACCCTCATTGCTTCCTCCAAGTGATGTTCAACATGGAGGAGGACTGACTCAACAGCAGTAGGTGGTAATCTGTAGGAGATTTCCTTGCCTATGATTGGCCTGATGGCATAAGATCCCACTGGGTTAAGGAGTCAATATTGAGGACTCCCAAGGCAACAGCCTCCTGACTGTATACCACTGTGCAATCACCTCTGGTGAATCTGTCCTGCTGATGGGATAGGACATACCCACGGATGGTGATGGAGGAGTCTGGGAGATTGGCTGTAAGGTACAACCTTGTGAGTATGACTATGTCAGGCTTGACTAGCCTGTGGGACAGCTTTCCCAATTCTGGCACAAGCCCTCTGATGTTAGTTAGAAGGACTTTGCAGGGTGGACTGTGCATGTTATTCTGCTGTTTTTCCAGTGTTCATGTAGATGCCTGGTAGCCCGTTTAGTTTTATTCATTTTTTACTTTTCCGTTTCGGTTTGGTACAACTGAATGACTTGCTTGGCCATTTCAGAGGGCATTTAAGTGTCAGCCATGTTTTTGCAGGACTGGAGTCATATTAAGGCCAGATCATGTAAGGACAGCAGACTGCATTCCCTAAAGGGCATTGGTGAACCAGGTGGGTTTTTATGAAAATCTGATAGTTTCATGGCCACCTTTACTGAAACTAGCTTCTGATTTCAGATTTATTAATTAATTAAATTTAAATTCCACCCATGTTGGGATTCGAACCCAGTCCCCCGAGCACTGGATTACTAGTCCAGTGACATTACCACTAAGCCATTGATAATGGTGTATTTCCATCTTGACAGTAAATCAGTGGATATCAAAATATCAATCGTTACTATTTTAATTGGACAGTTACAACCAACCGAGCCTCCCGACCCAGCCCGAGGCTGAGATCAGGCTGTGGAGCCTTGTTGTTTGCTCTGTGCTGCTAATGGATGTTCTGGTTATAATGAGGGAAAGTAACGTGTGTGAACTGAGATCAGAGAGATGATTAAAGGAACATGGGGGTACAGCTGTGCCACCTCGTCTCACGTTAAGTGCATCTTCTCCACTGGCAGAGTTCATTCAGCAAGATGTTGTGCTGAGGCCATCACCTCCACTGACAGGCCCCGCCGTGAGCTCAGCTAATTTACTGCAGACACTGGTCACTGAGCCACACAGAGCATGGCTGCCTCTGTCTGTGGGCAGGTTAGTGGCGGGTGGAGATCAGGATTCAGATTATTAACGTTTGAACCTTCCATCTGGCTCAAATCCACCCATTTTTGGGGTTAAAATTCCTCCCATCATGTTGGCTTCCTGTCTTTTTCGTAAATAAACAACGTGCAAGTGTTAAGATGTTGACTAAAATGGAAAAATCTGTTGTTCCAGCCCAATCCTGTCAACCATTCTTGGAATGTTGACCAGATTTCAAATTTTACAACATCTGCTGTTTAAGCAAGGCCGGAAAACCTAATGACTAAACCTGTCACAATCAAGGCCTATTGATTGGCTCAAGGACAGGCTTCCAGGGTTTGTCAACACTGCAACCAAAACACAGAAGCAGATGCTTCTCATTTATCAAATCTAACCAACTCAACGTCCAACTTTGCAGTCAATAGTTCAGTAAACTGCTCAAACCTGATAACACAAATGCCTACTGCACCATATGGGCAAGCAAACCAATCACTGAAATATTCAGTTTACTCAACAACAAGGTTCACACAAATATGTGGCCAAGTTCACTATGAATGGCACTGTAGAGGGAAGTTCATGCAGCATCCATCCCAGGCCATAAGGATGCCTGATTCAGCATTGAAGAAATTGTTCTCATCCGTCAAACTGTGCTTAAGGTGTTTGATGCAGGAAGATGCGTCGTTCCCCCAACTGTTGGACCTAAAGGCATTGTAGATTAACGTTTCCTGGGGTCCACATTACTTTTCCAAATCTTCACTCAAATATTTGGCTTTGAGGATGTCACAACAAAACCCGATCCAATCCTCGTCTCATGCCCACTACATCCCTGTAGAGACCTTTAGATCATGATCAAGAGCAAAGTTTATTTTCTTTCCCTCCACTTGTACTGCTACCAGCAGAAAATGAGAGGAATAGTGGATGAATTCCATGGCAGCTCGACTGCAGTTAAGCATTTAGCCCATTAACAATTTGAAATAATGTTTTAGAGGCTGGCTAATTCGCTGCTAAATGAGCTCTCAGCTTAACATAACTCTGGCTGAACTGCACGTCCCCCGAATGACATGCAAATGTGAATTTGATTCAGATTAATTTGGTGTGGATTTATCGAGAACTCTTCGCTTCAGTGAAGCTTCACTGGAGAGGCTTGGCTGCAGCTGGCACTGAATGAACTCTCCGCAGTTAACTCTTTGCTCTGCCAAATGTTCGATGCAATGCTAAGCCACGTGGAACTGGTCTGTTCTGAGTTTGCTGACTTGTGCCAGGGTGATACAGAGAAGTTACAGCTGGCATCAGTACCTGAGTTGAGAGCGAGGAAAAAATAAGTTGTGGCTCGCATTACTGGTCACTAGTCAGGGACCTCTTGCATGTTTCAATGTTTGCATGGCCAGGGAGAAGACTTTGGAGGAGGATAGGATCAGTCTTAGTTTACGCTTGCCCACTCAACAATTGAGCTTAGATTTTGTGATTGGCGATAATTAAAATCTAGTGGCAATTGAGTTACACAATTGGAATTAAAATAAAGCTGATTCACAAAGCTAGGCCTTCCTGTCTAGGCCAGCGTATTCAGAATGGTGTACTGGGCAGCATGAGGTACAAGAAGAATGCCAATGCCTGAATCTTGAATGCTGCAAACAGTACCGCTTCAGATGAGGTAAGGGGAAAGAGGTGGGAAGATAAATGTGCAAACTTAGAATAAAACTCAGCTTGATCCTTAGAAATTAGAGCTTATTCTTTTTAGAATTTGCTTAACATTACCTGAGGCCGATATGCCTCTCCTCTCCCTCAGCAGCGATCATTTAACTCAACACAAAGCTAGTATTGAACCTGAAACCTTCCAGGGCTTAGCCCCACTGTATGGCTCCCCCCACTGCCCCAGGCCTCTGATCCCATATCCCCCAGGCATTGTCCCACCTTCCAGGCCTCTTCCCAACCCCAAGGCCTCCACTCCCTCAAACAGGCATCTCAAAAGCTCACTCGAACTCAACAATGGATCAACAAATTGCAGCTTCAAAGCCATGCAAAGGCTGAAGCATATCATCTAGACTAATCTAGACATCTGGTGTAGTACAATGGAGTGCATCACTGACAATGCTATAGAAAGGTCCCATGGTACTATTTAAAGACTAGGGCAGTCTCATGGTGTCCTGACTAAAAGCCATGTCTTAACCAACAATCAGCAAGAACAGATACTACTAATTTCTTTTTGTTGTATTTTGCTGTGCAAGATGGCTGTGACATTTGCCTCTATAGCAATAATCACTGCCCTTTGTGAGTTAATTGGAGATGTTTTTGAACAGACCTGATGGGGTACTATACAAATACAAATCTTCCTTCTTTCAGTGTGGGCTTACTAAAGGACAAGGGAAAACAACTTCTGGGTAGCTTCAAATGACAACAAGGTGCTTCAAATGGGTGGAACTGCCATCTTGAGATCAATATCAGCAGCAAACAGAAATAGTAACTATTGACTTTGAATCCAGGAGTGGTCATTCTCAGCTAATTCTGTGTCAGCCTGTACTAGCCTGTACTATTTTCATATCAGTGGACTGTACACATTGATGCTGTAGTAAAGGAGCCTCTTGCTAAGAGTGATAATAACATTATAGAAGGTCACATTCAGTTGAGGGTGAGAAATGTGGGTCTGAAACTAGTGCCTTAAATAAAGGCAATTACACAAGTATGGAGATAGAGTTGTCTAAAGTGAAATAGGAAAATAGGCTAAAAGGTAGGGTGGTGGAGAAGCAATGAGACACATAAGGAGATATTTCATAATTCTCAATACAGATGTATTCCTTTGAGAAAGAAGGATCCACCATCCGTGGCTAACTAAGGAAGTTAAGAGTGGTATAAAATTGCAAGAAAAGAGGTACAATGCTGCAAAGATCAGTGGTTGGCTAAACATTTGGGAAAATATTAGAAACCAGCAAAGGATGACTAAAAAAATAGTAAAGGTGGAGGAAAAGGAGTATGAGAGAAAACTAGCAAGAATAATAAAACTAGGCAGTAAATGCTTCTACTAATACATAAAAAGAATAAGAGTAGCTCGAGTGAGCTTTGGTCCCTTAGAAAGTGAGGCCATGTAATCAATAATGGGAAACAAGGAAACGGCGTAGACTTGGAACTAGTATTTTGTATCAATCTTATAGCAGAAGACACAAACAGCATCCTAAGAATATTAAAAAAGCAGGGGGCAAAAGGGAAGGAGGAAGTTAAAACAATCACAATCACTACAGAAAATGTGCTAGGAAGACTAATGGGACAAAAGGCTGGACCTGATGGTCTGGGTCTCATGGCTGACATCCTAGGGTCCTAAAAGAAATGGCTGCAGAGACAATGGATGCATTGATTGTAACCTTCCAAAATTCCCCAGATTCTGGAAAGCTCCTAATTGGAAAGCTGCAAATATAATACACTTTCAAGATAAGAAGGAGAGAGAAAGCTGGAAACTATAGGCCAGGTAATCTAACATCAGTCATTGGAAAAATGCTAGAATCCATTATTAAGGAGGTAGTAGCAGGACATTTAGAAAATCGTAACATAATCATGCAGATCCAACATGGTTTTTTGAAAGGGAAATCATGTTTGATAAATTTATTAGGATTCTTTGAGGACGTAACTAGAGGTCTGGATAAAGGGATACCAATAGATATAGTGCATTTGGATTTTCAAAAGCATTTTGATAAAGTGTCACATAAAAGATCACTGCAGAAGATAAGAGCTCATATCCTTGGAGGTGATATATTAGCATTGATAGAGGTTTGGCTAATGAACAGGAAACAGCTTGGGTAAATGGGTCATTTTCAGGTTGACGAACTAACTAATGGAGTGCCACAGGGATCATTGTTGGGCCTCAACTATTTACAATCTATATTGAGGAATTGGATGAAGGGACTGACTGTATTGTAGCCAAATTTTCTGATGATACAAAGGTAGGAAAGCAGGTTGTGAGGAGGATACAAAGAGTTTGCAAATGGATATTGATAGGTTAAGTGAGTGGGCAAAAATTTGGCAGATGAATATAATGTGGGAAAATGTGAGGTTGTCAGAAAAACTAGAAAAGCAGAATATTATTTAAATGGAGAGAGACTGCAGAATGCTGCAATACAGAGGAATCGGGATGCCCTTGTATATCAATCACAAAAAGTTAGAATGCAGACAGAGCAAGTAATTGGGAAGGCAGATGGAATGTTTGCCTTAACTTCTAGGGGTTGGAGTATAAAAGTAGGGAAGTATTGCTGCAACTGCACAGGACATTGAGAAGCATTTCAGAGAAGGTTCACTGGGCTGATTCCTGGGATGAAGGGGTTGGTTTATGAGGAAAGGTTGAGGAGGTTGGACCTAATGGAGCTTATAAGAATGAGAGGTGATCTTATTGAAGCAAATAAATTTTAAGGAGCTTGAAAGGGTAAATGCTGAGAGGATGTTTCCCCTCGTGTGGGAATCTAGAACTAGGTGACACAGTTTAAAAATAAGAGGCCTCCCGTTTAAGATGGAGATGAGGACGAATTTCTTCCCGAGGGCCATTAGTGTTTGGAATTCTCTTCCACAGAGAGCAGCGAAGGCTGGATCATTGAATACATTCAAGGCTGAGTTAGACAGATTTTTGATCTACAAGGGGGTCGAGGGTTATGGGGCGGGGGGTACAGTTTGGGTGGCAGACAGGAAAGTGGAGTTAAGGCCACAGTCAGATCAGCTTTGATCTTATTGAATGGTGTAGCATATAATGGGAATCGATGGGATACTCCCCAAGACAAATTTCTACAAGGTACGAAGGTGCAAATCACTACTTTGAGCAACTGCTGATGGGCTGAATGGCCTACTCCTGTTCCTATTTCATATGATTTCATGAGAGATCCATGGGCAGCCTTGTGGTAAGACTAATGCGATGTTAGAGTAATAGCTTATTGCTTTTGTGTTGCTACAGTTGCTGTGCTGTAGGCGCCACACACTTCTCAGCCAAGTTGTTACCCATTTACTTGTATTTGAAAGTACTGTATATAACCCTCAACCTTGGAGGCAATTAGAGCTAAATCTCACCCAAAACTGGGGTGCAAATGAGTTGAGCATGTGAGAAATCTTCCAAGAAAAATGCTATTTCCAGTTAGAGTGAAAGTCAAGAGTGAGGGAGATTAATAAAAATTGCCGCCCATTCTCCCACTGTCAGTGCAGCAGAGCCTCTAAATGTGGTCTCAGCTCTGGTGGGTTTCCTACTTTCCTTTTGTGCTATGATGTTGTGTCCACAATGCTTAGAGTATTGGCTCTGCAATATTTCCTCTGGTAGATAAATGAAGAGGATGCCTGAACATCACAAGCACGCACAGTTCAGAACATAAGAAGTAGGAGCAGAAGTAGGTGTTCTGCAGACCTTCGGTCTGTCCGCAAGAATGACCTAAACCTCCCTGTCGCTTACCATTTTAACACTCCACCCTGCTCTCTTGCTCACATGTCTGTCCTTGGCTTGCTGCATTGTTCCAGTGAAGCTCAATGCAAACTGGAGGAACAGCACCTCATGTTCCGACTAGGCACTTTACAGCCTTCCAGACTGAATATTGAATTCAACAACTTTAGATCTTGAACTCCCTCCCCCATCCCCACTCCCTTTCCATTTCCTCCCCCTCCCTTTTGTTTTTTCCAATAATTTATATAGATTTTTCTTTTCCCACCTATTTCCATTATTTTTATATCTATACCTTTATGCCCTGTTAGTCTTATTTCACCCCACCCCCACTAGTGTCCTGCCATCCATTCTTAATTAGCACATTCTCTCAGATAATATCACCACCTTCAACACCTCTTTGTTCTTTTGTCTGTGACATCTTTTGATTATCTGCTCCTATCACTGCTTGCTTGTCCCTACAACCACCACCGTGCCCACCCCCACCCCCACTTCTCTCCCCCCACCCCCCAACCTTAAACCAGCTTATATTTCACCCGTCTCCTATTTTTACTCAGTTCTGTTGAAGGGTCATGAGGACTCGAAACGTCAACTTTGTTCTTCTCCGCCGATGTTGCCAGACCTGCTGAGTTTTTCCAGGTAATTCTGTTTTTGTTGTGGATTTCCAGCATCCTCAGTTTTTTGTTTTTATCTAAATGGCCTACCCCTTGTTTCAAAGTAATGATTTGCACCTTTGTAGAAATTTGCCTTGGGCGGTATCCCATCGAGTTCCATTTCATGCCATGCTGGATATTCAGTTCTATGCAAGTCAATACAACTAAATATCATGTGTGACATGTAACAGGCAGCAGGTATGATCTTGCCCATCGTGCGCTTTCAGCCAAGTCAAATTTCTTTCCCCAATGTCTTCTCCAATGACTGAGGACTGTGAATAGTTGACACACTGCAATGCTGACCTATATGCAGGCAAACCAGGCTGCTCTGCCTGCTCTTCTCTGTTACATTGAGAAACCAAAGTGAAATGCTGAGGCCCATAGTGCAGGGCAACAGCAAGGTTGAGGAACCTCTGGGACAAGCTGGGATAAATTGGGAAACAATCAAACTCGGGTTTTAAAATAAAATCAGAAAGAGCTGGAAAAGCTCAGCAGTTTGGCAGTATCTGTGGAGAGAGAAACAGGGTTAACATTCCAAGTCCGAATAAGTCATTTTGGACCTGAAACGTTAACTGTTTCTCCACAGATACTGCCAGACCTGCTAAGTTTTGCACCACTTTCTGTTTTTAATTCAGATTGCCAGCTTGTGCAATGTTTTGCTTTTATCTGGGGCTTTGAAAGCCTGAAACTTGCAAGTAAAATGAGTATCAATATCATTAGAATTGTTGCAAGTGGGGGTGAGTTGCTTGCAGCTGAAAGACACTAGATTTCATTGACCCACTGAAGGGCACAGGGAATAACAAAAGTTTCAGCCATGCTATCAGTAGGGGTACAGAGGCTGTGAGTACAGAATATGTTTAAGAAAGGATGAGCATAGATTAGTGAAACATTACGGTTGTGGTCTTTGCCTCCAGTTTCTATCTTTGCACTGGAGATTGATATGCATCTAGTGGCAGCTCTGTGATATAAGCACAGCATCCAAACTTTCCAATCGTTCAGCAATTCATTGAAGGGTCTCAAGTCTAATGCTGTGCATTAGACCTCTTGATATAATGGGCTGAATCGAATTGATCCAGACTCCCAATTAAGTCATCTCATCTAAAGTCTAGTTAAGTGGCTATTTATTTTCAGAAACAATTTCTTGTTCCTTGTTCAAACTGAATTAACATTAAAGGTAAGTTTGGACAATTTCTCCTTTAATAAGATTATTTGCAGACTAAACTAATGATGATTCAGAAAAGCTCCGTTATTGCACGGTGGCTTCAAGGTACAATGGCTGACTGCAGCTGAATCTATTAGGCTTTGTTGTCTTAATTGAGCTCTCCTTTGTCTCAAAACTTACAAGGGTGGCCTTTGCCCAGTCTTATCCTCTTCAAGTACTCCCTAACCCTAACTCTAATCTAGAACCACAAGATGTGCGTGAAACCACAGCAATTCCTCCCAAGCTTCCCATTCTGTTGGTGTTGCTACCGTCATGATTGAACTGCAATTCTGAACCTACCCTCTCTTCTCACACCTAAACATCTGGCTGAGATGTAGAAGGTCAGCACGTAAGAACATATTGCTGCATGAGTAGATTGAATTGATCCAGGGGCTTACCTTGTCTTATATTGTATCCCACACTCTCCATTTGTGAATGAAGAATGAATGGCCGTGTCCAACATAGCAATTGCAGCACAGACAGAGATCGTCTGGCCTGTTGTGTCTTTGCCAGTGCCATCTCTTCAAGTGGAGTTATCTAATCCCATTTTATTGGCTTCCCTAAGAGGAACATAAAAGGGTATGGTGATCACCACTCCCTTTTATATTTCTCTTCAGGTCAGTGGTTAGAAATCAAGAGCTGGAGCTCCAAATGGTTAATTACTGTTAATACCACCTAATTCAGCACAAACCAGGAATTGAATTAGGATCTCTTGTTCAGTGTGACTCACACACCCACATGGTCTATTTATAGATGGTGCCACCAGGAGGGTTTTCTGTTTGTTTTTACCTGTGGCTGATTGTTGTATTCAAGTCTCCAGAGAGCTTACCTTAAACACACTGCACCATTAATGAGCAAAATAATAAAACCAGTCCATTTGCAGTGTGTCAGGCGTTGGGCATTTTAATTTGAGAAACTGATTATCTGGGCATGGCAAGTAGCCATGAAATGCCAGTGGCCTTGGCCAACTTGTTGGCAGGCTGGTGATTCACGTTATTAAAAAATTGCCTGAATGGTTGGATCAAAGTCCTCAAAGAAATCTACAAAGGGATTTGATACTTGGAAATTAACAATGAAGGGGAATACCCAAGACCTGAAGAGAACAATGATTCCTTATTAACCCTGAGCTCTTGGAGGAAGAAGGTCTACATTAGGCATTGAATTGAAGAATTGGTGGGAAATGCCAGCGTTATTTTTCACTGCCTGGCCTGTAGCCTGAAGATGGCCTCATCAGAGAAAACAACTTTTCAAAGAATCCACATCCTAACAAGTTTCAGAAAAATACCCTTTGAAGCTTTCTTCACTCTGAAAGCTATGTACTTGCCCACAGCTCTCTGGCACCTCCCCTAAGGGGTCCCTCTGCTCACACAGTCAAGAAGATGAAGGCCTAGGGTAAGACAATGCCAATCAAAAAATAAAAACAAAAAGTGCTGGGAAAACTCAGCAGGTCTGTCAGCATCTGGTCAAACACCATGAAGGAAATGGAAAGCAATGAAGGTGAGCAGGGTGAAAGTGACAAACGTAAATCCTGTTGGAGAGAAGAGCAGTACTTCTTCAAGGTGGGCATTCCTGGAAGAGAAATGGCAGTGGATTAAACACTAAGATGAAAGCAAAATGCTGCGGATGCTGGAAATCGAAATAAAAACAAAAAGTGCTGGAAAAACTCTGCAGGTCTGGCAGCGTCTGTCAAACACCAGATGCTGTCAGACCTGTGGAGTTTTTCCAGCATTTTTTGTTTTTGTTTCAGATTTCCAGCATCTGCGGTATTTTGCTTTCATCTTAATGCCAAACAAGAAATCTTGGTTTGAGTGTGGGAAGGCATTCCGGCCTTGGCAGACATCAAAGAGGAGCCTGCTCCTGTCCTCCTGATCTGTTCTTCACCACATAATCACAGAGTTGTTATGGTGTAGATGGAGGCCATTCAGCCCATCATGTCTGCACCGACTTTCTGAGTATTTTAATTTAGTGCCAACCTCCTACCTTTTCCCTGTAACCCAGCATATTGTTTCTATTTAGATAATCATCTAATTCCCTCTTGAATACCTCAACTGAACCTACCTCCACCACACTTCCAGGCAGTGCATTCCAAATTCCAACTACTCGCTGTGTGAAAAAGTTTTTTCTCATCTTGCATTTGCTCCTTTTGCAAAACACTTCTTAAAACTGTGCCCTCTAGTTCTCAATCCATTTACGAGTGGGAACAGTTTCTCCCTTTCTACTCTGTCCAGGCCCCTCAAGGAAAACAGCCCCAACTTCTCCAATCTTTCCTCATAACTGAAGTGTCTCATCCCTGGAACCATTCTCGTAAACCTGTTCTGCACTCTCGCCAATGCGTTCACATCCTTTCTATAACGTGGCACCCAGAACTGTACACAAAACTTAACTGACGTCTAACCAGTGTCTTATATAACCTCCCTGCTCTTGTACTCTATGCCCCTAGTAATGATGTATGCTTTAGAAACAGCTCTCTCTACCTGTCCTGCCCCCTTTAATGACTTATGTACATATACAATGAGGTCTCTCTGCTCCTGCACACCCTTTAGAATAGTATCCTTTATTTTATACTGTCTCTCTCCATGTTCTTTGTACGAAAGTGTATCACCTCACACTTCTCTGCATTGAACTTCATCTGCCACCTATGGAAGTGTGTGTTTGAGCCTACAAATGGCAAAGCACTTACAATTCAATGTGCTTTAGGGCTCATCATATTCAACAGTGAGGTTGTACAAGAGAATGATAAGCTGGAAGTTGACTTTTACTACCAGAAGGGATGGGATGTTCATCTGAGCCAAACAATGTAAGGAACTGGCTAATATACACAGACTGAAGCCCGGTAATGATATGAACCGTTTAGTTACAAATGGTATCATTTCTTCATAATAAGCTGGGATATGCACATTTTCCACCATTGTTGGACATTTCCAAACAAAAATGCCATTATAGATCAGTGAAATTCAAAGAAAGCTATTAGAAACACTGATGAAAGTGCATTTTTACACAGATACCTGGTCGACCTTTACTACAAAGCCCCATGACATCCATTTTGGGTTTTTTCCCTTGAACCCATTTCATCTAATGAACAACATCCATAAATACCACCAAGACTAGTACAATGCATTGGAAACTCCTGGGGGTGAACTGAGTCACTTTTCTCTCTAAAGGAGTTCAGCAATGGTGTTAACTGACTACTCAGCAGGGGCCAGTAGCCAGGGCACTACCAATACCCAGATGAGGCCAACTAGTTAAGGAAAGCCTGGGTATGGGCATTGGACTCTCCTGAATTATGTAGTTTGGTTCTGTTTAGAAAATACACTTATTGACTGAACTATTAGCGGAGCTTCTCATTATAAACTTTTGAATAGACAATGTTTTATACCTTATCCCTCCAAAGAGAATTTCAGAAAGAGAGAAATTATTTTACGAAGAATGATACAACATTTACAGTATGGAAACAAGCCATTCTGTGCCTCCATTTGTGCTTCACACAAGCTTCTTCCCATCCTACTTCATCTAATCCTTTCGGTTTTTAATGTATTTTGTTTCTTTTAAAGTAAGTGCTTCAGTTTCTGCAATGTATCCAAAACCCTTGCAGATCACCTGCAGTGGGAGCCATCTTGAGTAGCCAATGAGGCCCTGATTGTCCAGTGCTTAATCTACCCAAATTTAAAAGGGTGACCCTGATAGTACAGTTCGCTCTACTACTATGAAAATTTTAAAGCTTTTTAGAAATTAGGTGTACATGTCTTTCTTGACTGAATTATAACAATTATAGCTACAACCAAGTGTGCCAATTAAGGAGCATCCCTGATTGGTAGATTTGGCTGAGATCCTCAGGGTGACATTGTGGGGATTTAGATATTCACCCAGTGAGACTGTTGAAGGATAAGATGGGCAGGGCACCTGAGTGAATGGGAGGATCGGGTAGGTTATAAAAATCACCAGTTGGTTTCTATTGTGTCAGGCCCTTGGAAAACTGTCCTGGCGCAAGGAAAGGAGCGGTAGTGAGTAAATGGAGGCCAGCTCATCTTGTTGAGAGCTGCACCTTAACAAATGCCCTGCTCTACTCTTACCAATGTGCTGATTTATTTTTTCAAGAAAGCCGTCAGTGTCATTTTAAATTTCCCCATTCAATCCCATTGGAATTAGAGAATCCATGTCTAGAATTATGAGGCCATCCCCTCCAAGCCACTCGCCATCCTGACTTGGAAATATATCGCCATTCCTTCACTGTTGCTGGCTCAAAATCCTGGAACTCCCTCCCTAACAGCACTGTGGGTGTACCTACACCACATGGATTGCAGTGGCTCAAGAAGACAGCTCACCACCACCTTCAAGGGCAACTAGGGATGGGCAAAATGCTGGCCCAGCCAGTGACACCCACATCCCATGAATGAATTTTTTAAAAACCAGATTGAGATTAATTTAACCTAAGGCCCTTAATGCAACCACTGCAGGAAGTTAGTTGTCTTGTTACATTTCTAAACCTAGGTCCCAGAGCTGAAATAACACTTTTCAAAATCTCTCTGCTACGTGTCCCATCCCCCCCAAGATATATGTTAATAGGTTAAAACACATGACCAGCGGTTAGACTGAAGGGCAAAATTGTCACTCGGACGTTGGCCATTTCTATCAAGGTAACCAAATAACACAGCCCCCACCCCACCACCGCCCCCCCCCCCCCCCCCCCCCCCACCCAACTTGCTCACTGATCCTATCTACTCCTGAAGTGAGCCACAGTTAGCATTAAATTATCCATTGGCAATTGACTGTTTCATCCCTTTAGAATCATTATTTAAATAGTTGCCTGTAAGTGTCACATTTACTTCTCTCCACACTTTGAATCATACATAAAAGTAACATAGTTCATTTAAAACAAGGGCAAACCAGAAATGAAGCGTTAGAGAATGTGTGAAACGAAAGCAATGAAGTAGGTTGAAAAATCGGTGGCTGTGGAAGTATGTTGTGTGCGATGTGGCAGAACAGCAGTGCAGCATAGTCAGATTGCAGCATATTCTTCAACACACTGGGGAGAATTTTTCCTATGGCAGGCAGGCTGGGTGGGAACGGGTGGGCGCGGAGCCAATCGGCTGTCTGCCGCCATTTTACGCGGGCAGGCCAATTAAGGCCGCCCAGCGTGATGTGCTGCCGGTAGCACTCAGCGCTATCTGTGCGGGTGGGGAGGAGGAGGGAGAGTCGGGGTCTGCGCTCTTCCCTGCATGCATGTGAAAGAGCGCAGAAATCTCCCTGAGGCAGCACCCTGCCTCAGGGAGATTGCTATGATTATGAAAAGTTGAAAAATAATTATTCAGACATGTCCCCTCATGTGACAATATCACATGAGCTGGGACATGTCAATGAATTTTAATTAAAATTTTTATTAAACTTATAGATCCTTCACGAAACCTCATCCCTCCCGCAGATGAGGTTCCGTGAAAAATGTGAAGACCACCTGGATTCTTTGCCTGCCCGCCAACCTTAAGGTTGGATGGGCAGCCCTGACAATGACTTTAATGAGGTGATTAATGGCCTTAATAAGTGTTTGACAATTCGGTGGGCACACAGCCCACTCCGATGTGTGCCTGCCGAACTGAAGATCGGGATGACGCGTGGTGATGGGGACACACGCCTGATGTCACCACACATCATTTTATGCGTCGGTGTGTGGGGCCCGCCCCTGCATGCCAACCTGAAGATTCTGCCCTATGGCTATATACCCAATGAGCGTACAAAGAGTTTTCAAGCCTTTCCGTGGGCATTTTGAAATCATAGTAATTTTCTGTAGTCATGGTATAGGAATTGATCTGGGCTTGATATTTAATCAATTATGAATCTAAACACAAATGCTAGTTCTCCCAATGGATCCCACCCATAACTGGAGGGTTTCATGGACCAGAAAGGTTCTCAGTTCAATCCCTGGTGTGTGCTAAGTTAACTGTCGTAATTCAGCTAACCACAATTAAAAGAAAGAAAGGCTTGCGTTTCTATAGCAATTCTCTCAAACTTAGGATGTCCCAAAGTAATTTCCAACCAATGAAAAACATTTGAAGTGTAGGATTGATAATGCAACTAATTTGCATACATCGAGGCCCCACAAATAACAATGGATGGATAATCTGTTTTATTTTTAGCTTTTTGAGTGATAACTGCTGGCCCGGACACTGGGGAGAACCCCACAGCTGTTCTTTGAAAAGTACCATGCGATCATTTACATTCACTGAAGACAGGGTAGGTGAGACCTTGGTATAACATCTCAACCAAAAATTGGCACCTTTGACAATGCAGCACTTTTTCAACATGGCACTGAGGTGTCAGCCTGGACTTGGTTTTCAAGTCACCAATGGGATCCGAACCATTACCTTCCGACTCAAAGGGGAAGGAACTACCAGCTGAACTCGGATATAACACACAGGCCTAAACAATGGGCTCTTGGGTAAGGTATTTGTAGATGCGTGCCTCGGGTATTGGTAGCATCTTCGGGGTAGAGGAGCGGGTGAACATGGAGCGGGGTGGGGTGGGATGGAAAGCACACGATTTCTCATGGCTATCAAGTCTGACCTCAGCTGATACCTGAAGCAGGTAAAACAGTCCCTGTGGTGGAAATAGTTAACTGGCAAGAAGCAGCACAGCAAGATGTGACAGCTTCTTAATAATTGAAGTGAGTGCATGGGTTGCGAGGGAGGACCCTAGCTGACATCAATCCTCTGTGCTCTGCCAGTCTGCCTGTCCATTTAATTAAATGGGAGAGAGTTACTGCTCGCAAAATGAAGAAACATCCATTTATGAAGCAACCATTCTTACCAGAGGGTGGCTCATGGGTCAGGGTCTGCATCCTTGACATTTAGAGGAAAAATTGCCTGCACTGAGTGTTTATTGTCCCATCATGTAGCCAGTGCTTTTTTTTTATTAAGAGACATGCTGTGAGATCTGAGCAACACCTCGGCCTGCACGTATTCAGCGTGTTTGGTGTGAATCTAACCAGATGTATCTACAAAGTGTACTGCGGCACTTGGGGACAGAGGGATGCTGAAAACAACTTTGAGCCAAATTACTTAAGTTTTACGATGATCTCAAGTTTTTCTGTGATGTGCTTTAAATGATAGGGTGTTGGTAACAATTCTGCAGCCTGCCCAGGGTATATAGAAAAAAGCACGCTTCACTGCAGTTAATCACTTGCACTCTGCTGAATTGACAGGAGTCCTGTACAGTTGCACAGCAAGTAGTCCTCAGTCTGTTGAATAAGCAGAAGCTCTCTACAGTTGCAAAGCACTTTTAACACAGAAACAGTTGCAAAGCACTTTTAACACAGAAACAGGCCATTCAGCTCAACAGGCCTCCTCTGTCAAACCATTTCCTAATTTTAAAGATCTCTACTAGGTCATGCCACAGTCTTCTCTTTTCTAGATCAATAGGAATAACCTCTTAATTCTAGTATTGTTCTAGCAAATCTTTTTTTGCGCATCCTCCTGTACCTCTATATCCTTTTTGTATTATGGAAACTAGAACTATTCACAGTTCTCCAAGTGTGGTCTAGCCAAGGTTCTATACAAGTTTGACATAACTCTTCCACTTTTAAGTTCTATTTCTCTAGAAATTAACCCCAGTTTTTTCTTTGTTTTTTTATGGTCTTATTAACCCGTATTGTTGTTTTTAGTGATATATGTATTGTACCCCCAGACCCCTCTCATCATCTACCCCACTTAGACATTTATTTTCCAAGATATATATCGCCTGCTTATACTTCCTGCCAAATTGTACTGTCTTGCACTTATCTGTATTGAAGTTAATGTGTTAATTATGCACACATAGTTATGAAAGTATAGTAATGTTTACCTGTATTCCGCCGCAGTCCTCCTCTTTATTAACTACACCACCCAATTGGGCGAAATCAGCAAATTTTGAAATTGTACTGTCTATTCCCAAGTCCAAATTGTTAATGTAAATGGTGAACGATAGTGTTCCCAGCATCGATCCTTATGGAACACTATCTCCCTACCATTTGCCAATCTGAGTCACTACTTTTAACCCTCCAATCTCTGTTTTGTGTTTTATAGCCAGCTTGCTATATATTTTGCAATGGTCTCTTGACTCTCACATGTTCTCAGCTTAGTCATGAATCTACTGTGTGGTACCTTATAAAAGGCATCTTGGAAGTCCAAGTGTTAAATGTATACTGCATTTCCCTTATCTGTACTTTCTGTTGGCTCTTCACAGAATTCAACAAGGTTGGTCAAGCATGACCTTCCCTTTTAGAATGCTTACTAACTATTCTTAATTATATTTTCAGTTTCTAGATGTTTTTCTTACATTTTTCAGTTATCTTTCCTACCACTGGCATTACGTTAATTGGTCTATAGTTCCCTAGACTTGTTCTATCTCCCTTTTTACATAGAGGAATCAAATTAGCTATCTGTCAGCTCTCTGGCACTATTCCCTCTTCTAATGAATTTTTATGTATAATCATGCCTTTGCTATCTTTTCCTTAAATAGACTAGGGCTCTGTACCCTACTGAACTGTCCCCGACACTCCACAAAGTCAGGGAGACATATTTCATAGAAGTCATTTGCATTGATTGTTTAAGATGGAAATAATCATCCTTCACATCCCTTCCAGGACTTGACAAAAACACATTTCACTTACAAAAGAGCACCCCAGCGAATGATGAATAATATGTTATTGAAGTTTCATAAAAAGCCCTCTTAGGTGCTTCATAATGTGACAATAACATGCAGAAGTATCCTCCACAGGATCAGTCCAATCTGCATTGTGGATTGAGACAGCACAATAATGTACCAAGAATGGAAAAACGTTTGTTCATAGTGAAAAGGATATGTTTCCTCATTGGTGAAACTGCTATGGTTTCTTTTGAATTTAAACTGTTGTTATGCAGTGATATTTTTTATTCAGAAACCTACGTCGTGCAGGGCACCCTGTTTGAGGAAAATTGGAGGTAAACAAAATGTTAGTGCTTCAATGCCAAGATAGGCTTTCCACGGACTGTAAATTGCAGGATAAGTAATTCTACTAGTTTGAAAATTAAATTACTGTTGCTGGTTGTTTCAATCAGAATTATCTAAATTGCGAGAAAACAAGGCCTCAATGGCCTTTAGCTGTTGCATCAAGGTCTGTTCTCCACAGACTATCTACAGTCCACTCTGTATCATCCAGGCAAATGTTCAACACAGTTTAGTCCAGTTTAGGAAGTAACATGCAGGATAGATAAAGGGGAACCCATAGATGTAAAATATTTGGATTTCTAGTGAGGAGAGGTTGAATAGGTTGGGTCTGTACTTCTTGGAGTTTAGAAGAATGAGAGGCAACCTTATTGAAACATATAAGATTCTTTGGGGGCCTTGACAGAGTAGATGCTGAGAGGCTGTTTCCCCTTGCGGGAGAGTCTAGGACCAGAGGGCATAATCTCAGAGTTAGCGGGTGCCCATTCAAGACAGAGATGAGGAGGAATTTATTCTCTCAGAGGCTAGTGAATCTGTGGAATTCATTACTACAGAGGGCTGTAGAGGCTGGGTCATTAAGTATATTCAAGGCTGGGATAGACAGATTTTTAATCAGTAAGGAAATCGAGGGTTACGTGGAAAAGGCAGGAAAGTGGAATTGAGGATTATCAGATCAGCCGTGATCTAATTGAATGGCGGAGCAGACTCGATGGGCCAAATGGCCTTCTTCTGCTCCTACATCTAATGGCCTAGGACCTCTATGCAGTGTATGAGGCAGTGAACTGCATAAAAAGGTAAATCAAGAACATTAATTCAAATTGAAACACACCAGCGGGACAAGGAGCCATAGGCTCCAAAGGTATATTCAGGGCTGGTGACTGGCAGTTCTTTACACGAAGGGCAATCGACACAAAGAAAGGACCTCTGGATAGGTTCAAGGAAGTAAAAAGCCTGAAATTACAGCAAGTGTTGGTCACTGTGAAGGGGAGAACTGCAGGGTATTTTAGATTAATAAACTAGGTTTGGGATGAATGCCATACAAACAAAAAAAGATTTATATTTATATAGGATTGATCACAACACAAGAATCTCATATTTTGGATTACTGAGTGCAGTTTTAGCTATGTAGGATGTACCCAATGTCATTCCTCCCCTTTATCTTTATCTTAATTTTGCAATGCAAGACTGCAAAATACTTGTTCAACCTTCACGAAACAAGGAATATCCAAAAGTTTATTGGAAAAGATATACAGGACTTTGAAGGAATGCAGCAGATTCACTATAATATTGCCAGGGCTCCAAGGGTTAGATTATGGGGAGAGACTGCGCTAGGCTTGTTTTACAGGAATATCACAGAATGGTTACAGCACAGCAGGGGGCCGTTCAGCCCATCGTGTCTGTGCTGGCTCTCCGGAGGAGCAGTTTACCTGGTGTTGCTCCCCTCCTTCTCCCTCAAGCCTTGCACATTCTTCCTTCTCAGGTAATGATCCAAATCTCTCTTAAATGCCTCAATTATGGAATCACAGAAAGGAAACAGCTTTTTGCCTCAGAAGGTGCTACAAAACTGAGGCACAGCTGACACAATGTTTTGATTAAAGGGTGTTTCAATTCAGTTACAGGGATTTGATAAGCATTCATAGGACAGATAGAGAGAAAATTTTTTTGCTGGTGGGGCATCGAGGACAAGGGGCCCCTTGACCTGAATGCCCCACCAGCACAAAAACACCCTTTAATCCTCTACATTGTGTCAACAGTGCCTCAGTTTAGTAGCACCTTCTGAGTCGAAAAGCTGTTTCCATTCTGTGATTCCATAATTGAGGCATTTAAGCGGGAATTGGATCATTACCTGAACGGGAGTCAGGGCTTTCTGGTAGAAGTGTGGAACACTCTCCCACAAATGCTAGATGCCAGCTCAGTTAATAATTTTTGATCTGAGATTGATAAATGTTTGCTAGACAAGGGCATTAAAGGAGACTGAGCAGAGGCAGATGAATGGAGTTAAAATACAGATCAGCCACGATCTCATTGAACGAATTTGAGGGCCTGAGTAGCATACCCCTTTATATTTCTAAATCCAGGGTGAAATGCGTAAAGAACTTCAGTGACACGCCAGCATTCTGGAAACCAATTGTACGTGTATCGTATGTAGCTTACTGCTTGAGGTGATAATAAGCAAATTATCGATGAGTTAACAGGTAAATTCTCAACTGCTTCATATGCCGGGATTTCCTGCGCACGCTGGCATCGGGCATGATCAGTAGTGCGAGTGGACAATGTGGCAGGAAGACCAAAAACCGGTTTCACAACGTGGTGAGACCAGTTTGCAGTTCTCCACTTAGCCTGTCGATGGTGGGCCATGTTCCCCTCTATCGGATGTCGGGAACCTCATTGTAATACATGAGCATATCATTATAAGGCCAGCTCACCAGACTCCCCCTCCCCAAAGGCCAGATCGTCCACCAACATTGGCTGGAAAATACAGTCTTAACAACTGTGACGTGCAGAAGCCGGGACTTATCGCCAGGGCTTTGCTCACATGCAGACATCTGAGGAGCAGAAGATGCTGGAGCCCGACAGCAATGAGACCTGGAGGAACACCCGCGGCATGTTGGGTGGATTCTCATGAACGTGGCTCTGCTGGTTGAGGGGGTGGGAGAGGAAGGTTTAGGATTGACTGGGAGAGGAAGAGATGTTGAGGGGGTGGGGTTGGGGGAGGAATGAAGGTGTCGGGGGGTAAGGTTGTGGGGGAGGGAGTACACGGACGAGAGGGTAACTGGGGAGAAGATGGCAACTGGGGAGGTAAGTGGAAGATGTAAGGGAAGGAGTTCGGAGGGGGGAAGGAGTCCGGGGGAGGAAGGAGTGCAGAGAGGGGAGGGAGTCTGAGGGAGGAAAGAATGTAGAGAGGGGAGGGAGTCCATGGGGAGGAAAACGTGCAGAGAGAGGCGGGAGTCCAGGAGGGAAGAAGGGGTACAGAGAGGGGCAGGAAGGAGTAAAGCTGGAGGAAGAAGTGAGGATGTCTGAGGGAGTCAGGAAGAGGGAGGGACTAAGTTGGGGGTGAGTCCGAGGTGATGGGATGTCTAAAGCGGTGGGGGGGGTGGGGGCAAGTCGAGGTGAATGTGCAAAGGAGGGTTCTTATGGGTCCACGACTGCTTGCTGGGGAGTGAACTGAGGGTGGGCATGGTATGAAGGAATGTTGAGAATGATCAAGGACAGAGTGAGGTGGTAAGGTGGGAGGGGGATGAGGGTTCGATAGTAGCAATAGAAGGGATGGCAAGAGTGATTGGTGGGGTCTCAGAGGCTGACACAGACCCAGGGAGTGGGAAGGAGGAGGTCAGGGAGGTGAATGCGGATGGGGGTGGAATTTTCAGGAAGAAAGGGAATGTGTACATTCACCTGGACATCCCTGAAGGAAAAGGGTTGTGGCTGGCAGGTCACGGAGGGGAGGTGGAAGGTGATGCCAGGGGGCCAACTGTGATGGGAGAAAGGAAATGGGTGACTGGGGGAGGGGAAATGTTGGGGGAGCGTACGATAAACCGAATCAAGACCAAGCTGCCCAAATCACAAGTGAAACGAGAGTGATGGTGGGTGAGATCAGACGCTGCATGGGAGTGTGATCAGTGGCTGGGCAGAGATACAGGTCAGCTCAGATGGACAACTGAAAGCAAATCCCAGCAGGCACCTTTCAAAATGCTCAGGACATTGAGCTGATTGTGAAAAGTGAAGGATCTGGCTGCATGGGAGAGTGCTTGCACAAGGCTCCGAGTGGTCCTGCCACACACATATTTCTCCCTCCAGAATCACTACTGGCTGCTCCCTCTGCGTTGACAAAGGGTGAGGTTGAGGAGGCCACAGGCAAAGGGGACTCAGAGGGAGCGGACAGCCTCTGAGATTCCTGAATGGATGACCCAGGGGTGTCCAGCTGCCCCTCCTCCTCTCTTCGGGGGCCCCAGCCTGACTCCTTGAGGGGAAGGAGCACCTGGAGGGATGTCGAGGTGCCCTGTTTCCCCCTCACATTGCCACTGCAAAAACCACCCCATAGTTCTGGCGATGGAGTGCATGTCTGCACACATCTCTGCCTTCTGCTGGACCAGGGTCTCCACGGCGTTCGCCATCTCCCCATGGACACCTCAATGCATGCACGTGTGGGCACCACTTCATCACAGAGCAGGCCGACGCACTCCCCTGACTCGCGAGCCACTCAGGGCTTCTAACAGCTCTGCGTGATGTTCCCACACCTTCTGCTGACTCTCCAGGATGAGTTGGAAGGCCAAACCCAGATGCTTGTCATCTGACACAGATGCCTGATCCCCAGCATTCCTCCAAGCGCCGGGGAGCTCAGCCAAACCTGCCTCCTCCTGCTGCAGACACGTGTCCGTGTGGTGACCACCATATTTTGAATCCGAGCCTGATCTAGATCTGAGCTCCACCGAGGTGTGTGTCTCCGTGGTGGTGCAGGGTGGAGGTAAGTGCTGTGGCGGGTCTGCCAGGCTGCTTATTTCAAGGTCTTCAGTGGAGGACTTGTCTGTTTGGCTGGAGGTGAGGATGTGGATGGAGCTGAGGGAATGTCTGGTTGGGAGTGTTGGTCGCTTAACAGAGCTCCTTGTGAACCAAAGTAGAGATAAGTAGTGCATAGCAGCACAGTCAAAAGCAGGAGAGAGCACCCACATTTGCATTGAGAGGGGAATGATGAGGTACCGGATCCTCACGGGCATCTTCGCCGCTGACCTCACCGCCACCGCAGGCACAGTCCATCTCCTCACCACACTCAAGTGAGTGTGGGGCCTAATGTGGGCTACTCCACCCCCAGTCTAGGACCTCTCCCTGCTGATGTGAGCCAGCTTCTCCTGCATGAAAACAGATGGAGTGTGGGAGCAGGACACATGGCACTGCGTGGAATGTTTGTGTGGTGAGAGGAGAGGAGCCATGGACGGGATGAGGACACGAGTTCCAGAGGATATGAGCCTGATGGAGATGTGAGGGTTTGTGTGAGAGTTAGTGGTGTTGTCCCTTGAGGTGTGAGATCCCTGTGGATGTGTGATGGGTTTGTGAGTGTTGAGTTGAGAGTGAAGAGAAGAGTGAATTACCATGGCGGAACGGATGAGACCGTTCATTCTGTAGTGGCACTAGGTGCCTCTCCTCTTTTGCAGGGCATTGGCGCTGGCCACCATCGCCACTGCCTCCCAAGCTGGATCAATGAGGTTGCTGCCCATCCTGCGACCAGACCGGGTGTAGAGGATATCACGATAAGCCTCCACTGCTTCCAAAAGGCGCTCAAAGGATGTTTCATTGAACTTGGGGGCTGGAGTCTTTTTGCCTTTCAGGGCTGTGTCTTCTTTGCAGCAGTCGTGGGCTGGAAGCACTGAGAGGTGTGTGCGTGGCTGCACTTTAAATATGGTGCCCGACATGCTGAAGCGAGGTGATGGCATGGCGGGCAACTGAGAGACCGCCCGCCATGGAAACTGCATGTTTCCTGGGAATGCATAATTAATGCAGTGGGTTTGGGATGATATGGCATGAAAAGCCACCATTGCGGCCGGCAGGTAAAACATCGTTTTACCGGCCCGCTACCATACTTAGTACAAATTTGGGAAAATCCTACCCATAGCTCCCAACGCACAATCCTTGAGAGCCTAGCCTCAACCTCCAGAGAAATATGGGATTTGTTAGGGCCTGCCACCAAGAAGGCCTGGTGGGAAGAAAAGAGCTTCTCATCCCTTCTGCCCCCTAGGGTCTTAAAAGAAGTGGCTGCAGAGATAATACAGTAGTTATAATAATTGGTAATAATCTTCCAAAATTCCTTAGATTTTCTTCCCACCAGGCCTACTTGGTGGCAGGCCCTAACAATTCCTATATTTCTCTGTAGGTTGAGGCTAGGGTCACAAGGATTGTGCATTGGGATCTATGGGTAGAATTGTCCCAGATTCGCACTAAGTGCAGTAGCGGGTGGGTAAAACGATGTTTTACCTGCTGGCTACAATGGTGGCTCTTCATGTCGTATCATCCCAAGCCCAACGCATTAATTGTGCATTCAGCGGACTGGAAAATATCAAATGTAATACCTTTACTCAAGGAAGGAGGGAGACAAAAAGTAGGAAACTGCAGACCAGTTGGTGTAACATCTGTCATAGGGAAATTGCAAGAATCCATTATTATTAAAGGGTTATTGCAGGATACTTAGAAAATTCACATTTGGGTTCAGGCGGAGTCAACTTGGTTTTGTGAAAGGAAAAGTGTGCTTAACTAATTTATTAAAGTTCCTTGATAAGTAACAAGCAAGGTAGACAAAGGGGAACCTGCAGACATGGTGTCCTTGGATTTCCAAAATGCGTTTGTTAAAGGTCCACATCAAAGGTTACTACACAAAATAGGAACTCATAATATAGGGGGTAACGTATTAGCATGGATAAAGGATTAGTTAGCTAACAAGATGCGGAGAGTAGGGATTAATGGGTCATTTTCAGATTGGCCAGTTGTAACTAAGGAAGTGCGACATGGGTCAGTGCTGGGGCCTGAACTATTTACAATCTATATCGATGACTTGGATGAAGGGGCCAAATGTATGGTAGCTAAATTTGCCAATGATACCAAGGTAGATACAAAAGCAAGTTGTTAAGAGGAAGTGAAGAGTCTACAAAGGGACCTAGATAGGTTAAGCGAGTGGGCAAAAAATTGGCTGATGAACTTGTCTACTTTTGCAGGAAGAATAGAAAAGCAGTGTACGATTTAAATGAGGAGAGATTGCAGAACTTGGTGGTGCAGAAACATCTGGGTACATCATGATACATGAATCAGAAAAGGTTCATATACGGGTACAGCAAGTGACTAGGAAGGCAAATGGAATGTTGGTGCTTATGCAAGGGAAATGGAATTTAAAAGTAGGGAAATTTTACTGCAGGTTTACAGGGCATTGGTGAGACCACATCTGTCATACTGTGTACAGTTCTGGTCTCTTTATTTGTAAAAGGATACAAATGCATTAGAAACAGTTCAGAGAAGGTTCACTTGACTCTTTCCTGGGATGAAGGGTTTATCTTATGAAGAAAGGTTTAACAGGTTGGGCCTATGATCATTTGATTTTAAAAGAATGAGAGATGGACTGATTGAAACATATGAGCTCCTGAGGGGATTTGACAGGATGGACATTGGGATAATGTCGCCTCTTATGGGGGATACAGTTTAAAAATAAAAGATCTACCTTTTAAGATGAGATGAGGCGACAATTTTTTTCTCAGAGAATCATTAGTCTGTGGAATTCTTTTCCGCGGAAAGCAATGGAGGCTGGATCGTTGAACTTACTCAAGGCTGAGTTAGATAGATTTTTGAAAGAAAAGGGAGTCAAAAGTTATGGGGTACAGACAGGAAAGTGGAGTTGTGTCCACAATCAGATTGGCCATGATGTCATCTATTGGCGGAGCAGGCTTGAAGTGCCAAATAGCCTACTTGTGCTCCTAAGTCTGATGTTCCTGTATTCCCCATCCTTAGCCTTGCTCAATTTCCAATGGTGCTGCACCCCAGGATGGTCTATCGTTGGGAAGGCAGCAGTATTAACAGAGGGCCTCAAGTAATATGAAAACTGCCTTGCGGTGTGATATGGTGGGCTTACCTAGTTTAACAAAGAAAGAAGGAGAGAGAGAGAAAGACTCAGGAGATTGAATGGAGGAAGAAACAGCAAAAGAGAATGAGAACACCAGATTTTTTAATGACGCAAACTAGTCAACAGACCCGTATAAATGTAATGAAGCATCTACATGTCTGATTCACTGTTGCACTTCATTACTCAGGTTTAATCAGTCAACAAACCCTCCTTATTGACCTTGAGTGAGTTGGGCCTTAGAGACATTCAACCTTGTGGATGCATTGCACCAAGGCTGAGGTAGTGTTTGCTGATGATATGTCAGCAGTACATAATGAAGAGGGGGGCACAGAAAGAGACTGTATTCCCCTGAAACACAGTTGACTTTGTGCCAGAGACCTAATGCTCCACACATCCACTTTATTCCCTTCCAGGATTTAAAAAAGAATTATTTCAATTTCAAGACTTGAAACTTATGAAAGGTATGAAATGGCAAAGTATACACAAATTATGCTGGGATTTCAGAGAAGTGTAAGGCTGGGTGTGTGTGAGATTTTCACTTGAAGATATTGTTTATATCTTCAGGATTTCAGAAACTATGGGAGTGGATTAGTAACCAGGTAAAGGGAAGGAAGTAGAGGGTAGCTTTAAGGGGAGTTAGGTTGAAATGTGGAGGTGTTGAATGAGGTGCCTGATATCCATAAATGATCTGAATTTCAAGTGCCAGCACAAAGGTGTTCAGTCTGCTGGTGACACCAAACTGGAGGACACAATAGACAGAAGTGCACCTGGGCTGATCAGTGGCAATTAGTGTTTGATGTGGACAAATACAGGATGTATATTAAAGGTCAAAACAGGAGGCAGGTGTGCTCCATGAGCAGGAGAGAATTTGCCTTGGAAGAAGAGCCAGGAAACTGAGGGGTGTTTAATGGCTCCTCCATTAGATTGAGTTTGATGAAGAGCTCCGTAGTACATGGGGAATGAATGAGTTTTGGGAGCAGTGCTGAATTACCCAATAAGAAGCAAATTGACATGACAAAAATAGAAAAAAGATTTTCACCTTACTGCTGCTCTTTCAGAAAAGTCCAAAAAACCCGCACAGAGTAAATTACTTTGAAACTCAGGCCGGAATCTTTCCAGTTGTGTAGAGGCAGTTTTGGAGGCTGGGGGTGGACCAGCATCTGGAGGGGGGTGGAGGCAAGAAAATTGAACTGAGAATCATCTGGACTGCTTTCGGATGTTTTCTTGCCTCCAGGCGATTTTCCCAGAGGTGGACTCCCCATGGCAGCTGCTGGCCTCCCTGCCTTAGTGGATAGTGAATAAAGGTATTTAAAAGGACCTTAACCCTTAATTGAACAATGCAATCTTATGGAAGGTGCGGAGGCCCCCTAGCTGTGTCAGGAACATCAGAGGCAATTTCTTGGTGGGAGATCAGAGGGACAGCGGAGGCTGCTGTCCATTCTGTTGACACAGAGCTGCAATAGGTTAGCCAACCCTTCAGAACTGGCCTGAATTCTCCTGGAGTTGAAGATCAATCTCCAAGATATTGCTGTGTGCAATCCTGGAGAAAAATCATCGCGACATTAAAAAAGATAGTTTTTTTGTTAATTTCCTTTGAGCATTTCTCTTTACTAGATATAAAAGTATTCAAAATGGGGATAAAAAGACTGTTTGGCTGACTGTCAAGCATCGTCCAATTGGGTAATGAGTTTTGTTGCTTTCCAATTGGCATAGGAAGACAGTACGTCAGAACTTTGGATGTGTTGGCGGACTAGTGGGGGCAAGTCATTTGATGAAACCTCTAGGAATACATTTAATCACAGTTGGCAATCCTAAGCTGCAAGGCCGAGACTGGCAGAGCCACAGCCAAAAGCATTCTTGTCGATGGGCTCCTCCTCCTCACTGATGGCCCTGACAGCTCGGGATCTTTATTTTGAATAAGCCCTCAGAAGCCTTTCAACCTTTATTCTGAGGCCCCCTCACACCTTCCATCTACCTCAGCATCGCCCACCTCTCCCAATGGAGCAACTAGCCAGTCGCTCCTGTAGGACCTCCCATTGGATAGCGAATGCAGAGGCAGCCTGTTAACCAATAAAATAAGATCATGCCACAGGGTGCACTTCAAATACAAAGTAGAGTTGGGACCCACAAATGGCCCTGACACCTAGGGCAGGATTTTCTGGTCGGTGTATGGGGGTGGGGCCCACTTGCCGACACGTAAAATGATGCAGGATGACGTCGGGTGGAACTCCCGATGTCACCCTGCGTCATTTCCATTTTCAGGTTGGCGGGGATGCAGCCGAGTCAGCTGTGTGCCCACCGACCTGTCAAAGGCCAATTGAGGCCACTTAAAAAAGTAATTAGACTAGTCAATGGACCTGCCTGTCCAACCTTAAGGTTGGCGGGCAGGCCAGGAGCCCTGGCAGGCTTCAGAAAAAGCATCCATGGGCGGGATGAGGTTTCATGAGAGTATTTAAATTTTTATCCAATCTTTCAGTAAAAGTAATGGACATGTCCCAATTCATGTGACAGTGTCACATGAGGGCACATATCAGGAAATTTTTTTATCAACTGTATTAAAAATTTCCGTTTTGAGCTGATCTCTCTGAGGCAGCGCTTTGCCTCAGAGAGATCTGTACGATTTTTAGCGCATATGCACGAAAGAGCGCACTCCCAGCTGAAGGAATCCACCCCCCCAGCCCGCACAGGGAGCATGCAGCGCTTCTGAGCGGACGTCACATTGGGCAGGCCTTAATTGGCCCACCCACTTAAAATGATGATCGGAGGCGCAACCACTCCCGCACCACCCCCCACCTCCCCAGCCGGGGGGAAAATTTTTCCCCTGAAATTTGTTTAAAAAGTGGAGAAGATTCCATCCTCAACGTCTCTTGTTATGAGGGCAAATGCTTAATTGGGCAGGTATTTTACATACAGCAAACAGGAAGGCGATGTTCATGTATTGGGTGGCATTTGGAGATAGGGCTGTGGAATTTTTAACCATCCACCAGCACAGGCAGGTGGGCTCAAATGTCTCATCTGAAGGACATCTGAATTATCAGCCCAATTATATGCTCAAGTCCTTGAATGAGGCTTGAGCTTTCTGCCTCCAGCATGAATGCTACCAACTGACAAGAGTAATTTTATTATGCATTGACTTGACAACTTATATACTGTACTAGTCCCACTACACCAAATAAACCCAGTAACTGCACAGAATGGAGTGTGTACGTTTTATTCTTTGTGTCAGGTAGGATTGAGCTAATAAGCAGTGTATGTCTGGTGCAGTATGTAGATACTGTTTAAAAAAATAAGTAGAGGTGCAGCGATCTGTGTTAAATGAACTCGAGCCTGTTCGCATTCCCAAGGGGAAAGGTTTGAGTAGTACAAACAAAGCCTGGCAGATTTCAGGGTAAAGCTCTCTGCTAAGAGGCAGTTCATCTCTTTGAAGTTGCACAGCTCATTGCTCTGGCACAGTTGATAGTACTGACACGTAGAGGAGTTGCGAGACGAGAGTTGATGTTTTTCACAACTGGCTACCAGAAGACGACCTGGCATTCTCCCATCAGCCAGGCTGGCAACTTTAGACTCTGTCACTGGGCAAAGACAGTGCAGGTTCTTTTTATTTAATTCAGTCTCAAGATGGAGGTGCTGCTGTCAGGGCAAACATTTATTGCCCATCCATAACTTACCCTTGGGAAGGTGGTTGTGAGCAGCCTTCTTGAGTGGTTTGCTGGGCCATTTCAGAATCAGCCACATTCCTGTGGCTCTGCAGCCTGACCAGGGTAAGGTCCCCTTCCCTAAAGGACATTAGCGAACCAGATGAGTTTTTATGATAATCTGGTAGTTTCATGGCCACGTTACTGATACTAACTTTTTAACTCAGGTTTTTTTGAATGAATTGAATTTAATTCTCATTCTTGTTTTCAATTCTCCCCATGGCCTCACCCCTCCCTATCTCTGTAATCTCCTCCTCCTATCACCCCATAACCCTTTGAGATAAATACACTTCTCTATATCTGGCCACTTGAGCATCCACAATCTTAATTGCCCTATCATCAATGGCCTCGCCTGTAGTTGTCTAGGACCTAAACTCTGGAATTCCCTCGCTACACCTCTCTGTCTCTCCACTTGGCTTTCCTCCTTTAAGATGTTCCTTAAAACCTTAGCTTTTGGCCATCTGACCTAATATCTCCTTATGTGGCTCTGTGTCTTATTTTGTTTTATAATGCCCCTGTGAAGCACCTTGGAATGTTTTGCTATGTTGAAGGAGGTACATGAGAATAAATTTTGTTGAATTTGAATTGCTGGGACTTGAACTTGTGTCTCCAGATCATTTGTCTGGATTACTAGCCCAGTGACATCACCATGTGCTACCACACGTCACTGGCCTTCATTGCCCATCTGTTCATTGCCACGCAGGCATAGTTTAGCTAGCCAGTTATCAACGCCTTAGAGCTAACATTTACAGGTTGTGTCTCAGAGTTATAGAAAAAGAAGAGCAATCCCTCAATTTCTGGCATTAATTAAAAATGTAATTTTTGCAATGGAAGCCCAGTAATTGGATAGATTAGTAGGAAGGGAAAATTGTCTGCTCAAAATATCAGAGAGGCAAATGAACAAATTGCATTTGGATAACAATAGCTATTGCGCAGAGAAGTCATGATAGATTGGCCAACTTGCCTCTCACTCATCTGGTTGCAAAGGTACATTGTAAATCGCACCCAAACATTCTGCCTGCCCATAATATTTAAACAGGATGGACAAAAACTAATAATGCTAGCTCTCTGCTGTTTGTTTTTCTGACTTCTGTGTTATACGGATAAAATTTATATCATGTATGGAGTACAAATTGGACACAGAAGGTGTAGATTTTATGATACAACACTTGGTTTGCTGGTTTCCTCTGCTGTGGTGCCCTCTGCTCTTGTATTACCTTGGCTAGATTGACAAGTTGGATCCCTCCTAGGTCTCTACCAAACAACCTTCCTTCTAATTTTCTTCTCCCTCCCTCCCTGAAATGCTTGGCTTTTGCTTGTTGGCTGACCTGCAATGGAACACCTATGATTGTCTGACTTGATCACACAGCCTAAGTGAACATTTCAGCGCATTACTGAGTGCAGGCTGCATTGTCGGCTGGGTTATTGAAATGAGGAGGAAGAACAGGGTGTCTCTCCCATCCAAAATTCCTCCCTTAACCAGTAGAAATTCTCTTGCTATTCATTTTTTTTTTGTTTTTTTGGACCTCACGGTACTTCGGAAGTGGTTTGTTGATTATAAAGTACTTTTTGACATCATAAGATGTCAATAGAATTGGAGATGGATGACAGGAGGAGTCTCAAATGGAGTATAAATGCTGGTATAGACTAGTTGGGCTGAATGGCCCATTTCTGTGCTGTATGTTCTATGTCTATGTCATTAGAAATTGACCATGTAGTAAATCTGGGCATAAATCTGTGATGTGCATTGCTACCTGTGCAGCACAAGTCAGCAGCCGCAGTCATATGTCATTTAGAGCTATATAATATATATTAACAGAAAATTTTTTTGTATAATTGGCTTCTGTCATCCCCTCAAGATACCCTTGCTAGGGTAGATTGATACAGGTATTGGCACAAGCTCAGATATGACCAGGGCATTTATCCATATGAGAATACAGTAATGCATGGTTCCACATAAGGGTGGCAGGAAGATTGATCCTTGCAGAGCTAGGTGCACTGTCACAGGCATTGGCCCCTGCTAGGTTGCAGTGGCACTGGCAGTGATCCATGCTATTGTACAGTGACATTAGCACTGGATAAATTCTGATATATTTTTTTCCCTGAGAGCCCAGACATGATTCAAAGTATGGGCAGTGCATTGAGCTAATTTTGTTACCCTGATATTTACGTTCATCCACTTCCAAGAGGAGCCACTGCGTAATGATCAGGAGCATGTACCTCACCTTCCAAATTTACGACTTGATCCAATAACACCAACACATTGTGGCTGCTTGATATGGGGGTTGGGGCCAATTGAGATTAGTTAACTCGGTACAGAGCAGGATGGAACCTGTGATCTTCCTGTTCTGTACTGATCTACAATAGCTCCATCAAATCAAATTTAAAATCCTCATCCTTTTCTACAAAAGAGGGTCAACTTTTATTCTACCTTGCAACCTTCTCTAGCTTTGGGCCCTCCCACAAACCTTAGTGTTCTTTAACTCTGACTTCCTCACACCTTTAATGATACCCTACTGTCTAAAACTCTCCCCGAAACCCCTCCTGCCCCTATCTACCTCCCCACCATTAAAACCTTCTCAAACCCCATCTTATTGGCCAAGCTTTCGGTCATCTTTCTTCATTTTCCCTCATGGTCCGGGGCTCCATGACGTTTTTCCAAACCATTTACCAGTCAACCTCTTGTAGAGGGCTGGGGCAGTATAGTCAAGTCAACCTTCCTGATTGTGAGAGCAACTTCACTTGTTTTGAACTATAACATGCAGAAGTCTGCATCGCTTGTGAATAAAAGAAAATGAAATTTGGTTCTGGACAGATATGTACAGACAGAGCAAATGCTCAGAGATAAAACTGTGGGCAGCATTATCCCCCCCATTGGGGGAGTGGCCATGAGCTGGTGGGTTCCTGATTGGCGCCCCCAGTTGGGGCTGCGCCGCCATTTTACATGGCCAGGCCAATTAAGGCCCGCCCAGCGTGACATCCGCTCAGAAGCGCTGTGCGCTCCCTGGGAGGGGGGATGGGGGGGATTCCCTGAGCCGGGAGTGCAATCTTTCGCGCATGCGCAGGAAAGAGCGCACAGATCTCCCTGAGGCAAAGTGCCGCCTCAGGGTGTTCGCTGGAAGTTTTAAAAATTCTTGGAAGGATAGAAAAAATATTCCAGACATGTCCCTTCATGTGACACTGTCAATTTCTTATATTTAAACATTTTATACAAATTTAAATCCCTCATGAAACCTCATCCAGCCCGTGGATGAGGTTTGATATTTTTTCTAAAGGCTGCTTGGCCTCCTGGCCTGCCCACTTAAGGTTGGAAGGACAGGTCCATTAATTGGCTTAATTACTTTTTTAAAGGCCTTAAGTGGCCGTTGACAGTTCGGCTACATGCCCGCCAAACTGAAAATCTAAATGACGTGGGGTGGCATCGAGATGCATGCCCAACATCACCCTGCGTCGATTTACATGCCGGTGAATGGGCCCCACCTCCCCCACTCGCTGACTGGAAGATGCAGCCCTGTGAGTTTTCTTGAAATACCAGATCAACGGGAACCAGTAGTTACCACTGAAAGTTCTGGAGATTTAGTGAGCTCAGATTCGTTAACATGATTGTAATGATTATGTAACAGCGGATCGAGTTCAATGGAGTGTATTAGAAGAGTGATCACTGATGACCCTGAGGGCTGTCACTGTGCAGGAGAGTGAGAACAACTCCCAGCAAAATAAAAGAACGAAAACTATTTAACATCTATAAAACAAGGAAGTAGAAGTCTTGGAACTGGCACAGTCTAGAGAGAAGGAAAGTAGTAGTGTAGGGATACATTCCACAAACACCAGGCACTCTCTAGCACTTTGCTGTAATTGTCCATTCATCATATTAGTTCTCAGTGACTGTTCGCGAGCTGCTAAACAACAAGGGGCATCTCACTTGAGCCTGCTCCTGTCTTCACCCTCCCACAACCCACACTTTCCAGCAAGGCTCACCGGATAGTGATCAGGAAATCTTGGAGGCAGAGCTATTCCAGGTACTGCGTCTGTGGTCTATCATAAGCAATGTGTGATTGAGCAAAAGGATGTAGAGGGAGGGGGGCAGCAGCAATATTCCCTGCACATTTACACAAACCTTAGATTGAGTGTTTTTCCAACAGGAGCCAGAACTTCACATTGTGTGTGAGACAGGGACACCATCAGCCATTGCAAGGCCTTGAGGTCCTAGTGATGGCATGAGTTTAGACAGTGCATTAATCTGGACCTGCTGGGAATCTATGGATCTAGAAATGCAGATGGATACGTATTATAGACAGCACTGCCAGCCTGGGAGATGGGATCATCATGCCAATGTGGGAGAGAGGGACTGCAGTTTGCAAGTCTTGGGGGCAGAGGATTATGTACTTACAAGACAGACCTGAATGTTCAAAACACAAACCCATGGATGAATGACAATGTGTAAACTCTACCTGCTTCACTTTATGACATTAATACCTATTTCTATTTTAAGACCGTCCATGCCAAAGACCATTTATTCTGTTCCTTTGACAGTACTGTTTTCACGGGTTGTACAACTTTCATTCATCATGCCTTCAGCCTCTGCTCCCCTTCTCTGAAAGAGATAAATTAGGTGTGTTTTTTGTGTGCTGTGAACTCTGTTCTGTGGATACAGTACTGTCACCAGCAGGCCCTGTGTTGGTACTGGGGCCAAGAAACTAATTAAAGCACAGACAACAGTCAAGTGTTCCTTTCAGGGGTAATACCCCAGGAGAAAGCTGGCTGGAAACAGAGAGCCGGCCTGCTAGTAGATAGGGTGAATGTGGTGATGCTTCATTGTAAAAGGTGGACATCCATCAAGGTTGCCAGCTAGTTGCTAGCCAAGTGCAGCAGGGCTTTGAAAATGTACAGGACTGGGAAAGCCCATTATGGTCCATCTGATTGGACCAATTGTCTAGAAAGTATAAGAGCCCATTTCTTCAGACCAGCAATCATCGTCAGATTGCCACTCCGATTGAAATTTTGCCCTCCCCAACACTGCTTCGCATTTCTTGCCGGGCCTTCTGAGTCCAGCTTCTCCAGAAATGAGGAGTGCAACGTCCATCAAAGAGCTCCACCACAGAGATGTTCTGTTGTGGGGAAGAAAGGAATTGCCCCCTTTTTGCGGCATGAGCTGCCAAATGGTAAGTGTAAATGGCCAGTGTGAATGAGTGGGTGGATGAATGAATGAATGGGTGGGTGGGTGCTAGCATGGGTAAGTGAGTAAGGTAAGTGGGTAGGGTGGATGAGGTCAATGGGTAGGGTGGCAGGTGGGTGGGTTGCTAGGTGGGTGGGGGGTCGGGTGGAGAATGGGTGAGTGGGTAGTTGGTTCAGAGGGTTGTCGGTAGGGGCAGTCAGGTCTGGTCGGGGGCCTATTTAGGTGGTCAGGGGTTAGCATGTTCAGGAGGGGTAGTCAGGTGGGAGGGTTTGGTGGGATAGTTGGGGGTCGGGGGAGGGGGGAAGTCAGTTGGGGAGTCAGAGGGCATCAGTTCTGTAGTTACCCGGAGCTAGGCTAGGATTTTTCTGTCTAACATTTCCTGGATAACTATTCAAGGAAGTCCCACTGAACTCTCCAAAGCCTCCGACTCTAACTCAGAGTTGAAGGCTTTTGCAGCAGGTCCCTGGGAGCAGGGAAATTGCCCATCAGAGGTTTAAACTTCCGAGGCAATTCCTACGGAGGTCAGCGTGTCAGGACTTCTGTGGGATCCCAACACACATCTTGGTTCATACGTCTGGTCTCCAATATTCCAGAGACCGGAAGATCTGGGCCAATATCTCAGCAGATATACACTGATCTGAAATTTTTCTCAGTTATTTGTCCAATTGTCTCTTGAATTTAGAAACAAAGTACTGCTAACGCTGGAAATCTGAAATAAAAACAGAAAATGCTGAAAACACTCAGTGTTTCATATACTGGTGGCGTAGCTGCTGGTTACAAGGCCTATCTTACATAGAGAGACTGCAATCTTACACTGGTAGTTACTTCAAACTGGTTTAATCACACTACATATAAGATAGGTTACAGAGCAGATATTTTTCTCCTGAATACAGACTGTTCCATCCTCTCCCCCGAGAGTCTAGCACATGACTGCTAATGCCACTGTTACATCATAGTCTACAACACTCATTGCCATAACTAGTCTATTAATCATTACACTCAGCAAGTCAGGCAGCAGCTGTAGAGACACTTTACATCCTTCCGGAGTTGACATTGAGTTCAGCAATTTAGATCGCAATCTCTGCCTCCATTTTGTTTCCTTTTCCTTTGCAGATTTCAGGTTTAGTCTCATTTTCTCTTGGTTTTGCTGCCATTCATACCTCCTCTAGACACATCTTTTATTTCTTTACTTGTTCCATTACTATGTCCTTTGGCCTTGCAGCATGAGCTCTTTTGTCATTTAACCCCTCCTATCTTCCACACTATCACAACTTTCCTTTTGCTCTTGTTTCCCCCCATTTCTCTTCCCCTTTCACCTGCTTAAAGCCTATTGCATCTCTAACTGTTCCCAGTTCTGATGGAAGGTCATCGACCTGAAACATTAACTCTCTTCCTCTCTCCACAGATACTGCCTGACCTGTTGAGTACTTCCAGCATTTCTGTTTTTATCTCACTTAAATTTGTTCTCTTGGCAGGTCACTGCAAACATACATCACCTTCTATGTAAAGCAGTTAAGTTTAAACTGTATGAGGCAGTCCTTCTGAATCAAGGATGACTTGCTTCCACTCTGGTTCGATGCATTCTGAGTTGCCAGTGAGTGTTTGCAGATTCTGCCACGTGTGGAGCAGGTGGTGCTGGAAGGGTTGGATAGATGGACTGTTGGGAGATTTGTGTACTCCCCTCAACGCCTCGACTTTGCCTCTACACGTTCCTGATGAAGTGTCTCAATGATCCTCCTCCATTTTGGTCGGTCACAAGCCAGGGGCTCCCATGAGTTGATGGGGGTGTTTGCCCTCGTCAGGGATGCTTTGAGGACATCCCTAAAGTGTTTCCGCTGTCCTCTTGGGAGTCTCCTGCTGTGATCGAGTTCTGAGTGAAGCAGGTTGAGGCCATGCCCTCTTGTATAAATTGTGACTATTTTAAATTAATTATTTATCTTGCTTTTCGGAGCCTGAATATTTAAATAAGATCATAAGCTTTCTCTTCCCAATGTGTACAAACCCAGCTTCTGTGAGCTCTCCTTATAACTCGGTTGTTGCATATAGAACCTGTCTAGGAATAGAGGCCACCATGACAGGGGTTTATATCAAGTATGGCCCCAAGTGACCTTTGAAAAATAATCTGAATTTTACACAGGTCCATATTACTGGAACAGCATGGTTTATGGCTGTACTACAAGGTACAATCAAGAGTATGATGGAATACTCTCTTTTCTGGATGAGTGCAGCTCCAACAACACTCAAAAAGCTTGATACCATCCAAGACAAAGCAGCCTGCTTGATCAGCAACCTATCATCACATTAAACATTCACTCCCTCTACCACTGGTGCACAGTAGCTGCAGTGTGATCTATCTACACGATGCACTGCAGCAACTCATCAAGGCTCCTTCGACAGCACCTTCAAAACCCATGACCTCTACCACCTCGAAGGTCAAGCAGCAGGTACATAAGCAGGGCCATGTGTGTGAATATATGTAGCTTCTAGCAGGTGTAAGTGAGCCACATTGCAAGCCCAGGCCCTGTCCTTTACAGACAAAAGGAGCATGTCCACGCATTGCACCTTTTTCAACTACACAAAAGATTGGAGGACAGCCTTTGTTCATTCCCCATGGCAATGCCTCGGCCAATCAGAGTTTACTTGCCTGGTTTAAATTTAAACAAAAGTTTGGCAGTTAGCTGTTCCTTGTCAACGCCTCTACCAATCAGAATCCACTTGCTAACCAATCAGCTCTCTCTTCTCAAATTGTTGTTCCTTTTACAATTGTTATTCTTGCATATTTGTCCTGATGAGTGCAAAACAAAAAGTTTCAACAGCATGTCTCTTTTTCAAGCAATACTCAAGAAGGTTTTTCATGCAGCGAGTGGTTAGGATCTGGAATGCGCTGTGTAGTAGAGGCAGATTCAATCATGGCCTACATGAGGAAATTGGATTATTATTTGAAAAATAAGAATGTGGAGGACTACGGGGAGAAGGCAAGGGAATTGCACTAAGTGATTTGCTCCTTCAGAGAGCCAATACAGAATGGACAGACCAAATGGCCTCCTTCTGTGCTGTAACCATTCTGTGATTTGCAACTTTCCTAATCCCTTTTTGATTTCAGATGGCTGGAATCCAGCCATTCACACCTCATCCAAACACATCTTTTGTTCCTTTATCCATTACCACTACCTTTGGCTTTTGTACCATTAAATCTTTTGCCATTTTAATCTCTCCTGCCCTTCACCATATCAAAGACCTTCCCTTTTGTTCTTCCTGTTCTCTCTCCCCCCCCCCCCACCCCGCCCCCCCCAACCCCCCGCCCCCCCCAACCCCCCAACCCTTTCACTCACAACCCTAGTATATTTCCATCTTTCCTCAGTCTGATGAAGGACGTTGACCTGAAACATTAATGCTGCCTGGCCTGCTGAGTATTTCCAGCGTTTTCTGTTTTCATTTCTTAGTTATAAGGATAGTTTTGATGCGTGTGGGCTATTTAAAAAAGCAATGGCATGGAGAAAGATGATTTAGATGCTGCAACTTTGCAGTTTACTGGTTCAAATCAGTTGGGCAGGTTGTTTGAGTTGGATAAAGATGGTAGAACAGGGAGGCATGATGGAAAATCCTGAGGCAAAGAGTGAGACCAGATTCCAGAAAATATTTATTTTCACATGTCATCACCTACCCCTGTTACTAAATGCAGGAACTTGTGCTGGTATGAATAGCGACCACCGTTCTCTTTTAAAAGAGAACGTGGAAGCTTCCTGGCTCCAGAGGACATTTCCTTTTGTGATTCATAAATCACTAGATTACAAAATACTAGTTGGATATGGATTCCCAGAGCTTTGCTTGATATCTTTAGGATATTGGAGAGGCAATTCCTTATGTTGCCTTGAATTAATCCCAGAATATTTTTGCCTGCCCCAGAAGATTGTTCAAAGCAACAATCTCACACACCATCATTGTCCTCATCCAGTCCATGAGACCACTCACCACCTACACAGGCCAGGCCCAGCAGGAGTCCTGGTACACTACCCCTATCTCTAGCCATGCAGGAAAAACTGGCTACAACAGGAGGGAAAGGTCGCAGACAGGTGGAGGGATGCCGGAAATCAAAATTCTGACAGAGTTCAAAAACAGAGCCATCCAGCTGGCTGGCAATGACCGGAACCGGTCCTGTGCTGACAGTGAGGTTGCCGCTGCTGTACCAAGTGAGGATCCAGCAGTGCAACATCCATCAGACAGCCATGCCGTGAGTGATGTGTCCTCTTTCATAGGCTACTCACATGCACTAACTAGCTCCCTTTGCTTTCACAGGCACATCTACCAAACAGCCAACAGAGTCCATGACCCAGGTCCTCCAGTCAAGCTCCAAACAATCCTCTGAAGAGGAATCTGGAGGCACCCTCCCTGAAGTCCCATCACAGCACTCACCCACACCCTCCACCAGTGCAGAGACACACACCTCAGTGGGACCTATCTTTAGAGTAGCCTCAGGATCACAATCTGGTGAGCACATTGCACTTTCTGATCCACAGCAGGTGGAGGCAGGGACTTCCCAGGTCCCCGGCACTTGGAGGACTGCTGGAGGCCAGAACATTGCTGGGTCCGAGTCAGATGATGAGCCTCTAGACTCAGTCATGTCACAATTGCTGGAGCTGCAAAGGCAAGCGCAGGAACATCAGGAAGGGATGTCCACTGCACTCCTCAGATTTCAAGGCACGATGGAGGAGTCCATCCACCTTCAGACTGAGATGATAGCACCGGCATTGCAAAGCACTAGGGTCAACAATGGCAGGATGCCAGCCCCATGGATACCTTGGTCCAGAATGTCACTCCTGCATTGCTGCGTGGGCTTAACTCCATTGCTGATGCCATAGTTGGCCTCCAATTGTGTGTACACGAGAGGGGTGCTGTGCAGCTCGATCTTGTTCCAGCTACCCCTTTCGCTAATGGAGTCAGCCAGGAGCCCTCAGGCACCCATAGGGAGGAGGATCAGCAGATGTACACTCTGGGGCCATCCGCTCAGTTGACCCTGGGAGTTACTGGCCCATCCAAATCCTCTCTTCCTGTGACCTCTGCAGACCCAGCTTCACAGGCCGAGGAGGGTGCCACTGCCACACAGCAGGACCCCGAAAGCAGGCCGGGGCCCACCAAGTCTCGGCCCTCCAGATGACGCCCACCAAAGTCATCACAGACAAGGCCTCACAGTCAGCAGGCTGCCTCCACCTCTGCTGTGGATGTCTGGGAAGCACTAAGATGTAGTGGCAGGGTTAGAAAAGTTAAGTAAAAGTAGTTGGCCATGGGTGTTGATCACTTGTACATACTGTTCACTATTGTCAATAAACTCCTAAGAATGTCACCCTGCTCCTTGTGGCTCCTTGTTCTGATGAGCAGTGTTCTTGTGCAGAAAGGTTTCACATCTGAGTGACAAGATAAAAGGCAGGTGTCTCAGTCCAGGGCCCCTTCCCTGTGCAGCCTTCAGACCACAATGATGGTCTAGCCTCACGCTCCCTGGAAACATTACTGATGCCTGCACCTCAGCAGTGCTGGTCATTGTTGCCAGAATATAATGGGCAGGCGCCAAAGAGTTCTCTCATGCTCTCTGTGTGCTCTCAGCACACAGGTCTGGCCCCCATCACACCAGCATCTGTGACCAGTGATGCTGTGCACCAGCTCCTGAAGGGTTCAGGTGCTGAAGGCGGACACAGCATCAGATGCGTCTAAAGTTTCATGGCTGCATCTCTGAGATGGCCCTGATCATGGAGCGCAAGTGAGCTACCCTCGGCCAGACAGGAGTCAGACATTCTCAAGGGCTACGTGAAGATCTACAGAATGTCCTCACTGCATGTTGTCATCATCCTCCTGCAAACGAGTGACTTTTAGGGCCTCCACTGCATCTCCATGACAGGAGCATTCTCACAGAGGGTATTGGCACAGATAAGCCAGACTGGAGTCAAACGTTCACAACTGCGATGTGAGGATCAACAGGGGCATTTCACTGCACGTCATCATCATCCTCCACAAATCTGGCAGCTATGAGGGCCTCCCGAATGTGCCTTCCTCGTCTAGCCAGTACGAGAGCTTCATCCCCATCGTTGTCACTACTGAGGACTCTCTCACCCTCATCAGAGGTGACATGCAGCTCCTCCATCTCCTCCTCAGCCAGCTCCTCTCCCTGTTGCCGCACCAGGTTGTAAAGTGTGCAGCAGATGACGAGGATACGTGACACCCTCTGCGGACTGTATTGCAGGTCTCTGCCACACTGGTCCATGCACTGGAACTGCATCTTCAGCATCCCGATGGTCTGCTCCACCAAGTTGCGAGCTGATGCATGAGTCTTATTATAGCGTCGCTTTGCTGCAGTCAGAGGCCTCTGCACGGGTGTCATCAGCCATGGCCTCTGCGAGTAGCTCTTGTCCCCAGGGAGCCAACCCTGCAGCTTCTATGCACCCTGGAAGACTGCAGGGATCTGCGAGCAACTGAGGATGTAGGCATCGTGCACATTCCCTGGAAACCGTGCACATTCCTGCAGGATGCGTTTCTGGTGGTCGCATACCAGCTTCACGTTCAGTGAGTGGAAGCCCTTGCGCTTGATGAAGTTCACTGAGTGTAGCGATGGAGACCTGAGCACCACATGAATGCAGTCAATCATGCCCTGCACCTGTGGGAATCCCGAGATCAGGGCGAATCCAATGGCCCTTGCACCCTGGCTGACCCAGTCCCGGGCGAAATACACAAAGTTGTGTGCCATGGAGAAGATGGCATCCGTGACCTCATGGGTACATTTGTGGGTGGTGGATTGTGAAATCCTACAGAGGTCACCTGTGGAGCCCTGAAAGGAGCCACTGGCATAGAAATTGAGTGCCATGGTCACTTTCACAGCCACTGGCAGCGATGCCCTTCATGTCCCCTTGACACCAAGTCCTGCAGTAAGTGCCACCAGGTCCCTAGACAGGCGCAGTCGTCAGTGACACTGGTTCTCAGTCATCTGCAGGAATGGCAGGTGGCGTCTATCGACTCTGGGTTTCACTCCTGGGCAGCATGTGCGGGAGCCCCTGCTGCCCCTTCTTCATGCAGTTTCTATTCCTGCCTGATTACTGCAGCCAGGAGCATCAGTTGCTCTCTCTTCAGTCTTATACGGTCTCTGTCAGCCATCAGGCATACAGCTGGGTCACCAGGATCCTCCTACAGCATGAAAGAGAAAGAGACATGGTTATCATTGCAGTACTTAGCAACTTTCCTGGCCCTGTGTGACCGCCCCTTAATGCTTCCTGGAGAGTGCTTGTCACCCCTCAGATGGCCAGAGATGAGTGCGTTGCATGGCTGCCCTGTCAACCTGCGACATGGGGGACCCTGGTCCAAATCGGGATGCTGAGATTGCAAGGGGCTGTGAGCGCCTCCAGCAGTGACTGCTACATGGCCAGCATTGGCGAGGAGATTGTACAACGTGTGCAGTCCAACTGCTCCGTGGTCCAATAAAATGATGGCGGACTTGAAGTCTGTGCCGAGGGTGGTGGGGGCGGGAGAGGAGGGGGTGGGGGTGATGTAAGGTGTATGGAGTGCTTGGTGGCCCTTTGGTGCCTCCGTGATGCTTGCATGGGCGGGCAGGCTAGGAGCCCGACCCCAATCATATCACTGTGGCTGCATCTGATCCGTCTTAGTTGCAGAGGCATGGTCAGTTTATACAGGTGTCCCTAATGCATGGCCATTTCCCCCGCTTCCACCTCAATTGCCTGTGTCCGGGAAGCAGTGCCAGGGCAGCATTGTTTTCTGCACGTGCCACCTTTCACGCCCACCGCCAGCAGGCTCGGAAAATTCCACCCTATGTCTTTTCTGTCCTTTCTTTATGCTTAGAAATTATTGTTGACATTCAGTATATTAATATTTACCATTAATATGTCCACATTTAGTCCCTCTCTAAAATACTGAGCAGTATTTGTTGATATTACTGATAGAAATTTTGAGCCTTTCTCCTTCATTTGCTCACTTACTTTTCCTCTTCGCCTGTTTTCTGTATCTATCTTCCCCACTTCTCCCCAATCTGTCTGTGCGTATCCGTCTGTGTCTCTCTCACTCTCTCTCTCGGTTTGGCTCCATCTGTATTTTCTCTGCCTGTTTGCATGTCTCTCTTTCTCCTCTCTTTGCCTGGCTTTTATGTTTTCTCTACATCTGTCTGCATGTGGCTGTGCCTATTTCTTTCATATTCTTGCTTGCCCTCTTCAGTATCTATTTCTTTCCCGATCTATCATTTTGTTCTATCTATTGCTCTCTATTTCTTTCCCTTTATTTCCTTACCTGTTGTCTCTGTTTATTTCTCTCTATTTATTTATTTATCTCTCTTTCTCCCCCCTCTCTCATTCTCTCTCACTCTCTCTATTTATTTTTATCTCCCTCTGCCTCTACAGCTTTCTCGCCACTATTCCCGCCTTCTTAATTCTTTTCTAATTAAACAGAAAAATGGTAATCTTATTTTCATGTAGATTTTTCACTCTGGGAACTGGCCATTAATTAAATATATGGGTTTGAAGCTGCTTCTGGGAACAATCAGGTTGGTGAATCAGTCCTACTTCTATCCTGAAATGATTTCAGATCAGTTTTTGCAAATTCTCATGCAGGCACTAATTTCAGCGACGTGACAGAGGAGAGGATTATGAAGTTAAGTAGGTTCTGCAGAGTGGAATATGTGCTGCTACGATCTGCTCTAATTAATGGCATGTCAGGCATCTCTTTGAAAGATTTACCAGCATCTTTGGGATGAGCTTTATTCAAGATGTTTTTCATATGTGCAAATGAAACCACCTTAAATGGACATTAAATGAATCCAGAACATGAGCTAGTTCCCAGTAAGAAGTGGCATAATTATTCAGCTTGCCCCATGGAGAGGGGTGACCAAGCAGAAACTGCCCACTTCTCTTTGGCACAGGCTGAGTGTGAAAGAGTAAAACTAGTACGGAAGTAACCATGTATCAGGTAACTCCTGTACCTCAAGATAGCTCACGGCTTTGCACATTGTGGAATGCTGCATTGTGACTGGAAAGCAGAACAAGAGCAGCTATTTTAAGATGTGGCAGGAAGGAAGGGAAGGATGTCAATTGGTCACAGAATTTAAACAGCGGATTGTTGAATTTTATCCCGATTCCTGGAAACAAGCCGAATATCCTAGCATTTTGTCTTTTTGGCCTCTGGGGGACCTCATGGGCCACTCTTGTACTTGTATATTTTAACTTGCATACGTTAAACCCACCTTTCCATTAATTCGCATAGATCACAAGTTGCTGATACTTAGGATTCTGTCTCTGGATTTATCCAGCACCACCACCTGGAAGGTCCCCTCCAAGCCACTCACCATCCTGACTTGCAAATATATCGCCGTTCCTTCACTGTCGCTGGGTCAAAATCCTGGAACTCCCTTCTTAACAGCGCTGTGGGTGTACCTACACCACAGGGACTTCAGCGGTTCAAGAAAGTGGCTCATCACCATCTTCTCAAGGGCAATTAGGGATGGGCAATGAATGCTGGCCTATCAATAGTACCCATATCTCATAAGTGAATAAAAATTAACTTTCCCTCAAAAATGCTGTCTTTTCCATCCCTCAAGGAACACTATAATTGACCTTAGTAAGGAGACTGATTGCTGCTGATTCATGCCAAGCAATGTCCTTCTGGAAAATATGACTATGTGGATGTCACACAAGGACAGAATCAGGCTCAGGCACACTGGCCCCACAGTTGAATGCCCTCCCGACGCATTCTGACTAGGGTCAGCTGTGAATAATGGCTACTTAGAGGAGGTGTGAAAGGTTAAACAGCACCAGTGGAGCTAAATAGGAAAAGAATGGGCAGGGGGGTGCGTTGTGGAGGGGTGGGGGTGCGGGGGGGAACAGAATACCTAAAATATACAAGGGACAGAAAGAAAACTCTCCCTCAAAAACACCACCTTTTTCCATCTCTGAGCTTACCACTGGATTCTGCACAATTCTAACCAAGTGTAGTGGATCTGTACAGAATTCTACAGCATAAAAAGCCAATTCTTCACTAAATGTGACTGTTATGCTGTTTCCTGCTTCTCTTGTCCATCATAGAATGTCTAAAATGCACACAGAAGATCACTATAAAGTCCCTTTCCGCCCATTGTATATGAAGCGGGTGGAATTTTACATTAGCTCTTAGAATGCAAGTACAGTTTTCTGGCAAGTTGGCCAATTTTTGCACTCTGCTGATTCCTCCTGCTGCTTTCATACTGTGAGGTGTTGCTGAGTATCGACTATTGGTGTGGTGCAGCTAAAACGCCAAGTTACAGACCAGGGACAATACCTCCATTAGTTCTGTCTATCTGGTCTCGATGCAATTGAGGTAAAATGTGTGGGTGATTTTGGGTTTTACTTCTCAGGCCTAACGTGATTTTTTTCTAATTGTCTTCCTTCTTTGTTTCCTGCTTACAGAGGACCAGCTGCCTTCTGGTTTTCCCAACATCGACATGGGCCCCCAGCTGAAAGTGGTGGAACGCACCCGCACGGCCACCATGCTGTGCGCAGCCAGTGGAAACCCAGACCCGGAAATCACCTGGTTCAAAGACTTCCTGCCTGTTGACCCAAGCTCCAGTACACGCATCAAACAGTTGCGGTCAGGTAGGGGCCGGAAAAGAACAAAATATTACCAACAGATGCGAGAATAATTATTCTGCTTCTTTAAAAGAAAACGTGGAATGAAAAGACCTTTGTGTAGCTGTTACTGCTGTTGTTGTTTGTGACGTCCTCATAGCTTGTCATTTTGTCTGTCTGTCCTGTGCATAGAGCTTTCTTTGATTCACACTGCACTGCTGTGACTGTATCTCCAGTTCCTATCATTATATTCTTTGAAGTGGCTCTTCTTCCCTGAGCCTAATCTAACCTCCATTTATTTTACTTTTGTTTATTTTTTCTTCTTGTTTTTCTTTTCTCTCTCTCATTTTTTTTTCCATTTGGGATTCCATTCTGTGACCAATGTGTCAAATTGAAAGTAATCTTTGGGATTGGGAAACTCTTATGAAGCTTTTTTTGCTGTCCTTGCTGGTTGTGGTATGTGTAGGTGAGGAGGCGGCAGCCATTTTAACCCAGTGGAACCATTGGCAAAGTGAACAAGTTGTAACAAGAACTTCAGTGAACATGGTACAAAAAAAAACTTGAGCGGTCGAATTCTTTAACTTGTATACTAAGTTTAAAATAAAACATATTTTAAAAAGGAGCTAACGTAAAAATGTTAATCTAAACCTCGCTTCCTGCAGTGAGCTGCATTTACCGGTAATCTATCACATGATTGACCTCCCTAAATGGTTCAAGGACCTCTATTGCCATGGTTTTGAAATTTGACTTTAGCAACCACTCTATCCTTGCTATTTTGTGAATGTATGTTGCTCTTTATATTAATAAATAAATACTAACTATCATTTAAATAAGATAACAGTGAATTGAATTAACCTCGTTTTTCTAATGTGTTTGAACCTAATAGTAAAACATTTAAGTCTAAAGCTTTTTAATGTTACATAACAATGACTATGTAGCTGAATAATGTCTTCTATAATGTTTTCTTTCTTTCTGTTTCTTAATCTTAAAGAATCCTTTGGTAAGTATTTGGCTTCGAAGCCTAATTCACAAAACCCTCTCCAGACTAATGTCACAACAAGCTTAAAATGCATGCTTGCATTTTACTAACTATTAATAAAAAACCCGCTGGTCCTACCCAACTGACCTACACAAGACTGTTGTTGCTTTAAACCCCATCAGACAATCCTGCCCATAACCTAGCAACAGATTTTACCCAAGATCCCTTCAGAAATCTTCATGCTCCACCCTTTTGAACTATACCAATTTTCTGCATCCATTCTAGTCTTCCGGAGTTCCACATCTAACCCATACAGATACCTCTCCTTAATGTGGTCATGTCTTGGCTTAGGATCAACCATGCTCGACTGTAACAACTTCTATAGACTGCCATACCTGCTCTGGCACCATTTTGGTTGTTTAAGTTGCCTTTAAAACAGTAAGTGAACATCCGCAATGCACATGAAGCCAATATAGAGCTGGATGCTCTCAAGTTTGATCCAGCTTGATAAGTGAGATAACTTCAGTTGGGATCCTACCATTGGGATGGTAAAGTTAGGGCACTACAGTTAATGTTGCTATAGTTGGGGTGATGCAGTTGGGGGTCCTAGTTGTGGTGGTATAGTTGGCCTTAGCGCTCTGGATGAGAAGCAGCTATTCCCCCACTCTTGACAATTACCCAGTGACTCTCGTTGGAAAGTAGAACACTGGACAGCCAGGCTCCAGGGCAAATTCAATCAGATGATTGAACAATGTTCTCTCCTCCTTTCCTATCTGTTCATCATGTGATCAGGCTTAGCTCTGGTTCCCCACATGACAGGGCAACCTAATGAAATCCAAACTTGGGCTTTGCAATGGCCATTATTTTAAACTAGTTACCACCAGTGTTAAATGATGTTGATCACAGAGATTCAGCCCCAGTGTCAAGGGTCAGATATAATGAATGGCCCCCTCGGTATTAGAGGGAGGGCTGAGCCGATGTAATCAAGCTTAACCTTCAGTAGAGGAGGGGTCTAAATTGAAGAGATGGGGATGGAGCTGTGAGTAGAGTTGAATGAAAGGGTTCTAAACTGGGAGATATGCCTTCCCTATGATATGCTCATGAGTTGCGATCAAGACATTAACTGACAGATTCTTGTGAACTCCTTGAAGCTGCACTGCCCAAGACTTACAAACTGCTTCTTGATATTTCGATCAATTACTTATATATACTTTACAGCCAATGAAATACTTTTGAAGTGTAGTCACTGTTATAATATATTGTAATACAGCAAGTCAAGAGATTATACCAAGTGTATTCATCAATAAGAACTCCACACTTTATAGCTCTCATTAATCACTGATCAGCCAGTGGGATAAGCATTTATATTAAGTGAAATCTATCCATCAATATTTTTAATAACTATAATATATTAAAATTAGTGTATGGGTCATGGCATTCCAATGAAAAATTCTATGTCAGTATTCCTCCTAAGGGGATTATTGAGTTCACATGTCCACAGTAGTGGTGATGTTCCCTGTAACGGCAGTTGGAAATGTACTAATAGGATTTCCAATGTTAATCTGATCACTGAGCTGTGACGCGCTCTGTTATGAATGACTGGAAATGCTTTGAGTGTCCAGCACACAGTTGCGGCCCTCCTATCACAGGTGGCGGTGTTGCGCAAGTCACCCAGCTCCACCCTCCTCACCCGCCATTTTCATTTTATGCTTTCAAGCAGGTAAGTTTTATTTTTCATTTAATCTATTCTTAGATTTAATTTTAGGTATGTATCCTCTTTAAAACAAAATGTTCTGAGGGCCGACAGCATTCTTACTTGGCCTGCTCCGCTCTGCTGCCTGTGAGTCCTCTCCTGGCCTCACTCACTGCCCAGGCTGTGCGTTAACCAGGGTTGACCATGTTTTCTAAACTGAACTCGAGAGGTTGGGGGGGGCGGCTGGGTGGGTGTGGAGGTGGGGGAGGACGCAAGTCGACACTCACCCATGCCACCTGAGGCCATGGAACGTGCTATGATCCGGTTCCTGGAACATACCACAAGGCCCAACTCCAGCCGTTGCTCATTAGCCCAGTTCCTAGAGGCTGCCAGCAGCTACTTTCTCTTCCGCGAAATTTCACAGAAAAACTGCACACCACCCGGGGACTAGAAGGGACTTGGTGTGGTGCATGCGTACTTCGGGCATCAAGTGTGATTTCTGCATAAATTAAAGTCTCTTGGGCAAGTCCACACCTTCTACTGGTTGAAAACAGGAGATTGACATCCTTCCCACCAATCAGAGCCTGCTGCTCAGCCCCACTCACTCTATTGGCCGGCCGCAGGGCAGCTCAGGAGTCTGTTTTAAAGCCATGTGGTTGTTAGAGCTGTTCATCTGAGGATGAGTTGTGTGAACCAGGAATTCTCCTGGGGATATTGCTTGTCCAGAGACAGAGTGCTGCACCCAAGGACTGCCCTTAGGAAATGGGGACATATGGTCACCCTAACCTGAAAAGCCTGTTTTGGGCCTTCACCATTGAGAGAGGGTGTGGTTCTACATTACTTTAATATATTTGGAGTTTTAAATAACAGGGCCTTCCCCAATATCGTGAGGAAAGGAAACTCTTTAAGAAATTCCACCCTGTCTTGAATCAAAAGCCGGTTACCTGTGAAGGCCAGGAGCTGACGATTGAAGCACATGAGGGCTGTATTCACCAGCAGGGATCCTGGCTATTTTTAATGCAGGTCTCCAGCTAATGACCTGAAAAATTCCCTGTTTGGGATCGTGCACTGAGGAAACCCCTGTTTGAACTATAAAGGTTTAAATAATACAGGGTATTCCTCAAATCTGTAGCCAGGAGAGGAATTTAACCTGTCCCTCTCTTCACTTCCTGCCCTTCATCTCTCCCACCACTCTGAATGCCCACCCCTCCCCCGCAGCTCTCCTTCCTATCACACAACTCCTTGCCCATTGTCCTCCTTCCTATTGCCCTGGACCCACTCCTCACCCTTCCTTTCACTCACCATGGGATACCCTGTACCCATTTAGGAAAGCGTTTAATGTGGGAAAAGGCAGGAGGGTTCCGTGGAAACGGTCAGAACTGAGAGGGATGGGAATGTTCAGCAGCCCTTCACAATGAAACATGTAGGACTGGTTGATCCTGGAGTCAGAGGCACGGCAGCCAGTTATTTCCATTCAGGATCTACTTCTTGTATTGGATGTGAAACTCCTTCTGGTTTGCAAAGCTTCTGTTAGATCATAAACCGTGGAACACTCTTAAAGGTATATTCTGACTGCCCTTTCCTCTTCACCCCCTCCCTCCCCTTGAATTAATCATAGCACCCAGTGCCCACACCATCACATATAGGTGCTCTCCTAATACCTAACAACCTGCTTTATTAACTGTAACTGTTCCCTAATAACCCTCACGGATTAACACCCCCACTCCCTTTAGAAGCTCAACACAGTTTCAGGCGGCAGTTTGGCACATTCTGAAATTAGTAGCAACTTTAAATCCGACACTTTTGGAAAGGGATGGTTTCCCCTTTATCTATATATTTTATTTTACTTTATTTTACTTTGATGTTGAAGTTGGGTGTTGCTGTGTTTCCTTTCTTCAACTGATAGGAAGTGATGTTAGTGTAGAATATAACATCCTGTATTTGACTGTTATCCAGTTGGTATCCCCTTGGGCTAATCTACTGGTGGTAACATGGCCCATTGCTTATGAGACTTTTTTTGTGAACTTAAAATAGACCCAAATGCCTTGGTGAGCTCACAAAAGTGCCCCTGCTTGAGGACTAAGTTGCCATTCTTGCTTGGAATAATAACATGGCTAGTTTTAGAACTGGATGTTATGTGTGGATGTTTGGCAAGGATGGGATCTGCAGTGATGCCTTTTGCAGTCAAATGACTTGTTAGCCATCGTCGTCTAGATTCACTCACCAATAATGGTTATTTAAGGTGAACTACTGGAACCACAATCGCCATACCCCGCACCCTTCAAAAAAAGGGAAAATTACCCAGAGAAGGAAAGGAACACCATAAGTTGGTACACTGGGGGGTGTGTTCATGTTGAGATTGGGGCTGAGACACAATGCGGAGGCAGAGGAGAGGGAGCTTCACTCTGAACCTGACTGTGCAGCACCTGCCATTGGATTGGTGCTGGTACCGAGGTGCCTGAAAAATGAACGTATTCTGTATCCCAATGCTGACACCCCCACACCATGCTGAGCACAAAAGTTATATTTTTTTTCAAAAAATACCATAAGTATTTATTTTGGCTGCCCTTTGAACCGAGAAATTTGGTAGGGGTTGTCCTTGTGAAGAGAGAATATGTTGTGCTTGGAAGTGAGGCCTTAAACATCCTTTAACTCAGATTAGAATTTTGTGTCATAGTGTTTCGGTGAGAGATATAGCCTTGTGGTTGAAAACCCCATATTGGGATGGGAGCAGGGGAAGCCTATAAATATACTGCAGGAAAACTAGGCTTTGGGGCATCCAGGGTACTTATTTTCGGGAAAGGTTGTTGTGAACCACCCCTTCCCCGCTATCATCTGTCAGGTCATCAGAGATCACTGGTAATCTTGGTCTTCAGAGATGCAGAGTCCTGCCAACCACACTGAGGAGGAAAGGGAAACTGGTGAGCAGTGGCATGGATAGAAGGGGGCTGCTGGGAGGTGCCCCCGATGTGTAGGCAGAGATCCATCCACCTTCCAAAATGGCTGCCGAACAATCAAATTCCGTGAACCATTGGAACTTAGTATCCAAGACTCCAAGCGTTTGGATGTGCCGGATTTTAGGAATGTGGTAAAATGTTGCCTGAAATTGTGCCACTTTGCTGGTAGCCAGAGGACCTGCCACCTTTTAAAGGAAGATTGTGCCACACTCTTAAAGAGGAGTCAAATAAAATGTTGTGACTTCTGAAAAATGTTCTAAATATCCAACCGGAGCAAATTCGGATTTGCCTAATCGGATAGTTTTTGCATGGTATCTGATCATGATCCATTGAGTGGTGGTGAGGAGGGCTGGTGCTGATCCCAGCTTACATTATTTGAATATAGATCAAACTGATCCATGGGACCTCAACTTCTGGAGTTAATGTGGGTGCAAGTGCCCACATTAGCTGAATCTTAATCATAGACATTTACAGCACAGAAAGCTATTCAGCCCATCATGCTGATGCCAGCTCTTTAAAAATAGCTGTCCAATTAGTCTTGCTTCCCTGCTCTTTCCCTATAACCTCACTACCCCTGGAAATTAACTCGGATGCTTTTGAATCCCCGATCTTTTTGCACATTCCGAGGTATATTTGGGTGAGGAGTGTTGCAGTTAGAGCTGGAGCATTCTGTCAGTGAGACATGAAATGCATGTGTGGGAGACTGCCCCAGGAGGGATCTGAGCCTAGGGGCGCACACCTGACCCAGATTCACGCTAGAGTGAATCTCTAGGCTCATAGTACTTTTTGTTACGTGTACAGCTGAAAATACAATGGACTATTTTTGGAGACTTTACAAGCGAAACGCTTACACTGTCAGTCACAGATGCCAGAATTGGGATTGCAAAGCCAGTGTCTTGCTGGTTGACAGTTCAACTGCCCCTGAAGTGTAAGCTCCCGGCGCAAGAGCAAAAGTGTGTGAGAATCGGAAGACTTCCCAAAAACGGGGAGGGGGATCCGAGTCCTATAAAACTTTGACTTGAGCTTAGGTTTGCTGACTCTGATTGGAATGTGTTAGTGGAGCTTTTAGCACATGAGTTCCTCCCTCCAAGTACCCCGCCCCCAGCCTATCGCCATTGGTTACCCAGGACAACCAATCTCTCGGCTTTCCCATGCCAATTCAAAACAAAAAAAGCTCTTACCCAATCGGATGATTGTGAATCAAGCAGCTTTTTTTCCCCATCTCCAATATTTTTGTAACTAATAATCACATATTTTAATGTATATACTTCCATGATTTTTCTCCAGGATTGCTTGCAAGAATGTCCTGGGATTGACCTTCAATTCCTGAAAATTCCAGACTAGTCCTGGAAGATAGGAATCCCTACTTCCACCAGGTTAAGCTAGGGTTTAAGTAACTGTGTAACTTGTTTGGAAATGTGCTGACATTCAACCAAAAGAATATAAATAGATCAGGCCTGTGTTAAAATTGGAAGCTCATGTCAAATTATGCCATTTCACCAAAATAGTCAGCTGGATAGCAGAAAGAAACAGACCTGCCCTTATTCCTTCCACATCTGGAGTGGAGGCCTCACACTTCCCTCACATGCCCATTGGGTAAATTTGCCCTGGGTTCCCCCATCTGCCCTCTAGTGGCTAGTTCCTGAGTGACATCGGTGGTAACCTCAGACCAGAAGCACATCGATCGTCAGTCAAACCCTCCATCTTTTGTGCCTCCTGGTAATTATGTCCCATTCTTCAATGGGCCCAAACAGGCTCAGCTGCATTGACCAACCAGTGCCCACCACCGCCCCCCCCCCCCCAAAAAACCACCCCCCCCCCCCCCCCCCCCCCCACTGCCCCTCCAACCCCACTTCACACAAAGCAAAAGGTTGCTCGTTTAGGCGATTACCAGTAATTGGTGCACAGTCCAAATGCCAGAACGAGTAAGCTTTTTGAAGAGATGGGGAAAATGCTTCAATAAATAGAAAGGGAGAAATTCAGTATTTTCAGTGTTGAGTCTGATCCCAAACCCTTGAATTGCTGTGTGTCCCCTCTGGCACAAACCAGGTGAAGTGTCTCACACCAGCCAGCAGTGTTGCACCCTACACCCCTGCCCACTTAAATGAATCACCCAGGCGACAGTTACCTTGCCATGAACGTCTCGTGGGCAACCATCCGACTGCGGACCAAGCTTTGGGGACCGTGTTGCTATGGAAACGGGAAGCTCTGCATTCCCCTCAGGTGTGGCACCTGCCCTGATAGGGCAGTCTTCCTTTAACTGGAGGTCCACCAGCAGTTTAAAAAGAGTGAAGTGTTTATACGTCTGAAATCTTATCTTCTAAAATCTGCTTCTGCTGCAAAAGCCCGCGGCCTGTCTTCTTCAACTAACGGCTCTTCTTTTTAATCTTATTTGCATTCATATTATCCTCGCAGGTGGTACTCCAATACGAGGTAAGAATGATGGAAGTCGGTGAGCTTTCACCTTTTCTTTTGATTTTCTTTTCGTTTTGGTTACTTACCCTTTTCATTTTCTTTCTGATCGTTTCATTTTCTGTTTAAACAAAAGAAAAAGTTTTTTTTTAATTTATGTCTGGTATTTTGTCGCAGTTTGTCCTTTGTGTTTTTTTTAAACTTATATTAAATTGAGCAAGATTTCTCTCTATTTGATATGCTTTAACTGAAAGCATATCATAGCTTTGTGTGTCATAAAGTCAGTCACAGCTCCATATTTGTCTCTGTGTCTGCCCACCCCACCCCCCAGAAAGCTTCTCTCTCCTTTTAATTTTTTAAGCCGTGTCATTTATTTAGTTAACTAATTTATTTATTTTTGGAGGACCTTGCTGTGTAATTGCAATTACATTGAGGGCTCTCTACCAAGGTGGCCTTGGCCTCCGCAGAACCAGCTCAAGGAACATTTTTGGCAGCAGTTTTAATGTTTAAAATTGTAGACAGCCCCTCGCGGAAGACAAGATGGCCCGTGCTCCAAGGGAAATGCTTTACAGCTCTGTGTGGCTTCGCATCAAGACAGGGCACTCAAACATGATAACTTGAGAGTGCCGTTGCCGAAATGTTTTGTGTAACCAGCAAACTTGTTGATCAAAAAAAAAGAAATTATGTTTTTGGTTTGTTCTTTAAATGATTTTTATTAAATCCAGTGATGTGAAGGTCTTTGCTTTGTATGTTAACAAGGTGGCAGAATCTATTTATAATGTCAATAACTCACATACTGTAGATTATTCCGAAGTTAGATATGTATGGTACTATGTTTTTAATGTCTGCATATCCAGCCTTGTGTTCTAATTTCACAGTTATATTACTCAAAAGAAAACTGACTATAGAAATCACCCTTGTCTACCCAGCTCCTTCACTGCCTAATCTTCAAACATGTCCATTGTAAGTGGGTATTTGGAGGCTCCACCTCATTCCCCCATACATCAGTTGCACAGGCTAGCTCCAATTCAGCCAGGGCAGCAACAAGTGTGATGCCACAATTAGCTTCTGTCCTTCTGCCTGGCTTTCTATCCCTGATTTGCTAGTCAGTGACACTGCTGGAAGATGAGATGGGTTTGTGAAAGTGGGGCAAAGACAGGATCAGGCTCAGCAATAATGTTCCCCATGATCAAAAACCTCACACATGACGAGGCAGTGGAGAGTAACCGACATCTCAGAAACGGTACCCCAGTACATGTCCAAGTCCAGTACAAGTCTGCATCTTTGGGGTAGGGAGGTAAGGGGGCCAAGGAGAAAGAATGAGTAAGCGCATCAGAGGTGAGATTGAACTTGTTGCATTTCCTAAGATTAATGAAATTGGCTGAAATTTGGCTAGTCTGGAGATTCTATTTCTTGCTGCCTCCTGCTGCCTTCATTCATAACCTCTGCCACCATTACAGCAGAGACATATCAACCTCCAGCCTAAGTGAATCACCTAGAGCTGGAACTCGAGATTGCATACTGGCTCTGTTTGATGAGAGTGTAAACTCCTTCCTGTGTGGAGCAATTTAGCAGGATCCTCCATGTTGCTGTTCAGGATTCCACATTATTCTTGAGAGTCAGCGTAATACTTTTATGCTGTTCTCAATATCTTTCCAGTGTGGATAACACTGGGCTGTTCTCTGATTCGCTGGACCATCAGAAGCTGATTGAAATGTGCTTGGTGCCAATTTCTTAAGCTTCTTCTTTATCAAGCCATTGACTATTATAAATTTCTCATGCCTGCATGTTGTGCAGATGTTATGAGTTGTTCCCTGCCTGGCCCCTGGGACTCATGAAGGAGAGGGTCATAAGCCTTTGGCATGGCTGTTGCTGCAACCTTACTGACACTGCCCCAACATTGAGCCTCATTGTGCTGGAAATGGGGTTTGCACCCAAGGTTTACCATTCATTCATCTCACCCAAATCACTAAGAAAAGGAACAAAGGAAAGAAAGTTGCAGGAATGAAGGAAGAAGGGATATTTGGGGAGGTAAGGGGAATTTTGGATGCAGACTAAAGCACTTGGTCATTTTCTCCTCCCAATAGGGTATTGCCAATTTCATAAATGGATTCTAATGACTGTTCACTTGAGAGAGTGAAGCAAGGAACATCAAATGGATGTACTTGAGGGCGTTAGATTGTTTAGATAGGTATTTTGCAGGTATTTTAAGAGGATTTTGAACCCTTTCAATTAATAGTTCAATCCAATAAGTGACAAATTAAGAGAAAATGATTGTTATGGTTCATCTTGTCACCAATCAAATGGGCTCTCACTATCCTCCACCGCAATTTGATTCCCCATTCTTCGCTCTTTCTCTTTCTCCTATCTTTATTGGGTGATTTCTTTTCCCACAAAGGTGATTGTTTCTTTGGGCAGAATTTTACTGTTCCCCGCTGGTGGGTTTGCAGGCGGAGAGGGCCAACTATTGGCCACTTAAGGGCTTCCCTCCCTGTTTCAATTTGAGGCTGGTGGGAGGAGTTCAAGGATGTGGAGATGTCTAGCCAGGCCTCAAGCAGGAAGGGTGGGTGTGGGGGCAGTGTTGCCTCCCTCCCTTTCCACATTGGGCATCCCCACTTCCCTCCACAAGGTCTATGGATGCTCCCTCCTCCTCCCCTCCCCCCCGCCCCCCCAGCCTCTCCATCAAGACCCTCACCTCCCTCTCCCCACCCCTTCTCTGTCATGAGACCCCATTCTACACTTACCTGGTCCCGGTCTCTGGGACTTAGAATCTATGGACCACTTGTGGTCCCAGTCCTAGCCACGGCTACCACCACTGCTCCTGGGACTACAGAGCTTCTGGCCAATCAGATTAGAGTTCTGCCCAAGTAAGGGGCAGAAGTCCCGCCTTCAGCCAATCAACACTCCTTGGAGCGTTTGTTAAAAGGCTGCAGGCCTGTCGTTATTGGCAGGGTTGGGTTCCCTGTTGACTCTTCAGGTGCTGGGATGGGAAACTCCGCCACCTGAAAAATCTTGTCTCTTGTTCCAGGTGGTCTTTTGTTGGTTTCTTTGCATTTTCTTGGTGAACAGTTACAGTGTAGTTGCATCCTGTGAGTAGTTCCTTCCTTCGTTCACAGGTTCAGTGTGTTTAAAGGGTTAATGCTGATAACAGTGTCCCTTCATCATGCAGTGTTTTAAGTTTCCAGTGCACTAGTAGGAGGCAGGCTGGATGCGGAGGTTTTGTGCAGATGCTCATGTGATATCATGAATCAATTCTATCCCCTGATAGCCTCCGTCAGAGCAAGCTATTGAAAAACCCCAAAATGCAGGAAGGAGTGAGCAATTGTTTGGCAAGGCTTTCCCCTGGCCCTTGTGCTGCCTCATAATGACATTACATCAATCCCAAATTTCCAGGCCTTTGTGTGGATGAGTTCCCCTAATATGCCCTGTGTACATAATGGCCACCACCCCCACAATTAGACACTATGGTGAGACCCAGGATTGAGCGTCCAGCCCATTAGCAAAGTGATCATCCTGAAGCTTCGGACCAAGAGTTGCTGATCAGCAGAGACCAGCCAAGATCTAGGCTGGGGTTGAGCCCTGGCTTCTGCCAGTTGATAGGCTGGGTCAATACTGCTAATGACAACATCCCTGGAGGAAAAAAGAAGAAAGGGAAAAGTCAACTTGGATTCAACTCCAGAAAGCTGTGCATAGATGGGCACCAGGCGAGGGGCTCGACTGTGAAGCCCCTGCATGATTGAATGGTCTGGTCGTGTGGCCTCAGTTATGAAGGATGGCCATTTGGATAGACAATGAGACCTGACAAGTTGTAATCCAGCAACCAACATTGGGAAAAGAAGGGATGAAAATTGGAGGGAAAGTCCTGGAAGTTCCTCATAAAGAAGCTTTAAAAAAAATTTTGTCTACTATTTTTCATTTTAGGGACATAGGGCAGAATCTTCTGTTTGGTGACCAGGGCGGTGGGGGGGGTTGCGGTGTGAGGTCCGCTCGCCGATGCGTAAAATGACGCGGGGTGACATCGGGCATGCGTCCCGATGTCTCCCCGAGTCATTTAGATTTTCAGTTCGGCAGCTGCGCGCCCACCAAATTGTCAAAGGCCTACTAAGGCCATTAAAAAAGTAATTAACATGATTAATGGACCTGCCCATTCAACCTTAAGGTTGGCTGGCAGGCCGGGAGCCCTGGCGGGCTTCTGACAAAACATTGCAATCTCATCCACGGGCGGGATGAGGGTTCATGAGGGTATTAAAATTTTTATAAAATGTTTAAATAAAAGAAATTGACATGACCCAGCTCATGTGACAGTGGCACATGAGTGGACATGTCAGTAATTTTTTTCCCCCTTTTTTATTGACAATTTCAAACTGAGCTGACCTCCCTGAGGCAGCACTTTGTCTCAGGGAGATCTGTGCGCTCTTTTACACGCTTGCGCAAAAGAGCCCACTCCCAGCTCAGGGAATCCCTCCCTACCCGCACAGGGAGCGCATAGCACTTCCTGGTGGACGTCACGCTGGGCGGGCCTTAATTGGCCCGCCCACGTAAAATGGTGTGTCCCCAACCAGGGGTGCCAATCGGGAACCAGCCTGCTCCCACACAACCCCTCACACACACCCCCACCCCCCAGACATGCCTGAGTGCATGGGCCAGGGTTCGAAGCTGCTGGTGCCAAGGTTACAGTGAACTGCATGCATCAGGGGGTGACAACGTGAAGGACTGAACATTCAATCAGAAATGATAGGACCGAGATCAGAGAACTAATACCTCATCCAGATTGTGGAAAATTATATTTGGTTAGCTTTGTAAATGTTGAAGTTTTTTTTACACATTTCTGTCTCCTCCTGCGTATAGCGATTTATGTTAAATGCAGATCCAGACAAATTTCTCATCTAATTGGAGTATGATAATAAAAATTTAAACAGTCTTCAATCTAAACCACATTCAGTAGCCTTATTCCTTTTTCAGTGATCGGTATTATATTCCCTTCACCTTACACCTCCCTCAGGATTTAATTAGTACCAAGAGATTGTGGCTGTGTGATTGGCAGAATTTGCAGCAATCGTTAAAGTGGGGTTACAGAAAAGTTGAGAATAGGGCTTAGAATATGCCAAGCTGGGTTAGTACACAATGCCTCTTGTTAAAGGCTTGTCCTTTACCACTGAGTAAGAAGCGAGGGCCAACATAGCTAGTGTCAGAGCCTGCTTTGAAAGCAAACTTCTGGCTCCTGCCCTCCAAGGTTTGAGCTGGGTACCCTATAAGATGCCCACACTAGTTATACATCATGACGTCTCTTAATGCAAGTGCAGTCACAGAATGTTTTCTGTTCCATTCTGAAGCACCAAGCAATTTGTGGATTATAACCTTAGCTGGTCCCTGTTAAATGGATCGGCCTCCTTTAGCAGGCATGCACTGTATTCATAACAATCTGTGCCCTGTTGATTATGCCATGGCAGATGGTTCAGGGGCCAGTTGCTGATCTCTCCACACTATAAGAATCCAAATCTACATCTTCTTTCACAAATTGTCTGTAATTGCTAACTGTTGGCATGGCGTTGGGAGTCAGAGCGAGGTTAAAATGCATTAATTTTAAGCAGAATTATTTCCCACCCTTTTCTCTGCAGCACTAGAGCTGACTAGGGTGCACACATTTTGGAACATTTGATCTGTGTGTGTGGACACCATTGAGTTTTGCAGCATTGGCGATTGGCATTCACTGTCTCAGGCAGGTAGGCACACTCTTCAGAGTATCCTGGGTTGGGGAAGGAGGAAGCTCCTGTGAAAAATCACAGCTGAAAAGAGGTCCCATGGCATTTCTGAAGAGATCCCGGATTAAGAAACTCACCTGTTCTCATGTTCTTGACCAGCTGTTTATCTAGTGAGCAGCACCCTGCACTTGGGTGAGCAGGTCTCAAGGCTTGTGACAGATCAGGATTGGCAATCCGAACCGGGGAATGAGGGAAAGTCAATGGGGAAATACAGCCATTTCTGCATGCAGTAAGTGAGAATTCCCAGGATTTTAATTCCCCCCGCTGCCGTTTGTCTCCTGACAGGTGCTCTGCAGATTGAGAACAGCGAAGAAACCGACCAGGGGAAATACGAGTGCGTGGCATCGAACAACGCCGGGGTGCGGTATTCTCCTCCTGCTAATCTTTACGTGAGAGGTAGGGAGCGGCTGATTACTCAACACCCTCTCACTAAAGGGTGCTGGGCCTCTAGCACAACTTCTATGATCTTCTAGTTCCTGAGTGTTTGTTTTCCATTAAAGCAGTTCAGCACAGGGGCGTATATTCCTGTTAAGTTGGATTCTTATATTGAAACTCTTGGGAAAATCCATCAGATTTCCTGGGAGGAATTTTCCCAGCCTTAATGGCAGGTTATACTTGTCCCAGAAGAATTCATTTTCTATTTTTGACTTTTTTCTTCAATATTAAAAAAAACAAGCAGCTCATTGTACCATCGTCTGTTTTTCAATGTTGCTCTCCTGACAGAGAACCATGTTCCATAAGGTTGGTGAATCAAGTGCAGGTATCAGCATGCCTGAATGGTGTTGCTCTGAGAGTCAGACACCAACACCAGAGGCCCCCACCCCACCCCTGATCTTAATCACTGGAAGATATCACAAGTTCAGCTGAACTCCACAACAGGAGAGTATCCTTGCAAAATGTACCGATAGAAACTGACCAGTTGAAGACTAAGAACAAGTTGCAACACACAAGGAGCAACTAGAATTTCTGGAAACCCACAGCAGGTCACCAAGCATTTGCCAAAATCACCCTTATTCTCATCCCCAGGTCAATCGCCTTCGTCAGAGGCCCAACTAGACTCTGACCGAGGGATCACACCCATAACATTAACCTGTCTTTTCTCATTTGTATGCTGACTGAGTTCATATTGGCTTCCAAAATTTGGAGCCTGTATGCCCACATCGAAACAAACAATTCAGAAAAGGCCCCACCCTAAGTAAGACTTTTTTTTTGACCAGTTTGTGTCTGACATTTGGCCCCACTGTCTTCCTGAAAAGGGCTTCACTGAAACCACATCTCCTGCTTATTCCATACACTTTATTTGAAGTGGCAGGATGAGGATTGCAGGGTGAGGCCCAGTCAGGCCAGCAAGGACATGCCCAATTAGTTAAAATCCTGAATCTCTTCTAACAAATGAATTATAATAAACATATATTCTCCCAGCAGGAGATGCTGGATAATGATTTGAACTCTCTCCCTGACTCAGGTACATTGAATTCAGTTGAACAGTTGACTGTGATCAATTTACTGAGCAGACTGGAGATGGAAACAGCTTTTCACAAAAATAAATCATTTGAAGTCCTTCAGCTCTCAGTACTTATTCCTAAAATTCGTATATGTGAGAGAAATAGCTCAAAATAAATGTTAAAGATTGGAAATTGAGCTTGTTTAATTAGAGGTACACTCCTTAGGAAGGGAGAAGAGCAAAATGAACCAGGCAAGATGGCACCTTCATTTTGCATACTCCAATATAGGGTTGCCAACCCTCTAGGATTAGCCTGAAGTCTCCAGGAATTGAAGGTCAATTTCCAAGACGCTGTTGCTTGCAACCCTGGAGAAAAATCATTGGGACATTAAGAAAGATTGGTCTTTTCTGGCCATTTTATTTGAACATTTCTCTTTACCAGGTATAAAAATATTGAAAATGGGGAAAGAAAAGACTGCTTGGCTGACAGTCAAGCATCATCCAATTGGTTAATGAGTCTGTTTGCTTTCTGATTGGCGTAGGAAGACAATAAGTCACATGGATGGGTGTGTCAGCCGATTAATGAACGGAGCTCGGGGGGCAAGTCATATGATGAAACTTCCAAACCTCCTTCAACAGCACCTCCCAAATCCGTGACCACTAATACCTAAAAGGGCAAGAGCAGCAGAATACATTTAATCACAGCTGGCAATCTATTTCAATATGGCAGAACAATGACAGACTCCCATTTTAGAAGACCTGAAGGATTCTGTAGTTAGTCGCTCCTAGCACCATGATGTAATCCACCCTGACAGCAAGAGTTATTTCAAACAAACATCACCTAAAAACTCAAAGGGGAATTCGAAAAACGAGGGAATCAAAAGGATGAGCTATTTGATCAAACTTAGCAGAATAGCTGATCTCACTCAGTCACCCAAGTTACACAGCACAGTTAAAACTCAAAACAAAAACAGAATTACCTGGAAAAACTCAGCAAGTTTGGCAGCATCGGCGGGGAAGTAAAGAGTTGACGTTTCGAGTCTTCATGACCCTTCGACAGTTCTGTCGAAGGGTCATGAAGACTCGAAACGTCAACTCTTTTCTTCTCCGCCGATGCTGCCAAACCTGCTGAGTTTTTCCAGGTAATGCTGTTTTTGTTTTGGATTTCCAGCATCCGCAATTTTTTTGTTTTTATCACAGTTAAAACTCACTTGGGTGACCCAAGCGATGTCACGATGCTAGTTCTATTTGATTGAAAAATTGAGCTAATACATGAACTTGGACAGAAATGGTCATGTGACATTCCCTTTTTATCTGCAGCCTTCAATGGATTTTCATAGGGTGTGTGCAAAGCCCTCAATAAACAAACCCGGGTGCTATTGTTTATTTTGGCCAGAATCAAATAGCTACTAGATTGTGAGATATAAAGGCAGGAAGGGACGTTAAAAAATATTCTTTCATCGTGACACTGTCCAATTTAGCAACAAGTGTGTTGGGACCCACTTGATGCATCTAACAGAAGGGCCGGCTGGCATCATGGGAGTACACTGTTACAATTGCAACATTGGACCATCCGTTATAGTAGGAGTACCTGCTGGTAACTCAGTCTGTTGGCCAAGATTTTTCAAACCCATTCAAATCATGTGATATACGCCCCTGTTCTACCTGAAGATAGGTTATAAACTGTAGTCAGTGAGGGAAGGAGCTAATTCAGCTTTTCATGTACCTTGTCATAGCAGAATGTGTTTGAGCTCAATTTAAGAGAGTTGATGTATAAGGACGGGAATTAAAAGGTCCCAAATCTCACTGGATCTCTATCCATTCCAGCCTGGTCACATCTGTTCAAAGAGGGAATTCCAATGTATAAAGTGTGCATTAATTTGGAATAACTAATTCCCATTTATTTTACCCATGTCTGTAATAACCTTAGCCTGATCCCATCATATCTGAAATCTAGCCCATGGAATAATGACTCCTCTCACTGAAGGCCATTAATAGTTAAGGCCATCCATTCATTTTTCTTGAGTGTACAGAATGTTGTAACTTCAAATTTAACAGCTATTTAAATATTTAGTGTTGTATTATATTTTCAAGGAAATTTATATTCAAAAAAATTCTCAAGTAATGTTCCAGAAAAACATATTATGGGACAATGTGTAAGAACACAAAATGGCTGACAAACTCTTGCCTCAAATGCTGGAATGGAAGAAAAGGCCAGTGGATTTTCCAAACGATTTAAAAATATTGTTGGTTCTCAACGATTTAAAATTGTTTTATATCATTTGGACTTTGACCCAGTGATTACTGATTGCAGAGGAATGGAAAAGGATTAAATATTGTGCCCTAAGTAATTTTTCACAAATTTGTGTAAATCTCAAATTCTGTCAGACTCTAAACTATCAATTGTCTGCCCAGATCCTTCCAGAAATGACAGCATAACTATCAACTGGGAATTGTTGAATCTACTATCAAAGCCAACAGTTAGGCCAAGATCCTGAAAAGGGCTGATGGCAAAATCTGGTATTTTTCTCATGCATACTAAAACAGTGTACAGTTTAGAGAAATCTCTTGACTCCTAAAAATCAGACAATGTTCAATGTAGTGCAGAGAGACCGTGACCTTAGGTTCTATCTTGATCCAGTTCAGCTGATCCCAAATGAGACTGTTATAAAGTTGCTACAAAAATGAACTTTTTCTGAACTATTTCCAAAGCCTTCCTGGTCATCGTAACTGGAATATGTGTTGTAACCAACCCATCGCAACCGCTTTAAGAGATTTTCAAGAGATTGTTAAATAAAGCACGCTGCCTGGACATGTATAGTATTTCTCCCTAACTTGTGTTGTCATTTTAAACGAGACTAAGTGCCAAGTATTTATTCAGTGTCTTCTGATAGCCGGAGAAGGATATATTAATAGAGAGGTTGGAAGCAGCAGCATTGCATTGTGTAACTCAAATCATAAGCATCTCCAGGGGCAACAGGAAGCAATTGAGACCCATTAGTGATTTCTGTAGTTGGTATCAGATGGGCTTACCCATGACAGGGAACCTTCTAAAGAACCTGCCTGTGGATTATCAGTCCCTGACGGGAGACAAATCTAGGTGAAATGAATGCATCCTCTTGGCTTCTTTGCAGCCTCAGGAGGCTTATACTCTAATAACTAAAACAGACGAGACATCCAAAAGTATCTTAGTCTGGGAACAGATGACAGAGACCAGGTGGTAGATTATTTGACGGGTTCAGTTCTAGAATAATGAATACACAAAAATGATCGTAAAGGAATGCATTGTCAATACCTTAAACTGCAAGATCAAAGCCTCAAATTGGAAGAAACTGGTGTGCAGATCTCAAAACTAAAGCTACGACCATGATGAAAATGATGTTCTTGTGCAGGATATCTCTGCTCGTGCGGGAAAGTCTACAAGGACTCAAGAATGATTGAAAGTGCCTCTTCCTTTGACTCTCTTGTTTATTGTGGAGAAATGCCTTGCTTCTCCTTGGTAACTCTCCACAATGACACCACTGAGGAACTCTGTCACTGCTCGGCCCAGAAATGTTGATGCTAGGTTTTTGCCTGTCATGTATTTTGTCCCTCCACGCATAATCCTATCAACACCTCAAGGCGGACAATCCATGTCTTCAACCTCTATTCGAGACTACTCCTGAGTGGAGCACTGAATCATTTCAATTAAAGCCTTGCATTCTTCGTAACCTCGCTGAATAAAATTTCCCAATCAGAGTGAATTGATACTGAATTATGAGCAGTTCTGTGCTGTGAATTCAAGTCCGTTGAGAGCTGAGCTGGAGGATTCACTCATTAAATTTTGGATTCTTTAACAGCTGACAGAAAGAAGACTTTCATCCCATCCATCTGGGCACAACTCCAGCTACAGCCCAGGAGATGAAAGGATGGCAATTGGCCCTCTTTTTTTTTGCTTTTTATAAAAATATGATATTCTCCAATATCTGAGTGCACATTGGAGCCAAATCTTTGGCTGCAAAATAAAAAAGCTACTTCAAGATTTCTGGTGTTTAAGGTGTACCAAAAGACCAATTCTATGCAATAAAGCAGGCTGTAGGTGGTAGCTGCATTTGTTTAGACTATGTTACCGTGTTGCTGTGCACAGCTTCGCCTGAAATGTGGCCTGGTCACTCTCCACCATTTGTGACTCTTTTCCAATCTTCATTGTAGTTCATTCTGCCAACTTTAAGTTCCAGATTGCATGAAACTGGCAGAGATCCATATCAATAAAGCAGAAGCAAGTATCTTGAAAGTGAGAATGCTCTTAATCTTGCTTCAGGGGAGCTAGTCTATCAAACTGATTTAATACCACAGAGCCAAGGTTTTCTGAGCACTAATCCACCTCTGTATTATTAGAAATCTTGTATAGGGCATACACACAAATGCATAGACACTTAGTAAATCTGTGTCTTAATGTCCAATGGCAGGGGGAGAAAAATGTGTCATAGCATCATTGAATTTTACAGTGCATGTTTGACCACTGGATGTAAGATTTTCTGCCTTGCCTACCCTGCATTACTGATTTGTGCTCCCAGAAGGGGAAACCTTCACACTGGGAGTGGAAACGCATTACTGAACCCTCCCCCCCACCCTCCCCACTCCATCCAAATCCCTCAATGAGCGCTAGAAGTCAGAAAAATCTGTTGGCCATAAAGGTATCATTTTTGCTTTAGCCCTGTCTCCTAAATATGTGGCCACTGAGCTTTTTTTCTTCATAGGCATATATTTCTAATGTATTCTCTATTCGTCTTGTTCAAACAGTACAAAGCTGCTTGAGGCCATTCTCTCCTTGTGCTGTAACAACTAATAATTTGAAAATGATGAAATGACAACACAAAGGGGAAATATTAATGCAGTATATTAACATAATGGCTACACTGTAAGTGGATCAGCATTCCCAGCAGAGAGTTATGAATTCACTCTACAGTCAATTTACCAGAATACAAATTGTTAAAAAATATTGTCTTTCTTGCATGCCTTCTATGTAAAGTACCACTCACAACATAAGAAAGTAATTTGTTTTGTTAAAATTGTGTTCTTTCCTGGTGCCTGTAAACTATCAATGCCCCTGAGCTCCCTCTTCAAAGGATAAAGTGGTTACTAAGGCAACGATTTGACTCCTGTGTTGGGGACAGTTGCTTGATGATTGCTTCATCCTCCTGAAGATTTGACCTCTGGGGATTTAAAGGTCATGGATGAAGTTTACTAAAAGGAAAAGTATATGTCATTTGAAAAATTCTACTTTGAACTAGTGCCATTAGACAAGTAATGATATTAGGAAAGATATAAATACCAATTGGATGGGAAGGTGAAAGGTCATTGGTGATGTATTGACGATAACGCAAATGATTTTTTCCTGTAATTTTAATTTTGATTATAAAAATGTCAGAGGGATGGATATTTGATCCCTCTCCGAGCTTTCCTGCCTAGCCTGCGACATACAAGGTTTGACTGTGTTTAAAAAGGATTTGTGGCCGCAATGTGGGAACAGCGGACTCCTCTCGCGAGCGACGAGCGCGCAGTCAATTTGTAGGACAAGGCCTTGTCCATAGAGCTGCAGGCTGACGCGCGCTCAGCACAGAGGCTGAGAGTTTGAGTCGGTTGTTCCTGCTCAGCGATGCGAGCAATACAGCTGCATCTCTTTCACTCCTTAAGAAGGCTGCTGTGGTGGGGAGAGATGGGGCCTAATTTCCAAGACTTCAGGAAGAACGATGAAATGGCAATTTTATTTCTGAAGAACTTGCTGTCAAAAATCAGAAGCCAACTGAAAGAAGTGAAAGAGATGAAAGGGAATAAAGGAAATGTTTAACTTATGTGTTTTAAGATAATACAACAGCCTTGCATTAGTTTTTATTTATTTTTAATTTGATTTATCAGTGGAATTGTTTGAGTTAAAAATCAATTCCCTCAGAAGGACTAATTATTGAGGCGACACACAAAAAAAATGATTCTTGAAGATTTAGGCGAAAAGGTCAAAGGTCGTTAGTGAGAGTAGATGTTGCAGCTAAAAGCCTTGAAGAGGCCTTTTTACTCTCTCTGTGTTTCCCCTATTTCTCTTCTCCCCATGTCATTGTGTTCCGCATCAAACCCCCTACATCCCTCAGAGCTACGAGAAGGTTGGTGTGTTTTTCTTTTTTACTTTTTTTAACCCACATTACATATGAATAATCTTTTTATTAAAAAAAAACTAAACCCCACAGCACAGTTCAGATAATTTGCACTAGTCTGTGGGTCCCCGTTTTTGCATCCCAAAAGTTTTCCCCCACTTGTTTTGGTAATGTGTTGTGCCTTGTGGTGATGATACCTTGGCGCTTGTACACTGTTGCCTGGTGCATGATGGGAGAATGTAATAACATGCTGCATGCTGCTATGTCACGCTAAAACATGCTATGACAAGACAGTGTTCCTGCTGCATTTCAATGAGGTTTCAAGGTTTAAAGTTGGGCTTGGAGCCTGCCAGGCACCTATTTATACTATTTACACTGAATAATAACTACCTGATAAGACAACTTTGTGTGTGGGGAAGGGCAGGGAGGCGAAGGTAGATTTTGCAATATGAAGGTATTTTATGGGTATGCTTTGTGACATACATTGTGGGATCGAAGTGAACACAGTGTCAGAAGGTAAAATGGAAGGTAAGGTGCCAAAATGGCAGCCTTTAAAATGTGCTGTACTGTCTTCCAAGGTTTCCCTGAGATGGCAACAATAAAGTTATTATATTGCATCTGACACGCATTGAGATCGTTTCAGAATTCTTCCTAATTTTCAAAATAATTGATTGATTCCCCCTTGTGGGGGAAGGGGTGGAAATTAAACAATGTTGAGGCTGAGCACAGGATGTTGACTTCAGGATGTGGCCTATAGATACATAGGAGAGGACAGGGCTGGGAAACACCACTACAATCCATCCGAGAAGTCCCATTGTATTATCTCTCATACCCCTCTATGCTGTTGCATCATCAAATTAATGATCTCCCATTGCCTTCTTTGGCAGACCATCATTCCATCCATTCACCATTTATGTGTCAAGTAGTTAACATTAACTGTCTCTTCATTCTCTCTCTTCCAAGTTTGAGGCTGTGTTCTCGAGCAGAATCTGTATTAAACATGTTGATCTTTATTGTGTCTATATCTTTTGAGGATTTGATTACTTCATTAAGATTACCTGTGAGCATTCTCTTCTCCAGTGTCAGCATTCCAAGCTTTTGCAGAATTTTCCACACATCTCAGATGTCTTAATTGAGTTATCAGATCAGTAGCACTTTGCTGTACCTGCTTCAGTTCCTGGATGTCTTTCTCACAATGTGGTGAGCAGAATTGTACACAGTACTCCAGGCAGGTCTGGAACAGAGCTCCTTACAAACTCAGGATTACTCTTGAGATTTGTGCTTTTTCTCTTGCTATACAGGCACAATGGAATGCAGTGGTTCAGGAAGGCAGATCACCACCACCTTCTCAAGGGCAATTAGGGATGGGCAATAAATGCTGGCTGCATTCCATGAAAGAATTTTGTTTTTAAATCCCTTTTGCTGCTGTACACTACAATGATAGTTTCAGCAATCTAGTCCAACCACATCACCCAGCTCCTTTCGATTACTTTTATTTAATTCCTAGGTAGACAGAGAATTTATGGATTCTTCACCCTCTAAGCCAGTGCACCCCTCGCCACCTTCATTCATTTTTCCAGCCTCTTTTCCTTAGATGACTCACCGGGAGGGTACCTGGAATCCAACTTAGTGTGTGCCTGGATATGTGTGTGTGTGCGTGCGTATGTCTGGGTATGTGTGTGCATGTGTGTTTGTGTGCATGTGTGTTTGTGTATGCATGTGTGTGTGAGAGACTGTCCCTAAAAGAGGCCAACTGTAAAGCAGGTTAGAAAATTGATGCTTCAGTTTTTCATGCATTTTACAATGTGCTGAATAGCATAGACAAGTTCATAAACTTCTAGTTTAGCTGATGTGGAGTGTCGACTGTAAATTATCACTCCTTGTGTGCCATATTTTGAATATTAACCCAGCCCATGGAATCCCCACTCTCACCCAAAATCCCCCTGTAGATGTTAGTGATGGGAGCTCAGTTTTAGAAGTTGACTTTCCCTGTGCGATGCATTCCTAATCATGAAAAGTAAATAGTGTGACATCCCCACAACAACATTGCCCATCGGGGTGGGTGGGTGGGCGGGTGGGTGGGTGGGTGGTGGGGGGGGCGGGGGTGAACTCGATAGCATCATTGGCAGGTGTACTTGTTATCTCCATTGGGGAATATTGTGTGGCATAAGGGAGGGGGAGTAAGAAAAATGCAGCTTTGCCATGGTCTCTGACGTTTCACCCCTCATCATGCAAAAAACTGATTGAGTTAAGCTACAAAATGATTCCCAGCACAAGGAGTCCTTGACCCAGTAAAAGAATGGGCCTCCGAGATCCCAGTGTAAAGTGCCTGCTTGTCTGCCTGATTTTTTTTTAAGACCATCCCGAGCTTGGGGCATCGGCTGGTGTCCTAAGCAGAACTGAATTATCCCATTTCTGGGAGAGAAAGAGAAGCAAAGGACAGGAAGGATTTAAAAGGGGCCTTTGAGGAAGAATCCATAAATTCTCTGTCTGCCTAGGAATTAAATAAAAGTCATCGAAAGGAGCTGGGCAATGTGGTTGGACTAGATTGCTGAAACTATCATTGTAGTGTACAGCAGCAAAAGGAAAAGCAGCAAAAAAGAGATGGTTACGGGGAAATTTTTGCCACTCTCCCAGCTGGGGGGGGATGGGACGCAGAAAATAATCAATGGCAGCAAATTGACTGGTGGTCTCTCTGAAGTGTTTGATTTTCATATGTAAACCCAATGCAGGAATGGCGAACAACACGTGCCAAGCTTAACCCTGTCTTCACCTAAGGTCCACACACATTCCTAAAGATGTCATTAGATATCTATCAGCAGTAGGAAATGGGCTGATTTTTCCCCCTTCCCTAATCCAGGGCACGTACATCAATTAGACCAACTTCCATGCTGCCCAGTTGAGGTAGATGAACACAGGACAGTGATTGGAACTAACCAGTTGAGTCAATGGAATTTCAATTCATCTGTTTAGATTTCCTGTCTTCCATTCCCAGGGTAAAAGAGGGCAACCTGCCTGCTCTTAGAGTTCCAGCAATTGTTGTTTAGAACCCCTTAAAGATGTGTGAACATGTACAGAGGTGATTGACCCTCTAATATTCGCCCTTCCACTCAACGGGGCAGCATATTAGGAAACCAGTGCACACTGGCACACCAGTGCACATTGGCACAAAACTGCAGACTTGCACACCAGTGCACACTGGGGCAAAGTGACATCATAAGGAAAAAAATGAACTATCTGCTCCATAATCAACTTCACCTCATCTCCCCTCCCCCCACCCCACCATGAACACAAACAGATACCAGACGCTCTGTGTGCGTGTGTGTGTGTGTGTGTGTGTGTGTGCGGGCAGCGGCGGTGGGTTATGATAGTGACATTTAGATTGAATATCAAATGTAAAGTGAAGCAGGATTTGGGACTAAAATCTCAGCAGGGATGCATCGGAAAGAATTAAATAGTTTCAAGCTGAAAGAGAGAAAACAGAAGCACTGAGAAGAAAAAAGAAACCTGCCAGTCATTTGAAATATTCTGCACTGTTATTACTGCTCTTGGCTCAGTTCCTGCTCAGTCCCATAATTCATCACACAGAAGGAGAAAAGATAGAGAAAGAGCGAGCTCCCTGATGGTTTCTGACAACAGTTTGCTCAATAAAGCATGGCTCAGCTGCCTTTATGCTGTATTTAGACAGTAATTAAGACTGGAAATAGGCAAAAGGTTTGAATTTGGCCTTTTTTTCTTAATTTAATGAGGATTTACTGACTCCAGGTCTTCATGTTCGTTGATCCTTTCGTCTCAGACCCTCTATTTGAAGAAATTTGAAAGTCATTAAGAGGAAAAAAATTCCAGCCCTGTAGGTACAAGGATGAAAGAAAATCATTTGCTACATAAAGTACAGCCCATATCTCTTAAAGGGGAAGTCAACTGATTAACAAATTACATATTTCAGTAGTTTGCTGTCTAACAAAATTCTTAAAGAAAAGACAGGATAGATACAAGTAAGATGATTCCCCTGTCAGACCTGCTGAGTTTTTCCAGCAATTTTTGTTTTTATTTCAGATTTCTAACATCCGCAGTATTTTGCTTTTATGAAGATGTTTCCCCTGTTTGGGGAGTCTAGAACCAGGGGACACAATTTCAAAATAAGGGGGAAGCCACTTGGGACTGAGGTGTGGAGAAATGTTTTCACTTGGAGCATTGTGAATCTTTGGAATTCTCTACCTGCCAAGGGCTGTGGAAGCTCAGTCATTTAGTATATTTAAAGCAGAGATTGACAGCTTTCTAAATACCAATGACATAAAGGCAAATGGGGATAGTGTGGGGAAAAAGGCATTGAAGTGGATGATCAGTCATGATTGTATTGAATGGTGGAGCAGGCTCGATGGGCTGAATGGCCTCCTGCTTTTATGTTTTGGCCGCTTCAAGGGCCCCACCTGCTGACTGGAAAATGCCAGTCAGCACAAGAAAGGGACCTTAATTGGCTCAAGTGGCTATTCATCACTTGCAGCTCATAGCATGTAATTCTATGCCTGCCCACCCACCTCAGGTCCTGCCTTTGGAGCCAATTAGAAATTCAGGCAGTGGTGTCCCAATAATAAATGGTGTTGTGGAATACCATCTTATGTTTGAACAGTCCTAACATTTGAGAAATGTTCAGACTTCCAAATCCAATTTTCCTCTACAGTCTATCACTCGGCTTAAAAACTCTTATTGCAGTTGGGATGTTCTGATGAGGGTTATCAACACAGATTCCAACTGTGATATCCAGGACCTCTCGGCGATAAAGGCAACATTCAGCTGTACTACAAACCAGTTAGGCTCAGACTCAGCCCCTGGACTGTTTAAGCTGTGGTAACAGCAGAAAGAAATGTTTTCTAGTTTCTACTCCTGGTTACCATCCCAAGAGCACACAAATCCCGAGATCATCAGGCTTTGCTGTGTAGGCTGCCATTATATTACTGACATTCACTGTGGAGGCTCATGTGTAAAGAAAGGCCAATTGGATAAATTACCAGAAGGCCTCCACTACCAGTGGAACCATTATCTCAGCATGAGTTGTAGCAGAGCGTAGTGAAGAAGAGAGGGGGAAAAAAGCAAGAATATCCAATCTTATTTACTACTTCTCCAAGTGACATACAGTGACAGTATATCAACGCTGCACCAACCTTTATTATTATATTGACAGGCTGTCCAATTGGTATGTCAGACACCACTTTAGTGCTTGCACAGTCTAATGTAAGTCACGGTGCACTAAGCACCCTGACAGAACACTGGTATAGAATGAACAGAGCAGTATTCTGAATCAGCAGCTTTCAACTTATGGTGCGTTTTGACAAAGTGGCCTTTTAAGACTGCTATGCAGTTCATTGTGCCCTACATGCTGTTTTTGAATAAATCAAAATGGAGTCATGGGATAGACGTTTAGCTTCACCCTTGAGCATAAAACTGGCGTTGTGGATCAACTGCCAATTATGGGGTCTGCCCGATTTTCATTGAAATCATTGTAAATGAGAATCAGGTAGCTTCTTCAACAAGTAACTGATCCACAAGGCCAGTTTAATACCTGGGCAGCAAGTTAAATATCTACCTTGGAGTATTACAGCACAGAAGTGGATACTTTACCCCCATTGCACCTATGGCAGCCCTCTGAAAGAACTGTCCAGTAATGCTTTTAGAGTTACAGTAATGCTTTCCTCTTGTTCCTTCCTCACACTCACATTATTTTTCAGAGACCTAACTACTTTCCTTTTGAAAGCTGTTATGGATTCTGCTGCTGTAAGAACATACCACATGTTAATAACCCTCAGTATTTAAAAAAAATTAGCCTCTTATTGGTAATCTTCATTACCCCCTAGTTACTGGCTCACCAACTAGTGGAAAAAGATTTTCACTATTTATCTTATCAAAATCCCTCATAATTCAGAACACCCCAATCAAATCTCCCATTAACCTTTGCTGATCTAATGAAAAGTAGCCCAGTTTCTCTAGTCTTTCATAACTAAAGCACATCATTCCTGCTATCTACTGTGTGTTTCCTCCATAGTCTTGATATCCATATTAAATATTAAACCAACATGTTGGCTGTAGCCTGTATTCTGTATACGGTTTACTACAGACCATTCAGCTGTGGAAGAAAGGAGGATATGACACCTCTATAATCTGCCAATATTCCCAGTTTATCAACCATCCCATTTTATCTGAGTCATCGGTTGAACTCTCAAACATAGCAGACAACAGAATTGAATAGATTTAACGTGGACTATAATGCATCGATGGATTCTCACTCATGACAGCCATTTGTTAATCCTGGGTGGAGAGTGTGTGTGGTTGTCAGATAAGGGCAGGAGCAAGCTTTGGCTGCCTGTGTCATGCAGTTAGGAGCACATATGTAAAATGGACTCTTGGAGTGGGGTAGAAAGAGGTATGCACCCAAAGATCTGCACCCCAGAAACAATTAGTATCTCGGGAAGGTGAGAAAGCTGTGCAGACAGGTACATGCCCTATTACTATCTCTAATCAACTGCAGGCTGCACGCAGCATCTGGGTCTTGTGAAAGCCTTGTGGTTTGGACCCAGGAAACCTGAAATGATTCGCTTACAGCTATGGCTTCTGCTTATTTCTGTTAATAACTGAACTAATGCTACAATACTCTCTGCATCAATGTTGCCATTGTGTTGATATTGTACCTTGAGCATAAGATGGATCAAACTGGAGTAAATCCACACAGTCCAATTTCTTTGGTTCGTGAAGACAAGCCTCAATGACAACAAACTGCTGATACTACATGGACTGGTAATGGTTTTCAAGTTCAGTTTTGCAGCTCTGGTCCCAAGTCCTCTTTATAGTCAACCTTCCCAGATCAATATTACTTCTCGAGTCAGCAGTGGGATGATCCTTGAGCCAGCCAAGCTCCCAATGTGACAGAATGTGTTGAAAGTTTGGGGTGAAGACAGAAGCTGAAATGTAATATCTCATTGCAGTTAATTGTAATGGCAGTCTTGGATCAGCTGAATGAATGCAGTAATAACAAGCTTAGCTTGGAGAAAGAGAAAGCCACCTTTATGTTTGGGAGGGTACACACTTCTCTTTTCCTTTCACCTCAGGTTATGCACAGTGCATGACTGAGCTGGTGGTGAACAGGCCTGCTCCCAGGCATGTGGAAGTGGCTCAGGATGTGTTTTTCCATTGAATTTGATCGCCTTTCCCTGTGAGGAAGCACCTAGCCCACACAGCCCACATTAAGTTCCTGGACTCAAGGATGGGGAGAATTTAATTAGTTTGAAAGGTATGAGTCTGTGCATTATTTTTTAGCTCACTGTTGCCTATTATAACCTTTTCACCTACCACCCAGTTAGCTTCAGAAATAGCTGAACTCTCCTCCACTCCCACAATCACACACCTCCATTGCCATCTTCCACCTCTATACTGAGAGCTCAGAGATGTTTCTTGCATCTGATTATGATTAGTTCAGCTTGATTGGGCAGGCCTTGATGATGATTTAATGGTGTCATATTAAATTCAGCCATGGCTCATAGGAGGGACAATAACCTGCATCATTAAAAACACCATCAAGTAATACAAAATTAGATTCCAAGATTAAAATGCTATATGCAAAAATGAATTAATGGTCTTGCCAAATTGAGGACAGGCCGGAGAATTGACCTTGGCTGCATCCTATAGTTTTCCTGCATATTCTTAATTTGGCAGGAAAATACTCAGATGGCTCTTTAGTGCATTAATTAGATGCATTTGTTTGAAAAAATGGCACTAGCTGTTTGATCTGATTGACTGGCGGCAGTCTGTCATGGATGAAGAAGACTGATTTGAGGCAACATATTGTGGCTCTAAAGAGCAGGCCTGCAATAAGCCTGTTGCCTGGACAACAGTTGGTTATGTATTTACAATCAAATCCACCACAATTTGGAGCCACCTTAAACTTTGAAGGAGTCTGGAATCAACACATATGCCTGTGCAGAATTGGAGGCAGGAGGAATGAGAAAATCCAACAGCTATCACCTGGCAAACATGGACTCCCACTGGCACCAGGCACATTATGGTGCTTTAGCACAACCCTGTTCCTTTCTAGCTTAGATGACCAAACTCCCCTAAGGCAAAATTAGAGCCAAAGCTTACTTGGCACTGTCCGTTTGACCTGTATTAAATAGATGATTCACCTTTGTTGCATGGAGGGTACATGGACAAAGAGCAGTAAAACTCAAGAGTTTGAGTCCTTGTACAAAAAGTCTAAACTGCAGTCTACCAGTGATAGTTTCAGGAGTGAGTTTTGAAGGTGATCACCTTAAATTTGTATTCAGAGACAAATGTTAATCTCCATACTCATTTTTGAATAATTTAATGTGCCTTATGATGTCACATGACTGCTAGAACATCAGAGAGGAATTTTGTAATGATGACATATGATTGGAATTGGAGTCAAGTGCTGGGTTCATGGGATCAATGGAGTTACTGTTTACAAATCCGGTGTTAAACGCGTGTGAAAGTTATACTTTAGAGTTAGCAAGAGTTCTGATGTTAGAAAATCAACGCCAAAGGACTCTATCAGGTGGTTATCATCATGCATTAGAACACACTTTGTGCAGTGGAAACACTGAACTGTCTGGTATGTTGAACTCTTCCTATGTTTGCCTGTCTTTGCTCTTGCGATCCTGCACTGCTTTTCTCTGTCTTCCAATTGATTAGATTACACCTTCTAAAATCCATGGCCCATTTCAAACCAATTAGCTGTCGCACTAGAAAGGATACGGTGGCCAGCCAACTTTGTGCTAATTAAACTAATAATGAGGGTTTCCGAGCAAACTTAGAGACTAGCCTTATACAACATCGTCCGCATCTATCCTCCAGCTGATGGTATGGGCTTCCAATTCAGCATAATAATCCAGTGCCATTTGGAAATTACCAACTATGTCAATCTAAGTTAGGATTCAACGTATATCTGCGGTTCTATTTAGAGCAGCTCTGGTCTCCTTGTACTGTGTGGTTCAGCATTATGACAGATACTGCATTTGAGGCCACTTTGAATGGTTAGGAGGTTATCCCATCTTAAATGAGCTTTCTTTAAGTGCCTGAAATGTTGGGACATATTTCAAATTTGCATTCTCCCTTTTAGTACCTGTTAACCAGCCCAGTAGAGTTTTATATGTTTATTTAAAAACCTCTTCTCAGTGGGTTGGTGTAATCTAATTGTAGTAATGAACTGGAAGATGCAAATTATTGTGGCTTTTCAACATTTTGGCACAGATTATGGCTCTTGCCAAAATGGCAGATAATCTGTGCCTTCTTGCTCATTGGTGCTTTGGTGTCTGATGCAGTGTAGCTTGCCTTGTGGAGGTTATTTGGTGATGAAGTTCTCCCTTCTCCTCTCCCCTCCCCTGCCACCACCCACTCCTCCCTGAATGTACTCACTGTCACATTCTTCTGTGAATCAGGGCTCGGATTTATCCAGTGTTGCCACACTTTCAAAGAAATAGCCTCGAACACTCTATTCCCTTCCCCTCCCAATTTAAAGCAAAATGAATTACATTTTATTCTTTTGAAAGATGAACACTTGCAAAACACAACTGAAACTGAAGTCAGCTTCTTTTTTTCAGTGTCTTAAGTTCTCCGAGGTTCTGAACCAATGATGAAACCCTCCCCTTGAGCCTTGTCATAATTGTTTCTGTAACTTTGTTTTAAAAGGGACTGGATGTAGAAGTCAAAACAGCAAGTCTCAGGAAAAACAATGCATCATCACATATGATGTTACAACGATAATAAGTGCTGACTGATCACACTATGACCCTAATGCTGTTTTCAGTGAGAATGGACCTTGCATGTCTCGATAATGTAGCCTGTCTCCTGGACAGGGAAAATTACTTATACTCATGGAGTACCTTGTCACATCTCAAAAACATCATTAGCACTTCACATATGACAACTTACTCTAATGTGCAGTGATTGTTATACAGGTGAATGTGGCAGCCTTTTTTTACATAGTAAGATCCCAGGAGTAGCCATTGGATGGCTCTAAATTTGCAAGTGTAGGTTGAAGGAGGGAGATTGAAGTGGATATGGGGAGCACTCCCTCCCTCCTTCAAAATAGTGTAATGGGATCTTTTAACATCCATCCACTGAAAGACAGGAACTCCAAACATGCAGCACTTCCTCACTCCTGCATTGAAGTGTGAGCCTAGATTATTTACTGAAGTGCTGCTTGAACCTGCAAAGGTGGGAGAGGCGTCACTGTAATGGGTGGCCTTTAATTATGTGATCAGAAGTATCTGATAGGGAACAGGGTTGAAGGTTATAGGGTAGGTACACACTGAAATAATCAAACCTTCATTGGTCTGATGTTCCGTGCTGGCCTTGCGCTCCCTAATCAATGAAACATTGTTGCCATGCAAAATAGGAAAGAAACCTTTCTCCTCGCTCCTTAGGAATCATTTATTTTATGTTATCTCAGCCAGTATCTGAAGTGGAGCCAGATTACACATGGATTTCTGTGGAGCAAAATCCAGACTGTTTACATTACTCTGCTGATTGAGGCATAGGATGAACCCTGGAAGAGTTGGAGTGCTGTGATGAGCTCATGTGGCACTTGAGGCTAGACTGCTTATCATGTCTGGCTGGAAATAAGCCCTGAAATGCCTGACCAAACCAAGACAAAAGCCTATTTTCTCCAACTCTTTTCTCCCCTCCCCCTTACTTACTTTGATCTGATTTAGGGATCCTTGAGCATCTGTCATTGTACTCAGCTCAGGATATATGATCTATATCCTGTACACTTAAGTGAGGCTGAGGTTGTTTCACTACCTCCTTGGAATAATTAGCAATCGGCAATGAATGCTAGCTCTGCAAGAGACATCCACATCTCATGAATGAAGGAAATAAGATCCCAGATTTGCCCGAAATTGGGTCATTGAGAAGCAAAATAAGGGAGTGCTGCTAGTTGTTGTAGAGTAACTCTAGGCGGGTGTCGAGGTATACAGGCTGAATTTTAAGCCCAAAAATGACTGACGTGGGACCAGGTGAGATGATGAATTTTCAACATCTCACAATCCCAATAGACCTCCAACACTCCCACTCCCAAGCTAAACAGAGGCTGGGTGGGGATGGCGGGCAGCCAACTGACTCCCAGGAGGCGGGTTGGCCAGTTAGGTATTTGAATGAGCCTGCCAGCTTCAGATTTTATCTACTTTGCAAGTTTAATCCTGGCTGATCACAGTTCCCACGTCTAGAGAAACCTAGCAGCTCAAGGGAGGCGAGGATTATTTCCGGGAGAAGATATGTACCTTTATAGCAGTGCTTGTGGGCCAGGAGGATTGACAAAGGGTGACTAAAATAAATTAATAAAGAGGCACAGAAATGGAGTACGAGAGGAAACTAGCAAGGTATATAAAAATAAACAGTAAAAGCTTCTGCAAGTATATAAAAATCTGAAGTAAGCGTTGGTCCCTTAGAAGTTGAGCCAGGGGAATTAATAATAAGAAACAAGGAAATGGCAGAGACTTTGAACAAGTATTTTGTATCTGTCTTCAGAGTAGAAGACACAGAAAGCATCCCAAGACTAGTAGAAAATCAGGGGTCAAAAGGGAGGGAGGAGCTTAAAACAATCGCGATCACTAGAGAAAAAGTACTAAGAAAACCAATTGGACTAAAGGCTGACAAATCCCCTGGACCTGATGGCTTGCATCCAATGGTCTTAAAGGAAATGGCTATAGAGATATTGTAGTGGATGCATTGGTTATAATCTACCAAAATTTCCAAGATTCTGGAAAGGTCTCAGCTGACTGGGAAACTGCAAATGTAACATGACTGTTCAAGAAAGGAGGGAGACAGAAAGCGAGAAACTATCAGCCAGTTAGTCAAACATTCATCATTGGGAAAATGCCAGAATCCATTTAGAAAACAAGAGCATGAGTAGGCCATTCAGCCCTTTGAGCCTGCTCCGCCATTCATTATGATCATGGCTGATCATCCAACTCAAATAGAAACATACATATTATTAAGGAGGTAGTTAGAAAATCATAATACAGGTCCAGTATCTGTTATCCGAAACCCTTGGGGCCGATTACATTTCAGATTTCAGATCATTTTGATTTTCGGGTACCACATGTAGGCCTAGGCCGACTTACATTTCAATGGCCGAAACCGAGGGTAGCTATAGTCTAATGTAAATAAAAGGGTAGAAAAGTAAGATGTCCCACTGAGTAATAAATACAAGGTACCTGAAATAAGTTCACACCCATGATACCATCTGCGATTATGCTTTTAGGAGAATGTTCGCAAGGTAAACAGTGCAGACACACAACTAGACTTCACATGCTAATGGTTGGGCGCAGTTAGCGGGGTTCATGGCAGCTCAGGTCAGAGACTTTCCATGCTAAAAGTTGATGAGGTTCAAAAAAAGTGCAGTTTATGGGTGTGCTCGGTTTTCAAATTTACAGATAAAGAATACTTGGCCTGTACAATCAGGCAGAGTCAACATAGTTTTGTAAAAGGGCAATTGTATTGAACAAAGTTATTAGTGTTATTGGAGGCTGTAACAAGCAGCGTGGATAAAGGGGAACCAGTAAGTGTAGGGTATTTGGATTTCTAAAAGACCATGTAAAAGGTCACTGAACAAGATAAGAGCTCATGGTGGTAATATCTTGGCATGGATAGAAGATTGGCTAACTAACAGGAAACAGAGAATTGGGATAAATGGGTCATTTTCAGGATGGCAAACTGTAACTATAAAGTGCCTCAAGGATCATGAGGCCTCAACTATCTAAGATCAATACTAATGACTTGGATAAAGGGACCAACTGTATTGTATCCAAATTTGACTTGTTTGTATGCCAACATGTTACAGTGGGTGTGTCCATCACTCAGTTGCCCATAGCAAGAAGTACATCCATCAACCTATCGGGTGCAGGACTAGTAAGTTTGGATACAATACAGTTGATCCCTTTATCCAAGTCATTAGTATTGATATTAGATAGTTGAGGCCTCATGATCCTTGAAGCACTTTATAGTTACAGTTTGCCATCCTGAAAATGACCCATTTAGCCTAATTCTCTGTTTCCTGTTAGTTAGCCAATCTTCTATCCATGCCAATATATTACCAGTTAGCCAAACAAGAGGTAGCCTTCGAAGCAGTTGTCCTGGCAGTTCAGGCTACTACTCAGTTTTGTAGTGATCCATACAGGCCAGGAAAGCCTATGTTCTGGGCTGAGTGAGCCGATTAATGTGTGCCAGCAGTAGGAATGCTACAATTGGCGATGGAGGCCCAAGGTTAAAGATGGGAAAAGTTCAGCATAGAAAAGCTCTTGAGGCTCTGCACAACAGTATGCTTGTATGGATGTTGGCTGTGGCAAGGAGGAAGTTGGTATGATGCCATCAACAATTGAAAATGTTTACTTCATCTACACGCCATTCTCCATGTGCCATGATGAATGGGTCAGTGCCCAGAGGATTGATGGGGAGAAATTTGATAAAATGGAAAAAGAGGCCATAAATCAATTATTTTTGATGTGCCTCATTTATTTTGAAGAATAAACTCATTACTCTGATCCTATGCTTCCTTGCTTTCTGTGTGATGTCTATCACATCTTGGGGTGTCGGTCCAATTGCAGCTTGAACACCATGACTTCTACTCTCAATTCCTGCTGCCATTGAGATTAGCATCTCTAGGGACTATGATTTCCAACTACGTCTTTAGCTTGTCCTTAGTTCTTCAGGATATGACTAGTTCAGCCAAAGATGGAATGACTCCTGTTGTCTCCATGATGAGCACAAGGATGTATGTGACGATCTGTGGCCTGTGTGTCAGGGTAGTCAAATGTTAATCCCCATTGAATAAGGTTCGTAGGCAGCATCTTATCAATATTGCCTTTCAAGAACCTGAGACAGGCTGTTACCCACAGGCCTGAGCAATATGTTGCGAATTTGGATGTTGATTAGAGGAAGAACCTCTTTGCCTTCAGGATTTAACACATTTGCTTAAAGGGATTGAACAAAATTATTTGTTAAAAATCTGGCCAAAAAAAGCATTCCTTCCTTGGGCTGTTTCATCAGCCTTAGTATCCATGTATCCCTTGTTTGTATCATAACTGATCCTTTGTGGGATAATCTCACCCAGACTCTATCCTCTCCTCTAACATGAATAATCCTTCAATTTCAGATTATACAAAGAACGTGAATAAATGGAACAGGATTTTCTCTGTACATGCCTGCACAGGCACAAAGACAGGAATCTACACACTCAAGCACGTGCACACGTAAATAAGTACATGTAGAGCCACTGACCTGGACACACACATATACACAGACACACCGACAAACACATGCAGACCTTCACATGCACTTACTGAAAACTAAACAGGTCCACTCCTGCATGCAGACACATCTCAACATGGACAAACACATCTTTACAAACACACGCACTTATAAGCATAGGTGTATGCACAAGCGCACACAGTGACATGGATACACAAGTCCACGAACACACATCCATACAAATGAACAGAGGCACAAAATTAACTAAACTAAAATACTTGCATAAAAATTTGAACAAATATTAAAACAGTTAAACATCAAAACCGGTTCCAGATATTTCATGCTTTTTATTTCCTGTTAGACCAGGCTGGGGAAAAGGAAACTGATTTCAAATATTCTCTGGTACTGCCATTGCCTCATTAAAATGCACTACTTATTTGGAGAAATTTGTTTTTAAATTGCCTATGTTTGGCTAGTTTATGTTCTACAAATACATTACTTCTATTTTCTATTTATCACCCTCTACAGAAGTGTTCCTTTTTAAGGTAGTTGAGTTTCTATTACGTTTTGCAAGTGTCTCTCTTTCAGATCCTCCTTTCCTTTCTTCCCTTACTGCCATTCTTGATGCTATTTTCAATCTTCGGGCTCGTTAGTTGTTTCCCTCAAGCCTTGATCCACATGTCCCTGTAGTCTCAATCACAAACCGATTGATGGTGCTTCTCTTTAATTTACTGCCAGTTCAAAACCCTCTCCTCCCCACCTCAATCACCATGGTAACTCGATGTATGCATCTCACATTCGACCTCTGCGTCTCTTTGCAAACTGTATCTTGTACGTGTAAGTTCCTGGAGCCTCTCCCATCCGGTGCTTGCTGGTGGTAATAGTCCAATATGAAGGATGTGAGGACCATGTGGCTTTGCTGTGGCGCGTTCGCTGTAGGACCGTCCACTTACCACACTGTCCACTGCTGATAAGCCAACCACTTTCTGACGTCCATGTTGTATCTGCAAGAGGATGATTGGGGCAGAGGTTTTAGGGGAGGGAGGTGGGGGGGCATGCGGAAATCTTGTCCTACTCAGTGCTACTTTATAACTCGTGAGCAAGCATGAGCCTGGGTGAGTCACAAGAACCTAGTCTTTATTTTAGTTATGTGGCACTGTACAAGCCATATTCAGAGAAATGAGGTTAACACTGTCCTTTAATGAGGGAGCCATGGTAGAAACAAGGAGCAAGATAGTTTGGAAGAATCTGAATTTGACATCTTTGAACAGTTGAGGGCTTGGGCAGCAACTCTGCCTATTCCAGTATAGTCCAGTGACTGGGGTATTGGGGGAACATGAATCCAAAATTCAGATTCAGAGATCTGCAGTTTGATTCCGGCTGGATGCCAAAGTTTCTCATATCTTGGTATTGCCCCTTTGCCTTGACTTCTCATTATGAAATACAAAGAAAAGGTGTTAAAAGTTAGATTACTGGAACATTGTTTTCTGTTCGTTGTGAGAAATCCTTCTTTACTTAAAGTTATTTTTTCTTTATCTTCCCATTTGGTCCGTCCTGCACCATATACATTCATGGTTGAGAGAGTGGGGCCATTTCCCATAGCCCTGGAGGTGACAGCCCAATATCTGTTCCTGCAAATCATTTGGAAGTGACCCACAGAGGCTTTCCTTGCAGAAATGTTACCTATGACATGCCCCAAAGCCACTTGTGATTTGTTTCCCCTTCACCTCTGGATCTTGGTAACCTGGGCTGTGTTTGTGACCTGACTGATTATGGGATCTTGATCAAGTTAGCCAACAAATGAAGACAAAAGAATGTTTATTTTTTATGGGGAAGAGTTACCCAGCTTGTTTCCTCCCTTCCCCGAACATATTAATCGTTCAGTTGTACTAAAGTGTACAATAATAACTGGACCAGGGGTGGTAAATGTCTTCTCCTAAAGTGCTTTGACTTTGGACAGCAGTCAAAATTCAGCTCCATTGAGTCCAGTACTGTATTGCTAGGGGTGATAGTTTGCCCAGTTACAATGATTTGTTCATAATTTTCAAGCCAGGTAACCAGGGACTTGTAGCCATAATTAACAGTTGCATGAAGGGCATACAAGTCAAATGGTCATTCATCTATGGAAGCAAATGTGGACTGGTTTACTACTGAAGGGTGAGGGTTTTTAGAAAAATAATAGCACCTTGGCAGGCCAGGCTGCTAATAGTTCCTTGGCAGGACAGGCTGCTGCCTAGTGGTTTTCCAATAACCCTAAGCCCCTTTCACCTGGGATTCTGGGCAGCCATCTTATATAGAAGACTATTATCGCTGCTAAACTATAAGTCTGACTTTGAAGACTGAAATGGGCCCCTTTATCAACCTTAGCATTCCACAGATCATTGTTGTACTTGGAGTTAGTACAGGGAGATGTGAGGGGAAAAAAATGACAGAATTATGGAGACTGTTGTAGATGGAACATGGACAACCAAAATATGCCACATTAGTGGCACTTTATGGGTGAATATTTAGGAACTGGTGATAAGTGGCATGCCATTATGATTTAAGTGTGCAAAAAAGAAAAACCTGAGAGCAATTTACGTGAAAACGTGAGACCTCTCCAGGTTTATGAGTCTGTGCGTTTCTTAAAGTGGGCCTGTACTTGTGGATCGGGGATGTGAGTGTGGCACAGGCCTAATATTGGTGCGTGCAGTACCTGTGCCTGAACGGTTCGCCCCTGCCCCTCTCTTCCCCTTCCTTCTCTCTTTCTGTCTTTCTCTGGCTGTCACTACTAGCAAGTCCCTTTGTACCTCTCCCTTGCCTGTGTCTGCATGCGAATCCCCAGTGTCCCTTTTCCTCCCACCCTTCCCTCCCCCATATGTTGTCCATGCCGCAACTCTGTCTCGTCCCATGTGCATCCATGTTCGACTGTGTAAGGTCTTGAGGCTGCATCCACTTCCAAGCAAAGGAGATGCACTACCTGTTGGTGTAGTCAACATTTCTTTTATATTTTTTATTTTTTATTTTATTATTTTTATTTGTTTTTTTTTTCCTTTTTCTGCCAGGACTGCTGCGATGTGACAATGTGAGCCACCACATTCTGTCACATCGGCTGGAAGTAACGCAGCATTGAAGTGGGTCCCTCCCCAATCCGTCTGGGCATGCTAGCGATCCTCCAGTTATATATTCCTATGTGCATATATATATTTATATATCTCTCTACCTTCTGCATGGTGTCTGTGAACTGATAGATGCATCTATTTGATGGATCCTTGTAATATCTTGAAAAGGCTTCGTACAGTTGATATACCTGCACCACAAAAATTTCATTAGTGTTTCTCATCTTTATTGTTCTGGCCACCTCCAATACATCACAGATGACAGTCAATGGACGCATTTCAGTTGCAGTCTTTTCCCATGGCTGGCCAGCCAGCTACACCCATTCAATGGATTTGGTGGCCAATATTTTCATTTTTCATCAACAGTTACACCGAACTGGGTTGGATAAGGCCACCAAATGGGTCACGGCTGCTTGTCACTTTGTTATTAAAATCAAGCTGCCAACGGGCAACTGAACTTTTTATGGGCAGGGAGGATGGTGGGAGATAATGCAATGGATCAGCTTTTCATCAAAGGGAAAAGGGAAAGAAAGTTCTATTGACAATATTAGCAAAGAGCTTTTTTTACAAATTGGAACTGTGTGTATCCCCTTTTGGTGAGTTGAGATGAAATGAAATCCGGTGGCCAAAACCATTGACTTAATTCTCCCTAAACCTGCCATTCATTCGTGGCAGGCACACACATTTAAAAAAATCTTTATTGTCACGAAATGGTATTTGATCGATAAATGAAACATGTTCAGCAAGATTTTTTTTCACAAGGGCTTGCTACCAGATTGGATGAAAACCCTTTAAGGGTGTTTGAGGACGATTCCATTCAGCAGAGATGTAGCAAATAACTGGAACATGGATACCGTGTATCTGTACTGGCCAGTCTATCCCTCTGAGACAAAAGGAAATCTCCTATTTCCTGTGTAAGTTGAACCACCACAGAGAAATTGCACTTTTCCAGTTATCTGCTCAGTTGTCAATGGTGATGCCAACGAACCAGTCCATTTTTGATGACATCATTTTGAGCAGGAAGGCACTGGTTCCACGTTGACAGATTATTGGAGCAACTATGTTATCCCTGGAAGTTGAGCTTCCCTATTTAATTAGTTCTCAGTTAGGAGGATAGATGAGCATGACTGCTATGGGTAGATCACCAGAATAATTATTTTAAAAATCAGCGGTGCAAAAAGATGTTATACTGGAATAGCACTCCAGTCTTGTTCGCCTGGCTGTCATCCAAGACTGCCCGACAGGAGGAGGCAGTTGTATTTGGAACTGAAACGAGACTATTACATGAAGGAAAGACCATCAAAACTGGACCAAATTTATGCATCGTTAACATAGTGAAAAGGCTAGATTACATACCCTTGAAGGATGGTTGCTATGAGAAGCAGCGATGTATGACAACAAAAAGAATAGGGCTGCTCTTCCCCCCAGTGCTCTTATGTGAAAAAATGTAAGCGGAATTTTTTTTAACATTGCTGGGTTTTTTTTTGCAATTAAGATGGATGTCTTCCTTTGTGGATATACGTGGTAAAAAATGAAGGCACAAACTCATTGCAAAATCCGCATGACCTATCCTTTTCGTTATTGTGGAGAATTTCCTGAATAAATGATCTGAAGGTGATTCCTCCTCCTATATCTCTCCTGTTGTAGAATGCTGTCATGGGGCACAAATCAGTATGGCCCCACATAAACAATGGCTGGTGATGTCACGTGACTGGGAGCTCAGCATGTGCCTGTATTTCTGGAATTCACGATCTTACCCCTGAACCAACACACATTTAAGATGAGAAACTAACTAATAAATTTTTGTGCCTCTCAATGTGCTGTGATGGGTCTCAGACTGGTCACTGAACACTTGTGCTACGAATGTGCTTTCTGTGGACTCATTTTGTTACTGTGCTGGATCTTTCAAATGCTGCCAACTCTTATTTTCTTGCTTGTTGTTACCTTTCTGTGTCCTGCCCTCAGTTCGGCGTGTTCCACCTAGGTTCTCCATCAGCCCTCCACTCAGCCAAGAGATTGTGCCCGGCGGGAGTGTGAACATTACCTGCGTTGCCGTGGGCTCCCCCATGCCCTACGTGAAATGGATGCTGGGAACTGAAGATTTGACGCCAGAAGATGACATGCCTGTAGGCCGGAATGTTCTGGAGCTTAACAGTGTCCGGGAGTCTGCTAATTACACATGCATGGCGATGTCCAGCCTTGGGGTGATCGAAACTGTGTCGCAGATTATTGTTAAAGGTAATGAAAATAAATATAAAACTTTTCACAACCTCAGGACATGCCAAAACACTTCACGACCATTTAAATACTTTTTATATACAGTTGTAATTCTTTTCATTCATTTATGGGATGTGAGCTTCACTGGCTGGGCCATCATTTATTGCCCATCCCTAGTTGCCCTTAAGAAGGTGGTGATGAACTGCCTTCTTGAACCACCGCAGTCCATGTTGGAAGCACAGCAGCCGATTTGTGTGCAGCAGGGTGCCATGAAAAAGTAATCTGATAATCTCTTTTAGTGATGTTGGTTGAGGGATAAATATTGACTGGGGATAACTTCCCATCTCTTTGAAATAGCACTGTGGGATCTTTTCCATCCACCAGAGAGGGCAGACGGGGCCTCGGTTTAATGTCTTATCTGAAAGACAACACCTCCAACTATGCAGTGCTCTACTGCATCAGAGTGTCATTTTAAATTGTGCTTGGCTCTCTGGATAGGGACTTGAACCCACATCCTCTGACTCAGAATTGGGAGCACTACCAACTGAGCCATAGCCTGGTATCCTGGTAACCTGCAAAAAAACATTTGTTAAGCTCCTGGATTCAAAGGTCATGTAGATGATATAAGTTTTATATTATGTACAAATAAGGGTCAGAACATCTTGGTTTGAAACCCTTTTTCATGCATGTTTTAACCATCCATGTCTAACTGTTGATATTTTCAGCACTCCCAAAGCCCCCCGGGACTCCGATAGTTGTGGAGACAACTGCCACCAGTGTGACTTTAACATGGGATTCCGGCAATCCTGATCACATCAACTACTACATCATTGAGTACAGGCCCAAGAACACGGACGTTCTCTACCAGACCATAGACGGTATCCAAACCCTACGTTATAGTATTGGCGGGTTGAGCCCCTACTCTGATTATGAGTTCAGAATCTCTGCTGTCAACTCCATTGGTCAGGGTCCGCCCAGTGAGACAGTGGAGACAAGGACTGGTGAGCAAGTGCCCTCGAGCTCTCCAAGGAACGTCCAGGCACGGATGTTGAGTGCAACCACCATGCTGATTCAATGGGAGGAGCCTGAAGAGCCAAATGGCCAAATCCGTGGTTACCGGGTCTACTATACAATGGAGCCACAGCAGCCTGTAAGCAACTGGCAGAAGCACAATCTGGATGACAGCCTCTTAACAACTGTTGCCAACTTAATACCACAGACAACATACAGTGTCAAGGTTTTGGCTTTCACTTCTGTTGGAGATGGGCCACTGTCATCTGAAATTCAGGTCAAAACCCAGCAGGGAGGTGAGTGTATTTGGTGATTAGTTGCACAATATCCCTGATGTTGTTTGGCATCTTTCACTGTAAGACTGATGGCTCATGGAAGAGAAAACTCCAGGTCTGAGATATCTCTTGAAGAAAGTATCTAGTTCCCAGCACAATTTGTATAATTCTCACATCGACACCAAATTCAAAGTGAATGTTTTCTACTTTCTGTTACCAGTCATTAGCTTTCTTCACCATCTGATAACTGAACAGGGAAGATTCGTAGATTTTCATGAGCTTGGGGCCCAAGTGGCAAAGATAGGGGTTTGGAAAGGAGTTAGCAGATACATGGAGCTACAGAGTGAAAATTGATTGGGTCAGTCTGGAAATTAGCATTGTGCAGTGATGATTCTTTAAGGAAGAAAACCTTAGTCACAGAATAATCTCTCTCCCATGCCCCGTACAAACACAAGTCTATTAATGAATATGTCAACACATTCTTTACTAATGTTACAGTGTGGTTTCTAACTGAAATAGTTCTCAAAGCCATTTGTTTATCGCTCCTACTTGTTTCTTCTCCCCACTCCAAAAATGAGAAGCAATCTTGCACAGTAGGGTGGCTTCCATGTCCACAACACCACCTGACCCATTACATCCCTGGAAGACCTCATTGCAGATTCCCTCTGCAGAGTCTGAAGTCACACTTGTCCAAATCAAGTGAGAACAAAATTTGCTTTTAATTCAATCTTGGGATATTTGTATTGCTGGCAATACCGGCATTATTTGCCCATCCTTAGCCACCTTGAGAAAGTGCTGGTGCTCCTTCTAAAAGAAAATGTCTTGCTAGACTACATTAGAGGGCAGTCAGGAATTGATCACATTGGTGTGGGGCTGAAGTCACATATAGCCCAGCGCAGGTCAGTTTTTTGAGTTGATTATTTTCTGACCCAGCTCATTGATGATCTCATTATGCCTCAACACTGGAGGAGATGCTACTCAGAACCATTGATCATTCCTTCAAGTTCCTAGCTGAGCTACCCAATGGCAAGCTTGAACCAGGAGGTTGGAATGTTAGCTCAGTCGTGATTTCCCTAGAGTACTTGAGGGATTTTTTTCAACAGGCTTGTCACTTCAGAAACAAGCTTTAGGTTATGCAGAGCTCATCCAATGGCTTCTTAAGTTTATCTAGTCAGAAGCTGCACAATATAGATCAAGAAGATTCCACCCCTGGTCTGTGCTGTGTTAATTGGCCTCAGCTGAAGCACTTATTGGGAATGTACAACAGCGCTGGGTTAGGAAGTTTAAAATTAGTCAGCAACTACAGCCAAGATTTAATGCCTTCAGGAGGGCAGGAAGGAAAACTATCGAAACAAATATTTTAATTTATTAAAATATATTCAGATGTAAATTCCTTGGGATGTAAAATTGCAGCAGGAATTTGAAGAGTTGCAGTCTAGCTCCAGTGTATCTGGGGCTATAAGCAGTGCCATTTTGGAGAGACCAGTTTCTCCCATGTCAGCTACAGTTGGCTGACTCCTGGCTCCATGTTACTTCAAAATCTTAGCAGGCAGAGTAAAGGAAAGATGCTTCATAAGAAACCAAACACAGTAAAGTTTGTGAGCTTTAGATAGACCTTGGATCAATAAATGCTATTGCCTTTATGGTGACCAACAGGAGAGTGTCTGTGGAGATACTTTATCTTCATCAGATAAAGCAATGAGATCATCTTAATGGCCCTGTCTGACCTTTCGTGTAATACCCAAGGCATGTTGTCAATGTTAAAAAAAAATACAATTTAGGGTGGTGACTGTAAAATTTGACTTTATTACATTCCCATGCATGGTGGTATCTTGATATATGCCCTTTCCCCTTGAACTATTTAACGTTAGATTAGATTTGGACTACTATGTCTGGTGTGGCGTGTCATGTCAACTGGATCTGACCTGCGCTGTGGTGCATTAAGTCTGCTAGTCAGCTTAGGATGCTGCCTGTTATCTGACTGCCATTTCATGAGAAGCAATCAATACAGCAACAAACTGCTGTTACAAATCACTGCTTCATCACAAATGCAGCAATGGCAGGAATAATAGAAGTGCCTTGTATTAGAGAGAGAAAAAGAAAGCTTGTTGAAAATTTCATCTACAATATTTCAAAAAAAAGGCTTTTTCTGGAGAGTAAGTTTTGTTGATTGCTGCTAATGTGGATGGCGGTATTTCAGATTGGTAGTTGGACCTCCATGTTGGTGGACCTGTGGAAAAATGCAGTACTCACAATGGCAATCAGAACCTTCAAACCAGGAAGGAGGTAGATGATTAGAGGTATGAAAATGGTAGGGTATGCAAAGTTGACCTAAAAATCCAGGGCTGGAGAAGGAGAGAATCAGCAATTGTTCTCTCTCCTAATTGCTATCATTGACTTCCACTGGAAAGTATGCTCCTCGGCTGAGACAGGACACTGTGATACCATCCATGATGTGAGCAGGGGGTTTGCTGATGAGCAGGGGGTTGCAGTGGATGGCTTCAAGACAAACAAAAGTTGCAATTTATCTTGAGTCGTAACATTATCATCTCTCTGCTGGCCGACTCACAGACGTGAAGCCCTGCGCACATCATTCAACTGAGACTCCCAGGCTCAGTCTCCCACAGGCTATCCTAAAAACAGAGGACAAAAGCCATGCCTAAGGGATGTAGCACAAAACAGTCAAAATAAGGGACAATTCCTTAAAATACAGGACACATAGTCACCCTGAATAAAATAGGCTGCATGGTGAGGGCTGGAGAGCTGCTACCATGACTCACTATCTTCAGGAGAGCAAGTTAAGGAATAGGAAGGTGTGTTTAAATCTGGGATTGAATCAGTGATCATTGTGGTATGAGGTGAAATGAAAGACTGAGACAATCACAGAAGCAATTTAATCACCTCAATATGCATGCATCTCAGCGTCCATTATCAAACTGAATTGCTGTCCATTTCTTCTCATTAGTTTGGTTGCACACGATTTAGTTTTTAATATCTGTATATAAAAAGGTGACCTGGAAGCCCAGAACATCGAATCATTCCATTAATTCCTACGCCAATGCATTCCATGAGGATTGCATTGCATTTTTGTAACTTTCTCTTTAAAAATTGGATGTAGCAGTTGATGCCTATTGTACCCAGAGGTATCATTCATGGTGAGTATTTTCTCTATAAAATGTCTGCTTCTAGGCAGTGTCTGACCAACCCTTATAAACAAAAGATCAGAGACAAGCTCCAGTATATGAATACTGCTTTCTAACATTCTTCTGACAGTCCAGATGAATCCATTTCTCTTTCAAGCTTCAAGAGGATGCCTGTGAAGTTGGGACTCACTGCAATTTGGGATTTTATGGTCTGCAAATGAAAGCCCATGATCAAATACCAAAGTAAATACGTTGCTTGTATGCAACTGATATAGAGTCAGAAGGTATAGAATAGCCTCACTCTTGTTGGTTGAATTCAATATTTTGGTCTCTTCTTTCAGTTCCTGGACAACCACTTAACTTCAAAGCCACCCCTAAATCTGAGACTAGTATTGAGTTGTTGTGGACTGCACCCAGGGAGGACAAGGTCATCAGCTATGAGCTGTACTATCGTGATGAAGAGCTGGGAAAAGAGGTGAGAAAATTACCCAATTCAGTGGCAGGGTGAAACATTCATTTGGTCTAATACATGCATTCAGCCATCTGTTGTTAGATTGCATTCAATAAGGTGTCACATGATGGGTTGTTGCACAAGATGAGGTCGGGGCTAATATATTATTATGGGTTGGTTAAAGGACTGAAAACTGAGTAGGAATAAATGGGTCATTTTCAGGTTGGAAAGCTGTTATTACTAGGGTGCCACAAACCTCAGTGATGGGGCCTCAGCTATCTACAAGAAATGTTAATTACTTAGATGAAGGTACTGAGAGTAATGTAAATGATTTGAGGGGTATGGACAGGGTAAATAGTGAGAACCTGCTCCCACTCAAGAGAATATTAAGAATTAGGGGGCACATATTCAAAATAAGTGGCAAAAGGAGTAAATGTGATGCAAGGAAAAATTTTTTCACCCAGAGGATAGTTCGAGCCTGGAACAAATGATGACCTTCTGCACTGCAAAGATATTGTGATACTGTGAAGTTTGATAAATGATAAAAAGCTAGGTGGGAAAGTAAGCTGTGAGGAGGATACAAAGGGCTGAATTTTCATTCCCAAGTCCCGATCCCACCTTTGAGAAGGAATTTTGGTTGGGAACCAAGAAATGTCGGCTCGAGACCCAGGGGACAATTTTCAAGGAGGCAGCCAATTAAGCGGGCCAATAGGTGGCCCTCCAGCACTGAAATATAGGCAGCCTCATTGTCAGAGGTTGGAGCTGCCAATGCAGATTGGGGAATGAAGATAGAGGTGGCCTCTGAAGAAATTTTCAAAGACTAAAGATAAGAAGTGGCCGCAGCTGCCAGACCTTCATCTTGGAGGTTGAAACATGCCACAGGAAGGTCTGTGGCTGCAACTGTGACCCTCTAGCAATTGCAGGTGGAGGAGGGGAGCTTAAATTCATTGAGGCATCGATGACCCCCTTGGGCTGCTTGACCAGGAAGTCACCATAATTCATCAACCAGGCTTTGGGATCAGCAGGGTATCTGCAAAATTCCAGATAGCATGTGTCAAGTGCCCTCAGTGGACAATTTAATTGGCTTCCTGCTGGTGGCAGGCAGATAGCTGTAACTGCCCTCCACCTCCCCCACCCCCCCTCCCCCCACAACCAACCCTGATCCAGCCTGAACCTCAATAAAAGTTGCCAGTTGGTGGGGCCATGGCGGCAGACCCACATGCCAACTGGTAGTGGGAAAGTACAAGCTCGCCCACCTCGGGTCCCATCCCTGCTTCTCACTGAAATTCAGCCCAAAGTTCTGCAAAGAGGTGTCGATAGGTTAAGTGATTGGGCAAGAAGATGGAGGATAATGTGGGGAAATATGAGACTATTCACTTTGGTAGGAAGAATAGAACAGCAGAATATATTTTCAATGGTGAGAGACTATTAAATGTCGGTATTCAGAGAGATTTGGGTGTACTCCACGAAACACAGTAAATTAACATGCAGCTGCAACAAGCAATTAGGAAATGATGCAAGGAGGTTGAAGTACACGAGTAAGGAAGTCTTGCTGCAATTGTACAGAGCTTTGGTAAGACCGTACCTGAAGTACTGAGTGCAGCTTTGATCTTTGTTACCTAAGGAAGGATATACTTGTCTTCAAGGAGGGGTGCAACAAAGCTTCACTAAATTGATTCCTGGGATGAGGAGGTTGTCCTATAAGGAGAAATTGAGTAGAATGAGCCTATTCTTTCGTGAGTTTAGCAGAATGGGAGGTGGTTTTACTGAAAACCACCAGAGGGCTTGACAGGGTAGATGATGAGTTGATGTTTCCCCTGGCTGGAGAGCCGATAACTAGGAGTCACAGTCTTAAGGTGTCAGCCATTTTGGGTTGAAATGAGGAGAAATTTCTTCACTTTGAGAGTTTTGAATCTTTGGAATTCTCTACCCTAGAGATGCTCAGTCGTTGAGTATATTCAAGACTGCAGTTGTTAGACTTCTGGACCCCAAGGGAATCAAGGAATACGAGGATCATACAGGAAAGTAAAGCTAAGGTCAAACATCAGCAATAATCTTATTAAATGGTGGAGCAAGCCCAAGGGGCCATATGGTCTCCTATTTTTTGTTATTTTTGGATCATTGTAATTATGGCCCCTAGTTGTGGCCTTCACATAAGTGGAAACATCTTCTCTACGTCGCCTCCAACAAACCACTTGATAATCCTAAAGACTTCTAACTTGCAAATCATTTGCAACATGCTGAAAAACTCCCCAGCAACAGGAAACACCTAATTGGCACAAGATTCAAAATGTCCATGCCCTGAGCTTGTCCTGACGTCTGATTGTGATGGTCAAAAAAGGACAGACATTTCATCCTGCATTCTGAGTTGGAATCTGAAATTTGCAACTGCTTTCAAATCTGTAAACTTCACTCACAGAGTTGAACTCTGTTGACATGTCTCTTGTGCTCACTTAAGAGTCTCAAGAGAACTCAGTTCCACTTTAGCAGCAGAATTTAACCATAGAATATTTTTGTCCTTACAATATTTCTGATTTATCATAAGCATTTCCACAGGAAATCTGCTAATAATGTTATGCCAACATGCATTTTGTCCATTACAGGAGTTTTTTTTTACTTGAAAACAGAGTGAAAACCACTTATTTGTAGTGTACAGAGAAACTACAGAAAACCTTCTATATCAACAAAGAATATCTTGCTGACACAAGACTGAGAATGTCTGTGACAAGTAATTGATCTGTACAATCATACTTTAGAAAGCCAATTTGATGTGCTTTTGACCCAGTCTTAAAGGGGTATACAGCTACACTTTAGCAGCCAAATAATACATTGTATGTCACTTAGTATAATGCTACTGTGAACAATACCACAGGATATCCACCAATATCTGGATATGAGATGTTGTGTAAACTGGTTTCAATATAACATCAAGTGCATATGGATGTTTTTTCCACAGGAAGTGATAACCTTTCAGCCTAGCATGTCATACAGTGTGACCGGGCTACGTCCGAACACTCTGTACTATTTCCGATTGGCCGCACGCTCCGAGCATGGCCTTGGCGTCTTCACCTCCCAGATCTCTGCACGGACCCTTCAGGCCAGTAGGTTTCATTCCACGTTCATCTTTCAAATACTATCAGAGTAAAGGATGTTGGGATTCTGTCTCAACTACAAACCAAACATCCCTTTGAAAAATTGACTTACTCGCATGGCAATTTAAAATGTCCATCTGCCCACCCCCATACAAACTAAGAAAATCTGGGTGAACCATTGTCTTTGGTCCCATCTGTCTGGGTTAGATTCAATGTTTCCCCATCCTGATGGCTTAACATTGAGAATACTTCAGCAAAATGGGTTTAGACACTCAAACCAATTCACAGTAGGAGCTGGTCCATATAGCACAACTGCCCATACCATGGCACTGTTCTGATAACTTCACCCAAATAGCCTGCAGGATTTGAAACTGGAGTGTTATTGTCAATCTGTTAGCATGGTGCGGGGGAATCTTTACTCTGAATTCAATCAAAGTTGAATGTTGCCAACTGACATCTCTTAACCTCATAGGTAGAAAAACCCCTTATCCCCCAACCCTGCCTTTTACTTTATTCCAGCCATTTTTTTTTCTGAATATAATTTAATCATTTGAGGCAAAATGGAAACCTAGGGTGGGAAAACCTGGTGGTTTCTGGAAATTGTTTGACCTGCAGAAGCTGGATACCTCACCCTCTAGAGTCCCATTCTATCTTCCATTGTCAGTAATGGCCATGAACTGCAGCTTCCAGTTGTTTATCTTGTATATTTCTGAGCAGTGTTGACCCACCGAAGACACAGACGTGTTGGCTGTGTAAACAAGGTGGCTACTGCAGTGACTTGTACAAGGTAACTCTGTGTTTTCCTGAACACCCTTTATTGCAATGCACTGTGTGCCATTTAGATTGCTCTGGCAATGAATGGTGAAATAAATACTGTTGCAATCTTAATACTTCATGCAGTCAACAGTGCCACACCCCTTTCTTTTAGCTGCATCTCTGTTTAACCCATCCATATTTCTATGGCAGAAAATTCAAATTACATTTTAAGATAAATTTGATTTCTGAAAACACCCCCTGAAAGATTGTTCTCATTTTCTAGGGTGTGCAGTCCCAGCAGCCTCTGCTCTGTGTCAGTTTATGGAAACCCATTTTTGGTATGTGTTGGTCGGTGTTAGTAGCTGAGCAGTTTACAACACATACTGGGTTCTGGGTCAAGCAAAATGATCGTTTATTAAGAACATCAGTTAGGGGCCGTATCTTCTTACAGGTTTCTTAGGGGACTTGACTACACATCACGTAAGACATCGATGTTGAATTTATGTCGTGCAAGGGGATGGGATTTGAATGGGATCTGATTCTAACTGGCGAAGGAGAATACATTAGTTTCAGTCCTTGTGTTGGGGGTGGGGTGTTTTAGGCTGTGGTTGTCTTTAGTTGGGTTGGAGAGAGTTGCAGAAATGGCCCTTCAATGGATGGGGGTAGGAATGAGTCAGAAACAGACAGTTTAAGATTGGGTTTGTGGGAGGAAGGTACGAGGGCAGCTCAGACTTGGGCTGGGAAGATCAAAATATGAGAGGTGCCTCAGTTGGGTTAGGGAAATGTGAAGGGACTCCTTAGTTGGGAGGAAAGGAAGATGTGAAAGGTCAGTTATGGTAGGGAGGGAAGTGAATGAAACTTGTTATTGGGTTCTGGGGGAAGAAACAAGCACCTCTATTTGTTGGAGATCGGGAGATGTAAGAGAAACACAAGGCTGGGTTGAACCAGGAGGATTCCCTGTTTGGATTCAGGAAGCAGATGTGACAGGTGCCCCAGTTAAGTAGGGTTAGGTTATATTGGAGTGAGTGAGATATGTGATGAACCTTTGGCTGGGGTTGAGAGGGAGGGAACAGCAATTGGTATGTCTGGTTGGGTTTCTATTACAGTGAGTGAGATGTGTGAGGCACCAACAGTTGACCTATATTAACAGTTTGTCTTACATTATGTCACTAACCGTTTTGTGGTAGGATTCTTAATTGGCTGGCATCTGCTAGTTGGTGGATCACCAATACGTGCTTTGTAATGTTCTGGACTGGACTGGACTAAAGTAGAAAAACACGATTAATGGAGATTTAACCAATATTCATTTTTAGTTTAATGGATTCCAATGTAAGTGAGATATTTTCTGTGATAAATTGATCACAAAGTCTACTAAACTCGGCTAATTTACACATTCTGCTTCCACATCTCATCTTCTAGTTCATATAGTATCCTCCATCCCCCTTTACCCCATCCTCCCAATCAATTCATCCATTACAAACCCTTGGCTAGTTCAAGGACAAAAATTATCATTTAACATTTAAGCTTTCCATTAATTTTCCACAATCCTGCTGGCGCAGATCAACTTGGAATTCAGATGCTAGCTTTTACCAAGCCAGGTAAGTGCACCAACAGCAGCAATCAGGGATGATCTCAACTGACCAAAAATCATTTGGACCATTTCAGAATTTCAAATTGGATCATTTGATTAAATGATGACCAGATTGTTGTTTTCATGTGACTGCACTCAACTCCAAGAATCCCAGTCACAGGATGAGAAAGTATGTTTCCTGTTACAAACAGGTTCAATCCATGTACCTAACTTTTCTCTTCCCAACTCTCCCTCTTAAGTAAACTGAGGAAATTTTTAAAAAGCACAAGGCTTAATTCTGCAATCTGTTTTTCATATTTCTATAAGCCTTTCATATCCAACTGCAGGCTGTTTATAGGCATCGACACACATTCAAGCTCACACTTCATTTTTACTTAATGCATCATATTGCAGCAGAAGTACATTGGCTCAAGGGCTGAGTATTGAACCTAAATACTGCCACCCCAGCCCTGCCATTTTCAAATTGATTCCAGCGCCTTAGTTTCGTTGTTTGAATAATATTTTTCTTGGAAACGTAATTGAGGGCTGGTTCAAAACATTCACGCATTGCCCCAAAATTTCCTGTCTCCTTGAGACATTACCTTATGGTACTCTATGTAAAATGTTCTCATTGTGCAAGCTCAGAAGTTTCATGTTAACCTAACATGATGTATTTGACTCAATGGTATGAATTGAACTGTTCAGACTGTAGCAGACCTAAGTTTAGTGATTTTTTTTTTGCATTGGGTTTAGTGGGACAGGGGCACTTCAATTTTCTAGGGCCAGAAAGAGGAGAAATTCTTTGGCTCCTCATCTCTGTCCAAGAACTCCTGGTGACCATTGCCAATTTTTTTGATTCTTTTTTGAAAAAAGATTTTTTTTTAACATTAAAGTAAATCTGATTGTGTTGCCATGTGTCCTATCAAGAACTGGGGAACAATAGTTTGGTACGCAGAGGATACTAGCTTTTTTATTATGAGACTTTTCAGTTTAGGAGTCTGCTAGAATGAAACCCTCTTAAGGGGAATTTATATTTTGGCAAAGGGAAAGAGTGGATACTTTGTTTTTCCAGACATTCAGAATCTGGCCTGAATCTGATTAAGCTACATGTACCCACCCCACTGCGATATGGCACAAATTAGTTGGATATTTAAAACTCTATTCACACAATAGCACACATGCATATACTGCCCAGTAAAGAATATATTTATACATGATCACATTCAACGAGAATAGACAATTTGAAAGAAGAATTGATGCACTCAAGGGCCCTTGTGAAATATTGAACAAGTGTAAGGAATCCATTAAACTGAACAGAATATTTCTAACTGTAACCCTTTCAGTACTGAAATTTAAAAAAGCAGTCAGGAGACCACCCTGTCCTTGACCAATTGGATAGAAATTGGAAATTGGACTTTGAGAAGCAAATGGAAGTCTGCGTACTGAAAGGACACTGCCGTTTTGATCTGGGAAGAGGTTTAGCTAGTTTTACCAGAGGTCACAGGAAGGTTTTGGACTTTCACACCCTTAATCAGTAGTACCAGGTGAGTGCAGACTGAGGCAGGCCAGCTAAAAGGTGGTGGATGCCTGTCAAAATCACCCTATGATAACCATCCTGTTTGAAGCAGATTTACAGGTGACATCCTATATTGCAGGCTGCCTGTAGCCAGGTCCTAACCAAATACTCACCTTTCTCTAAGGTTATCTCAAGGCACTTAATGAAGAGGGGCATTTCCCAGATGTAAAAGGTCTACACAAATTTGTATTTTCCAATCAGCTACCGGTTTTCCTCCATATTTCCCTTCCTTAAGCAAAAAGAAGGAGAAATCTGGTGGTAGTGTTCTCCATGCCAAGCACCACTCCCACTCTTCATTCTGTGTAGACCTCCTCTTTCCCCACTCCAAAATTAAGTTTGTTGCTTGCTCCAAGAATGTACAGTGTATTTGAAATAATTTAAGATTTATGTTGTCCAGATAACCAAGGTTTTCTTCTCCAGCCAACTAAATTTCCTATTCTCCATTGTTAGCCCCTTCAAATGAATGAAAATTGTCTATGTGGCTGAGTTTCCAATCTTATTATCACCTGTAGATCTGTTTCAAGAGGTTAAATAATTGGATATCAATGATCAAAATGTCATGCCAGTAAGTAAATGATGCAGAACGAGCTTCATCTATGCAAAATAAAGTGGAGTTGCTCCAAATAAGCTATTTTACTCAATAAGCTGGAATACAATTGGAGGACTACTGAAGGCAGGCATCCTCTACTGTGGGCTAGTCTGTATGTTCAGGCTATTTTCTCATTCAGAGATGGTTAAAATCAGTAAGAGCTTCACCAGGCCCTGTTGAGTTCCTCCTGACGCTGATGGATGAATGAGTAAATCACAGGGGTTGGCATTCTGCTCCCACATGGCCTGTTCCACGGCAGCAAAGTGAAAATCCTGTCTAAACTGCTGCACTTGTCAAGTGTCTAATATTGACGAATTCAATCCCATCAGGTACTCCTTGCATTGTCTAACTAGTGATGCCACAATACATCCATCAGATCCAATATGTTGATACTCTCCGATTGCAGTGGTGAAAATCCACAATTTCGTTGTCTTCTTTTTCTGATCATAATATATTGCAATAATTTTCAACACTCAGCAATAAGAGTGTCACATCATCAGAACACAACACATTTCTCACATATTTAGAAATTTTGGCTGAGCTGTAAAATATTGAGATACCCATTGATATGATTGGAAATCACGTCCGACTTGGTAATCACCTTGGGGTATTAAGCCAATGTCATTTAATGAATTGTAATTGCCCCTTCTCCATATTGGTTGTTGTAAATTGTATAAATCCATGTCTATAATTTGTAATTATTTATTCCAATTATTATTCACTTAAACCTTTCTTAAGTCACTTACAGGGTAGGCTGTTATTGGCAGCTCCAAGACGTTAGCCAATGCTGTTCTTCAGCTTTCCGTCAGATATTTGCAAAGTGGCCAGGAGCGAATGAGAATATGCCTCCACACCCACTGGGCAAAATTTCAAAATCCGTCATTTTCAACAAAACAAATTTAAGTTTCAGAGGATCTTAACTGCTCAAAACAAACCCAATTAAATTTTGAAAGCTCAAAGATGGTGCACTTTGTCTGTCCCATCCAAAAGGAACAGATTCTGGAATATTCCATGTGGGTTTAGCGGAAGCTGCCGATCCCTGAGATCTAGAAGTCTTGGTCTGCTTACTGATCTTTGGCCAGTTATATACTGGGAGAGAAAGGGTAGGTTAAAAAGGCAATCATAGCATGCAAAGAAAGTCTTTAGTGTAAGAGCTTGAAGGAATGTCAGGTACGTACCATGAAAAATACTTTAATTTGAACTGGGCCTTAATTTCTCTATGTATTAAGTTTTTTTTCCCCTATGCATGGATCCAGGAGGTCCTGGAGTACTTTGTGGAGTTTATTTCTCTTGTTTTGTTTTGCTTTTTTTTTGGCCTGGGAGTGAGTACATCACCCAGCTCTGCCCACTTTATATATCCTCTTCATAAAATGTCTCAGACTCATTCTCAATCCAAACATTCACCACAAAGAATTATATTTCAAGACACCTTTGCACTGGGGTTCAGCGTATGAAAACTGTGATTGCTAGGCTGATAGCGAGATATTCCTGGATTGTTCTAGAATTAATTTGGTTTTCAATGCATTTGGTCTCTTCTCTCCACAACCTCAAGGATAAGACAAGGCATGTCTGACTGTGGGCTGCTGTATCACTGCACTGCCAGCAAGCTTTCTAGTTGACCTCTTATAATATTTGACCCAGCTCAGCCCAACTGAATACTTGCTGCTGGCTTCCAACTTCTGTGCAGCAAGTGGTATTAAATTACCCAGGGACCTATTGTTATTGCATCAATGAACAGCATGTTCACATTGGAATATTTACATCATAACCCGTCTTAGGCTCCTCTCCTGACATTCAGCTGGTTTCACATGTTATCCTGAGTTGGCACTTTTTAATTTGAGGCAGAGGTCAGCAAGATAACAACGCTGTATTAAAATCCTACCAAGGACTGTCAGGATTTGGTAATTAACATAGATACATGGCAGAGTTCCCAGGGACGGAGAGAGCTAAAGACCACTGCTCATTTTGATTTTTGTTTCCTTAGGCGAAGGGTCTAAGCTCAGACATTGTCAAGCATTAGAGGGTGAGAATAAAATGAATTAACCAGTAATAATTTGGCTGTTAAACCCCGTGGATGGAATAGGATAAATGATTGAGACAGAAGGTGTAAATAAGAGGAAAGACAGTGAGTAAATTAGAGCCTGGCAAACTTATGAGGAGGCAGAAACGTCACTGTGGGACAGAGCAGTGCCTGTGAAAGGTGGCAGTGGTGCCATCAGACAATAGAAAGATGAAATTGCAGTGGAGCGGGAGGTTAATTGGTTCATTTTTCTCAGGGAAAATGCGCAAAGTTTCTTTCACTGTTAGTCTGATCAACCTCATTGAAAACTAGTGGATTGCACCACAGTGGAGGCTGGTCTAGATTGAAGCGTTGTAGTCCCTTGGGGCTATAAGAAAGAAAATCATTCGTAGACAGATGGCCCTTTAAAGTTCTGTTTTATTTTATTACCTTGTCTAAGGCCTTTACTTTTACAACTACCTTGTGCTTAAATATCTCTGAGAATAGAAACTCAAAATTCTAAATTATTTTCGCCAGACCTGCTCAACTTCATGAAGCAAACACCTTAATTCTATATTTCAGTTCTGTGTCCATGTATTACTCTGAATTATTTTTCAGTGAATCCCTGGTGTACCACCATGGTGAATGCCATTCAAAAGCTGGCAACAATTAAATTACTGAATCAGACCTCGATATGTTGGTTGCTCAGGCAGTCCTGCAATCACTGCATAGTCAGGAATGACTTGTGTCCCAATTACTTTCACAATGCCCCCTGACCAGCTTGTGTCTCCAGGCCTCTGCTCATGACTTGCCTGGCTATAGTTCATTGACAGCATTAGGATCCTCCTGCTTCCTGCAAAAGAAATCTAATTGACAGGCAGGGACTATCTTGGCATACTTCAAACAAATGAAAGGGACCTGTGAAGAGACTTCAGTCTTAATAGAATTGCCATTGGGTCTCTCTTCCCCCATTCTGTTGCTCAACATCTGCCCAGTACCTGCCCTCTATGGGCCCTGGGACAAAAGCTAGCAAGTGACAGCAACTTACACCATTACAGTGAATCATGTGCCTTTGTTGGAATAGCAGAATGGGGAGTGCTATTTTGTGTCAGCACCCAGGTGCATTGAATGGTGTAGAGTAGACGGAACAAGTATGAAAGGATCAGATGTGTTGGAGCGCATACTTGTTAAAAATAATCCACTTTTCCATTATTAATTTAGATGGAGGATAATCAGACAAACTCCTTACCAGGCATGTGCTCATGCCTACTCTGTCTTCCAATGGTCACTGTGGTCAAAGCAACCAAGGCACCTGTGTGCAGACCCAGGAAAATCTCCCCGTTGGATCCTCCAATGTTAACAAAGCCTGCCCAGTTTTCAAATCTCAATCTCTGAGTTTAAAGTTAAACATTTACATCATCTTTGAAGGTACAGCAATTGTATATCAGCCATGCAGAACTAGTCCTATTACTGCTTTTATCAGTAAATGAGTCCAGCAATTCAATGACTTGGAGATAAAAATAGCTCCTTCCTAATACTAAAGGTCAACAGTTCACCTCAGAGCTGCCTGTCAGTCCAATCAGTCAGTCCCCCACCAACCCCACTGTTTCTTCTCTGCTGTACTATTAGTGGGAGTGCCTCATAATAGCCAAGTGTTTTAGGGAGAGAGCTGGGTGACTGGAAGAGAAGTTTCTTGCCTCCAGTTCGCCAAAGATCAAATGGAGTGGAGCTAGCTCTGCAGAGAGGCCTAACGGTCAGACTGTCCTGTTCTCCTGGTGCAGTGAGGCTGTGTAGAAGCGACTGTGTTTGGGGGAGGGTTTAAATTACATTTAATCTTTATTGGTAAAAAAACAGAATCTGAAATCAATCCAATAGCACTTCTACTTCAATTCCTTACCCAAATAAGATTATTTTACATTTGTTTTGATCATTCAAAAGACCTGAATCCTCCTTAAGACAGGATTGCTTTTGTTTAAACATCATACCAGGTTTTTTATTACTTTAGAGTCTTCTGTTGTTTTTTCTGTTTCGTCTCAGTTTTTTGGGGACCTTTTTCCTTTCGTTTTTATCATTTTTCTTTTTGTTTTATTGTTTTTCACCCTCTTCCCTCCCATTGTTTTTAATTCCTTCCTCTACCACACCTCCCTGCAATAGAACCATCATCCCCTCCTCAAAACGTAAAGTGCACCAGCCCCAGTTCCACCAGCATTCTGGTAAGTTGGTGGCCACCGCCGCCAGAGAGTCAAAATGGCGACCTGGCAAAGTACAGTATCAGGTACCAAACGGTGCAGGGAGAGGACAAGCAGCTCCATGAGGTGAACGACATTCCACCAACGACCACCCAGATGCGACTGGAGAGCTTGGCGAAATGGACGGAGTACCGGGTGACGGTAGTCGCGCACACGATGGTTGGACCAGGCCCGGAGAGCGCACCCATATTCATTCGCACGGATGAAGATGGTAAGTTCAGGCAACCATTCTGTCTACATTTCAATTGTTTGATATTAAGACCTAGTGGTCAATCAGCCTTCAAAGACATATCTTGCTTGGGCTTACTATTCAAATCCAGCAAAGTGTCGGTAACATTAATGGAAATGGCAACTCATGGACTTTTAAAGGAGTCATTTCTACTGAGGTTGCACATTAGAGCAAATCAGTCTTGTTGCTCATTTATCTTTCCCTCTAATTCCTGTGAATGATTCTCAGTAGCCTCTCTGATCAGAGGACTCTTTGTTCACTTCGTCATTTAGTTTCCTTTTCCTGGTGAGAATATTTTAAATTACATAATGAAATTGCCCCAGAAAGTGTATTTTCCATTTGTGGCCTTTTATTTATATGCATTCCTTATCGTTTATAGCAGGAGGAAAGGGTCTAAAAGGGCTGAGCATTTGGGCCATCTACCCAGAGGAGTAGGACAGCTCCAGGGAGTTACTGCTCCTTAAAATTACCTTTTGACCACATTTTCTTTTTGTCATCTGGCTTTGTATCACCTTTTTTTATTCATTCAAGGGACGTGGGTGTTGCTGGCTAGACCAGCATTTCTTGCCCATCCCTAATTGCCCTTGAGAAGGTGGTGGTGAGCTGTCTTCTTGAACCACTGCAGTCCATGTGGTGTAGGTACACCCACAGTGCTGTTAGGAAGGGAGTTCCAGTGCTAAGTGTCAAATTTTGTGAAACATCTTGGGATGTTTTACAATGATAACAGCTCTGTATAACATAACTTGTTGTAATTGAAGCTATCACATTACAATGCTTCAGAATGTCTTCTTTGTCCATGTCACATCTGAAACATGTGGTATTCCCCCCTCTAATGGGTTCTGTTTGTAGAATTGTTTCCTGGGGAGGCAGGGAAAGTGATGTCCATTGAAGTAAGGATTCAGTAAAGTAGGATGGGATGGAATGGGACCAACGATAGAATAATCAAACATGTACTCACCAGGATAGTCTGAAAAGAAGTTAGCAGAAATCTATGCAGAAAGTTCTGTCACAGTGGCGGTAGAAACCATTGGAGAAAGATACAGGATTATGGTGGAGTGTGAGTCAGTGGAATTAGTTTTGGATTATTCTATCAGAGAGCTGGTGCTGACAGGCTCAGCAGAAGTGCCGCCTTCTATTTGTAATTGTTATGGTTCTGATGGAGTGCTTTGATGGCCACTTCTCCCTTTGGACTTTGGAACCTTAAAGAATAGGAGTGAAAATAAGGTAAACTGAAATTGTTTAGCTGTTGCCAAACCATGTATTTGCAGCAACAAATGAACCATTGCACAACTTGCAATGCTGCACTTAACTAGACAAAAGTGAAACTGTGGTTTAGCCCAACAGGTAGCAGTAAACTTAACAAAAGCCATTTTGGGATAATGCCAGCTCAATTATCACAGTATATAATTACAAAGAGAGAATAATCAGAGAACAGATTGAAATAAAAACTTGAGGGGGAAATTATAAACCAGAGTAATAGCAAGAGACTCGTTGACATTTAGAACACTGCTATTGAATGATTATGTTCCATTTAAACAAACACAAACCTCAGTTTGTGTCTTCCTCTAACAAAACTCGTCCACCAGTTTAAATGTTGCCTGTTGAGTATCCACTTAAAATACATGAGAAAGAAAGTAGGCAATATCACGTCATCTTGTAATAGCCACAGAAACTTCTCATTTTTTCTGGAACTGGCTTCTTTTCAAAGAACCCATCTAGAATTTGCTGATTTGCTGCTGCACTTTGTAAGCCCAAAGAGTGCTGCAAGTAACAGGGAAATCTTCAACTTATGAAGGCACAACTAAAGGTCTCTCTCTGCCTTTAGGTCAACAAAAGACATTACTCAGTGCCTCATGATGGAGATAGTATTAATAAAGGCTCCATTATATATGGTGGATGCATTGCCAACAAGATCTGTGTGAAAGTCACATTCCTATAAGTCTTACCCAGTGTCATTGCCAAAAAAGTTTTGATTTGAAAGTGATTCACCTGACATATGCAGTTACTGAGATTCACAGATTTCCAGGGCATGCTGAAAGTTACATCCCACTAAGGTTCAATCGCAACAACGACAAAGATGGATTTTGCCAGCATTTCACTACTAGTTATATAGATCAAAATAAAACATAGATGGAATAAATGGATGGCTCCTCCAGAGGCCCATAATTCTAATCTTGTTTTTATTCCCGTTTTTTTTCACGTTTCCATTCGATGCTGCTGTACTTTCTCCTCCCAAGGAGGGAAGTGCTACCTGGATTCCAGCATCCCAGTATTCTGTCATTGCTTTTCAGTGTTCAGCTGATCACACAGGCTCTCATTGCCAGAAGGAAACTGAGATCTAGGGATGGAACAAGTTCATGTGGGCCAGAAAGGTCCTAGGTTTGATTCCTGTCTGGAATCACTTAGCTGTTCTCAGTTGGCATTGGATTGGGAAGGGGAAAGATCAGTAAAGGTCTTCATCCTGTTTGCCTGAATGTCTGGCAGGAGAGTCAGGTTTGGCTTTGATGGCCCTCGAGCATTCAAACAGCCTGCCAGTACTTACAGTTCATACGCAACAAATATGGGGAGACGGTGGCCTAGTGGTAATGTTCTGGACTAGTAGTCCAGAAGTCCAGGCTAATGCTCTGGAGATATGGTATCAAATCTCACAATGGCAGGTGGTGGAATTTAAATTCCATTAATCAAATCTGGAATTAAAAGCTAGTCTTAGTAATGGTGACCTTGAAACTATCACCGTTTGTAGTAAAAACCCATCTGGTTCACTAATGTCCTTTAGGGAAGGAAACCTGCCATCCTTACCTGGCCTGGCTTGCACATGATTCCAGACCTACAGCAATGTGGTTGCCTCTTAACTGGGCAACTCATTAGGGATGGGCAACAATTTTTTAAAAATTTGTTCATGGGATGTGGGTGTCACTGGCTAGGCCAGCATTTATTGCCCATCCCTGGTTGCCCTTGTTCAGAGGGCATTTTAAGAGTTAACCACATTGCTGTGGGCCTGGAATCACATGTAGGCCAGACCAGGTAAGGATGGCAGATTTCCTTCCCTAAAGGGCATTACTGAACCAGATGGGATTTTCAACAACGGTTTCATGATCATCACCAGACTTTTAATTCCAGATTTTCATTGAATTCAAATTTCACCATCTGCCGTGGTGCGATTTGAAACCGAGCCCCTAGAGCATTACCCTGGAATACCAGTCCAATGACAATACTGCGATGCTACTGCCTTCCCCCCATAATTAATAAATGCTGGCTTTGCCAGCAACGCCTACATCCCATGAAAGAATAAATAAAATAGTCAATTGGACCAAGTGTCAGAGAGTGGCTGATAACCATGACACCCAACTCCAGTTGCCCTCTTCACTACTGGAAAATTGGAGAAGAAAAATTAAAGAATATCTGATAAAAATAAAAGCAGATAAAGATATTATACCCAGTTATTAAAGACCCTCTGGTACCTGTTGTGGCTCAGTCAAAACTGCTTGCTAAAAGTAATCTGATTATCTCCAACTGAATTCCATATATTTATTTACATAGAGATCAAGGCCAATAGAAAATTATGATACATACTTAGTATTTGTTAGAAAGTTGTGCATCTTTATTCCAATTATTTCCACTTCTTACCGCTGTGCCTCCCTCTCCAACCAAGAGTGAATTACTGTTCTGTATTGAACTGACAAAATCTGCAGGTTGAACGTGGTTCTGTCCCATTTGCAGATCAACTGTAAAAGTTTATCTGTTGAGGCTAGATCTGGTTGCCTTCCATAATCAGATTTAGTTCTGCTGGTTCTGATGCTTCTCCTTTAATAAATCTGGTACTTGATTGGGAACTGGAGCATTGTATAATTGTGTGACAGAGGAAGACATGTAAGGAACACATTCACAAGGGCCTTTCTCAGGAGCTGTCTATTATTCCTGATTTATTTTGGAGTCTGAAAGACCCTTTGACCTATTGATAAGGTGGCAACTGACTCCAAAATTCTCTACAGTCATTTTATCTAAACTGAGACAGCATTTTTTCCTTTCTGATGCCCTACACATTATTCTTGCAGTGCCCAGTGCTCCGCCTCGTAAAGTGGAGGTTGCAGCATTAAACTCCACTGCTCTGAAGGTAATTTGGCGCTCTCCTGTCCCGAACAAGCAACATGGCCAGATTCGAGGCTATCAGGTGCACTACGTCGAAGTGGTGGATGGAGAGGCCAGGGGACAGCCACTGATAAAGGACGTCATGCTGGCCGATGCACAGGTGAGGAAGCAAAACTAAAACAGGATGGTGGTTGGTACAGCCATCCCAGTAACAATTGTAGGCTGATGGTACCGAATGCTAATGAGTCACAGGCGACTGAAACATTGACCATGTATATAATACAGAAAGAACAAGGGAAATAATCGACTGCGTTTGTAAAAGCTCTTCATTTCGATGTTGCCTGATATATTACCTAAAACTAATTCAAAATAAACCAGAAGTGAAATGAGGAGAAATTTGTTAACTGAACGAGTTGTTATGATCATGAATGTACAGCCTGGAAAATGATGGAAGCGGTTTCAATAATTTTGAATAGGAAATTGAATATATACTTAAAAAGGAAAAATTGCAGGGCTCTGGAGAAAGAACAGAGGCTGTGGGACAAATTGGGTAACTCTTTCAGAGAGGTGGCACGAAGGGACAAATGGGCTCCTTCTATGCTGTATGCTTTTGTTGGGGTGGATTTTGTACTTTTAGTGGTGAGGTGATTGGTGGGATCAGGCAAAGGCCTGTGCCATCTACAAGCATCAATGAGACAGAATACACTACTAACCAGAATAGATGATCCGTCCATACTAAAATCCTAAAGTAAAGGTCCAGCAACACATTAGTTATCAGATTGGATAACAGGAAATAGTTAATCCCAGTTAGCATCTAGTTAATAGAGAACATGTGTTAGAACCACTACCACCCCATCCTCTGACCACCCAACCCAGACCCAATGATCCAGTGCATTCTAGATAAGGGCATCCCTCTTTCCTTCCTTGTGCTTTTATCGACTTCAGTGATTATAACCTCAGTGGTGTCTGAATCAAAATATTGTACAATTAAGACCAATTCCAGAACTTGATCCTGTAATCCATGGCTACATGGCCAGGGCTGCTGTCCTTCAGATGAGACATTCAACCCGGACCCTGCCAGCCAACTGAAATGGGTGTAAAAGATCCCACGGTATTATTTGGAGAACAGGGAGTTCTCCAGCTATCCTAGTCAACCCTTCTCAACCAACACCAGTAAAATTAGATTAACTTGTCACTTATTTCATTGCTGCTTGATGAATCATCCTAAGCACAAGATGGCTGGTGTATTGCACTACAAAACAATAGTCACTGTACACCAAAGTAATTGATTGTACATGAAATGCTTTGAGATGTTACTGAGAGATGTCACTGGATAATTTATAAATCTTAAGTTTGTCTTTCTTCAATACTAGTCATGCTGACCTCTGACAGGACATTGCTCTGAACCCAGCAGGTAGTGTTACATGACACACAAACTCACACAATCTTATCCTAATAAGCCAGTGGCAATGTGCAAACTCCAGTAAAGCTGTATGATTCCAGTGCATATTCTAATGTCAAAGCATGTACAATGGATGATACCCTCCCCCAGATGATGCACATGGATGTTGTGTTTTTCCTTAAGTATATCAGAACAGACTCACCTGGAGTGGGGGGCTGTGGATGATGGGCTATATCAGTACAAATCATTAAATATGGCAGGGCAGGTTGAGAAAATGACTTAAAAGGCATGTTGGACCCTGGGCTTTATAAACACATAAATAAGAGCACAAAAGCAGGGAAGTTAGAATATTATGTCTAATTCTGGGCACCACACTTCAAGAAGGATGTGAAGGCTTTAGAGAGGGTGCAAAAAGATTTGCTATCATGGTTCCAGGGATGAGGAAGTTAAGTGGATAGATTGGAGAAGCTGGGATTGTGCTCCTTAGAGAAGAGACTGTTGAGAGGAGATTTGATTGTTCAAAATCATGAGGGGTCTGGACAGAACAGATCGGGAGAAACGGTTTCCATTGGCAGAAGGGTCGAGAACCAGAGAATACCAATTTAAGGTGATTGGTGAAACAACAAACAGTGACATGAGGAAAAACAATTTTATGCAGTGAGTGGTTAGGATCTGGAATCCACTGCCTGATGAAGGCAGATTCAATCAGTGCTTTCAAAGTGAAATTGGATAAACACCTGAAGAGAAAAATTTGCAAGGCTATCGGGATAGGGTAGGGAGCTAAATTGCTCAGGGAGAATTCAGGCACAGCCACGATTGGCCAAATGGCAGCATCCTGTATTGTGACCATTCTATGCATCTATCTGAAATCAGACCCACGCTATATTTTTTGGCATTGAAGAATTTATGTAAAGTTTAAGTTTTTTATTATTGTAGTTAGCACTCTCTTTCTTCAAGCATCATATATTGCTTAACTTAGCAGTGTAGTCAATTCCTGATAAATAACTACCTGATTTAACTTAAAACTCAAACAGGCCAAAATCCTCCAACTCACTGCTATTATAAAAAAATTCCAACGGGCCAAATGCCTTCCTATTTACTTCCATTGTATAGAATTTCAATGAACTAACCCATTTCTCGTTCATTCCTATCATGTAGAATTAAGTGGACCAAACCTTTATCCCGTTACTTCCATTGTATAGAATTTTGTGTTCTGAACCACTTTCGCTCCATTCATACAGAATTGCAGTGAAATTAACCCCTTTCCAATCACCATATGTTGTAAAATTTTTGATTTGAAGGCAATGCTTTGGTACAGAATTTTACTCTGTGCACACTATTAAATGGTCAGCATGCTAACTTCCAATCAATTGACTAAAAATCCCAACTACAGACACAATCTAATCACTTGTGTGTAATGTTGTTTGTGTGCAGTGTCTTTGCTTGTTTGGGTTAGATTTAATCACTAAATGAATGATTAAATGGACTCTGCTGCAACACTTGCAAATTGCTTATTCCTATCCTGGCTTTTTCAAAGTCCCAGTGTAGGGAATAGCACCTAGATCTACATTTGTTAGATAAGCACCTACTATGAAACACAGTTCGTTTCATTCAACCTCTGTCATACCTGCCCATTGAATTACAAAGAATGACATAGATCTACAGCACAGAAACAGGTCATTGGGCCTGACTGGTCTATGCTGGTATCTATGTTCCACAAGAGCCTCCTCCCATGTTAATTATCTCTTTTTATCCAGCAACCTCCCTATCCCTCTATTACCTTCTGCTTCACATATGCATCAAGCCTCCTATTAAAAGTGTTAATACTATCTGCTTCAGCCACTCCATGAGGCATTGTGGAAAGTTCCACACTCCTATCACTCTCTGTGCAAGGAGGTTACTCCTAAATCCTTTGTTTGACCTGTTAGTGACTAACTTACATTTATGTTGCCTCGTTCTTTCAAACCCCTTCACAATGTTAAAGACCACTGTCTTAATCTTCTCATTTCTGGAGAAAAGAGAACTCAGCCTGTTCAATCATGCTCACCAGTTGCATTCTCTCAACCCTTGCTAGCATCCTTGTAAATGGAGTCTGCTACAGTGTTGATGTAAGTAATGTTTTAAGAGTTCACATTTTCGGCCCACGATCTTGTGGGCCAGGAGAGGAAATCAGCTCATTTGGGCAGTGAGCTAAGCAGTTTCTTGGTGATTTTCCAGCCATTGAAAATAGTGGACGGAAGTCCAGGGGGCCTGCAGACCTCACCAGCCAAATTTGCCAGCAAGTTCCTGGCACACAAGGGGGAATTTTTGCACATAGGAGGTGAAATTGGTCTTGGCCACAGCATGAAATATGTGAATGAAAATTGGCTGTCTGTTTTACTCCCCTCCCGATTTTCTCTTGAAAAAGGGTGATTTGGCGAGGTGCGAAACCGGCCGATGATTTTCTGTTGCCCAATTTATGCTGTTGGTGAAGACCACCCCCAAAGGCATTGGAGAAGGAAGACCTTAACATTGCCTGTCTCTACTGAATTCCAGCCTGAGCCCCAGACAGGACCCCACACTGCTCTGACGCACTAGGCTGAGAAATTGGGTCGGTTTGGGTCAGGCCGGGAGTTAAACTCAGAAAGATTTGATCCCCAATCCACACCTGCCTCCAAGCCATTTCTGGTTTTAATTGATGCCTGAAGGTAGATGGCTTGTCAACCTGCTCCAAGAAGGCAGATTGGAACTTTAAGTATGATAACGAGGTTGTGATCCTACCAATGAGGCCACTGGTCAGCATGAGACCGACCACCCCCGCCCCACCCCCCTCAACCCCCAATTCCCCACCACCACCAGGGCCTCGATTTCTCACTCCCTATCTATCCCCCGATCTCCAAGTTCCAATAACCGTTAACCCCCTCCCCACAGCCAGCAATCTATCCCCCTGTCCTTTGAAATCCGATTTCCCCCACCTAAGGCATCTCAAACAACCCACCCCCCTCCCCATCCGTCTCAGATCCCCCCCTGCAGTTCTCTGATCACCACCCACACCCCAGAACCAAACCTCCGCCCCTCCCCAAGGATCAGCAGCCCAACTGATCAACGCCCCAGTCCTAGTCACCTCTCCGATCTTAAAAGAATTGCAGGTTCTCCATAACTTTCTGAGCAACCTCATTCCTGCAGGCCATAGAAGTAAACATTCCTCCCACTGTCTCACTGCTCCACCTTTATAATGGACATTGGGGCAACTTCCCCATCATGGGGCCTGGTCTATGTTGTGGATCTTGAGAGGTTCTGAGTCCTTTGAGCCTGATCCAAGCAAAGCCACCGTGAAACTCTTCCTTCATCTTCGATTCTTTTTGTTTATTTTTGTCTCTCTTTCTCTTGCCTTCCTCCTGTTGCTCAGTGGGAGACTGACGACACTGCAGAATATGTGAGTAAAGTGCCTGATTCTCTGTACTCTTCTGTCCTGCAGAATGCCATCTGTTGATGTTCAGAAATGCTACAAATATTGATTTTCTGAATTTACATAGCATGATACCCCAATTGCCATCTTTTTTTGCCATGCTTTTTGTTGCTGGCGTTTAATGGCAATATTTTCGACGTTTAAAATCTCTGGTCAAGAAATTCCCTCCCACTAGTATCACTCTGTAAGCCATATGTCTTTGTGGCTCTAAAGATGGAACCTCTAACCATGCAGGCCGGGGTACTGTGTGTCCAACTGGCATTGTGCCCGGTGACCTGCCAAGATCAGGGGAAAGGAGTTGAACTCTGAATGCCAGCCAAAGCCATCACCTGAAATGTCGAGTCATTTCAGCGGAACCTGAGAATCAATAATAGGATGAGCCTAGCCATGATTTCTGGGGTGGTGTCTGTGCAAAATGATTATTTTTTTGCATGTTTTATGGCCTTAAGTTTGAAAGTACTCGTTTTGTATATGCAACTGCTTAAATTCTTTGAATTTCACCAATTTAGTTTCCTAAAAATCAAAAAAAAAATGTGTTTCCAATGGTAGGAGATGATCATCTCTGGACTGCAGCCAGAAACAATGTATTCCATCACCGTGGCAGCCTACACAACAAAGGGTGATGGGGTACGCAGCAAGTCGAAGCTCGTGGTCACCAAAGGTTCAGGTCAGTCACCTGCCAGTGTTATTGCCTCTTTGATCCTATGCAGTTGAAGCAGTAAAGGCTAGTGCAGCTTCATTCCGCTTTCATTTATTGTCTTCTTTTCCAGTCATTTTCCTTTCTTCTGCATTTCTTGCTCATGCGAACGACCTATGAGCCTCATCTGCGAGTGCCGGCAGGTTATTCTCTTCTCCTACCGAGGGAAATTTTGCCTCGTCAGATCTCTGTAGATGCACTTTTCTGAGATGGGTCACTAGACAGTATTCAGGAACAGAAACTGATTTTACCCTCCCTATCCCCGAGGCTTTGAGGTCCTTTGTGGTGCTCCTAATGTTATCCTAGGTGACAGCAGCTAACTCAACACTCTGCATTTGAACCTGGGTTTGGTTCGACCATTCAGTGCCTTAACCAGTGAATGTATCATATTCACTAACTTACATTGTAAATGTTTACAGTAAACAGACATTTCTACAATTGTCTCAAGAGTTGTTGTTAAGCAGCATTATTAAAAAGCAAATTGAATTCAAGACATTGAGTCTAAGAGAAGATGAATGGATGAAAATCATGTTAGAGATTTTCAAGTTAGAGAAGGGAGGAATGGATAAAAGCAAAAAACTGAGGATGCTGGAAATCCAAAACAAAAACAAAAATACCTGGAAAAACTCAGCAAGTCTGGCAACATCTTGGAGAGGGACACAGTTAACGTTCCGAGTCCAAATGACCCTTCAACAGAACTAAGTAAAAATAGAAGAGAGGTGAAATTTAAGCTGGTTTAAGGGGAGGGTGGGACAAGTAGAGCTGGATAGATGACCAGTGATAGGAGGAGATAACCAAAAGATGTCATAGACAAAAGGACAAAGAGGTGTTGAAGGTGGTGATATTATCTAAAGATTGTGCTAATTAAGGGTAGAAAGCAGGACAAGCAAGGTACCGATAGCCCTAGTGGGGGTGGGGTGGGGTGAAGGAATCGAAAAAGGTTAAAAGGTAGAGATAAAACAATGGATGGAAATACATTTAACAATAATGGAAATAGGTGGGAAAAGAAAAATCTATATAAATTATTGGAAGAAAAAAGGGGGGGAATTGGAAAGGGGGTGGGGATGGAGGAGAGAGTTCATGATCTAAAATTGTTGAACTCAATATTCAGTCCTGAAGGCTGTAAAGTGCCTAGTTGGAAGATGAGGTGCTGTTCCTCCAGTTTGCATTGAGCTTCACTGTAACAATGCAGCAGGCCAAGGACGAACATGTGGGCATGAGAGCAGGGTAGAGTGTTGAAATGGCCAGCGACAGGGAGGTCTGGGTAATGCTTGCGGACAGACCGAAGGTGTTCTGCAAAGCGGTCACCCAGTCTGCGTTTAGTTTCTCCATTGTAGAGGAAACCGCATTGGGAGCAAAGAATGCAGTGGACTAAATTGAGGGAAGTGCAAGTGAAATGCTGCTTCACTTGAAAGGAGTGTTTGGACCCTTGGATGGTGAGGAGAGGGGAAGTAAAGGGGCAGATGTTGCACCTTCCGTGGTTGCATGGGAAGGTGCAGTGGGAGGGGGTTGAGGTGTTGGGGGTGATGGAGGAGTGGACCACGGTGACCCAGAGGGAACGATCCCTGGGGAATGTGGTCGGGGGGGTGAAGGGAAGGTGTGTTTGGTGGTGGCATCATGCTGGAGTTGGCGGAAATGGCGGAGGATGATCCTTTGAAGGCGGAGGCTGGTGGGGTGATAAGTGAGGACAAGGGGGACCCTATCATGTTTCTGGGAGGGAGAGGAAGGTGTGAGGGTGGATGCATGGGAGTTGGGCTGGACACGGTTGAGGGCCCTGTCAACCACCGTGGGTGGAAAACCTCGGATAAGGAAGAAGGAAGACATGTCAGAGGAACTGTTTTTGAAAGTAGCATCATCAGATCAGCGGTGTGTGAGAAGCTGTAGTCGATGTAGCTGTGGGAGTCGGTAGGCTTGTAATGGATATTGGTGGACAGTCTGTCACCAGAAATTGAGACCCCCAGAGCTACCTCGACTACAGCTCCTCACACCCCACTTCCTGTAAGGACTCCATCCCATTCTCTCAGTTCTTTCGCCTCCGTAGCATCTGTTCTGATGATGCCACTTTCAAAAACAGTTCCTCTGACATGTCTTCCTTCTTCCTTAACCAAGGTTTTCCACCCACGGAGGTTGAGAGGGCCCTCAACCGTGTCCGGCCCATCTCCCGCGCATCCGCCCTCAGACCTTCCTCTCCCTCCCAGAAACATGATAGGGTCCCCCTTGTCCTCACTTCTCACCCCATCAGCCTCTGCATTCAAAGGATCATCCTCCGCCATTTCCGCCAACGCCAGCACTTTGCCACCACCAAACACGTTTTCCCTTCACCCCCCCGGCGGCATTCCGCAGGGATCGTTCCTTCCGGGACACCCTGGTCCACTCCTCCATCACCCCCTACACCTCAACCCCATGCAACCACAGAAGGTGCAACACCTGCCCCTTTACTTCCCCTCTCCTCACCATCCAAGGGCCCAAACACTCCTTTCAAATGAAGCAGCATTTCACTTGCACTTCCCTCAATTTAGTCTACTGCATTTGTCGCTCCCAATACGGTTTCCTCTACATTGGTGAGACCAAATGCAGACTGGGTGACCACTTTGCAGAACACCTTCTGTCTGTCCGCAAGCATTAGCCAGACCTCCCTGTTGCTGGCCATTTCAACACTCCACCCTGCTCTCATGCCCACATGTCCGTCCTTGGCCTGCTGCATTGTTCCAGTGAAGCTCAACGCAAACTGGAGGAACAGCACCTCATCTTCCAACTAGGTACTTTACAGCCTTCCGGACTGAATATTGAGTTCAACAATTTTAGATCATGAACTCCCTCCTCCATCCCCACCCCCTTTCCGATCCCCCCCCCGCCTTTTTCTTCCAATAGTTTATATAGGTTTTTCATTTCCCACCTATTTCCATTATTTTTAAATGTATTTCCATCCATTGTTTTATCTCTACCTTTTAGCCTTTTTTGATTCCTTCACCCCACCCCACCCCCACGAGGGCTATCTGTACCTTGCTTGTCCTGCTTTCTACCCTTAATTAGCACATTCTTTAGATAATATCACCACCTTCAACACCTCTTTGTCCTTTTGTCTGTGACATCTTTTGGTTATCTCCACCTATCACTGGCCATCTGTCCAGCTCTACTTGTCCCACACTCGCCTTAAACCAGCTTATATTTCACCTCTCTTCTATTTTTACTTAGTTCTGTTGAAGGGTCATTCAGTCTCAAAACGTTAACTGTGTGCCTCTCCGCAGATGCTGCCAGACCTGCTGAGTTTTTTCAAGGGAGAGATGGATATCATTGAGGCTTTAATTCCAGGGAGAGATGGACAGATATCACTGAGGCTTTGATTCAGGGGAGGGAAGGAGGGATATCACAGAGCTCTTGAGTCCAAAAGATAGATGATGAATATCAATGAACTTCACAATACTTTGAATAGATTCTTGTATTTGTTTCCACGATCGTTGCTATGAAGACAGTGCCTCATTATAGTTTCATGGCAAGCAGCTATTTCCTTCTTACTGATTCTCATGTGGGGGACAATTGCCTTGTGACTGTTTTTAGAACAGGAGTACATTCTAGCTTAAGGGAATGCCTTGCAATGTGAGGAGATGGGATGCTATTGCTCTGTTTCTTGATTTGGATGGGGAATTATTGCCATGTTTCTGATTCTGGATAGAGGGCTATTGCCTCATCGTTAAGGTTGAGGGATGTAATTCGGGATTGATCCACAGTGGTTAAACTGTGAAGCTGTTCAGAGCATTGGGGCGTGTGTGTGTGCACGTGCCTGCATGTGTGCGCAGGCGGAACCTAAATGTTTGCAATGGAGGTGTTACCCACTGGCTGGAGAGCCGCGACTGCCCCACATCACTTCATTTTGAAAAGGCCTCCTACGTCAAGTGTCATTCAGGCACTTGGAGCAGTGACCAAGGTTCATGGGGACAGAAATCCCACCCTTCGAAGAGCTGCTGGCCAATCAGAGGCCAGCAGCTCTTCGTTGCTCACCATTGTCACTGGGGGAGGTGGGTGACAGTGGGTACTGTACCCACCCTCAGCCCAGGATCACCAATTGACACAGGCACAGCCAGAGGTGGGTTGTGGGGGAGTGGGATCATTGGCAAGGGCAAGGGTGGTGGCTCTCACCAGCCCTTCTTGATGCTGAGTCCCTCCATCGAGCAATGAGTGTCTTTGAATGAGGGACCCCTCTTGGGAGCCCACAAGCAACCCTGATAGGGTTTACTTTTTTGGGCTTCCTGTACAGCAAGTTCCCTGCCCATTGCTGGGTGAATACCAATGATGGTGGGATGAGGCACTTAAATAGGCATTAATTGTCCACTGAATGGCCCCAGTTAGTGGTAGGGCACAAAAGCTACCCACAAGCCATCCCACCCCGGACTTGATCAGGGTAAGGTAAAGGTGCCTGGGTCCCCACCCGCCACTTTCCCACCCAATTAAATGCTCCCCTGCCTCTAAACTTGCCAAGGAGGAGAGCATTAAATTCCGCTCATTGTGTGTGCGCATATGTATTGGTGAATGTGTGTGGGAGGGGAAGTCGTTCTACATTTTGCTTGCTAATAGTGGAGTCAGTGGTACCCCAGGTCTGACAGCTGGGCAGCTGTTGCACATGTGCAGGAAGCAAGCGAGCAATGAGTCCTCATGTTTTATAGAGCTATAAAAGGGGAACTCTGCTTCATAGCCTGTGAATATTCCATGGAGACTATCTGTCCCATTTGCAGGAGAGCAGGCACAGTGTGCGGACTTGATCCTTTGGAGATCTTTGTTAGGTGTTAATTAAAGGAACACTAAAAATTACCATCAGTGATATGACTGCAGTCATATGACGTTCATCTAGCAGTTATTTTAACGGAGGGGCTCTCCCAGTTAAAAAGACAGTTAAATGCCCGCATTAAAATAGCAGGCAGAAGAATGTCACAACAATGTGTTAAGCAGTCATCAGTTAGCACTGTCAACAGAAATTTCTTGCTGATGAACCTTATCTCACCTGCTGTGAGAACTGTGTTGGCTATTAATTGGCATGGAGCCAAATAACTAGATCACTTCAAACAATCATCCTACCTGCAAGTAGCAGAAATACCTTTCCTCGCAATTTGCTCATGTTTTCATCCGTAACCACCTTCCCCACCTCAGGATGTGTGCAGCCTATAATGTGTTAGGTGAGGAGGTGGGTTAACTGTGTGAAACTGTCACTATTTCTGTATGCTGCAGACTAATTTAATAAAAAACACACATTTACTGCAGCATTAGGCAAACACAAACGTGTAGATTTCACACGTGTGAAAGTGTCTCTAAATAAAACTCAGTGAAACACGAGACAGCAGGTGAGATTGAGCAGGTCCAGTAACAAACTGTCAGAACAAAGCTTGGCAACCTGCCATACAAATATTGGCAGGGCACCTGTTGTTATTTACAGCGTTCAGCCTGTTTTAAAGGTGGGCTTTTAATCTCTTGGCACCATTTGTATTGTGGTACAACTACTAGAGGGGCCTTTGTGTGGCACTAATGAGATTGTTCCTTTTCTCCGCTGCCACAGTGTTGCCAGCATCAAATTACATAGAATTTCGAGCACAGAAGCAGGCCGTTCGGCCCAGCTGCTCTCTGCCAGTGATTATGCTGCACATAAGCCTACCCCCACGTGCCCCCACCCCCCACCCACCCTACTGCAGCTGGTCCTCAAGAAAAGCAAGAAAAATGATGAGACTGAGATGAGTGAGGAAGAAGGTAAACCCTAGGTTACTTATTCAGGAGTCATGTGGAATGCTCTGTGGAGTTGCTTCTGCCTGGAAAATGGCTGAGAATAGGTCAGGGGGAAGGAAAATGCAGTAGCTGACTGGATGTAGTGGAAATGAGCAGATGGAACATAAGGGTGTAGAACGTCCAGCCATGGAGGAACTGACCCCCAAACCTCAGAGCAGGAAAGGAACATGAGTAAAAATGAGGCTGCGATATTATTGTATGAACATCTCTTGTCAAACTGTCATTTCTATGGAGGTGTACCCCTGTTTATTTTAAGTAGGTTTCCACACCACAATTAAACTGGCAGAGAGAGGAATTGTTATGCACTCACAAAGCATTCTTAGGATAACATTACCAACAGTAATTTTCATCTACAGAGACAAACCCTCTGGAACCTGCCCCAACACCAGCCACAATATAAGGAGGCACAGGTAAAGTCACAGATAGGAATTTAAAGCAACTTGTAGCAGTAGTTCCTGTGTTGCAGCAAGTCTCCTCAGCTGCTCCACATTGAAAACAAGATAGATTCTGATCGCTGCCTACTGCTAGTGGTTCTACAGTGTAACTGGGTGATCGTACTGTTCTTTGAGCAAGATACAGGCAGTGCGGTGTGAGGAAATATAGTAGCATGTGGAAACTGAAGGTAGAAGGCAATTTGTGACATTAAATGCTGTGAAGTTATAGTGCAGGTAGTTGACTGTCAATAAAAAGCCTAATTCAAATATAATATATATTCTTGCATCTGTGTGCGCTTCCTGTCAACATTTTCCATTATAAATTTCTGTGACAGCATGTATAATGGAAACTGTCGATGTTTAACTTGTCGTGCTGTAATTATACCCTCGACCCATTCACTGTAGTGATAGTGCACGCCGCAACTGGCAGGAGTGTGTAATTACAGCATGACAGGCTTGCTTCAACAGTTTCAATTATTAATACTGAGAGGAATTTATAACAGAAAGATAAAAAATAAGGACAGCAGGTATGACTTTCAATTGGGGACCAATTAAATTCTCACGCAGTTACCCCCCACTCTTTAACCCTGTTTTACCAGAAGATTAATAATTTGGTCTCGACTCCCCATGTGCGACTCTGTGGGACATCAACTAGTGTGTGTGTATGTGTATGTATGTATGTATATATATATATATATATATATATGGCATATACATATTTATTTTTATGTATAAAACATATATATATAAAACATATATATACAATATTAATAAAAATCCTTGCTTTTTTTAGCAAACCAGTATGGTTTAAACTAAGCCATGTCATTATACAGAAGCTCAGCTAGAGAAACCGCTGGAAGAGGAACAATTTATCCCAGGTCCCCATTAATCTCTAGTAATTTGCTATTCTGTAACAATTATTTAATCCCAATCACCGCAGTGTTAGTTTGCACAGCAGGTGCTGTCACTTTGTTCACTCCTTTGAACTTAGTTGTAACTCTTAATCTGTATTGAGGAATATATTTCTCTTTACTAAGCACAGTCTTCTGCGATTTCACTTTTTCACATTTCAGGTGGTGAGGACTAACGGTCATTGTGATCTGAAGGCCATCTATTCACCCCCACACTTTCCTTTTACTCCTGTCCTGCCCTGAAGCTGCTGCTGCCTCTTGTAGATGAACCAGGAATGTGAGGTGCCCTCAGGAATCTCACCCAATTTTATTTCATTCTCTTTGTGAGTGCTGGTAGGAATTGTATGACTCGCAGTTGGCCTTGCACAGCAAACTCTCCAGCAGGAGTCACTTAAAACGAATTGGGACTGAAACTGGAGCTGATTTTCATTTTCCTTCTCCTGATTGGCATCCAATGACCCATGCTCTCTCCAACCCCCACTCCCCAACCTTGCTGTTAATCGCACTTATTATGGCCAGGACACAAGAACTGTACTGCGCTCAACTTCCTGGTGACATTACATTCATTGTTCAGGCCCACACAATAGGGACATCTTTGGCCCATGGTCAGTGGGGCTCCTACACCACTCCTGTCAGTAGGTTCAGAAGAAGTGGAGAGAGCATTAAGTGACAAAAATAAAAGGAAGAAAATAAACAACGTAAATAGCCATTTTCTTTATGACTTTCTACCCTTTCTTTCTCCTCCATCTCAATAAAATATCCGGATAAATGATCTACCTTGCACACAAGTCATTGATTTGTTCACTGTAGCAAGATTGGAATTGGCCAGCCTTAATATCTTGCCGGCATATTGTCTGCCTGGAGCTGTAAACCACGTCGCATCTGGAAAGTGTTGATTTAGATCTGCCTCCTGGGTTGTGCTCTGGTGAGTTTGTTGCTGACTCACACATCATGGTTGGGAAATGGTAAACACACCCTGGCAACGACTGCAGTCAGACGCTGCCTGGCAGTTGGCTTGTTGGTGCTTTGCCAACAAATGGTTGTGACAGGAACAGATTGGAGCAGCAGTTAAACCAAGGATCTTAATGTAACTCAGCTCTTGTGGTCGTTTACTGCACACTCCCTTAATGTCACAGCCTGACTTCACTCTGCAGTTAAATGTCCTCCGGTGTAATGGGCTTCAGCAGTTCGCAAGTTGAAGAATGATACAAAAATTCTGTTGACAGATTCAGTGTTAAGTACAGAAACAAGCCGTGCAGAACAGAAAAGTTGTTAAGTATGGCAACCAATTCAAAAGCTAATCTCGGATAGGGTTGCGAAAGAAAGATTGCATCAAGTCTCAGCCCCCTGAGTTAGTAGGATGTGTAGAGTGGGAGGAGCAACAAAGAAATAAAGTCACGAAGCTAAAGCCATTTTGACTTAGGGTACAAGGATGGACCAGCAACATTTAGAGACCATAATTCAATAATTAGCCCAACAAAGAGGCCAGCAGTCTGACTTAACTCATGGAGCCAGTAAGTGGTAAATCCTTCAAGGAACCCCAGAGCCAAAAGATGGGAAGGAACCTCCAGGTCAGCAACAAACCAAGACCAGAATCGTAATAATTACCACAGTAAAGGGAAGCACATCAGTCAGAGGAGAACTGGCGTTCTAGACACTGCAGCATTTGTGATATGAGACCAGCTCTGGATGCAGCAGCACCTTGAGAGATCAATGTTGATTTAAACTGGCTTTTCTGTGTGTTTAAATAAAATGACAACTGTAACTATGTTCCTTGGAGCAGTTAATTGATTTCAGATAGAAGTGGAAATTCTATGACAAAGACAAAGGAAGGTAGCTGACAGACACCACGCTTACACCAAGACAGTGCTGCTGGATCCAGTCCTAATGACTGATTGATCCTGGCACTATTCAACTCACGGAGTGCCATCCTGCTTTATTAAGACATGTTCTGCATTGTTCTGGATGATGCCCGTGTATAGGCTTCAGGAAAATAAACAACCGACTGGTTGAACCTTCTTTGAATGCTGTGGACAAGCTGAAGCAGAGATACGTTGCAAAGATGCCCAAAGCCAATACTTCTTGTTTTGCACAGAATCTAATATTTTATTTTGCTTAACATATTTTTCATGAGGGATGAAATAAACTTGGAATTATGGATATCTGGAAGGCATTACAGGCTGGAATCTAAATTGTAGGGATTGGATGTTTTGTACAGAGAGTAATGAATACCCTGGAGCTGGGATCTTATCTAGGGGTTCAAATGGCTCCTTTAAAGAATGGAAAACCCAGGACAAATTACAAGTTGCAATTCCTTTGAGGAATTTGCTGATTTATATATAGCACAATGGATATTGGGGCCAAGTGGCAGACTGTAATCTATCTGAGTGGTTCTGATTGTTTGATGCCCGGGGGTAGCGGTGGGCTAGGATCCAAATGATGGACTCAGATGGTTCAAATATAGAAAAATGAATACATGAGAGTAGATTATATGCAGACATGAATCTTATTTAGGGGTTTAGATGGTTTATATGTAGGAGAATGGATGGTACCTGTGAGTGAGTTACAGGATGACATCTATTTTGGAGCTTCCAGTTGCTTGTTGCATGACACTACAAGGTGGTAAATCTCAATAACATTTGCAGCAACTTTAGCAATGGAAAATTTTACACTTCACAAGACCCGCTCAGGAATATTTGCTATGTTATCACGTGAAATTCTCTTTTTTAAGTTTTTCCTTCACTTCACACACATCTGTCATTTAAGAGACCAGCTGAGCAACGCTCAACTTATCTAAGTGTAGATTCCCAAAGGACTAAATCACACAGATTGTGTATGATACAGTGTACAGTTCAAGGGATCTCCTGGGTGACAGATCTGCCAGGACAGGCATTTAGAGGATGTTCTTTAATTCATTCTTCTCAGAGCCAGAAAACTGTCTTGCCTTCCTCAGTCTCTCCTTTTCCCTTCAATGTGCAGGCTCTTAAAGCCCAACCTTGGAGTCACCTGATGACATCACAGAATCACAGTGCAGAAGAGGCCCTTCAGCCCATCGAATCTGCACCAACACGTGAGGAACACCTGACCTACCTACCTAATCCCATTTCCCAGCACCTGGCCCATAGCCTTGAATGTGGACATGCTAAGTGCTCATCCAGGTACTTTTTAAAGGATGTGAGGCAACCCGCCTCCACCACCCTCCCAGGCAGCACATTCCAGACCGTCACCACCCTCTGGGTAAAAAAGTTTTTCCTCACGTTCCCCCTAAACCTCCTGCCCCTCACCTTGAACTTATGCCCCCTTGTGACTGACTCTTCAACTAAGGGGAACAGCTGCTCCCTATCCACCCTGTCTATGCCCCTCATAATCTTGTACACCTTGATCAGGTCGCCCCTCAGCCTTCTCTGCTCCAACGAAAACAACCCAAGTCTTTCCAACCTCTCTTCATATCTTAAAAGTTTCATCCCAGGCAACATCCTGGTGAATCTCCTCTGCACCCCCTCCAGTGCAATCACATCCTTCCTATAATGTGGGGACCAGAACTGCACACAGTACTCCTGCTGTGGCCTCACCAAGGTTCTATACAACTCCAACATGACCTCCCTACTTTTGTAATCTATGCCTCGATTGATAAAGGCAAGTGTCCCATATGCCTTTTTCACCACCCCACTAACGTGCCCCTCTGCCTGCAGAAATCTATGGACACATATGCCAAGGTCCCTTTGTTCCTCAGAACTTCCTAGTGCCATGCCGTTCATTGAATACCTCCTTGTCAAATTACTCCTTCCAAAGTGTATCACCTCACACTTTTCAGATTTAAATTCCATCTGCCACTTATCTGCCCATTTGACCATCCTGTCTTTATCTTCCTGTAGCCCAAGACACTCAGCCTCACTGTTAACCACCCAGCCAATCTTTGTGTCGTCCATACACTTACTAATCCTACCCCCCACATAGTCATCTATGTCGTTTATATAAATGACAAATAATAGGGGACCCAGCACAGATCCCTGTGGTACGCCACTGGACACTGGCTTGCAGTCACTAAAGTATCCCTCTGTCATCACCCTCTGTCTCCTACAACCAAGCCAATTTTGAATCCACCTTATCAAATTACCCTGTATCTCATGTGCATTTGCCTTCTTTATAAGTCTCCCATGTGGGACTTTGTCAAAGGCTTTGCTGAAATCCACATAAACTACATCAACTGCACTACCCTCATCTACACACCTGGTCACCTCCTCAAAAAATTCAATCAAATTTGTTAGGCATGATCTCCCTCTGACAAAGCCATGCTGACTATCCCTGATCAAACCTTGCCTCTCCAAGTGGAGATAGATTCTCTCCTTCAGAACTTTCTCCAAGAGTTTCCCTACCACTGACGTGGGACTCACTGGCCTGTAGTTCCCTGGCTTATCTCTACAACCCTTCTTAAATAGCGGATTCACATTAGCTGTTCTCCAGTCCTCTGGCACCTCCCCCATGGCCAGAGAGGAATTAGAAATTCGGGTCAGAGCCCCTGCGATCTCCTCCCTTGCCTCCCTCAGCAGTCTGGGACACAAATCTTCCAGACCTGGAGATTTATCCACTTTTAAGCCTACCAACACCTCCAATATCTTGTCACTCCCTATATCAATTTGCTTAAGAACCTCGCAGTCTCTCTCCCTGAGCTTGATATCTTCAACCTCATTCTCTTGGGTGAAGACGGACATGAATTATTCATTCAATACTCTAGCGATGTCCTTTGGCTCCACCCATAGATGGCCCCCTTGGTCCCTTATGGGCCCTGGTTCCCTGGTTATCCTTTTCCCATTGATATACTTATAGAATACTTTGGGATTTTCCCTACTTTTACCAACCAGGGCTTTCTCATATCCCCTCTTTGATCTCCTAATTGCTTTCTTAAGCTTCACCCTGCACTGTCTGTACTCCACTAATGCCTCTGCTGATTTGCTTCCCTTGTACCTGCTAAAAACCTCTCTTTTCCTTCTCATCGTAACCTGAATATCTCTGGTCATCCATGGTTCTCTGAGCTTGTTATTCCTTCCTATCACCCTAGAGGGAACATGTTGAGCCTGTACCCTCCCCATTTACTTTTTGAACACCCCCCTGCTGCTCCTCTGTAGATTTCCCGACAAGTAACTGTTCCCAGTCTACTTGGCCAAATCCTGCCTTATTTTACTAAAATCCGCTCTCCCCCATTCCAAAACATTTTTTTGCAACTTGTCGATTTCTTTCTCCATAACAAACTTATACTGTACCAAGTTGTGGTCACTATCGCTAAAATGCTCCCCCACCATCACCTCAGCCACCTATCCGGCTTCATTCCCCAGAATTAGGTCCAGCAATGCACCATCCCTTGTTGGAACCTCTATGTATTGACCTAAAAAGTTCTCCCATACATATTGCAAGAAATTCACTCCATCCAAGTCCTTAACACTATGTCTATCCCAATTAATGTTGGGAAAGTTGAAATCACCTTAATATCATTACCCTATTGTTATTGTTTTTATGCACCCCTGCAAATTGTGCACATATTTGCTCCTTAATTTCCCACTGACTATCTAGGGGTCTATAATAAACACCTAATAATAATTTATTCCTAAACTCTACCCACAAAGCTTCATTCGATGCCCCCTCCAAGATATCATCTTACTGCAGTAACTGACTCCTTAACTAATAATGCAATGTCTCCCCCTTTTTTACCCCCTCCCCTGTCTCGCCTGAAGATTCTGTATCCCGGAATGTTAAGCTGCCAATCTTGCCCTTCCCTCAGCCACATCTCAGTAATGGTTACTATATCACAATTCCACGTGTCAATCCGCACCCTTAACTCATCTGTTTTACCTGTAATACTCCTGGTATTAAAGTAGAGGCCATCCAGCCTTGCCTAACTCTCTTGAAGCTTATTGCAGCTGCCCTCCTTCTGACTTGATTGTTTTACTGTATTATGATGTGTCATTATTCTGCTAACATTCTGTGTCCCCTCCCCCTGCCGAATTAGTTTAAATTCCTCCCAACAGCACTAGCAAACCCGCCCGCAAAGATGTTAGTCCCGCTCTGGTTCAGATGTAGACCGTCCCGCTTGTACTGGACCCACCTTCCCCAGAAACGGTCCCAGTGATCCAGGAATCTAAAACCCTCTCTCCTGCACCAACTCTTAAGCCACGTATTCATCTATGCTATTCTCCTATTTCTGAGCTCGCTAGCACATGGCACTGGGAGTAATCCAGAGATTACAACCCGAGAAGTCTTGCTTTTTAGTCTACTGCCTAACTCCCTGAATTCTTGATGCAAGAACTCATCCCTCTTTCTACCTATGTCATTGATACCAACATGTACCATGACCTCTGCTTTATCACCCTCCCCCTTCAGGATGCCCTGCAGCCGTTCAGTGACATCTCGGACCCTGGCACTAGGGAGGCAACATACCATCCTGGAGTCACATTGATGGCCACAGTAGCACCTATCTGTTCCCCTGAATATAGAATCCCCTATTACTATTGCTCTTCCTCCCCTCCTTTATGCTTTATCTCATCTTCACACTTGTTCTTTCCAACCCTGGTGGTGTTCTTAATTATGAGCCTTGGCCATTCACGGAGATATGCTTTGATTTGGGGAAAAAAAAAGCATTGTCAAAGAGTTTATGGTGGACCTTTCAGCAGCACGTACTGCTGATCCAAGTACATGCCATTTTGGGTTGCCATTGCAATGGAATGGCAGACTGAAGCTACGTGAAATCTCACTGCCTCCTATGGGTTAAATTGACTGGGAAGTATTTTAAATTACAAAACTGGAGAAAGCCATTCACTTCTCAGTCTAATGACTCTCACCCACTGGCAACTTAATTTTGCTTTTGCCATTTTGATAAATCTCTGTTTGGCCAGTCCATTGTGATTAAGGGAAGCGATGCGCAGGGAGCTGTGAGAACTATGGCAGGCAAATTGTGCCTAGTGCTGCATTAAATTGAGTGAAAAACCCTTGCTGTTCATTTACATACAGAACTGCACCGTTAATCAGGGCAGCAGTCTGCTGGCAACTGTCATTACCTCAGAACTCAATTTGCATAACTGGAAAAAAGCTATTACAAAGAAACCTGTGAGATCTCAGTGACAGACCTCCTCCACCCATTACTGACTTACTGCAGTAGATGTTAACTTTCTGCAGAAGTGAAAAACTGGTGGTAGCAGAATGACAGCCCATTGAAGATTGGATAAGAAAATGATCAGGATGTAGATTGGCCAACTAATTTACAGCCGCCCATTTTCCACCACTGGTCAGAGGTAGAAGCTTTCCTTAAAAGAAAATGTACTTTCCTCATCTCTCTCGAGGATGGGGTGGGGTTGATACTGGTGGCAGCCATGAATAGCTTCATTCAAGTTGCTATTCTTCAAGCCTGAGTTTTGCTGATGAGGGTTGGCAGGCTATTTGACAGTGATGTCCATCAGCATCAACCCAAAACTATCTTAACCCAACACATGCTTCCCAGTGCAGGAAAGGCAGTGGTGTAGTGGTAAGTGTCACTGGACCTGTAATCCAGAGGCCCATGCGAATGCCTGGGGACACGGATTCAGATCCCACCATGGCAGCTGGTGGAATTTAAATTCAATTATACATTTAAAATAAATCTGGGATTGAAAACTAATCACCAGTGATGGTGGCCATGAAGCTATCATCGATTGTTGTAAACACCCATCTGGTTAACCAATGTACTTTAGGGAAGGAAATCTGCCATGTGACAGGGCAGCCTCTGTATGTTCTTCCAGACCCACAGCAATGTGGTTGACTCATAACTGTCCTCTGAAATGAGGGATCGAGGGAAATTAGAGATAGGCAATGGCCATATCCCATGAAAGAAAAGACCTTGATTATAAAAAGAAGAAACCTTGAGTGATTTTGTTGCCTGCTCACCATGCTCCACAGCACCAGAGCCAATTGACTCTTTTCAGCGTCTTCACTGAGGTCTGTTAACCCAGCACAAACCAGAGATTAATCCTGGACCTTCCTGGTTGGCACCCGCTCTGTATTTAGCAATTAAATAATTAAGGCTGTGTCCAATTTTATTTCTAAGCCCTGGCAGAGAGTACTGGTTATACCTCAAAGCTATCAGGAGCATGTTCACAAAGGTTTGAAGGAAATGGACCAAAATTAATACTACCTACACCACCTGAAACCCTTTAACTGAGCCATCTGTGGAACAAGGCAAATCACTTTCTAAACCTTTAGTTTTTGCAAGCGATCTGAATTTTGCAGCTTTGGAATTTGCGAGCCCACATTGGTGGGAAGCCACCTTGCACCTCAGTAAAAATGGAGCTAATTACAGTACAAAAATAGCATTAAACCCCGCTTAGAACATGCACCAAATCATACTGCTCAGAAAGATATCATTCAGGCCATCACATCTCTGCCAACTGTTTGAATGAGCTATCTGCTCCCCAGCTCTTTTCCTGTAGCCCTGGGAGCTTTTCCTTTTCCATTTGCAGTATATCTGATTCCATTTTGAAAGTTAGTAAATCGGCTTCCATAACCTATTCAGCTCATACATCCCAGAACATGAAACTTAGTGTTTAATTCCTGGGGAAAAGTTGACCATCTCCTCTGCTCTCAATCATTAAGATTAAAAATGGTGGGCCTGATGACTATCACTACATGGGTTTGTTTGACTACATCCATACAGTTCAACTGCACAAGATGTGGGCAAGCATGACTTCTACCTGCAGTGTTGTGAATATAAAGGCAAAATTGCACCCCTTAGCTTTGGCATTCATGTACTCATTCCTCTTTGTATGTGTTTATCTTCCCCACATCCTGTTGTGCATCTCCCTCTATCCCTCCCCAGTCTCCCTTTAACAGCCTTTCTTTTTATGTAGATGTCTGTCTGTCACTTTCCCAGTCCCTTAGTTCTTTCTCTCTCCCTCCCTGCTACCTCATCATGTGACTGTGGAATTTGCCAATGCTATTCCAATTTGCTTTGTTACTCTTTACTCCTTGAGTTGCGCTAACCTTCTTCTTAGACAGTCCCTCGGGATCGAGGATGAGTTGCTTGCACTCCAATTTGAAGGGATCTGAGATGGCTGATAAGTCGAATGTGCAATCTGCAGACTCTGCCGCACTCAGTGCAGGTGGCTCTTGAAGGGTCAGGTAGTTGAGTTTGGAAGTTTGTACACTCTCTCTGACACCTTGACTTCACCCCTGCATGTTCCCAACAAAGTCTCTTGAAGTGTTCAGTGCCTTCCTGAATAAACTACCTCCATTTTGGTTGGTCACAAGCCAGGGACTCCCATGAGTAGACAAGAATGCTTGACCTCATCAGGGAAGCTTTGTAGATGGTAATAACACACTTTTTTATGATGTGCAGTAGCAAAACACGATCAAGGCTACTGAGCACATGAAAGCTCCATGGACTTGTGGCTCATCCCTTCATCAAAAGGCCTCTTCTACATCAGTTTACCCTCATAAAAAAGTTTCCATCTCAGCTGGTCCCCAATCTGAGACACTGTTGTCAGGACAATAAAATAGCATTCAAAAAGGATATAATGTTTGTGCTGAATTTCCATTCTTATTTGATTTAAATTAAGGGTTAATTGCTTTATTAATCTAATGGCACTTGGATAAATTACTCATAGACACTACATGTGTTTTGTATTTCAGTTCCTGACAGACCCACTCTGTCGGCCCGTCTGACTCAGGAGAACACGGCTGTGATACAATGGCAACCTCCCTCTGCAACATTTGGTCAACTCCTGGGGTATCAGTTTCAGTTTGGGCGTACAGATGTCCAGCCCCTGTCAACGCTGGAATTCTCTGACCACGAATATCAGTATGTGGCCCACAGCATGCACAAAGGTGCCACATATGTGTTTAGGCTGGCAGCCCGAAACAGTGCTGGCCTTGGGGAAGAAGCTGTCACACAGCTGACTCTACCTGAAGATGTGCCCAGAGGCTACCCGCAGATCCTTGACTTGGCGAATATCACCACCTCATCTGTTCAGTTTGGCTGGCTGCCCCCTGCCTTGGCAGAAAGGAATGGCGTCATCATAACGTACACTGTATCGTGTAGACAGGCAGGTGCTCAGAGCAACCCCATTGAAGTGTCCACCAGATCCTCCCAGACTAGCCTCACATTGAACAACCTTAAACCGGACACCAGATATGACATTAAAATCAGGGCACAAACCAGTAAAGGCCCTGGTCCTTACAGTCCCGCTGTTCAATATCGGACCATGCCATTGGATCAAGGTAGGGGTTATCTATTGCCTTGTCATCCGGGTGGCAGTGGGGCAGTTTTGGGCTTGGTACACTCTCTTCTACTTGCAGTCAACTGCGTCAAATCCCAAGGTAAAATATGTCAGGTCTGCTGAGAGCAAGCTGTTGGTAGCTTCAGAATGCTTCATTGCTCATGCAGGTAAGGTCATCGTTTGGGGACACCAGGTCATATACAGTAGAGGTGGTCCTCAGTGGGCTCTACGCTCCATGCTACAAACACAAGCACACAGGTAGGAATGACTGCTGTTATGTACTTCTGACTTGTAGCAAGAAGCAGTTAGTCCAAATATTCTAGAAGACAGATAGGCCACTGGCCAAGGAGGCCTGGTGGTCACGTAGACATCTGATGTTGCTTCTATGCCCAGTTTACCAGATGAAGCATTGACTAGCTGAGCAGATCCAACAGACTAGTAGTGCAGTGTTGGTTGGGGCAGCAAAATATTGGTGATCACAATTGCAATCTATTGGTGGGTATATGGTGGTACTTCTGTAGTCCAAGTTAAGGCATCATGAAATGAGGTACAACAAAACAAATGGAATATTAAATTGAATATGTGTAAAAAAAAACCGACTTCCTGAGAGATGGAGAAAATCCTTAAAGTGCAGTATTTCAGTACTGATGTGTTCACAGTCTGCCAAGTTTAGAGGCACCCATACAGAAAGGCAGTGTCTGTTTACATTGTCATAGGATCTTTTTCTTTTAATTTGCCTTCTTTTTCAGCAGTTTTCCCTAAAAATTTCCGAGTAAAGCTTGTAATGAAAACCTCAGTGCTGCTTAGCTGGGAGATTCCGGAACATTACAACTCTCCAATACCATATAAGGTAAGTCTGTATTTGTAGCAAATTATCTGTATTCTGTTGACATCAACTTTTCGTTCAACACAATCGCCATGAAGGAACATTCCCAGGCACACTGCCCTGTAGAGTGATAGGAGTTGGGCCTGTGCCTGAATGCTTCTTTGGGGAGCTTCCACATGCTTTCCCAAAGGAAGAGTATGCCAGACCAATAGCTCTGTTTCACTGAGGCCTTTTCACTTACTTGCTCAATAGAAGCTGGGGTGACTCTGTCCCCTAATGACATTCTATTGTTTTGCTATAGAACAAGAAAAGAAGATGGAACAAAACCCATCCCATCCTAATTACTATTCCACAGCAAGGTAGAGGTAGAGTAAAAAATCTTCCGACAGTGACAGGTAGACAGAAAGTGATGTGAAGGTGGTGTCTAAGCTATGTTCAGTAACACTGAATGATGACACACCTAACTTTTCATAAGAGGAATGAAGGGGGAGGTTAAGAGCGATTTCTTCATATAAAAGGTTATTAGGACGATCAAATTGTGCTACCAAAAACCATGGTAGAAGCAGAATCTCACTGAAGTATGGTTGTTTAAGCCCCACCTTGACTCTTAGTATGGTTCCATTGGTCCTAACTCTTAATGGGTACTGTTCCATAGGCCCAGATTCTTAATGGGCATGGTTAAATTGATCCTGACTCTTAATGGGTATGACTCTATTGGCACTGACTCTTAATGGGTATGGTTCCATTGATCCTGATGCTTAATGGGTATGGTTCCATTAATCCTGATTCTTAATGGGTACAGTTCCATTGACCCTGCTTCTTAATGGATACGGTTCCACTCACTGTCAATGTTGTTGGTTAATAGTTGAATAGGCCCTAACTCTTACAGTCCCTAATTTAATTAGTAAAATTTTCACTGAACCTCTTTTGAACTATATATTTAATTTTAATGTGAATACTTTCAGCAGCTATGCTGAGGTAAACTAGGGGACTGATTGAAATGTCAAGATTCAGTAATGGTTTTAAAGCAATTTACAATTTTTAAAATTCTTTGATGGGATGTGGACCTCGCTGGCAAGGCCAGCATTTGTTGCCTAATTAGCCTTGAACTGAGTGACTTGCTAGGTCATTTCAGAGGGCTGTTAAGAGTCAACCACACTGTTATGGCTCTGGAGCCACATGTAAATCAGACCAGGTTAATGATGGCAGATTTCCTTCCCTAAAGGTCATTAGTGAACAGATGGGTTTTTACTACAATTGATGATATTTTCATGGCCACCATTACTGAGACTAGCTTTCAATTCCAGATTTAGTTAATTGAATTTAAATTCTATCAGCTGCCGCTGTGGGATTTGAACCCATATCCCCAGAGCATTAACGTGGTTACTCTAATGGATTTCTGGGCTCAGCCAAGAATGTATAATGAGGCTTGGCTGAGAGCCCAGAAGTCCATTAGAGTGTTGAGGCAGCTGACCCCTGGGGAAAACAGCGATTGATTGACAGCTCAGGTTCCCTGACCTCTTCTGTCAATTGCACAATGTTTATTTATGCAAGATGAAGAGGTTTCAACTGCTTGCAGTTTCTGCTATTAATTATTAAAGGATCTGAATGATTGACACTTTTATTGTGTGTAGTAGAAAAAGGAAAGTGGAAAGTTATCAATGAATAATGTTTTTTAAAAGTTTTTTAATACATCCTGTTGTCACTATATGTATAGTGGATGAATGGGCATGGAAGTAACTTGGCATGGGGGCATGAAGGGCCATGGGATGGATGGGGCATGGGGAATGTATAGAATGTAAGGGATGAGGGCTAGAGGGTCATCTTCATTTTAACTGGGACGAAGTTCTACAGCACCAAGGTAGGCCTTTTAAACAGTCCGCCTCTGCACCCGGCAGCTCTTGTGACTGCCTCTAAACATTTTTCTGGGTCGGGTGGCCCAACTGAAGCCTGCAGCTGCCCTTCCAGAATGAAAATCCTGTCTTTCCTGACACTTTCTTCCGAGGCAAGCGGGCCGAGCCGGGAATTTTCCTGTACCCACTACGGACCCGGAGGATGAAAATCCAGCCCGAATTGAGGGGTGCAGTTATTAGTGCTGGCATTTTATGGGTATGGGAAGTGGGTAGCAATGTGGGATGTGCACAGTGCATATCCATGGTTCTTCAACTAATGAGTTCTTGATCTCAGCCCTGTATAGTGTCAAGGGATTGGAGTCAGCGATGCCCCACGGTTAAATAGCTGCCGCATCTCATTGTAAAGCCTCACACATAAGCAACAGTTACACAGGTGAGCTGGCAGTGGGTCACTGATGACTGTACCTGGAACTCCCAGTAGGGAGTTTGAACCCTCAGGAGAGGAGAGGAAAGTCAGGATATGTGAAATGTCCCAGTACAGAGCCAACTGACTTGAGAAGTGCAAAGAATGAATGACACCAATTTAGTTTGAGTAATTATCTATGAAATAAGATAACCACCAGAAAGCAATAGAAAGTGACTATGGATGTCAGAAAATAGATGTCCTGATAGACGACAGTCTGTCGAGACAGTAGGAGGGATATCAGCAGACTCGGTCAAACATCAAGGGCAATGTAAGTAATATTCCATTAACACTGCAGATGAGAAACATCACAGCTGGGATTATTATAAACCTGTGAAGTTGCCGTCTGCTTTAGGGACACTCATAAAATCAGCGCTTATTTTGTCCTGATTCGCGATAACACAAACATATTTGAAAATTGTACTATGCCTGGGGATCCACTCCCCAAGCTTTGAGCAGCCTGTTTCCAAACAGTTATTATCATCTGCAAGCTTGGGGAAAGCAGTGCTGTCAAATCATGTCATATAAAAATGACAGCAAAGCATTTCAAAAATTTGACCATGACACCTACCTCACTGAATGCTCTCACACTGACGAACTCTGAGGGCACTTGTATCCTCCAAGATCTATCCCATTTCCATTCTTCATGTGTGGCACTTGAAATTGGGGATCAGCAAGTTATTCAACCACAGGGACATTGCCACCAAGCCCAAACCTGCCTTCATGCATGTACCATGTTCTACTTTTCAGCTGGGATTGCTGATTACTGCTCTGGATTAGGAACTGTGGCTGATTATTTTTTTCCTCTATAGAATGTGCCCACTGAAGTCCAAAATGCATTTGACAAGGTTCCACATAAAAGGCTACTACACAAAATAAGAGCTCATGGTGTGGGGGATAACGTATTAACATGGATAGAGGATTGATTAGCTAACAGGAAGCAGAGAGTAGGCATGAATAGGTTTTGCTCGGGTTGGCAAAATGTTACAAGTAGGGTGCCACAGGGATCAGTGCAGGGGCCTCAACTAGTTACAATTTATATCAATGACTTGGATGAAGGGACCAAATGTATGGTTGTTAAATTTGCTGCTGACACAAAGATAGGTAGGAAAGGAAGTTGTGACGAGGAGATAAGGAGTCTGCAAAGGGATATAGATAGGCTAAGTGAGTGGGCAAAAATTTGGCAGATGGAGTATAATGTGGGAAAATGTGAACTTGCCCACTTTGGCAGGAAGAGTACTATTTAAATGGAGAGAGATAGCAGAACTCTGTAGTGGGTGTACAGTTACATGAATCACAAAAAGTTAGTTTTCAGATTTCAGATACAGCAAGTGATTAGGAAGACAAATGGAACATTGCTGTTTATTGCAAGAGGAATGGAATACAAAACTAGGGATGTTTTGCTACATTTGCACAGTTGGTGACACCACTTCTGAAGTACTGTGTCATGTTTTGGTCCCCTTATTTAAGAAAGGACATAATTGCATTAGAAGCAATTCGGAGAGGGGGTTATCTTATGAGGAAAAGTTGGACAGATAGGCCATTGGAGTTTAGAAGAATGATAGGTGATCTTATTGAAACATAAGATTCTGAGGGACTTGACAGGGCGGATGCTGAAGGGATGTTTCCCTTATGAGAGACTAAAACTAGGGACACAGTTTAAAAATAAGCGGTCTCCCATTTAAGACAGAGATGAGGTGAAATTATTTCTCTGAGGGTCACATGTCTGTGGAACTCTCGTCCCCAGAGAGTAGTGGAGACAGGGTCATTGAATATTTTTAAGGCTGAGGTAGATGGATTCTTGATTAACAAGGGTGTCAAAGGGTTTTGGGGGTAGGCCAGAAAGCGGAGTTGAAGCCTCAATCAGATCAGCCATGACCTTAGTGAATGGCGGCGCAGGCTCCAGGGGCCGAATGACTTACTTCTGCTCCTAATTTGTATGTTCGTCACACGGGTATCTCGTCGCCAATATGGAAAATTGCCCAGGAGTGCCCTGTCCACAAAAAGCAGGACAAATCCAATCCAGCCAGTCTACACCCCATCAGTCTATGTTCAAACATCAACAAAGTCAATGTAGCATCCAAATTTCCACCTTGGCTGGAACTACCTAATTCAGCACAGGACAGATTGAACTCAGGGCTGTTTTTTAAAAAAATTCTTTCATGGGATGCGTGCATCGCTGGCTGGGCCAGCATTTATTGCCCATCCCTAATTATCCTTGAGAAGGTGGTGGTGAGCTGCCTTCTTGAACTGCTGCAGTGGTGTAGGTACACCCACAGTGCTGTTAGGGAGGGGAGTTCCAGAATTTTGACCCAGTGACAGTGAAGGAACGGTGATTTATTTCCAAATCAGGATGATGTGTGACTTGGAGGGGAATGTGCGGATGGTGATGTTCTCATTTCTCTGCTGCCCTTGCCTTCCTAAGTGGTAGAGGTCATGAATTTGGAAGGTGCTGTGGAAGGAGCCTTGGCGAGTCACAGCAGTGCAACTTGTAGATGGTACACACACAGCTGCCACTGCGAGCCAGCGGTGGGGAGTGATGAATGTTTAATGTGGTGGATTGGGTGCAGATCAAGCGGACTGTTTTGTCCTGGATGGCACCAAGCTCCTTGTGTGTTGTAGGAGCCGCACACATTGAGGCAAGTGAAGAGTATTCCATCAGACTCCTGACTTGTGCCTTGCAGATGGTGGACAGGTTTTGGAGAGTCTGGAGGTGAGTTGCTAGCTGCAGAGTCCCCAGCCTCTGACCAGCTCTTGTAGCTAGAGTATATATGTGGCTGGTCCAGTGCTGGCCTGTGTGGCTTAGCTACACAATGAATTTATCAATCGGCCAGTGAGCATTTTGTCAGTTCCTGTAAAGAGCAGAGCACCAAAATGACAATTTGCTTTCCCACATAAAGTAACACAAAATTGTGAAGATTAGTATTAAAATTGAAAAAGACTTGTGTTTCTACTGTATCACATCTCGCAGAAACATCAATTTGCACACAATGAATCACTTTCAAGTTCCGACTGTTTTTAGTATGACCATGGATGCTGAGTCAATTAAAATTTTCATGGCTGAGATCGATAGATTTTTGTTTGGTAAGTGGATTAGTGGCAAGTAAATGGAGTTGAGGTACAGATCAGCCATGATCTAATTAGATGGCGGAAGAGACTTGAAGGGCTAATTGGCTTCCTCTTGTTCCTATTTTCCACAATAGCCATTCTCTACCAGTAAGATCCCACAAACAACAGCAAGATGGATAACCGGTTATTCTGATTTTGGCGGTTTTGGTTGAGGCTGGATTATTGGCGAGGACAGCAAGGGGACTCACTGTTCACTGCAACAGGCAAATGGAGTCTGCTTAACATTTCAACTGAGAGCAGCATTTCTGACATTGAAGCACTCCCTCAGTGTTACACTAAAATACCAGCTTAAATTATGTGCTCAAGTCCCGGAGAGGGGCTTGAACCCACAACCTTCTGACTCAGCAGTGAGCTGAAACTTGACCAAGCATCTGCATCTTAAATCAAGCCAAAATTGCTGTGCAGCCCCATCATTCTATTTCCTTATGATAATTTGCGTGCTTTTTGTTTCAATTTCACAGCTTTCTCATGAGGGTGGGCATTTTGGAGGTTAGCTGTGTCAACTGTGGTTCAAATGGTAGCACACTCACCTCTGAATCACAAGGTTCTGTGTTCAAGTCCCACTCCAGAGCATGAGCACAGAGATCAAAGCTGACACAGCTGAGGGAGCACTGCATTGTCAGAGATGCCATCTTTCAGGTGGGCAAAAAGATCCCATATTTTTAAAAAGGTAAAGGAATTCATCCCATTTCTCCTGGCCAATATTTATCCCCCAATCAATATCACAAAAAACATATTATCTGTTCATTATAACATTGCTGTCTGTGGGAGTCTCTGAGCACAAATGAACTGTGGCAGTTCCTAACTTACAACAGTAAATACACTTCAAAAAGTACTTCACCAGCTGTAAAGTGCTTTGAGACATCCAATAGTCATGAACAGCACTATATAAATGCAAATTTTTTTTATAGCTCAAGCCCGCTTGATTTATGTCAGAAATGATGAGTTAAAGAATTAAACAGCTGGATCGAGGGTCAGTTCCAGCAGGTTCTAAGGTTCACTGCCAGCAGACCTTTACTTCAGATCCAACTGGTTCCAGATGCCATTCTAATTTAATCCCAACATGTCTCACTTTCAATTCTTTGACTGTTCTGAGTTAGGTTGTTTCAGCCAGCACAACAGATGCATCTATCCTCAATGCCACCGAGTGTAGAAAGCTAAAATCAAGAGTCACTAATACTGATTGTGGCTCCTATTCCAGATGGCAATGGCACCTCTGCTGAAACATGCACATGCATGGACAGTAGGCAGGGTAGTGATGGTGATGCCATTGTCACACACTGCCTGTACTCACTTGGGAATGGACTGTTTAGTGATGTTTTATAGGGAGGTTGCTGTTTATGGATGTATTGCTGAAAAGAGAGACATGTTGCCGAAGCTTTTCATCTTGCTCTCGTCAGGACAAACACAAGAATGCCAAATTTCGAATGCTCATATGATTGATAATACCAGAGAAAAGAGTGCTGATTGGTTGGCAAGTCAACTCTTGATTGTCCAGAGCATTGCCATGGAAAAAGCAACAGGGTTCTCGGCCAGCAAAAGAAATATGTTCAAGCCTTGCGCCTTTTTTGAATTACCTGGGAGCTTGGGGAGTCCATAGTTCCCTGTTGCTTTTTCCATAACAACTCCTTGGCCAATCAGAGTTGACTTGCCAACCAATCAGCACCTTTTTCTCTGGTAGTATAAATTGCTGTGATTCTTTGAAATTTGTATTTGTCCTGATGAGCGCAACACAAAAAGCTTTGGCAATATGTCTCTTCTATCAGTAAATATTCAAGTCCTGTACTACCGAGCGACTATTTATGGAAGTGGATGAGCTGGGAGCATGGTAGGAAAACTGAGCAAAAGTTAGAGTTAAAAAGAACAGCCAGAGCACACACCCCTCTGGCATATTTTACTGCAGAAAGTAGGTCTAAAATGTATGAAGTTGACTGTTAGGATCTGTATATCTTAATTCGATCTCCTTACAGTTGTAAGAACTCACAATCAGAGGAGAAACATTCACAGCTTCATGAAGAGAATCCATCTGTCTGCATCTTTATCTGACTGAATGGAACCCTGGTACATAATGTCCAATGAATTACTGTCATCTGCTTTCAAATGCAACCTTGTAATGTCCTTCTGTCAGTCATGTGATGTAGAACGTAAGAAATAGGAGCAGGAGTAGGCCATATAGTCCCTCAAGCCTTCATAGCCATTCAGTGAGATCATGGCAGTCTTCAAGTTCAACTCCCATAGCCTGCCCTATCCCCGGCTCCCTTAGTGTCCAAAAACTCTTATCGATCTCAGCCTTGAATTAACTGACTCACAATTGAAAAGCAGAATACTGACTGATCATCTGTAACTCTGGGATAGAGAATTTCAAAGGTTCACAACCACTCTGAGTAAAAAGAGATTCCCCTAAATAACCAACTCCCTATCCTGAGCTTATGAACCCTGGTTCTAGATCTTCCAGCCAGGGGAAAAGGCCTTTCAAAATCTGCATTGTCAAGTCCTCTAAAATTGTTTTATAGATTTCAATGAGATCACCTCTCATTTTTCTAAACTCCAGAGAATATAAGCCCATTCTGCTCAATCTGTTTGTTGAACAGCCCTCCCAGGAATCAATCTAGTGAACATTTGTTGCATCCCTGTAAGGCAGGTACATCCTTCCATTAGTAAGAATAGGAAAGCAGAATATGCTTTTTTGAAAAGTTAGAGAACAGTAAATATTGGTATTCGGAGGATTTTGATGTCTTTGTCCATGACTCACATAATGTTAACATTCAAGTAGAGCAAGCATTTAGGAAGTTGATGGTGTTAACTGTACGCAGTACTCCAGGTGGGGCTCACCAAAGCCCTATACAATTGCAGCAACGCTGCCTTACCCTTCTAATCCAACACCCTTCCAATTAAAGCAAACAGACCATTTTCCTTCATAATGAGTTGAATGACCAGTTGATCTTGTTTTTGGTGGTGTTAGTTTGTGGGAGGAGTGTCAGCAACTTACACTAGAGAAGCTCAATGCTCTTCCTTAGTGCCACGTGATCTATTAAGAGTGACTTTTCAACTTCACATTTGAGCTGTGGAGCCTCACCCAGCAGGAGCACGCTTTCAAAATTCAGGCAGAAAGTGCCTCCCATTTCCTGAGCATTTAAATACTAAATCATGGGCAGCATACATCTGAAGCTCTGCTCCGTGGGTGGGGTTCCCTGTGCAGAGCTCAAAATCAGGACATTATCTTGATAGTGTCTGACCAAAGCACAGGACTTTCAACATCTCACATCAAAATCCAGCATTTCTGACATGGCAGCATTCCTCAGTACTGCAATGACGTGTCAACCTGGATTATGGGGTGGGAATTTTCAGACTTTCAGAAGCCCCAAAGCCATTTAACGCTCCATGGAGTGTTAATCGGTTAGAGAATGGACTTGCACTCCTCACTCAGGAGGAAGACCCGCCTGAGAGAGCTGTCGGCCAATCAGATTGGCCGCAGCTCCGGAGTCCCAGTGGCAACAGTGGCCAGGACCGGGACTACAAGCAGTCCCCATAATCCAGAACCAGGTAAGTGCGGGGGGTGGTCTTACGGCGTGGATGGGAGATGAGGTCAGAGGGGGTGTGGGGGTCTTGATGGAGATGCTGGGAGGTAGTGAGCACCCATTGGGGGCAGACCGTGGGGGGGGGGGCGGATTTCTGATGTGGAAAGAGGGCCCTTGAGGAAGGTGCGCCCACCCCCCCACCCCCCCCCCCCCACTGCCTTCCCGCCTGAGCATGGTGACCTGCCAGGCTTTACCTGCCCTGAACTCCTCCCACCAGCCTCAAAATTGAGGCTGGGCAGGAAGCCACTTAAAGTCCTCAATTGGGGCCTTGGCCGACCCATGTGAGATTGGGAACAGGTCGGAGACGGTCGGGAGGGTGGCGGGAAGTCTGCCAGGGAATTTTATGAGCCACCTGAACTGCAAATCCAGCAGCAGAGGACCATAAAATTATGCTCACATACTCATGGCCTTGAAGTGGGGCTTGAACTCACAACCTTTTGATTCAGTAAGAGCGCTAACGTCTGTAGCATACTTCCAAAAGTGGCATCTGTCACCTCTGCAAACACAAGTTTTTAATATTGTAATCAATCTGTGAAAAATGTGTAAAATCAGATATTTGGGGTGAATTTAAAGGGCAGAGTTTTATGACAGTGGGATTTTACATTCCCACCGAAGTGAACGGAGTTTAAAATGGCTCGCCGGATATTATGGCCCCGTCCCCGCTATGACAAGGCCGTAAAATCCTGGTTGAAGACTTACAGCATTTTCTCTTGATTAATTACTTCTCGTAATCTGACTCCTTTTCTAAAGCCCTAGTGTGGGTCCAATTTAATACCGCACTCCCTGTTCAATATTTTCAGTTTAAAAGCACTTCCGACTCAGTCCTTGTTTTTGCTCCTTGTTCCCATCTCTGTTTGTCTCTAGATCCAGTATAAAAATGGTCAGTCCGTTGTCGAGGTCGATGGGCGAGCCACCAAGAAGCTGATCACCAACCTGGAACCAGACAAGGAGTACTCCTTCGTGCTGACAAACCGCGGCAATACAGTGGGTGGCCTGCAGCAAACAGTGTCGGCTCGCACAGCCCCTGCCATCCTGGGCAGCAAACCTTATCTCATCAAGAAGGTGGAACCCGATGGGACTCTGATGGTCCGGATGCCCGAGGTGGAGACGGTGACCCCAGTCATGTAAGAAACTGTCTAACAGAAAATATTCAAATTGTGTCACAGTCATCTGTTTTGTCAGAGGGATGGGATAGCAGAGCTTAACTAAGTGGTTTTAGTTTGTATATGTATTTTTAATTGCTCTCCCTCTCTTTGTCTCTGCTTGGGCACATCACATCCATTCTAACCCTGTCCTCATTCAACCATACAAGTGCACTTTGCAGCAGTAAAATCCTCTGGATAACAATTAGGAGTTTGCTGGTTCCTGCCCCCACCCACGAGTACCACCTCATACAGAGGAACTGAGGCCAGAGGAAGTGATCCAATTACTATCCCAATTAAGATCAACTATCTGAACACAGCCTCAGGTTCAAACTAGACCTTCCTGGTCTTCAATGCCAGGTACTGCAGTACTTCAATCATTGGTACAAAAGCAGACTACTGTGAATGCTGGAAACCTGGGGCTGAATTTTCCCCCTTTCGGCGGGGGGGGGGTGGTGGGGGGATGTGTTGTGTGGGGGCGAGCACAAGGCACAAACCCGATCACCGCCCCCGATCGGGGACAGGCCGCCATTTTACGTGGGCAGGCCAATTAAGGCCCAACCAGTGTGACGCTCGCCCGGAAACGCTGAGTGCTCCCTGTGCGGGAGGGGGGGGGAGAATTCCCTATGTCATGCCCTGTGCCCTTTCGCGCACATGCAGAGATCTCGGGGGTGCAGGCACGGAAGTGTCTCCTGGAGATTGGGTTTGACATGTGTAAGTTTAAATGAAGGGAAATAAAAACTTTTAAAACATGTCCCCTTATGTGACACTGTCACATGAGCTGGGACAAGTGAAAGAATTACTTCAAAAATCTTTATTGACTTATAAAACACTTTTTGAAACCTCATCCCGCCCATGGATGAGGTTCCATGAAAAATGCAAAGATCGCTTGGGCTCTTCACCTGCCCGCCAACCTTAAGGCTGGACGGGCAGCTCAGCTAATTGAATTAATTCCTATTTAAATGGCCTTAATAGGCCTTTGACAGTTCGGCAGGCGCGCAGCCAAATCAGCTGGGTGCCCGCCGAACTAAAATCTAAATGACGGGTGGTGACGTCGGGATGCCTGCCCAACATCACCATGCGTCATTTTACGCGTCGGCAAGCGGGCCCCACCCCCGCTCGCCGACAGGAGAATTCTGCCTCTGGAAAAATGCTGGAAATACTCAGCATGTCCTGCAGCATCTGTGGGGTGAAACAATGTTAATGTTTCAGTTATTATTAGGTCGTTGAGCAGTCCCATCTTTGCTACATTATCTATTTCTGATATCCTGATGAAACCCTGAAGACTCTCTTTGTCCAGGGCCGTCCGTACAGACAGTTGGCCGTGCATACTTAAAGCGTGGGGAGGGTGAGGTTCTCACATTCTTGAGGCGCACACACATTAATCCATCATGTAGTGTTTCAATGTCTTTTGCAATGGAATAAATCTGATTGCCAGCTGCCTTCCTGTGTCATCTTGGTTTTTTCAAGGTGCATGTTTTCACCTTGTGTTTCAGAGCCTATTACATCATCGTGGTCCCACTGAAAAAATCTCATGGCAAGTTTGTCAACACCTGGCACAGTCCTGACGAAATGGATCTGGAAGAGGTGCGTAGGCAAATGCTTCCTTCCTTGTCCCCCTTGTTTTTAGTGTAGCAAATGGTCCTGAAGCCAGGCAGCAGGTGTTCTGAGCCTTCATTCTGCTCCCCAGCAGTTTTCTCCACCCCGCCCTTATATCCAGAAGGTTCCTATGATAACATGCCATTATCAAAGTGGGTATTCCATGTGTGTGAGTCCATCAACACCCATGGAGATCATCACAGCTGATTCAATGTGGTCCTCTCACCACATGCGTGCTCGTTCACGTGCACACACACTCACTCTCTCTCTCTCTCTTACCCACACACACACACTCTCTCTCTCTCTCTCTCTTACCCCCTCCCCCACACACTCACTCACACTTTCTCTCTCTCTCTCCCTCTCTGTTACCCACACACACAGACAATCATACTCTCTCTCTCTCTCTTACCCACACACACACACACATTCTCTCTTACCCCCTCCTACACACACTCACAGTCACACACTCTCTCTCTCTCCCTCTCTGTTACCCATACACACACACACACACACACACACTCTCTCACCCCCCCCACACACACACACACTCACACTCTCTCTGTTACCCACATACACACACACACACACACTCGCATTCTCTTTCTCACTCTTTGTAGCACATTGCTGAGGAGCCTGAACCCTGACTGATTTTCTCCTCCCGGACAAAGTAGATTCGAAGCCAATTGTAGCACTGCAACACGAGCTAACTCAGTACAAGCCGCAGATGCCATCTTAGTCTCTTCTGGTCTGTATAACTTAATATCACGATGGGGTGATGCATTTACCCAATGAGCCATGAGGAGTAAGACGGGAGAGCCAGAGTTTCATCAATGTGAGGATATGTTTAGCTGTCTGAGTCGAATGGATTTCTTTGTTTGTTGAAACATATAATTGGTGTGTGAGGCTGCGTAACAGTTGAAAGTTGTTTCTATGCATCCTGCTGCTCAATGCTGCTATCCTGGAACTCACCTGATCTGTTGTAAGCTACACAAGTAAACCTGGCCCTATAACAGGGAATCTTAACCTTTAGGAGCAGAGGGCCCAGACCCATTTCAGACAGCCGGTGATTTTGCTTTGTGTGAGCCCCGTGTTCCACATTTACCATGTGACTCAAATATTTAAACAAAATATTCCCAAAGGTCACAGGACTTTAGTGTGGCAATAAATATGTTGTCCCTTAGTTTACTCAAAGAGAAAAATATATAATTGTGTGAATGGCACAGAAACCAAAAACCTCTTCTACTCAAATGGGGATTGGCGTACCATCTGAAAACTAAAAAACAATAATAGACTTAGTACCACATTGGGTGATGTATTTACTATCTGAAAAAGAAAAATATTCAAATTCTCATGCATAAAACATTGGTTGCCTACTCCTCAATCTCTGTATCCAGTCTTCAGCTGCTGTTCTCAACCTATTCAAGTCTCTCTGCCTCAACCCACTGTTAGGTACTGCCCCTGCCCCGAGTCTGGTCTGTCCCTTTCTCCCTGACTGCCCAATCTGGTCTGTCCCTTTGCCATTCACTGTCCTGTAATTCACAGTCTGTTGTGGTCCACCCATGCATATTACACTGGCTGCTGTTTGTATGTCGTCCCCACCACTGCACTCTCCCGCTCGCCCATAATCTTCCCCCTTCCACCATTTTCTGGCCCTATTTGGTAAGACATCTGAATGCACATTGCTGAAATGAGACTGAGGGAACCTTGCGCAGCATTGAATTGTATCTGGCTGACCTATCACATAGTCAGGTTAATCATTTTCAAATGGGGCGCCTATTGTGCTTTGTTCCATTCTTTTGGTGTTTGTGCCATTCACAAGATCCATTTCTGCTTACCCAAATATGGAATTTTTTTTTTTGATTCCAGCTCCTTCAGGACCTCACCCTGCGCCGGCGCAGAAGCCTCCGGCCCCGGCGGCAACTAGGCCACTCCAAGCCCTATATAGCAGCCCGCTTTGATGTTCTCCCACGAGAGTTCATTCTTGGTGACCAGCGGTTTTATGGTGGGTTCGAAAACAAGCCACTGGAGCAGGGTAACAAATATGTATTCTTCGTCCTGGGTGTCCTGGACATCCCAGAAGCGGTGAGTGAATGTCTTTTGATAAAACTTATAGCAAACATCTCACTTCATCTCCTGCTTTCAGCGGTGTCATCCATCTCCTATGACTCCAAAATCATCCCCACAACCCCATTCCTACAACCCTCCCACTACATCCTCCTCAGCTTCTGTTCCTTTTCTCCAATTCTCTCCCCGAGTGTGAGTAACAGAAATACCAGGGGCCTGTATTGAGCACTTGACTGGAGGTAGGGTACCTTGTTGGAGAAGAGTCGAAGGAACTTGGCTCTGCCACTGGATGTGCTATACATCTATAAGGAATCTTTAATATAGTGAAACATCTCAAGGCATCTCGCAGAACATGGCACTGAACCACGGAAAGAGATATTAGGACAGGTGACCAAATGTTTGGTCAAAGAGGTGGGCTTTAAGGAGCATCTTCAAGAGGAGAGAAGAGGGAGGTAGAGAGATTTAGGGAGATAATTCCAGAGCTTTGAGCCCAGGCAACTGAAGATGCAGCATCCAATAGTGGAGCAATGAACACCAGACCTTGAGGTCATTGCCTGCAACACTCAGTGCCCAAAGTGAATAAAACATACTGTTCAACATCATAAATAGTAAAAAAAAGTATGATCTTCCTCCAACCTCCCTCTAGCTGACCGGTGTCATCCAGCACCATCCTAGCAGGCAGTTAAGCTGCTCCAGTTAACTGGATAGCGTTCAACAAGGAAAGATGTGTCTCTTGTCCATATTTAATGGCCAAAAGTTACTGTGTTAGCGAAACTTGTCCTTAAAAGAGCATAGGATACAGACTTCTTGACGGATTGTCAAGAGACAGGTTGTTATACAGATTCCAGCCCTAACGTTTCAGATAGAATACAATCCATGCTGATACCTGATAACTTAGTAATGACACTTGAGGGCAGGTTCTGGTCTGACCTTGAAGATTCCCTGTTGTGTAGACTGTACAGCACAGAAAAGGAACATTTTTCCCAACTGGTCCGTTCTGATATTTATGCTCCACATGAACCATCATCCACCTTTCTTCATCTAACCCTATCAGCATAACCTTCGATTGCATTATCCCTCATGTGTTTAGCCAGCTTCCCCTTAAATGCCTTTTGTTTCAACAACCCCTTGTGGTAGCGAGTCCCATGTTCTCATCACTCTCTGGGTGAAGACATTTCTCCTGAACTCCCCACTGGATTTATTAGTGATTATCAGATATTCATGGCCACTAGCTTTGGTCTAATCTAAGGAGCAGCCCCATATATTTTGGCCACACTCAGCCTACGCTTTAGGTGCCAAGCAGTCCATGAATTATTTTGGGTTTTTTTATTATAGAAACAGGCCCTCACTGCTTTTTTTGGTAACTCTTCATCTTTTTAATCCCAATTCCTTGCTTTTTTTTCCATATCCCTTAATTTGCTTGCTTCCCAGTTAAATATTCACTGTGCATCTTTGCCCTTCTGGAACAGTATGCTTAACATGCTCTCAACCCTCTGGTGCAAATTTGCTTTTCTAGGATTCACTTTTAAGCGGCTTGTATTGAATTATAAAAGTATATTCTTTGTACTGGATTGCTGTGGAGAAGCAAAGAGGTTTATCCCTACCTGTCCCATTTATTAGGTTCCATAAGGTAGAAACTGCTGTTATCATACGATAGCTTAATGCACTTATGTTAAATCTCCCTCTCTGCTATTGTATTTTAAAAGTGTTAATGGTACTGTTACAGTAGCAGAGGAATTTGCTTTGAGTATGTCAAACAATCATGCAGGAACATCACGGACTGTAATACCTCACGTCATTTATGTTCTCCTGTTGCCATGACTGAATATTTTAAAATTGCAGCTACTTTCAATATTTGGGAATTATTCCTGAGCTTTCCTGTTCTATTTCTCACTGCTTTGATTTATTTTGACTTCTTTGAAAATCTTTGACTGCTTTCTGAAACAATATTATTCAACGAGGGAGTATGCGCATGAACTGTCTGACTGTCATGCTCTATAATTGTAATTACAGAAAATGTTTGCTGCGAGTCCGTACTCCGACCCCATCCTTTCAGCAGACCCCGACCCGCAGCCCATTATCGATGGAGAAGAGGGTCTGATCTGGGTTGTGGGCCCAGTGCTGGCAGTGGTCTTCATCATTTGCATTGTAATTGCCATCCTACTGTACAAAAAGTAAGCAAAGCTCTATGAATGGGATTAGGGTGGGTTAGGTAGGTTGGTGCATTGGTTAGCAAGAACTGCATTTGGTATGATACAGGCAACTGGGGTAGTGGGGAATCGGCCATAGTTCATGTTCATTATTGTTACATATTAATCCTTCTGGGGAAGAGGGGTAAGCTGGTGTGAGTGCGTGCCCATGTTTGCAGAAGCTGAATTAAAACAAGTCCAGCCGTGATGCCCTGATCATCAAACAGCTTTCTGACAGTCAAAGTCTAGATTCACACTGAGCCATGCCCAGTTTGGTGAGGCACTGAATTATGTTTCTTTGTCTCTCCTCCCCTCCTCTCCTGAAGGCAATTGATTCTCTGTTGGGTCCAGTTTTCTGGGTGAATGGCAGCCTTCCAATACCATACCCAGCATTCCCGCATGCATGAACCTTGAATTAGAGTGGCAGCAAGCTATCTGCGGGGTGAGCAGTGAGCAAACCACAGCCCAGATCCTCCCCCAACCTGCACACATGCACACACCACACCCCCGCCACACATACACACACCGCACCTCCGCCACACACACACACCCCGCACCCCCGCCACACAAACACACCCCGCACCCCCGCCACACACACACACACACACACACACACACACACACAGCGCCCCCGCCACACACACACACCGCACCCCCGCCACACACACACGCAGCACTCCTGCCACACACACACACACACACACTGCATCCCAGCCACACACACACACCCCGCACCCCCGCCACACACACACGCAGCACTCCTGCCACACACACACACACACCGCACCCCAGCCACACATAGACACCCCGCACCCCCGCCACACACACCACACCCCCGCCACACACACACACACACCGCACCCCCGCCACACACACACACACACCGCACCCCCGCCACACACACACACACCGCACCCCAGCCACACATAGACACCCCGCACCCCCGCCACACACACACACACCGCACCCCCGCCACACACACCACACCCCCGCCACACACACACACACACACCGCACCCCCGCCACACACAAACCCCGCACCCCCGCCACACACACACGCAGCACCCCCGCCACACACATACACTCCGCACCCCCGCCACACACACACACACCACACCCCTGCCACACACACACGCAGCACCCCCGCCACACACACACACAGCACCCCCGCCACACACACACGCAGCACCCCCGCCACACACACACACACCCCGCACCCCCGCCCCACACACACACACACACACACACCGCACCCCCACCACACACACACACCCCGCACCCCCGCCACACACACACACGCAGCACCCCCGCCACACACACACACAGCACCCCCGCCACACACACACGCAGCACCCCCGCCACACAAACACACCACACCCCCGCCACACACACACGCAGCACCCCCGCCACACACACACACAGCACCCCCGCCACACTCACACACACCCCGCACCCCCGCCCCACACACACACACCCCGCACCCCCACCACACACACACACCCCGCACCCCCGCCACACACACACACGCAGCACCCCTGCCACACACACACACCCTGCACCCCCGCCACACACACACACACACAGCACCCCCGCCACACACACACACCCCGCACCCCCGCCACACACACACACACACAGCACCCCCGCCACACACACACACACCACACCCCCGCCACACACACACCCCGCACCCCCGCCACGCACACACCCCGCACACCCGCCACACACACACGCAGCACCCACGCCACACACACACCCCGCAACCCCGCCACACACACACACCCCACACCCCCGCCACACACACACACCCCACACCCCCGCCACACACACACATGCAGCACCCCCGCCACACACACACACAGCACCCCCGCCACACACACACACAGCACCCCCGCCACACACACACACAGCACCCCCGCCACACACACACACCCCGCACCCCCGCCACACACACACACACCACACCGCCGCCACACACACACACCCCGCACCCCCGCCACGCACACAAACCACACCCCCGCCACACACAAACCCCGCACCCCCGCCACACACACACGCAGCACCCCCGCCACACACATACACCCCGCACCCCCGCCACACACACACACCACACCCCTGCCACACACACACGCAGCACCCCCGCCACACACACACACAGCACCCCCGCCACACACACACGCAGCACCCCCGCCACACAAACACACCACACCCCCGCCACACACACACGCAGCACCCACGCCACACACACACCCCGCAACCCCGCCACACACACACACCCCACACCCCCGCCACACACACACACCCCACACCCCCGCCACACACACACATGCAGCACCCCCGCCACACACACACACAGCACCCCCGCCACACACACACACAGCACCCCCGCCACACACACACACAGCACCCCCGCCACACACACACACACCACACCCCCGCCACACACACACACACCACACCCCCGCCACACACACACACCCCGCACCCCCGCCACGCACACAAACCCGCACCCCCGCCACACACAAAACCCGCACCCCCGCCACACACACACGCAGCACCCCCGCCACACACATACACCCCACACCCCCGCCACACACACACACACCACACCCCTGCCACACACACACGCAGCACCCCCGCCACACACACACACAGCACCCCCGCCACACACACACGCAGCACCCCCGCCACACACACACACAGCACCCCCGCCACACACACACACACCACACCCCCGCCACACACACACACACCACAACCCCGCCACACACACACACAGCACCCTCGCCACACACACACACACACACGCAGCACCCCCGCCACACACACACACACAGCACCCCCGCCGCACACACACACACACCACACCCCTGCCACACACACACACAGCACCCCCGCCACACACACACCACACCCCCGCCACACACACACACAGCACCCCCGCCACACCCACACGCAGCACACCCGCCACACAAACACACCACACCCCCGCCACACACACACGCAGCACCCCCGCCACACACACACAGCACCCCCGCCACACACACACACACCCCGCACCCCCGCCCCACACACACACACACACACCGCACCCCCACCACACACACACACGCAGCACCCCCGCCACACACACACACGCAGCACCCCTGCCACACACACACACCCTGCACCCCCGCCACACACACACCCCGCACCCCCGCCACACACACACACCCCGCACACCCGCCACACACACACGCAGCACCCACGCCACACACACACCCCGCAACCCCACCACACACACACACCCCGCACCCCCGCCACACACACACACCCCACACCCCCGCCACACACACACACCCCACACCCCCGCCACACACACACACGCACACCACACCCGCGCCACACACACACACCCCACACCCCCGCCACACACACACATGCAGCACCCCCGCCACACACACACACCCCGCACCCCCGCCACACACACACACCCCGCACCCCCGCCACACACAAACACACACACCCCGCACCCCCGCCACACACACACACACACACACAGCACCCCCGCCACACACACACACGCACCCCCGCCACACACACACACACACACACAGCACCCCCGCCACACACACACACACACGCACCCCCGCCACACACACACACACTGCATCCCAGCCACACAGACACCCCGCACCCCCACCACACAGACACCCCGTACCCCCACCACACACACACACACGCAGCACCCCCGCCACACACACACACACACACACTGCATCCCAGCCACACAGACACCCCGCACCCCCACCACACAGACACCCCGCACCCCCGCCACGCACAAACACACACACCCCGCACCCCCGCCACACACAAACACACACGCACCCCCGCCACACACACACGCACCCCCGCCACACACACACACACTGCATCCCAGCCACACAGACACCCCACACCCCCCACCACACAGACACCCCGCACCCCCACCACACACACACACTCGCAGCACCCCTGCCACACACACACGCACCCCCGCCATACACACACACACACGCGCACCCCCGCCACACACACACACACACACACTGCATCCCAGCCACACAGACACCCCGCACCCCCACCACACAGACATCCCGCACCCCCGCCACACACAAACACACACACCCCGCACCCCCACCACACAGACATCCCGCACCCCCGCCACACACAAACACACACACCCCGCACCCCCGCCACACACAAACACACACGCACCCCCGCCACACACAAACACACACACCCCGCACCCCCGCCACACACAAACACACACGCACCCCCGCCACACACAAACACACACTGCATCCCAGCCACACACACGCTGCATCCCAGCCACACACACACCCCGCACCCCCACCACACACACACACACACACCGCACCCCCGCCACACACACACACACACCACACCCCCGCCACACACACACACACACCACACCCCCGCCACACACACACACAGCACCCCCGCCACACACACACACGCAGCACCCCCGCCACACACACACACACACACACACACACACAGCACCCCGCCACACACACACACGCAGCACCCCCGCCACACACACACACACACAGCACCCCCTGCCACACACACACACACGCAGCACCCCCGCCACACACACACACCCCGCACCCCCGCCACACACAAACACCCCGCACCCCCGCCACACACACACACACACACACACGCAGCACCCCCGCCACACACACACACACACACCACCCCGCCACACACACACACACCCCACACCCCCGCCACACACACACACCCCGCACCCCCGCCACACACACACACACACAGCACCCCCGCCACACACACACACACAGCACCCCCGCCACACACACACAGCACCCCCGCCACACACACACACACAGCACACCCGCCACACACACACACCCCGCACCCCCGCCACACACACACACACACACACACACAGCACCCCCGCCACACACACACACACACACACACAGCACCCCCGCCATACACACACACACACACTGCATCCCAGCCACACAGACACCCCCGCACCCCCACCACACAGACACCCCGCACCCCCACCACACACACACACACGCAGCACCCCTGCCACACACACACACACACTGCATCCCAGCCACACAGACACCCCGCACCCCCACCACACAGACACCCCGCACCCCCGCCACACACAAACACACACACCCCGCACCCCCGCCACACACAAACACACACGCACCCCCGCCACACACACACACACACGCACCCCCGCCACACACACATACACTGCATCCCAGCCACACAGACACCCCGCACCCCCACCACACAGACGCCCCGCACCCCCACCACACACACACACACGCAGCACCCCCGCCACACACACACACACACACACTGCATCCTAGCCACACAGACACCCCGCACCCCCACCACACAGACACCCCGCACCCCCGCCACACACAAACACACACACCCCGCACCCCCGCCACACACAAACACACACGCACCCCCGCCACACACACACACACACTGCATCCCAGCCACACAGACACCCCACACCCCCCACCACACAGACACCCCGCACCCCCACCACACACACACACACGCAGCACCCCCGCCACACACACACACACACAGCACCCCCGCCACACTCACACACACACGCACCCCCGCCACACACACACACACACACAGCACCCCCGCCACACACACACACACACACACACAGCACACCCGCCACACACACACACACACACACACACAGCACCCCCGCCACACACACACACCGCACCCCCACCACACACACACATCGCACCCCCGCCACACACACACACACACCACACCCCCGCCACACACACACGCACACCACACCCCCGCCTGACACACACACACACCACACCCCCGCCACACACACACACACACACAGCACCCCGCCACACACACACGCAGCACCCCCGCCTGACACACACACACACACAGCACCCCCGCCACACACACACACACACCACACCCCCGCCACACACACACACACACCACACCCCCGCCACACACACACACACACCACACCCCCGCCACACACACACACACACAGCACCCCCCCCACACACACACACACTCCGCACCCCCGCCACACACACACACACACAGCACCACCGCCACACACACACACACAGCACACCCGCCACACACACACACCCCGCACCCCCGCCACACACACACACACACACAGCACCCCCGCCACACACACACACACACACAGCACCCCCGCCACACACACACACCCCGCACCCCCGCCACACGCACACACACACACATCACCCCCGCCACACACACACACCCCGCACCCCCGCCACACACACACACACAGAACCCCTGCCACACACACACACACACACACACACTGCATCCCAGCCACACAGACACCCCCGCACCCCCACCACACACACACGCAGCACCCCCACCACACACACCCCGCACCCCCGCCACACACACACACGCAGCACCCCTGCCACACACACACACACACAGCACCCCCGCCTGACACACACACACCCCGCACCCCCGCCACACACACACACCCTGCATCTCAGCCATACACACACCCCGCACCCCCGCCTGACACACACACACACCACAGCCCCGCCACACACACCCCGCACCCCCGCCTGACACACACACACCCCGCACCCCCGCCACACACACACACCCCGCACCCCCGCCACACACACCCCGCACCCCCGCCACACACACACACCCCGCACCCCCGCCACACAAACACACCACACCCCTGCCACACACACACACACCACACCACCGCCACACACACACACACACCACACCCCCGCCACACACACACACCCCGCACCCCCGCCACACACACACACACCACACCCCCGCCACACACACACACACCACACCCCCGCCACACACACACACCCCGCACCCCCGCCACACACACACACCCCGCACCCCCGCCACACACACACACACAGCACCCCCGCCACACACACACACACACAGCACCCCTGCCACACACACACACACAGCACCCCCGCCACACACACACACGCAGCACCCCCGCCACACACACACACGCAGCACCCCCGCCACACACACACCCCGCACCCCCGCCACACACACACCCCGCACCCCCACCACACACAAACACACACACCCCCGCCACACACACATACGCAGCACCCCCGCCACACACACACACTGCATCCCCGCCACACACACACACCCCGCACCCCTGCCACACACACACACTCCACACCCCCGCCACACACACACACCACACCCCCGCCACACACACACACCACACCCCCGCCACACACACACCCTGCACCCCCGCCACACACACACACACCGCACACCCGCCACACACACACACCACACCCCCGCCACACACACACACCACACCCCCGCCACACACACACACCCTGCACCCCCGCCACACACACACACACCACACCCCCGCCACACACACACACCCTGCACCCCCGCCACACACACACACACCACACCCCCGCCACACACACACACCCCGCACCCCCGCCACACACACACACACACCCCCACCACACACACACACACCGCACCCCCGCCACACACACACCCTGCACCCCCGCCACACACACACACACCACACCCCCGCCACACACACACACAGCACCCCCGCCACACACACACTCAGCACCCCGCCACACACACACACACCACTCCCCCGCCACACACACGTACACCACACCCCCGCCACACACACACACCCCGCACCCCCGCCACACACACACACCCCGCACCCCCGCCACACACACACACCCCGCACCCCCGCCACACACACACACCCCGCACCCCCGCCACACACACACACCCCGCATCCCCGCCACACACACACACCCCACACCCCCGCCACACACACACCCTGCACCCCCGCCACACACACACACACCACACCCCCGCCACACACACACACCCTGCACCCCCGCCACACACACACACACCACACCCCCGCCACACACACACACCCTGCACCCCCGCCACACACACACACACACCCCGCACCCCCGCCACACACACACACACCACACCCCCGCCACACACACACACCCCGCACCCCCGCCACACACACACACACCCTGCACCCCCGCCACACACACACACACCGCACCCCCGCCACACACACACACACCCCGCACCCCCGCCACACACACACACACAGCACCCCCGCCACACACACACCCTGCACCCCCGCCACACACACACACACCACACCCCCGCCACACACACACACACAGCACCCCCGCCACACACACACACAGCACCCCCGCCACACACACACTCAGCACCCCCGCCACACACACACACACCACACCCCTGCCACACACACACACACCACACCCCCGCCACACACACACACACCACACCCCCGCCACACACACTCACACCACTCCCCCGCCACACACACGTACACCACACCCCCGCCACACACACACACCCCGCACCCCCGCCACACACACACACCCCGCATCCCCGCCACGCACACATGCCGCACACCCGCCACACACACACACAGCACACCCCCGCCACACACACACACCCCGCACCCCCGCCACACACACACACACCACACCCCCGCCACATACACACACAGCACACCCCCGCCACACACACACACACACACCCCGCACCCCCGCCACACACACACACACACCACGCCCCCGCCACACACACACCCCGCACCCCCACCACACACACATGCCGCACCCCCGCCACACACACACACACCACACCCCTGCCACACACACACACACGCAATCACAAACACAAACACACACCACGCACATACACACACACACACACGTAATGATAATTTGGGAGAGTGAACTCTGCCTGTTTCCCCTTGTCCTCCCCCTGTTGGTACAATATTTTTAGAACAACCAGTAATGATACAGGTTTCATAATAGTTAACGTGCCACATTCACTGTTTGCCATAAATTATTTCTTATTCTCTTGTGGTGCTCTATGGTATGTCTTAAACAAAATATCTTGCCATCTTAACCATTTATGTATAAACAAAGAACTGAGAGTGTATAGAACTGAGATCATGTTCACTGCACTGTGAGAGGGCCAGAGCAGCGGCTGTGCAAACTTTAAGAACATTGCTGAAACAGGAAGCATTGGAAAAGAAATGCAGAGCTTTGAATGATGCTTGTTAATTAGACATGGCTGAACGACTAGATCCTGTGAACAGTTCATCACATCTTAATGAAATGCGTTTAAGTCAGTTATTGGTTCTGATACTTAAGTTTAATCTGTGTGGGAGTCTTGTTCTGCTTTTGGTTCATTTTAATTTCAGAGCACAATTAAAAATTATGCAACAGATTTATTGACTGCAGTACTGATTGCTGTAGGTCTATTGGGTAATGATGACCTGGAACTGAAAACCAGATTATCAGTCATGAACCTATGTTATGTCACACCAAACCTAATTCTGTATATGAAGTATGCTGCAATATTGCTGATGGGGTATAGTTTTTCGACAGGCCTGCAATCAGTAATAAAGATACTTAAAATGACCTCCTGAAACAGGTTAATCTGTTACTTTAGTCCACACCGTTGATGGATTCAGCGTTGGGATGCTACACATTTCATTTTGACTGAACAGTCCATTTTCTGAGCAAGCTGTGTGAAAATTTTCAAAATATAAACTGGACAATATTTTTAAAAAATAGTCCTCTGTCACCCCCCTTCCTGTTTCCCCAACCATTTCATTCTTTCTTTCTGGCCCTATCACACTCTCCACCTACTTCTGACTCTCCCCTTTGTTTCCTTTATTGTCCCTCCTTCCTGTTCTCAGCCCAGCATCCTTCTTGTTTCCTGATGTTCTTCCTGCAGCCCAGTGACCTCTCTGTTTCCTGGCCTCCTACTTTGGCCTGGACTTGGAACGAAACGACTTCCCTAAACCAGTCAGCTTTGGTTAGCTAAGACCACACTGCATCTTTGAAGTAAAATGCTTTTGTGAGGGGCCAGTTTCTTGAATTATGTTGGGGGGCTGTGGGGTGGGACAATCCAGAAGTTATCCATAGGAGTTCTCTAGGCAGAATAAGGGAGAATTTAAATATCAGGCAATTGAAACTCCACCCATGGACATTGACTATCTGATATTAACTTGCCCTTTCCAGCTTTTGGAAAGGGCAAGTTACTATATACAGAAGCTAATTCTCTCGTGCTGCTCCTGAACACTCTACCCCATTTGATGCCATAGCCTTCTAATGGCCTTTTGTTGCTGACTGTTAGTTTTTACCGTGGACCCATTGACAGTATCCAAGCAAGTAGGCTTAGCCTGCCAGCCCTGCTGCATGATAATTGGTTTAATGATTGAAGGCGTGCTGCTGACTGCTGTATTGTATATGTGTATTATTGCAGTTTGTTTTGAAGCATTGACATGGTTCTTATCTTTCCCTTAATGCACTCATCATGGACAGCAAGCCTGACAGGTAAGCAAACATTTTAAATCTAAAACTTGGACAATTAAAACAATTAAGATAATTAAGACAAGGAAATCTTAACAATGCACTTAGAAAAGCATTGTATGATTAGAACAAGTCAACATGGTTCCACTAAAGTGAAATCCTATTTGACAAATTTGTTAGAGGTTTTTGAGGATGTAACTAGTAGGGTAGATAAAGGAAAGCCAATAGATGTAGTATACCTGGATTTCCAAAAGGCATGCGATAAGGTGCTGTAAAAAAGGTTAATAAGTAAGATGAGGGCCCATGGAGTTGAGGGTAATATATTACCATGGATAGGGGATTGGTTAACAGACAGAAAGCAGAGAGTGGGCATAAACAGAGCATTTTCAAATTGGCAGGTAGTTAAAAGTGGAGTGCTGCAAGGATCTGTGGGGACTCAGCTATTTACAATCTACTGGCCGGATTTTCCAGCCCCAACACCAGTAGGTGTCATTGTAGGCCAGGCGGGAAAACTTGGAGAGCCATCAGAAGTCAACGGCTCTCCAAACTTTCCCATCCTCTCGGTGACGATGCCTGCCATGCCGGGGCCAGTAAATCCCAGCCTATATTAATGACTTAGATGAGATGGAGAGTATTGTATCTAAGTTTGCTGATGATACAAAGCTAGGTCGATTCGTAAACAGTGGGGAGGACATGAAAAGGCTGCAGAAATATCGACATGTTAGGTGAGTGGGCAACAAGTTGGCAGATGGAGTATATTATAGGGAAGTGTGAAGTTATTTACTTGGTCATAAAAATTGAAAAGCAGAATTTTTTTAAAAGGTGAGAAACGTGTAAGTTTTAATGTTCAAAGACTCTTGGGTGCGCTTGTGCAAGGAACACAGAAAGTTAGCATGCAAATACAGCACCAACTAGGAAGGCAAATTGCACGATGGCTTTTATTGCAAAAGGATTGGAGTACAGAAATAAAGAAGTCTTGCTACAATTTTACAGGGTTTTGGTGAGACCACATCTGGAGTACTGTGTGCAGTTTTGGTCTCCACAGTTAAGGATAAACTTGCATTGGAGACGTTACAGCAGAGATTCATTGAATTGGTCCCTGGGATGAGGATGTTGTACTATGATGAGAGGCTGAGTAAATTGAACTTATATTCTCTGGAGTTTAGAAGAATGAGAGGCGATCTCATTGAAACATACAACATATCAAGGAGCTTGATAGGAGTTGTATTATGGCTTATGTGCACAGCAGACAGACACTGTATCATTAAGAATGCATAGTGCTTATTTCATCACGACATCAGAGCATGTGTGTAACTGTATAAGAACCTCGGGCAGCATCTTGTACGTTGTGTCAGCTAGTCAGTGTCAGTGTGTAAGTCGGTCAGTTAGTCAGTTTAGCATGTGCAACCAGTCTGTCTGTACATCAAACAAGTACTAGTAGCCCAGACACTACATGTACCCATGATGTATACATTACTGTCAATAGTTAGCTTTGTTCAATAACCTTCGATGAAATCTTTACCACTTTGGGCCCATCCTCGACTCTTATGTTGCTTAAAATAGCATAAGAAAAATATCACATCAATGGGGTAGAAACTGAGAGATTGTTTCCACTGGTCAGGAAGTCTAAAACACAAGGGCACACTCTCAGGTCAAGGAGCCAATCGTTTAGGACTGAAATGGGGGGAAATTACTTCATTTAAAGATTCATATGAATCTATGGAATTCCCTATCCCAGGGGGTTATGGATGCTCCATCATTGGATACATTTAAGGCTGGGATAGACAGATCTTTGGTCTCTCAGGGAGCCAGACAGGAAAGAGGAGTTGAAATGCAAGATTAGCCATGATAGTGAATGGCAGAGCAGGCTCAATGGGCCATTTGGTCCACTCCTGCTCCCATTTCTTGTGTTCTTGTGTTTTCTATCAATCTGCAGAATTATTGAAATTAATAATAACTAGCTTTAACTGATCCTATCAGTTTTAAGCGTTACAAAATGGTTATGTTTTCTTTTAGCTAAAATCTGCTATAAGTTCGTTACTGAGCACACTGGGTAATCACTGCATCACTCCCTCAGCCCTGCTGGGCTGATTTGAGAACCTAATTACAGAATCATTTTTGGTACAACTGAGTTGCAAAATCTCATCCTTTGCTTTAAGTTACTCTGATGTGCTAAATTGTGTGGAACGAAGCACTGCAGGCAAGCTGCCTGACAGGGTGGCTGGATGGTGTAGTGGAGTTGATGCGGGTGCTTTATCTCTGGCTCAGGATGGAAGTCTTTGCTCTGTCCAATGGCCATTTTGGTCCATGTAAAATAAACTTGGGTGATCTGAATCCACCTCCAATACGGCATGAAACTGCCTCTAACTTTACTGTCAGAGGCCCGGAAAACCTGATTTAGGAATCAGGAAAATACTGAACTCCAGATTATGGGACACAAGAAGGGGGACTTTACTTAGAAACTGCGTTGCTATATCTTTCAAGGAGGCCATGGTGCTGAATCTGGGAGCCAGAAATGGAAATGATCCATTATTGAAGCACTAAAGTCCTTCCCCATATTAAGTACAAAATTCACACACAAAACTGATCTACATTTTTAGTGGCTGACAGCAGTGATTTATGTGTAACCGGTGCCCTTGGCAAATTTACAACCTAATTTTTTTTATTTGATTCCATTGATAGAAAACGTAAGGAAAGTGATCCCAGAACGAAGTGCCTTCTCAACAATGCAGAGATGCCTTCCCATCACCCCACGGACCCAGTAGAAATGAGGCGCATCAATTTCCAGACGCCAGGTAAAGATGAGGCCTTCTAACTGGCTGCACTGTGTTGGTGCTACAGAAATAATCGAAAATGTGCTTTTATTTTATTCGTGAACACCAAGTTCAATGTTATAGTATTTCCTCAGGCTCCCGCCTATCTTCGAACTATTGGGGAGCCTCTGAATAAAGGAAGGTCACTGGACGTCTCAAAAACCAGGGGCTGGTGTAAGTTCTCTTTTCTGGGTGTCGGTGGCAGAGTTGCCTGAGCAAGAGTATTCTTTCCAACAGCACAGGGCAATGCTTTGCAGCCCTGGACAGCTGGCAAGTAGTTATTGGGTAATGTTGGTGTACTTTTGAGCCAGTGAACCTAAATTCAGGGAAAGACTGAGGAGGGAATTTAATTTGCAGCAGCACAATGAACGTACAGCAGACAGTTCATTCGCTGAAAGTTTAAACATAACGCTGATGTGTCTTAAATGCAAAAATTGCCTTTGGCCCTCTGAACCACCCACTTCACTTCTCCCCTTGCATTTCCCCCAACCCAGCTTACCCTCCATAGAAGACCACATTAACAATGCTTTACCAGCCTGGATTCCGAATTAGCGTTGCCTATGCTCCTCCATATATTCTGCTAAATTGGGAGGTGGGGTATCCATTTGGGCCTTGATAAAATTGTTTGATGTCACAGAATGAGAATATGGTTCCTTTTTTTTTATTTGGCCCTAGTCAGAACCCAGCATACAAGTAGCTCATGGCTAATCAGTCAAAAATAGGATTCTTTATGGAACAGATTAATCTTTAGTCCAAGTTCCTCAAGGGATCATGAGGATTGGGGCACTCAGCAAATCTGAGTGATAATAGGACCCAGTCTTTAAGCTATGCAAATGAGGGCTGGAACTCAACAGTGATTATGGGACAGACCAAACAGACTATATCCAGGATACCTTAGCTTCCTGAAGGTGATTTATTTATCAGCATTTGATCTTTTCAAAGGCGCACTTGTCAGCCCAGTTGCAGATGCATGGTTTCTGAAGTTCAAAGGCTGGACTATTGTCGTGACACGGTTGCCATGCTGGTCAGTGGATCATATACAGAGTTACAATTTAGGGTGTTGTGCCATAGAGACACACACATACAGCAATCATCATGGAGCAATAGAGATTCCCTACTTCCTTTCCACCAGCACTGGTACAGACCTGATATACACAGAGATTGACCATCCTGTCAAGAATATGCATATTGTCTGTCACATTTTGGACAGTAGATGTTTTGAACAATCTGCTAAGAGCTGGTCAAGCTCTAACCCTGTTTAGCCCCTAGAAAGAACCTGAATGGTAGAATATCATGGAGCTCAAATTGTGGTTTCTGTTGGATTGGCAGAACTAATTATACCTAGTTCCCTGGACTTCCCTGACCCCTTCCATAGGTTGTCTCAAGCTTGTGTTTCCCCCTTGGGTTCTGTGAGGATCTACAAACAGTATTGCTACCATCTTCCTGTGTTTCTAACCTGGCTAGAGGTTTACAGTATAGAAAATGGGTATTTGAGGATAGCCAGCTGAAGGTAGGCCCAAGATTGCAAGGGTTATAGTTTCCCACCGTTAGCCTGGCAAGGTGTTTCGATGAACAGAGGAAAGCCAACTTGCAGCATCTTTAACCATCTACTAGCAGATTTCTCAAGAGTTGGAGTGGTGAAGGACCAGGAGCCTGATGTATGCCTGAGCTCTCCATCATGGAATGCTGTGGGAGCATTTAAAATGAAGAGCAGAGACTTCATTCAGAGTGAAGGAGAGTGGATAGTTGGTCTCTGTTGAATCTTGTAGGAGATGAAGTGATTTCAAATCTGAACTCTCTTAAATCTTAGCTTCTATCAAATATTGAAATATGTGAATTTTTAATGTGACACCTCTGGATAAATTATTGACAGGGGTGTCCTCACTGATGCCTGAGAAACATGATTCATGACCAAATCTTAAATTATCAATAAAAACCTTCCACCAAATAATTAATGAAACAACCACTCAGAAATTAGTAGTTTGTTCAACAGAGATTACTTTTTGGGAAGCGTTTGGCAACCTCAGTTGTGTCATTAATTGGGTCCCATTGTACAGGAGACTACAAAGATGCTGCAAAAGCATCATCATGGAATAGTGGCCCAAAGGTTTGGACTCACAATTCCCCAGAGCTGAGGCACCAATTCCAACCAGGAGGCATGAAGTAAACAGGGAAAGAGAGATAAAACAGGAGGCATTCAGGCCTATTCCTGCACACCCCTTACTGGTCAACTAGAAAACAGCCTAACCAGAGAATAGGAATGGGTTACTAGCACATCTGATTGAGGCAGCCATGGAGAAAAGTGCGGTATAACGCAAGATTTATTGTTCAAAAAAAGATGCTGCTGTTTTGGAAGATCCCATCACAAAGAAGAATATTTTACTACATATTACAAAGTTGTCATGCAAGACCATTTTGAGACATACTGTGTTTTTAAAGAAGTAACTATGTTGGATCGGAGAATACACTGCTTGCTGATGTCCATACATGTGATTGGATAGTTGATTTTTCACAGATCATTGGCTATGCTATTATCTTGGGAAATCCAGTGAACCAATCATTTGGCCTGTTTGAGGAGTTTCTTGATGTTTATCAATAAATTCAAAAGGCCATTTCATCATCCAGGTTTGGCAACACCAGATATCTGTTTGTGGTAATGCATGGTGGGTAAATGATGTAACAGGGAACCAAATACTCAACAAGCTTTGATTGTTCTACATTAGTCAATGGCTTTTCTGGCGTCACATGCACACTGAATGCCAAGGAATTCAGTAATTGGTCACTGTTTCCAGGTCTCGCAACAAAACGTCAGCTGGATTTAACTGGGGTAATTAATAGTTCCTCCAGTTCTGGTGATTAGCCCAAGCCAGCCAAGAGCAGAATTGGCAATATTGACCATGTAAACATGGCTGCTGAGTTGGTGCCCCCAGCTACATTACATGGTTTCTTCTGGAACACATTACAAAAGATTCAACTTAGGAGAGAAGTCAATTTAGGCTCACACCCTGGCCACCTGGGAGCGCAATTAATGTGAGGTGGGGTTGGGGGTGACCTGAGTATGGTGATGTGATGCGGCCTGGTGCTGTGTCTCACCTGTATCTTGTGTGCCTGTATATCTAGCTTAAATGTGCAGCAGTTCAGGGTTGTTGGTTCTCAGAGATCAGAGTCCCTCTGTTTTTAATCCCTGTTCCTGAGTTAGTGAACTAGATCATGGATGCTGCACATACCAGGTTCCAGTCCCAGGTTCAGCCCCTGCTTTGTGCTGAGTTGAATCTTCTCAGACCAGCTACACCAGGCTCCTTTGTCCCTCAGGTAGAGAATGGGAAGTCAAATAACGATCCTGCTCCTCACCAATATACTGTGAGACCTGATGGGGAAATTTGTAGTTAAGGCCATTTGATAAGGCCAGGATTATGAAGCCCTCTCAGCCAGCTTCCCGTCAACACTCAATTAAGGCTCATGCATCAAGGTACTAGAAGGCTTCTGATATCAGTGGAATTGTGCTCCAGGGAGAGCCAACACCTTCGGGAAAGGAGGGGAGAAAACAGATGGAGTGGGGAAAGGATTGCCACCCCTCCAGGATTATGTTGGAGACTCCAGGAGGAGTTAAAGATTAATCTCCAGAACGCTGGTGCCAGCAACCCAAGAAAAATTGCATATGGGCAAAAATTATGTGTATTTTCATTTAGTTTAATTAATTATAAAGGTATTAGATTAAGGATTTTAAAAAAAGGCTTCTTAACTGATTAGGGCGGGCGAGGTGGGAGGGTGTGTGATGGCACTTCCAGAATTACATCCAACCAGAGTTGGCAACCCTGAATGGGGGTCAGGCTAGGAGAGCATGTATTGAGAGTCTGATTGTGGACTCCATCCTGCCATTTGTCCACTCTTGCTCCCCATATCTTGCCAGAACCCTACCCCACCCCGGATCAGCTGACTTCATTGTCATTCTGGGTACCAGCCCTCGTAATTTGGGCTCCCGGCGTTTCAGGCAGTCCCTCTCGGACACGTTTACAACGGTTTTGTTTAAAACAAAGCGAGCCACTGGAAAGAGAAGGAAAAGAGCAAGAGGTAAGAAAGTCTTAACAAATGGTTTTCAGAGGGACAGATTGGAATCCGACTGTTTACTCATGCATTTGTTTGTTTGTTTGAGTTCCTGTTTTATTTTCTGTTATCTCCCCCTTGAGTTGCATTCTTCCTACCTGTAGGTTTAAGTGTGTTCACGTGCTGATGTTTCTTTTTCACAGAATCTGTTGTCAGCAGCCCCCTCAGTGAACCCGAATTTGCAAGTTAGTTCCCACTTGCATTTTATGTCTATTGTTTTGTTGACTTATATAATTTTGTTATGTTTTGTTTTTAATATATTGTGTGTATGTATGTATATATATAAATATAGATATAGATTTATTTATAATATAGATATATACACACATGTATAATCTATGTTCCTTATCCACTTCTTTGTGTATTTTTTAATGTGTTTCTCTCTTGAGGCTCCTTGGCTGCTCATTGGCTAAGCTTTTAGCTCCTCACACTTTTGCATGCTTTTTAACTGTTTGTTTGAAATGTTAACCCTTTCCAGCCCAGGGTTGTCTGCAGATCTGTGGCTTCATCAGTTTCATCTGGTGGTCATATGGCCTTTAGGATGTTTGCGGTTGAGGTGGGGGGTGGGGGTGTGGTGGTAAGGAGGGCAAGAGGGAGGGATTCCTCATCTGGAGGATAAGATTCCAGATGCCAGCCTTTGGGCCGCTGAGAATGGATTTGGATTTGTTGTCCATAGTGTGGTTTCTGCCATTAACTCACAACAGCAGTGATGTCAAAGGATGTTCACACCTCAACACACAAATAGTCATGCACTTTTTGGGAAGGTGGGTGGTGTTCAATTTTTGCCCCAATTCAGATTGATTTGGATTCAGAAAACCAAGCTGACTCCTGACCTGTGACATAACCTCTGTCAGAGAATTTCTACACATATCACCTCTGACCCATACCACATCTCTTCTCCAGATGTCACCATTCTCTCTCCTGCTGGAGCACTGCAGTAGATTCTGCCTGCCATGTTCTAAATCATCACAAACAAACCTGTCAGAGGTGCTTTCTCAATGATTCCGAAGGGCAGTCAATGCTGGAAAAGGATTACTGCAGTTTTCCACCATGCTTAAATCTATCTTAAATCCACTCCTTTTATTAAATAAAACCTCTTTTCTCCCCATCCTTCCAAGTAATCGCCTATTCAGTGCTGATGTAGCCATTCTGGCTCTGATTTCACCAGCAGCCGAGGTTAAACAAGAGTCTTTTTCTCCAGACATAGAAAATTTTGCTTCACCACAGAACCCTGGCTTGTAGTACTGCAAGATTGCACTGTTTTTTGTTCACCGGGATTCATCTGGGATCAACCAAACTAGCGCAAAAAGTTACAGAATTTCAAGTTCTACTTATGTCCTGCACAAATTGAGGTTCTGAGTTCTTTTGCAAAACATTGTACTAATTTAAAAAACATTGCACCAGAAGCAGGCCCTGCCCACATACCTAGCCACTCCCCCAGCTCAAATTAATTGTTGTGAGTTTCTGTTAATTGCACCCATTTGCTAGTTTTCAAGGAGGCTCTTAAAATTGATCCTTTTTCAGTGCAAAAATAATAATATGCATGTTTTAAAAGGTTATGAATTTTTAAAAATTTATTAAAACACTGGTGTTACTACTGATGGTTCTGTGTAGGTTTTTCAAGTCATTTTCAGTTGCAGTTTTTAAAATCGAGTCATTCACCAGTGGTGGATTAGACACTCTGCACAAAATAAGCATTTTTAATCAAAAAATCTAATTTTTGCAATAAACTTACTTTTTGCGATAAACCTATCTTCGAACTCAACTGGTTTGAAGATTGGTTGCCAATCTTAAGTATATCAAGAAATATATTTTAAACAATTTTAAAATTATGTTCTTAAATGTTGCCCGCTGGTTCGTGTGTGTGGTGATTGGGTTGAGCAGGTTGGGCCGATACATATTGGAAGTTAGGAGAATGAGAGGTGATTTTATTGAAACATCTCAGATTCTGAGGAGGCTTGAAAGGGTAGCTGCTGGGAGAGTGTTTCCCCGAATGGAGGAATCTAAAACTAGGGCGTACAGTTTTAGAATAAGGGGTCTCTCATTTAAGATGGAGATGAGAAATTTCTTCTCTCAAAGGGTCAATAATCTTTGGAATTCTCTTCCACAGAGTGCATTGGAGGATAGGTCATTAAATATTTTCAAGGCTGAGTTAGACAGATTTTTGATCTATAAAGGAATCAATGGTTAAGGGCTACAGGCAGGAAAATGGAATTGAGGCCACAATCAGATCAGCCATGGTCTTATTGAATGGTGGAGCAGGTTTGAAGGGCTGAATGGCCTACTCCTCCTATTTCTTACCTTCTTATGTGACACTACAAGAAGTGTGAGCAGGAACCTGAGGGGGAAAATAATACTTCTCAAAACTAGCACAAATTTGAGTGAAATTTCTGCCTGGTTCACTGATTACATGCAAAGTGAAACCTCCAGGACCTTTCCTTTCTCTTTTCCTCTCTCTTTCACTTCCCCTTTCAGACCCATTGACTACATACACATAGCTCAGTTACCATCAACAACCTAGTCATACAGGGATTTTTATTCACCCCTGTTCTCCCCCCTCATTAACGTTAGATTCTTTAAAAATAATGAAGAAATGAGTAATAACACAGCTAATAATATTGTAAAACTATTTTACATAAATTGGCAAATATACAAATATCATTTCAGATTAAATTCTATTCAAGACAGATGAAAGAGATAAACCAGGCGCGAGGAAATTGTTGAAAATAAGTATCGGGAGGTGCAAAATAAGCTTTCATCGGAAAGGCATGAGCTAATCAAGGAGTGCCAGCATGGATTTATTAAAGATAATCGTGTCCAACTATCTTGTGAGAATTTTTTTGATGAGGTAACAGCGAGGGTTTATCAAGGTAGGGCAGTAAAAATTGTATTTATGGACTTTCAGAAGATATTCGACTAAGTTCCACACAGGAGGCTTATTAAGAAGATTGAATTAAAGGGAAAGGGGTGGTTTACAATATTAATGCTGTGACAGGAAGCAAAGATGGAATGGTATTTTTTAGACTGTGGTTTGCAGTGGCATTTGATAAGGGACAGTTTTGGGTCCATTACTGTACATTCTTTTTTAAATTACCTCAAGAGGTCAATGACTTACTCAAGAGTAGGAAGCAGCATTATAAAGTTTACAGATGATACAAAACTTAGCAAAGTAGAAGATAGTGATGAGGGTAGCTCTAGGCTTTAGAATGGCATAGAAAGGATGTTAAATGGGCACAAAGTTGACAGAAAGATTTCAATGCCAAGCCAGGTGATGCACTTTGAAGAAACTAATATGGAAAGACAGTATATTATAAATGGCTTGATTTTGAAAAACGTAGATGACCTCAGACAGCTTAATGTGCAAATACACAATCCTTAAAGGTGCCAGAGCAAGGTGAATAGGCATATGAGTCACTTGGGTTTATAAGTAGAGGAATAGAATAGAGATTATGCTAGAACTTCATAAATCACTGGTTAGGCTTCAGCTGGAATATTGTGGACAATTCTAGGTACCTCACTTCAGGAAAGGTGTAAAGGCCCCAGAAAGTGTACAGAGGAGCTTTACCAGGAGGTTACCAGGGATGAGGGACTTCAGTTATGAAGTGAGGTTGTAAAGGTTTAGACTATTCTTCTTAGAATAGTGAATGGTAAAAGATGACCTAAGAAAGGTTTTCTAGCTGATGAAAGGTTTGATGTAGAGTGTATAGGGAAAAAGGATTCCCTCAGGTGACTGGATCAATAACTTAAGGTCATGAATTCTAAATCATTGGAAAAAGATCTAGTGAGGAAATGAGGTGAATTGTTTTCATTGAGAGTCGCCAGGATCTGAAATACTCTATCCATAAAGGTGACATAAGCTGATTCCATTAATAATTTTAAAAGAAAGTTAGACAGTTACTTAAGGATAAGGAGCTTACGGACAAAAGGCAAGGATATGGGACTAAGCACAACTGCACTTTCAAAGAGCCAGCACAAGTACGACAGGCCAAATGATTCTATGAATTTCAGATAGCCAGATAGGCCTAAATCTATTAGAGTTGAATTTTGGCTGGAAGACAAGGTGATGCAAGCATGGAAAGAGCTAAGTTACACATTGCTATTGACAGGTAGTCTATAACCATAAGGGGGGTAGAATTTATCTTTCTTTGACTCCAGTCTTGCTCCACAATTCCAAATAGAACTTGAATTTGCCAGCACCTTATCACATCTCTCATCGCCACACAATGACATTGTGCAGTTACAGTTGGCTGCACAGCTCGTCGTCATAATGGGAAAGTGTAAGGCTGGCGAGTGAGTGCCACTCAATATGGCAGTGATCAGTGCAGCTCCTGCGTATTTTGAGACTTGGTGGGTGGTGATGTGAGACTCGGTCGGGAGCTGCTGGTAGGCTACATGAGAAAAGGCAGCCTCACCTTATCTGAATCCATTCTGCCTGTGAGCAAAGAGCCGAGCTCCCCCTTTTTTCACCCCTTTAGAAGGATCCTGGCCTCGGAAGCAACGGAATTTGGTTTGCTTAAAACATTGACACACAGACATTCCTTTTTGACAGATAATATCTTTTTGGAACAATTTGGCACTTTTATAGCAATCCCCAGCATTGATCAGCTCCTGACCTTCAGTTGTGTCAAGAGACAAATCCAAAACATTATGAATAAGAAAAGTTAGTCCGTAGCTAGGTATTAATTAGCGTAAGTGGCACTGCAGGACTTTAGCAGCATTTGTGGGATGAAGTGGAATGTAATATAAATGGAAATGAATCTGGCTCCTGCAAGATTCAACCTTTCGATATCCATTCACCTCAGTGATGCATTGGACTCAGCTGTACACCTAAGTGCCACTGAGCAATTGTAAATCACAGATATATTAACTCATTATTGTGTGGATTATTTGGGAATTCTCACCCATCTACTGAGGGATGCCCATGCTAAGGGGGTGAAATGTACATTTTTTGTAACCACTTTTTTTTAATCCGTTGTCAGCAACAATCAAGCACTTCCAGCTCAGGCATAGCACAGGGTAAATGCACAGTAAGTTTTCACTAAGCCTCAGAAATACACCTCTTGCTGCACCAGCTTGACATTTCCATTTCCCACACCAGTCATTTTAGTTCATCAGTGAGGATTTGAACCCTTTTTCTTTGTGAATATTTATTGTCCTTACTTAAACATGCAGCAGATACTGGGACAGTAGGGGAAAGCCAGGGTTGAGGATGAACTACAATCATCCTGTGCATATATCACACTGACAGTAATGTAAACAGGGTAATGTGCTCTACACCTCACGTTTTCTACTATCCTTTGGTGAAGCTGTTGACCCTTTGGGTCATCATTCTGCTTCACTGCAGTAACCATAATTCATGGTAGAGCCCTGACAGGCAGCATGTATTCAACCACAAGGTGATGTCACTGCTGAGTTTCATTCTCACTCAACATAAAACACACACAAGCACTCTGTCTTCTAGCAGGAATGGTAGTCAGTTTTTCCCCTCTTTAGCCAGGAGAACTGAAGCATCTGCCAACACACATACTCAACTTATGCCAAGGTCTGTGGCAGAGATAGCAATGGTGTTAGCACCAATGTTGTATCACTATATAGATGTGTCGATTACATTATGTGGCAGTCATGGTTTCCTGGTTTCTGCGACCCTCCCCCACCCTCCCACATCCTCCACTGACATCACAGTGCCACCCAGAAACATTTGCAGAAGTCACTGCAATGACCTGGAGCATGTTGGACATGGTAACAGATCATTGCAATGTGCCATAAGCACTTTGGTTCACATTTCAATCTATCCACTACATAGCAAGGCTCAAACTGAGGATGGCTTTGTTAATCCCTATCCTGATGGGAATAATATTTTTTATCATGGCCTCTTATCTGTTTGAGCTATCAGGGTGTGTTTATGGAGTCTAGCACCATGTTTTACACCGTGATATGTTGCAGCAAATAATGAATTGTGGAGCTTTTGTGTTGTTTGTTAGTATTTCCCATTGTAGAGCTGAGCTACTAAGGTCCCTCTGCTTGAGTGCTGATTAACTAGTAGTTGGTGTGCTACAAAAAACCGTAGCAGCCCCTGAGCCAGGGAAGCAAGAAATCAGCTCCATTTGGTAAATGTACATTGAATTCTCTTTGAGCATTAGAGAAGGAAAGGATGGGGCTGAACATTGATGACTTCCTAATCGAATGGCCTATTGCCTCTCACAGTCAGGTTTCACGCAGGAAGAGTGCCACATTGAGGTAGCAGGGAGTGGAGAGGGGGCAGTTGTCATCAATAGAACTATGAGTCAGCACCTTCAAGAAACGTAAACACAAGATGCTGGAAGAACTCAGCAGGTCTGGCAGCACCTGTGGAGAGAGAAACAGTTAACTTTTTGAGTCCGCGTGACTCTTCTTCAGAGCTTCAGAACCTTCAAGAAGTGGATGGGGAGAAGATATATTCGGCCAAAAGGTGGAGTGGAGAAATTATTAAAGCAATGAGCGTTTTAAGAGCCTGGTAGCTTTAGTAGCGACACATTTGCATCCAAGCCAGACTGACTAAAACTTCATTGAGGTTTTGTTGGGTCTTGAATGGGCAGCTCAACATCAAAGAGCTGTGAGGTGAGGGAAGGAAAGCTACCCTGTAGGAACACGCCGCTACCACCCATCACCCACCACACCCCCACACTCTTGCCACTCCCTGTCAGGCAATTATTGACAACAACGAATCCAGGAGAGAGAGAGAGCAAAACAGAGACAGCTTCTTTAATTTTGTGAGTACATCATACAATGGGGGAGTGTGTGTAGATTAGTGGGTGGCAGACCTGAAAACAGATACAGTGCTTCCTCTTTTGCCAGGGAGTATGTCTGTATTGGGTGTTTTCCATGACACAGGATCATGGTTGGTGACATGTTCCCCTTTTTCTCTTCGCAGTGTATCAAACTGTAATGACGGCCCACCACAAAAACTGATGATGATTTCATGCTTGCTTCTCATCTCTGTGCTGCCTCGATTTTAATGTCCATTTTGTCTGCTTCAAATGATCCAACTCTGCTGATTCTGTAACAGGGCTTGAAATTCTCCATAGCAACCAAAAAAACACTACCCACTGCCTCCACAAGTGGGCCTGTAATTCCATTAGGAACCCTTGCTTCTGCAGAAAGCCAGATATCAGATTGGGGAAGGGAATGAAGGAATCCAAAGAAGCAAAAACATCAACAACAAAGCTAGGTGACAATAACAACGCAGTATTGCCAGTTTATATCAAAGTGAAAGGCCTTATATACCCCGACATGTCAAATTTGAAGTAAAAAATATACAGCAAGTCTGTCAGCACTGGGGAACGATAGGGGCCAGTGCCTGTGCTTTTTTTGCACACTGTCCATTTCATTTCATCAGTGGTGGCATTCAACATGAATGTGTGACAAATTTAGCAACACAATATAAAAAAGTAAATAGAAACTCAATCGCCTTGACATTCCTGGCTTTGTGTAGTTTGTAGGTATCAATTTATGGCTTGCAAGTCAGAATTGCCTGATGAGAAAATAACTTTAAAATACGTGGAGTTCAGTTTGGGCCTACCTCATTCTAATACGCTCAGTGGCCACCAGAACCTTATACAGCATGTTAGACACAAAGACCCCCCCCCCCCCAGTCACTTAATCTCCAAGAAGAGCTATAAACAAACTGGAGCACTACATTTGACAAGCTGCAGGTACTGGGCTGAAAGTAAATGCATATTTTTGAAATATCTCTGGAAATTGAGACATTTGACAGGTAGCAATCACCCATGTCCACAATGCACATTCATGGTTTTTTTGTTAAGGGTGTCTTCCTCTCTCATTATTGTTGGTCCCTTGCTTTCCTGCCACCTCTCCCAAGTAGTGTGAGGCCAAAATTGTTATCATGTCATCAATGATGCCATTGCTAAGTTGAACCCTTGGCTGACTATGACAGCAGCAACCCAGTAACAACCCCCTGAATTCCGTCTCCTCTCCAGTGGGCCTGTTCTGAATTTGAAGACTACCCATGGCTGCACAATGAGAACATACACGACTATGAGATTCAAAACTGCATCCCAATATTCTACAGCCAAGTGCCTCCACTTGCTTAAAATGTTTCTTCTTTTAATGAATCTCCACACCTCCTTCCCCCAATGGGTTGGCAGCTTCCCTGCTCTGCTATTGCTGGTGCTATCATATTGGTGGATGAAGAGAAGGCCGAGTTGATTTGCTGGCCAATTAAGCACAAGAATTAGAAGCAGGAATAATCCATTCAGCCCCTCAAGCCTGCTTCGCCATTCAATAAGATCATGGCTGATCTGATTGTGGCCTCAACTTCATTTTTCTGTCTGGCCCCATAACCCTTGACTCCCTTGCTGATCAAAAATCTCTTAACAAGAACACAAGAATAACTCAATTGTCTCCCTGTGAAAAAGCATTACTTTCACTCTTATCTTCCCGAAATTCATTGTGTGGGGAGCTGCAGGCATGAAAATAAGTTTTGCTTCCCTCACTTGATGATGTAGTACATCATTAACACCTATCATCTGAGCCTGAGTTCCCTACACTAAAGAAAGTCATACAGGGAACAGCTCATTGACTAGAGTCAGTCACCCAAACAGGATCTGTTCACATTGTATCTTAAACAGAACTAATGTTGCATTTGACTTGTGTATTGCTGAGGGGAGAAATTTTTGGATAGGAATTTGAAAAGTATACTTAAGTGTGGATATAAATTCAATGAAGGACATGATCAGGCCCCCTCCCTTTATTCAAAAATGGTTGTTTAAAAAGTTCTAACCTTCTAGAATTACTTTTGACTCTGATTGTAATGATCTTGGTTGAAGACCAGTTAGTTATACTCCTATACATTTGATAGTAATTGATACCTTGAAAGGAAAAAAATGTTGGAGCTTCTTGCTTTTCTTGGAGGTGAGGAATGGGAAAGAAAGAATGTGGCAATAGTTATAGAAACTGTCGAGGGAGTGCTTCAATATGCCTATGGGGAAAGAAGGATTGAAGGCAGGTCCGAGCACTTTAGTGGAAATAGAGAGGAGAAAAATGGAAGACCATCCTGAGAAGCTGGACTAAGTGGTTTTCAGCATGTTTCCCATAATGAAAGATGGGTTCACTGCAATTTATTGTGTTATAAATTTCAAGCCCTGATGGTGTGATGTTCTGAACACACATGATCCTCCTCTACTCCTCTCATTTCAGCCTTTCCATCCAGGACTGCTGATTGAATTGACGTGAACTGTTTTGCTGTTGTTTGTTTTTTTGAAGTAATATCACTGTTCTGTCCTCTCACAGGCATGATGAGTCACCCGCCAATCCCCATTGCAGAGCTGGCTGAACATACGGAGCATCTGAAAGCAAATGACAATCTGAAGTTTTCACAGGAGTATGAGGTAAAGCATGATTTATCTTAAAAATTAAGTAAGATGTATTTGAGTATTGCTGAAAAAAAGACATTTGTTGTCCAAGCTTTTCATCTTGCACTTATCAGGACAATTCACAAGAATACCAAATGGTAAAGGGAACAATAATTTATACTGCATGAGAAGAGAGTGCTGATTGGCTGGCGGTGGACTCTTGATTGGTAGAGGCATTGCCATGGAGAGTGTACCAGTTAACTGCCAAGCTTTGTTTAAATTCAAACAGGTAGGTTGACTGTGAATGGTCAAGGCATTGCCCTGGGGAATGAACCAGGGATTGGCTGTCGCCAAGCCAAGACTGTCAAAAAGCTTCGACAACATGTCTTTTTTCAGCGATACTCAAGTTTTGCACTACTAAACGACTATAAGATTTACTTTCAAAACAGAATCCAAATGGACCAACCATCTTCCCATTCACTCTCATTGTATCGAATTCCAATGGACCAAACCCCTTCTGCATTCCTATCTTATAGAATCTCAATACATAAATTCTGTTGAATCTTGTTCAGGTAGATTAACAATTTGTAGTTTCATATGCCATGCATTACAACATTTAGCCAGCTCAGGTTTGTGGCTATGACTCTCTATCTTGAGAGATCTTGACCTTGGCAGGGGCTTCAAGCAATCAGCAGAGATTTGCATTCTTTAAAATTCATTTTTGGAATGGAGACAACAGGTCAGTCTCATAACAGTATGCTGATGTTTTGAGCTACTACAAAGCTTTGAAAGTCCAGACGAAGAATTTTCCCCCCCACTGGGGGGGATGTGGAGAAATGGGCGCGGGCAGGTGTGCCATTTTACATGGGCGGGCCAATTAAGGCTTGCCCAGTGTGACGTCCACCAGGAAGCGCTATGCGCTCCCTGTGTGGGCGGGGGGTGGGGGGGATTCCCTCAGCCGAGAGTGCACTCTTTCGCGGGTGGGGGGGATTCCCTCAGCCGAGAGTGCATTCTTTCGCGCATGCGCACAAAAGAGCGCATTGATCCCCCTGAGGCTAAGTGCTGCCTCAGGGAGATCGGCTCCGAATTTAAAAATGTTGGAGACAAATGCAAAATTTCCCTGACATATTCCTTCATGTGACACTGTCACATGAGTTGGGACATGTCCATCACCTTCACTGAAACCTTTATTAAGAATTTAAAAACCCTCATGAAACATCATCCCACCCATGGATGAGGTTTCATGATTTTTCTTAAGCCCATCAGGGCTCCCAGCCTGCCCGGAAACCTTAAGGTTGGACGGGCAGGTCCATTAATTTTGTTAAGTACCTTGTCAATGGCCTCAGTTGGCCATTGGACAGGTTGGTGGGCGCACAGCTGATTCGGATGCGCCCCTGCTGACCTGAAAATTGAAATGGCACAGGGTGACGTCGGGAGTTCCGCCCGATATCATCCTGCATTATTTGACGCATTGGCAAGTGGGCCCTGCCTCCCCCCACCCCCACTCGCTGACCTAAAGATCCTGACCCAGATTTCTCTTTACAACTCCCACAATTGATAACTACAGTTCTTCCTGATTTTCCTAAACTTTTTTGAGTGATTGCCAGCTGTCATTTTGATCTCTCGAACTGAACAGTTCCATGAACCAAGGTGGCCTCTTTTGCACCAATGGATTTGGTGCCTCTGTTAAGAGTCACTCTAGTGTTTATCATTAACAATTATATTTACCCTTTTGCCAAATTAAATTAAAGATTAAGCACTACTTAAGCATTAAGAATCATGGCTAAAATTCGGGCACGAACTGTCATTTAGTCTCTTGAGTTTGATGTAACTTGGCCATGACTGGTCACTGTAGGAACTCCCAGTGGCTTCGTAATAATGTGATGATGGACCATACAAACCAAAAGGCCCCAGTTTCCATCCCTAAGTTAACTGTTATACTAGGGAAGCATTTGGTAAAAGTTTGCTCCTCTGACACCTGTGTTGTGGTCCATGGTGAAAGGTGCACGAGTATGTTTTAGGATATGGAATACCCTACTGCAAACACAGATAGAAACAGGATTAAAAGTGAATTGGAAACAAATAGTTATTTGATAACTATGCACCACAGGCTGCATGGCTTCTTCTGTGCTGTAAGATTGTATGATTCTATGCTTCTAAGTTTGTATGAATCTCTTTTCGAAGGCTAATAGTGCCAAGCATTTAACATTAGGTAATTAACTTCTTCTACATCTAGCTGCAAATTGTAATTATTTAGCTAACAGATTATGAGGGAGAGGGGGAACAGAACACAGAAGTGAACAGATATTTCTTTCCGAGAGCTGTCACAGGTACAGTGAACCAAGTGATTTATTTCTGTTCCCTGAGGTTCTATGAATGTAGGAGGGAAGAAATTAGGATAAAATATCTTCTATGGACTCTCTTCACTTTCGTCGAACAGAGATAGAAGCAGAGAGAAGGGACTGTCATGGTGATGCTCAGCATTAGCACCCTAATGCACCATGTCACAGAGGCCTGACTCTACTTTGCTTGACATTTCCTGAAGCTCTTGATCTGTGTTGTACGGAGTGGGGGCTGCAGTGTCTTCCTACAGGGTGGTGGGGAGAATCAGGGAGTCAGGCCAGAGGGCCAACTAGTCTGCCCTGTGAGAGCATTGGCTATTGTCTGGGAATGTGCCATGGAACCCTTAACAGCAATACCAACTTAAATTATGTAATGCCTTTAACATAATAACATTTCCCAAGTTGTTTTTCACAGGAGCGTCACAAATCTAACGTAGACACAGAACCACATAAGGCAATATTAGCACAGATGGCCATGAGCTGGATCAAATAAAGAGGTTGGGAGGAGCATCTTAAAGAAGGATAGAGAGGTGGAGAGTATTAGGGAGGGAGTTCCAGAGCTTAGGGCCTAGGCAGCTGTAGGCATGGCTGCCAGTGGTGAAATGATTAAAATCGGCGATGCTGACAGCATTAAAGTTGTGCCAATCAGACCAATACAAAGCTATGATTGCAACAAAAAAATTACATTTTAAAAAGGAAAAGGAAAGGAAAGGAAAAATAAACTCACATCCTAACATTTGACCAAATATACCACCTGATTTTACTGAATTAATTAATGTTGTTAGAGACATTAAAGGCTTGAGGTCTGAGTAAGGAGTTTAAGCAATCTCAAGTCAGTTTTTAGTGGAGTTCATTCAGCAGCTGAAAGCTATGCCTAATTTGGCAATGACTTGTCAATCTCACTTGGAGATGCCACAAATTGGCTGGCTTGGGGAGTGGACCAAATGTCATAGCAGAGTGGAAAGGGGCATTCTTCCAAGAGTTGGAGCTGAGATAAATTGTTGGAACAGAGTAGGGAAATTTCATTCTGCATCTCCTCAGATTCTACTTCGGAGTGCATTAAAATTGGTAAGCACTTCCATTTTTCAGTCCTAATATCCGCCATTTTCATAAATACAAAGTTAAGGATTAGAAAGTTGAAAAATAGGGTTTGCGATCATTCAGTTAAAATATTGCTGTCCTTTATAATACATCATGAGGGGTTTTGATAGAGGAAGCAGAGAGAAAATAATCAGCAAAAGAACTAGAGGGGAATTTCTTCAGTGTTGTTATGACCTTGAATGCACTACCTGATACAATGGCGAATAAGATTTCATAGGAACTTTCAAAATGCAATTTGACATGTATTTTTTCATTTATTCTTTCATGGGATGCGGGTGATGCTGGCAAGGCCCGCATTTGTTACCCATCTCTAATTGCCCTTGAACTGAGTGGCTTGCTAGACCATTTCAGTTAAGAGTTAACCACATTGCTGTGGGTCCGGAGTCACATGTAGGCCAAATTAGATAAGATTTCCTTCCCTAAAGGGACCTTAGTGAACCAGGTAGGTTTTTAACAACAATCAATGGTAGCCACTGTTACTGAGACTAGCTTTCATTCCAGATTTGTTAACTGAATTCAAATTACACGAGCTGCAATGCTGGGATTTGCAGCCATGTCCCCAGAGCATTAGCCTGGGTCTCTGCATTACTATTAGTCCAGTGATGTTACCACTACACCACCATCTCCCCTTATTTGAAAATACCTAATTTTCAGATATATGAGATAAGGGTGGGGCCTAGAAATAAACTAAACAGTTCTTCCAAAGAACTGACACAGGAGCCAAGGCTGCACAGCTTCTCCTGTGCTGTAAGGTTGTATGACTCTATGTTGGTATGAATCTCTTTCAAAAGGCTAATAGTACCAAACATTTAACATTAGGTAACTATCTTCTTCTGCATCTAGCTGCAGATTGTAATTATTTATCTTGCTCTTTGAAGAACCAATCATAGTCCAAACATATGCCTGTAGCCAATTTAATAAGAAGGATTGGGAGCAGTACATGGTAGGTTTCCCCTTTGCCAGTGACTTCCTACACATTAGTGTGATATGATACCAGGCTCCAGCTGATACAATCTGTTTATGTTTATATCTGTATATGTTTAACACAGACATTTCCCGCATTTACATTGACTGATTCACCTCAGCAGTTAAAGGGCTTCCTCATGAAGCATTGTGGTTCCATGGCAGTAGGTCACAGTACGTCCATATCAGTGACACAGCATGCTGATGGAAGCACTGCCCCCACAAAGCAGCTCTTTTTTTCTGCTCTCGATCTGCTCAAGTCGTGGGATAGACTTTGACTTTTAATGATCGTGCAAAATGGATGATATCAAGCTTAGCGAACCTGAAGACAAAAAATTGGGAGAGATGTAAAATGGGTGGCTGATAGCAAAAACAAACTGTGAAGCAATACAGAATTTTAACAAATTGTCCTTGTCTGGAATTGAATGATGCATTGAAGAATATGATTTTGAATGTTTGAATCAGTAATGAGATGAAGTGCAATTTGAACAAAAAATGTATTTTTACTTAAGAGACCACAATAATATCTTTCTCTCTTTTACCCTCCCCCTCTCCTGCTTTGCCTTCATCCTTTTAGTCAATCGACCCTGGCCAGCAGTTCACATGGGAGCACTCAAATATGGAGGTGAACAAACCCAAAAATCGCTATGCCAACGTGATTGCGTATGACCATTCCAGAGTTATATTGGCACCAATTGAGGGTAAGCCTCTAAAACACTACAGTGGCCCCTTGCTATGGAGTTATATATTCAGCTTTCCACAATGGGGATGTTTCTAAGGTTGGTGACAGCTCAGACCATACATACGAACAAGGAGCAGGAGTAGGCCATTCATCCCTTCAAGCTGCTCCACCATTTAATAAGATCATGGCTGATCTGATAGTAACGTGAAATCTGCATTCCGCCTACCCCCGATAACCTGCCGCCCCCTAACTCCACACCACCTCCCTGAGCCATGTCACTTAGAGCACTGGGGCAGTGAATGAGTAAACTCAAGCTCAATATTTTCCTATGGGGAAAGACGTTAAATGGAAATGTGAGCATATCTCTTTACTAGCAAGAATAGCAGATGCTCAATCTGCCAACTTGGACTGGGATTGACATGTCGCAAATCAAAAATATATAAGAAAATGTCCCATTATTTTTAATAATTTTATTTCATTGTGCATAACCTAAACCGATTTTACTATGCATGAGGAAATATTGTATAAGTAGCATTATCCTGTCATGTTTGAAATGGATGAGGGCCTTTGTCATTTGCAATTACCTTCATAACTGTAAATCATGCTAATTGGCATACAGTTACAACTAAAATGTTACTTTATTGGAGTAAAATATGTATTTACTAAAGGAAGTGTAACTAGGATTCCACAACGCTCTGATTACTACCACTCTGCAATACACAGCTTTCATGGCCCAGGATGAGGTCTCAGTTTTTCTGAATGAATAACGAACAAATGTGATCGTATCGAATAAGAAGAAAGGACAGAGAAATAGGATTAGAATAACGAACCCCACTTGAAGAACTGACACTGATACACACACTGAACCAAAGGGTCTGATGTAGTGTCATTTTTATGGTTTTGCATAGAACAGGTGGACTGAGGATCAGGAACCAGGACTTGGAATTGGGCTTCCATTGAAATTCAGGCCAACTCCTAACTGACAACATGACCAGCATGAGTTCAATTGAGTATGGATTGCAAGATTCAGTCATGGTCCAAAACACACAAATCAAACTTCTCTTCCAACCCATAATTTTTGGGAACAGACTGAATGGTTCACTCCAATCCAAGTTTGATAAAGTGCAAATGTATTTGATTTCCAAGGTTCAATAAAGGGAGGGAGCTTTAACCCATACCATGATTTTATTTCTATTGATCTTTGCAAATCCACATGGGACTTGAGGCCCAGGTTTTCCCCAATAATCAATCATATTTGAAATTTCACTTTTCTTAATTGGCATGGTTTGTGTGATATTATTCTCTTTACCTTCCTCCTTCATCCTTTGAGGGAGAAGTAGTGCTGTTGTGAGCTAGAATTGTTAATCAGTTGTAACCTTTGATCTGTTGCCTTGGGTAACTTTGGGGATTTGTGGTGTTTCAAAAGTGCATGAGTAGAGTTGCCCAGAAAATCCAAGTTATGGTGCATCTGATGGGCAGAGTTTAATTACATATGAACAAGGAGCAGGAGTTGGCTCTTTAGCCCTTCAAGCCTGCTCCACCATTTAATAAGATCAAAGCTGATCTGATAGTAACTTAATATCTGCATCCCACCTACCACATAATCTATCACATCCTTGCTTACCAAGAATCTATCCACCTCTGCCTTAAAAATATTCAAAGACGGGGCTTTCACCACCTTTTCAGGAAGAGAGTTCCATAGACTCACGCCCCTCCGAGTGAAAAAATTTCACCTCATCTCTGTTTTAGATGGGTGAACGCTTACTTTTAAACAGTGACCCCAGTTCTAGATTCTCCCACAAGAAGAAATATCCTCTCCACATCCACCCTGTCAAGACCCCTCAGGATCTTATATGTTTCAATCAAGTCATTTCTTACTCTTCTAAACTCGAGCAGATACAAGCCTAGTCGGTCCAACCTTTCCTCATAAGACAAGCCACCCATTCCAGGTATTATTCTGGTAAACCTTCCCTGAACTGCTTCCAACGCATTTACATCCTTCCTTAAATAAGGTAACCAATACTGTACACAGTACTCCAAATGTGGTCTCAAAAGTACCCTATCCAACTAAAGCATAACCTCCCTACTTTTGTATTCACCTTTCCTAATTACTTGCTGTACTTGCATACTAGCCTTTTGTGATTCATGCGCTAAGACATCCAGATTCCTCTGCACCTAAGAGCTCTGCAATCTTTCACCATTTAGATAATATGCTTCTCTTTTATTCATCCTGCCAAAATAGACAATTTCACATTTTCCCACATTAAACACCATCTGCCAAATCTTTCCCCACTCACTTAACTTATCTATATCTGATTGTAGCCTCCTTATGTCCTCTTCACAACTTATTTTCCTACCTATCTTTCTGTCATCAGCAAATTTGGCAACCTCCCTTCAATCCCTTCGTCCAAGTCATTTATATAAATTGTAAACAGTTGAGGTCCCAGCACTGATCCCTGTGGCACGCCATCATTACATCTGACCCAGAAGCTAGCTGAGGCATATTATTGGGTGGGAAGGTGCAAGGTGGAGAGCCCGTTGCGTTCCCAACACCCCCTGATTAAGTCAGGGGCGGGGAAGGTCGAGGGCAGCCTTCCTGCCTGGAGATCAATTGAAGCCCTTAAGTGGTCAATTAGGGGCCTCATCCCAACGCTGCTGGTATTCTACCATGGGGGGCACAGGGTGTTCACCACATGGGGAGGCCACTTGATATACTCTGGTGGCTTCTCTGTGGACCGGGTCGGAGGGCTCTGCCGATCGGGCACACTGTTCCCCACATAAGGGCCCCTGAGTGGCACGGGCCACTCCCTCTGAAAGTTGAACTGCACTATGGCATTGTGTCTTCATTGACCTCGTAGGTGTATGCTATGGAGCCTCAGGGTTGTGCATGACATTGAAATCTATGTTTGCGTTAAAATGAATGATGGTATGGATGAGGTCTGCTTCCTGTTCATTCTGTTGAGGGATTTGCCATTGGCTTACTTCCTCTATCTGCTGCTTCTTCCCTGCTGCCAGCTCCTGTTGAGAGAAGATAATGTATTTCAAATAGCCGTTTGGTTGCACAGAACTTGAATATTGCTGAAAAAAGATACTTTTTTTGTTGAGGCTTTTCGTCTTGCACTCATCAGGACAATTCACAAGAATACCAAATGTAAAGAGAACAACAGTTTATACCGTATGAGAGAAGAGCACTGATTGGTTGGCAAGTGGGCTCTGATTGGTAGAGGCACTGCCATGGAGAATGCACCAGTTGATGGTGACGGACCGTTAACTCCCAAGCATTGTTTGAAATTTAAACCAGGGAGCTTGACTCTAATTGATCAAGGCATTGCCCTGAGGAATGAACCAGTGAATGGCTGTCACTTATTTTGTTTAACTGAAACAGGCAAATATGTTATTTCAGTCTGCAAAGAACAGGGCCCTGAGTATTAATATATGTAGCTTCTAGTACACACAATGCACCACACTGCAACTGACTAACAAGCTTAAATTAGTTGTCAGCATAACTCTTAGCACACTGAGGATTATTTAGCAAATGTTGTCCAATTGCAGAACCACACCTAATGTTGGACATTGTCACAAAGCTTTGATAAAAAAGCCTTATTTTTTCCACAATACGCAATGTGTTTCCTTCTAGCCATCATTACCTCTGCCACTGAACGTGGGCAGAGGTAATGTTTTCTCCCCTGTTTGTTAGTCTGTTTGTCTGTAAACTCTATATCTCAAAAACTAATGGATAGATTTCTGAAAATTGGTACACAGAGAGGGAATGGCCCAAGAACGAACTGATTAGTTTTTGGCAAAGATGCGGATCTGAATCTGGATCCAGATCCTGGAATTTTTTAAAGGATCCACTAACATTCAGAGATGGGACGAATTGATTTACTTTTAGAATATTGTGTGTAGCTTGATTTAGAATATTGTGGATTGTCTCAGCTGCTGTGTTGGAATTTGTCAGAATGTGAGCAGTGTTTTCAGAGCAGGTTGTTGGATAGGGATTGGCCAGAAGCCTAGTCAGTGATATGAAATAATAAAATAATTTATTTTCTCAGCTTTGCAGTAACATAGCATCAACCAGGCAGGAAAAAGCCACAAGGAAGAGCTGTGTAATTATGATAACGTTGAGTTAACATAGCGTGGCTGAAATATCCATTCTGTTGAGTGCCTTCTTCACTTGTTCTCAACTGTTCTGCTCATGTAAGGGAGCCCTGAGAGTATAAGTGTCAGAAAAGGGCAGTCTCTATAGGACCTTTTACATCCAAGTAGATAGGACCTCTGTTTAGCATCTCATCCAAAAAAGGCACTTCCTTAGTATTGGAATGCCAGACTTGATTTTTCTGGAGCGGGACGCAGAAGCAGGAGTGGTGGCAAGAACTAGATACTTAGCTGACTAGATATTCTTCAAGTGTGAACTTGGAGTGTCAGCAGGCTGTTTACCCATGGCTGAATTCCATGATGTGCTCACCTGATGTTCACGTCCAACAAGACTCACTGAACAACTGTCAGGAATGGGAATCCTGGATCATTCCTTTTCTACTCTGAGACCAATGCCAACAGTAGTATTGTGATTGCCACCTGAGTTAGATCAGCTAACTCAGCACAGACCTGGATGTGTGTGTGGCTCAGTTCCATTTTGGTCAATGCCCTTTACCCATTGAGCTATTGGTGGGAACTCCGAGCGATAAGTGTACTAACTGAATTTTAGTGGGAGTTATTGTGTTCTTATGAAATAAACCCTTGAGCTTATTTGCTATATAAACATCAAGGCACCAACCATGCATAAGGGATTGGTTAACACATTATTTGCAGGTCGGTTTATTAAGGGTCAGATAAATGATAGCAGTCTTACATTTTAACAGAGCTTAGAAACACATCTGATTTATTGCCTGCTCACTACGTGCAGAGACTGAGAGTAAGACTGAGGCACATGATACATTGCATTGTTTGCTTTCTAGTGATGTATACAAATACATATTCATATCCTTAAAGGTATACTGCGACACCCCCCTTTGTTTTTTAAAGCTCCTCCCCCTTCCAAATAACTGCAACTATTTACAATAAATAATATTTACTCATTATAGATTTGTGATCTGAAAAACTCATATACTTGTAAGTATATAGGTGGTCTGCTTGTACACCCTGACTTAGTGATTGTAACATTGTCTAGAGGTTTCTTTATTTTCTCACGGTGCTCTGTGGGAGTGTTGTTCATGGATGTTCCTTCTGCTTGTGTTTGGGATCTTGTTCTGGTTACAATAGGATTGCAAAATGGTTGAGAAGTTGGAACATTTCTGACTTGTCCTCGGTTACATCTCACCTCCGTATCTGACGATTTCAAAAGACCTTGGTTCCAAACAGATCCTTGTCACTTTGGTTGGTTGCCGTGTACCTTCTGTGGGATCTTGGATTCAAACTTGTTGTCTCATCTGTAAGCTTAGCCAGGCTGCACCTGCATTCCTGTTGCACACATTGGTCATCCTCACCTGTTTTTTTTTTAACAGCAGCTCTCTAGCTCCTGAGAGAGTAGAGTGGGTAAGCCGAAGTAGATTAGTTCGCACTGGTTTGTGAAACAAGAGTTCTGCCAGTGATAGAATGGTTACACTTAGAAGTATCGTTCTCATTCTCAGGTGTAACAGAGCAATGTGTAGATCTTGCTTGGTCTGTCCAAATTTGAGAATTAGGGATTTCACCATACAAATCATTCTTTCAGCTAGGCTGTTAGATCTAGGTAGTGAGGAGAAGCAATGTGATCAATGTTCCGCTTCTCACACACATCCTGGAATGACTTACCTTGCTTTCTGGGTGCACCAAATAAGCTGAAAATATCACTTAAAAGGCGTTCTATAGTTGCACTTGATGTATCATGCAATTGACATATGATAGGGTATTTCGAAAAGTAGTCAGTGACGACTAAGAAATCAGTGCCATTAACATGAAAAAGGTTGAGAGCAAGGTTGGACCAAGGATGAATGGGAACTGCGTGTGATAGAAGTGGTTTCTTGTGCTGTCTTGGCATATTCTCTTGATATGCCTCGCACATTTTAGCGATGACTTCAATCTCATTGTTCACAACTGGCCAATAAACTATCTTTCTTGCAAGTCTTTTAATTCGATCTATGCCCATGTGTGAGTAATGACGTTGTTGTAGTATGTCATGGCACAAAGGTTCAGGTATGATGCCTGCCTGCCTTTAAAATGACTCCCCAGGAGATGCCTAGCTCATCCCGATAAGGCCAAAAGGGTCTTGTGTGTTCGTGAGCGTGCTGAGTGAAGGCAGACATTCCTTTGCTGATGGTTTTCCAGAGTTCCTGTAGTGTAGAATCTTTTGCTATTTCCTCTTGTAGTTGCTGACATTTGTGAGTTCAAAATGCATCAGGTCAATTTGTAGAGTATCTTCAAGTTTAATTTCAATCAAGTCAACTTATAGATCTGTAGCTGTGCCCCACCGACGTGTGTGTCTCTGAGCTGGTGGAGGGTGGGTGTGAGCGCCATTATGGTTCTTCCAGAGCTTCCTCTTCGGATGTGTTCTGTGGCTCACACTGGTGCTCCGCTGGCTTGGGGGCCTTGATTTGCTGGTGCCTAGAGAATAGAGTTTTAGTTAATGAGCTTGAGCTATATAAGACTGCATGTGACTCACTGTGGCTGTCAGGATTTGATGAAGTGATGGAGCTGTGATCCATACTGGGTTGGCGGGAGAGGCCAGTCTCCCCTCCCCCACAAGAGCGATTCGTGTCCTCCTAAGCCAGCTCGGCTGCAGCCTCCTCAAACTCAGTGAGGGCGATGATGTCAGCCGCCCTCCCCCAGTCTGAGACCTCTCTCGCCTGTTGTGTGTCAACTTGGCCTGTATGAAGAAGAAAGAAAGGCAGGTGATAAGAAGGGATGGAGCAAAGATTGGGTGAGATGCATGTCCCCTGTGAGTGGTGAGCCCTCCCCAGAAGGGCCAGAGGATGGAGTGTGAGCAACATGATAGATGGGATGGTGGTGATGTGAAAGTCTCGGTGAGAGAATGAGTGTTGATATGTGTCCCCTGCTAATGGTTGTGTGAGATCCCTGAAGAAAGTAGCCGTCTGGGTGCATGATACCGTGATGAGAGTTTGACATTGAGGGGTGTTGAAGGATGACTTACCCTGGTGGAGCAGATGGGATCATTCATCCTCTTCATGCGCTGGATGGCATTTCGGGCACAGTTGCCAGCCACGCTGGCCTCCTCCACGATGGCCTCCAAGGCTGGAGAGGTGAGGCTGCTGTGCTTCCTGCAGTCATCCCTGGGATAGAGCACTTGCCTGTGTGCCTGCATCCCTCTGATCAAAGCCTGGAGGGCCTAGTGGGTGAAGTGGGGTGCTGCCTTCTTCTTCAGGCTCTAGGCCTCCTTGTGGCTGCAAGATCTCTCTGCACGTGTCCTGAAGACAGGTGGGCTGGAGAGAGTGAGATTGTGTGCTGGACTGGCCTTTAAATATGGTGCCCAGACCTTTGACCCTGTCAGCTGACAGCAAGCAGACAAATCAACTCCTGGTGATTCAGACTGAAAAGCATCTTTGCATAATTAATGACCCTCCAAGCTTGAAATTAGGCACGAGTTCCCACCATTCCAGTCGGCCAGGTGGGCACTGCGGAAACTGTCTGCCACCACTCTTATTCTCATTAGTGGAAAATGCCACCCCATAGCTTTGTCCGCTTTGGACGTTTTGAATCCAGATAGTAGGTCAGCTGCATTCCAGTTTAAGCTTGGGAATGTTGTAGACTGATTTGCAATATTCACTGGGCCTTCCTTCTGCTGTACTATTCAACAATTGTTGCTGCTGTTGCAGTTGGATAAACTGAGGACTGTGAATGCTTTAAATAAGTTGCTGCCTGTCAACTTCTTTTAGTTTTTCTACTCTCCATGGTACTCTCCACTACTGCCGTAATACATTGGATAAGTGTCGCTATAGCTGCTTTTGCAGGCTTTCCTGAAACTCGGCCCACAAAGATGAATTGTGGTGGGAACAGACCACGAAGCTCAGCAAAACAGTGTTGTTGCTCTTTTATCCAGCAACTCCCGACTTAGCCTGCTGTTATCACAACCTTACTCGACCTGATTTCCACAACGATTCTCAGCTCTCCCCTGTCCACAATCAGTCTGGCCTGTGCCCCGGCTACTCTCCTTTCCGACTGAGCAAGGCCTAGTGCTGGTCCTTTCGATGCGCTGTCTCGTTTGGGGAACTGGCAGACTGTGCACTGCAATCCCATGCTAGAGATTACACATCCAGCATTGACTAGACACTGGTATTAACTTCAACACTCTTTCCTTACCAGTTTGTTGTCTCAACGCTGACACAGCGCTGTGTTTTCAAAGCTTGTCACTGCATTCGCCGTGCTGCGCTTTAAGCAATCTTCAATGCTGTGACTTTGTGCGGTCTAAAAAGAAGAGTTGCAAATCAGTGTCAAGGGTACCCTGTCAAGGATATTCTTTAAAAAAATCTCAATGCTGCTACCATGTGGTGCCCTTAAAAACAATCCAACGCTGCTACCATGTTGTGTTCTTATAAAATAAGTTCTTGAGCTTGTTTGCAATATAAACATCAAGCCACCAATCATGCATAGGGATTGGTTAATACATTATTCATAGGTTCATTTATTAAGGGTCAGATAAATGATAGCAGTCTTACGCTGTCGCAGTGCTTAGAAGCAGGTATGAGCTGTCGTTTGCTCACTGCATACATAGACTGAGATTAAGGCTGAATCACATGATACATTGCATCATTTCCTTTCTGGTGATGTGTACGGATTACATATTCATATCCTTAAACAATACCACAACAGGAAGTACAATAAGTGACATGATAACTATCTCTTTATAACTCAAAAATTAGCAGCCAACTCCATTTACCAGGAACACTTACCAGCATCCATTGAAGATCTGGCTCTCAAATGTGAGAGTCACACTGCCAGGTTAGCCAGGTGGTAGATGCATTTTTTGTAAATTTAATTTATCGTCAAGTCTTTAAAGAATTCTCTCTGAGGCTCTGCCTTTTTTGAGTGTTGAGCTGGAATGTTTGGTGATGCAGGGAATTAATAGAAGCAACTCATTACAGCTGGAGTTTAATTTTATCAGGCACATTTTTGGGTATTTTAATGATCACTGACATTTGAGAAAATTCAAGGTGGCATACAGAATGAGAGAGAGAAAGGGAAATATTCTGATGATTTTAATTGAAACTGAAATCAGTGTTAAAGAAAATGATTAAAATAGTTCTAATGAAACAGTGGTACAGCTGCCACTGTATTCAGAATCTAGAAGAATAACCCACCAATTGCACTAGTGTATTCTAATGTTGTATTGTTGGGGTTTCGAACAATCCAATTTAAATTGATAAATTGAAAACAACTGGGTTTATTATTGTTGCTTGCATGCACGGCTCACTGCTAGATCGAATTTACAGATTGAATTGTCTGTTGTGATTCTAACTGGTTCCTTAATTACAGCATTTACTTGTGTTGAAAGGAATATCCCTGAATTCTCATATGTTGACTGATACATCATTACACCGCTGACTCAAGACCCAAGGGCCATTCGTGGTTGCCTTACTCTTTAGCTACTCCTTCAGCAGATTTACCGTTCCTTCAATTTCATTCATAACCTATCTAGCTGTGCAAGCTCGATTTATCCTAATTTTCCACATCCTGAAATGTTAAGACACAAGACTAGTGCTGTAGGCCCAAGGAAATCTGCCAAGCCATAACATTGTCAAACAAGAAGCTCCAAAGCACATTAGAGAGAAAGAATGCATCAATGCACTGTACAAAATCCAAAAAATGGAGCAGCAATAAGTTACAAGCAGTGATTAACTGGCACCAAGTTTAGAAACTTGTAGACTATAGAAGGAAAGGAAACCTGAGCAATGTGAGTTCCACAGTTTCCAAGTCTTGCGAAAGAATGAGTTCAGTTACCAGGCAGTCAATATGGAGATACCAGAACTGAGCAAAATGCTAAGGCAACATACTGAAAAGTCCAGGGCAGACCAGGCAAGAACGGTCTGAGCAGCCAGTGTTCTGAAAGGAGGACAATTCACCTGAGAAGTAGGCCCATGCCACCTAGGAGTGAATGGAAATAAAGGGCTGCACTTTGCTGGAGTGGAGCACCTTGTGAAGGGCCTGGTTAATGAGAGTCTTCTCCGCACCCTTCAGCTCAAAAACATTTTTGCTCTGTAACTTGCCGGAAACGTGAGCTGATAACTGGACGGCGAGGGCACCAAGGCATCTGGGGCCGAGTGAACGTCTCCTTAATTAATGAGATTTAAAGTTTGAGAAAGAAACAAAGGAGGATTGAGAAATAGGGTAAATTAGAGTCAAATCAGGTACAGAAAGAGAAATAAAGTTTGGATTAAGAATGAGATGAAAAAATTAAAGAAAAGTAAGAAAAAATATTAAAATTTTTAAGATCTGCAGAACAGTTGATTACACGCAGGAGGCAATTGAACACTTTAAATTGTTCCCATCTGGGCAGGGGAGGTTGACTGGCATTGCGTTAATAATTATGACATTGTTAAAAGGGGACTTATGCTCGTAATCACTTGGTTCAACATTCCATGGCAAGTTTAATGTGAAAATCCAACAACTTCTTGAATTTAATAGTGAGGCTGATGCTGATTTGCCATTTGTATGAGGCAGACCAAGGAGCGGCATGAATTATTCACTGAGTTCTGAAGATTCATAACTAAAAATCCAGCTCATAATCCCCTGAACTAAATTAGCAATTTGTGCATTGATAACATAAAAGCAGCATACTGCAGATGCTGGAAATCTGAAATAGAAACAGAAAATGCTGGAAAAGCTCAGCAAGCCTGACAGCATCTGTGAAGAGAGAAATGGAGTTAATATTTTGAGTTTGTATGACCCTTCTTCAGAGCGGTCCGTTGTGCATTGATTATCAATGTGCATCAGAATTGTGCATTGGTAACAGTCTGCTTTGTGAACACACCTATTTTTGTTCCAGCAAGCTACGGACCTGCAGTGGTTCAAGAAGACGGCTCAACACCATCTTCTCGAGCAATTTGGGATGAGCAACAAATGCTGGCCCACCCAGTGATGTCCATATTCTGCAAAAGAATACATTTAAACAAAAAGCTCTAACCATTGGGTTTAAATGAGCACGGGTTCCTTCTCAGGTGCACGCTATATTATACTGTATGTACACTGGTAGTGGCATAATTATAAATTTGTACTGCCACGGAGGGCAGGGTGAGGGGGGTGGTGGGGTGGGGGCAAGGAATGCTGAGGTCACTCTGCAGCAACATGGTGAACCTGTTCAAATGAACAGCATCATTACAGATGCTGATTGGAGAAGTTCCTCCACCACAATGGTGCTGGTAACTGAGCTTTCTGATGAACTTGCTGTAAAAACAGGTTCGCCTGTCTGTCCCTGCTCAGGTCTTCCAGCATACCAACTTGTGCATGTGTGTGCAAAATAGTAGATCTTGCTGCCCACTCATAGCAACACCAGTTCATTCACATAGAGGCACTATGGAAAGAGCCCTAAGCACCACATATCCCCCCTGCCCATTCCACACACAAATGCAGCAAGAGTTTGAAGGGGGGTGGGCTGAGGGCACATATAGTTGCATTAGCAGTTTCATGGTTTTCCATCAAACTCAATGCCCATCTTGTGTCCTACAAAATATCAACAGTATCCTGTTAATCCACTTTGCCATTGCTGAAATATGATGGTCACCTTTTTTAAAAAAAAGAAATAATTCAATGGAGGGGGAAAAGAACACAAATCAATGCTGAGTTTCCCACAGAGTCCAGGGGCAAGCTGACAGCACGGAAAAGCAGAGAGTGTCTTTTTAAAGTTTCACTGATCTATTGCACAGCTAATTTTTCTGTGATTTATGCTGTTTCTTTCTGGCAAAATGTAATGAGGGGCCTTTTGTCAGTCACAAAATTGATTGTCTTGGAGGCCCAAGTAATTATAGCCGATGGCCAATCTGGGCCCAGCTTGGAAATTATTTAGCCATGACAGAGGAAGCTTGTAGGGATCAGGCTGTGCATCATAATACTGATGATAAATTGGAACACTCAGCCAGTGAAAAAACATGCTATGGGGTAATATAGTAATGTACTAGGCCCCAATCAATTCAACCATGACATGGACTAAAATTGGCTTTCGTTTACGGTGTGGAGGCCGAATATCGGCTTCGGATGACCTTCGATGGTTGTCCATTAACTCCTTGAAAACTGTCGAGCCTGAGGACATTAGTGTTATCCATTATTCATGCTTGACATAAATTTGTTTGAGAAGAATTGTTGATCTTAGTTGCAGTGGACTGCTGCCCTTTTTCTGATCTAGAACATAGAGCAGTTTGGGTGGCCTGAAGATATGTGAGCAAATATGAATTGATGTTCCCTTTTTCTCCCGTCCCCCAGTTAAAAACACGTAGATTTTGTTTTATTTTCTTCTTTTCAGTTTCCCTTCTTTTCACGTTCTCTCCCAAGTTTTCTCTAGTCCTGTCCTAAAGACCCTGAGGGACTGTCCTACAGGCAGCAACCTCTCTCTAGTGCCTTACTCAAGTGGCCATTCAATCACCTCTGGGCCTAAAAAGTTACCATTGTTAGTTTATTTGACGGGGAGGAACATCACAGCTAAGCCCAATCCTGTCAGGTGAATCACAAATGAAAAAGGATTCGCTGAAGGAACTTGCATTCACACGGTGCCTTTCATATCCTCAGGAAGCCCAGAAGTATTTCACAGCCAATTAATTGCTTGTTGCTCAGTAGGAAAACACAGCAGCCAATTTTTGCAGAAGCAACTAGCCATCCATATGATAATTTGGTCGCGATTGTTTATGCCCAGAGGTGAAAGTTTGTTTCCTACTCCTTTGCGTTTAAAAGTATTATGACTGCCCTGACATTTGTTGATATTAAGGTGTGCATCCACAGATGGGGTTTGTTAAGTTAACATTTGTTACATGCACTAGCTGAAAGTGAGTCCTCCCTCTTTACAATCACCTTGTGCACTTCAGAGCAACCTAGTATCATCTCAACAAGTGTCAGTTATGGCACAGTTGGTAACACTTTTGCCTCTGAGTTCACATGGTCCTGGGTTCAAGCCCCACATTTTTGTGGGTTTGAACACAAAACTCTGCACTGATACTCTAAGTGCTGTACTGAGGGAGCACAGCACTGTTGGAGCTGCCGACTTTCAGATGAGATGTTAATCTGAGGCCCCATTAGCTTGTTCAGCTGGATGTAAAAGATCCCAATGCGATATTTCAAAGAAGAGCAGGGAAGTTATCCCTAGTGTCCTGGCCAATATTCATCCCTCAATCAACATCAGGCGAAAAGAGAGAAGTCTTGCAGCTCGGTAGGTAGTGCCCCTACAACTGATCCAGAAGCCCTGGGTTCAAGTCCCACTCCAGAACTTGCTGACCATGGAAGGAACATGCATGAACATAGTTCAAACAGGTTGATATTGAAAATGCTAATCTTTCCAACACCATTCCCCAAAGGGAAAAAAATGTGTGTGAAAATACAAAACAAACAAACAGGTTATCTGGTCATATGTCACGTTGCCTTTAGTGGCAATTTGCTCTGTATAAATTGGCTGCCACATTCCCTACATTACAACAGATTCTACACTTCAAAAGCACTTCATTGACCCTTAAGTGCTTTGAAATGCCTGTTGGTCATGAAAGGTGCAATATAAATGCATGCTTTTCGCTTTTTTTCAACGCAAATATTAAAATTATTTTATTTAGGATTTACGTTTTAAGAGAGGTGGGAGTGGATGGTAGAAGAATTGAGAGCAAGGGGGACAGCTGATGGTGAACCATATCCCGCGTTTCTCTGCCAATTTCTGAGGGATGACCTTGTTGGAACCTAGCCTCCATCAGCCCAAAACGAGGTCATCCATTTCTGAGGGGCATAGTCAGGAGATGGAGCTGCAGTACAACAGCCTTACCGTGTTAAAAGACTCCACAGGCTGGTTCCTGTCATGGGATTTACTCCATGGCAAGCATCCTCCTCACTTCGAGGGACTACCAGAGAGGGAGAGAGAAAGTCAGGAGATGGGATTCCTAGGCCTGGGGTTTTATGAGGGAGAGATGTTGACAAGGACACTGGGAGAAGTCCTTTTCTTTGAAAAGTGCCATGGGATTTTTATTGTCCACCTTAGGTAAGCCTTGATTAATATCGCATTTGAAAGACGTGAGTTCAACAGTTCAGTACTCCCTCACTATAAGAAAATGAGTTGTGATTGTGCTCTGTAAACGGCTGTGCCCATTGCTGAATGTGAGGCATCTCAAAGTTACCTCAGAAATTTGAGCAACAGGTGAAGCTAGCTGTCTCACGCTGCTATTATGTAATAGCAACAAGAGTGATATTCGCCACTAACGGATGCTGCCATCAAACCAAAAAGGCATTCTGCCTATCACACAATTGAGTAATGTGGCATATGAATTTCAGTGCCAGTGCGATGCTAGGTATGTAGGCCAAATGTCCCAAAAACTGGTGGATCGTATCAAACAGCATGTCCTAGCCATTGTTCGCAACAGGCAGGGTACAGCCCATACCCAACCAGCCGGTGCTTGCAAAACTCAAAATACAGTGTCCAACATTAGATGTGATTCCGCGATTGGACAAAGTTGCTGAATAATCCTCAGTGTGCCAAGAATTACAACAAACAACCAATTTAAGATTGTCAATCGGGCTCTCAGTGTGATGCTTTTGTGCCTACTGGAACTAATACATAGGGCACTGTACTTTGCAGACAGAAAGAACATGTACATGCATTGCACCTGTTTCTACTAAGCAAAATAATTGACAGCCATTCACTGACTCATTCCTCAGGGCAATGCCTTAACCAATCAGAGTCAGGCTGTCTGGTTTAAATTTCAAACAATGCTTGGCAGTTAACTGTCCGTCACCATCAGTGGTGCATTCTCGATGGCAACGCCACTTGCCAACCAATCAGCGCTCTCTTCACATATAGTACAAATTGTTGTCTTCCCCTTATATTGGTATTTTTGTGAGTGCAAGAGAAAAAGCTTAGAAATCTCTCTTTTTCCAGCAATACTCAAATTATAGAAATATTGGATATAGGAAAAAAGATGTTTGTTTGACACTCAAGAATCATCCAGACAGCCAATTGTCTTCAAATTGGGAAGGTACTGCATTATGAGGATGGATAAACACGCTGAGTGACTAATGGTGGGAGTAATGCTAGGCTTTGGAGGCAGGATGTTCCAAGTGCAACCAGGGTTGGGAACCCTGTTAAAATTGGATCTGCAGTTAAAAAAAATAGAGGGTGCAAATGGAAGCAGAAAGTGCACAATAAGATTCTCCTGTAATCCTTGAAGGAACCAACTTGGTCGGTAGATATTTTTTTTTATTGTTGCACTACACTTCTAAAAGATTAATGATCAATGCACTTCATTATTGATTCTGGGAGGTGCACCACCACAGTGCTCATAGAAAACAGGTTGAAGCCAGGGCCTAGTGTATGTGCCACAGCCTGAGAGAAAAACACAACTGAAGGGAGCAGCAGTCTGTGATTAGTTTTAGTAATTCTTTTCAAGATTGGCACATAATTTCAGTCATTGGCATCTCTTATGCCAATCCTGGACACCACTGACCTATCAAACAAATTGTTCGGCAATCTTTAGGCAGAATTAATCCAATGTGTTTGAGGTTGTGACAGGTTTTCAGCTGAGAACATTGAATAGCTGAAGTAAATTAAGACTCTGTAGATTGATGTGAATATGCAGTGCTCTTGATTACATTAATGAACAATCTACCTTTCCTCTAAATCACATCACCCCTACGCCCCTTGGATATAAGATCATAAGAAATAAAAGCAGGAGTAGACCATTTGGCCTCTCAAGCTGTTCCACCATTCAGTAAGATTCTAGCTGATTTGACTGTGGCCTTAACTCCATTTTCCTGCCTGCCCCCTCCATAACCCTTGACTCCCTTGCAGATCAAAAATCTGCCTCACTCAGCCTTGAATATATTCAATGACCCAGCCTCCACTGCTCTCTGGGGTAGAGAATTCGAAACACTAACGGACACCCTGAGAGAAGAAATTCCTCCTCATCTTCATCTTAAATGGGAGACCCCTAATTTTGAAACCGGGTTCTGGATTCCGTCACGAGGGAGAAATTTGTAAGATGTCCCCAGATTTTGGGCTCACAGGTGTATGGCACACTCAGCACAGGAGAGAAGACAGATTCAACATATGTAACAGGTTGTGTACTATTATTCATGAAGAGTAGGAGTTGAAACACAGATAACAGAAGAAGTTGTGCAGTGCGGCAGCGACTCATGCAAGGCTTTGTCCCCGGAAAATTCTGACAGCTATTCGTACTGCATTTTAAACAGTCACTGAGAGGCTCACAATCAGTCTGGATTGCTGCTTTCATTGCTTACACCTGCCGAATTCCCTCAATAAAATATCGTGGTTAATAATCTGTACATATGCCTCAGACCTGAAAACAAGCATGGAGTTGCTGATCGCAACCTGTACCTTGTGATAAACCCAAGTCATAGGAAGAGATTGAGGAGGGGGTGTGAGAAGAACCTGAGCTTTGTTTCATGAGGTAACTTTCGAGGCTAATGCTGTCACCAAAGACCCTTACCCACTGGCCGAGACAATCAAGTAGATTGTGACACATGGCCATTGCGGTTACAATGGGCAAGACTCTCTCACTCTTTAATTTGCTAATGGCGAAAATAATTGGAAATTAGACATTTGGGCCCTGAAACTGAGCCTTGAGATCTCGGTGTAGGAGTGCTTAACTGGGATAGCGTTGCAAGGCTATGGTCCAGCACAGTGCCTCACTAGCTGTCGGTATGTGTAGGAGGAAGGGCAATTACACTACAGCTTCAATTATCTGATACTTGTTCAGGTTGGGAGTGGGCCATACCAATACAGGAGCTTCACCAAAGTCTTCCTTTTGAAATTTCTCTCCCTGCCATTTTAGTGGAAATGTTGACTTGCATAGATTTTACAACATCGAAACAGGCCATTCGGGCCAACTGGCCAGCCCCTGCGTTTATGCTCCACTGGGGAGGTTCCCACCCCAAACCCCCTTCTTCATCTCACCTTGAGGTTCCCACCCCCCTCTTCATCTCACCTTATCTGCATATCCTTCTATTGCTTTCTCCCTGATATACTAACCTAGCTTCCCCTTAAATGCATCTATGCTATTCACCTCAGCTTTGCCTTGTGAGTTCCACATTAGCTTTACACAAATTAAATCTCCCCCATTGAAATATTAAAATACATTTGTTAAACATTTGTTTGATAACTTTTAGAAATTTCCAGATGCCTGGCCCAAACTCTGGATGAGGGTAACTCTAAATGAAAGCCCAGGTACCATTGGAGCATGAGGATATGCAGAACCATTGAATGTTATATAGACTTCACAGCCATCATGTGACCCATTATTCTTTATGCTCCTGGCTGACAGGTATCGCAGGCAGTGACTACATTAATGCAAACTACATCGACGGCTACCGAAAGCAGAATGCATACATCGCCACACAAGGACCCCTCCCAGAGACTTTCGGGGACTTCTGGAGAATGGTTTGGGAGCAGAGGAGTGCAACCATCGTCATGATGACAAAATTAGAGGAAAAGTCCCGGGTAGGATGGATTTTCCTGATTCTCCTAGCACGATTTTAAATTTTAAAAAGAGCGAAAGCAACATTAGAAATAATTAAAGGAGGATTTGCATTTCTGTAGCGCCTTTCTTGATCTCTGGACATCAGAAAATGCCAATGAAGTACTTTTTGAAAGTGTTGTCACTGTCGTGATGTAGGAAACAAGGCAAAAGGCAAATCCTATCTGACTGACCTGATTAAGTTCTTTGATGAAGAAACAGATGATTGATGAAGCCAGTGTAGTAGATGTTGTGTACATGGACTTTCAAAAGACGTAAGAACATAAAAAACATGGGGTGGAATTTACGGCCCTGTTGCAACAGGGGTGGGGCCATAAAATGCAGCGAGCCATTCAAAAGTCCATTGACTTCGGCGGGACCGTAAAATTCTGCCCGGGGCAGGAGTAGACTATTCAGCTCCTCAAGCCATTCAATATGATTATGACTGATCATCTGCCTCAAATTCACCTTCCTGTCCACTTTCCATATCCCTCGATTCTCAGAAAGATCAAGAACCTGTCTATCCCAGCCTTGAATATATTCAATAGTGAAGCATCCGCATTGCAAAGATTCACAACCTTTCAAGTGAAATAATTTATCCTCATCTCCGTCCTAAATGACTGACCCCTTATCCTGAGTCTGCGCCCCTGTGCTCTAGGTCCCCACACAACTTTCAGATGAGATGCTATACTGAGCTTTGGGCCAGCTAGATGTCCTGCCCAGCATCTGTTCCACAACCCACATCAGCAAAAACAGAAAAACCAGTGACTTTGGTCAGGGCCCAGTGATGCATCACAGAACGATCACCCAGTAGCAGCAGTGTACTGCAAAGCAGCTCGTTCTGCCGGATTGCTTTGGGATGTTTCGGAGTGATGCACTCCAGTTCTATATAAATGCAAGTTCTGAAATACTCTGTAAATGCAACCACACCACTCAATCTGCTCTGTGTCGGGTTGATTACTATGGATTACAGCACCTGGTCTTGACATAAATAAAGCTTCAATCGACTGACTGCTGGTACATCGTTATAATAGCCCTAGCCTTTGGCAATAGCGCCCTCTTCCCATTGATGGCTGCATATGCAACCACATTCTTACTAGGGTCTGTGAGCAACTCTACCAAATGTAAAGTGCAGCCGACCAGTGTTCCCCCAGTGGGGATACCATGTCCAGCATAAGAGTGATAGAAGTTGCTTAATACCCCCATTTATTCCTGAAGCAACCTCACAATGTGATGTGGCTACCTGTGTCCTCCTGAAACAGCCGTTTCAGGTCACAAATAAAAGCAAAATGCTGGAAGTGGACAGCAGAGCTGTCTGCCTGAAGAAGGAAAAACAGCCAACATTTCATGTCAGACCAAGGATCTCTACTCGAAAGGTTAATCTGTCTTTTCTCTTCGTGGATATTGATGCACCTGCTGTCTGTTTCCAGCATGTTCTGTCTTCATTTCAATTTTCAGCACTTGGGAGATTTTTTTAATACTTTTATTCAATCATTAGTTAGATATGGATGAGAAAGACTAGTCCACGATTTTGTGGCTCACCATTCCAAATGGATCTGAGCCCCATCCTGAAAATATTGAAAGGTTTTCACCTCTTCAACTCTATCCATCAATCTGGCCTACATTAACAGTGAAAAAAATTATTTCTGCCTAAATTTGCCTTTCAGTAGCTGCACTTATCCAGGCAAGTGGAAAGTACTGCAACACACTCCTGACTTGTGCCTTGTAGATCATGGACAGGCTTTGGGAAGTCAGGAGGTGAGTTGCTTGTTGCAGGACTCCTAGCCTCTGACCTGCTGTATTTATATGGCTGGCCCAAGTCAGTTTCTGGTCAATGGTGACCCGCCCTCCCCACCCCCCCAGGATGTTGATAGTGCGGGATTCAGTAATGGTAATGCCAATGAATGTCAAGGGGAGATGGCTGGATTCTCTCATGTTTAAGATGGTTATTGCCTGGTACTTGACTGGCATGAATGTAACTTGCCACTTATCAGCCCAAGACTTGCTGCATATGGACACGATTGCCTCAGACTGGCTGGCCTTCATTCTTCACTAACTTGAGATCATACAAAACTCTGCTGCTTGCATCCTTACTCACACCAATTCCCACTGAAACAGTGCACCTGTGCTCGCTGACCTCCATTGTTCTTGGCCCACCAAGCCCTCAAATTTAAAATTCTCAAGTTCAAATATGTCTTCAAGGCCTCAGCCTCTCTACCTCTGTAGCCTCCTCCAGTCCTACGACTCTCAGAATTCTGCATTCCTTCATATTGGTGGTGTTGTGTGTTCACACATTCTCCATATCAGGACCTAGGTATTGCTTGTACCCCTCTGTACAGCTACCTGTAACTAATGCCTATATATGGTTTCTCCGTTATAGGTACTCTACTTGCTCCCTGTAGCCAGTGTCTCTGTACAGGTATCTATACCTGCCATCTGCAAGTCCTACAATTATTTTTGTTCTGTATCCATGTGCAGGTGAAATGTGACCAGTACTGGCCCGGCCGAGGAACAGAGACCTATGGAATGATACAGGTGACTCTGCTGGACACCATCGAGTTGGCCACCTTCTGTGTTCGAAATTTCTGCCTTCACAAGGTAACTAACTTCTCAAATTCCTTTCACGTATTCCAGACCAGCAGTGAGAGACTGTGAACTGAGAATGAGAAAAAATATAAGACTGTGAGGAAAACGAGAAGGTGAAAGGTTGGGAGAGGTATTTAAATAATTAAATGCTATCATTAGATAATACAAGTCTATCGTATTGCTATGAACTTATTTAGGTCTGTAGCTCAAGAGGAGATAAGTCTAAATTAGTGAAAAGTTAATGATGAAGAAGCACTAGGAAACGTACCTTTTACTCAAATTTTGTTGAACCTTTTCAATGATCTATGGACTGGGGGAAGTTCAAAATACAACAGCATGGAAGGCTCAACAAGTTAAATCCATATCTCTGTTACTTTGGAAATATCTCAAATTGCTGGAAGTAAAAGATCTTGCTGTTCAGATTTAGGATTTATCCACCATGTGTTAACATTGCTAAGAACAGCCTTTTCCAAACCACTTAGCCCACGGAATCTAAAACAGAGGCAACACCCAGTAAGGAATATGACAGACAATCGAACTGCTTTGTCTCGACATTGTGTGTTCATTTTCCAGGGCTAACGGATCTCAGTCTGGATTCCATGGGAACTAGAATACTAGTGGGGCAATCTGCAATGACCAAATGGATTCTTCCCACCAGTAACTTTTTATTATGTTCTTGTAAAGTTTTAGGATAGTGAGAAAAGCTGCATTTTTTTACTTGATATAAGCCATGAGTGTGATTGTGGTGTGACACCGCATCAGAATTAGTAATCACCACATAGTTGAACAATAACTGAAATGGAAAAGATCACATTTGCTTTGGTTCTTAATCCTTCAGCACCACATTCTTCATAGAGGTGGATTTTCTTTGCATGTTCCACTTGGGGAAGCTGATCGCACAAATTAATCTATGTGACCACAGCACCCCCACCCTCCACCTCCACCCACCATCCTCCCACCAACCTCCCCCCCCCCCCCCCACATACACACACACACACACATGCACACACAAACACACACACACACACACATATACACACACAGCCCCCCATTATTCGTCCATCTAACTCTTTGTACACAGGAAATTCTGGTTTGCAAGCCAGGACATTCCTGACTGTTCTCAAATTAAGAGCATCACATGCTTAACCATTGATCATCCATAAGCAGTGAGCTTTTTTTTAATGAGAAAATGACAAGCCAAGGCAGGAACATCACCAAGGTTGAAAACAGTAGGAGAGAAAGATAAATGAAACAGTGGTTCACTTACGAGCTTGAGCGTTGAAAGCCTGTAGATGGTTGAAGGAAGCAAAGGCTGAGGATGCTAAAGAGTTTGACAATCTTAGAGGCTATGGTTGGAGACAACAGGAATACACAGCACAGTGGACATAGGTGACATGAGATATTCTACAGCCACATGAGAGGGCAGACAGCAGGACCTCATCTAAAAGACAGTAAAACACTCCATTGTTTTCAATCCCCACTCCAAACTCTGTTCCCTAACTACCGGCTCAGTCCCCCTCCCTGACACCAGTCTGACATTAAGCCAGTCTGTTCGCATCTTGGTGTTACACTGGATCCTGAGATGAGCTATCAGCCTTGCATAAGACTGCCTTTTTCCATCTTCATAACATGGCTGTACTTTGCCCCTGTCTCAGCACATCTGCTGCTGAAACCCTCATCTATGACTTTGTTAGCTCTAGACTCGACTATTCTAACATACTCCTGGCTGGTCTCTCACATTCTACCCTCCGTAAACTTGAGGTCATCCAAATCCAAAACTCTGTTGCCCATGTCTTAACTTGCATTAAGTCCTGCCGTTCCCTGTCACTGTGCTCACTGACCCACATTGTCTCCTGGTCAAGCAGCGTCTTGGCTTTAAAATCTTCATCCTTGTTTTAAATCCCTCCATGGTCTCCCCCAGCTTTCTCTGTAACCTCCTCCAGCCCCACAACCTTATGTGATATCTGCGCTCCTTTAATTTTGGCTTCTTGGGAATTCCTAATTATAATTGACCTAATTGGTAGCCATGCCTTCAGTTGTCTGGGTCCCAAGCTCTAGAATTCACTCCCTACACCTGTCTGCCTCTCAACTTGCTTTCCACCTTTAAGACGTTTCTTAAAACCAACCTCTTTGACCAAGCTTTTGGCCATCTGACCCAACATCTCTGTTGAAGCTCGGTGTCACACCTTGTCTTATAATGGTCCTGTGAAGCATCATGGGATGTTTCAGTACATTAAAGGTGCTATATAAATACAAGTTGTTGTTGGTAGCTGAGAGTAGGACAGGCTCTATATTGATGATGGAGGAGCTGGTATCTGAGTGGAAGTGAGTATTTGGGTGATGGAGAAGCTGGTATCTGAGAATAAGAAGAATACTGAACACTATGAAAGTCCTTTCATCTAACTAAACTTTACACTCTGAGCTACAGAGAGTTTAATCATACCTGATAAACAGTATTAATCTCCAATTTGGTTACCACAGAGATCCACTTAATTACCTACAACTGTGGGGATTCTGGCACACAACAACCTACAGATGGAGAATGTGAATCATTTCAGGAAGGCTTTAGGAGGCTAAGGACAAAAATGTTTCAAATATCATGTTCATGCACACATTTATAATGTATTAATAAGAGTTGTTCACAGGAGGGCATTCAATGAGGCCTTTGCTTAAGTAATTTTATCCCCTGCTAATGCAGCACTTTCGCATCACTGCTATCCTGCTTACGTGCTCATCAAGGTGTTGCTGCTAGGAATATCTTTCCACTGTTTGCCTGCATCAAGAAGCTGTAGATTGGGTGCAGGGTAAATTCCCTCCGAGCAAACTCACTTCTGTCCCATAACTCTGGAATAGGAACATTACAAATAGAAGCAGGAATAGGCCTCACAGCCCCTTGAACCTGCTCCGCTATTCAAGATCAACTCAACTTCTTTAATCCACTTGCCTGCTCAACCCCAATGTCCCTTAATCCTTTAGTCCCATTAGTTTTCTAGCTAGTTTATGCCATATTCTACTTTTTCCCTCTTTATCAATTTCTTGGTCATCCTTTGGTAATTTTTAAAACCCTTCCCAATCCTCAGGTTTACCTTTTTTGACAACATTGTAAACTTATTTTTATTCTATCCTTAATTTCTCTACTTAGCCATCGTTGGACCACTTTTTGAATGGAGCTTGTATTCCTCAAGGGAGTGTAAGATCATTGAGAATTATGAATTATACCTTTATATGTTTACCATTGCTTATTTACCATCCTATTTTTTAATCTAATTTCCCAATGACCTCAGCCAACTTGCTGCTCTGACCTCAGTAATTGGCTTTGCTTAAATTTAAATTTAACACCCTAGCTTTGGACCCAACCACATCACTCTTCCCTTGAAGATTCTTTACCATAAGATTACTAATTAACTTTGTGTCCCAGGATTACTAATGACCCTTACCACGGGACTTTCATTCACTAGACTAGCCATTTCTTGTGGGATCTTCCAACAGTGAGAGGGAGCAGATATTCATCCGATCAACTTGTGCTGAACTTAAACCACTTCTAACTGTACCAGGTTATTTATGTGCCGTGCGACATCATTTGAGTCTATTACTGGAGCAGTGACAGATGTGTTAGATGCAGCACTGTGTGAGGAGCCACATAGTGGAGTACACCTGATGTAATCTGTTGCCTGTAAGTTGTATTCGTGCCCAGCTTGTTTTTGTTCCATCATGAAATCTAGGGACAAGACCCCTTAGTTTAGGGCACAGCTAAGGTAGGGAAGATGAAACAAATCGAGTGCTAAATATTAGGTGATACCAGAGTTGAGTTTTATTGTGTAGATCTTAGGAATAAGGAGAGGCTGTGGAATGCATGATGTTCTACGTTTTTGAAGCTGTCAGAAAGATTGAGCCTGTGACTGTGATGACTCTTGATTTCAAAAATGCATAGATGGATTAGTGTGGAAGAATGTATAGGATGATGTATTTGCAGAAATCAAAGAGAATGATTTAGAGCAGCTTTTTCAACAGAAATATTGATAAAATAGAAAAAGGCTATAAAGATTGTGATTGAGATAAGGTTGTTGACACCTAGCAGTTAGATGGGAATTGGCAAACAGGTGATGGGTTTGGTCTGGTGCTAAGTTCATGAGTGCAGAAAAGGCACAAGATAATGGAGCAGTAACTGCTCTTATGAAGAACTGAGCAAGGGACAGGTCTCCTGAAATCTTAATCAGGATTGGACCTGGTGCAAGGCAGTAAAAAAGGAGCATGTTCACCATTGAATTTGAAAATCCTTGTGTCATTTGCCCCCTATTGTGGCTGGTTCACTTCAAGGATGTCGAAGACAACTATGTAGGGAGGATTGAATATATTTTTGTTTTCGACTGGGCAGCCTTTTATTTTACATGAGTCTTTCATGCTTATGTAAATTGTACACTAAAGGTCTAATTTTTAAAGCACATATCTATTTTTCTCCACACGTTATAATGTGTCAGGGATAAGTATTAAACTTTCCATCTCTAACAAAGCCAAATCTGAACTTGCAGTCAGGATCCATCCTCTCCAGTTTCATTTACTTGGCCCCTTGCCCAGATTTGAACTTTCATATTTTTCAAGCAAATCTTTGGACACTTCAGCAGCCATGTGAATTGCGTTTTTAGGTTTACATTATTAAAAAGAAATGATAAGGTATGGCGGAACGTACAGCAACATTTTATTATCTCATTACTGCCAGTCTGCAACACTTAAAGACATAAATGCAACCACTGGCTGAAGGGGCTCATTTCCCCCTCCCATATTTTTGGGAACTGGATCATGCCCCCTTTCTTCTTCCACCCACTCCAAATCCTGGCCTTGAATTTCTTGCTTGGTGTATGAGCCAAGTCGGCATGCCCAGAAGCAGGCACAAAATAGGCTTCTTCCCACAATCAGCCCCCGAATGCAATTTCATGCTGGCAGGTCAATTAACAGCCAGCCAGCGTGAAATGCGCACTGAAGGGGGGGCGGGAAGAGGACGGGCACTGACAAAAGTGAAAGTGCGGGTGGGCGCTTCTAGCGAGCTCCCTGAAGGCAGACAGCTGCTGCGGAGCTGCCTCAGGGAGTTGCAGACCTGGTCAGATTAAATGACAAGAAAAAAAATGCTGCATAAAAAGCTGCCCAGTCCAAAACGAAAATATGCATTCAAGCACCTGACAGCAGAACTTAAAAAAGCATCAGTCCCCAGATATCAATTTTTATTATTTTTCACCCTGGACATTTCATCCCACCCTTGGATGAGGTTTTGTTAAAAATGGGCTGCCCGCTTTGCCCGTGTGTCAAGCGCAAAATCACAAGGGCAACATAAAATTGTGGACAATAGGGTTTTTAATTAATTGGACCTTTTATTGTTGGTGAGCACTGTTCCAGCTCCCACTCACACCTGCCAATCTCAATATTGCTCACATGCATGATAACAGCAGGATGCATGCCTGATGTCATTTTGCGCAATTTCACTATGTTCGGATAGGGCTCGCTCACTCAGCGTAAAATTCTGGCACTGGAATTGCCCCAATGTCTCTTCATATATATTATATATTTTTAAATATCTCTCCTTGCTAAGTTTTACTTTGATAGTTATTGATATTTCAGAGGATTATCGCTATCGAGATTTAAGTTTGTATTGATCTCTATGTTCATCTGTTCATTTTTTCTGATATGGTGAATCTTATACTGGTTTAAGGTGAGCGCTTGAAGTGCTCTGAACTGGAACAATTAAGGCACCCCAGTGCCAGTATCAATCAACCGTAACCTGACCAGACATGCCACAGTTAGATGCAGAGTAAAGCCCCCTCTACTCTGTCCCAACAATGTACCTCCACACCAACCTCAGAAGAGCACCTTCTACTGTACCAATGTGGCATTCCTTGCCATATCCCAAACCTACTATTCAAAGTGAGTCCGAATGAATGTTGAAGCACAGGTAGTTTTATGCAATAATCTCATGCCCGTTAGGAGCCAGATTGAGACTGTCTAAACTTACCATCCTTTTAAACCAACAAAGTAGACTTTCATAGTATCAGTTTGGGCTGAATTCAAGAGATGAACATCTGTCCATTTTAGTTAGTGGTTGGACTTTTTTGGTCAAACAGTGATTGCTCTTTTTTAATTTTATGAATGTTCTGATTAATTGTAGGCAAGTAGTGAGCTTTAACTGGGGATTCACCTGTGCCCTTATATATAAACACAGACAGCAACAGTGGTTTTTGGTTTAGGAGTTGTATGCTAGCATGTAACTCTGTAAATAAACATAAAAGCGTGTAAAGATTGGCTCCTGTTCTATCCTGTTCTATCACTGGCTTTCTGGAATAGAACATTCTTGACTTTGGGGGTTTGGGGTCGGGGAGGCTGGGTGTCAGGCACCAACTCGATAATCACTCACAGGGTCGAATCCTGAACTTCAGGATAGCACAGTTCTCAATACCCTGCCTAGACAAAATCTCTAGTGATAACATTAGCGCACACTCCTTCAACAAAAATACTTTAAAAATCAGCTGAAGCATATTTATAACAGTGAGAACAATTTGTCCTGGAACATTGTGTGTCCTGTTAAGTCGTTTTTACAAATTGTACTTTGAGTTGCCAAGAAAGTTTTATTGGGGGAAAAAGTGATGAAATTGGACAAAACCAAACCAGAAGTAGGTTCATGTTAATTACAGCTTCATGTAACAGTTGGATTTTTAGAACTTTCATGATGAGAATGATTAAGGGTAGAAGTCTCTTGCTTCCTGTTGGGGCAACTTTTTTTTAATTAATTCATGGGATGTGGGCTTCGCTGGCTGGGCCAGCATTTATTGCCCATCCCTACTTGCCCTTGAGAAAGTGGTGGTGAGTTGCCTTCTTGAACCGTTGCAGTCCATGTGGTGTAGGTACACCCAAGAGTGCTGTTAGGAAGGGAGTTCCAGGATTTTGATCCAGTGACAGTGAAGAAATGGCGATATATTTCCAAGTCAGGATGCTGAATGACTTGAAAGGGAATTTCTAGGTGGTGGTGTTCCCATCTATCTATTGCCCTTATCCTTCAAGGACTAAAGCAATCCCAACTGCACTACAGTAAGGAAGAACATTAGGTGTCCTTTGCTGAGTACAGCAGATCTGAGAGTCTTCTGTCCTTCCTAAGGTAAATTAAGTGAATGTTCTCCAGACATAGATAGGGATCTGAGATGAGAATTTTTCTCCGGTCTGCCCTAATGGGCCATATTGGACTTCGATCATTCTAGCAATCTACGGCAGGGAGGCTGCAGTCTGACAGAGACTGGCACATCCATCCTTCCACCCTGAGCAGGTCAAGAGTTGCAGAGTGGAGTTTCAAGGCCTCACAGTTGAAACCTCCTTGGAAGAGAATGCTTGTTTAATTAGTAACGAGTGAAGCATACAAAGTAGGCCCGCCACGTACACTGCAGCATTTGACTTTCATTTGATGCTGCTCGAAAGTGTATCTTTTTCCTCTTTCCCAGCCTGCCCCTCAGCCTTTCTCCAAAGGCCCTCCTCTGCTCAAGATGCAGATTTTGCCCAGGGTCAGGCACCACGTTGCTGGCTACCCTCTGGCATCTCTCCTAAAGCGACTTTTCTTTTTCATTTTGGTGAAGTGACCTAACAGAACTCAAATGCCATCAGAACTGAACCCAATTCTGTCCTCGCCTGATGGCTTCACACCCTCATTTGCCATTTTGAAGCTATGACTGGATGATTTTATTTCCTCCCACCTACTTGCCAGCCTTGGGAGTTCAGGTTTATTGTGTCATGGCCCAAAATCCAGTATAAACTGCCCTTTAAATGTTATTGTCAAAATGTGCTCCATCTGTCTTATTGGTATTTTACCCAGTGATGTAATGGACTGAGCAGAAAAGATATGGTTGTAATTCAATCTATGACATCAATGAAGTAGTCTGTTAAGGGCAGGGAGAGGAACATCTGTGTGTTCGAAAATAAAACTTTGACCTTATATTCCAGACTTTAATCTTCCAGAACCTTACAGTTTTTAATCAAGAACTCTATACCTATCAGAAAGTTGGTGATGCATTAGTAATTTAGTATCAATTTCTATCAACTAATTAATCTTTTCTTGTGTTTAAAAACTCTTACATTTTGACATGCGCACTGCTTGTCGGATGTCCTGTCACACTTTAGCCATTATCCTTCAGACGTCATGTGGTAGCGATTATTCCCTTACTCACCCTGAGCAACATCACAGGTTGGCTGTACAAATATACATTACTCACAGGACTACAGAACACAGTTGTGATGTTTAGCTTCTAATATGGTGCTGCGTTTAAGCTGGCCTCCCCTGAAGGGGGAGATATGAAGCAACTGCTTCATTTTCCCCAAGGGCAAGGTAATCTAAATAAGCACATCTTAAAATCGATTTATGGGTTAATTGTTAAGGAAAGGTTTGATAAATTGATAGCTGCTTAATAATCCCTGGATCCTGCTCTAGAGGAAAGCCCAGGTTGCCAGGGTCAAAAAAGAAAACAGCAGGATCTGACTAGCTTTTTTATCTTTTATATATAATTTTGACACTCTGAGGGTTGGTAGACATGCACTCAGCACAAATGTTTCACAACAACAGCTTATTACACTTTTAGCGTCATAAAACATCCCAAGGTGCTTTACATAAGTGTTAAAAAGCAAAAATTTGATACCAAGTCATGTAGGAGATATTAGGGCAGGTGGCCGAAAGCTTGGCTAAAGAGGTAGCTTCTAAGGAGTGTCTTAAAGGAGGAAAGTGAGGTAGAGGCGTGGAGAGGTTTAGGAAGGGAAATCCAGAACTTAGGGCCCAGGCAGCTGAAGGCAGGACCACCAGTGGGAGAGCAAGTTAAAATCAGGAATGCACAAGAAGCCGGAATTAGAGGAGCAAGATATCTGGAAGGGTTGTAGGGCTGGAGGAGATTACACTGATGGGGGTGAGTTGGGGGGGGGCATGAAATATACATATATAATATACACCAATATATGTGATATGTACTTATATGATATAAAATCTTAGTATATCTAAAAAAAATGTTTAGTGTTTGGCACACCAGTGTCAAAAGTAGAAATAAAATGACTTAACATGTAATATAAAACAGTATGACTGCGCACATCTCTTGTTTTGACCTCTATGTCAGGCCACAGTGTTGCACTTCATATCTCACACATGTATATGTATATATGCAAATTCTTGCAATTGATTGACTCAGATGTCATATTCCAAAATCTGTCTTATTGAGAATTATAACCAGCAAGGAATTCTACGCATCAAAAAAGACATTTCATAGTGTAATAAAGGTCTTAAAATAGTTCAAAGAAACATGATTAAACTTTGTGTAAAACTGTCACCTTTGAGGACTGTAATTAATATTTTTACTGTGTAGGCTGAGCTCTTCTGACAGGTCAGGGACTTGAGCTGAAATTCTTCCTGGGGGGAGTTAACAACTATACCTGTAATTCGCAGAATGCCTTAGATTGTGTATATGGTGAAGAATCTCCCAGCATGCATCAGTATGATAATTCGAAGCCTTCCTTCCCTCAAGGTGTATCACTGGTTATAATTTTCCAAATCATTTCATGCACATACTCTGCGCACGCACACACATACCCCCATAGGCACACATGTACACACACCCACTCATGCACACACCCTCCACCACGCACACACCCCACCACATGTGCACACTCCCCATGCTCGCACACGCTCCCACGCACACACACCCTCCCACGCACACACACCCACTACGCATTTACCCCCTCCCACACACACACACACAGCCCTTCACACACGCATACACACCCCCACCCACACACATATCAAACCCAGGTTTCTTGACCAAACAATTACATTTTGTCCAACCTCAGCATCTGATTAGTTAAAAACCTTTAAGCTTGAGGCCATAAATTTACACAGACCCACTTAGCAGAATAATACAATCTGCATGATATGGTATAACACTGCCATTCTTAAAAACTTTGTATCATCTGAGTTGTGTGTAGATCAGCCAGTGCATAAATTGGATTCCTGCGACAAATGTCACCTAAACTCTGGATACCATATTTTAATTTTTTATTCTTTCATATGATGCAGGCTGCACTGAGCACTTGTTATTCATCCTTAATTATAGATGCAGAACAGTCTCTGCACAAAAAAGAGAGACAAACCAATGATTAACAGGAATGAGCATTTACAACCAATTTACTAACTTCTAATCCTTAGCTGGATTCCCTCAAGGTGTGTTGAAGTAGGGGGCTCTGCCAAAGGAGCCTTGGTGAATTCCTGCAGTGCATCTTGTAGATGGTACACACTGCTGCTACTATGCGCTGGTGATGGAGGAAGCGAATGTTTGTGAATGGGGTGCCAATCAACCAGGCCACATTGTTCTGGATGGTGTCAAGCTTCTTGAGTGTTGTTGGAGCTGCACTCATCCAGGCAAGTGGAGAGTATTCCATCACACTCCTGACTTGTGCCTTATAATGGTGGACAGACAGTGGCAAGTCAGGAGGTGAGTTACACGCTACAGGATTGCTACCTATGACCTGCTATTGTAGTGACAGTATTTACATGGCTAGCCCAGTTCAGTCTCTGGTCAATGGTAACCTCTAGAATGTTGATAATAGGGAATTCAGCAATGGTAATGTCCTTGAATTTCATGGGAAGTTGGTTGGATTCTTATGCAAGATGGTTGTTGCCTGGCACTTATGTAGCACGAATCTTACTTGCCATTTATCAGCCCAAGCCTGACTATTGTCCAGGTCTTACTGCATATGGACATGGACTGCTTCAGTAGCTGGGGAGTCGTGAATGGTGCTGAACATTGTGCAATCATCAGCGAACATCCCCACTTCTGACCTTAAGATGAAAGGAAGATCATTGATGTAGGAGCTGAAGATGGTTGGGCCTAGGATACCACCCTTAGGAACTCCTGCAGTGATGTCATGGAACTGAGATGATTGACCTCCAACAACCACAATCACCTTCCTTTGTGCTCGGTATGACCCCAAATAGCAGAGTTTTCCCCCTGATTTCCATTATCCCCGACATTGAGGAATACTTACTGGTATATATAAGAAAAATGAAAAATTGATTGAAACAGTGTGAGAAATTCCACTCTCTTTCATAATTCCCTAATTGCCTAAAATGCTTGAGATTAATACTGTTCATGTATCTGGTTGTTTTGTTGTACAACCCATCTATTTGCTGCCTAACCCTACAAAGACCAGGACTCTCACAAGTCTGTAAAATACATATGGACATGAATGCCTTGTGTGTATGACATACCCAGAAACTAGTTTTACAGGTAAACCTCTTTCTTTTCTGAGTAGAATGGTTCCAGTGAGAAGAGAGAGGTTCGACAGTTTCAGTTCACAGCATGGCCTGATCACGGAGTCCCAGAGTATCCGACTCCCTTCTTAGCATTCCTAAGGAGAGTAAAGACCTGCAACCCTCCCGATGCTGGACCAGTGGTGGTGCACTGCAGGTAGGATCGTTCTCTTATATTGAAAACCGTTCTCCGTTTTATGCCTCCAGCCCTTTCACATCAGAGCTGATGATGCTTAAATCATTGTTTAAAATGCTGTTGGTTCGGTCCAATGGTTGATTGTTGGGGTTTTAAATCAAAGTTATTCCTGCATCAAATCTTTTCACCTCCCTTTGTACAAGTAGTCTCTCTGACCAGAGGGCTAATTTGAAATGGGCTCGAGCTATACTGAATGGGAGCCAGTGTAGCTGGAAAGTCAGTGTGAGTCCTGTGTGAGAAATGTCTATTCCTGGTTATGGGCTGCTGAAGGAGAAACAGACAATCTCATAGCTGTCCCTTAATGATGGATGGCTCTGGCCAATGAGGTTAGACATAGACAACCCCATAGCCATCCTTTGATTGAATATTGACGACAATCAGCTCCGAGATATATCTGTATTTTTTTTAAATGAAAGATATGTTGGAAAATTTAACATTTGATCTCATGCATTGTCAGCATAAGGTGCTCAGTGGCTAGAGGGAGATAAAACTCCCAACATCTCCTACTCCACCCACGTATCCTTCCTGCTTCCCAGATCAGACATTTTATGGCCACTCCAGCTGGAAATACCAATCTTTAGTCCTTTATATTTAAATAAATACATGTATATATTTGTGTTTCGTTCTTGGCAGTACAAGTAACCCTGCACTGGCCCAGATATTTTAATGTTGATCACCACAGAAACCAGCCCAAACTGCACACCACTAGATCCCACCTTGTACTGCTGCACCACTCGGAGTGTCGAACAAGAGTTTTTTTAAGGCAAAATCAATTTTCTCCATTTCCCATTGCCCAGTGGTTACCTGATGAGAATTCAACCACTATTACAGGCTTGTCAATTCTCATTTATTAGGAGTAATTCTTATTTTGGATTAAATATCCATTTGAAAAACAAGCACGGCTCCATTTGTTTAAAGTTATTTGCAAGCCCTGATCATCCTTCTTCCACCTGGCGTTTCCTCCTTATTAATAGTCCAGTATCTTGCTCATAAGCCCATTTATCATGTGTGAATCTAGACAGTCAGTAGACTGTTTCCTCATAAATGTGTTGGACCTTGTTCAGCAGCAAGAACCTGACTGATTTTTCATGAGACTATACCAACAACACTAGACCCAATTGTGATACAAAGCCACCACAAGAATAAATAGTGCAAAACAATTAAAGGGTCACTGAAATCCAAAAGCTCCTTAATCCCATCCTATGGAGAACAGACCGTGCAACACCACCTGAACCATTTCAATTAATCTTTCAGTGCTGGAGTTGGTCGAACTGGCTGTTTCATCGTCATTGATGCTATGCTTGAGAGAATAAAACATGAGAAGACAGTTGACATTTATGGCCATGTGACACTGATGAGGTCACAACGGAACTACATGGTACAGACAGAGGATCAGTACATTTTTATCCATGATGCATTGCTGGAAGCAGTGGCTTGTGGGACCACAGAGGTGATGGCCAGAAACTTGTTCTCTTACATTCAGAAACTCACACAGGTTGAGGCAGGAGAGCATGTCACGGGAATGGAACTAGAGTTCAAGGTAAGAAGATGAACCACATCATTCTGGTACATATTGGAGGCTGTGGCATGCAAGCGTTCACTGTCTTGATAGCAGATAAGCTAGAGGATTTGGGGAGAAAACCTTTCTAATTGTTATTCGTAGTTCCAATCCTACCCATTCCATGCCCCACCCACTCTTACTACCTAAGATTGGGGCAGTATTTAATGTAGACAATGGGTGTTTTGCCCTTCGGTTAGAGAACCAGTGAGAACCCAGCATCATCTTTTTAAAGGTCTCAATTTGGTGGCAGACTGAGAAGGCTAGCCATGAAACTCCCTGCTGTTTACTGAATCGGGGCAGAGACAGGAAGCCAGCCGGGTCACCACCCGCCACCCTCCTGCCTAATTAAATGCCCACCCCCACCACCAAGCTCACCATGGTGGGGAGCGAATTAAATTCCACTCTTGGGCTCTTCTGTGTTTAAGATTCTAGTGATGGTTGTTAATTGCCTTCCAGTACTGCACAAAATGGCCATTCTTCATCCATGAGCCCAGAGAGTGAGATCAATAGTGAGGACATTACTGTCAAGCCCAATCCAATCTTCATCTGACAGCCACACATATACCCTTTTTTCTGAAGTCACTGGATAGCACTTGGCAGTGAGAATTCTGGCTGAGTTTTCTGCTCCCTGGCACAGGAATGCTAGGGCTAATTGTTATGTCCCTCGTGGCACCATGGCTAAGCTCAGCTAACTCAGAACAGCCTGACGATTGTACTTCTCACCTAGCCTTATTCTTTCACAGGATGTGGGCATCGCTGGCTAGGCCAGCATTTATTGTCCATCCCTAATTGCCCTTGAGAAGGTGTTGGTGAGCTGCCTTCTTGAACCACTGTCATCCTTGTGGTATCAGTACACCTGTGGTGCTGTTAGGAAAGGAGATCTCAGCTCAGCAAAATCAAAAGGCACAAGGATGCTATTGCTACTTAGTACATTGTTTATTTAATATAGATTGCAGTTATAGATTTTTAAAAGCCTGTAGCAACCCTCCTGAAATGGAGAGTCACGACTAAATCAGATATACATATGCCCTTGTTGACTAACCTAACAGTGCTATTAGGAAGAGACAAGAAAGAGCTTGCATTTATATAGCTCTTTATCATGTCTTGGAATACTTCAGAGGCAATGAAGAGCTTTTCAAGTGCAGCATTCTTGTAATGTGGGGAACACAGCAGTTAATTTGTGCACAGCAAGGTTCCACTAGAACCTAAATAACTAGATCATGACCAACCCGAGCTGGCATGGGAAAACATTGGGTGGGTGTCCCAATGTCATAGCAACATCGCGCCATATCACAGTTGGCAGGCGCACACAGGGGTCAGAAGCATGCCTGCCGACATTCAAAGTTCCAATTAAAGCCCCAATCGACCAGGATTTTTAGTGGCTTGTGCTCTTTTATGCTTGGCACGTGGGCCAATTAGCCAAGCAGCCTTCACGTTTTTGCTTCATTCTCAATCCGAGGTGGGATAAAATGGCCCAGAAGACGTTTGAAAGTTGAGGAGTTGGGAGCATTGTTGTCAGTTGTTTGTAGTTGCATTAGAGATAGTTTGTGGCATTCCTTGTGTGCAAATATCCTTTGAACAATATTTTCACTCCCTGAGGCAGCTCCACAGCAGTTGTCAGCCTTCAGAGAGCTGAATGTAAACCACCTGCCAATACCTGCACCTGCTCTCTTTCTGCCATCCCCCACCCCCATCTCACCCACCGCTCTGGCAGTGATGAGTCTCTCTCAACGCGTGTTTCACACTGGCTGTCAGTTCATTGGCCAGCCAGCACAAAATCGTATTTCTTCCCAAGAACAGATTCCACATCCGCTTTTGGGCCTGCCAATCGCACACACCTGACAGGTGCAAAATTCAGGCCCATCTGTTTTATGTGTTAGTTGGGGATAAATATTAGCCAGAACACCAGAAGACCTCCCCTGTCGTACCATGATTAGTGCCGTGGGATCATTTACATTCACTTGAGAGGTCAGACGAAGCCTTGATTCAACCTCTCGACACCTCCAACAATTCTGCCGTCCCTTAGTACTGCACTGGAGTTTCAGAAGACTAAGAGGTGACATAATTGAAACATATAAGATCCTGAAAGGACTTGAGAGGGTGGATGTGGAGAGGATGTTTCCTCTTGTGGGAGAATTTACAATTTGGGATTATTGTTTCAAAATAAGGGGTTACCCAGTTAGATGAGGAAAAATTTTTCTCTCAGAGAGCTGTGAGTCTTTAGAATTCTCTTCCTCATGAGGTGGTTGAGGCAGAGTCCTTGAATATCATTAAAATAGAGGTAGATAGATTCTTGATAAGCAAGGGGATGAATGGCTGACTGGGGTAGGCAGGAACGTGAGGTTAAAATCAGATCAGCCTTGATCTTATTGAATGGCAGAGCAGGTGCGACTCCTCCTAATTCGTATGTTCGTATGATAGATGTTGATGAGGGAGAAATATTGGCCAAAACGTTGTGCATGCCAAGAGCTCTTTTACTTCCACCTGAACAGGTTAACAAGGCCTCAGTTTAATGTCTTCTCCAAAATAAATCATCTCCAACAATGCAGCACTCCCTCAACACCGCACTGAAATATTAGCTCAGATGATAGGCTCAGGTGTTGAAAAGGGATTTGAACCCACGCCCAATTGGTTTAGGCATGTGCTACCAACTGGTTAAGAGTGAGTGCCAATGAGTTAACTAGTATTATATTAGATAGGTCATATAAAGATAAACAACATTGGCACTTGAATTTTTCAAAGGAGATTTTGTAGGATTTTTAAAAATTGCCCTGTCTTCATACTCATCAAGGTGAAAGCTATAAGTGCAATGGAATCCTTATGCCCCTAGTTTCACCATCAAGCACTCCCAGGTCAAATAGAATGTAGTTGGATCCCAAGTACAGCTCTCTCAACTCTGCCTCAATATGTACCTCAGCCTCCTGCTTTAGTTTTGTGACATCACCCAAGAGTCAGAAGAGCAGACCTGTGGCCATCACAGGTGAAATTAGCAATTTATTGTCATGCTGTGGAGAATTTTGTGTTTTTGGAACCACAAATCACTAGGAATTTAGTTGAGGCAGATCAAGCTGAATTCACGTAGAGCCCTTGAAGACTGTAAATACTTCCATCTCATCAGTCTGGGGCATGGCCCTGAGAGGCCAGAATTCCAATCCATGGTACTCTCCTTATCTCCACATTCCCATCAATACCCTTCCTTAAATTTAATTTTTATTTAGCGAAAAAAATTGTGGGCTCATGTTCAGAAGATAAGAAATCTGCACACCTCACTTAAAAATATAGGATGTGGGATGTCAAAAGTGAAAGAAATATACGTGTGTGTATAGTGAAACAGTTAATGTGAGACACCGTTGTCTGGTCAGAGTATGATTAATTTGCTGCCTTTAGCCTTATTTAACAAGAGCTGTACTCAGAAAGGGACACATTGCCACAGTCAAGTCCTGAGCAATATCTAAAATGACCCCATCTATGCTTTCAAAGAGAGATGCTTAGATGGAAAGGTACAACTTCTAACACATTCTGCAAATAACCAAATTATGGTCTCATGGCACTTTAGCAGGGAACGAGATAAACAGCAAGCAGGAAGTAAAGGAAAATTGGGAATGAGGGCTTGTTGTGACATGGTTGAAGGGAGATTTATTGATGACTTTGAAGGCAGTGAGAGTTAGCTAAGCCAGATGATTTTGAAAGGTAACTCTAGGCAGCAGGGATATAATAGGTGAAAGGCCAGTTGGTAGAGGGAAACACCAGGACAAATGGGGCAGAATTTCCCTTCAGGCTTCTGAAACCTGCCATAAGGCTCACCTGGAGGTCAGAAGCCTGCACTGCATGGGAAACAGTCACTCATTGGCTAGAATCTCCTGCTGTTCGTGTGGGCACATGCCCAAATCGGAATTGCGTGAAATGACGTTGGGCATGCTCCCTGAGTTCATCGCGCTTGCAAGCAACATTACGATCGGCAGGCGCTCGCATGAGTCGGAAGCGCACCTGCCGACAATTAAGTGGGCAATTAAGCCCCTTAAGGAGGTAATGATTTTACATGGCCTGTCCACTTTTATGATTGACAGACGGGCCAAATGGCCAGGTTGCCGTCACGTTTTCACTACAAACTCCATCCCGGGTGGGATGAAATGTCCAGGGTTAAATAAAATAAAAGAACACGTTTGAGGGATGGTCTGCTATGTAGTCTGCTGCTAGGTGTTTGCATTCACAGTATTGTCACAGTTTGCAGCAGTTTATTGAGCTCATTTCATTTATAAATTACTGCAGCTCTCTGAGGCAGCTCCACAGCAGCCATCAGCCTTCAGGGAGTGGGAGCCCACACCCTCCCTTCTCTCTGCGCCCGCCCCCCTCCCCTCCAGCAGCACTGAGCCTTTCTCAGTGCATGAAATTGCATTTGGGGGCCAATCGCAGGCAGAAGCGCATTTTGTATCCGTTTCCGGGCCTGCCAAACATACGTAATATTCAAGCCATTGTGATTTTCTCCAAGGACCTGCCTGAGACCATAACATAATGGGTCATTTTTTTTTTTGTTCTTTCATGAGACATGGGCATCACAGGCAAGATCAACATTTGTTGCCAATCCCTTGAGCTGAGTAACTTGCCCAGCCATTTCAGAGGGCAGCTAAAGAGTCCACCACATTGTTGTGGACATGGAGTTACCTGTAGGCCAGACTGGGTAAGGATGGCAGATTCCCTTCCCTAAAGGGGTGTTAGTAAACCAGATAGGTATTTACAACAATAGATGATGGTTTCACAGCCATCATTACTTCATATTCCAGATTTTTTAATTGAATTGAAGTTTCACCAGCTGCCATGGTGGGGTTTGAACCAATGTCCCCTGAGTTTTAAACTGGGCCTCTGAATTGCTAGTCTAGAGACATTACCACAACTCCACTGTCTCTTGATGGTTCACAGGCTTTTCCAATCACAGACCACCTTGGCAAAGAATGATGAGTCCATTTGGGGGATCACGGGACAGGCCCCAGAACAAGCTTTAGTAATGTTTGTGCTGCTGGATTAAATTCACCTTCTCTTTAACTATTAGGAGCATTTTTTTGAAATTGGGTTTGGCTTACACAAAGTAACTGTTTTAAAGTGTTTGTGATAGAGTAGCTTGGGTGTTGTAATTTCAGTTTAATCCTCTAGCAGCTGCCCTTTGGTACCTCCCACGAGATCAATCTTCATCATCATCATGTGAGCCAAGACACACCAACGACTACAACAACTTGCTTATGCTTGGCCTAAATAGCTAAGTGGTTATGGTACTGGGTTTATAACCCCAAGATCAAGAGTTCAAATCTCACAATGGCAAACTATGAAACAATGTAACTTCATCTGATAACAGATGGAAACGTGTTTGTACTCGAAAGAGTTACAACAACTTGCTTTCGTATAATGCCTTTAACATAGTAAAATGTCCCAAGGTGCTTCGGTTGAGCATTCTTAAATAAAAATTGACCCCAAGCCACTTGAGAAGATATTAAGGCCAGAGACAAAGAGGCAAGTTTTATGGAGCATCTTGAAGGAGGAGCAAGGTAGGCATAAAGATTTAGGAAGGAAATTCCAGTGCTTAGAACCTAGGCAACTGAGGCAATGGAAGAATGATGAAGACCAGAGATACACAAAAGGCCAGCATCACAGAAGAACTTGACCCTAATTTGGATATCAATTGGGAGCAGGCAATATCAGCTGATTTATGTTTTCACCCTCCTTCCTATATGGTGAGAAGTATCCTCGAGAAGTGGGAGAAAAATATGGGGATGAGGGTGCTGCCAGGAGGATTACTTCAACATCTGAAAGCCTGTAGTAACAAAACTACGTGAGCTAGCTGGAATAACAATTTAACCAGTTTAGTCAACTGGAATCAAAACAGTCAACATAAGACCAATATTATTGATTTCCAATTGCTGCAGCTATTTGTCACCAGCAATGATCCAAGCAGCTGATTACTGCAGCATGGATGTCCTACTGGGGCCAGACGGTGAACCAAGGGCAGGATTTTTAGGTCGGTGCGCGGGCGCGATCAGCGGGCCCAGGAGCGACCGGGGAACAGACCACTGCCCGCGATCAGCCCCCGACCACAATTTCACGCTGGCTGGCCAATTGACGGCCAGCCAGCGTGAAGCATGTGCTGAAATGCTCTGTGCTGCCAGGGTGGGGGCGGGAAGAGGGCAGCCCCTAATGCAAGCGCAGAGAGCTGCCTCAGGGAGCTGAAGAATTTAAAAGCAACAAATAAAGATTTTAAAATCCAGAAAAAAATGTTCAGGCACCAGGATCAGCCACCTGAACATGTACATGGAGCACAATTTTATGTCCCATGGGCAGGTGGAAGCACATCTGACCCGATCAGGTGTAAAATAGTGCGCGATATTTCGGTCAGCGGGCGCATGCGAGAGTCGGCAATGCGCCCACGTACAATTAAGAGGCCTATTAAGACCCTTAATCAATTAATTTAAACTTATTTTTCATGGCCCGTCGAACCTTATGGTTGGCAGGCAGGCAAACTGGCCAAGAGACCTTTGGATTTTTTTCAGAAACCTCATCCACAGATAGGATGAGGTTTCCAACATTAATTTTTTTTTAAATCTTAGATGTAATTTTTATAACTTTTATGTTCATGTCAGTGAGTCCTATGTGGGGACATGTTTTGCGCATTTTCATAATCATTATTGTTGATTTTAATATTCTTCAGCTCCCTGAGGCTGCTCCCTGCCTTCAGGTTGCTTTCGGTGCGCACTCCCCCGCGCTCGCACAGACTTTTGCGCTCGCACTCCTCCAGCCCCCATCTTGGCAACGCTGAGCTTCTCAGCGCGCCTTTCACACTGGCTGGCCATTAATTGTCCAGCCAGCATGAAATTGCGGCCAGGGGCCGATCACAGGTGGCTGACCGTTTCCCGGCCATTCCCGGGCCCGCCTGACGACCCGAAAATCCTGCCCACGATGAAAATTCTGTCAACACGTTTTGTTTTATTTCATAACGGAAACCTCGTCCCACCCTTGGATGAGGTTTCATCAAAAATGCAAAGCCTGCCTGACAGATTCGCCTGTCCGGCAATCGTAAGGCTGGATGGACCACGAAAAATTGGGGCAATCAACCTGTTTGCCATTAACAGCTGAAATGACGATTTACTCCCTGAGGAAACATTGCAGTTGAGCCTTAGCTTAATCTCAGTCCCTTAGGCAATGGAGCAGAGGTGTCCAAGCCTTTCATTTTCATTAACCACATATACACCCCATGGTGCCTGAGAGGCAACATATAATGGTTAAATCCAATGTTCTCATTAAGCTGCATCTATCACAAGTTACCGATACTAGCAGGTCTTGGTGTTTGGATTTAGGGTTTATTCATCAACCCTTTCCAAAGGCCTACAAAATTCAAACAGGACAAATCAGTGAACAAGAGTAAAAAGCACAGAATAGGAGTGAATTGCTTAAACGTCAAAGGATGATATGGTTCAGGGACCGCACGTAGCCTATAAACCACAGTTTGAATTTCCTTGCAATGGAGCACCTGTCTTCTTTAAGAGGGAAAGCCCATGTGTGAAAAACGCCATCTAAATTTTTCAATTTTGGTGTCTACCTGCTTCCTTAAAGAAGCCTGCTTCTGCATCCTAAATATGACTTTCCCCTCCCTTCTAATACAATGTTCTGTAATTGATGTCATGAGCTCAACAAAAGATTCAAGAGCGGAGATCAACCATGACATTATAAGTAGACTATCCTATGAGGAAACCAGTTTACATTTAGCTCCATCCACCACAATGCTCTGCAAATGGTGGTGGCAATGCTCGACAGGGTTGCAGTTTTCTCAATGAATGATTTAAAAATTACTGAGCAGAGCATCTTTGGGTCAATGAGGATTTCTCTATTAGTGGTCAAGCTCTATAAGCTCCTTCAGGAGAGTAATGCACCTGGTGATGGAGCATCAAGATGGCGATAGATGGATTTGTTGTCACAAGCCCTCCCAGCCTTGGCAGCCCTGTGGAGCTGAGGCCAGGACAGGGATCTCGGAGGAGGAACAAGGTGATTACAGCTGCACATTTGAGAGCTAACCATGAATAAACTCAGCAGATAAAGCTAGGAGGAGTTCAGAATGTCTTTGTGAATCCATACCATTGCTAATGGCCCAGTTTAACTGATGTAACTTTTGCTGAGTCGGTACACGTCATTTTTACACACTCTGATAACTGGATTCAGTCTGGCAATAAGCAAAATTGGCGAGTAGATGACGACTGGCAGGGAAAGATGGAAGGGGAGGAGGTAGCTTTTGACATGGACCTGGACACAGATGAGCACTTCACTCAATGCCTCTGATTGCCTTATTCACTTTTTGCTCTTTTTAGCGCCTGGCCAATTCCAAAGCTCACACTTCCAGATTCATAAGTGCCAATCTTCCATGTAATAAGTTCAAGAACCGCCTTGTCAACATCATGCCGTATGAGACAACGAGAGTGTGCCTACAGCCAATCCGTGGGGTGGAGGGCTCTGATTACATCAACGCTAGCTTTATCGATGGTTACAGGTAAGTGCCCAGGGGAAACGACCATTGCTGACTGCTTGCCATGGTTCTGCATTAGCACTGTAAACTTACAGAGCAATATTAGGAACTACCTGCTGTGCAGTTCGATGCACAGTTGTCGCAACAGGAGATTGTGTTTTTAAATTCTGAACAATTTCACACAATTATTAATAGTTAGGACATGTTGCCCAATATGTTCCATAGCAGGGAAAATTGTCATCTGGCAAAATAAAATTTTAGTTAATGGAGCCTAAAGGTGGTCAACCTAAGACTTTATAAGCTGCAACAGCTGATGAGCAAAGATACATTTTTTGAATTAACCCAATTCTGAAGCAACCTTCATTCCTTCTCTCACTAGTGCCATCAATGGCTTGTATAGTGATATCACACAGCACTGTGGTACCTTTGCCTGTGTACTCATTTCTTACTTGTGACACCAAGCAGCTATTTGGTCATGAAGGGCATCACCATCCCGTGCTGCCCTCTGCTCACCTGTGCTTCAAGCAGTGATCAGATGCAGAGGACCTTTTCTTCTCATTCCCTTACCTGAACCAGGAATGCTAAAATCAAGTGTAGTATCCCAGCTGGAACCTGGGTTTTCCTAGTCTGCGAAGCCCAGTGCTACATGGTGCATTTCCTCAGTGAGCGAATTGGCCCTTGTCCACTTTACCCATTTTTCAAAACATATATTCTTCTTTCCCTCAGTCCATTTTGACAGGACTTGTATCAAGTGCTGGCGAGAGGGGAGTGGGGGCATTTGCTCCCAGGTCTTTTGCTGCTGAAATTTCCCGACCTTTTACCAGGATGCATGACAATGGCTGGGCTGTGACTTGATTTCCAACTCTCCACTTCCCACTTAAGGAAGTGCGCTGACTCCACCCCTTAAATCAGGACGTCGACAGAGTTGGGAAAGGGTCCAACTTGCAGCCCTCCAGTGGTTTAGTCCCATCAATGTTTAGTGTTACAGCACAGCCAACAATGACATGTTTTAATATGCTACAATGCATGATGGGGCAGTTGGCCTTTTCAGTCAGGCTTCAAATTAGAGAGAGATCCAGTCAATAAAATCAATTTCTTAGAGGAAGCTGATGGTAACTTAAAGAAATTTGAGATATGCAAGTAGTACAAGGAAGGACTGGGTATTATTTCCCAATTTTACATTTTACAATTTTAATTTGCAATTAAAACAGTTCACAGTTAATCTGAAGCTATGATTATATCTGGCCCAGGTAGTTGTGTTTTGTAATATTCACTTGAAGTTAACTCTGCGAAGGGACTTCTTTTCTGTTGCCAGTTCTTTCAACCAATCAGCAAACCCACTGATTTATTGATAACTGAGTAAGCCAAATTCCAGGGTTATTCCTGTTCTTTTAGAATCCAGTTTCTTGCCATTATTCTGTAGAAAACAAAAACTCAATGGCTTTGCCCATCAGACATTTGTTTTGGAGGAATCGATTTTGTGTTACTCAGGGAATGGGCATGGCAGTGAGGAATGAGGTTTAATCTTTAGGGGGAGGTGCGGAGGGAAAATTAATGGGAGACTGTCATATTGAATTTTAGTTTTATATTCTTTCATGGGATGTGGATGTCGCTGACAAAGCCAGCATTTGTTGCCCATCTTTAATTATCTTGAACTAATTGGTTTACTAGATCATTGCAGAGGGCAGTTGTGAATCAGCCACATGACTGTGGGTCTGAAGTCACATGTAGGCCAGACTGGGCAATGTTATGACTCAGCAGCTGGTAAAGCTGAGTTATTTAAAAATTTCAGGGGGAAACTTTAAACAACTGTCATAACCTAGCGCAGAAATTTCCCCCCATCAGGGGGGTTGTGCAGGGGCGGGCACGAACCTGATTGGCGCCCCCGATCGGGGACAAGCCACCATTTTACGTGGATGGGCCAATTAAGGCCCGCCCATCGTGACGCAGACTGGAAGTGCTGAGTGCTCCTTGTGCGGGCGGCGGGGAGGGATTCCCTTAGTGATTCCCTGCACTCTTTCGCGAAAGAGCGCAGAGATCTCCCTGAGGCACGGAGCTGTCTCGGAAATCAGTTTAAGATTTTAAAATTTAAATAAAGGAAAAAAATTTTTTAAAACATGTCCCCTCATGTGACAGGTCAATGAGTTTTTTCAAAACTTTTTATTTCATTAATAAATCCTTCATGAAACCTTATCCCGCCTATGGATGAGGTTTCATGAAAAGTATGAAGGCCGCATGGGCTCTTTGACTGCCCGCCAACCTTAAGGTTGGATGGGCAGCTCGGTTAAGTACTTGAATTAGTTTTTAACAGGCCTTAAATAGGCCTTTGACAGGAGTGTGTGTAGCCGACTCCGCTGTGCGCCCGCCGAACTGAGAATCAGAGTGATGCGCGGTGACTTCGGGATGCCCCCGCTCACCAAGGGGAAAATGCTGCCCTTATATTTTTAACTGGTCTGTTTGAGATACAACTCTAAATTCAGGAATAAGACCACCAGTTCTCAAGAAGCTTTTATATCAAACTACATGAGACATTTATTACTTTACAGAAATTAAATATATACACATGGCTACAAATTACTACCATCATAACTTTTGACAAATTCCCAAACTAATCTCCACTAAGGCAACAGCAATCCATAGATTTTAAGCAGACACCAGGCAAAGCAATTTCACCTTTCAAATTCAAATGCGGTTCCTTTCACTTTGCTTCCTTTGCAGGTACGATGGTAGGCTTACAGGCTTTGATCTTACATTGCCTCTGCCCTGCACACACAAAACTGTTATCGGTTATATCCAGTACATTTGATTGAATGTAAATTCTCATAGTATCACCAGCTTCTTTGTACTCCACCTCTTCTAACAATAAAACCCCTTTCATAATACCAATTTTATTAGCAATATAAACGTTGCCTGGTTGCTGCTAGCTAGGTGCCAGATTTCACTCCCCTTCTAGAATGCTCTATTCAACAAAATGCAAATGCACTCTATCTCTCTTACATGGCAAAACTAGTTTACATCAAAGCACCCACACTAGCTGGCTTTAATCTAATTAAGACATGCCCATAGACTAAACCTCTATTTTAAAAGAAAAATAATTTCCAATCATATACATTAATAGCTTCATGACAGTAATGATAGCAGATTTCCTTCCCTAAAGGAACCAGTGAACCAGATGGGTTTTTATGATAATTGATCGTTTCATGGTCACCATTACTGGGACTAGCTTTCAATTCCAGATTCATTAATTGAATTTAAATTCCACCCACTGATATGATGGGATTTGAACCTGTGTCCCCAGGACATTAGCCTGGGCCTCAGGGTTATTAGTCCAGTGACACTGTCACTATGCCACCATCTCCCCTAAAGTTGAGCCCCGATTACTTGTGTTAACTTCTGAGGTAGTCAGGTTTAGTTACTGAAGTTTCCAAAGCATTTTCATAAATGGCAGAGGCAGAATCAATTCCTCGAAGAGTTCTCCTGACTTTTCAAAACGGGAGTATCTCTGCCTGTAGACATCAGCCAAGCATGAAATTTCGAGCTTGGTACAAAATTAGGGGGTCACCCGCCTTAAATGTTACCTATGTATTTGAAGAGATTGAGCGAGCATGTGATGGATGCAGCATACCCATCCATCAGGAAGCATGGCTCAGCTTCACTTTGTTTGGGAGTAGGGACCAGCCAGGCTTGTGTCCTAGTTAGGGTAGAGGTGACTGCTGTGTGGGGTTTCTGGTCACGGTAGCTGGCACTGGAGGATGGCCTGCAGATGCCACTAGGTATGAAGGCATCCTGCAGCGTGTAAACTGCGATTGTCGCAGCCATGTGGACAAATGGCAGCCACAACTGTGCCGAGGGATCCAGGGCAAGCAGGACACTGCAGAGCGGGAACTGAGAGTACAGGGCTAAGGAGGTGCCCTGGCTTGAAATGAGCAGGCAAAATACTTTCTCCTGGGAGGTCTGCAAGGTCATTTGTCAACTCCAGGAGACTCCTGGACAATCGGGAAGGATTGGTTACCCTAACTGTAGATAGCAAATAGCTCATGGGCAGCAGGATTAACAGATTCACAAAAGAACTGTGAAGGAGGAAACAAGGAATTAATCTATCAATAGAAATGCTTCACTATCTGCCAGTGGTAGAGTTGGGGACAGAGAGCAAAACAAATCAATATGATTACACAAGCAGCCATCTTCAGGTCAAGCCAATTAGCAGTTATCCCACAGTTTAGCAGTTAGCACCTGTTCGTTAAATTGGAAGCTAAGTATCAACAGTGGAAGAAACATTACCATCGTACCAAGTACAAGTGTTCTCTGTGTTAGCAGCTCATGGGCACTCACACGGTGCCCCTGACAGTGTACAGAGCAGTGCTATTGCGTGACCACATAACCTTGGCATCCTCCAGATAGCCATAGTACAAATTAAAATAAAAAACTGCAATCTCTGGAAACATTAAGACAAAGCAGAAGGCAATTGGCAGAGACACAAAGCAGCTGTAAAGAAGAGTTACACATCACACATTTACCTGTCTTGTCTCTGCACAGGTATCATTGGACGATCTGATACTTGGGGCCGGATTTTCCCTACTGGGGCAGGTAGCTCGAGACGAGAAATTTCTTGACTCAGCAGACCTGCCTCTGTTTAAAGGGTCCTGTTGGACCTAATTTTCACTCTGGGGAGGTAACTGTGGGATAGAGTCAGGCCCACTAACCCCAGAAGCAGATTGTAGGTGGCCACAGGGGCAGGCAAGTGCCAAGGCAAGCTAGTTAGAAGGTCCGCCTCCTTATCTGGAACCTTGTGCAGTTTTAGAAGCTGTTAGATCCTCTAGTGCTCACCAACCCCCCAGGGATCCTCCATACCAATTTATGTTTTGAACCCACCCCATGTCTCCTAATGCCCCCCATGTAACTCATGTCAATGTAACTCATGCCAATGTAACTCATGCACCCTACCCACCTCATGCCCCCCATACATCCCTATGGTCTCTTATAACCCCATGCCACCTCCATAGCCACCCTGCCATGAACAGACCTCAGGAACCATATGGAGATGAAAAAAATATTCTAATACAGGTCTCACTCACACACTTGATAGTGAAAATAACTCCCATTCATGAAACCTTCTCAAGTGGTTAATCCCTTATAAAAACCACAGACCATCTGCATTCTTCTCTATCATGGACTCTGCCTGACCCATTTAATCTTCTTCCACAAACTATGTGTATTTTACCTTATGGTGGATTCTATCCCACTCATTTGACCTCCTTCCGGAAGCTCTGTGTTTCCCCACCCCACGCACTTAATCATCATCTGCAGACCATACTTCTGCCTTTTACCTTCACTTACCTTATAGTAATCTCTCTGCCCACTGTTGAGAGACCTCCTCCAATCGTATACTAATCAATTTTTCTTTTGCCTGCAGACAACAGAAAGCGTACATAGCTACACAAGGTCCTTTAGCAGAGACTACAGAGGACTTCTGGAGAATGTTATGGGAGAATAACTCCACCATTGTCGTCATGCTCACTAAACTGAGAGAAATGGGACGTGTAAGTATCACTGAAACTGTGGCTCTAACTTTGACAGTTCTTCCAGTATTCTGTGGCTGGTTGGTTGATTTGTTCACCATTAAAACTTACTTAAGAGGCAGGACGTTGGAGCTGCAGCCCACAGCATCGCAGTATTGTAGGCTCCAATCCTGCAATCATTTGGTTCTCAGTCTTGGCCTTGCAACAGTGGAAAGGCACCAGGCCAAGCACACACAAAGTGCTTTTCCATAGGAAGCAGGACAAAGAGATTGCAGGCCTCCCCTTCTTACCTCCTAGAAGCTGACATGAGCAACACTGGCAAAGGCTGGGAACAATTGGGTGTCATGCGTTTATCACAAGGAGCCTCAAGTATAATGGAGGGGAAGGAAAAGATTGCGAGGGTTGGGTGGGCAGAAATCATTCAGCCCATCGAGCTCAATGTTTCATTAAAAACCTACTATTTTCCCAACACAGCATCCAGCTGCCTTGGGAGTGACCCCCATATGAAGAAATACTTTCTGACAATAGCGCAGAATTTGCCTTATATTAGTTTGTATCAAGACCCACAGGAGTGGTTTGATTAACAAGATAGAGCCCAAGCTGAAAAAGCAACCGTTTGTTTTTTAAAAGAATCATACGTTTCTTCCCCACAGGCTCACATTTTGGGTGAAAACAGCCTTTCAGCCCATTTGACCTTGTCTTGTTAAAATTAACTTAAAAGATTGGTCCAGAAGTATATTCTATGTTCTTTCTGTAGCTCAATAATGAGAAAGGATGGTGACCATGTTAAGGCTGTTCCAGTCACACGTGGGGCAGAATTTTCTGCCTGTTGGGTGGGTGGGCCCGACCCAATCTCCAGCAGGCAGGGAGCCGATCCCCGCTAGAGAAGTGGGCCCTGCTGCCATTTTACGTGGGTGGGCCAATTAAAGCCCACCCTGGCGGGAAGCGCTGTGCGGTCCCTGTGCGGGCGGGGGGATTCTCCAAAAGCGAGAATGCGCTCTTTCATGCATGTGCACAAAAGGGCACACATCTCCCTGAGGCAAAGTGCTACCTCAGGGAGATCGCTTACACTTTGAAAAATATGAAAACTAGAGAAAAAAAAATTCCCTAACATGTCCCCCTCATGTGACAATGTCACATAAGATGGGACTTGTTCATAATTTACATAATAACTTTATTAAACTTTTTAAAACCCTACATGAAACCTCATCTCGCCCGTGGATGAGGTTTCATGTTTTTTCTATTTGCTGCCAGACCTCCTGGCCTGCCCACCAACCTTAAGGTTGGACAGTCAGGTCCTTTAATTGTATAATTGATCCTATCAATGGCCTCAATTGGCCACTGACAGGTTGGCGGGCGCGCAGCTGATTTCGCTGCGCCCCCGCTTTCCTGAAAATTTAAATAGGCTGGGATGACGTCAGGGCCCAACGTCATTCCGTGTCATTTTATGCATCGGCGCGTGGGCCCCGCCCCCTGCTCGCCAATAGCAAAATTTTGCCCATGGTGCCCAAGGAACTGGATCAGGCTGTAAGAAGCGCATCCACAATAGCAGTGATGAATTTACGCCCACCCAGCCAACACCACCATATAAAGAGGTTGCTTGGTATGGTCCTAAACCATAAAGACCGCAGAGGCTGTTTGCTTAGTTTTCACTTTCGACAGAGTGGCTGTGGGATCCTTCAATAAATCTTAGTGCCCCTTGCAAAACCAGCTTAATGTCTGTATACGGATGTCAAGTAAATGATCAAGGTGAATAGCATGTACTACTGTGGGAGTGATGAGAAGCAGTTTAAATTTTCATCATTGTGCAATGGAAATCTGTGCAGGGAAGGAGGCTTGTTAGTGCCTCTTCCCAGCCCACTTCATAATCTACCACTGGAGCATTTTGTGGTTACAATGTCATAATCACAATGAATGCACCAACCCTTTTACTGATTTGAATCTTTGACTCCAGTAGTGAGCCTCTGAAGATTTGGTGTTATGACAATATTTGGCAGATGATGTATGCCAGGCAGACCAAATCCACAACAGAAACTTGGTCGTGCTAGCACAACAGTTTTGCAATTTGTATTTATCAGGAGAAGATGTGCGTACTGAATTCAGAAATAATGAGCCCACCAAGACCTTAAGAGATTTTTTTTAAATTAAATTAAAATATTTATTAACAAAATAAAAGATTTCAAGCACATACATAAGACTACAATTACTTACTACTATAATAAATCCTAAAATTCCTAATTGACCTGACTCCTAGTTACATACTTCCTTTAAGGCAACATTCCAAAATAGTGTTTAGATTTAAAACAAAACCAGCAAGTTAACACAATACCCACTTGACAGTGGAATTCCAAATGGCTTCCCCACCTTCAGTTATTTTACATAGCAGATTTACGCACAAATGACTGGAGGCTTCTTGAAGGCTGTTTCACACACTCCTGTTAGATCTTACATGACCTTATTTCACATAGCCTTTCATTCTCCTTTTTAATATGTAAATTCTATTGCTCCATATGTCTTTGAAACTATAGCTTCATCATAATATTAAATCTTTCATGTTGCCAATATTGTCAGTAACCTTTGGGAAAATTAAACACACTCCTTAACCTTGCTTATCTGGCTAGTTGTAAACAAAGTAAGATCTCTTTGAAATCCAACAATCTGTTAATTTATCAAAAAATGTAAATTTCCTTCATACTTTACATGCTAAGCCAGCATTCATGTTTACTCATTAACATGTCAAGCACATTTTTCCACCTAGCTTCTTTTGATGATTTCAAGCTTGCAGCCTACTTGACTCCAAATGTAATTAAATCACACAGACAAAACCATTTATACTCAGCCCCATAAACCTACTTCACAATGAACCAGAAAAATATTCTGAAAATTATTATACTTTCGTCACATTTGGTCATGGGTATCTGATCAGATTCATCAATCAAACATTGGCCATTGTTTGGCAGGGCTTGTTCCTCTCTGGGACATCCCCTAAGCATCAACTGCAGGTTTAAAACATTGGATTTTCATCCCTTTTTGATAGTTGTGATGACTTTGTGAGTGTTTCCTCACAGTTTGTACCTGCTGCTAGTGATGCTTTGTCAGTGAAGAATTTACACATACAGGCACATCCCCTGAATCTGGCTCTACCCATATCATCACATGTATTTTCAGGTTTGTGTTTAAATCCTCCTCGCGCACACTAGAAGCTGTCAGTCTTTGTGATTGGTTTTGTTAGTTGGGTCAGTCAACACAAAAAGAACAGTTTTTCTTGGAGCACAAATTTTTGGAATAACTATGATTATGCCAAGTTTGAGATGGCTGGGGGTAGAGCAGGAATTGGGGTGAGGTACTTAACCCTGAGGGAAAAATGAATTGCTTGCCAGAAACATCACCATTTGATGACTTGGAGTAGTACAGTCAGCCCTGAGAGATGTCAACTGACATCCCAACATGTTTTGAACATGTTTACTAAGCTGTTCAGAAATTTCAAGGATGTTAACAGGATACCCAAAGTTTGTTTGTTTAAATAGAATGACTAGGGACTGCTGACTGACCAACTTATTCAGTATCTCTCCAAAAACAAGATTCTAGTTTCAAGGATATCAGTGCCTAATGGGATTTCACTGAGAAATGGGACTGGGTGACCTCCCAATTTATTTTTGCATACTTTTTGTCTGGAGGAACTCTTAAATAGTTAGCTTCCACCAGAATGCCTGGGTCACAACAAGGAGATCTTTATAATTAGAATCCATGGTGCTCACTTTTCATTCTTTTCCCAGGAGTTGTTAATCTCCTATGTTACTGACCTATGATGTGTCCCAACATTGTTAGACATTAGCTCTCCTTTGCCTTTAACTAACCACTTATCCAATTTATCTCTATTTACCTACATATATCTCCATCAGTCTTATTTATCTATATATCTTATCTACATATCTTAGTCTATTTCTAACTATATCTACCTACCTGTCTGCCTACTTACCTATATCGAGATACTCCTATATCTATTTTTCCATCTACATACCAGCTTGGCAACCAGCTTTAGATCTTTCATCCAAAGGTTGAGGAGCCTGAGCCAGAAACTCAATCTTACAGAGATAATAAACCTTTAATAAGAGCTGCATTTGTGAGGAAATGTGTGTGGGGAATGGTAATCAGATACCGGGAAGCAAAGGGGCGATTGCATGACAAAAATGATCATGTTTGGGCTGTTTTCTGATGTCAGGCATAATCAATTTGGATTGCTTATTTCTTTCAAAAAAATACATCCAATTTCTTCCCTCTTTTAGACATTGGCTGTTCACGGTGCTGGTAACCTCCAGTGCCTGATCCATTCTTTATATATGAACTCAGACGAGTGACAACAGTCAATTTAACCATAGGGTGCATTGCAACCAAACCTGATCCCTTTCCTAAATGATGTTGACATGCTTCCAACAGGAGTTGCTGGATCGGGAGCTTTGTCTGATTTTATGCTGTCAGACCCAGGGCAGTGAGGCTTTTTGTAGCACTAAGCCTGGCTGAGGTCATCCAACTTAGCATAGACTGCAATTGAAGCTATGTAATAATTCGAATTTTAACATCTGAAATTGTCCATCTGCCACCATGTCAGTAACACCAATATTTCACTCAGGGTTTTAACTATAGCATAATATGGACTGTCCAGACAAAACCCAAGTTTGAAAGATCAATTTCAGCATGTCTACCATTACACTTCAGTATGAGCAACAACAATAGGGCTGACCTTTCATCAGGAGGTGGTTTGTTACAGTTGGGGTTTTCAAGAAGCCTTTTCTGCTTGATGTCACAGTGGCCCCAAGAGCAAACCTCTTTTCAGCCGTACTGCTCTTTATATTGCAGCCGGCGACAACACCAAACTAATGTGGCCAGGTTAACCAAGGCTGACGTGCAGGATGACTTAAACTGGGTGCTGAATGAATCTAGAAAATATGCTTCCAAACCGTTGACCTCTACCCCTAGAAGGACAAGGGCAGCAAGTGAATGAGAGCACCACCACCTTCATGTTCCCCTCCAAGTCGTACACCTTCCTGACTTGGAAATGTATCGCCATTCCTTCATTTTCCCTGTGCCAAAATCTTGCAACCCCCTAGCCAACAGCCCTGCAGGAGCCCTTACACCATATGGATTTCAGCAGTTCAAGAAGGCAGTTCACACCCATCTACCCAAGGACATCCAGGGATCAACAATAATTGACATCCCTACCAGTGATGCCCGTATCCTAAGAATTAATTTTTTTTAAAATGTTGTCAATGTCACTAGCTGCTAGATGCCTGCCCATCAGGAACCAATGGCTTACAATATAAAAGAAGTCTTTGTAAAAAAATTAAGAAGCAACTGAAAGCGCCATGTTTCTTTACACACTGTCACTGATATGCAGATCTGTTGTATGTTTAACAGGAGAAATGTCACCAGTACTGGCCGGCTGAGCGGTCTGCCAGATATCAGTACTTTGTCGTGGACCCAATGGCGGAGTACAATATGCCACAGTACATCCTTCGTGAGTTCAAGGTCACAGATGCGAGGGTGAGTCTTTAAATCCTAATGTTTTGACAGCTGGGTAAGAGGTTGAAAGCCTAAAGAGGGTTGGTTACTGTATGTGTGTGGTTGGGGCAGATGTGCAGCAAGTTTGCTTTGAAATGTCTTTACACCATATGAAGTAAGGGATGACCAACTGCACTAAGAAATGAGTACTTGACCCGTTTTGACCTGTGTCAGATTAAGCACTTCCATGCCAAATGATATGCAAAGAGCTCTCTCTACCTGACTTGGCAAATGTAATATTATTGCTACTGTAAGAGTTACACATTTTGAAAACAATTTTCATCTGTCATTTATTCTGTGTTTAAGCAGTATATGTTCATGACTGCATTAGGAAAGTTGCTGAACTTGATGGAATGAGGGGCCTGGTTTAATGCACACACACACACACACACACACACACACACACACACACACACACACACACACCTGTGTACACACCTGTATACACACGAACACATAGCAAAATGGCACAATTGCTAAGTCACCCAAGGTTAGACGTGTCAGTCTTGGCTCAGTGGTAGAATTGTCAGTTATTAGGTTGTGTTCTCAAGCCCCTCCTTAAAACTCTGGTGCAGTACTGAGGAAGTGCAGCACAGTTGGAAATGCTGTCTTTAGGAAAAAGCATTAAAACTGAGTCTCCATCTGCCCTTCCAAGTAGACAGCACTATTCAAGGAAGAGCAGGCTAGTACTCTCAATGCCTTGGACAACATTTATTCCTCAGCTAACATAAAATAAATGACCAGATATGTTTTTCTATTGTTGTTTGGGAGACCTTGGTGTGCGCAAATTGGCTGCCACGTTTCTCATGTTACAATGAATCCACTTCAGGACTGCTTTCTTGGTTGCAATGAAAACAGAAAATGCTGGAGAAACTCAGCAGGTCTGACAGCATCTGTGGAGAGAGAAAAACGGTGTTAACATTTCGAGTCTGTATGACCCTTCAGAGCTCTGATGAAGAGTCATACAGACTCGAAAGGTTAACGCTGTTTTTCTCTCTCCACAGATGCTGTCAGACCTGCTGGGCAGAATTCTTCATCAAACTGAACGAGAGTGAAATAGTGCACGATGACGTGGGGTGAGTGTCCCGACGTCATCGTGTGCACTCGCGAACTCATGGTTGGCGGGCATGCATGAGAGGTAGCAGTACGCCTGCCGACAATTAAGAGGCCTATTAATGCCCTTAAGCAAGTAATTAATTTGTATTTTTCACTGCCCGTTCAACCGTTCGGTTGGTGGGCAGATGAATAGGCCAGGCCTTTGCATTTTTTATGAAACCTCATCCACAGGCGAGATGAGGTTTCCAACGATTACGGAAAAAAAAATTTTTGACATCATTTTTAACATGTCCCTCTTCATGTGACTGAGTCACTTGAGGACATGTTTATATCATTTGTAAAATATTTATTTTTCATTTTGAAATTCTTCTGCTCCCGGAGGCAGCTCTGTGCCTTCAGGGAGCTTTCAGTGTGCGCTCCCCCATGCAAGCACAGAATTCAGCGCATACACTCCTCCCACCCCCACCCCGTCAGTGCTGAGGCTCTTAGCGCATGTTTCATGCTGGCTGGCCATTAATTAGCCAGCCAGTGTGAAATCGCGGTCGGCGGTCCATCTCGTGGCTGTTCCCAGACCTGCCCGACAAAGGGAAAATCCTGTCCGCTGGGATTTTCCAGCATTTTCTGTCTTTATTTCAGCTTTCCTGCATCTGCTTTTTTACTCGGGTGCAAAGTGCTTTGGGACATCCTGAGGTTGTGAAAGATGCTGTAAAAGCAAATAATTTAGCTTTGAAACATACAGACGCTCTTATAAACCCCATCAATTTAATTGAAAATATTGCAGCTTGAAAATGCAGATATTGTGGCTATTTCTTTTGGCCTATTTACAGCAGACACTGTTGAAGGAAATAGCAGGTATTAATAACCAATTTATAGGTAATATGCTGCATTAAAAAATAATCATTGAGAGATAACAATCAGGAGCAAGGTCTGACGGTGATTACATTCAGTTTTTGCCTCAGGTGTTTTACTGCTGTGTGCTTGAATTTAATCTAATCTGAGAGTTTTCTCAGATGACAGGGTAATTTACTCTGTACCGTGGAGGAGAAATCTGTCTTTACCACACCTGGCAAATGACAGTTTCTGTGCTTTGAGAATCTCGTTTGCATATTAAGCATCCTTAGCAGTCATCTGGATTAAAAGTAGATGCCTTCATCTAAATGTAGGCTGCTATCAGTTCTGATCTGCTGTACTCTCCATCTCTAATAAGATGCTTCCACTGATCCACCACACCTGGACCCACCCCTATTCCCAGAGGTAAAAGGGCAGCACCCCACCTGATTACAGTACTCAATCCCTCTACTTGTGGCTCTGGGGCTGAATTCAAAGTCAGGTCTTGGAGCTAAAAAAAAATTGATTCAACACAGTGCCAGCCAGCTGCTCCACCTAGGTGAAAGCATCAAGTGCCATGGAGCAGGGCACCACCAAGATCAAAAAGAGTAGTTGGGGGTAGGTGGGTGGCAACATTAGTTGAGAAGTCATGGTTAAGTGAGACAAAGCTTGGGTTTTAAAAGCCTTTAGATTGAAGGAAAGAGAGACCGTGGATTAAGTAACGAGTTCCTGAGGTTCTGGGAATGAATGAGTTAAAGTCATAATGCAACAATGATGAATTCAGCACAGGATTTGGAGAAAGAGGGTTGAAGAAGAGCAGAAAGAGTAGGAACACTGATAACAGTGCCATCTACCTTTGGCATCATGCTTTGCACAGAAAATTTTCAATTATCCAATAATTTGAATTGAGTAATGCAAATAACTCAGCAAAGCTCAGAGAGTGGATGGAATGCAGAACTTGCTACCATATGGAGTGGTTGAGGTTAATAGCATAGATGCATTTAAGGGGAAGCTAGATAAGTGGATGAGAGAGAAAGGAATAGAAGGATACGCTGATAGAGTTAGGTGAGAGGAGGCTTATGTGGAGCATAAACATTAGCGTGGACCTGTTGGGCTGAAATTAGGCTGTTTCTGTGCTGTAAATACTATGATATAATATGCAAAAAGGGAAATTAGTGCAAACAAATTTTTAATCATCAGGTAATTTGATTGTGATTTTTCATAAGAGGAATAAACTGTAATGTTGGTCAAATAAAGAGAAGAAAGACTACAGTGGAGACATGGAGGTGAGCAAAGGATTACTTATCAGAAAAGAAGCTTTGACTTGTATCAAAAATTGTAAGAAAAGTTGTTTAGTAAAGTTGTAGTGATGAAGCAATGGGTCTTAAGCTGGAACAGGAGACACAAGAGATACCTAAAAGAAACATAAGCACTCCCCATCAATTCACCAGCTCAATCTTAACTAAAAAAAAACTAGGGCCAGAATTTTTAGCCCAACCCAACTGAGCGTGAGATGACGTGTGATGTTTGGTCGGCAGGCATGTGCCAGAGCCGGCAGTGCGCCCGCCGACAATGAAAAGGCCGATTAAGGCCATTAAGTTATCAATTGTCGTTAATTTTTCACAGTCCGTTAACCTAACGGTTAGTGGGCAGGTGAAAAGGCCGAGCAGCCTTTGTATTTTTTTTCGGAAACTTCATCCACGGGCGGGGTGAGGTTTCCAAAAGCAAATACATATGAAATAAAAACTTTAATTTTTAAGTAAAAACATGTCCCTGCTTATGTGACAGAGTCACGTGAGGGGACATGTTTTATTAAATTTTTCTGTTGTTTAATAGTTATCTCCATATATTCTTCATCTCCCTGAGGCAGTTCCGTGCCTCGGAGAATATTCAGCGCTCTCTCGCATGCGTGCATGAAGATCGTTACAGGTCTGCTCGCTCTCCTCTCCCCCCACCCCCCCACACAGGCAGCATTCAGCACTGCCGCTCGTATATCATACTAGGTGGGCCTTAATTGGCCCGCCAGCGTGAAATCACAGAGTGCTGTTGATCATGGGCAGCAGTTGGCTTCCCAACCCCCTCTGCTGATCACACACGCCAAGGGCAAAATTCTGCCCTAGGTCGTGGGACAGGACCTAAGAAGGTTGAGAAGAGTAGGAGAGGAGACTAGGTAAATAGTAATGAGGTGGTGCAGGGCTTGAATTTTAAGTATCTGTAGGTTATAGGAGGAAAAGTATTCTAAGGCGGGGGAACGAGTTCCACATTTTGACAGTTCTTGCTAAGAATAGCAGAGATTGTGCTGACAGTTAGACCCATCTCACGCAACAGTATCACTTTATGACTTGACCTCTTCGCTCAGTTCTACTGATGTGGGAGAACCTCAAGTAACCATGCCTTTTATATGGAATATAACTCCTCCCGGGAACTGTACTCCTAAATGTACTAGGTATTTTTTTCAGATGCTCCATTGCTCTGCTCACTCCCTCCAGTAAATAATCAGAGCAATCTCCTGAAAGGCATAGTTTCACTGTTGACATTCACATCAATTGTATAAGCCCGTAGAAAAAGATGTTTGTGTATAATGTCAATATGTCATGACTATTACCCTGTGCTAGCTGGTCTATTTTCTCAATGATTCCCAGACCTTAACAGGTAGACTTGTCAGCCCAACTATGCCTGTCAAATCCAAAATAAAATCTTACAAAACAGGAATAAATAGTAAAACCAGGCAAAGTCGATCTTCAAAGGCTAGTCATTATCCAAGCATCAGACATGATGAAGATTATGCCTTCCATTACTGGGCTTCTCAAGTAAAGCAGTAGCAAATGCAAATCAGCTGTCCCAACACTTGCATTTTCATTAATAATTCATTGATTTTTGTACCACTTAGCAGAGTGCTAAGTGTGCTGCTTGTAGGTCGTTGCTAGTGCAAGATGGTCACCACGATTGCCTACAAACCAAAACCACTGCACTGCAAAAGTAATACATTATGCGATGCAAGCTTTAGACCCTCAACGTGGCAAATCACTGCTTAAATAGAAGTGTTTCATTGTCTATCACTGTGAGTGGCTTCCATTAAAACAATAGTGCAGCATCGCTACATCGCTCACAAAATTGAGAGCATTGCCAATACTTAATTAAAGTTGAACCTGGGGAAGACTCCTGTTTGACCTAGCTCAGTGATGTTATTGTGAGCAAAAATTATAAACTAATTCCATCATGGAATTATTCACTATGATAAATAAAAGTTCATCTTAATATTTAAAGCTCTGGCTTTCCAAAGGTTTTGTTGTGTGACTCTACCACCGTGCTAAATGGGATAGATTTTGAACCGATCTAGCAACTCAAGACTGGGCATCCATGAGGCACTGTGGGCCTTCAGCAGCAGCAAAGTTGTACTTGAACACAATCTGTAACCTCATGGCCTGGCATATCCCCCACTCTACCATTACCATCAAGCCAGGGGGTCAACCCTAGTTCAATGAAGAATGCAGGAGGGCATTCCAGGAGCAGTACCAGGCATGCCTAAAAATGAGTGTCAACCTAGTGAAGCTACAACACAGGACTACTTGCATGCCAAACGGCATAGCAGTGAGTGATAGACAGAGCTAAGCAATCCCACAACCAATGAATCAGATCTAAGCTCTGCAGTCGTGCCACATCCAATTGTGAATGGTGGTGGACAATTAAACAACTCACTGGAAGAGGACAAATATTCCCATCCTCAATGATAGAGGAGCCCAGCAAAAGATAAGGCTGAAGTATTTGCACCAATCTTCAGCCAGAAGTGCCAAGTGGATGATCCATCTCTGCCTCTTTCAGAGGTCCCAGCATCACAGCTGTCAGTTTTCAGCCAATTCGATTCACTCCAGGTGATATCAAGAAACAGCTGAAGGCACTGGATACTGCAAAGGCAATGGTACTGAAGACTTGTGCCCCAGAACTTGCCGCGCTCCTGGCCAAGCTGTTCCAGTACAGCTACAACACTGGCATCTACCCAGCTATGTGGAAAATTGCCCAGTTACACAAAAAGAAGCAGGACAAATCCAACCCGGCCAATTACCACCCCATCAGTTTACTCTCAATCATCAGTAAAGTAACAGAAAGGGTCATCAACAGTGCTATCAAGCGACACTTGCTTAGCAATAACCTGCTCACTGATGCTCAGTTTGGGTTCCGCTAGGGCCACTAAGCTCCTGACCTCTTACAGCCTTGGTTCAGACATGGACAAAAGAGCTGAATTCCCGAGATGAGGTGAGAGTGACTGCCCTTGACATCAAGGCCGCATTTGACTAAGTGTGGCAGCAAGGAGCCCTAGCAAAACTGAAGTCAATGGGAATCAGGGGGAAAACTCTCCAACGGTTGGAGTCATACCTAGCACAAAGGAAGATGGTTATGTTTGTTGGCGGTCAATCATCTCAGCTCCAGGACACCACTGCAGGAGTTCCTCAGGGTCGTGTCCTAGGTCCAACCATCTTCAGCTGCTTCATCAATGACCTTTCTTCCATCATAAAGTCAGAAGTGGGGATGTTCACTGATGATTGCACAATGTTCAGCACCATTCGCAACTCCTCAGATACTGAAGCAGTCCATGTCCAAATGTAGCCACACCTGGACAATATCCAGGCTTGGGCTGACAAGTGGCAAGTAATATTTGCACCACACAAGTGTCAGGCAATGATCTCCTCCAACAAGCGAGAACCCAGTCTTTGCCCCCTGATGTTCAATTACATTACCATCACTGAATTCCCCACTATCAACATCCTGGGGGTTACCATTGACTAGAAACTGAACTGGACCAGCCATATAAATACTGTGACTACAAGAGCAGGTCAGAGGCTAGGAATCCTGCGACAAGTAACTCGCCTCCTGACTCCCCAAAGCCTGTCCACCATCTACAAAGCACAGGTCAGGATTGTGATGGAATACTCTCCACTTACCTGGATGAGCGCAGCTCCCACAACACTCAAGAAGTTTGACACCATCCAGGACAAAGCAGTCTGCTTGACTGACACCATATCCACAAACATTCACTCCCTGCACCACCGCCACACAGTAGCAGCAGTGTGTACCACCAAAAGATGCACGGCAGGAATTCACCAAGGCTCCTTCAACAGCACCTTCCAAACCCATGACCACTACCATCAAGGACAAGAGCAACAGATAGATGGAAATACCACCAACTAGAAGTTCCCCTCCAAGTCACTCGCCATCCTGACTTAGAAATATATCGCCATTCCATAACTGTCACTGGGTCAAAATCCTGGAACTCCCTTCCTAACAGCATTCTGGGTGTACCTTCATCACATGGGCAGCAGCAGTTCAAGAAGGCAGCTCACCACCACCTTCTCAAGGGCAAATAGGGATGGGCAATAAATGCTGGCCCAGCCAGCGAAGCTCACACCCCATGAATGAATTTTAAAAAAGGATTTTACAAGGGTACTAGTCCAAGGGTTTGAATTAAGAGGAATTGTACAGGGGTTTTAGCCCAAGCATCTAGATTTAGATGAAGTGTTGCAGAGGGTTTACCAAGCGCCAGGATTTATCTGAGATTTTACAAGGTATTAACCCAGGAATATGGATTTAAAGGGGTTTTACAGGGGTGTTCAAGAAGGGACTGGATTTTCCACTCAGTGCTATTTTACCACCAGTAGCGACCCATTCATTATGAACAGGTTACTACCAGCATTAAAGTAATTGTGATCGGAAAATCTAGGGTTTTAATAATTTTTGTTTTAATCCTCACTTTTCTGGAGTTTGTAAGCATCTTGGTTTAAAAACTGTACTCATTCAGCTGTTTTTATTTCTTGAAGATATGGACAGCTTTATCTGGAGGATTAAGTTTACAGTCTCCACTCTATTTGATCATGTCAGTTTGGTTCAAGTTGGCAGCCATGGAGAGTTAAGCGGGTTGTGACTTTGTGGTCCAGCCCAGGATTAAAGAGCATAGTTGGTACTGAGGAACTGTTGCACTGTCAGAGAGGCAATAACAAGCCAACATTCAGGATATGAAAGATCCCATGGCATAGTTTGAAGAAAAGTAGAGCCTCAGGGAGCATTCCTCCCTGAACCAAATAGAACATTGGCTTTTATTGCAAAGGGAATGGAATATGAAAGTAGGTAAGTTTTACCACAGCTGTGAGGGCATTGGCCAGACCACGTCCAGAGTACTGCATGGAGTTTTGGTCTCTTTATTTGATGAGAGACACAATGGCGTTTGAAGCAGTACAGAGAATGTTCGCTCAACTTAACACTGGGATGAAGGGCATATCCTGTGAAGAAAGGTTGAATTGGTTAGGCGTATATCCATTGGAGTTTAGAAGAATGGGAGGTGATCTTATTGAAACATCAAGACCCTGAGGGGACTTGATAGGGTAGATACTGGGAAGATGTTTCCACTTGTGGGAGAGACTACAACTAGGGGACACAGTTTAAGAATAAGAGGTCTCGAAGACTGAGTTGAGGAGAATTTTTTATCTCTGAGTGCCTTTAGTATGTGGAATTCCCTTCCCTGGAAAGCAGTGGAGGCTGCATCATTGAATTTATTCAAGGTTGAGTTAGACAGATTTTTGATAGACAAGGGGAGTCGAGGATTATTGGGCCAGGCAGGAAAGTGCAGTTGAGACAACAACCAGATGAGCCATGACCTTATTGAATGGCGGAGCAGGCTGGAAGGGCCAAATGGCCTCCTCCTAAGTCCTGTGTTCCAAACCACCATCAACAGAAACCAGATGAACTGGTTATGCATCTTGCATTTGTTTGTAGGATCTTTCTGTGTGCTAAACGACTACAAAGCAGCAGGCACTACATTTCAGAATAATCCCCGTTATTTCAAAGAGACGTGATATTGCACCAATGAATCTTTCTTTCACAAGCCTCACTGATGTTCTAGCTCTGGCTGTTACATTGCAAGGGAGGGGATGCCGTGAGCTATGGAAAGATATAAGAACTAGTGATAGGAATAAAAATAAACCTGCTATCATTGTTAGAAACATGAATTTTATTCTCTATGTTGGCTTGATCGGTAGGTGCCCTGCCACTTCTGGAACAGAACAGCCCAGGAATGATTCAAGCTCTGTTCCTGGTCTCTGTTGGGTTAGCTGATGTCAGTCAGCTGAGCAGTAGGAATATTATATTTGGACCTGGTACTACTAGTCAAGGGAGAAAGAAATTGGTCAATTGGCCCCTGATCATTATCCAATCATCCATGCTGTGAAGGATGAGGACAGACTTGGACATCATTGTGATAGCCTGCCATGGTTGGATATTCTAGCACACACGTACAGATTGACCACGTGGGCCAGCTAGTAGGAGATGGCCTGCTCCCTAAGATGCCAGAATCCAGCTAAAGTCCACAACGTCAGCAGAGGAGTAGGAGTGAGTGCATCAGTGAGAGAGGGAAATGAGGTATGATATAAATTAGGCACTAACTAGCTACTTAACTACAGTTGAGAACATTAAACATTATACTGCGCTCAACAGAATTGACGATCCATACTTCAAATTGCCCCAGGCAGCTATAAAGAGAAGCTAACTCATTGCCTGCGTGAAATCACTTGATTAACAAAGCACAGCCAAAGTAAAGGAAAAAGGCAGCCAAGTAGGGCTTTAGAATTTATTTCATAAAGGCCATGTTTGGTAATTTCAAAATCAAACAAAACAGCCCCTAGAACAAAGACATAGTGAAAACTGGTCTGTGAGTTATTTTTGAAGACACTACATTAATGTTTATCTCCATTATGATAGCTAAAGAGTACTTGCAAAATTAACCACATATTACATCCCGCAAGGATTGTTTAGTGACTGTGGGCTGGATTTTCGTGGAGGCAGTGAGAAGGTCGAGCTGGGATACGTCCCAACCTGGCAGACCCATCTCCTTTTTAAAGAGGCTCCTGTCCACCATATTTTCATGTCAGGGAGGAAGGGGCAGATTGAATTAGGTTCGCCACCTCTGGATGCAGGCCCAAGGTGGAAACAGAGGTGGGCAGATGGCCAGGCTAGAACAGCGACCTCCATTTGCTGGGACATCAGCCCAGTTTTAATGATAAATATCAGTCCTTCAAATCCTCACCCCATTATGTCCCCTCATTTCCCTATGCCATCTCCATTCCCACCATTCACCCCATACCCCCCATGTATCCTTCATAGTCAGCCAGCCAGTATCCACTATGGGTTGATTTCTTTGAAATGGAGAGAAAATTGAATTAAACTTCTAACAATCTAATGGAGCTCTCACTCAACTGCACACTTGTGGAAAAAAAACTTTCATTCAAAAATATAGCCCATTCAAAAATGTTAAATCCCCTAAAGTCAAAAACAAACATCTATTTCACTAACCACATCAAAAGCAGATAATCTTTTATTAACCTCTTAAAACTTAAAATGTGGACACAGCCCCCTGTCTGAGATAAGTAGATCTGGAGCTTTTACAACTCAGCCAAGCATTCATAATGGACTCAACTATAATAACAAAATCTGGGAAGAGTGGAGTGTATTGAAACTGAAAAAACAGATTTTTTTTCCCTTAGCTACACTATACATCCTGTCAATCAAGGTAATCCAGGAGCAGGCTGGGCCTTTTCTTCTCTAAGTAAAAGATGCTGGAGGCTATTTTGTTACTTTAAAAAGACAGTGGACATTTAAATCACTTTGATTATTACACTAGAGATTGCAAGTGATGTTTTCTTCAGTTTAGACTGTATACAAGCACTTTTTCCATTGGGAAAAGTGCTCTAATGCATCTCAACACTTATACAATGCTGATCAATGCATTGGTCAACTTACCTTTGTGGAACTGAGCCTTATAATCAATCATTTTGGTAAAAGCACATCTAACTATTGAAACTTTTTTTTGTCTTTCAAACCCCATCAATGAAAAATTTCCAGGAGCAGGCAGCTGCTGCTTTTTGGTTCTCCACTTGGTTCTGGGGTTCCCCTGTGGTTCATGAATCTTCTCAGGACCTGTGAATCACATCTAACAAGACAGGCCTGACTCCATTGAAAATGGCAGGGAGTCTAAAATGTCCACTTCTGCAATTGAGTAGGCAAGGTCGGGATTGCTGAGTGCAGGCTCGCTCCCTACATCCTGAAATCGGGTCCCACCATCACTTTTAAGTCCTACCCACACCGCCCCCCCGACATCCCCCCTCCCCCTCCCCCCCCGCTTCTGTTCAAAAATGGACAGAGGCATGAAAATCTGGTCTAGATTGTATGAGAACAATCATGGATTTTTAAATGATTTTATAACTTAGCCTTGGCACTATTAATCCTGGAGCTTTGCATCTTGGTCCCTTCAAGTTGGATTCAATTCTATTGCACATTTCCACTTCTAATATCAAAAGAGACAGCACTGTACTTCATAGAAGCGGAATACAGTATGTGATTGGCAGAGACAGATTGTGTTCCAGGGCTATCTTGTTACGATAACCTGTTCTGCAAAATATGGCTGACGCAATGGACTCATCGTACATCAAATCTGTCAGTTTATTTTTGCTTAATTCTGAAAGAGGAATAAAGGAAAGGACCTGCACTTATTGAGCACCTTCCATGATCTCAGGATATTCCAAAATGTTTTATAACCAGTGGAGTACGTTGAGGTGTAATCACTGATGAAATGTAGGAAACACAGTAAGACAATCTGAGCAGAGTAAAATCCAATAAACAGCAAAGGTTAGATAACACGTTTTGTTAATGTTGGTTGAGGGGTAAATATTAGCCAGGACACAGGGAAGAACACCCTAGCACTTCTTCAAATAGTGTTATAGGATTTTTAATGCAGTGAGGGCAGGCAGGGCCTTGGTTTAACATCTCGTTGAAAAAAATTATCATCGTCAGCAGTCCCTCAAAATGAGGAGAATGCTTACCATGGTGTATTGCCCGTGGCAGGAGCTTGTGTGTGGCATGAGGAGGCTATTGCACTGCAGCTACCACACTTTTCTGGCTGACCAGGAGACTCCCACATTCTTACCACTTGCCATCGGCGTATTGGAAGGATTTGCATGTTGGCGATCAACCTATTTGGCCACATTTTGAATGCACCATCCGTAGCCATCAAATCCCAGAGCGGGCCTCGAACCCAGAACTTCTGGCTCCGAGGCAGGAAACGCCACCCACTCTACCAAAAGACTATTCAAAAGATGGCATCTCCAACAGTGCTGCACTCCCTCAGTACTGCACTGAAGTGTCAGCTTGGATAGGTGCTGGAGTTGCTGGAAAGGGGCTTGAACTCACAATCTTCTAATTCAAATGAGAGTGCTACATCTGAGACATGGCTGCTATGTCACTGAACTCATTGCAATCTCAATTTAATCCAGATAAAAACCCAAGAAAAGCTGAGATTTTAAAGAATCAAAACCTTTCCCATTTCTTGCCATTTTATAGAATTCCAATGGACTAAAGATCCCTTCCCAGTCATCAGAAATCCACTTAACCAAATCCTTTCCAATCCCTATTTTATATAGAATTCAAAAGAGTGGAACTAATCTGTGTTAGCTCCCACTCAACTGCTGTAAATTTACAGATAACTTCCTTTACAACATTTATCAAACAAATGTGATAGCTCTGCTGGTGGGACTGTTGGTGAAATATCCTAATTAATCAGAAAGTGCAATTGGCCACATGCTTTTTCGCTGAGATTTTTATAAGCTAAATGTTGGGTACTGGCCACTTTTCCATACCTCATGATCTAGAATTAGCTGCAGCTCTAAGGTGTCGAAGTTCAGTGGGCTATATGTGGCCCAAGAGCCTTGACTATCCTGTGAGGCATAAGTGACTCAGCTCCAGTTGTGTCTATATTTCCTGTTGCTGACTGTTCCTGTTTTAATTGTGTAGATCTGGAATTTCGGAAAGGACTGTTCTTAGTGCAGTTGCCTCAGTGGCGAATACACCCTGAGTTAGAATGCCAAGATCTGTTAATATTAGCAGCTCAGATGCATACTGTAAACTGATGAGAGAATTGATTCAGAATTTAATGTGACCCGCATGGTTCCATAGTAGGTACCTAAACATCCCATGAGGTAGACAACCTGGGCCCATTGCATTTGGAACAGTGTGCAGCAATGCAATAGGTATTCATTCTCAGCCCTGGCTCTGAACCTGTCGGAAAATTTACATTTTGAAGAGAAGAAAGTTTTCAATCCTAGTCAAATCTTTGATAGGTTTGCAGAAGATTTCCCAGAGGGGGACTTGTTAGAATTTACATTTTTGAATTGCTCCGAACACTCATTATTGACCGTAGCATTTCTCCTGCTCAGTCCCAGCTGCATTACTGCCAAATTATTGGAATTCTCCAGGAGGATTTTACTCCATCAAAAACCAATGAACCAGAACACATGATTTTTTTTTTACTGCTTGAGGGCCACCCCAGTTGTTGTCAAAGGGAATGTGTCACAGGAATGATTAGTTTCCAAGATGCGCTCATTGAATTGGGAGACAACACTTCACACGCTTTCCTGCAAAGTTCCATCAGGCAGATTCAATTATTCTCTCTATCCTTCCCCAGGAGCCATAAGGAAAGCTGGCTGTTTAGAAATGTAAAAATGTAAGATGTCAAACTATTACAATAGTAACCCATCAAATGTGTGACTAGGATTGAAAACTTTCTTCTCTTCAAAATGTAAGTTTTCCGACAGGTTCAGAGCCAGGGCTGAGAATGAATACCTATTGCATGGCTGCACACTGTTCCAAATGCAGTGGGCCCAGGTTGTCTGCCTCATGGGCTGTTTAGGTACCTACTATGGAACCGTGTGGGTCACATTAAATTCTGAATCAATTCTCTCATCAGTTTACAGTATTCATCTGAGTTACTAATATTAACAGATCTTGGCGTTCTAACCCAGGGTGTATTCACCACCTGAGGCAACTGCACCAAGAACAGCCCTTTCCGAAGTTCCAGATCCACACAATTAAAACAGGAACAGCCAGCAACAAGAAATACAGACACAACTGCTGCTGTGATTGGCCCAATGGTACGCTGAATTTTCCATGTGCTAAAGGGGGACATCACAAATTGCACAAGTGAGAAGGGAAAAAGGACAGACCAAATTTTTGGACACCATGGAAGTGCAGACAGAGGTTAGAAGGAACTTTTCACAAGAGGGTATATTAGAACGCGGAACACTTTTCCACGTGTAGCTGGTGAAGCTGAATCACTCGTGTTATTTAAGAAGGATTTGCATAATGTTTGATGAAATGTATTAAAAGGTACAGGGAAAGGTCAGAATGATGAGATTTGAGTAGATTGTATTAGCCTTGGTTCAGCAGTAACATTCCTGCCTCCAAGTCAAAAGGCTGAGGCTTCAAACCTCACTGCAGGCATGTAATTCAGGCTGACACCTGAGAGCAGTATTGAGGGCTTGCTGTGTAATCTTTTGGGTGACATGTTAATCCAATAACATATTCCGTTATTTCCAATTCAGTGACCAATTGGGCTAATTTTGCTCTAGGTCCATGCCCATGGGGATCTTGGTTGAGACTGCCTAAACTCAATGTACAGAGGATGCTTAATCTAACAAATGGAGGAGACTTTCATCACATCGGTTCAATTTGAACCCTCTACATCTCTCAACACAAAAGACCAAACTTAGCTATGTCAGCAGAAACGTAGGGTCATGTCATATAATATAAAATAAAAACAGAAAATTCTGGAAAACTCAGCAGGTCCGGCAGCATTTGTGGAGAGAGAAACAGAGTCAATGGGAAAAATTACCCCCCCCCCCCCCCCCCCCCCATTGGGGGAGAAGTGCAGGAACGGGCGCGGGCGAGGGCGCCTCCGATCGGCACCACCATTTTACGTGGGTGGGCCAATTAAGGACCGCCCAGCATGACTACCGGCAGGAGATTCCCTCAGCCGGGAGTGCATTCTTTTGCGCATGCGCGATAAAGAGCACACGGATCTCCCTGAGGCTAAGTGCTACCTCAGGGAGATGGCTCTAAATTAAAATTTGCAATACAAATAATAGAAAAATTTCCCCGACATGTCCCCTCATGTGACACTGTCACATGAGTTGGGACATGTCCATAACTTTAACTGAAATCTTTATTAAAAATTTAAATACTCTCATGAAATATCATCCCGCCCGTGGATGAGGATTCATGCTTTTTCTGAAGCCTGCCAGGGCTCCCAGCCTGCCCGCCAACCTTAAGGCTGGACAGCCAGGTCCATTAATGATTTTAATTAGTTTCTCAATGGACTCAATGGGCCGTTGACAGGTCGGCGGGCACGCAGCTGACTTGGCTGCGCCCCCACCAACCTGAAAATGGAAATGACGCGGGGTGACATCAGGAGGAATTCATCCCGCGTCATTTTACACGTCGGCAAGTGGGCCCCGCCACCGCTCAACGACTGAGAGATCCTGCCCAATGTTTTGAGTCTGTATGACTTCTTCAAATGGACTCAAAACATTAACTCTCTGTTTCTCTCTCCACAGATGTGGCCCAATCTGCTGAGCTTTCCAGCGTTTTCTGCTTTTATTTCAGATTTTCAGCATCCGCAGTATTTTGCTTTTATTGTAGAATCATGTCTCCTGGAAATTTTGTTTGCTCAAAGCTAAAATGGGGCTTGTGAAAAGGGTTAAAAGAAGTGGCCTACTCATAAACTGTTCCATTGTCGGGAAGCCTGTTCAGTCTTAACTTTGTTCATTCTGGTACTTTATGAAATGGGATGTTATGCTCACTATCCAGTGCCTAAAGCAGTTCTTTTTCCTCCACAGGATGGGCAGTCGAGGACTGTCCGGCAGTTCCAGTTTACAGACTGGCCAGAGCAAGGAGTGCCAAAATCCGGAGAGGGTTTCATTGACTTTATAGGACAAGTGCATAAAACCAAGGAACAGTTTGGCCAAGATGGTCCCATCTCAGTTCATTGCAGGTAAGTGATAGATGCTGTATTTGGAGAAGCAATATCCTTTAAATTGACCTAAAAAAAGGCTTTTGAAATTTGAGGTGTCCCTGGAATACTGTCAACCATCACTTTGGCTGGTAACATTCTCGCTCGGAATCAGAAGGTTTTGGATTCATGTTTCATTCCAGGAATTAAGTATATAATTGAGCATCTAATAATCAAAAAAAGTGGTTTAGTCTCCAATTTGTACAATCTAATGTGAATTCCTTCATTTCATTAGTGCTGGAGTTGGGAGGACTGGAGTTTTCATTACACTCAGCATCGTCTTGGAAAGAATGAGGTACGAAGGTGTTGTGGACATCTTCCAGACTGTGAAGATGCTCCGGACACAGCGGCCAGCCATGGTACAGACAGAGGTAAGGACCATGCCTCTATATCCTTTTTATAACATGGAGACCAGAATTGTGCACAGAAATAAATGTGATCTGAGCAAGGTCCTATACAAGTTTGAATTAACTTCTCTGCTTTTCAATTGTATTCTTCTGGAGATGAAAGTTAGGCTGTCTGTTGAAAATTAAACACCCAACTCTGATGCACACCTCATGGTCAGCCTCTAGTTTTAGGCTGGCAGTTTACCTATCTGCTGAGCTGGCTGAGCAAACTAGATAAATCTATGCCTGACAATTCAACAGTTGAAATAAATAATTAGTTATCCAATAATTTGTATTACGCAAGATAAATAACGCAGCGAAGTGGAAATTGCTTTAAAAAAATCAATTATCAGATAGCTTGAATTAAGCAACTTTGAATTAAGAGGTGTAAGCTGTAGTCAATTGTAAAGGTGTTGAGGTTTCTAAGCTCTTCCCAAATAATTATGGGATTCATGGGCACCATTGGCTTCCGGGAAGAGCTGTATATTCATGTAAAAAAAAATTTATGTGGACACATCCTAAGAATTGTAAAAATCTTTGTTACAAAATAGTCCACTTTTAATTATGAATGGGCTATATAGCAATGCTACACTATGGACTTTCAGTATGTGTCTCCAGTCGCCCATACGTTATTCCATGGTGACCACTGGTGAAGGGACCATCATGCTGGACTTCCTGGCTATGAAGTAGCCTGGGTAAAAGTGATGGTCTATAAAGCAAGCCTTTTAAAATGGACAACAGTGCCACGCGGGAGTGAGTAACAGCCTGCCCTTTGCCCCCAGGCTATCTTGATCTGATTAGAAAGGAGAAGCTGTGCCATCTGGATTGAATATCTTAAGATCATTAAATAAAAGCGGCAGGAGTAGACCATTCAGTCCATCGAGCTCCCCCATTCAATAAGATCATGGTCTGATCTGACTGTGGTTTTAACTCCACTTTCCTGCCTGTCCCCTAGAATGCTTCACTCCCTTGTTGATCAAAAATCTGTTGAATTCAGCCTTGAATATATTCAATGACCATGTCTCCAATGCTCTCTGTGAGATTTCCCAAGACTAATGACCATCTAAGAGAAGAAATACTCCTCGGCAGCGCTGGGAGATGGAGTCTAGCACGTTGATCCTGAAAACAGATCCTAGGCAGCCACAGGGGCAGGCCAAGGTGGGCTGGTTAGAAGGCCCACCTCAGTTCTCTAGGACTTTGTCCCAGTGGTAATAAAAGCAGTTAGGCCCTCTAGCCCTTGCCTCACACAGTCCCCAACCAATTCCCCATGTCCTTTCATACTTTCCATGTCAACACCCCTCCCCATGACCCCTCATGCACTCAATGCCAACTCATGCCCCTTTCATGCCCATTCACCCAGTATGCAATATGTATATAACCAATGAGCCATACAATAAGCATGGCAAATGTGGAATTGCTGACAAAAGAAACACCTATTCGGAAATGTACTTCGATATAAAAGCTTCTGTTCCTACAATTCCGTAAAATTGTCAAGCAGTTAGATCATTAAAGTATCAAAACAGAGGCTTCAAACACTTTACACCTCTGACTTTTGTCTAAATAAACATTGGCCAGGATTTTACGACCCTGCTGCAGCGGCATCTTTCCCCCCGGTGGATGAGGTGAGCCATTTAAATCTCCATTCAGTGCAGCGGGAGCATAATGTCCAGCCAGGCGGGAGGGGCCATAAAATCCTGGCCATTGAGATATTGACAAAAGAGATCACGGAAAGAACAACTTATTATAACTACCAAACGATGTCAATCAAGCAAAGTCAACAATTCACCACTTGTCAAAACAGAATTAGCTGGGCTAATGCTTTTATTGGCCTGGGCTCTCAGCCAAGCATGAATCATGAGGATAGGTGGAAACTCAGATGACATTTAGTTAACATGAAGGGTATGAGGGGATATGGGGAGTGGCTGAGGGGCATGGGTAAGACCTTTCAAAATTACTTTTCAGAAGGTTCCCAAATCCAGGCTATGGTTCATGACCGAGGGGCTGTGAACCATCAGTCATGGAGAAGCTGGCCTGACTCCATGAATTGCAGCAGCTAAGGAGATGCCTACACCCGCAATGGAGCCGGTCAGGTCTGGAGTGCAGGGTGCAGGTTCGCAACCCATGAAAGTTGCCAACGCCAGAAATTGAAGTGGGAATCTGGGAATCAGCTCTTGCCTTCCATTTTTAAATTGCTCTGGAGTCGTCCCAACTCTGCAAAAATCCGCCCCTTTGTAACCTCCTCACCTATCTATCTTTGTATCATCAGCAAATGGAATGTATTTAAGTTGCAGCTGTAGCTTGCTGTAGTGTAAATGCAGTTTCAATCTAGAGTCAGGGCAGGCCGTGACTCCAGGTTTGCCCCATACAAATTTAGTGTAATAATTGCAAAGTGGTTTCTGGTAAACTTGTACTGTAAATGCATTCTTACCGACTCACTTGCAAGCCTGTTTGACTCTGATCAATTCTGCACTTTGCAACTTACTTTTCCACTGTTTGTATTATTAGTAACCGGCAGCTGTGGATCTCTATAGAGGGAGTGTCCAGGTTCCTTTCTATAGACAATATTTTTCCGTTGCTATGGGCAGTAATTCAAGCACTGTCCATGTTACAAATTAACAAATGTTTTGTAAAAGAAATTTTGTTCAGCTTCACACACACAAGAACACATTCCCAATTACAGCTCTGTGTTGAGTTTCTTCCAGTATGTTGGAAGCAAATGGCAGCCAATTAGTGTGTATTTCCTTTCAGAGAGTCTGACCTCTCAGCTGGATGTAAAAGATCCTTTGGCAGGAAAGCTTTCTTGGAGGAGAATCTTCAGCTCAGCGAGCGGGGGGCGGGGTGACGTCGGGACACACTGTGTGTCATTTAGATTTTCGATTAAGGCCATTTAACTAACAATTAAAATAACTAACCGAGCTGCCCGTCCAACCTTAAGGGCAGGATGAGGTTTCATGAATGATTTTAAATTTTCTCAAAAGTTTTTATTGAAATTAATGCACTTGTCCCAGCTCATGTGACAATTTCATATGAGGGGACATGTCATAAAAAATTTTTTCAACACTTTATTTAACTGGTAAAACTTAAAACTAATCTCCCTAACTCACTTCTGACTCAGGGAAACCCCAACCCCCCCTTTCCTGATCAGGGAACGCACAGCACTTCTGGGTGCACGAGACATTGGCGGGCCTTAATTGGCTCACCCTGGCAAAATGGCGGCATGGACACAATCGGAGGCACCAATCAGGTCCACGCCCACCCCCACCCAACCAATGTCCCCAAAACAGATTATCTAATCATTCATTTCATTAGTTTTGTGGAATTTTGCTGTGTGGAAATTGGCTCCTATGTTTCCACTTAGTGAACTAATTCATTGGCTCTGAAGCACTTTGGGACATCTTGAGGATATGAAAAGTGTTACATAAATTTAACTTATCTCTGTATATCCAATGAGTATTTTGGTCTTCAGACTCAGTTTAAAATTTTATTCTCATTTGATGAAACTTCGGTTTCTGTGTTTTCAGGATGAGTATCAGTTCTGCTATCAAGCGGCATTGGAGTATCTTGGGAGTTTTGATCATTATGCAACGTAAAAAGCCATTGATCACCAAACTCTAACAGGCCACAATGGACACAGAGCACCTCTTCTGAGCCATATAGCGTGCTTGAAAAGTACTTTAATTCTAACCACCGCCAGGGGGAAGACATTTCAGATGGACCCTAAGGGAACTCAATGTTGTAACCCAGAAGAGAAGAAGGACCCTGGTCTGTTGGGGGGGAGGGGATATCATTTTAATTATCAGACAAGTCCTACTTACCTCAAGTGTTCAACTGTGGTGAAATGGATCTGGATTTCCTCCTGTGTGGACTGTCTGATGAAACATTAAGGACAGACAAACAAAAAGTCATTCAGAAAGTGGATGAAGGGAAAACATGAAACGATGGGATCCTGTCTTTGGTTACACCATTAGAGTTCTGCTTGCTTAAAATCCCTTTTACTAATCAAAGCTATGGAACAGCATTGAAGGGAATCGCTCACAAAATCACATTTACTGCAGGTGTCCTTTCCTACTGGTTTTGGCTACTGTGTGGTCATTAAAGGTAGCGGGTTTTTTTCTACCCTTCGGCAGTCCTCATTGGGCCATGCTTCATCTATGCATGTTCTGCATCTGTGCCTTCTCCCCCTACACCAGATCCCACTGTGAATCTACTTTCAGTCCCTCCATGAATGTTTCCTGTTTTTACCATTATTTTAATGCTGCAATTGTGAAGGAACTACACATAGGTGAGCTATTGCAGCTGTCAATGTTGGATGGATATGGGCTCATTTTAAGGGAGGTAGGTACATTACTGACCTTTTCCATTGAAAACCTGAGACGAGTATAAAAACATCGCCTCAGCTGGTGGCAATAGCAAGCCATGCAAGAGACATGAGGATATTTATCCACGAAATAATGATCTGACAGTTTCAGTTGGGTCAATGACCTGAAATGGAGCTGAAGCATGAGAAAGTCAATAGTAGTGCAACCACACAACTCCTCCTGTTTGATCAAAGGAGAGGGAGTGGCAAAAGGCTCTTGCTTGGCTCTTTGAGTAAGGGATCGTGCATGTAGGAGACAGTCTAAAATATTACACAAGGAAGGAAAAGAATAAATTAGAAAGAAATGCCGCATTTACGCATTTCAGCCTGAAGCACCAAAGCATCTCTTGATCATAAATGCAAACCTAGTTTTGCATCCATCTAAATTAACAAGCTGAAGGGGAGAATGAGTTATATCCATGGAAGCACCCATATTTAGATCATAACAACATAAAAGTGATGAATGTGATGGCTGGACAAAACATGATTATGCTCCTCCTTTGTTCTCCGGAACATTGCTTGTATAATTTTGAGGGCTGCTGAAGAGATTTAATGATACAAAGCCCTTGAGACAACCAATCTATTCTCATTCAGATCTTCAAGTTAAAAATTCAGGTTTTGGGAATTCATGGCTAGTCCTCCTTCTGCTAGGGATGTTGCCAGCAAACTGTGAAGTGGAAAAGTCCCTCAGATAATGGTGTCATCTGTTCACCTCCCTGTCTAATCATAAAATGCATCAATCCTGTTAATTGTACTAATTTGGAAAAAAAAAAGTGGACAAGAAGAAATGGCACCTTCTTGTTGGCCTGAAGGAAATTAAATTACTGAATAATATAAATTTTAAAGAAATATAATTATTTTGTGACACTTTTGAAAAGATCATCTCATTTATTAATGTCCCTGGTGATGCTCTGCACCCCTACCAACAATCCACATCCTTAACTGCTATAATGAGTTATTGGACATCACAACTTCCATAAATAGCTGGCATTATAATCACTTATTTGGTTACCCCAGCCTCGTCAGTATCTTTCAAAGGATTGTTTTGAGTGTGTGGCTTAGCAAACCAGGTGATCCAACATACACACTTCATGATGCTGAGGCAGTGGTTGGAATTTTGGGTGTTTTTGGTGACATCAAAGCCAACAAAAGGACAGGTTTTCTGTGACCATGACATTAAACAGAGTAGGACCTTTTTATAAATGTGCAGTTGTATTTATCCTTCAGTGGATAGAGTTTTACTATTTCCCCTCTTCAAAAAAAAGGCAATTTTGGGTGACTGATCCTGCAAAGACATTTTAAGTTTTTGAAATAGCAAGATTTTAATTTGCTGGAAGCAGCCAAATTAAATGAGCCCCCATTAAAGCAGCCGTATCAAATGGCCACTTTCAGGGAAATTCATATAAAGAATCACCATCAGCAGGAATTTGTGGTTTGCAAACTGTTCAGCAATGAATGGCACATTGAGCAAAAAGCGAAGTGCACCGCAAATTTATTCTCTTTAAAGCTCATATCAGAGTTTCAATTCTCCAAAGTTATACAATATTTTTCCATTGGGTTTGATATCCATCTTATGACATGTGGTTTGCTGACTTACCAAACAGTTGCCACTTTTGATCTTTAACCCTAGCTACCTACCTTCCTAATTGGCAGAGGTCAATGGTAGTTGGCAGTCAGCAACTCATGCTTCATTTATCTCTATCTTTGTGAGGGAACATTACAATAGACAGCCAGTCTAGGTGTTTCTTTCGGGGTACAATGATTAATCTTGAGTGTTATTTTCTTAAACCTCACTTTGCATAAATACCAGAAATGAGTCCAAATCTCAGATGTAGTTCAGTTTCTACCATGATTCCTACTTTTTTATAAGGTAAGCTTTTTAATTATCTTTTTATAAAGTTAATATATCTGTCCTGTAGTGGAGAGCTCCTTTGAAGTTTCAGTAATGTCATTGACCATTGTTCTGTCCATCAAAATAGCCACCAATAGGCTCTTAACTGAAGAGTCTAAAAGGCCCTTTCACAACACCCCTCCCCACAGTCCCACCACCCAACCTTAGTATAAAATGTCTAAAAATGGATTGCATTGCAAAAGATCTTTTTCACCACTTGGCCTTGGGCCTGCAAGCAGGAAGCCCATATTTATAGAGTGGCACAGCTTCAAAGAAATGCATAAACAACATCCAGAAGAGAAAAAAAATCTAAACCTTAATGACTTGATCAGGTGAGAAGACCGTTGAGGCAAAGCAGAAAAGGTTGAATTTGTGAGCGGTTTTCGTGAAAATCCTTTGTGTTTTGTAACATACAACAAACATAATCTTTTTTTTAATTGTGTATTCGTTCCTTTTTTAACAAAAAAATTATCAGTCAAATTAAAAGAAACAAAAAAACATTTAAAATACATTTATTTGTTCATATTATGTTTAAAGACGGTCTATTTTTTCACTGTAGAAATGTTTGTGACTGGCTATATATCATTGGATTCTGAATGTTAAAAGAGCTTTCTTTGTACCATTTTAAGGATGTGCTTCATTTATCAAGATTGCTTTCCTCCTTTATTTTGCCCCAAAATGGAACTCTGATATGTTGGGATAAACAGAAATTAGCCTGGGGCTCCAGATTGCTACCCTGGGTTTATTCCGACATGTTCCTTGTCAACGTCTGTGATGAATTTACTCAATAACTCGTGGAAGTTGCCAGACTTAACCAGTATGACAGCCAAATAAATGGGATGTTGAAAAACAAAGGAACTGTCATTTGTTTGAGGGCCAAGTGATTATTGCTTTTGAACAACTGTTACTTATAACTGAAAATATAATTGGTTATAAAAAAACCACTGTGTATGTAGATATGTTGACTTTGTATTAAAGGAAGATTGTCTGGAGAAATACTCTGGGTCACTCCTTCAAGGTGTCCTCTTGATATCTGTATAAATACATACAAAGCAATCAATGATCCAATACGTTATACACCTGCTCATACCATTTATTTCTTCCCAAGATCTGTGGTGTGTTGAATCTATTAGACATTATTTTAATTTACATTAAGGAGCATGCGATAACTCAAGTGAAAATAGTGGGCTTTCTTGCTTGAGCTTCTTATTAAAAGGGCTTTGCTAATAAGATCCACCATTTTGACTTTCTTTACTAGAATGCACCTTAAAACAGATGAGAACATTACAAAATAGAGTAGCTTCAATAGGAACCACTATTTTGATTTGCCTTACCATAGAAAAAGAGAGCTTGCATTGCACATTTCATGACCTCAGGATGTCCCAAAGTGCTTTACAGTTAATTAAATATTTTTGAAGTGTTGCCAGTGTTGCCATATACCATATCCTCTTTATTTAAGGTGATACCATTGCACAAGAAAACAATTTCAATGCACAGTTTATCTCAGGTAAGGACAAGAACCTTTTTGACGGTCAGATTGATCTTACTTTTGAGAATTCCGATTGCTCAGTTGTAATGAGAGCAGTGAAGGGTTGGAGGCACGAACAGCACATTACAACCAGTTTCTTATATATTTCTTCTTGACAGAGGGCAATATTAAATGTTGGCTCAAGCCTCTCAAGATTTACTTTGTCAGTGCTGTCTCATAGCAACAACTAGTGTGGTGTGATCCTTGAAAGAAATGTTAAACCAATTTACCAGTACCCCTGTCCTTTCAGCTGTGTGATTGGGTGACATTTGATTCTGTTTTGTATTTATTGTTTTTTATGTCAATCAATATCAAGGAAAATTGGGAGAGCACATCATGTGCACGTTGAAATCTGAAGCTGGCCTCCAGCATAATGGGTTGGACACATAAATATAATGCAAGCCATCCCAGGGAACATGGTGCAAATTTGGAAACTGAGATTCCATATCTAGTAGTTTTCTTTATGAAATTATAAAAATCTCCTAATGGACATTTGGGGTTTAGATAGGATAAAGAGCACTGGAAAAGGTCACTTCGGATCTGGCCAATGCCAGTAAATCTTGGCACTCTGAGATGTCAATCCCTTGAGTTTGGCCTCACAACTCCCTCAGTTTGCTTATTTCCAGTTGTGAGCCATGTAATGTGCTCTTTCTGAAATCTTTTTCTTCTAGTACTGACATTCAAGTTCACTTTTAAACCATTTTCAGAGTGTTCACACAATACATCTGGGGCAGGTACTGGTGTAGTAGCACTGGAAGTCTGATACAAGACCCGCATCAACCATATAACATTCTCCCATAATGGGAAGAGTGAGCTGCTATCAGAAGGAAGACATGCACAACACCTCTGCTCCAGCCCATTTTGAATATATAGCTGCTCATGGAAATGTTATCCATTATACAAGCAAACAAAATAAGGATTGGGGGGGGGGGGGGGGGGGTCTGGTAATATCTGGGCAACATATAAGGTGCTTTTATGTCTACTGTGGAAGTTGCACTGTGCCTTTCAAGCCTAGTGGCTATACAGTTTCAGCCAGTATAAGCCCCACTACAGAATCCACAAAACTGGAGTAGATGTTGAAATTGTTAGTGGAAACAGTAATAGTTCAAACAGAGCTCTTGAAGGACAACAGCTGTCTGCAACAGGATTTGAATATGTGATCAAAAAGGTACAAATGATCACAAACCAGCTAAGCAGAAGGGAAGCATCTCACAGCTTTCTGTTTCCCCATGATCTTCACTGTATTGTCACTTTGCCCATAGCATCACTCATTCATAAAATTCCAAAATGTTTTTCTAAGATTACATTGTGGTCTTTGAGGCAAGGGAAATGTTCATGCTGAGGATTGAAACACTTCCCATTTCAAACACCTGTGGGGGCTGGATTTTCCTTCTGGATATTTGTGGCTGATGGAGGTGGGGTGCATACACTGGAGTTCCACACCAGCTGGGACATTCCCAGTTAGCCATCTTTAATATTAATATCATTCCAAACCAAAGCAAGTTCCTTCCACATGTGGTGTAGATTCAAATGAGAATGCTTGGTGCATCCTTTCTTGTAGATCTGTTTTCCTTTTCCTGAGGCGATCTACGCATCTCCTAATTATCCGACCTTCGACCAATATGTTATAGGAAAAGGGTCCTGTCACTGCACTAACTTCACTTGATAGCCATTTGGGTCCATCTCCAAAGTTCTTTGTAAAAACTGTCTCTCCATCAGTGAAGTTTCTTTCACGCCTGTGGTAATTGTGTCCATTTTTCTGGACCTCTTGGCTCCTCTCTACCCTCCCCCCTAAATTCAGCCTTATGAGACTCAAACATGTCCTGAGACATCTTTTCATCAATAACTCTGTGGGGGCAATACCAGTGGTCATGTGTGGCATTGTCTTATAGCTGAGTAGGAAACATGATGATCTAGTTGCTATAGGGTCTCCATTCAGTTTTTTTCATTCCGGACTTGAAGGTCTGGACTGCCCTCTCGGTTAACCCATTGGATACAGGGTGGTATGGCGGGGTCTTAACATGTGTTATGCCATTGAGACTTGTAAATCTTTGGAATTCCCCGCTGGTGAATGCCGTTCCATTATCTGACACTATTATCTCTGGTAAACTGTGTATCGCAAAACTCTGATGCAATCTGTCTATGGTGACAGCAGATGTGGGTGATCTCACCTCGTAAACATCCAGCCACTTTGAGTGAGTGTCTGTAATCGAGATCACAATAATCGTTGTCCCCAAAAAAGACCCCATGTAGTCAATGTGGAGGTGGACCCATGGCCTTCCTGGCCATTCCCAGGGACGCAATGGAGCCAAAGGGGGAAATTTCTGTACCTGTTGGCACTGTATGCAGCTCTTGACTAAGTTTTTGATTTCTGTATCCATCCCTGGCCACCATAAATAGCTGTGTATCAACATTTTCATTCTAGAGATGCCAGGGTGAGCACTATGTAATTCGGTCAATAATGGCTTTCTTCCTCTCAAAGGCATAATGACTCTCGCTCCCCACAGTTAGATGCCATCCTGGCAGGTGAGCTCATATCTCCTGTTAAAATAGGACTTGAATTCATCAGACTTTGGCTCGTTAGACCATTCCTGTAAGACTTGTTCCTTTAGTGAGACAAAACTGGACTGCAGTCTGTCCACTCTCTTGTTTGGTATGTACTGGTGATGAATCCAGAAAGTTTAATAACAAGACAAGTTCTTGAGGAATTGGGACGTTCACATTGCTGTCTTTTAGAGGTTATCGGCTCAGTGCGTCGGCATTTGCAATCTGGATTCCCGGCCGGTGGATAAAAGTATATTCGTGATCAGCTAGAATCAGTGCCCGCCTTTGGATGCATGCAGAGGCAATTGGGGGTATTACTTTATCTTACCCGAACAAGCCTAGTAGTAGCTTGTGATTGGATACGATGGTGAAGTGACGACCACGGATGTAGTAGTGGAACTTCTTAACGCCAAATACAACAGGTAAGCCTTCTTTCTCTATTCATGGGTATCTTTGTTCTACAACAATGAGTGTTCTTCAGACGTTACCAATGGGCTGCTCGGAGCCATCCACCATTCAGTGGGAGAGTGCTGCCCCCACTCCGTAAGGGGATGCATCACAGGTCAAAATTAATTCTTTCTTTGCTCGAAATGTACCAACAGGGCCGATGAGCATAGTGACTGCTTTACTACCATAAAAGCCTGTTGTTGTGGAGCTTGCCAAGTCCACCAGTGGTTTTTCATAAGTAAACTGTATAATGGAACCAGTATTGTTGAGAAATTTGGGAGAAAACAGCCATAATAGTTAATCATTCCTAAGAAGGACTTGAGTCCCATGGTGTTTTACAGTGCTGGCGCCTCATGAATAGCTCTCATCTTCTACTGGCTGAAGACCCTGCAAGTTGACCCTATGACCCAGGTAAACCACTTCTTTTGCTTGGAAGATACATTTTTCTCTTTTCAAACGTGCCCCGACTTGTGAGGAACACTTCAATGCCTCTTCCAGGTTAGCCAGGTGTTCTTCATCAGTTAGTCTTGTTACTAGGACATCATCGAGATAAACCACATGGGGCAAACCTTGGAATAAACTTTCCATAGTCAGTTGGAAAATGGCATGAGCTGATGAGACTCCAGAGGGTAACCTCATATACTGGTATAACCCACTATGTGTGTTGATAGTCACAAAATCCCAAGAGGCCTTTTCTAGCTTGACTTGCTGGTAAGCATGGCTCATGTCAAGTTTCATATATGCGGTTCCACCTGCGAGCTTGGAATACAATTCAGCAATTTTTGGTATAGGGTGCCTGTCATGTCTGGCCACTTTGTTAACTGTCAACTTGTAGTCCCTGCATATTCACACACCCTGGTCAGGCTTTAGTACTGGAAATATGGGCACTGCCCATTCAGAAAATTGTGCAGGTTGTAGGACTCCCAACCTTTCCAGCCTGTCCAATTCAACATTGACTTTTTCTCATTATGCATAGGGGACTGGCCTCACGTTCAAGAATTTGGGGGTTGCCCCAGGATCCACGCAGATTTTAGCTTGCAGCCTCTGAATCTTCCCAAGCTCCTCCCTGAAAATGGAAGCATATTTCTGTAATAATTCTTGCAGGTCTTTTATTCTGAGTTGAAAAATCTCAGTCCACTCCAACTTTATTTCCTTAAGCCAGTTCCGACCAATTAGACTTGGAGAAAACGGCCATAGTAGTTAGACTTGGACCCTCCCCTGCTACCACTACTGTACTGAAATCTTGCATATACCTCTTATTTGTGTGTCTTTACCAGTATATATCTTTAATTTAGCATCTGAATTTTCCAAATTTAATGAGTGGTCTCCTCCATTCAGAGGACACACTTAAATGTGTTTTCCCTTATAACTGTCCTGGATGCCCCTGTATCCACCTCCATGTGGATGGGTTTCCTGTTGACTTTCACTGTCAAGTAGATTGGCTCCATTTCACCCATTTTTAAGTTGCGTAGTTAGTAAATGTCTGACTCTGTTTCTTCTGATTCCTTTATTAAGTGGATTTTGCGATTTCCACCTTTTTGTTTAAAGTCTTGTCTTAATCTGTCTTTACAATATCACATAATGTGCCCATTATGATAGCAGTAGAAACACTCGATTCTTTTAAATTGCAGTCTATCTGGTTCCATTTTTGCTGTTATTATTGTGGCTTTTCTCTGTTAAACCATTGCTTTTTGCAGGTTTGTTAATGGTGGCTGTTTCCTGCCTTTCTGCGGAGCCCTGCGCTTTCGCCCTGTGCTTCCATGCCATTTCCAACCGGTGCCTCCCTCCCGGCATGAAGGACGGCACCATTTTGTGCTTCCTTGATTGCTTCTGAGTCCCTGACTGCGCTTTCTATTGCGAGCGCCAACTCCAGAGCCTTGATGAAGTCTAAATTAGTTTCTGACAACAACCTTTTTTGAATGGTGTCTTCGTTAATCCTACATACTAATCGGTCTCTTAACATGTCGTTAATCAACCACCCGAACTCTCAATGCTCTGTCAGTTGTTTTAAGGCTGCTACATAGCAAGCAACTGTCTCTCCAGGGGCGCGACACCTCAAATTAAATTTAAAATACTGCGTTGTTACTGAGGGTTTTGGCTGAAAGTGGCTTTTCACAAGATTCACCAACTCATCAAAGCTCTTGGAATCTAGGGTGTTGGGTGCCACGAATTAGGCTGTATGTTTTACTGCCACGTGTCTATAAGAGGACCGTTCGCCTCTTCTCCTCCCCCAATATGTCATTGGCCAAAAAGAAGAACATGAGGCGTTTAATATAATGTGACCAGTCATCACTCGTCTGATCAAACAGTTCGATACGGCCAAACTATGGCGTACTGGAGGGAGATAACTTCGACGACTATGATGAAGGCTGTACTTACAATCAACCTGCAAGATATGGCTGATTTACTTCTGTTTAATTTCTGCTGCTTTCTTTGGTGTCGTTGACTGGTCATATTTTGCCTCGTCGCCAGTTGTTATGTTCCTTCTGTCGGGTTGTTTTGCTCAGCGAACACGGTTGCACACCTATCTATCAGTGAGTGAATTGGTAAACGAGATACTGTAGATGTAGAGACCAATGTAATAGGAAGCACATGCTGTTTATTAATGCAAATAACAGAGAACTGATACACGTGCTTCTCCAACCAGACCCTATTCTAAACTGCTGATTAACATTGTAGCCTGTGCTACACAGCAATTAGGTAATACAGTCACGTTCTCAATCTGCTCACATTCTCTTAAAGATGTACTGCACCTCAGATTACCACAATAGGGGATTTGGGATCTATATGAACAGGACTCAAAAAGCCTGTCTCGGCAACCAATGAGATCGGTGGGTGATGGGATGAATTTCCATAGGCAAGGGGAAGCAGGTTTTGGCCTGTTCCACCATCATCCTATCCACTTCCATGTTTTACCGCTGGGGGTTTGCAGGCAAGTGGGGAACCCCCGTGCAGCTGTCAGGTAAGACTGAGGCTGGGACTTGGGGGGGCAGACAGATACAGCTGGGGATTCATTGTTCATGGTGGGAATCTCACACACTGAGCTCATCTGCTACGGGGCAAAGCCACACACTCCAATGAAGATAAACAAATGTGGTTCTTTGAGGTGTTTCAAAATAAATGATCACACATAAAGGTATCCAGGACCAGGCCAGCTGAAACCCAGACTGTCTGGAATAAAACTGGACCGAAAGCCGCCCCAACCCTCAGCCGCACGTCATTCTGCAAGATTGAGGGGTTGAACACAGAGATCCAGCTGAAAGGAAGCTCAAACCCCCCCACATGGTCAACAAGTGGAGGATCAGCTCTCTCATGTCTGAGCACCAGTGCCTCAGGAGGCCCAGGCTCTTGTTCTGGTTACTGCTGACACCTGCACACTCCACAGAAAACTCCTCAGTGGCCTAAGTGGATACACATTGGCAGTGACCATCAAGATGTTACAGGAGGGGCACTACACAAACAACTACCCTCACCTCACCCCATCCCCCACACCCCTATCTGCCGCCCAGGTCCTGGGTCCTTCCCCAAAGCTGTGAGCTCCCATCTTCTGTGAGGAGAGAAAGAAGAGAGTTAGGTGTGTTAGAAATGGTTTTTTGTGGAAAAGAGGGAAGGGCAACATTTGTGGAGGGTGACTGTGAGATATGGAGGCAAGTTGGCAGCAGGCTGAGGGTGAGTGCGAGTGTTGTTCGGATGGGAATTTGAAGTGCCTGGAGAGAGAGCTGTGTTGCTCTAAGTAATACTGTGCAGGAGCATTCTGGGCAAGGCAGGGTATAGGGTTTGGTTCCTGGAGGTGTTCTGCCACTCACCTGTCATGCCCTCATGAGGTCCTGGATCCTCTTCGTGCATTGTCTCCATGATGGAGGACCATATTTTTGCTGCTAATTTCCTCGCCACTTCCGTCTACACCTGTTTGGTTGGAGAAGTTGTCCTCTTTCTTCCAGCCTTGGGAGAACTCACCTCACTGCAGTCCCTCAGATCCCACAGTAGGATCTGTAGGCAAGAATGAGTGACCCGGAGAGCAGCCTTCCCAGGTCTCCTCTCCATTCATGTGGTTTCTGCAGCCTCAGAAATCCATGTCCAGGTCAACCTTTCTAACCCACACTGTGATCCCTTTAATTAGAAATCCTTCCTTAGACAGGTCCAGCACGCCATCCCACCCATTCTCTGTTTGTTTGGGGAATCGGAGGCACGATGCAATGCCCTGGTTCAGTTAATGATCCTCTGCAAAGCCTGCTGGAGATGTCAGTGGGTTACTGACTTGCTAAAAGTCTAACTATTTTAGCTGGCAATGTTGAAAATTCTGCCCACAGTCTAAAGAGGAAATGCAAGTTAATACATTTAATTCAATGTAAGATCATGTACAGAGAGCAAAAAAAAATGAAATATCGAGCAAGATAAAAGAAACAGAATTTTTTAAAAATCTTTTTTATTTTTTTGAAATAACCAACAATACTTAAAATCTGAAGGAATGAGACTCCATGCTACTACAAATAAATTTCCAAGGCCAGAAAAGTTTTTGGTAGTAATTAATGCTTACCACATTATTAAACATTCACTTACAGTTGAATGAGTAAACTGTAACATTTTCTGGCATGTTTAGAGTGTATTGTGGTTAAATGATGGAACTTCACCCTGTTGCATGCGTTTGAGTGGTGAATCTGTCACTGAGGTACAGGTGTAGCAAAGCTTGCAGAACAGCAGGTCAATTCAGAGTGCGAACTACAAAAATGCAAACTAATAGAAACTACTAGATGCTAGAAATCTGAAATAAAAACAGGAAATGCTGGGAACACTCAGTATATAAGGGACAGAGCTCAGATAGAGCACTCTTGAGTCAGAAATCTGTAGGCTTGTGCCCACACTGGGACTCCAGAACATAATATCAGTAGCATTTGCATGCAGGGCGGGGAGATTATCACAGATACTATGATCAATTTGTACTCTCCTTGCTTTAACCCCACCTCCTGCAGTGGAGGGTAGTTAAGTTGAAGTGAGGGTAGCTACACAATCTTCTTGCTCCTATCTGGATAACTGCAATTTTAAATTGCAGGGGACAAGGACACTTGTTCATGCTGGTGGGTTTTGTTGTGATTTTATAATGATATAACAGCACCAATCACTCATAAGGGATTGTGCAAACACGTTCTGGGCTCACTTAGCTAAACTAGACATATGAGAGCATAATACAGGGATAGAAAGCTTGACAACATCAACAGCCTAGCTGTGCATTCTGTGTTCTGCTCACATTGCAGGCCAAAGTGAAACTGAGGCTGGATTACATGGCACACTCCCTTTTAGTCATGGCCTGTTCCTATCCCTTAAAGGCATATTGCAACAGATTTATTTTTAAATATGCAATTTTAACCCAAGGCCTGAGCAGAGGAGCAATGCTGGCATCTCTGTCTGGCCAAACCTTCCAGGAGTAAGAGTCAGGGACAGAAGTGACCCAGCAGGAATGGTCCTCCTCTGCCTTGGCCTCCCCCGGTCAGGATTCATATAAGTTGTCTTGAGGTCTGTCCTTGCAGGTCCCTGATGCTCCTCCTCTGAACCGCATGTAACAACTTGGCTGTTGCCTCCTGCCAACTTTATGCTCTTTTTGGTCAGAGCGTCAGCTGGCAACTTGTTAACAAGGCCGTTATGAATGTCCAGTCTCGCCCACTACCACCCCCAAACCGGCAAACGGTTCACTTCACTGTACTCCTGCACATGAGTTGGAATCGATGCCCGCTGGCTTTTGGATAAGACATTAGACTGAGGCAGGCTTTCCTATTCAGATGGATGTAAAACTGTCAAAGGCACTATTCAAACAAGAGCAGGTGAATAAAAAACCTGGCCAACATTCACCCCTCAAGAACACCACCAATAACAGATTATTTAGTCATTCATTACATTTCTGTTTGTGGGATTTTGCTGTATCCAAATTTGCTTAAAAACAGCAGTGACTATTGTTCAAAAGTCCCTAATTTGCTGTGAAGTACTTTGGGACTGGCTGAAGCTGTGAAAGGCACTACATAATTAGATGTTTATTTTTTATTTTTAATATTTTTGAGTATAAGGGTTACCAGTAGTTTCTTTGTTCCCCATCAATTATCTCCTGTCCAAATTCTGCCCCCTCATCTCTGCCCAGATTCTTCCTTATGTCCTGGAACAACATTCTTCCCTAAATGAATATCACCAATGACAGGTCAACTCAACTCAATGCTATTTGTGGGACCTTGTAAACTGATTTTCCTATTTTGTCTATGAAATAGCAGTAACCACACTTCAAAGGTGATCCATATGCTGCACAGCACTTTGGGATACCTGAAGACATAGCAGATGATACACAAATGCAAGTTCATAATTTTTCTAAGCGGATTGCTTTGTCAATTTTGAAAACTGTAACAGATCTACAATTAGTTTGAGATACCTGCTAAGCAACAGAAAAGCAAAGACGACTGTACACGCAGAGATCAGCAAAACAGGCACTCAGAACTACGCTCCAAAAATTGGGTTTAGCCCAGCAAATATGTAGGACGTTGAGAGCAACATTGTCAGGCCAACTGTACCAACTGTACAACCCCAAATGACTGGGCTCAAAAAAGGGGAACATAGGAATCCAAACTGAATGCAAAATTTGTTACAATTCTCACGTCTCCTAGCACATAAAGCAAGTATTCACACTATGTCAAAAGTACCATAGTGCAGTAGCCTTGCAGCTGCACAACAACAGAATTATTATCGTGCTCCTCACTGGTCCAGTTCGGACTTTTCATTGAGACAGGAGATGTTTCACATTTACTGCAACATAACACTACACTCAAGATGGAAAATGCAATTACAATCAAATGGAGAAATCAGCCTCTCACAAACAGCAGCCTCTGATTCAATCATAGATCATAAAAATATCAGGCTAGTACACAGAACCCAAACGTCTGTTAAAGTAATCAACCAAAATATAGCCTTCTAAATTACCATCTGTAGTAGGAAAGAATTACAGAATCTTATAGCTCAGAAAGAGACCATTCAGACCGTCGAGACCATGCTGACGTTTGAAAGCTATCCAATTAGTTGGATTTGCCTGCTCTATCCCCATAGCTCTGCAAATGTTTCCTTTTCAAGTATATGTTTGATCTTGATCAATAAAATTCAGATAGATTGGGGAACAAGGAGGGTCTGCTTATGAGTGGTCCTGTTGGTTGGGTTAATGATCCTTTCATTTATATATCATCTTGTAACGTCCTCAGAACTCTCCAAGGCACCTAACGACCAACCATTTTTTTCTGGGCATGTAATGGCTGTTATTGTAGGGTAGTGACATGGCCAGTTTGAATACAGCAAGACACTGTGAGTAGCAAATGAGATGAATGATTAGCTGTGTTCTGCTGTTGGGGAATGTCAGCCAAGACCCTGGGAGAGAGCTTTCTTTAGACAGTCCCATACGGGATCATCTACATTCACTTCATCAGGCAGACAGAGCCTCATTTCAACATCTCACCTGTTCCATGATGCTGACCCTTGCTCCTCACAGTCACAAGGATTTATAAAACAATCTCTACAGGTTTACTGTTTTCCCCACCCATCCAATTTTCTCTCCTCCTGTACTAGAGGCAATGACTCACCCAGTGCCTTGTCCAAGTGGTCACACTTCTGGTGACTGTCTGGATGGTGAGTATACGTTGGCTGCTCAACCACAAGGGCACACAACAGGGCACTCACCTGATGTCCAAACACACACACACACACACACACACACACACAGACACATACACACTCTCTCTCTCTCTCTCTCTAGTACTGGTCAGCAGATTGTAATTAAAACATAGCGACTGTAGTCAATGTTTGCCCTCCCTCGCCTGGGAACCACCCTGGTTTCTGAACTGCCTGATTGCAGTAAATTCAACACCAATTGAGGATCAAATCTGGTCGGACGTATCCCTGGAGGTTTCTTCACAGAACTGCATACCTCCTAATGCACATCCATTGGCACTTGAAATGTCAAACCTCAGCCAACTGGAAAGCCAATAAACTTGCCTTAGCCAATTGGATGATTCTTGACTGTCAGCTGAACAACCTTTCCCTTCCCATCTCCAATATTTTTAGAACTGGTTAATGAAACAGTTGAATGAAAATGAAAAGAGTTTTTTGAATTGGTTTTCTTCTGATGAGGTACCCTGATGAGGTTCGTCAAGTCTGCCACAGGGCAGACAGACTTCTCAAACTCTGACACACACAAGGAAGTGGACAGCACCTTGATGGCAACCAAGTCAGCCAAAGCAGCAGGAGTTGATGGGATATACCCAGAATTCCAGAACATCGGAAGGAAGTAGCTAGCAAAGCCATTCATCAACACGCATAGTACAGGCACTTTTCCAAACACCTGGCTCCAATTCAAAACACAGGCCACTGCCAAACCAGGAAAACCTTTAATGACCCACACAGCTATACCACTCTCAATAACATGCAAACATACATACAAATATATGAATTAGGAACAGAAGCAGGCCACATAACACATAAGGCCGTGGAATGCCCCCTGGAAGCAGTGATGCCTCCTGCACACCTCCCTCACCACCCCCATCCCAACAAGCAGGTTTTCACACAGACTGCAACTGCTCCGAGCAGATCCCGACACTGACCTCAGGAGCCAAGAGGATTCATAAAACAATCTCTACAGGTTTGCTGTTTTCTCCACCTCACCCCACCTGTCCAATTTTCTCTCAAACTGTACTGGAGGTGATGACTCATCCACTGCCTTTGAGGCCATTTTCTGGAAAGGCCTGAAAACAGCCTTTGTTGACTTATCCTGTGCTTATGACATAGTGTGGAAGACAGGCATGCTGCTAAAACTCTCCAAAATCAAACAACTGCAAGCCTACAACTAATCAACTCTGTGACAGTTCTATGTGCAATTTGGAGGTCAAATCAACCGCCCATGCATGATCACCAATGGGCCTCCACAGAGATCAGTCCTCGCACCAGCTCTCTTCAACCTTATATACCAGTAATACCTTTCCCACAAAGTCACAACTCTTCGCATATGCTGATGACTTGGCCCTGGCCTTCCAGGCTGAAGAATTTCAGGATACTGAGAAAACACTCTGAAGATTGCTGTTCTCTGGAAACCTACTTCATAAAATAGAGACTTTGACCAAACACTGCCAAGACTGTTGTTTCAGCCTTCCACCTGAACAACTCTAAGGCCAGGGAAGAATTTCATTTTCAGTTCAGTGGCTGACCACTCACCCATGGCAGTAATAGTTTGGCATCACTCGTGACTATATACTGACCTACTGGCAACCCTTCCAGAACATCAGAGTCGAAGGTAAGCCGAGAGCGAACCTCACACAGAAGCTGACAGAATTCACCTGGGACAGCAGAGCCAACATATTACGCACTGCCTCACTGACCCTGGTCTACCCAACAGGAGAGTACTGCTGCTTACTTGGCTTGGGAGCTGCCACACAAACTGTTGTGTTGTTATGATGATATAAGCACCTATCATTCATAAGGGATTGTATAAACATGTTGTGGGTTCATTTATTTAGACTAGGGACATGGGAACATTTAGACTTAGGTAGAAAGCTTGAAGACATCAGCAGCAGAGCTTTATGTGTGTGTTCTGCTCAGAAGCAAAAGTGAAACTAATACTGGAATGCATGATGCACTTCCCTTCTAGTGATGTCATGCTGCTATCCCTTAAAGACATATTACAAAATCTCCCGTTCTTCTTAACTATGTTTTTCCCCTTTCAAAGAAGTATAACTATTTACAACACATGTTCATGTTTACCATTACATAAGTGTATAGAACTGTTGAATCTATGAGTCTCTAAAATGTAAAGGTAATCTGCTGGTACACCCAGATCTTTTAAGGGCTTGTCTGGAGGTGTCTTTAATTGCTCACAGTGATCTATGGGATTGTCATTCTTGGATGTTGTTTCTGTTTGCATCAGGGATCTTGTCCTAGATGCAATAGGACTCTACAGTGGTTGAGGAGCTGGAATGGATCTGATTTGCCCTTGGGTACACCTCACTATTGCATTTTTGTGTGTAATGACTTCTTTGGACCTTGGTTCTGAACAAATCCTTGATATTGTGACTAGTTGTCACATACCTTTTGTGGGATCCTGGATGTGATCTTGGCAATTCTGTACCTGCATTTTTATTGTGCATGTTGGTCATCTTCTCTTGCAATATTAAAAGTTGCTCTCTAGTTTCTGAGAGTAGAATGGCTAAGAGTAGGTAAATTGGCACACACTGGTCTGCCAAAAATGAGCTCTGTTGGTGATGGAATACCTGCACTTAAAGGTGCTGCTCTCATTGCAGTGTGCGGGTCGGTCTACACTTGAGAATTAGAAATTTCACCGTGCAAATCATTCATTCAGCTAGGCCATTAGATTTAGGGTAATGAGGAGAAGAAGTAGTGTGATCAATATTCTATTTCTCACACATATCCTGAAATGGCTTACCAATAAATTGCAGACCGTTACCCATAATGATCTCTCTAGGCACACCAAATAAACTGAAAATAGCCCTTAGCGGGTGCGCAACAGTTGTGCTTGACGTATTGTGCAATGTGGTACTTGGTAAAAGAGTTGACGATGAACAATGAAGTCAATGCCAAGGGCATGAAAAAGGTCGGATGCAACTTTGAACAAAGGATGGGGAAAAACTTCATGCAGAATCAATGGTGGTTTGTGCTGACTTGTCAAATGCTCTTGACATGCCTCAGACTTCTTGACAAGGACTTCAATGGCATTGTTCATACCCGGCCAATAGACTGTCTCTCTTGTGAGTCTTCTCATCTGATCTATGCCCATGTGTGAATGATAAAATTGTGGAAGAATACCAGGTCACAAAGATTCTGCTATGATGACCTGCCTGTCTTTAAAAGTGACTCCCCAGGAGATGCCTCGCTTATCCTGGTAAGGCCAAAATGGTCTCACATGTTCATGAACATAAAAAAATTGAATCAGGCCATCACTTAATGATGGTTTTCCACAGTTTCTGTAGTGTAAAATCTTTTACCCTTTCTTGTTGATGTTGCTGGCATTTGCTTGTGCAAAATGTACCAGATCAGTTGATGGACTTGCACTCTCCCACAAGCATGGTGTTGCAGCTCCCTTAAAACTGCCAATTTTGTCAAAACCTTTTGGATCTTTTCATGTTAGGTCATGAACTGAGGCGATAGAAATAGCTTCGGAGGTTGATCTGCCGTGTGATGTCTGACTGATTCCATGGATTGTCACTAATGTGAGGTAACGGCATGCCGGTAGACCTGCAATCGCTGGGTCTTTAGTGTCCATGATGTCGAAAACTTGTGACACCCAGGAAGATTAATTGTACATACATTCAAGGCTATGGACCCTGCACATGGAATTAATGAACCATTGTATGCTGAAAGTTGCACAGTAGTAGATTTTGCCATGGTCTTCCACGTCTGTGGAAACATGACTTTTACAATCATAGAAACATAGAAAATAGGAGGTGGAGTTGGCCATTTGGCCCTTTGAGCCTGCTTTGCCATTCAATATGATCATGGCTGATCCTCTATCTCAATGCCATACTCCCACTCTCTCCCCATACCCCTTGACACCTTTAGAGTCCAGAAATCAATCTATTTCTTTCTTAAATATATTCAGTGACTTGGCCTCCATAGCCTTGTATGGCACAGAATTCCACAGGTTCACCACTCTCTGAGTGAATAAGTTTCTCCTCATCTCAGTCCTAAATGGCCTACTCCATATCCTGAGACTGTGACCCCTTGTTCTAGACCCCCCAACCAGAAGAAACATCATCCCTGCATCCAGTCTGTCCATCCCTGTCAGAATTTTATATGTTTCAATGAGATCCCCTTTAATTCTTCTAAACCTCAGTGAATACAGGCCTAGTTGTCCCAATCTCTCCTCATACAACAATCCTGCCATTCCAGGAATCAGTCTGGTGAACCTTTGCTGCACTCCCTCTATGAGAGATTTACCTAAGAGATTTCTTAGGTAAGTAGACTAAAGCTGCACACAATACTCCAGGTGTGGTCTCACCAAGGCCCTGATATCCTTGCTCCTGTACTCAAGTCTTCTCGCAACGAAGGCCAACATACCATTTGCCGTCTTAACTGCTTGTTGCACCTACATGCTTGCTTTCAGTGATTAGTGTACAAAGACACCCAGGTCCCTTTGTATATCAACATTTCCCAATCTATCACCATTTAAATAATACTCTGCCATTCTGTTTTTCCTACCAAAGTGGATGATGTCACACTTATCCACTTTATACTGCATCTGCCATGTATTTGCCCACTCACACAACTTATCTAAATTGCCTTGAAGCCTCTTACATCCCCTTCACTGCTCACATTTCCACCAAGTTCGTGTTGTCAGCAAATTTGGAAATGTTACATTTGGTTCCCTCATCGAAATCATTGATGTATATTGTGAATAGCTAGGGCCCAAGCACTGATCCCTGTGATACCCCACTAGTCACTGCCTGCCACTCTGAAAAAGACACATTTATTCCTACTCTCTGTTTCCTGTCTGCTAGCCAATTCTCAATCCATACCGATACATTACCCCAATCCCATGTGCTTTAGTTTTGCACACTTACCTCTTATGTGGGACTTTATCAAAAGCTTTCTGAAAATCCAAATACACCACATCCACTGGTTCTCCCTTATTTATTCTGCTAATTACATCTCCAAAAAACTCCAGTAGGTGTGTCAACTGGAGTTGAATCCACAGAGGTAGGATGTCGGCACTTGCCCCTGTGTCAATCTTGGCCAATAACAAGTAGTTACCAACTTTCTTAGGGCAGATAGTTTGAACCTTGGCAAACACTTCGGACGGTGTGACAAGCATCTATGTTTTCCATAAGATTGACAGTGCAAAACATGCTCACCTCTCTTTGTATTATCGAGGACATCATCGTCATTTTCTGGTTTATCAACCACCTCATGTATATGTTTCTGACAGGACACTGAATGGTCATTCTTATTGTTTGAAGGCATGGTATGTTTGGATCAGTGCACACATCAGTCTTTGCTCTAGTGCACTGCCACTGCCAATGGCCCTTTCAGTCACACACCTTGCAGAATTGCTGGAAAGCTGGGCATTTCCTCAGTGCATGCAAAAGGCCACACCTTCCACATGATATGCTTGGTTTGGGTGTTCCTGTGAGTGTGTCAACAATTGCAGTTGTACCTAGGACCTGTAAGCTTCATCGACCTGCAAGGATTACTTGGTACTTCCACCTATCCTTGAGGAGCTCTCCAATGCTATATGTTTTGGGTTTGCCTAGCAGATCTTTCTGAAATGTTTCCATGTGAATGGGTGTGATCACCAACTCAACAATTTTGTGTGCTAGTTCTGTGTCTGAAAAATCATAGTATGTACACTTTTCTCTGCATCTGCTGGCAAAATGGTCTATGTATTCTGTAGGCTTTTGTCAAAATGACATGGACTCTAGTCAATGAATATGGAAATTTAACCTGATTCTGAACCGGTTTTCCAATGTAGCCCATATCTTTTGGGGATCCTTTAGCTCTTCTGTTGTTAATCCTGATGTATTCCGCCTGTGTAGACCTTCATTCCAATTGCTAGGCAAATTTTTATGGCTTGCTTGTCTGGTTCAGATACACCTGAATCAAGAAACCATAGCACTGTACGCTGTTTAAACATTCTGAATTCAGATAGTAGATCACCTGCATCTCAACTGAAACTGGAGAATTTTGTGAACATTTTGACAATATCTCTTTGACATTCCTTCTCCAATATTACCTGGCATGAGTGTTGCTGGAGCTGCTTTCACACACTTTTCCAAAGCTCCAATCATAATAATTGCAACCTTTTCTGGCCCGAGTTTTATGAGTTTTTTTTTGTCTGGCTCTCTCTCGCTCACTCCCAGTCAGCTCACACCCTGATCGCCTTTCCTGACTGAGCTAACCTGGTGCTGATCCTCGTAATGTGCTGTTTCTCTCATTGAATTGACAGGATATATGCCGTAATCTCTACACAAGGGATCCATCTGTTTATCAGCTCTCCATTTGAGCACTATCCCAGTGCTGTGTTTTTCAGAGCTTTTCTGTGCCATCACCACACCCTGATTTCAACATTCCCCACCACTGAGACTTTGTTGATGTCTGACCAAAGCATTGAGGCACCATAGCAGCAGTGTATACTATCTACAAGATGCACTGCAGAAACTCAAGTCTCCTTAGGCAGCAGCTTCCAAACCAATGACCACTACCATCTAGAAGGACAAGGGCAGCAGATAGATGGGAACACCATCACTTGGAAGTTCTCCTCCAAGCCATACACCATCCTGACTTGGAAATATATCACCAATTCCTTCACTGTCACTGGACCAAAATCCTGGAACTCCCTCCCTAACAGCACTATGGGTATACCTACACCACAGGGACCGCAGCGGTTCAAGAAAGCAGCTCACCACCACCTTCTCAAGGTGAGGTGGTGGCATAGTGGTACTGTCACTAGACTGGTATTTTGGAAGCCCAGGGTAACATTCTGGGGACCAGGGTTTGAATCCCAACCTGGCAGATGGTAAAATTTGAATTCAATAAAAAAATCAGGACTTTAAAATCTGATGATGACCACGAAACCGTTGTTGATTGTTGTAAAGACCCATCTGGCTTAGGGAAGGAAATCTGCTATCGTTACCTGGTCTGGCCTACGTGTGACTCCAGACCCACAGCAATGTTGTTGACTCTTAAATGTCCTCTGAACAAGGGCAATAAATGTTGGCCTAGCTAGTGACACCCACATCCCAGGAACGAATAAAAAATTAGGGATGGGCAATAAGTGCTGGCCTAGCCAGCGATGCTCACATGAATACAAAAGAATGTAAATGAATTTTAAAAAATTCAACATAGCACAATCTAAGGCTGTTCACCATGTTGTACCTGTACTTAATCTTGCTGCCAGGCTGAACACCATGACGTGTTGTTATAATGATAGTCACCAATCGCTAATAAGGGATTGTGTAAACATGTTAATTTATTTAGGCTAGGCACATGGGAACATTTATACATAGATAGAAAGCTTGAAGCAGAGCTGTGTGTATGCGCTCTGCTCAAACTCAAATGTGGAATATGACATATTTCCCTTCTAGTGATGCTATCCTTTAAAGGCATATTACAACACAGACATGATAGATATCCACCTCAGGGCAGTCACATGGATTAGTTCTGGGATGTTGAGACCAACACAGCCCAAGTGGCTTCCTGTGCTAGCCCACATTGAACCTCCTAATGTCTGCAGGGAAAGCATCCTCTTCAAAGAACACCACTGCTGACAGCTAATGAAGCACTCCCATTGACACGGGACTTCAAAAGAACGTCACTCATCCATCTGAAATCCTGTATTCCCAAATGGAACACACGCCACATACTATACAAACTGATGATAGCTCCACCTCTCAATGGCACACATCCTAGTTGACTGCAAACAGTACCAACTGCAACCTGATAACTGACCCAAGTGGTGAAGTTACAGGTTTCACCTCCCACGGAAAATCTGGACAACCCTGAACCACTTGAGGACATGAAGATGCAACCATTTGCTCCACAAGTGAAACATGGGGAACATCTCAATTTGTGACTCTGGTCATCCAAGTCAGACCATTGCCCATATACTGAACTTCTGCTCTGAGAGATCCATTCCTGGTGGCATCACAATCATTAACACTGAAGGCGTCAATTGAAGGCGTTGAATGGATCGTTAACATCAACATCAAATTATAATTGCTTCCCTAGCCATATGAGTAAAACAACAGTTTCAGACAGTGAGTTCCAGACCCGTCAGTCCGCCACCATACTCTGGGCAAATGAAGCTTCTCCTCAACTCCCCCTTAATCCTTCTACCAATTACTTTAAATCTATGCACCTGATTATTGATCTCTCTGCTAAGAAAATAGGCCTTCCTATTCACTCTATCGAAGTGCCTCATAATTTTATACACTTCAATTAAAACTTCTCTTAGGCGCCTCTGTTCTGAAGAAAACAAATGCAACCTATTCAATCTTTCTTCTAGCTAAAATTCTCCATTCTTGGCAATGTCCTTGTAAATCTCATTGATACTCCGCCTAGGGTGAACACATCCTTCCTGCAATGCAATGACCAGAACTGTAGCCATGTCCTAACTGCTGTTTTATACAGTTCTAGCACAGCCTCCTTATATTCCATTCCCTGGCAAATAAAGGAAAGTACATCTGCCTTCTTAACCATCCTATTTATCTGTCCTGCTACCTCCAAGGATCTGTGGACATGCACTCCAAAGTCCCTCTGTTTCATAGCACTACAAACGATATATGACATAGAAACAGGCCAGTTGGCCCAACCAGTCCATGCTGTTGGTTATGCTCCTCTCGAGCCTCCTTCCACAATTTCTGCAAACTGTTTAGTCAAAGCCCCATCTCCTGCTTTTAAATCTAAACCATTATTTAGACCACAAACAACATGAGATATGGTGCTAATTAAGCCTTGCAGAACCCCACTGGAAACAGCCTTCCCAGTCTCAAAAACACGCGTCAACCTTTACTCTTTGCTTCCTGCCACTGAGTCAAATTCTGGATTCAACTTGCCACTTGCACTTGGATCCCAGGGGCCTCTACTTTTCTGACCCATCTGTCGTGCAGGACCTTATCAAAAGCCTTGCTAAAATACATGCAGACCACATCAAATATGCTACCCTCATTGACCTTCCTCATTACTGCCTTAAAAAATTCAATCAAGTCAGACATGACCTTCCCTTCACAAATCCGTGCTGACCGTCCTTGATTAATCGGTACCTTTCTAAATAGCAATTTATACTTGGATGTCTTTATCCACATGAAGAGCACAATAGGTGGTCTGTTACCCATTGAACTGCAAGAATGATTGTAATTGCTACACAACTTTCCAATAATTTCCTTTGAGAATGATTTCATGCAGGCGATTTGTGGATGTAAGCTGGGGAATACTGTCCTGCTAGGATGCCAATGAATGGCAACATTAAGTTGACAGTGAAAAATAGCAGTTTTATAAAAGCATTTTAAGTCTAAACATTCAAAGCATCAAATTTAATTATTATGGTAATAATTATGATTGCATTCCCTCAAGAAGAGTGCAGTAAGTGCAGATGTCATGAGCATTTTAAAAACACAGAACCCAAGAGTGAAATATTAATGGTGGAATAATTCTGCCTGTGGTAATGGGTTGACCTCTAACACTTGTAATAGAATGGTTATTTTGGCATTGATCCTAGTTTTGATATAATTATTGCGATTTCATATTTTACATTTAATCACGGGCGCAATGCATCAGCACTCATGTAGTAGGTCATTAATTATTATGGGATGACCCAGCTGACATAGCGCAGCAGGCAGTTTTATGATTCTCAGTGTTGCACACTTGAGTTGCATATCATCTATGAAGTCATTTTGCAAACAGACTCGTTTAGTAATGTCACCAAGCTGCAGCAGTGTGAGCCTGCCTACAGCATAGAGTGGACAAGTGAAGGAGGATCTGTGGGGTGAGACATTTGCCAGAATCTTTAGGCCCCAATGGGGTGGGCACAGAGACAGGTGGGTGGGCCAGTTCCCCTGCTTGATTTTCCCCTGGCTATTTGCCTGAAGGCGGAATGGGGAAATACAGCAAATCTACCCAAACGCCAACACTGGGTAGCCAGTTGACCTTGTTAACGGCCTATTAAGACCTTGTCAACTGCAATTTTCCAGACGGCTTCCCAGATCCTTGGAGGTATCTGAAAGCAGACTAGAGAAGCTAGTGCTACAGGTGGATTAGAAGCCCTCCCGGCCTGCCAGCCTGCCTGGCTTCAGACATTGCCACGGGTCTCCCTGTAGAGGGGCTCCACAATGAGGCCTGGTTGCTGACGGCATCTTTTAAATTTTTTATTAAAAAAAGCTAAAGAGAGGGCACCCTTATTTTGGAGCACCCTCTTCCTCATTTACGTTGAAAAACCAACCTCTGCCATCTCAAGGGTCTTCTACTGGCACCCCAGCTTTGAGAGCTTGCCCGCCATTCTTAGTTGGACAGCCCACCCTCTGGCCACTAGTTGGCCAATTCAGGGAAAATCACAGATGAGCGACTGTTCCTCACACAATGTGGGTTTCTGACCCCTGTTTGAACCTGATGATGTGGTTCTGAAGTACACAGGGAAACCCTACCCAATATCCTTTCCAAATAATCTACTGGCAATGAACAAACAGTCTACCTATTTTCAATCTCTGCCAACCTCCGACTGAAAACATTGGCTGGAATGAGGTTTTTTCCAGGATGGACTTGAATCAAATTAAATAAAGAAAAATAAATAAAGAAAGGGAAATTGTTGAAAAGAGAGGGAAAAAAAGAGGCAGAAAGGAAAAGTGATGAAAAAAATATTGAAATTAAACTTTAAAAACCTTCAATACCTATTTATTAGCTGAAGGAAAGAAATTCTACAGTATCAATTGTTCTTTTTCTGGGCCCGTGAGGATGAGTGGCATATCTCATCATTCAAATGGTCCTTTGGTTGTTTACTATCAGTTCTAACTTTCTGCAGTGTGTTTGTTTGATAGTTAATGCACTAATGGAGTAATTTCTTGAAACTCAAGGGAAGTTTGAGGATGGGCTCCCATATTTACGTGAGTAATGGCAGAGTGGCACAAATCATCCAGCAACTTGTGGCAATTTGCAACTCACAACCAATCTCCTCCTTGCCACAAAATGCTTTACAGATTAATTACAGCATGTGTTAATAAACTCATCAGTATTTTACCAGCAAACTGCGATTTCCTTAGCTACAAATCAACCTCCTCTGTTTCACCCAATTTGGTCACTACACACCTCACAGTCTTGACAGAGAATATTGGCAAGTTATTCAACTGTGGGAGCAGTTGAACAGGCAAACCTGATCCTAATGTCTGTACCTAATCATATGCAGCAGAGATTGGATGGCAGGAATGTCAAGTTTCCCCTCTAAGACCAATTACCATCTTCAGATAACGCAGCAGATACTTAAGAATGAAACTGGTACCTTCTAGCCTGTATGACTATTCAGCTCACTGGTTAATATCACTGAGCCACTGAGAGAGCTCAACTATTTCATTAGTTAACAGGCTTGCAGTGTCTGTGTCATTGTATTCTCACTGATGCAAGTGTTCAGTCTCCAAGAATGACAGATCATAAACATTGCTTAATGACAAGGGATGAGAAGCTGTGAAGGAGCACAAGGATTTGGTGTCCAAATGTGCAAATTATTAGAAGCTAGTGCACAGACACAGAAGTAACCAAAAGGGCTAATGGAATGTTAGTCTTTAACACAAGGGGCTGAATTACAAAAGAAAGGAAATGATGCTTCAATTATACTGAGCCTTGGACAGACCTCACACAGAGAGGGATTTTCAACCTTTTTGCTTCTGAAACCCCTTCTGTGTTAGAAAATTCTATGGATCCCCTGTGACATGAGAAAATTTCTGTATAAACATTAGTTATATAATTAAACGTACATTTATTTTTATTTTTGTTTTATTTAATGTGAAACTTGTTGCCTGTGCCATGCATCTGTCAAGAGATGGAAACGCAGAACATTCCCTATTTCCAATAACCAGGGCCTTCACTGTCTCTGATACCTGGAGTCCTCTCCTTCTCCAATACCCAGAGCCCTCACTGTCTCTGATACCCGGAGGCCTCGCTGTCTCTGATTTATTTAATTATATATTTAACGAATGTAAATCCCTGAAGCCAAGTGATAGACTCCTCATTTGCTGAGCTTATGGTGATTATTCTGTAGAGGGGACATTCCTTGGTAATGTGCAGCATTGTTAGTGTCTCTCTGCAAGTGAATAAGGGGTTTGTACTGAGGCCCTACCACTGGAGGTTGGCTGCGCAGGAACCCTGGCTTGTCCTGAGCCTATTTAACAAGGACCATTGTTGCCATTCATTGGATGGGGTTTGTTACAAGGAACTTGTTAGTGACTTCCCGTGTTTCCCATTCCTTGATCCAAAGGATGTCTGCTGGTAAATGTTGCTCAGGAAGGGTACTCCATATGGGGCACCCGAGATGGAAGGTAGGCAGTAGGTGGGTTTAACAGATCATCATGGAGTGGTAAGTGAGGTGCAGCATGGGTGGTTTCAACCAGTTTGTGGGTTGTCGTCAGTCAGCTGATGTGTGGGGGAGTGATGTCTGCCAGGACAGGAAGCCAGGAGAGGGGTGTTGAGTGGTGGGTTCCAGTTACAATGCATGTTGTTGCTTTCAACTGAGTATCAACAAAATGTGTATGTAATGACCTTTTCCAAATGGGTGCACAGTACTCTGCTGTAGAGTATGAAAGGGCAAGTGCTGAGGTCCAAGGTTTTGTGGCAGCAGTGCCCCATGTACATCCAGTGAGTTTGGTTAGTAGGTTGTTTCTGGTTTTGACCTTTGCTTCTGTTTTCTTCAGATGTACCTGGAAGGACAAAGTTCTATCTAGATTCATTCCCAAGTATGTTGGATTGGGATCATGCTTTAGTCTCTTGCCATCCATGTGGAAAAGCAATTCTTTTTTGGCACTGGCATTGTGGAGGTGGAATACTCTGGATATGGCTTTAGAGGGATTTAACATGAGACACCATGTGTTGCAGTAGTTCGTCAACTTTGTAAGGATCTTGTCCAGAGTGCAGAAGGATGGAGCTGGGGTGGCACAACAGATGTCTTCAGCATAGGTTAACTTGTGGGACGTGGTTGTTGTAAGGTTGTTTGTGTATATGTTGAACAGGATTGGGGCTAGCACTGAGCCCTTTTGTAGTCTTTTGGCCTGACTTCTCCATGTACTTCTCCCTTGCAAAAGATGGACTCTAATTCGTCTGTTGCAAAGGAGTATTTCAACAATTATTCCAGCTCAGGTTGGAAGCACTCTGAGCAGCTTGAACCGTAGGCAGTTGTGAGGTCCGGTAGCACTATCCTTGCCTTTGGATTCCTTTGAAAGCCATTTTCAATGTAGGTGGTGAGTGCCAGAACGTGAATATATGAGCCCTCACTGTCTCCATTACCCAGAGCCCTCACTGTCTCTGTTACTTGGAGCCTTCACCATCTCTGATACCCTGAGCGCTCACCATCTTTAATGATCACTTTCTACTGAATCTTCTATTCCTGCATCTGTCAATAATTCAAACACAACGTTCAGATAGCACCATCCAGAAGCAATGGGGAAGCGGAGCATGGTAATAAATCATACGTCACACAGTCATAAATAAGATTTCATTATTGGATCTAAGCAGTAACGATGAACTAAAATAATTGTTTCTTTTAGTTTCAACGTTGAACTTTGTAAATGAATTGCTGGTGCATGAGGTAAAGTTGAGAGATCAAGTGGGCTACGTGACTGGTATGTTGATGCCACTCAGCAGTAGCTAAGAGCCCGGGTTAATCGGGGTTAGAGTGGAGGTGTTTGAAGAAGTCGCGGTGTAGCATCAAACACTTTGAACCTTCTTGCGGATTGTTAGGGGGCTATGGAGCCCCCAGTTGAAAATCCCAGATCTGGATTCCCGTGTTCAGTTTTGGGCATGGCATTTCAGGAAAGATAAATCTATGGATAAGGCAAGGATGCAGGACTAGGTGGAATGCTCTTTCAGAGAGCCAGTGCAGGCTCGATGGGCCAAATGGCCTCCTTCTGCACTTTAAAGACACTGTGATACTGTGATGTATTGGCTTGGGGTACAGCATAGACTCATCAGAATTGCACTGGGGCTTATGTAGTTAAGCTACGGCCAAGGGTTGCATAAATTTGGCTTGGGTCTCTTTAAGTTTAGTAGGGCAAAAGGTGAATTATTTGAAATGTTTAAAATATAAAGGGATTCGATAAAGTAGATATAGAGGAATGAATGTGTCTGCTGAGGGATTCCACAACAAGGGCGAATTGGCCATTTATGGATGAAATCAGAAAGCCCAAAATGTAAAACTGGAAGCCTCTCTCCCAAAAGGCTGAGACAATGGGAGCTTTCAAGACTAAGACCTTCTCGCTGGCGCATAAAATGGGGGGGTGGGGCTCTCTCGCTGATGCATAAAATGACGCGGGATGATGTCAGGTGGAACTCCCGACGTCACCCCGCGTCATTTCAACTTTCAGGTCGGCAGGGGTGCAGTCAAGTCAGCTGAACTCCCACCGACTTGTCAATGGTTAATTGAGGCCATTTAAAAAGTAATTAGACTAGTCAATGGACCTGCTCGTCCAGTCTTAAGGTTGGTGGGCAGGCCGGGAGCCCTGGCGGGCTTCAGAGAAAGCATGAAACCTCATCCACAGGCAGGATGAGGTTTCATGTAGGTTTTTAAAAATTTAATAAGTGTTTATTTAAAAGTGATGGATGTGTCACATGAGGGGACATGTCAGGGAAATTTTATCTCTCTACATTTACCATTTTTAAATTTGGCGCCGATCTCCCTGAGGCACTTAGCCTCAGGGAGATGAGTGAACAAAAGAGTGCACTCCTGGCTTAGGGAATCCCCCACCCCCCAAAGGGAGCGCATAGTGCTTCCGGCGGACATCAGTCATGTAAAATGGCAGCGCGCCCCCAACTGGGGGCGCCGATCGGAGGCGCACCCGCACATGCCCACTCCTGAACTTTCCCCACAACGGGGGAAAATTCTTCCCCGTGAGATACATGCTGCCATGGAGATGGATTTGAGAGGGGAGGAATTGCTAAGATATCTCTGAAACTCACAGGATCCAGGAAAGGGAGAACAGCTACAGGCAGCAAGACGCTGTGGTTCATAATGCAGGAATGCAGATGGAAGCTTATGCTCAGATTCGAAAAAACAAATTCAAGAGGAGTTAAAACGAGGCTGGAAGATCCACTTCGCTTGCACTAAAGGAAGAATTTCTGGTGGAAAAAACCTCACTGTGAAACACAGTTCTGAGATTAAAAGTTCCCAGGCTAGGAAAGGAAGCGAACAGAATTAAGCTAAGTATCACCTTCGACTACTTCCGGGAGAATTGAATTCTACTTAAAGAACAGTGTAAGTGTATCTGTGAATAGTTTACCTGTGTTCCATTGTGCTAAAAGATAAAGGGGAATCTTTTGTTTTGTGGTTTAAAGTGTAAGTTGCCTACAGAGATAGTGTCTATTTAATATTGCTTTTCATCTTTTGTTACAGTAGAAGACTTAAAATATGAAATCTTATCATCTCATCCTTTCCGCTTTTAACTGGAAATTCAAAATTCTTTTTGAAAGTTATTGGTCCCTACAGAGAACTTAATAACAAATTGTGGTGGAGTACAATTCTGCTGCACCTGAAGGCCCATAGTGCCTCACAAGCCCAGTTTTGAACTGCTAGGCCTGTTCTGAATCTACGCCATTTAGCATGATGAGAGTACCAGACCACACACAAAGATGGTATTCTCAGTGTGAAGACGGGATTTGTCTCCACAAGGACTTGGCAGTGGTCACTGCTTTCTGTCATGAGCAGATGTATCTGTGACAGGTAGATTGGCGAGGACAAGGTCAAGCAGATTTTTTTATTTGTTTTGGTTCTTTCGGGACCTGCTGCAAGTCCTTTCTGGAAGCTATGCTCTTGAGGACTTGGCCAGCTCAGTTAGTAGTGATGACCCAGAGACACTCTTGGTGATGGACATTGAAGGCACCATCCAGAGTGCATTCTCTGCTTTTGCCGCCCTTAGAGCATCTTCTAAGTATTATTTAATATGGAGGATTAGACATTCAGTAGTTGACGGAGGTAGTAGATGCTAACCAGCAGGAGGTTTCCTTGCCCATGTTTGAGCTGGTGTCATGAGGCTTCTTGGGGCTGGAGTCAATGTTGAGAACTGCAGGGCTACTCCTTCCTGACAATATTTTATTCCCCCCCCCCCGCCCCCCCCCCCCCCCCCCCACCCCCACCCCCACCAACCTCTAGTGAGTTTGTCCTGCTGATGCGACAGTGCATTCCCAGGGATGGTAATAGAGGAACTTGGGACATTATGACTATAAGGGATGATTCAGTGAATATGATTATGTCAGGCTGTTGTATGACTGGTCTGTGGGACAGCTCTCCTGATTTTCACACAAATCCATGGATATTAATGAGTACGACTTTGCCGAGTTGACTGGTTTAGGTGTGTCTTCAACAATGCCAGATGATCCTTGCAGATTTAGTTTCATTGGGTTTTTTTTGTAGTAAAATGGCACAACTGAGTAACTTTCTAGGCAAATTCAAGGTCAGTTAAAAGTCACACTGGGTATGGAGTCACAAAGCAGCCATACCTGGTAAGGACAACAGATTTCTTTCCCTAAAGAGCATTAGTTACAAAAGGACAGCCAGATGGGTATTTATGATGATCTGGTAGTTTCATGGTCACCATTACTGATACTAACTTTTTCAATCAAGATTTATTTAGTTGATTGAGTTTAAATTCCTTAGCTGCCATCGATTATTAGTCCAGACTTCTGGATGACTGTTCTCCTAAACTCAATGCAACCATACTCCTGGTGATGATGCTGATCCAAAGATAGAATGCTTTTGAATGATATAATTCACACTTTTTTGGACATTGCATCTATTAAAATCTAAAAGCTTTCATAGAAAATGTATTTCCTTTGGCCTTTTGCTGTCATCACTAATGCACGGCTGGTCCCACATTCCTGAGCAATCACCACATGCTGTAGAATCTCAGCAGTATTTTTAAGAGGTCTTATTACCCTCTATGTATTGGTGATCACCTACAATCTTGTCATTCCCAGTACAAGTTCAAAAATCATATACACAATTTCTCCTTCCCTTCTCCACTGAACCGTCGGCCACCCCATCACAGTTATATTGACAGAACGAACATGCGGGGCACAGAGAGCCAATTGACTGTTAATACAAATATATGAACAATGACAGACTGGTAATGCCCCTCTGATCCATCCAGCCTATCCCACACAGTTGAGGTACCTGGTGTACCACACAAGCTGAAAACCTATTCAGCAGCTCACGCTGGGACATCCTGACCTCGAACCTAGATGTGGCTTTAGACGACATAAAATTGTGGCTCTGATTCCTCCCTTGCCTATTTAATTGGAAAAACTGTTAAATCAAACACAATCACTTTATAAACCTTTTTTATGTATCACAATATACATACTCTTCACGCCTCTGCTAAAAGTATGGGTATAACTTTTACATTCTGCTACCAGCAGGTTTTCAGGTGGCGTGAGTTTATTGGGCAGTGGAGAGGGGTGGGGGGGGGGGGGGGGTGCGGGGGGGGCGGTGGGTGAGGGGGGGGTGCCCATAAAATTCTCAGGTGGCCCTTCCACCACCATCGCACTCGCCCCAACCTCACCGCAATTTTAAGGTGTGACAGGTGAGGCCTAGGCCAGCCCACCCACCCTTGCCCCACATGAGTCCCTTAAGTAGTCAATTAATGACCACTTAAGGGCAATTTCCAGCCCAGCCTCAATTTTTAGGCTAGCAGGTGCAGTTTAGCAGCGGGGGGAAGCCCAGGAAGTCACACTGCTCAGGTGGGAAGAGGGGCTACCTCCATCAAGGGTCTCCATTCAAAATCAAGCACCACCCCCATTAACTCTGCACCCCAAGCATGCTTCCTCCCCCTCCCAGCCTCTCCACCAACAACCCCACCCCTACCCCCATCCAACCTCCCCCTCTGCCCACCTCACCCCAGGCCTCACCTTCCATCCCCACCCTGAAACCCCCGCACTTACCTGGTCCTAAACTCTGGGAATTAGACTCTGGGACCTGATGGTGGACCCAATCCTGTCCACTGCAGCCTCTGGTGGGGCTAGAGAGCTGCTGGCCAATCAGATTGTCGGAATTTCCCTAAGGTGGGACTTCCTCCTGAGTGAGGGGTGGAACTCCCATCTCCAGCCAATAAACACTTGCTGAAGCGTTAAGTGGTTGCGGGGCACCCAATGCCAGCAGGGATGCTTTCCCCATGGACTCAGGTGGCAGGGCAGGATACCCCGCCTTCCGAAAAATCCTGGGCTATGTGACTTAAGGGGAGAGGTGAAAAATCGGGGGGAAAAACCCAGGTCAATTTTGGGGTGAAAATTCTGGGAAATGCCTATCTAAATAAAACTAACCAAGGGTTCTCTCTGGCCCTGATAATTTTACCTTTTGTATGACATGATCTCTGCCCTAGCAAGAACCTAGTCCAGTTTTGCTTTGCAGAATCAGCATCCAACACAACAAATGCAGCAAAACACAACAAAAGTCTGTTCAGTGGCTCCACTAGTTTCCAAAACTTCCTGACATCTCACCATGATCTCACCTTATATAACTTAAAATTGTGACCTCTGGTCTTTCCAATCTATCTAACTAAATCAAAGACCTGGATTTTCACCCTTGAGGTGGGTAGGAAGAGTCAGGAAAATCCTAGGCTCTGCCCGCCCCTCACCCCTCCCCCCTCAGGATTAAGTGCCCACAAAGGTGGTATTTTCTTTGGTGGGGGCTGGGTATGGGCTGGAGTGGGACTAGACGACCCGGGAAGAGATGCGGAGGCAGCACAGTGGCTGAGGTGCTGAGGTGTACTGTTTAAAATGCCCACCTCAGTGCCATGGGACTTTGCCCCAGTGAAAATAAAACACAAAGGCCCTCCGCCCCTCACACCCCCTTCACCCCCCCAAACACTCTCCTTGTCCCATCCATGTCATCTCATGGCCCCCCACCTTCCCTCAGGCCCCTCATGCCAAGGTCAGGCCCCTTCCACCCATTTTTTCAGGCTCCTCATGACCGCTATGCCAAGTTCTGCCCCTCCACCACCCCCTATCAGCCTTCATGCCACCATCTTGCCTAAGAGCTCAGACAGCTCTTAGAATACAAGAACAGCTGTTCCCTAAAGAAAATATTGTTTGAATGACATCTCCGGTCTCTGATCTGCTGTCAATTTCACAATGTTTGGTGACACAAGTTAAGTGGTTTCAAGGGTTTGTGATTTTTGAAACTTCAAAGCCTGGATTATTAACCCTTGTGTTAGCTTGCACTCCAGACTTGTTTTCGCAAAGGAGGAAGTTATCAATGGATTACATATTTTCAAAGCATTTCTTTAACACATCCCTCTAAACACAAAATTGTGTTCATCGGTTCTGGAAAGCTTACAGTGGATCAGTGGGCATGGAACTGCCAGAGTTTGGCATAGGGGGCATGAGGGGACATAGGGGGTGGGTGGAAGGGCAGATCTTAACATGGGGGCATGAGGGGACATAGGGGGCGGATGGAATAACAGATCTTGGCATGGGGGCATGAGGGGACATAGGGGTTGGGTGGAAGGGCAGATCTTAACATGGGGGCATGAGGGGACATAGGGGTAGGTGGAAGGGCAGATCTTGTAATGGGGGCATGAGATGACATAGGGGACTGGTGGAAGGACAGATCTTGGCATAGAAGACATGAGGGGCCATAGGGGGTGACGGGGGGGCAAAACTTGGCATGGGGGCATGAAGGGGGACCTTTTGAAATTACCTTTTAAAAGGCCCCCTCATGCAGACTGGAGTTCACGATTCCTCTAAGGGGCCGTGAACCATGACATTTTAGAAACCTGGCTTGACTCCATAAAAATTATGGAGGCGTAGGAGACACCAATCGTCGCAGTGGAGTCGGCCGGGTCAGGAGTGCCAGCTGCGGGCTTTTAACAGGAACCAGCACACACCCTTTAAAGGCACTCCCGAAAATTAGACAATCTGGGAATGGGGCCGGGAATCCTGGAATCGGCATCCAGTCGCCATTTTTAAAGGACGCCCAAGTCAACCTGATTAGGTGAAAACCCAGACCAAACTGTTAGCTCATACGGACTCACAGAAACCTTGATCAGCTCACCCCTGAATCTACGCTTCTCTGTCATTGCACGAGTAATCCTGTGGAGGTTCAGACGAGTTTGCCTGGCTGGCAGTGAGCTTTAAGACTGGAACCCTCTTCACAAGGTTTTATGAAAGAGAGCTGGTTGCATGGCAGGTGTCCAGATAAACTTTAGAACACATCTGAGAACACCGAAGCTTCCATAAGCCCAAAGATGTCCCCAAATCCCCGGTACTTTATATTTCCAACCTTTAGTACTTCAGCATCATAATATTCTCTTCCAGTTAGAAAGATTGCTTTTTTAGAATGATCTTCTGACACTTTAGTGCTGAATTGGTGAATGAGCAGGAGTACAAAAGATTTGCAAATTGATAGGTTTTTAGATACAGAAAATGCGTCATTTTCTCAGACAGTGGTAGTAGCTCTGATCAAAGGCTGACATTTACAATAAGTACACAAGGTATTTATTAAGGATCACTGGTATTTCAGTTTTGCAGAAGAGGTAAAAATTTCAATTAGATTGATACTATTGATAATAGCCTTTCTTGTGGCAATAGTTATTTGGAAGATCCCATTCAAGGTTTAAGTGTAGCAGCTTGCTGATTAGTTCCAGACAGATCACACAGGGATTGGCTCCAGTAAAGGATCCATGTGTCCCATGTCATTCTCCATTGATCAGAATACCATTTGCATTTGAAAGTGCTATCACAAGCAATCAGTTGACAGTCTCAAGCCGGGTCTATCCTGGAATAGGAGACCGCCAGCTGATTGAAACACTCGACTATCAGAACCTACAGCACTTTAATTGCCTCTCATCATTCTTACTCTGGCACAGAACTGCACAAAAGCTACTGGAGTTACTCAATAAATGGGATAAACAACTCCACTTCCCAAAAGTCTTCAAAATCTACTGGCTCTGAAGACATGATCGGAGGCCAGAGGTACAAGAAACAAAACAGAAACTGAATGGAAGAAAGTGACAGGCAAAATGGATGGAATACACACAAATACATTCTGATGGTGTTAAGTTCAATATTCAGACCAAGGGGGCAGAACTTCATTTTGGTGACAGAGGTTGAGGTGGGGGTGGAAACCGAGGCTGGAAAACTGGTAGGACCCCCTTTTCTTCAGGAGGTCAGGCACTTAACTGGATAGCGTCAGCGCCCCCCCCACCCCCCCCACCCCCCCCATCAAGTTAAGCACTGAGAAGGACAGAGATCCCACCCCTGAGAGCTGATGGCCAATCAGTGATGACCACTGCCAGAATTGCACTCAGGCCTTCACCAGGGATCAATGCCGGATCACTGGAGAGAGGTGATAGCGGGTGGGATGCAGGTCAAGGGGTCACTGGAGGGAAAGGGGAGTCAAAAATAAGAGCAGGGGTGTGGCTCCCTGCAGACCTCCTGATGCCAGGTTCTTCAATCGGGCATAGAGTGCCTGAGAACGAGGGACCCCTCTAGTAGGCCGTGTTTGCAGAGTAGTCTTCTGGATGGTGATTTTCCTTTCTGCAACTGGATTGAATACCAGAAGTGGCAAGATGGGGCCCATATATAACCCTTAACTGACTACTTAAGGTCCTCAGTTGGCCTCCAGGCAGGAAGACACTCCAGCTTTTCTGCCTGGAGCTTGATTAAAGGGAGACAGAAAGGCAGCAGGATCTTCAACCTGTATCAAATGGCACCAACCACTGCCTCTGAGCTGGCCTCCAGAGGGGGACATTAAATTCAGCCTAGCCATGCAGTCAGTTGAACAGGGAGATCAGATGCTGGGATAAATTTCACTCTGGTCAAGAAATTGGATTTGCGTTGAATAGGGGTGCCAATTGTCTATAATGGGAGAATGAAGCCAGTACCAATTTCACTATCAGGCCTTCTTTCAGTGAAACAGCTGTGGATGCTAACTGGGGATCCTAATCCCGTCTCCCAGTCAGGCCTGAGGAATTCCATCAAGCTCCAACACCAACCCAACCCACAGGTAGATCCTAAGTTAAGGAATGGAGGGCGAGAGACTAAGTAAAGTTGGGGGCTGCTCCTGGCTGCACAGAACTGTATCTGTAACAATGTTTTGTGCGCATTTTCTAAATGGCTTCCAGTGGTCTCCTCCAGGATTGGCGGATAGGCCATTTCAGATCTGGGGCCACTAGGTGGAGCTTTCACACCACACAATCTTACCATTAGTTCCTGAGTTTTGCACTGACTCTAACACCTGGCTTTAGGACCCTGTCATGCCCAGCGAAGGCATTTCATAACTTTACACATAAACTGAGCTCATATGGAAACTTCTGGAACTGTCTTTTATTTATTTAAAATGGACACTGATGAACTATTGAGATGGCTGCCGGGGGTCAGGTGACCTTTGCTTATTCAACACAGACTATCAAGCTTCCAGAAAGTTCAGAATTAAATAACTATGGGTAGTGGCCTCTCCTGGAATGGACATACCAAGACAAATCTTAATTGGTGAAAAGGCAGTGTTATCTTTGTCTTTAAAGAACCATCAGTCGTCAGCCAGAGTCTTGCAGCTAAAGTACTTAACCTGTTCCAGTTTCAAAGTTCACCTGAGAATCAACCTTCTAGATATTTAACTAGGCTTGGTTGCAAGGTTTCAGCAACCTACTGTGAACCATTTTACAAGATCCCCACTTCAGCTTTAAATCATCGAACCCATTCAAGAAGCCACAGGGGAGACCAGAAATTATAAAATCAGAGACTGAATTAATGGTAATCTGTAAAAATGCACTATCTTTATCTGTATCCAATCTTTGAGTGTATGTGTGTGTCAGCATGCTTGCGACTGAGTGCATGATGTTGTGTTAGTTTAGGGTAAGTGTGTGAGAATAGATAACCCCCTTCACTTTTTAAACTTACAAAAGCTTGCTGCTGAATAATTCAATTGGAATACACACTGATAGGGTAAGAAAGACACATCCTTTCCCACACAAAACATATTGATTACAAGCAGTAAATATATTCTGTCTGCGAGAAACCTGATTTGCAAATGCAAGGCCCTTCATGCTTCTTTTACTCAGTCCCTCCGGACCTCTAAAAGGCACATGGTGACCAGCAGACTTGTGAGGATGATCGTGAACTGAAATTTGTTCATCCAAAACCTGGTGAAATGAAGTTGAATTTCTCCCCACATGTGTGTGAAATATTCCGTCGCTTAGTGCAGTTTCTGACAGCAGGAGATTAAGGAAGAATCAGGACTCCAAATGCTTTCTGAGAGAGCAGTTTGGCACATTAAAATCTGTAAGTTCCTCTAAGATATTTCCCTTGACTGTAAATTTGCTAATCGTTTCATAAGGCTGGGATCCTTCAAATGAGGATTGCTGATTGAAAAATGTCACCTGCTGTGCAATAGCACTAATCGTCATCTTCAGAAGAACTGATTGAAACAACTCATCAAAAATAAATTGTTGTTTTCATTAGCCACCTTGATTAATGCTGTTTCAGTATTAATCCTTTCACACCATTTATCCTTCTCTTGCACTTACCTCTGCTCTGAAGGCATCGAGGACTCGCTTAAGTGTAGTTTCCTCAGAGCAGAAGGAACAGGAATAGACCATTCAGTCCTTCGAGCCTGTTCTGCCATTCAATTAGATCATGACTGGTCTTTATCTTAACTCCTTTTACCTGTCCTGGTTCCATCACCATTAATAGCCTTGTCTAACAAAAATCTATCAAATCTCAGTTTTGATATTTTTAATTGACCTCCAGCCTCAACAGCTTTTTCAGGGAGAGTTCCACAGATTTCTACAACCCTTTGTTTGCAAAGTGCTTCTTGGTTTTACTCCTGAAGGCTCTAATTCTAAGGCTGTATCTCTCTTGACATTGACTCCACCAGTAGAGGAAATAGCTTCTATCTACCATCTACCATACTTTAGTCAATGAGATGACCCCTTAATCTTCTATACTCAAATGAATGCAAACTAGTCGATGCAACCTGTGCTCAGAATTTAACTCTTTCACCCATAGGCACCATGCAGCTTTCCATACCTTGTCAAAAATCTTCTTCATGTGTAAGTCCAGATTGTGAGTGTTACTTTTTTTTCTTTTATTCCTTCATAGGATGTGGGTGTCATTGGCAAGGCCAGCATTTGTTGCCCATCCCTAATTGCCCTTGAACTGAGTGGTTTGCTAGACCATTTCAGAGGGCAATAAAGAGTCCACCACATTGCTGTGGATCTGGAGTCACATGTAGGCCATACCAGGTAAGGACGGCAGGTTTCCTTCCCTAAAAGGCATTAGTGAACTAGATGGGTTTTTATATCAATCGATGATAGTTTTATAGTCACCATCACTGAGACTAGCTTTCAGTTCCAGATTTCTTAATTGAATTCAAATTCCAGCAGATGTCATGGTGAGATTTGAACCCATGACTCAGAGCATTAGCCTGGTCCTCTGGAGTACTAATCGAGTGACAACACCACGATGCCACCGTCTCCCCCCATCTGCCCGTTAGATGGCAAAGAATTTTGTCAAAAATCCATTCTTCATGTGTAAGCCCAGATCATGAGTGTTACTTGGCCATTAGATGATAAAGCATTGGTAAGGTGGGGAAGTCACAATGGGGCTTGATCCTGTTCTCAACTGAGCTCCACAAGTGTATCCGCAACATGGGTCAATGATAGTGACCAGGGGCAGGAAGCCTGGCTGATGTCCACTTTGCTACTCAAGCATTAAAGTCAATTGTAACGCTTCCTATTTACTCCCCACAGTGGGCATCATCTAATTCAGAACAGACTGGAAATTGAACACTAGGAACACTAGGACCTTCCCAATCTATAAGGTTCAGCGCCTCACTGAACCACCCTGAGACATCAGGGGAGCCATAGTCAATCAGTTTTAAAAATATACAATCATAAAAGCATCTGTTGTAGCGCAAAAGCACAGTGAACCCTGTTGCTAAAGTAATGAGGTTGTAATAGGTAAGTCCCTGTTGTTCAGCTAATGGTGTCATTAAAAATGGGTCTGTTGCACCAGTACTGAGGAGACAGTGAGGGGGATATCAATGAGAAAAATTTAATGTTGCATCTTGATCCTGCCCATGCTTGGAATTCACTCAAATTTAAACAAATGTTTTATTTTTGCACAGACCTGATCTCCATGGGGTGTTCCTAGGTAGTGTCTAGAATGTGGCTGTGATGTTTAGCTACTAAAACGGCAATTTGTTTCACTTGCACTGGCCTTTCTAGCCACTGCTGAGGTATTCCTTGTGAGAACACAGGGTAAATGGGGCACGTCCAGAAGTCAATTAGAGGGTAAATGTAGTTGCATGTCCTGATTGCTACCTCTTAGGATGAAATTAATTTATCAAATCCAACAGGAAAGGATTGGTTTTCTTCATTTATATACTGTCACAATGATGTGACTTGAGCATGAGTGATATCAATCTGTAATTTCAGCGGCTGACCAAACATGTATTGAACTGTTTAAAAAGGACTTTTTAAAACCAAGAAAACATACTGACATAAGATGACTGCTACATGTCACCTGATGTCTAGAATTGCAAGTTGACTAGATTCTGGAAAGTTCCAATGTGAATTATAATTCAGACATGCCATGATATCCTTCTATGCATTTTCACACCTGCTGATGTCAAGACCTACTTCAAATTTACTGAAACTGCATTGGACTTACTTTTGCATTTCCATAAGGCTACCTCTCAAGCAGGGACAGGCAGTCTACTAGGAAAATAGTTACATGGAATTGTGTTCTCCCTATCTCATCAAGACAGCTAATGGATATTCAGGAGTTAATGGCTGGGATATTGCAGAATCTAATCATCAAGGCCATAAAACAAAAGCCACATTCTATCCGGATATCAGTTAAGCAAATTCCTTCAGAAATTATTATGGGGAGTGAAGTCATGTGACTGGATTACCCATTTTTTGAATACCTTTTAATACAGCATGCAAGCTGCTAACACCGTAGTAGTCTGGAAAGACCTGCCAGTGGGGCAGTAATGTTCTTCCCCTTTCCTTCTCCCTTAAGTCAAGATCCTATCTCTATTGTAGTTTAAATTCCAAAACACAGATAAAGAGTTTTTCATCGAAAGGCACCTCAGGTGCAAAAATCATTGACTTCTGGAAAAGACAAATTACATTTTGAAAGTAACTTATCTCCAGCAATTGCAGTTTTACATGGGCTTCAAATCCTGAAATCTCAAGACCACCATGGAGAAAAATCTGCAGCAGTCATGGATATCAGCAGCAAAGGACCCATAAACAGTGAGCTCTCTATTTTTTCTTTTTGCATTGAACTTTAATTTGGCTAAGAAAGTAACTTTCTACTTGTATAGCTTGAAATTCTAAATGTGTATGCAGGTCTGTGTTGCGAAGGTTAGACATGGATTTACCTTTTTGAATTTTAACTGGGTGGGGTTTTTTTTCACAGGCAGGATGAGGTTTCCAACAGGAATTAAAAATAAAATTAAAATGTTGAAATCTCATTTATAACATGTCCCTGCTCATGAGGCAGAGTCACATGAGGGGAAATGTTTTTAATATTTTTAAATTCTTTAATTATGTTTGTAAAAATTCAGCTCCCTGGGGCAGCTCTATGCCTTCAGGGAGCTATCAGTGTCACACCTGCATGCACGCGCAAAAGTCCGTGCTTGCTGCTGAAGGGTTCTCAAAATTCCCACATTTTTCATATCATCAACAAGGATATGACTTTTGGACTTTTACCTGAAACCAGACAATGAGAGGAGACAGAATATGCATTCTTCCCTTTAAAACAATCAACACGAAACTAAAGCCCATCAAAATCTTGCATAAATAATTGCTACTAACTATGGGGGCAGGAAGACCACAATCAATGCAATTATGCAAACCCATCAATACTCCACACATACAATGGCTTTCAGTTCAAGACTAGTTATGGGGGCAGTAAAACAATGATAAATATCATGCGTGCCCATTAAAAACAATGAGACATCAATCACCTGGGGAAGCCCACCAAAATCAAACAAAGAACTAACCTTGATTTGGATTGAGATAAGAAATTTAAAAAAAACAGTATAACTGGGCCAGCAGATCTAAGTGTGAGCAGTTTTTAAAGCAGTTTTGGGCAGTGAGACAGAAGGATGGGCAGTTTTGAAAGCTGACACAGGAGACTGAGCAGTTAGGAGTGGTTGATGCTGAGTTTAAGCAGGGAGCTGAGCCAAGCAGAGGAAGAAGATCTGGAGATTTGCAGGCCCGCAGGCAACATCACGGTGAGGGGCATGGGGTGGCAGGCTCAACCGAAGACAACAAGCCACAACCGCAGCCCTCCATGAAGATTGATCACCCACAACCTCGCCCTCCACCCAACTGAAGAATCTTCGCAGATTCCACAGACCAGGACCACATGGGGACGGCAGGCCCCAGAGGACACAAAGAGCGTACCCCAAAACTGCAACCGGCTTACCTGACTGGATTTTGAACTGTCAAGGTTGGTGAGCATGATCCCTGACTTCTCCTCGTTCAATTTAGTTAGGTTTTGGGGGTGGGACAAGGGTAAGGGGATTAGTAGCATGATTTTCCCTCATTATGCCATGTGTTCCCCATTCTTAACTAAGTGTACTATGTAGGTCAGTATAATATCAGTGTAATCCTAATGTTATTAGTTCATTTGTGATTTCAATAAACTCAGTTTTTTTTCTTACACCAAAACCAGTTGTCTGCTGCACTTTGTCACAACCCCCAAATAAGTCCAAGGTCTAGAACCCAGCGAGTGAGAGCAATTCGGACTGCTCAGAAGTCAGAGGTGAAGCTGACACACACCACCACCCTTTTCACCCTCCTCCCGCCCCCACCTTGGCAGCGCTAGGTGTTGCAGCGTGCCATTCATGCTGGTTGGCCATTAATTGGCCAGCCAGTGTGAAATCATGGTTGATTTCATGACTGCTCCTGGGCCCGCCCGACAAGGTAAAAATCCTGCCCAATAAGTTTCATCTGCAATGTGTTTGAAGATGATTAATCAGTCCAATTGGAGCAGGAAAATATCAGTGGATGTTGGGCACATGTATTCTTGGTGCAAAAGAAGTGTTTATGGTTCTGGACTTGTGAAGCCCGCGTTTCCTGTTGGCCAGCGTAACTCTGCTTTGCTCACATGGTGTCTTTTCTGTTGGGACCCTACCATATAGAGCGATCCTGTGTGGAATTCTCCCATGTCTCAGGCATGACCTTGAAACACTTCAGTGAGACCTTCAGAGTGTCCTTGAAGCATATGTCCTTGTCATACTAATTATATCTTGATGAGACCTATGTTTAAGTATAAATGAAGGATCACAAAAAATGGTTAGCTGCATGTGGTAACTATGGCTTTATGTATTGTGTAGTATGCCTTTAAGAAGGATGTTATAATGGAAGATCACATGATCTTGTATAACCAAAAGAGGAGAGGTGGGGCTAACTCTGTAGTTCGTTAGTAGTTAGTTGGAAGTTAGCAGTCTGCAAGTGAGCAGCAGAAGTATGTAGATAGAGTTTGGTGTAGAAACACACATGTGTAGCTGCTGAGTATCTTGTAAATAAACAGAATGTGTTCCACCTAAGAAGTGCCTGCAGAACTATTCTATCTAAAGTACCAATTTGGTCAACCCACAACAAGCATGCAAGCGTTTTTCACAAGCCACCATAAACTGGTGACGGAGTCACAACAAACTGGCGACAAGGATTAAATAAGGATAAGACAAGAATACAGCGAGGATAAAGCAAGGATAAAATGAGGATAAAGCGAAGACTCAGCAAACTTGCAACTAGGATGCAACAAAACCACGACAAGGAGAAAGAAGGAAAAAGCAAGGATAGAAGAAAGATATAACAAACTAGCATCGAGAATAAAATCACAGAGGAAATCAAAAGAAGCAAAATCGGGCTGTACCTCACACGGTAATTATAAGTAGAATTTCCAAATCATCAAAGTAATCCCCTCACAGAATGCAGCAATTCGGAAAAATTGATCCTTTCGATCCAACCACGGACGATTGGTCTCATTATATTGAGCAAGCGAATTTATTTCCAAGTGAATGACATTACAGGGGACAAGAAGAGGCGGGCGATCCTCTTTTCCACACGTGGGAATAAAGCCTACGGCTTAATTCGTAGTCTAATGGCTCCCAGTGCCCCAGATTCAAAAAATTTTGATGAATTGATGGACTTCGTGACAGGTCATTACCAGCCAAAGCCCTCGGTAATGATGCAACATTTCAAGTTTAATTCAAGAAATTGAGCCCCTGGGGAGACAGTTGCTTGTTATGTGGCAAGTTTGAAACTGTTAACAGAACATTGCAAGTTTGGTACATCCTTAAATGATATGCTTAGGGATCGTTTAGTGTGTGGTGTGAATGAAGACACAATTCAGAAGAGATTACTGTCCGAAACAAATTTGGATTTTTAGAAGTCGCTGGAGATAGCACTGGCCATGGAAAGTGCAGTAAGAGATTCAAAAGCCATACAAGTAGCACAGAATGGCATCGTCCTCCACATGGGGAGTGAAGCCCCAGCCAAAAAGGGCATGAAAATGCAAGGCTCTGCAGAGAAGCGGGAAACAACCATCACCAACAGAAAGATAAAAAGAATTGACTCAGCAGCGAAAATATGGCAACAGAGGTGGAAAAAAGCAGATAAGTAATGAATGGCAGTTTAAAAAAATCGAATGTTGTTAGTGTCATCGAAATGGACACAGAATGAGACAGTGCAAGGAAAGAATCAGGCAGACTTTCAGGCAAAGGAGAAAATCCCGTGAGATTTACAGTGTAGAAGAGCCTGAAGCAACAAATTCAGATTTTTATTCATTATTTAATTTGAAGGTAGGGAAAACAGAACCAATTTATGTAGAAGTGAAAGTGAATGGCAGACCTCTTTGGATGGAAATGGACACAGGAGCTCCCACTACAGTAATTGGTGAGCATACCTTCCGATATTTGAAGAATGGAGAACATGACCTGAATTTAGAAGAAACTGATGCCAAATTAAGGACATACATGGGGGGAAGACATCCAAGTCAAAGGCATAAGTAGAGTTACCGCCCATTATGGAAGCCAATCAGCAAAGCTATCCTTGATGGTGATAGTAGGAGAAGGGCCAAAACTCCTGGGACAAAACTTGTTAAAGGAGATTAAATTAGAATGGGCTGAAATTTTCCAGATAAGAGCAAGGGCTATTCAATCCAGAGCTATTACAAAGATATGCCTCAGTCTTCAAGGGTGAACTTGGGAAGATCCAGGGGCTGCAAGCAAAAATTCATGTGGATCCAGAGGCAACCCCACAATTCATGAAGGCAAGACCAGTACCTTATGCACTGCAGGAATGGGTCAACACCGAACTGGACAGATTAGAGAAACTGGGCGTTATACAACCCGTGCAGTTCTCAGAGTGCGCAGCACCAAAAGACCCTGTACTTAAATCTGACTAAAGCATCCGAATTTGTGGAGACTACAAATTGACAGTTAACAAGTGGCTAAGCTGGACAGATACCTCATACCAAAAATTGCAGACCTGTATGCCAAGCTGGCAGGTGGAACCGCCTACACGAAGCTTGATATGAGTCATGCTTATCAACAATTAGAGTTAGAGAAGGCCTCCCAGGAATTTGTTACAATTAATACCCACAAGAGGTTGTACCAATACACTCAATTACCTTTTGGTGTCTCCTCAGCTTGCGCCACATTCCAGGGAACAATGGAAAGTTTACTGCAGGGACTGCCCACGTTGTACTTTATTCAGATGACATTCTGGTGACAGGAATCACTGAAAAGGAACACGTGATGAACTTAGAAGAAGTCTTAAAATGTTTCTTGCGGGCTGGAGTGCATTTTTAAAAAGTGCACGTTCCAAGCAAGGGAGGTAATCTATTTGGGTCACCGGGTAGATTCACAGGACCTCCACCAGGTTGAGGAAAAAGTGAGAGCCATTAGAGAGGCACCAGCACCAAAGAACACCTCCAGCTCAAATCATTCTTGGGAATGATCAATTATTATGGGCGGTTCTTACCCAATTTGTCTATAGAACTGGCCCACCTGCGTTCTCTACTCAAGAAGAACCAACGTTGGTCTTGGGAGGCACCCCAGAAAGAAGCTTTCACTAAGATGAAACAATTGTTGCACTCATCTAATCCATTAGTACATTTTGAGCAGAGGAAAGAATTGGTGCTGACATGACACCCCCTACAGAATGGGAGCAGTGCTCTCTCATCCGATGGACGATGGCATGGAATGGTCTATAGGATATGTGTCAAGAAGGCTCATCACAGCAGAAAAGGGGTGCTCACAGATAGAAAAAGGCCTGTCAATCATCTTTGGTGTCAAGAAATTTCACCAGTATGTACATGGCTGTCATTTTGCTATCGTTTCAGACCACAAGCCACTGCTAGGATTGTTCAGCAAGGACAAGGCTATACCATCCATAGCCTCAGGAAGAATATAACAATGGGCCCTGATCCTGGCAGCATATGAGTATACTTTCGTCCATAGGTTTGGAAATCAAATTGCAAATGTTGATGCACTGAGCCATTTGCCTTCATAAGAAAATGATGAAGATGTTCCAGTTCCACAAGAACTCATGTTATTGTTAAATTTCTTAGATTCATCACCAGTATGTGCTAGATAGATCAGAGACTGGACAAGTTGGGACCCAGTCCTATCTCAAGTATGAGAACAAATGTTTCATGAGTGGTCACAAGAGCCCATATCTGACGAAATGAAACCATGCTTTAACAGAAGACATGAAATAACCCATCAGGATGGCATCTTATTGTGGGGAGCATGAGTGATCGTTTCTCCAAAAGGAAGAAAGCCATTGTTAATTGAATCAAACAGTGCACATTCAGGAATTCCTGAATGAAGACCATAGCACACAACTCTCTATGATGGCTTGGAATGGATGGAAAAATAGAGATCTTAGTGAAAAATTGTGTGCAGTGTCAGCAATTGAAAAAGTTACCTTCAGCAGCTACTTTACATCCTTGGGGGTGGCCAGGAAGGCCATGGGTATGATTACACATTGACTATATGGAACCTTTCATGGGAACAATGTTTCTGCTCATTGTAGATAAGCACTCAAACGGATGGACATATATGAGGTGAAGTCACCAACATCTGCTACAATTGAGAAGCTATGTCAAAGTTCTGTCATTAACGGACTACCAAAAGTGATCATATCTGATAACGGCACAGCATTTACAAGTGCTGAGTTTCAATGGTTTATCAGCCTCAGCAGTATAACTCATGTGAAAACTGCACCCTTCTGCTGAAACAGCAGTTCAAACGTTCAAGTCTGGCATGAAAATGTTAACTGGAGATTCCCTAGAGTAACAAAGCTAGCACGCTTTCTTTTTCATTATATGACCACCCCTCATACAACATTTGGTGTCATACCTGTGGAATTATTAATGAAACGCCATCTCAGGATGAGATTGAGCTTAATAATGCCGAACTTAGGGGGGGAAGGTGGAAAGGAGTCCAAAAAGTCAGAAAACTGGACACAACTGGCATAGTCGTGAGAGGAAATTTACCGTGGGAGAGACAGTATATGTGAAAAACTTTGAAGAGGGACCAAAGTGGTTACCGGGTGATATAAGTGCAGTCACCGGACTGCTATCTTACCACGTGAAGGTGGAAGGCCAAGTCATATGGAGACATGTGGATAATTTGAGGAAGCGAGAGACAAATCATCAAGAAATGATTCCACCAATGTTCACGAATGAGTCGACGTTTCCTGTTGAGAGAACTTAACCTAGTACTGATGGGTCTGAAGTGCCTGTTGTATCTACAAGAGTTGAGGAAACAGGTTTGCAGTTACCTGCAGAGGAACCTGATGTTCAGACAATTCCTAACAAAGAACCAGAAGTTGTAGAGCTGAGACGTTTTACATGCCTAATGAAACCTCCAGAAAGACTGAATTTGTAAATTATTTATCAGTGTAAATAACCTGCTGTTGTGAAAAGATTGTAAAAATATGTTTCTGAGTAAAGGGGTAGGAATGTGGTAACTATGCTTTTATGTAATGTGTAGTATGCCTTTAAGAAGGATGTTATAATGGAAGATCACATGATCTTGTATAACTAATAGAGGAGTAGCACGAGCTAATTCTGTAGTTAGTTGGAAGTCAGTAGTCTGCAAATGAGTAGCAGAAACATGTAGATAAAGTCTGGTGTAAAAACAGACGTGTAGCTGCTGAGTACCTTGTAAATAAACAGAATGTGTTCCACCTAAGAAATGTCTGTAGAACGACTCTATCTAAAGTACCAACTCGGTCACCCCGCAACAAGTGTGCAAGTGTGATTCACAAGTCACCATAAACTACCGACAGAGTCACAACAGTGTGGCCATGCTGCAGTTCTGTAAGAAGGAACTAGCCAATGTTCTGAGTGAGAAGGACACACTCGCATATTGTAGGGTCAGGGGCAGGAGATAGTTGAATTCACCTGGTGATGTATCATGGTTAATCACAGTGTCCTGGAGTTTGTTTCTTATCTTGTGGAGTTGTGGATCTATTTTCCATATTTACTTTCTGAAGTTGGCCACAATTTCTCTGTTTTCTGCCACAGACAAGAATTGGCATTACTAGTGTTTCGGAATGAGGATGCACGAGTTTACATCATCTATTGAAATGCTGAGGAGCAACATAGAGCTTTCTTACGACTCCTGATCTCCTGGTCTCTCATCGCTTCTTCCTCCTTCCCTTGAATTTTATCACACTTTGTTCCTATCCTGGCCTCTCACCATCCTTCTCCTAGGGTGTAATTTAATGCCCTCCCCCTGAGGCAAGTTTGGCAGTTAGGGGCTGTTTAATTGGGTGGGAGTTGGCAGCTGGGGACTTGCAATGCAGGAAGCCTGGAAAGCAAACACTATCAGGGTTATTTGCTCTCTTCTGAGAGGGATACCTCAGTATTCAAATGTTCTCAGTGCCTGACCAAGGGACCTGGCATTGGGAAGGGGGTCGGGTGGGAGGCCCACTGAAGCCAACCTGTGCCCTTCCGGCAGATGTCCTCTTCCCCCTCCACCATGATGCCCACCTTGCGACACCCATCCTGCCATCAATCACCTGTGGCCTGGTTCTTCTGTGATCCTGGGCCTCAGGTGGCTGCATTTCCAGCAGCAGCCACCACTTCCGCCAAACAATGCACAGCCACTGGTCTATGATTGGTCAGCAGCTCTCGGGGGGCAGGTTTTTGCCTCCAGGGTCCTTGATCCCTGGGAAAGCTCAAAAGGAGGTGACATGGGGCTCTCATTAGCTCACCAGCTAGCAATCAAGACCTCTCTATTAAATACCACCTCTAGCTTCTCACTATCACTTGCTCACTCTACTGGCCTCTTCTGTCTCCCTCTTTCCCTCCCTCTCTATCTGTTGCTTTGCCTTTTGCAGGTTTGTGCTAATGAATCACATCTCTTTCATTAATTTTGGTGATTGAGTTTCAGTTAACCGATACAAGGTTGGTTTATTTCAGATTTCCAGTGTTGTGGTGAAGTTGAAACAGTTCAGAGACCTCAGGTATGGTATTGTTTTCTCACTCAACACGGAGGCCGGTGCTACCTAATTCCAATCCAACACACTTTTCATCATCTCCAGGATCTCCTCCCTGGTTATAAACTGAGATCCAGCCTGACCTGTTGCTTTAGGCTTGCCCCTAACATCCTCCCCGCTTTTGCCAGCATTCAGCTTTCACATGTCCCGGTTTCATACAGTGAAGACTAGTTTTCTTCCCTCTCTCACCCCTACATCCCCTAGCGATGTGTCCCGTCTTCCCGCAGCTCTAATATTGTAGTCCTAAGACTGGTGCCACTGCTGCCGCCGCCTGTGACATGGCAGCAACAGTACGTGCTGGTTCCACATTGCACACTCATCTTATGAATTCTATATAATTTCCTCCCACCAGATAGAGGACTTCCTGATATTTTGGGCTGGGACCTTCTTTGAGTATTTTCAGGAATATTTGATCATCTCATTGTTGGTCATAGATCCCGTCAAACGAGGCATATGCATTGAACTTCTGTATGGCATAGTCCATGATGCTTTCTCCCTTCCTTTGTACTATACCTGTCACCACCCTCCAATTAGCTGGGGCAACTTCCAGCGCCTCCCCTACCACTTTTTTAAAGTCCTCATAACTTTTCTTATAATCATCTTCCTCTTCATTCCTGTCCCCTGAATCCATGTTCCGTCCTGATACCTGTTCTCTAATTATCGCCAGGTATCCTTTGGGCATTTAGCTTTTCCCAATACATCTTCTATGGAGTGGAACCCCTGCATTTCCTCTAATCTCTCCCAAAATCCCCTGTTCGGTGTGTTTGGCTTAAGTCTGGGCAGGTCATTCAAGATCACTTGAGTTTCTCCTGGGGTGAATAGTTAATGTGCCAATTTGATTATAATATTCTCTGTGCCATCCTCCCTTTTAATTCTCCTTATTTTTTGGTTAACTGGCACCATTCCAAGGTTGGCGCAGATGGTTTACTATTGCTAGCTGTAGTGACTGTAGCTTTAAGACTTATGTTGTTGTATAGTATCACATGACAGTGTGAATGAATCAGCTCTAAGCGTGAGAAACCTTAGAGTGGGGAATTCTTCTTCTAGTAGTGAAGCTTTGTGGAAGCATGTAACTGCAGCTGCAGCCTGTAAATAAAGTTTAATGAGAAACCAGTCTGGAAAATCAAGTCCATAGCATTAGCTTCAATGTATGGTGGGGGAGGAGATTGCATTTTCCAGCAGTCATCCAGCCCCCCCAACCCCTGCTGCCCCCATACTCAGCAGCTTCTCTTTTCAAATCTCCCTCGTCCTTGTCATCCATGTCACTATCATCATCTTTGTTACTTTCTGGTTGTGCAGCCATCACATTTGTTGATGTCTGCCTTTGATTCTGACCATGTTTTTGTATTTTCTGACATTAGTGCAGATATAAATTGTAATAATTATCATCCCCTTTTTCCCTTTATCTTCCTTTTGTCCTTTTCCGGGGTCCCATCTGGATCCCATCCATCTTTCTGCATTAATTTATTATGTTTAACTTATCTTTATCAATAACAGGTTTAGCAATGGACCCATCCAGGCCCCAGTCCAATTCATGCTGATTGTCTGGCATGTTGGCCATGTTTGCTTTCGGGTGCCCTGCACTCAGTTCGTCGAGTTAATTAATTTTCATTTCCCTCATCTAGTGTGTTGAACCCAATTGCGTATAGTCAAGCGCCTTAACCCAGCAGCCTAACCCCCACCGTGTACATCCATCCTGAGTTCTCCATACGGATTCCTAGATATTCACATGTAACAAACCATCCAGTTTGCCTGTCCTAACTAAGAGTGATAAAAATTAATGTACTCACCCAACTTGCAGGACCATCCAGAGACCAATGCGACTATCCTGCTTACTATGCCAGTTGTCGTGAAATTGAAGGAGGCCTCAGGTACAATTTTTAATCATTTATTCAAGCGAATGCAGGGAGAGCCTGTCTTAGTCAGCCCTGTCTATGTCAGTACTCTGTCCTCTGAGTTGTTCCATTGTCTTTCATAAAGTCCTTTCGTGACTGAGGATGTGTTCTTGGTCACATAGGCTCACAATCCATCACAATAGGTGCAAACAGATGCCTGCCACAGATTCATCTGTCCATGACAGTATCAGTAGGCGTGACCACTGCACAGTCCTTCTGGAGATGAAGTCCGTCTTCACATGGAGGATACCCTCCCCATCATGTTATGTGGCACCAGCACCATGCTAAGTTGGAGCAATTTCGAATAGATCTAGCAACTCAAAACTGGGCAACCATGAGGCACTGTGGGCCATCAACAGCAGCAGAATTGTACTCAACCATAATCTGTAACCACATGGCACAACATAATCCCCACTCCACCATTACCACCAAGCCAGATCAACCATGGTTCTATGAAGAGTACAGGAGGACATGCCAAGAGCCACACCAGGCATACTTAAAAATGAGGTGTCACCCTGGTGAAGCTACAACGTAGGAACATTTGTGTGCCAAACAGCATAAATATTAAAGGATAGACAGAGCTTAGCAATTCCACAACCAACGCATCAGATCTAAGCTCTGCAGTCCTGCCACACCCAGTCGTGAATGGTGGTGGACAATTAAACAACTCACTGGAGAAGGAGGAGGCACCACAAATATCCACATCCTTAATGATGGAGGACCCCAGCACATCAGTGCAAAAGATAAAGCTGAAACATTTACAACAATCTTCAGCCAGAAGTGCCAAGTAGATGATACATCTCAGCTTCTTCCGGAGGTCCCCAGCATTACAGTTGCCAGTCTTCAGCCAATTCGATTCACTCCACATGATATTAAGAAATGGCTGAAGGCGCTAGATACAGCCAAGGCTATGGGCCCTTACAATATTACGGCAACAGTACTGAAGACTTGTGCTCAAGAACTTCATGTGCCCCTAGCCAAGCTGTTCTCTTACAGCTACAACACTGGCATCTATCCGACAATGTGGAAAATTGCCCAGGTATGTCCTGTACACAAAAAGCAGGACAAATCCAACTCAATCAATTACCACCCCATCAAGCTACATTCTATCATCAGTAAAACGATGGAAGGGGTCATCAACAGTGCTGTCAAGCAGCAGCTGCTTAGCAATAACCTGAGGGCCACTCAGCTCCTGACCTCATTATGGCCTTGGTTCAAATGTGGACACAAGAGCTGAACTGCAGAGGTGAGGTGAGAGTGACTGCCCTTGACACAAAGGCAGCATTTGACCGAGTGTGGCATTAAGGAGCCCCAGCAAAAGTGAAGTCATTGGGAATCAAGAGGAAAACTCTCTGCTGGTTAGAGTCACATCGAGCACAAAGGAAGATGGTTGTGGTTGTTGGAGGTCAGTCATCTCAGCTCCAGGACATGAGTTCCTCAGGGTGATGTCCTAGGCCCAACCATCTTCAGCTGCTTCATCAATGACCTTCCTTCCATCATAAGGTCAGAAGTGGGGATGTTCGCTGATGATTGCACAATGTTCAGCACCCATCGCAAACTCCTCAGATACTGAAGCAGTCTGTGTCCAAATGCAGCAAGACCTTGGCAATATCCAGGTTTAGGCTGACAAGTGGCAAGTAACATCCACGCCATACAAGTGTCAGGCAATGACTTTCTCCAACGAGAGAGAATCTAACCATCATCCCTTGGCATTCAATGGCATTACCAGAGCTGAAACTCCTCTATCGATAGCCCTGGGGTTTGGCATTGACACCAGGAACTGAACTGGACCAGCCATATAAATACTGTGGCTACAAGAGCAGGTCAGAGGCTAAGAATCCTGTGGTGAGTATTTCACCTTCTGACTCCCCACAGTCTGTCCAGCATCTGCAAGGCACAAGTCAGGAGTGTGATGGAATACTTTCCACTTGCCTGGATGAGTGTAGCTCCCACAACACTCAAGGAGCTTGACACGATCCAGGACAAAGCAGCCTGCTTGATTGGCACCACATTCACACACATTCATTCCCTCCACCACTGGCACAAAATGACAGCAGTGTGTATTATCTAGAAGCTGCACTGCAGGATTCACCAAACCTCCTGGACAGCAGCTTCCAAACCCATGACTGCTACCATCTAGAAGGACAAGGGGGGCAGATAGATGGGAACACCACCACCCGGAAGTTCCCCTCCAAGCCACTCACCATCCTGACTTGGAAATATATCGCCGTTCCTTCACTGTTGCTGGGTCAAAATCCTGGAACTCCCTCCCTAACAGCACTGAGTGTACCTACACCATATGGACTGCAGTTGTTCAAGAAGACTGCTCACCACCACCTTCTGAAGGGCAATTAGAGATCGGAAATAAATGCTGGCCTAGCCAGTGAAGCCCACATCCCATGAATGGATAAAAAAAGTGTTTCAGATCAAATGTCCCATGTGGCTGTGTAGCGTAGCACTCCAGTGACTGACACCTCATTATCTTAATCGCTTTCATAACCTTTCACAATAAGCACTAAGTGTTGTGGACCCACAGTCTTGTTGTGCTTAGCACTCTAGTGACCGACACCTATCTATCTATAATTGTTGGGCTAGTCTGGGCTAGTTTTTGCTGTGTCCTTTGTCTAGTCTAACATATGTCAAGTATCCCAGCAGCCTTTTCTTTACAGGCTCCTTCCTGATATTTTTTCATTGCTAAAATTTCCATTGCTGTCATGCTGTGCTACTGCTATCCTAGGTTACCTTTGCTAATAAATGACAAACACCTTGTATGCTCTAACATCAGCATCCAGAGTATTTTGCTTTGGCACAAGAGTGTCAAATCCAGATCATCACTTCCAGTCCCTGTCCACTCCAGAGTGATGTTTCCTCCTCCATAAGCTACAATATGTGCCAAATGTTACAAAATGACCCCTTTTCCTTTGAGTTTTCTCCAAGTCTTGTCTCTTTCTCATTTCCTTCCCTCTCGCCAGTCTATTTCAGCTTTTTTCTATTCCCAGCTTCCCACTCCATCTGCCTCCTTGTCATACATACCCTCTGCTTCTCTATCCAGGGAAAGTGATGTTGCAGTGTTTCCCTGTTAGAGGCGATGTTAATTGATGCTCCTTAGCAATATAAGTTGAGTTGTTAGACAATGATCATGGTCTTTCACTTACCTTCTCTCTGGTCGTTAAATGGCTGAAATGAGGATAGACCATTTGTCCCATTGGAGCAGTTCTTGGAGTGTAGGACGAGTACAATGTGCACTGCAAAGATGCTACTTAATCTCTGGAGAGAGGTGAATGACTGGTTACAGCTTTTCTTCTAAACCTTAACATCAATAAAATCAGTAGGATATTAATCTAACATTACAATTGTGTGATTTATCTATGAGAAACTGCAATCGGGAGATAACCCTCCCATAGTGCCAACAGTTGTTAGAATAATCACACTCCATGAAATATATGGGTATCTATTAGCTTCATTCCCTTTCATTACGCAGGATTTCTTCTGCTTAACAATGTTAATGAGGGGTTTGTGTCTGATGTATGAGGCACTGGCCTTTCACCGCTGGGACTTGGGCTCAATCCCGGCTAGCCTCCGTGGCTTGCTGTTGTAAGGTTCTTATGTGAAAGCCCTTTAAGCAGTGCAGTCCAGTTTCTATCCAACAAGGGGATCAGCTCTTCATTTAGCACTCAAGAAGACATTTCCAACTGCACAATTCTGAGGTGAGGCCTCGCCCAGTGGAAAGGCAGATCAGGAGATCACATGCGTGCAGCCAGACAAGGTCAGACATGCTCTCTCAACAATACGTTGATCAGAATTGTTGGGTCGCGTCGAGCTCAGCATCAGAGGTGGATGGGGTCTGAAAATGTTGGCAGCGGCCAGTGTGCCAGTTTCCCGACACCATTCCCAGCAACGACCATTTTAGGGGAGGTGGGTTTGGGGCCCAGCAGGGCTGCCTGCCCCCATGAGGTAGGGACCAATTAATCTTATTAAGAGCCTTGTTAAAAGGAGTTAAATGAGACTGATTAGTACTTTCCAGCTCACATCCAGTTTCCTGATGTGATTGGGGAACTGGGTACTCAGTAGCAAGCTGGTGGAGCCAGTAATCCAGGCAGGCCAATGGTTCTCCTGAGCTGTCTTGATGGGGGTGCAGCCAAAGGCGATCCTTTAGAGGAATTCCAACTCCCCCTAAACACCACCCCATGCCAACACCAACAACAGTTCAAGAAGGCAACTCATCATCACCTTCTCAAAGGCAGTTTGGGATGGGCAATAAATGCTGGCCAAGCCAGCGATGCCCACATCCCATGAACGAATAAAGAAACAGTGGTGGCTTGTCTGCTTATTCTATTTTTTATTTAAATTTTTAAAAATGGTTGGTGAGGGGGCGCCTCCATGTTGAAGCACCCTCTCAGTTACCTATCTTTTACTGTAGCCTGCTCCTCTCAAGTTGGAAGGCCTCTGATTGGCACTCTAGCTTGGAGACCCCGCCTGCCACCCTTAATTATACAGGGTACCTGTCTCAGCCAATTTAATGTGGCACCCCAACTGCCTCCCCACAAGGGGCAGGCCCAGAACCCAGAACCAGACCAGAATCCTGTTTCCCACCTCCAAAGAGAAAGTTCAGTCCCTCCTGTTTTGCAAGTATGTGGGCCCCATGATTGAACCTACCCTTAAATCGGCAAGCAGGTACATCCATAAATCTGCATTGAGGTTATGGCAACCAGTTGCTAGCAGAATAAATGTGTAGGGTACCGGACCTCATTCAGACAAATAATGGATCCACGTGCTCCATAGAACAGACCAGCACAATTGGAATACAGCTGGAAAATAAAGAGAGGATATTGGAGGACAATGAATACAAGCCATGTCCCCTAGAAAGCAAGAAAAGAAATTGGGCAACATAAAGACACTCTCAGAGCATCTAACAGTATTATACTGGATTTGCAAATGTTTGATGGAAATCCAAGGCAGAATGTGACCCATTCCACAGCAATAATATTAGCATGATTAGCACAAAATACAAAGAAATAAAGGGTGTTGGTGGACACTGGATAAGTCACTCGAAGGTTTGAAACTCAGCCTGTTCTCCTCCAACCCCAAGTCCGCAACAGAATTCTGATGCCATTAGAGTGAAGGCCCAAGCAAAATAAAAAAAGACAATATTTATAGGCACATAAATGAATTAGTAATTGGGGTGAGACAATTACAGGAAGTCAAAGTAGTGCAGTAAAGTTTATTTTTTAAATTTAGGTTTACTGGATCTTACAAATTGCTGCCGCACAGGATACAGGCTTATCAGGGAATCAATACTGAAAACATCCATAATTAACCAATTTGAAGTTATACCAGAGCTTGAAATGTAAGGGAATTGTACTCATTTACAAAAAGTTGAGTCTTCTAGAAAGAGAGATGACTTATTATTCACTGTAAGAGAGGTGCAAGAAGAGCAAATGAGGAGCAGATTTTAATGAACCCATTACTACCTCGGTGCAGCAAGATCATGCTTGTATGTCCTGGTAAAATGAAGGTGAAGAAGATACGTTGTAAAACAATTATTACAACAAAATTAACATTGTGAATGGCCTAGGCAGTTATACAAAACAGTATTTTAGAAGCAGTACCACAAATCAATCACTCGACTCTTCCCAAAGCCCAATTCTATCAAGTACCAAAGGCACTGGATCATTACACAAGAATGTTGGATATGTGTCAATAATAAAAGAGGATGGATTTAAAGGTTTGGGAATACACAGTCCCCAAGACTTAACAATAAGGCCATCAAAGTGAGCTTCCAACTAACCTACTCCCTTTCATCAGCATATCCTTCTATTCCTTTCTCCCTCATGCATTTATCTAGCTTTGCCTTAAAAGCAACAGTTCTATTCACCTCAATTAACCCTTGTGGTAGCTGAGTTCCACAATCTAATCATCCTCTGGGTAAAGAAATTATTTTGGCCATCTCGTGCTGCTTCCTTGGCATACTTGAGAGTATTATTTTGGTTTTAGATGTATCCCAAATGGGATATAAGGGATAAATCTGCAAAGAACTCAATGTCAGCCCACAGTCTTGCTAATAGAGGATGCAGTTTGGAGAATCATGTTGCATTTTTATAGCCCTATCTCCAACCTGTGCTCAAATCAATCAAGTCTCTTGCAAAATTATCCCTCTGGTGCCAATAAGTGTTCACTCGAAAAAGATTAAAAATTAGATTTGTCAACAAATAAAAATGACAATTCTGAATTCTCTTTTCAAGGGTGGATATGCATCAGCCCAAATGTAGTGTGACACAGGTTTGTAATCCATTCTTGACATGCCAAAGTTATAATACAGCTGACAGAAAAATAATAAAAAGATGATAGAATGAAAGAAATTTATAGGCCTCTTGCTTCCAACTCGGTATTTTAATGGTCTGTAGCCCTTCCTCCCACACATTCTTTCAGGGTTGGCTTGCCATCTAAAGGATGTTTGGCAGCTTTTTCTGTAGTTCAGCTCAATTGTTTTCTGACTGGTTACAGTTCTTGAGCTGCCTGGAGCAGGAGCTCTGCCTCGTCAACATATCTAGTAAGCTGCTGATAGATTATGAGAATAGTCACGTATCTACAGTTTAAGACCACCTCGATGGGGCTTCTCCATCCATAGAAATATATAAATTAGGAGCAGGAGTAGGTCATTTGGCCCTTCGAGCCTGCTCCGCCATTCAATATGCTCATGCATGATCCTCTATCTCAATGCTATATTCCTGCGCTCGCCCCTTGATGTTGATAGAGTCCAGAAATCTATTTCCTTCTTAAATATATTCAGTGACTTGGCCTCCACAGCCTTCTGTGGTAGAGAATTGCATAGGCTCACCACCTTCTGAGTGAAGAGGTTTCTCCTAATCTCAGTCCTAAATGGCCTACCCCATATCCTGAGACTGTGACCCCCTGTTATATACCCCCCCAGCCAGAGGAAATATCATCCCTGCATCCAGTCTGTCCATCCCTATCAGAATTTTATACATTTCAATGAGATCCTCTCATTCATTTAAACTCCAGTGAATACAGGCCTAGTCGACCTAATCTCTCCTCATACGGAAATCCTGCCATTCCAGGAATCAGACTAATGTACCCTCGTTCCACTCCCTTTATGACAAGTATATCCTTTTTTTAGGTAAGGAGACCAAAACTGCACACAACACTCCAGGTGTGGTCTCACCAAGGCCTTGTACAGCTGCAGTAAGACATCATTGCTCCTGTACTCAGCTCCTCTCGCAATGAAGGCCAACATACCATTTGCCTTCTTAACTGCTTGCTGCACCTGCATGCTTGCTTTCAGTGATTGGTGTATAAGGACACCCAGGTCTCTTTGTATACAAACATTTCCCAATCTATCACGATTTAAATAATACTCTGCCACTCTGTTTTTCCTACCAAATTGGATAACATCACACTTATCCACATTAAACTGCATCTGCCATATATCTGCCCACTCACTCAACTTGCCTTAGTCACCTTGAAGCCTTTTAACAGCTTCCTCATTGTTCACATTCCCACTACGCTTCATTTCATCAGCAATCTTAGAAATATTACATTTGGTTCCCTCATCCAAATCATTGATCTATATTGTGAATAGCTGGGGCCCAAGCACTGATCCTTGTGGCACCCCACTAGTCACCACCTGCCACTCCAAAAAAGACCCATTTATTCCTACTCTCTGTTTCCTGTCCGATAATTAATTCTCAATCCATGCCAATATATTACCCCCAATCCCATGTTTTTAAATTTTGCACATTAACCTTTTATGTGGGACTTCATCAAAAGCTTTCTGAAAATCCAAATACACCACATCCACAGTTCTTTTTTTTAATTCATTCATGGAATGTGGGCTTCACTGTCTGGCCAGCATTTATTGCCCATCCCTAGTTGCCCTTGAGAAGGTGGTGGTGAGCTGCTTTCTTGAACCGCTGCAGTCCATGTGCTGTAGGTACACCGATTGTGCTGTTAGGAAGGGAGTTCCAGGATTTTGATCCAGTGACAGTGAAGGGACGGCGATATATTTCCAAGTCAGGATGGGTAATGACTTGGAGGGGAACTTCCAGGTGGAGGAGTTCCCATCCATCTGCTACCCTAGTCCTTCTAGATGGGTAATGGTCATGAGTTTGGAAGGTGCTACCGAAGGGGCCTTGTAGATGGTACACACTGCTGCTACTGTGTGTTGGTGGTGGAGGGAGTGAATGTTTGTGGATGTGGTGTCAATCTAGTGGGCTGCTTTGTCCTGGATGGTGTCAAGCTACTTGAGTGTTGTGGGAGCTATACTCATCCAGGCAAGCGGAAAGTATTCAATCACACTCCTGACTTGTGCTTTATAGATGGTGGATAGGCTTTTGGGAGTCAGGAGGTGAGTTACTCATCAAACGATTCCTAGCCTCTGACCTGCTCTTGTAGCCACAATTTTTATATGGCAAGTCCAGTTCAGTTTCTGGTCAATGGCAACCCTCAGGATGTTGGTAGTGGGGACTGATGGGTAGTGATGGTAATGCCATTGAACATCAAGGGGTGATGGTTGGATTCTCTCATGTGAAGATGGTCATTGCCTGGCACTTGTGTGACATAAATTTTACTTGGCACTTGTCAGCCCCAGCTTGAATTTTGTCCAGGCCTTCCTGCATTTGGACATGGGCTGCTTCAGTATCTGAGGAGTCGCAAATGGTGCTGAACATTGTGCAATCATCAGCGAACATCCCCACTTCTGACCTTATAATGGAAGGAAGGTCACTGATGAAGCAGCTGAAGATGGTTGCGTCAAGGACACTACCCTGAGGGACTTCTGCAGTGATGTCCTGGAGCTGAGATGACTGACCTCCAACAACCACAAGCATCTTCGTTCATGCTGTGTACGACTCCAACCAGTGGAGAGTTTCCCCCCTGATTCCCATTGACGCCAGTTTTGCTGGGGCTCCTTGATGCCACTCTGGGTCAAATATGGCCTTGGTATTAAGGGCAGTCACTCCTGCCTCGCCTAGGGAGTTCAGCTCTTTTGTCCACGTTTGAACCAAAGTTGTAATGAGGCCAGGAGCTAAGTGGCCCTGGCGGAACCCAAACTGGGCCTCAGTGAGCAGGTTATTGCTGAGCAAGTGCCGCTTGATAGTACCATTGATGACCCTTTCCATTACTTTGATGATCGAGAGTAGACTGATGGGGTGGTAACTGGCTGGGTTGGATTTGTCCTGCTTTTTGTATACAAGACGTACCTCGGCAATTTTCCACATAGCTGAATAGATGCCTGTGTTGTAGCTGTACTGAACAGCTTGGCTAGGGGTGCGGTTCTCCTTTATCTATTCTGCTAGTTCCATCCTCTACAAAACATAATTTCCCTCTCATAAATCAATGCTGACATTGTTTAATCCGGTTGATATTTTCTAAGTGTCTTGTTATCACATCCTTTGTAATAGACTGTAGTATTATCCCTACTACTGATGTTAGGCTAACTGGTCTGTAATTTGTTGTTTTCTCCTTCCCTCCTTTTTTAAATAGTGGGGTTACATTTCACCCTTCAATCTGCAGGACTGTTGCAGAATCTACAGCATCCACTATTTCCATGACCAACTGCTTTAGTGCCCTGGGATTTAGATTATCAGTCCCTGGGGATTTATCGGCTTTCAGTCCCATTAATTTCTCAGCACTCTTGTTTTAGTAATACTAATTTTCTTCAATTCCTCCTTCTCACTAGACCCTTGGCTCCTAGTATTTCTGGGAAGTTATTTGTATCGTCCTCCATAAAGACAGAACTAAAGTAGCTATTTAACTGCTCTGCCATTTCCTTGTTTTCCATCATAAATTCTCCCATTTCAGACTGTAAGGGACCTACATTTATCTTCACTAATCTTTTTCTAATTACATATGTATAGAAGCTTTTACAGTCTGCATTTATATTCCTTGCAAGTTTACTCTCATACTCTATTTTTTCCCTCTTAATCAATCTCTTGGTCCACCTTTGCTGAATTCTAAACTTCCCCCAATCCTCAGGCTTACTATTTTTTCAAGCAACTTTATATGACTCCTCTTTGGATCTAATACTATCCTTAATTTCTTTTGTTAGCCATGGTTGGGCCACTTTTCCTGTTGCGTTTTTTTCAGTGCCAGAAAGGAATGTATAACTTGCAATGCATATATTCCTTCCTTAAAGATTAACCATTGCCTATCCACCATCCTGCCTTTTAATGAAGTTCCTCAATCTACTTTAGCCAACTCACACCTCATACCTTTGTAGTTTCCTTCGTTAAGATTTAGGACCCTTGTTTCAGATTGGACTACTTCACTTTCCATCCTAATGGAGAATTCCATCATGTTAGGTTAATTGTTCCCTAAATGACCCCACACAATAAGATTATTAATTAACCCCTTCTCATTGCACAATACCAAATGCAGGATAGCCTGTTCCCTAGTTGGTTCCTCAACATACTGGTCGAAAAAACCATCTTGCACACACTCCAGGAATTCATTTGCCAAAGTATTACTGCTAATTTGCTTTGCCCAATCTATTGGTAGGGTTCTCCCCCTATCGGGGGGTAGGAAGTTGAAATTCCTCCGATCGGGGACGCGACGCCCTTTTACGTGGGCGGGCCAATTAAGGCCCACCCGGCATGACGTCCACATGGAAGCACTATGCGCTCCCTGTGCGGGTGGGGGGGTAGACCCTAAACCCGAGAGCGCGCTCTTTCACGCATGTGCACGAAAGAGCGCTTTCATCTCCCTAAGGCTAAGTGCTGCCTCAGGGAGATCATCTCTACTGTACAAAGTATTAAAAATAGAAAAAGAAAATCCCTGACATGTCCCCTCATGTGACACTATCACATGAGTTGGGATATGTCCATAACTTTTTAAAAAACTTTAAGTAAATTTTTAAAAACCTACCTGAAACCTCAAACCGCCCGTGGATGAAGTTTCATGCTTTTTCTAATGTCCGCCAGGGCTCCCAGCCTGCCCGCCAACCTTAAGGTTGGACAGGCGGGTCTGTTAATTACTTAAATGACTCTGTCAATGGTCTCAATTGGCTATTGACAGGTTGACGGGCGCACAGCTGATTTTGCTGCACCCCCGCCTACCTGAAAATTTAAATGGGGCACAGTGATGTCAGGAGTTCCACCCGACGTCACCGTGCATCATTGTATGCATTGGCAAGTGGGCCCCGCCCCCCGCTTGCCAACAGGAAAATCCTGCCCTATATGTAGATTAAAGTCACCCTTGTTACATGCATCTCTAATTTCCTGTTTAATGCCGTGCCCAATCTTATCACTGCTGTTTGGGGACCTGTAGACAACTCCCACTAATTTTTTCCACCCTTTGTTGCTTCTTAGCTCCACCCAGACTGATTCTACATTTAGGTTTTCTGAGCCAATATCCTCTCTCACGATCGCACTGATTTCATCCTTAATGAACAATGCCACGCCACCTGTCAGGAATATAAAATAATTTTCATAATGTTACTGGAATTTATTTTAAAGTAGAGTAATAGCGTTGTATGTGTGTGTGTGTGTGTGTGTGTGTGTGAATGTGCGTGTGTGCATGTGTGTGTGTGTGAGTGACTTAATTAAATTAAAGGCAGCTGGTCTGAAGGCTTTGATGTAACAGAAGATCAGCTGGGTTTGAAATGTTAAGTAGGTAAGTTTTAGAATGTAAGCTGTAAAGGGAATATTTGCATTTTTAAATGAACCAGACTAGCTTGAATTCAAAAGAGAGGGGGTGAAATGTTTCATCTAGCCAGGGGAAGTTAAGAATAGTAGGCAGCATTTTCCCCCCTTGGGGGGGATGTTCGGGAATGGGCGCAGGTGGGCGGGTTCCGGATCAGCACCCCGGTCGGGGGTGTGCCGCCATTTTACGTGGGCAGGCCAATTAAGGCCACTCAGAAGCGTTATGTGCCCCCTGTGTGGGCGGGGGGGGGGGGGCGGGATTCCCTGCGTGAAAGAGCACACAGATTTCCCTGAGGCAAAGTGCCGCCTCAGCGAGATCAGTAGAAGTTATAAAAATTTTTGGAAGGGTAGAAAAAACATTCCTGACATGTCTCCTCATGTGACACCGTCATATGAGTTGGGACACGTCAATTTCTTCTATTTAAACATTTTATACAAATTTTAATACCCTCATGAAACCTGGATAAGATTTCATGTTTTTTATGAAGGCCGCCTGGGCTCTTTGCCTGCCAACCAACCTTAATGTTGGACGGGCAGATCCATTAATTGGTTTAATTACTGTTTTAAAGGCATTAAGTGGCCATTGATAGTTCGGCGGGTGTGCAGCCGTGTTGGCTGCGCGCCCACCAAACTGAAAACCTAAATGACACATGGTGACATCAGGACGCGCACCCAATGTTCTCCTGCATCATTTTACGCATTGGCGAGTGGGCCCCACCCGCCAGCTCACTGACCGGAAGATGCAGCCCCGTGTATTTATTTTTCCCAAAGGTTACTGGTAAAATTATAGATTTTATTATTAGAGAGGCAAAGTCCAAAGATGTAGTGAAACAATGGGAACTAGCACTCAAAGGAGAAACAATGTATAAAGGTGAGAAGGCTATGTGTAAGGGCAGGCACTCTTAGATCTAACACAAGTGTAAAAAGCCTACAGCATCTAAGTCTCAAGCTGCTGTCTCTGAGGAACTGAAACTGAGAAAAACTCATTTTGAATTTGACTGTTCAGGCTATTGTATGTTACTTTGCCTGGGTCTTTTAAAATCTATGCGCAGAATTTTGCCCTTGGTGTGCGGGATCGGCGGGTGTGGGCGGGGGCAGTTGGGAAGCCAATCACCACCTGTGATCGGCAGCGCTCTGCCATTTTATGCAAGCAGGCCTATTATGGCCCGCCTAGTATTATATGCGAGTGGCAGCACTTAACACTGACTGTGCGGACAGAGGGAGGAGGGCGAGCAGGCCTAGTACACAATTCACACAAGCGCGCGAAAGAGTGCTGAATCATCTCCCTAAGGCATGGAGCTGTCTCAGGGAGATGAAGAATATATTGAAAAAAAGTATTAAACATCACAAAAAATTACTGAAAACATGTCCCCTCATGTGACTCTCTCACATGAGCAGGGACATGTTTTTAATTAAAAATTAAAGTTTTGATTTCATTTGTATTTGATTTTGGAAACCTCATCCCACCTGTGGATGAGGTTTCCAAAAAAATGCATAGGCTGCTTGGTCTTTTTGCCTGCCCACCAGCCATTAGGTTGAACTGGCAGTGAAAAACTCAGCACAATTGATAAATTAATGGCCTTAATAGGCCTATTAATTGTTGACAGGCACGTTGCCAGCTCCAGTGCATGCCTGCGAACCGAACTATTGCCCTACTGCATGATGACATCGGCATGCTCGGCCAGCATCATCGCGTGTCATTTCACGCTTGGTCGGGTCAGGCATGTGCCCATCAGCCAAGCTAAAAATCCTGCCCTATGTGTCTTATTGTTGCCTTAACAGAGGTGTAACTGGGGTTTAGATTAATTAGGGGATTTAGAAGTTATCATGGTAGTAATTTGTAGATCCATGTATGTGTTCAAAATCACTTCTTCTATTAACAAAAGTTTAATTTAGTTTTGTAAGAAACCTATAACACATGGTGGCTTCTTTTGCTGAATTCAAAATATCTCAAAATAAGTATAAATTGCAATTGGTTGTTGCAGGTGCTTCAAGTTCCCCTCTGGGATTTGGGCAACTTGGCATTTACCATCCTCCTGCCATAACACCACCTCCTTTTCCTTTTTGCCAGTCCATCCTAAATATCAAGTATTCAGTTCCCAGTCTTGGTCACCCTGCAAACATGTCTCTGTAATGGCAATCATATCGTGCCCTTTTATATATATTTCCACTTATAGTTCATCTACCTTACTGCAAATGCTCTATGCATTCAGATACAATGCCATTAGATTTGTCTTTTTAACATTTTTACACATCATTTTTTGTACTATGATCCTATTTGCTGCTAGCCCTTGTTCCTCTGCCTCCCACTTTTGCTGTCTACTTTTCTGTCATTCATTCCTATCTTTGTTTCCCTCTCTTGTGTCTCCCCGCTCAAGTTCCCATCCCCCTGCCAATCTAGTTTAAACCCTCCCCCACAGTACTAGTGAATACCCCTGTGAGGATATTGGTCCTGGTCCCGCTGGGATGCAACCCAACCAGCTTGTACAGGTTCCATATTCCCCAGAATCAGTCCCAATGCCTCAGGAATCTAAATCCCTCCCTCCTACACCTTCCTTCCTCTTCACTGAACTCCCTCTCTCACCAAACTCCAATTGAAGCACTCTAATGCAGCCCAAAGCAACACTCCAGTGCAGACAAAAGCAGCACTGTAGACGGCTTGCTGAGAATGACATGGCTTCCATCTAGCTTAAGTTCACTGTCTGAACTTGGTAGCCAGCTGGAAAGAAGGAAACAAAATAACTTGCTTTTATATCACTCGTTTCACAACCTCAGAATGTCCCAAAGTGCTTTACACTAATTAATTACTTTAAACTCTGATATAATGTAAGAAATCTTTCAGCCAATTTAAGCAGATTTACACAAACAGATAATCTATTTTAATGGCTTTGGTTGAAGGATAGCCAAGACACCAGGGACAACTCTCTTGCTGCTCCTCAAAATAGAGCAGAATCTTTTACAAGGGCAGTTGAGGCCTTTTTTTAACATCTGAAAGATGGAACCTCTGACAATACAGCCTAGATCTTGTGCTCAATTCTCTGGAACAGGACTCAAACCAACAGCCATCTTGTTCAGAGGTGAGAGTACCATCTACAGAGCTATAGCTGAAAGCTGACAGCTGACACATAGCTGCAACAAGGTAATAATTTCCACAATAATCCAGCATCTGCAGAATTTTGGTGGTGACCTCGATAGCTCTTTTCACTTTGAGAGCATTGGGTTATTTGGAATGCTCCACAGTTTATTGGAATGTTACAGGAACCAAGGAAATGGGTAACAACACTGCCTAGTGCTACACTGAGACATTATAAACCAGCAGGCCCAGGCTTGATAGTTAGTCTGCACTAAAGTAGCTGATTTCAGCTGGGATGTCAGTAAGGTTTGGACAATTGCTGTAATGCTCACAGGTTAGGGAAGGAAAATTCTACCAAGGTTTACACTTCTGACCATTATTGAGTGATGCCTGATCAAAAGGTTCCTCCTGTACGGAAGTCCCGTGAGGACATGGTCAAGTTGAGCTATGAATTTCTCTGTAGTCAAATGGCCTAACAACACTAAAAAATAAACACTTAAGGTAACTATGGGCAATTAGGCTTTGTAGAGCCGTTGATCAGAGAGAGAGAGAAAGATGTATGTATTTAGCCTCAGAACATGCTAAAGCTCTTTACAGCCACTGCAGTGTTTTTGAAGAAAGCTCATTGTTGAAATGTAGGAAACACAGTAGAAGTTCCTGAATAGTACCTCCCCAACCGACCACTCAGTGACTGTTGAGGTCAGCAGAGCACACTTTCCACTACCCTAGTTGAGATCAACTAACTCAACAAGGATCAGGAATCTAACCTGAGATTGTCCTGGTCTACATAACTGGGCAGCTCATTTGCCAACAGAGCCACCATGGGAGCTTATAACTGTCATGTTATCATAATGATATAATAACTTGGGCTTATTTACTGTACAAGACACAAGCCACCAATCACTCAAAAGGGATTTGGTAAATACATTGTGAGTTAATTTGTTAAGGCTAGTCAAATGAGATCAATTATACACAGGTATAAAGCTTGTGTGTGTGCTCTGCTCAAAGCACAAGTGAAATGAAGACTGGATCACATGACACATTTCCCTTCTAATGATGTATGCTGACATCCCTTAAAGGCAAATTACAACATCCCCCTTTTCTTTTTAAAGATACTTTCCCCATTCCAAAGAAGTACAACTATTTATTTTACATGTTCATGTTTAGTTGCTATTGCATACATGCATAGAACTGATGAATCTATCAGTCTCTAAAGCATAAAAGTAATCTCCTGGTGTGGTCAGATCTTGTGATGGTAACCTTGCCTGGAGGTTTCTTTAATTGCTCACAGTGATCTGTGGGATTGTCCTTCTTGGATGTTGTTCCTGGTTGCACTTGGGATTTTGTCCGAGATTCAATAGGACTGTACGTGGTTGAGGAGCTGGAATGAATCTGATTTGCCCTTGGTTATACCTCACCATTGCACTTTTGTGTGTAATGACTTCATAGGAACTTGGTTCGAAGAAATCTTTGTCATTCAGCTGGTTGCCACATACCTTCTGTGGGATCCTGGATGTGAACTTTTTGTCCCAACTGTAAAGTTGGCAATTTTGTACCTGCATTTTTATCATGCAAGTTAATTATCTTCTCTTGTAGTTTTAAGAGTTTCTCTTGAGTTTACGAGAGAGCAGAATGGGTAAGAGTAGGTAAATTGGTACACACTGATCTGCCAAACATGAGCTCTACTGGTGATGGAATATCTGCACTTAAAGGTGTGGCTCTCAGATGTAACATTACAGTGTGTAGATCTTGCTTGGTCTGTATACATTTGAGAATTAGGGATTTCACCATCTGAATCATTTGCTCAGCTCGGCCTTTAGACCTCAGGTAATGAGGAAAAGAAGTAGTGTGATAAATATTCCACTTCTCACACATATCCTGAGATAATCTACCAGTAAATTGCAGACCTTTATCTGTAATGATTCCCCTAGGCACACCAAATAAACTGAAAATAGTACTCAGAGTATGCACAACAGTGCTTGAAGTATTGGGCAATTGTCAAATAATGGGTAAAGTAGTCTGTGATAATGATGACAATGAAATCAATGCCATGGACATGAAAGAGGTCAGATGCAATTTTGGATCAAGGATAGGTAGGAGCTTAATGTGGAATCAATGATGTTTTGTGCTGACTTGTCATATGTTTTTGACATGCCTCAGAGTTCTTGACGAGGACTTCAACGCCATTGTTCATACCCAACCAATAGACTGTCTCTCTTGTGAATCTTCTCATCTGATCTATTTCCATGTGTGAGTGATGAAGTTGTTGAAGAATATCAAGTCACAAAAATTCCAATATGATGACCTGCCACCTTTAAAAATGACTCTCCGGGAGGTGCCTAGCTTGTCCTGATAAGGCCAAAATGGTCTCACGTCTTCATGGAGATTCTGAATTGAATCAGGCCATCCTTCAGTGATGTTTTTTCCACAATTTCCCTAGTGTAGAATCTTTTGCCATTTCTTCTCATAGCTGCTGGCATTTACATTGTGCAAAACGTACCAGATCAATTTAGAGAACATTTTCAAGTTCGATGTCAACTAAGTCAACTTGTAGATCCAAGGATATATCTTCTGTTTTTGCTGGGTTAGGCAAACTGCTAAGTGCATCCAATGTGACCATCAAGTTACCTGGCTTAACCGAATTTCACAGTCATAACCTTGAATCTTTATCAGGAGACATTGCAATCTTGGCGGTGCACTGGTCAATGGTTTTCACCAAATCATTCCCAGTGTCTTGTGGTCACTCTGTACCACAAATCTTTTGCCAAAGAAATAGGCATGTGCCTAGGGGAATCATTACAGATAACGGTCTGCAATTTCCTAGTAGACTATTTCAGGATATGTGTGAGAAGTGGAATATTTATCACACTACTTCTTTTCCTCATTACCCATGGCTAAAGGTCTAGCTGAGCAAATGATTCAGATGGTGAAATCCCTAATTCTCAAATGTAGACAGACCAAGGAAGATCTACACACTGTAATGTTACATCTGAGAGCCACACCTTTAAGTGCAGGTATTCCATCACCAGCAGAGCTCATGTTTGGCAGATCAGTGCGTACCAATTTACCTACTCTTACCCATTCTGCTCTCTCGTATCATTCCAAACACTAAAGCTAATGTTTCCCATTTAATTTGGAGTAGTTGGATTGCATTACAGGCAGATATTTTGAAGCAAGTGCAATCAGTTTGCCTTTTTGTAGTCTGCATGCTCCCAGATATTTCTGTGAGGCATCTATCTACAGGGTAGTTGTCTCCCTAGGACTGTAAAATTGCAATGTCAATTATTCTGATAATGACTGTTTCAGTACTTCAAAAAGGTATTGGTGGTCTTTGTGCCAAAGGAAAAGCACATTCTTTCTCAACAATTCCCTTTGTGATGAAGATTTTTGAGCAAAATTGGGAATGCATAGAGACAAGAGTTAAAGAGACCTAGACATCTTTGAAGATCGTTCTTACGTTGAGGAGTGAGCATGGCTTTAATATCCTCTATTTTACTTGCCAGAATAATACTGGAATAAATGGAACCGAAGAAATTGATCTGCTGCACATTGATGTCACATTTCAGACTGATGAACACCAATCTTTCATAAGGTGCCACTTCCATCAATGATTACAGATTATGGTCGTGTTCCTGCTTTGTTCTCCATACAACAGATATATCAGCGATACAGGTGGATTCTGGTACAGTGTATGTAATGCTGTCCATGTGGGCTTGAAAGAGATCTTGGCTAACTGAGAGCCCGAAAGGAAGTCATTGATAACAGTATCATCTGAATGGGTACGAAATGTAATAAGCTCTTGGGACTTTTCCTTGAGATGTACTGGCCAGTAACCATATTTGGCAAGAAGCTTTGAAAGAATTTTGCACCTGAAAATCTCAGATTCAACTCTTCTAATTTGGGTATTTTGTAAGGAAATATTTCAAAGCTGCATTTAAATGTAATGGATCAAGGCCTATTCTCAATGATTCATCCTTCCTTATGACACATCTGATTGAACTGTGCCAATCTGTGTGCTCTTGTGCTCTATTCCAGCTTTCTCCATTTTGTCCATTTTAGCCTTCAATTTGTTTTGTAAGTGGATGCTGCACTTACATGGTGGATCAATTGATGGACTTGCATTCTCTTGAAAGTGTAATGTTGCAGCTCCCTTGAAACTGCCAATTTTGCTGAAACATTCTGGATATTTCGATGTTAGGTCATGTGAGGTGATAGGAGTAGTTTCTGATGTTGATCTGCATCGTGGTGTCTGACTGATTTCATGGATTGTTACCAGTTTGAGGTCACAACATGCCTTTACTGGGCCTTTCGTTTCCATGATGTAGAACATCTGTGACACCCAGGAGGATTGATTATACTTGGACTCCAGGACCATGGATCCTGCATGTGGAATTAGTGAACTGTTGTATGCCAAAATTTGCACAGTGGTAGGCTTTGCCATGGCTTTCCACATCTATGGATACATGTCTTTGAGAATTCACATGAGTAGTTTCTACCACTTAACCCTGGTCAATCTTGGCCAATAACAAATAGTTACCAACTTTCTTAGGACAGATAATTTGAATCTTGGCAAACACTTTGGAAGATGAGATAGTATCTATGTTTTCCACGAGATTGGCAATGTGAAATACGTATTCACTGGTCTTCGTCTCATCATACACATCATTGTCATTTTCTGGTTTGTCAATCACTTCATGTAAATGTTCCTGACAGGACACAGGATGGTCATTCTTACTGTTTAAATGTACTCATTGTGTACAGTCTGTTTGGATCAGTGCACAGCTCTTTGTAACTGCATCAGCCTTTGCTCCAGTGCACTGTCTCTGCCAATGGCCCTTTCTGCCACATGCTTTGCAGAATTGATGAAAACCTGGACATTTTCTTGGTGCATGCAACAATCCACATCTCCCACATGTCTTGCTAGGTTTGGGTGTTCCAGTAAGTGCGTAAACAGTTGGGGTTGTACTTAGGACCTGTAAGCTTCATCGAACGGTGAGGATCACTTTGTATTTCTGTCCATCCTTGAGTAGCTTTTTGATGCTATACATTTTGGGCTTGTCTAGTACATCTTTCTGTAACCCTTCCATGGGAGTGGGTGTGATCACCAACTCAACAATTCTGTCTGCATTTGAAAAATCACAGTACATACCCTTTTCTCTGTATCTGCTGCCGAAGTGGTCTATGGATTCTATGGGCTGTTGTTGAAATGGCATGGACCCTAGTCGATGAATATGGAAGTTTAATCTGATTCTGAACCGGTCTTTCAATGTAATCCATATCTTTTGGGGATCCTTTAGCTCTTCATCCATTAATCCTGATTACGCTTGTTAAGCCTGTGTAGACCTTCATTCTCAACTGCTGGGCAAATTTTTACGGCTTGCTTGTCTGAATCAGATACACTTGAATCAAGAAACCATAGCTCTGTACATTGTTTAAACATTTTGAATTTGGATTGTAGGTCAGCTGCATCCCAATTCAATCTGGGGAATTTTGTGGACACTCTGACAATATCCCTTTTACCTTCCTTCTTCTATAGTACCTGGGGTGAATGTCACTGTAGCCACTTTCGCCTACTTTTTTGAAGCTCTGCCCACAAAGTCAAGTTGTGGTGGGAAAGCACCACAGAGTAATGTCATCTTTGCTTTTATTCAATTTATTGTTCAGCAACTCCTGAAACCACCCGTTATAATTGCATCCTTCTCTGGCCCGATTTTTATGATGATGTTTTCTTTTTGTTTGACTCTCCCTTGCTTGTTGTCGATCCAGCTCACACCCTGGTCAATTACCTTTACTGACTGAGCTAACCCTGTGTTGGTCTTCTCGATGGGCTGTCCCACCCATGGAACTGACAGGCTATGCACTGCAATCTCACCACGAGGGACCTGTCTGCCTGCCTGCTCTTTATTTGAGCACTAGCCCAGCACTTTGCCTTCAAAGCTTTTCTTCGCAGTCACAATGTTGCATTTCAATGCTTTCTAATGCTGCAACTTTGTTGCAGTCTGATCCAAACATTGAGGGTTGCCTCATGCCATGTGGCACAATCTAAGGCTATTCACCATGTCCTACCAGTACTTAATCTTGCTGCCACCTGTCTTGCTGCCACTGATCACTATTTCGTGTTATTATAATGATATACTACTTTGGGCTTATTTAATGTACAAGACTCAAGGTGCCAATCGCTCATAGGAGATTGGGTAAACACGTTGTGGGTTCATTTATTAAGAGCATGAGAACAGTTATACGCAGATATAAAGCTTAAAAATGTCAGAGCTGTGTGTGCTCTGCTCAAAGCAGAAGTGAAATTAAGACTGAATTGCATGTCACACTTCCCTTCTAGTGACGAGATACTGATATCTCTTAAAGGCATATTACAACAATAACAACCAGTTTGACCTAAACATGGAGAGAAATTTTTGAAAGCGTGTATGTAACTTGTCAGCACATCAGGGCACTTTGTATCTAAATCTCTCTAAATATAATCCACATGTGGTATTTTAGGAACATAGGAATTAGGAGTAGGAGTAGGACATTCAACCTCTTGAACCTGCTCCACCATTCAATTAGACCATGGCTGATTTTCTACCACAATGTTATTTTCTGCACTATCCCCATATCGCTTATGGAAATCTGTCAACCTCTCTCTTGAATATACTCAATGATTAAGCCTCCACAGCCCTCTGGGGTAGAAAATTCCTAAGATTCACCTCCTCTGGGTGAAGAAACTCCTCCTATCTCAGTCCTCTTATTCTGAGGCTGTGTCCCCTGGTTCTAGGCCCCAAGCCAGGGGAAACATCCTTCCTGCATATACCCTGTAAGAATTTTCTGTTTCAATAAGATTGCCTCATTCGTATTTTACTTCCACAGACAGCAATAGTCCAAGTGAAGAATAGACAAACTACAAAGTGATAACACTTGATGTGTATTGTGTACCTGTATACAAATAGAGGCAAAGAACTTCCATTTATGGGGTGTGTTATCATATTGTCTGGTTGTCCCAAAGCAGATCTTATCCAACTAATTCATTATTGAAGAGTAGTTATCATGCAGAAAAAACATGGCAGCCAATTTGCATGTAGCAAGATCCCACATGAAACAAACGATCGATTAATCTGTTTTTAATGGTGTTGGTTGAAGAAGGAACAATGGAAAAATTCTCTGCTCCTTCGCAAAGAAAAATCACTGTAGGATGTCAGCATTAAACACTTCACCCCTAAGGATGCACTAACACACCAAAGCTCCGACAATACAGCTCTCTCATTACACTGAACTGCCAGCCTCCATAATGTGCTGAAGACCAGGAGTGGGGATTGTGCCCACAACTTTCTGATGCTGAGGCGGGAGTGCTACCCGCAAGTAGTGCTGACAATATAATGGAGAAATATATCAGTTGATGAGGCCTAAGGCACTTATATTGCTGCACAACAAGCACACACAATTATTCAAAATTGGTCAGAGTCCAAATATTCAGCAGAATCTTTCATAATTATCTGAGAGACACTGAAGGAATATAGAGACCAAATTAATTAGTTTATGTTCCTGCCAGGAACAGAAAGCTATAAGCTACTAAATAAGATAAAGGAAATGGCAGAGGGGTAATCCTGGCTCATCCTCAATACTCAGAGTTAGGAAGGTTATAAATAGAATTTAACTCCTTGTATGGCAGGTGTTGAACTGCCCTAAGAGTAAGAGCTGGAGGATTGTGATAAGACGACTCAATCAGGATCATTTGACTTTGGGCCACAGTGTAAAAAGGATGATATCGGATTAATTCCCTAAAATAGGGGGAAGTGTACAATGGATGGCTGATTGGATAATGTCCCTTTTATGCTATCGCCTCAAGTCAAAATTAGCCCTAGCATGCGTTTTTTTAAAAAATCCTTAAGGTGCACTTTGCCTCGATGACTGCTCAGTTTGAAACTAAGCCATACAGCCCAAGTAGGTCCCAGATTCAATTCCCAGCCTATGTTGCATTAGCTGATCTCAGCTAGGGGGTGCTGGTAGAGTGGCTACAAAAAGCTGCAATGCCCTTGGGCTTGGGTGAATTACGAACTGTCAGCCAATATTCCCAATATCTAACCTTCCTGCTAGAAAGAGAGGTTGATATAGCCACTGTCTAAGGCAACAGGAGAGAAAAGAAGAAAGGGGAAGACTGAGGGGTCATCTGATAGAGGTTTTTAAAATTTTGAAAGGTTTTGATAAGGTGGATGGGATTTTCACTTGTACAGGAACCCAGAACTCGGGGCCATATACCTGGTGAGAATGTAGAACTTGCCACCACATCAAGTAGCTGAGGTGAATATAGCGTAGATGTTGTTAAAGGGAAGCTAGGTAAGTACACAAGGGAGAAAGGGATGGAAGAATATACAGATAGGTTTAAATGAAAAAGGGTGAGAGGAGGCTTGAATGGAGCATAAACACTGACCCAGATCAGTTGGGTTGAGGGACCTGTTTCTGTGCTGTACATTCTACATAATAGGTACACACGCATTGAACTGTAAACTAGTGTGAGTCAGGAGTGAAGTGAAAAGAGGAAAGTGCAGAGAACTGATGGTTTTTCTGGGAATATTCAAAACAAATAATTTTTAAAAGTATTTCTCAAATTTATATCCAGAAGAAAAGTAACACGGGAGGAAAGGACTTGGTGCAATATTTATCCAATTTAGGTTCATGAATAGTAGGTCGTACAGGATTAGATTTTGGCCATGCATCTAGCACATTGCAGGAATTGTTTCCATCTGCTTCCCATTACATTAAGATAAGATTAATGAACACAAGACCATCAGGTCACACATTGGAGACACTATGATCAAGATGCAGTGCCTTTCACTTCCAAACGCATTCAACCAGACTAAATAAAGCAATCTCGGAAGAGCAATGTCATCTCATATTTTTATTGATATAAACAAAAATGAACTTGTCATCCACTATCTGCACTGTTTATGATGTTTTACATGTTCCAGCCTCCGGTTCCTTATTATTTTAATAAACATCCTGCCTTGCATTCACCAAATTCCTCTCTCTGCAAAGTCACTTTATTGCCACATTGGATTTGCACACTGGTCTGGGTTCATATCCAGCCCAACAACAGATATAGATTGTTATCAATGGTATGCTTCAGGAAGAAACTAAAATCAGCAACAGGGTAAGAAAGTTGCACATCCTCCAAATGCTCCTTTAGATTCAGAGAGTCCCATCAATAACACATCTCCATTGCAGTAGGCAACACCCTCTGGTGAAGCTGGCAAACTCTGATGACCCAGCAGTCAGCCCATTTTTGTGGGCCCAACAAGTTTGCATCAGTCTCCACATAGCCTTCATTGAAAACCCCTAGCCTCCATGTTTCGCTCTTCTCTGTTTATGTTAGCTTGGGCCCTCAGTCTGCTGAAAAATGTAAGAGAAGGCTGACAACTTGTGAGACTACACAAAAATTAGGGCATCTGATGATGTTGGGTCCCTAATAGTTTTATATTGGACAGTGCTGGTTATGGTGGAAGGAATTGTGCATTAAGATAGTGCCTTTCACAACATCAGGATGTCCCACATGTGATTTTTAAAGTGCACTCACTGTTGTAATGTACAAAACGTAAGAGCCAATTTACACACAGCAAGCAGCAATGTGATAAGACCAAATATAATAATTAGTGACATTGATTGAGGGATAAATGTTGGCCTGGACAACAGACCCACCGCTTCTGGTTTTTTTTGAAATAGTGCTGTATGAATCTATTATGTCCTCCTGAGAGGCCACAGTTTGAAGGCAGAAGTCTTGTGGAGGTGTTAGGGTCTCGGCCATTGGCTGGAGAGCCAGCAAGAGCACTGCAACGCTTCTTCTTGGGAAAGCCCACCTCATCGTGTTTCACTTGTCAGGCCTTCCTCCATTCTGGGGGACTAAGTCCTGCCCACCAAGAGCTTCCAGCCAATCAGAGGCCTGCAGCTCTATTGAACGTCAGCACCACCGGCCTGGCAGTGGCTGTTGCTGGTATGACATGCAGCCAAGGGCTAGAATCATTGCTGGATCCCAGGCCAGAGGTGAATGATGGTGGGAGGTGGGGTCACGGGGTGAGGGTCACAGGGGAGAAGAGGGAGAATGATCATCAGCAAGGGCAGCGCAGGTCGCTCTCAGTGGGTCCTCTTCCCAATGATGGGTCCCTCAATCAGACACTGGTATCTTTGAATGAGTGACCCACCCAGGGATCCCACAAGCAAACATGCCAAGGTTCATTTCTTATGTTTCCCGCATGGTGAGCCACCCTGCCCGCCATTGGATTATTACCAGCGGCAGCAGGAATAGATCCTTAAGTAGGAATTAGTTGCCTACTTAAGGGTCTCAATCGGCGGAGGTGGGGTAGAATGTTGTCCATGGGCCTTCCTGCCACACTCTTAATCAGAGTGGAGGCGGGAGGTTGGCAGGGCACTCACCCATCACCCTCCTGCCTCATTAAATACCCCCTACCATCAAACCTGCCACAGGGGAGGGCATAAGAATCCCCCCATCGTCTCATCGGAAAGGTTTGGAGAGTATTGCACCCTCCACACTCTCTTGTTCCTCTTCATTGCTTCTTCAGGCTCACAAGTAAACCCTGTGGTCTTTGCCAGTTTGGGGCATACAGTGCAATGTAGAACAGCTGCACAGAACAAGAAAGTCATGCTTGATCCCTTGTCTGTTGTGAGTTTGCTCACCTCAGCAGTAGAAGCAATACAATTGACGTTAGTGCCTCAGGTTAAAGAGGCAATAATAGTCAACGTCCCTGATCACTATCCAGTTACTCCTACTGGAAACTACATGTATCATAGACAAAGACAACTGGATTGCCTGATGCTCAAATCACTTATTAATACTTACTGTTTAGATGTATACATGAAGATTGGCCACAAATGTGAGGCCCTAGAAGCCAACTGACACCCCAACAAAAATCAAAACCTTTAAAAGAGATGTGGAGGGCAAAATTGTGGTCTCTACCTTTGCTTCCCATTGGGAAGGAGCCATCTACAGATGGTTCTTGCAGTTATCTGAAGCTAGCCTCTCTCCAAATACAATTCCTCATTGCCCCTTCCTGTTTTGCACTGTTCCCCTTAGATTTGTACAAAGCAGATTTGCTGTTAGTTGCGTTTTATCCATTTCTACAGAGGAAGCAAGAATTGATCACATCCACTGGGACATCCCAAGTTCTTTGACCATCCAATGATGTCTTGTCACTATTGCTACATGGGTAAATGCAATATCCAATCTATGCACAGCAAGGTCCCACAAACAACAAATGAGATTGGAGGATTGGTCAGGATATTAGAAGAACTTACTCTTTTTGAAATAGTGCCATGGAATCTTTACCACACACCTGAAATAGGGAAACAGGAGGAAAAGTTTTCCTCCCGTTGGGGGGGAAGAGCGGGAGCGGGCATTAGCGAGCGGGCTCCCGATCGACACCCCCAGTCGGGGCGCCACCGCCATTTTACATGGGTGGGCCAATTAACATTCACCAGGAAGCGCTTTGCACTCAGAGATAAAAACAAAAAACTGCAGATGCTGGAAATCCAAAACAAATCCAGAAACAGAGATACCTGGAAAAACTCAGCAGGTCTGGCAGCATCGGCGGAGAAGAGTACAGTTGACGTTTCGAGTCCTCATGACCCTTCAACAGAACTAAGTAAAAATAGGAGAGGGGTGAAATGTAAGCTGGTTTATGGGAGGGGGGAGAAGTTGGGGGGGGTGGTGGTTGTTGGGACAAACAAGCAGTGATAGGAGGAGATAACCAAAAGATGTCACAGACAAAAGAACAAAGAGGTGTTGAAGGTGGTGATATTATCTAAAAGAATGTGCTAAGTAAGAGTGGATAGCAGGACAAGCAAGGTACAGATAGCTCTAGTGGGGGTGGGGTGAAATAAGACTAAAAGGGGATAAAAGGTATAGATTTAAAAATAATGGAAATAGGTGGGAAAAGAAAAATCTATATAAATTATTGGAAAAATCAAAAAGGAGGGGGAAGAAACAGAAAGGGGGTGGGGATGGAGGAGGGAGTACAAGATCTAAAATTGTTGAACTCAATATTCAGTCCAGAAGGCTGTAAAGTGCCTAGTCGGAAGATGAGGTGCTGTTCCTCCAGTTTGTGTTGAGCTTCACTGCAACAATGCAGCAAGCCAAGGACAGACATGTGGGCAAGAGGGCAGGGTGGAGTGTTAAAATGGCAAGCCACAGGGAGGTCTGGGTGATGCTTGCGGACAGACCGAAGGTGTTCTACAAAGCGGTCACTCAGTCTGCGTTTGGTCTCTCCAATGTAGAGGAAACCGTGACACCCTGGTCCACTCCTCCATCACCCCCTACTCCTCAACACCCTCCTACGGCACCTCCTCATGCGAACGCAAGATATGCAACACCTGCCCCTTCACTTCCTCTCTCCCCACCGTCCAAGGGCCCAAACACTCCTTTCAAGTGAAGCAGCATTTCACTTGCACTTCCTTCAACTTAGTCTACTGCATTCGTTGCTCCCAATGAGGTTTCCTCTACATTGGAGACACCAAACGCAGACTGGGTGACTGCTTTGCAGAACACCTTCGGTCTGTCTGCAAGCATCACCCAGACCTCCCTGTCACTTTCCATTTTAACACTCCTGCTCTCTTGCCCACATGTCTGTCCTTGGCTTGCTGCATTGTTCCAGTGAAGCTCAACGCAAACTGGAGGAACAGCACCTCATCTTCCGACTAGGCACTTTACAGCCTTCCGGACTGAATATTGAGTTCAACAATTTTAGATCTTGAACTCCCTCCTCCATTCCCACCCCCTTTCCATTTCCTCCCCCTCCTTTTGTTTTTTCCAATAACTTATATAGATTTTTCTTTTCCCACCTATTTCCATTAATTTTAAATCTATACCTTTTATCCCCTTTTAGTCTTATTTCACGCCACCCTCACTAGAGCTATCTGTACCTTGCTTGTCCTGCTTTCCACTCTTAATTAGCACATTCTTTTAGATAATATCACCACCTTCAACACCTCTTTGTTCTTTTGTCTGTGACATCTTTTGGTTATCTCCTCCTATCACTGCTTGCTTGTCCCTACAACCACCCCCCACCCTTTCTCTCCCCACGCCCCCCCCAACCCCTTAAACCAGCTTACATTTCACCCCTCTCCTATTTTTACTTAGTTCTGTTGAAGGGTCATGAGGACTCGAAACATCAACTGTACTCTTCTCCGCCGATGCTGCCAGACCTGCTGAGTTTTTCCAGGTATTTCTGTTTCTAGTGCTGTGCACTCCATGTGCGGGCAAGCGGGGGATTCCCTTAGCCGAGAGTGCGCTCTTTTATGCATATACTGAGGCTAAGTGCTGCCTCAGGGATATTGCCGCCGTTTTGAAACTTTTAATAAAGGAGTTTAAAAATTTTCCCTAATATGACCCCTCATGTGACACTGTCACATGGGTTGGGACATGTCCATAACTTTTATTGCAACCTTTCATTAAAATTTAAAAACCCCCATGAAGCCTCATCCCGCCAGTGGATGAGGTTTCATGTTTTTTCACAAGCCCGCCTGGGCTCCCGACCTGCCCACCAGCCTTAAGGTTGGATGGACAGGTCCATTAATGAGCTGAATTGGTTTCTTAATGGCTTTAATAGGCCATTGACAGGTTGGCGGGCATGCAGCTGAGTCGGCTGCACGCCCATCGACCTAAAAATGTAAATGACGCGGGACGACATCAGGAGTTCCACCCAATGTCACTCCGGGTTATTTTATGTGTCTGCCCAGGGTCTTAGTTTAACTTTATCTGACATCACTTCCAGTAATTAATACAGAAGCAAAACACTGTGGGTGCTGGAAATCTGAAAGAAAAACAGAAAAAGCTGGAAATACTCAGCAGGTCTAGCCGGACCTGTGGAGAGAGAGACAGGGGGTGGAATTGTCCCAGATTTGCACTAAGCACTTAGTACTTAATGCTTTTCCTGCTGGCCACAACGGCAGGTTTTCACACCATGTCATCCCAAACCTGCCACATTAAACATGCATTCCTGGAATACTCACCTTTTCCCTGGTGGGTGGGCTCCAATTCGCCTGCCACACCATCACTCCGCTGTTTCATCTCACCAGGCATCACATTTAAAGTACAGCAGCACTCAATGCCCAGGACTGCAGCAAAGAAGACATGGCCCCAAAAGACAAGCAGACTGCAGCCCTCAGGTGCCTTTTGGACGCCATGGAGCCATACTGTGATGTCCTCCAGCCCCGCTCTGGCCTCAGGAGGGGCAGCTACTCTGGCTTGGTAGGTGATGGCAGTGGGGTTCAGTGCCAGTGCTGCACAGAAGAGGTCAGCCATCTAATGCAGATAGAGGATGAATGATTCCATCCATGCAGCCAGGATATGGCAATCATCTCAGCATGCTAAACTCACACACTCAAGCCCACCACACATTCACTGGCATCTCACTCACTGCCAGCTCAAGGGACATCACCACCCATTCTCACACATACCCTCACATCTTCATCTGGCCTCATCTACTCTGGAGACTGCCTCCTCAGCCCTCACCATCTTGGGGTCACTTGCACAGAGCAACATGTGCCCCACACACATCCTGGGTTAACCTCCTTCCCCAATACAGCCCTCGTCCTACAGCCTGAGGCCACTTCCCCCCCTTCTGCAAGCAAACCCTTGCCCTGCAGCCACCCACATATGGCTGCTCTGGTAGGTAGAGACCTGCCATGAGCCCCACTAAAAGTGATGTGATGCCGTCTGTGAAGCCTGCCGTTGATGACTGCGAGTGCTGACCAAAGCAAGGTAGGCAAACAAACCTTGAAATCCTAAGCGAAGTGCAGCCCGCCAAGTGCATGCCTTATGTATGCTGTTGTGAAACACGTCGGCATGGGCAGACAATCCAGTGGGTGGGGATGAGTCCGGTGGGCTAGCCTTATAATGATATACTGATGTATTACAATGAGGTCCCTGACGTCCAATGGTGGAGAATGCTGCCTGCCATCAACGGGCAGATCGGACAATCGCAAACTGGTTTCTCAACATTTTGAAACCAATTTTTGGCGTTCTTGCCATATTGCCTGCTCACACCACCGAACTCACCCAGTGCTAGCGGGCACGGAAAATCCCAGCCAGAGTTAATGTGTCAGGTCTGTGACTTTCTGATGAGAATTTGCAGCATTTTCTGTTTATCTTACACTATTTCCAGCAATGTAAAGAGTTGCCAACTGTGATTAAATATATTCCTCGAAGTTTCATCACATAACTTGCCCGCACACTCCAACCATTAGTCAGCCAGCACATCCAACCTTGCGGTGCACTGCCTTCCTACACTAATTAGAAAGCAAAAAGAGTCATGAACCAATTGGACAATACTTGACTGTCAGCCAAACAGCTTTCCCCCAACACCTCCCAACCCCATCTTCAATATTTTTATATCTGGTAAAGAATCAAAGAAAATTTTTTAAAAGCTATCTTTTTTTATGTTTCGATGCTTTTTCACCTTGGTTGCACACAGCAGTGTCCTGCAAATTGATCTTCAATTTCTGGAGATTCCAGGCCAATCCTGGAGGGTTGGCAACCCTAACAATGCAGGATGGCCTCAATACTGTGGTGTCAGACTGGATTACATGCTCAAGTCTTGCAATGGGACTTGAACATTTAATCTTCTGAGTTAAAGCTGATACTGCAATTCACTATATAAAAATCTTAAAAACATTTCTTGCATTTTGTGGGGAAATGAATGACTTTAAAGATGGAGCAAAGTGTAGTGAGACAATAGCAAAATACAACAGTGGATATCTTGAGCCCTCTCACTCAGTGGGAACAGGGAGTAGCATTCCAGAAATTTGGCGAAATGGCTTTATGTCCCATTGTTGCTGTCACCGGAGTTGCTGCAATTTTCTACCTGATGTAGTCAGATGGTAGACTTTTTAAACACACAAATCAGCACCCTGCAATGGCCCCATTTGCCCTTTTAAGGCAGTACTGGGTGCAGTGTGTATCTACACAGCCAACCCGATATCAGCTCATGACCGGGTCAAACAGGAGCTGTCACTACTACCGCATTCCCCCCCACCGTAAACTGTTGTTCCTCGTTTGTAGTTTCCACACATGGTAAGTACTTGATTTCAGTCAGTTGCCAACAGACAGCACAGGAAATGGGAGGCAAAGCAGGAGGAATGGGATAGGGACAGACAGAGAGAAAGGAAGAAGGGTAGGGAGAGAGGGAGAGGGGGGAAGATGGGCAGATATAGGGGCAGGAAAGGCATTGGATGTAGAAATGCAATGTTGAATCTCTGTGAGAACTGGCCATAGCCAAAATAGCAATCATTCAGGGCTTTTTCATTGGCTTGTGGAAGCTTGGGATAACCTTGCCTCTTAATAGCATTCCCTATCACCTTGCATTAGAGAGCTTGAATAGAACAGGAAGCACAATGAATCCCAAACCGGTCAATGGTCATACTTGGATAGATCATGAATGGACATCAAGACCAGCAAGCCTGGCAGCAACTCCAACTGTAAAAAGAGCTCAGCTCATATGAGCAATAACAACAGAAGAGGCTGGCAATAAATCTGTAAGGAGAGAAAAACAGGTTAATGATTCAGATGCAGTCTTTATTTCCTTTCCAATTTCTGAACACAGTTCACTGAAATATTAGTCTTCACTGATGTGCATTTCTGATTTTATTTCAGACTTCTAGCATTTGCACATTTTTTTTGGTTTGTTTAATGGTGTTCCCAAGTTTAGGCATTGCAAGAAATTTCTGGCAATCTCTTTAATTATACAAATTGCTGCCAAGTCTCATGTATGCTCCTTACACAATCAGCAGTGATGTGACTGCCCCATTAAATACCAGTCAGAATGTCCGTAATATTTTTATTCATGATAGAACTTTACTTATAGTGAATGCTGTGTATAATGATTACCTTTGGGATGGAGTTCAGGCATTGTGATGTAGGTTCAAATCTGAACCATTAATGACTGGGCTAGCACTATTACTTGCTCCGGTATCTGATACATGTGAGCTGCATTCAAACAATACCAACTCCCTTGCATCCACTCTGTGCAGAGAGTGGTGTCCCAGTGTTCTCCAATACCGAGAACAAAACTGCCCACAAGCAGCATTGACCCCAATATAGAATGTAGCACATATAAAATGCTTCATGCTTTAGAGGAATGTGATCCATCTACCACATGTGGCCCCTTTCAGCCATTGATTGGCCTGAATGTTGTTGTAATATGGATTCTTTAGAGTCTCAGTGATGAGATCTTGAGACTTATACGTTTAAACATGAGCCTTTTATGGTTAACCTTTAATTATTTACAGATCCCAGGTTACTCTCACGCATGGTGCTGTTACCTCCATGCAGGCTGAAGCCAGAGTATTCTCTCTAGACTGTTCTCTAAGCCTATTGCCATGTGAATCTATACATCATTCCTTGGGCAGTGCTATTCCCAAGTCCCACATTAACACTTGCTCTGCCGAGCACCTTTACGTTACAATAGCATGCAGGCACATCATACAGCATCAAACAACAAGTGACGCTCGTAGAGAGTAGGGAGATGTCCGGAACCAAGGTGCTAAGTAGTCAGATAGTTGCAGTTCTATGACCACAGGATGTATTAGTCTCTGCAGTGTCGTGGCATCTGCTGTTGCCAGATAGCAACAGGCAAAGTGCCATCCCAGCACTGGACCAACCATCCGACAGGCCTTCCTGGATGGGGAAGTCAAATGGAGGGAAAGCAGGTTGTTTAGTACTGTGGCTTTTGTGCTAATTTTCTGTTGCTCTAAGATATTAACTAAATGGTGCCAGTTTTATGAATGGGTACAGCCTTATCCAGCAGCCCCACAAATTAGGAAATCATGAGCAAGCTGCCTGCAGTTTTCCACCCGTTAAAATCAAGGAGTGAATATTGACATCACTGTCTCAACCAATGAGTTGGAGGTCGATAGGACTTGTAATTGATTCATAAACTCAGAGTCTAAGAATTCATGACCAGGCTACAACAAACAAAGCCTACCAAATACAACAGCATTATATCCCCAGCAAAATACAGTCAGTGGAGAATAGTTACATAATACAAATTATTTGTGTAAAATCAATCCTTGTTCCTTGCTTTAGGTGTGATTGACAGGGGAATTACCCAATTACCTTCATTCTGGCTGGATTTGCAATGTCACTACACGCAGCCTCAAAATGAGCTCATTATAGGCTCATAAACAAAATCTTCCCAGGACTGGTAGGAGAGGTTTGCTGATGGTAACGTGCATTTGTAAAACCAATCCTGTTAGCAAATTTCAAGCTTAACAAGAGCATAGGTGTGATTGTTTTTCCCGGCAGATAAGCAGGAGCTTTTAAAATCAGTGCAACGCCATTGCCAGTGGAATTTAGGCAAACAGGTAGTGTGAGATTGGTAAGAGTCCTGCCTTGGCACTGCTAAAACTGCACCCAGGCATATTTCCATTCAAGCTATACGCCTAGTCTAATTTATTCCCACTACTATTGAGCTGCAGCCGCATTGTGGATGCAAATGAGAGCTTTTAGCAGGCCCACTGATGCTTGCTGTTGCTCTGGAAACTGCGCCACTTACACCCCTGAACAGTGTGAAAACAATCAGCTCAAATCAAATTCAAAGGGGCAGGAGCAACCAAGTTCTGATGAATGTTTTAACATGTTTTAAATCTTTCATATAACGTGTTTTAAAATATGATATTGAACAGTGAACATAAAATACATTCATTTATAATTGATTTGCAGCTGTTTTACAGAATATCTTGGGTAAAATTTTCCACTCAGCGGGCGGGCGCGCACCCGAACCCACCAAGTGTAAAATGACACACAATGATGCCGGGTGAGCGTCCCAACGTCATCGCACACTCACGATATTTCGGTTGGCAGGCACGTGCCAAAGTCAGCTGTGCAGCTGTCGACAATTAAAAGGCCTGTTAAGCCCATTAAAAAGTTAATTGAAATAAATTTTTCGCTGCTCGTACAACCTTATAGTTGGCGGGCAGGCGAAAATGGCAAGCAGTCTTTGCACTTTTTTAGAAACCTCATCCACAAGTGGGATGTGGAGATATGGAGCAAAAATGGGTAAATGGGGTTCAGGTACAAATCAACCATAATGTAATTGAATGACAGATTGCTGGCTTGATGGGTTGAATGTTGTCCCCAGTGTCCTAGTTGTCCTGCTGTCCCTAGTGTTTCTGGATCACAGAAAAACTGACTACTTTCAAGTACATAAAAGAACAAGAGGTATTGGAAGAAAGGTGATTTGGGGGGAGGTGGTGGCGTAGTGGTATTGTCACTGGACTAGTAATCCAGAGACCCAGGGTAATGCTCTGGATACCTGGGTGTGAATCCCGCCATGGCAGATTGTGAAATTTGAATTCAATAAAAATCTGGAATTAAAAGTCTGATGGTGACCATAAAACTATTGTACATAGTTCTAAAAACCCATCTGATTTAGCAATCCTCTTTAGGAAAAGAAATCTGCCATCTTTACCTGGTCTGGCCTACATATGACTCCAGACCCACAGCAGTTTGGTTGACTCTTAAATGCCCTCTTAACAAGGGCAATTTTGGATGGGAAATAAATGCTGGCCTAGTCAGTGATGCCCAAATCCCATGAATGAATAAAAAAAAAGTGTCTCCCACAATACCATGATTCTTATCATCTCAGCGTCATTCATCATTGATCACCTCGAATCATTAATCACCAGTCATTGTCAATTACTTCTCATCATCAATCACCTCATCATCGAACACCAGTCATTATCAATCCCAACCATTTTCAATTACCAATCATCACCAATCATGATTATCGTGGATCACTATCATCATTGATCACATCTCATCAATGATCACCGGTTATCACTAATCACCTCCCATCAACAACCATGATCATCACTGATCATGATCACTTTCAATCACCTGTCATCACCAACACCAGTCTCCATTAATCACCAATCATCATCCATCATTGATCACCAATCATCATCAGCCACCGATCATCATCAATTATTCATCACCATCAATCACCGATCATCATTGATTACCTCTCATCATCAATCACCGATCATCACTGATCATCATCAACCACTGATCATCATCAATCATTATCAATTACTGATCACCATCAATCACCGATCATCATCAATGACCAATCATCATCAATCACTGATCATCATCAATTACTGATCATCATCAATCACCAATCATCACCTATCATCAATCACCAATCATCACTGATTAACACCAATCATCATCAATCATCACTGGTCATCATCGATTACCTCTTATCATCAATCACTGATCATCACTGATCATCATCAATAACCAATCATCATCAATCATCATCAAACATCACCAATCAACATCAATCATCACCGATCATCATCGGTCATCTTCATTCACCTACCTGCTGGTTGAATGTATATTTCTTTGGGAGTTTCTTGCCATTAGGAAATGACAGCTGAAGGAGACTTCCACAGGATTGAGCCTGAGGAATGTGGTCTTGGAATGAAAGTGGGCTAAGCAAACTGCTTCTGCCCTAACGAGAAGGGTATACATATACCCACCACCAAGTGTTACTTGCCTCTGTTGAAGAAGATCTGTCTTCATCGCTTAAAGTTCATCAGGGGCAGTCTCAGAATATTCCCATTGCTTGCAGTTTGGCCTACAAATATTTCCCACTAACAGACCAATTCTATCTACATGAGCGAATGCCGCTACTGCCTTGAACTTCTATGCAAATGGCTCCATTTCTAGTTGCTTCAAATGAGATCAGCCAATCTAGGCATAGTGTTGTCATGAGGCTATGCTCCTTTATTTTTGAAAATATGATTTTTCAACTTTCAACTGACTGGAAATGTTGAAATTTGAAATGAGACAGAACAAACTACTTAAAAATGCAAGGCCACCTTCTGACATGAAGGTGGAAATGCAGTTTGAGAAATCAGCTACCAGAAACCTACCAGCAAACAGAGATCTTCTAATAATAGCAACATCTTTTACATCTGGCTGCACTCAAGGAACCAGCTAACCCAAATCGGCCACAACATTTAAAATCTATGCCTCAAGGAAATTAACGGACACTTAACTGTAAATTCTTCTAGCTTTTTTTATTGGACTCTCACTTCCCTTATTTCTGATACGTGTGTGTGTGTGTATGTGTGTGTGTGTGTGTATGTGTGCATGTGTTGTGTGCGCATGTGTGTGTGTTTTCTTTGTGTGCGTGTTTGTGTGTGCGTGTGTGATGTTGCATTTTTATTATTCTTTTCTTGGGTATAGCGTTTAATAAATTTGCTCTTTTTTGACTCAAAAAAACCTTGTTTGTTTGGCTCCCTATTGCTCTGTACATAAATAGTTAAAAACATTTAGATTCTAAAAAGGTGTATCCTCGTGAAAAAAGAAACTTAAACCCTTGTTGCAACCATCCAAGGAGAAGAAAGGGAAGCCAGTTCAATCCTTCTCACCTGGTCATAACACAATAGCGGTCAAGGATGGCTTGTTTGCTCATTTGACGGACATTATCACTGTTACAGACAAAAACATCTAATGGCAGGGGAGGCCTCCACTTTTTTTGGGCTGTCTAGGATCTCAAGTGCTTTGTTGCTTTGTTGCCATGTTGTTGGGGGACTAGGGACACCACTCAAGTCATTGCTCATTAACATTAGACTAAATCTTTGAATACCAAATGAAGAAAATACACTGAGGCCAATTCTTCTACAAGGGTACAAATAGTGAGTGTTATAGATGTGTTGAAACAAAGGAAGATGAACTTTATCAGGGGTTTCTCCTGTTCTGCCCATAACCTTAGTGGAAATTTGGTGGAAACCCTGATTATGAAAGTTATAGAGGCAGAGCAGAAGAAGCCCCAAGGAAATTCATCCCCAAAAGATTCCACCACTCGAACAGTCAGGGATCTCACATGGTACAGTCCTAAGAAGGTATTCAGACTGGTAGCAGTGCACAGTTATGCTTTCAGATGACAAGTTCCCACACAGCAAAATGAAGCAGATTGTCAAGAGGGAGCTAAAGAGGACACTGCCAAGTTGCCAACTCCACTGGAGCTGCAGCAAGGTAGACAAATCTGGCAATAACTAATATACAACCATTTCAGTTCAAGATCAAAGCCCTGCCTTCATTGCTGAATACATGCTCAAAATGAGCTGTCTCACCGAAGTCCAATCATACCATTAGCCTCCACAACCTTGGCCGTCACTTTTTTGCCTCCTGCTACAGAAATTCCCCTCTCTCCTCCCTCTACCCCCTGCACCCCCAGCCCCCACAACCCCACAGAAAAGACAATTCTCTGCATGATCAAAATCTAATACCAATAGGAACGAGAGTAGTCGTTCAGCTCCTCAAACCTGTTCCACTATTCAATTAGATCAGATTCGTGGCTGCACTGTATCTTAACTCAATTTACCCACCTAGGTTCCATATCCCTTCATACCTGTATCTAACAAAAATCTATCAATTCCTATTATGAAATTTTCAATTGCTTCCCAACTTCAGCAGCTTTTTAGGATATGGAATTGCAGATGTCCACTACCTTTACTCTAACGGTTCTTGCTTTGGTCAATATTTTTATACCAATGTTCCTACCTGCCACAATACAAAATGGCATCGCAAAATCTTTTAGGTGGATCAAAAAGAAAGAATTAAAAGAAAGAAAGGTAAGAAGTTTGCTGATGATATGACCCATTCCAGAAATACTTGTAAATCAAGAGGCGAAAGGGAGGGGGGAACTCAAAACAATTAAAATCACCAGAGAAAACTATTGGAACTATAGTCTGACAGGTCCCCAGGGCCTGATGGCCTGCAACCTAGGGTCTTAAAAGAAATGGTAGATGTATTGGTTGTAATTTTACAAAATTCCCTAGATTATGGAAAGGTCTCATTAGATTGGAAAATAACAAACATAACTCCTCTATTCAAGAAAGAAGAGAGACAGAAAGCAGGAAATCACAGGCCAGTTAGCTTAACATCTGTCATAGGGAAAACGCTAGAATATATTGTTTAAGAGGTTATAGCAGAGCACCTAGAAAATCAAAGTGTGATCAGGCAGAGTCAACATGTTTTTGTGAAAGGGAAATAATGTTTAACTCATTTATTAGAGTTCTGTGAAGAAGTAACAGGCAACATCAATAAAGGGAAACCTGTAGATGTGGTATCCTTGGATTTTCAAAAGGCATTTGATAAAGTGCCACATCAAAGGTTACTGCACATAATACAATCTCATGGTGTGGGGTGGGGGCGGGGTTAATGTATTAGCATGGATAAAGGATTGGTTAGCTAACAGGAAGCAGAGATTAGGGATAAATGGGTCATTTTGGGTTGGCAAGCTGTAATTAGTGAAGCAGCACAGGGATCAGTGCTGGGGCCGCAACTATTTACAATCTACACCAATGACTTGGATGAAGGTACCAAATCTATGGTTGCTAAATTTGCTGATGATTCAAAGATAGGTCGGAATTTGCTGTGAATCAAAGGAGTCTGCAAACGGATATAGATAGACTAAGTGAGTGGGCAAAAATTTGGCAGATGGATTACAATGTGGGGCAATGTGAATTTGTCCACTTTGGCAAATCCCTGAAGGCAGTAGGACAGGTTGGTAAAGGTTAAGGAGGAATAGTGGATACGTTTTTTTATTAGCCATGGTGCAGAGTATAAGCTCAGGGAGGTTATGCTAACTGCCTAGAAGACCAGTTAGGCTGCAGCTGGAGTACTATTACAGTTCTGGTCACTGCATTAAAGGACACACTCTAGATAGGGTACAGAGGAGATTATCGAGGATATTGCCAGGAATGGAGAATTTTACCAATGATGAAAGATTGGATGAGCTGGAGTTGTTTTCTTTGGAACAGAGGAGGCTGAGGGGAGATTTAATTAATGTGGATACAATTATGACGGGTCTAAGTAGATTGAATAGGAAGGATCTATTTCCCTTAGTAGAGAGGTCAATAACCAGACAACATCAATTTAAAGTAATTGGTATGAGGACTGGAGGGCTAAGGAGAATTTTATTTCACCCAGAGGGTGGTGGGGGTCTGGAGCTCACCTGCCTGAGGAGTGGTAGAGGCAGAAGGTGTCATCACATTTAAAAAATAAACACCTGAAGTGCTGTAACCTGTGGGGCTGCAGACCAAGAGCTGAAATTGTGATAACGCTGGAAAGCTTTTATTCAAGCATCACAGACATAATGGGCTGAATGGCCTCTTTGATTTGATTTTCTATGTTTCTATGGGGAGAATTTTTGGCTTGGCGAGTGGGGGCATGACCCGTTCGCCGAGGCGTAAAATGATGTGGGGTAACATTGGGCGTGCATCCTGCCATCACCACACGTCATTTAGATTTTCAGTTCGGCAGGCACGCAGCTGACTCGGCTGCGCACCCGCCGAACTGTCAAAGGCCTGTTAAGGCCATTAATTAAATAATTAAGGCTATTGAGAAAGCTGCCCGTCCACCCTTAATGTTGATGGGCAGGCAAAGAGCCCAGGCGATCTTTGCATTTTTCATGGAACCCCATCCACGGGCGGGATGAGGTTTCATGAAGGGTTAATAATTTAAGTAAATTTTTTCATTAAGGTTTATTGGCATGTCCCAGCTCATCTGACACTCTCATATGAGGGGACATGGCTTAAATTTTTTTCTTTATTAAAATTTTAAAAACTTTAAACTTATCTCCCTGCAGCACCTCTGTGCCTCAGGGAGATTTCTGTGTTCTTTTGAGTGCAAGAACACACTCCCGACTCAGGGAACGCCGCCCCCCCCCCCCCCCCCCCCCCCCCCCACCACCCCACCACCCCACCAGCCTGCACAGGAACAGCACAGCGCTTTCAGGTGCGCGTCATGCTGGACGGGCCTTAATTGGCCTGCCCACATAAAATAACTGCGCAGATCCGATCAGGGGTGCCGATCAGGTCCGCGCCCACCCCCACACAACACCCCCCCCCCACAACGGGGGTGGGGGGGAAATTCTCTCCTATGTATCTAGTTTCCATGATTTCAGGATGTTCCAAAGCACTTTACAGCCAATGAAGTAATTTTGAAGTGTATTCAATGTTAAAAAGGGACAACCAATATGCACAAAACAAGCTCTCACAAATGGCAATTAATTAAATGACCAGTTTATCTGTTTTTTTTTCCATAATGTTGGTCAAGGGACAAATATTGGCCAGGACAATTGAAAGCTGGAACCTGCTGATCAGTAGGTACCATGGTTGACTTGACACCACTCACCATCAGGGCACTAGCCATATCTGCTGGTCATGGCATATTTAGCCAGTGTCAGTGGGGAATTGGTATGAGACTGCTCATACTTACTTCATCAGAGGCGCTTAGATGCAACATTCAGAGGAGCCTTTTATCCCTTTAAGCCTGGTTTAGATTTGAACCTAAGTCTCCCCTGATAGACAAACCAAATAGTAGATTTCATAAGTAATATCAGTATTTGGAAACTTAAGCTTTTGGAATAGGTTTAGCAAATTTGCCAAAGTCTGTGTAAAAAGATATTTAATGAATAATCAAAGAAAGTTAATTGGAAAAAAATTATCATTTTGGAACATCACAGTATAGAAAAAGTACTCAGATGGAAGATATGTGAATGTAATGAATCTGCTTCTTCAGTCTGACTGTTAGTGTAAGTATACTCACAACCAAGTCCTCAAACTCTCTAGACCCTTTTCCTAGAGAATATCCAATATACTTAGAGTTGTAATTTCTTAATTAGACCTTTGTTAGCTCAGAAAGCCATATGGAGCTGGCTTTTTACTGTATAGATATTTACAGAGAAATACCTATTGGGTGTTATCAAATTAATGGAAGATTTGGGATTTTGGAGAAAGGTCGCATCTGTCAGCCTCCATGTTCATTCAATGGTCTTCTATCTGTCTGTCAGTCTGTCTCCTTTTCTGTCTAGTTACCTGTCTAAATGTTAGTCTATCTTTTTTGTCTGTCTGTTTAACTGCCTGTCTGTCAATCTATCTCCCAGTCTGTCTGTCTGTCTGTCTTTCTATCCTCCAGTCTGTCTGTTTGTCCATATCCATGTCTGTCTAACTATCTCCCAATCTGTCTGTCTATCTACCAATCTGATAGACTATGCCCCAGTCTGTCTGTATGTCTATCTCCTAGTTTGATTGCCTGACTATCTCCCTGTCTGTCAGCCTGTCTCCCAGTCTGTCTGTCTATTTCCCAGTCTATCTATCCATCGCCCAGTCTGTCTGTCTGTCATCTCCCTGTCTGATTGTCTCTCGATTTCCCAGTCTGTCTATCTCTGATTCTGTCTGTCTGTCCATCTCCCTGTCTGTTTATTTCCAAGTCTGCCTGTCTGTCTATCTCCCTGTCTGTCTGTCTATCTCCCCGTCTGTCTATCTATCCCCTCTCCCCCTCATCTTAGGCAATTGTTTTGGAGTACCTAAACGAAACTCAACACAGAATCAGCTGCAGGTAGAGAAAAGCAGCAGTTTTATCCAGTGCAGGTATGAATAACAGGAAAAGTGCTCCCTCAGAAGCTCTAAGAGGCAATTCGAAGTTACAGTTTCTGTCGGTTATATATGCCATCTTTGGAATAACTCATCATTAACTTACAATGTACGTCTGATTCGTTACATCCATAATTACAAATGATTTTACAACACAAACACAAAATGAACTGTTCTGTGCATCAGTAAATACAAAGGAATTTTTAAAACAATCACGGAGTGATCTGATCTTTATCACAAATGATGTCCACAGTTTATTCTAAAACATGAACTTTGCTTATCTATCCTGGCGTTTCACTGCAATGCCTAGTCATCTGCACATCTTAGCTGGACCCTGAGGTCAAGTAATCAGTTTGTTACAGTATAGCTTATAGATCATGCATCAACTTATTTTATCCTGTGTGAAGATGGATGTTATTTTTAAAGTATTTTTGGGAATATGGTGGTATTCTGTAAATAAGGCTGTGTCTGTGTGTGTGTGTGTACGCATGTGTAATTAAACTGGAGGAAGGTTAGTAATGACAGCTTGTCTGTGGGAACAGAGAGCTGAAAGGTAAAGAAGCTAGATGCATGCATTTGCAATGAGAGGCTATGGTGAAGTTGAATGTACCAGTAAATAGCTTGGGTATAAAGCTTTCATAAATAAACAAGGGAAGGGTTATTACATTTTATTTTACCCATAAGTGGAGGCAATAGGAAGACATGAAAGATTTTTATATTTTAGGTAACATTGAGTTCAAAGAGGTACTTAGAACAATGGTGTCTAAGATCAAAAGTGAAAAGGATATTTAAGGAAAGATGTTTAGTTGAGTTGTGGTGGCTGTGTGGGGGAGATGTCCCGAAACCAGCTCTGCACTGAGAAAAGTTATGAATTTGAAGCAACCGTCCAGTTGCAAGCCAGAAAAGTCTTTGTTTTCAGAAAGCAGTCTGGTTCTGAACCTCCATCAGTTTTCCACAGCAGAGTGGAAGACAGTGAGAAGTCCTACTTTATTAAGGTAGCAGCAGTTGTTGCCTTGGGTAATATTATTGGAGTTTTATGGTTAAGATTTATAAGGGAGCTGTTGCCAAGTAGTTTGCTTGCTTGTTCTGACCAAGTGAGTTTTTTTGGGGAATATTTTGTAAGACTGTTTTAACTATGTAATTTTAATCTTGTGTGTTTAATTTTTTTTCTTGTTAATAAAACTTTTAATTTTAAAATTCTAAAAGGGATTTTATGCTTCTGGGATCAATAGATTCCCCTTCATTTTCAAAATACAATAAAAGAAGTTATGATCAGCAAGCCACGTTTCCCTCTGAAATGTGGCTTCCTCAGCAAATAACATTGGCTGAGGTCGTAACCCCTGACCCAAAGGTTACAATCCTTTAGCTTATCATGGACTGACCCATAGGCTGGTCATCAACTTCCTGGCCTGGCGAAAAGATTATATTCATTCTAGTTTTTTTTTAGTGCAAACACTTGTAAAACTTATATCTGCAACTTGGTTAAGCCTGGGTGACTCTATGATGCATCCTGATATGCCACTTCACCATTAACTTCTTACTCAGTTCCACATATACCCTCAGGGTGTTGCTTTTCAACTGAACTGTGCTCTCAATTAAGGGTATGCCACTGAATTTGCTTCCGTGCATGTCTCCACTCACAATGGAACAACCTGCAGCAGTATTGGCACGCATGTTGATGTACTGCTGATTTATGAACACTTTCATAGAAAAGCCTACCGTTGCTCGTGGTATAAATGCTGCACTTCCCTTAGGTATCCTAGATGCACTTCAAGGGCTGAATGTTTTCAGCCCGCCTCGAGTCCTGGCAGCGACACCAGAAGTGGGTGCCATTGCCGCTCGGAAGGAATGCAGTTGGCTGACAACCATCGCGCAGCGGTGGTCACTTTCCACTAATGAAGCGACAGTTCATTCTATTGCAGGAAGGGAGCAAGCAATGAGGCACCAATCGCAGAGTGAGTGGGTGAGAATGCAGGTACTGGTGTCATCTTTAAAAAGTTAACAGCATGTCCCATTAAGCAAACTGCTGCTGAAGCAACCTCTGTGTCTGTTCCCCTGGAGCTCTCTCCACCCACTACCAAGACAACATACGTTATAGACCAGGTGCATCAGGGACTGTTATATATTATTGTATTATCTGTAAAGAGCTAGGAACTAATTAGCTAGGAACTTATTGTTATGTGTAAGTGTTCCAAGGGATGCATTTCACAGCAGTACTAGAGACTGATGTGATGCGCAACAGAACCAGTTCAAACTGTTCCTTCTTGTTGTACAATAAAGCATGGTAAGTTAAAGATAAAGAGCTCATCTTTCTGAGCTTAATAATACCAATTTCTGGGAACTAAAAGACAACAAGAACTTATAGCAGGAACTATGTCCGCGAAGAGACTGCTGGTGATCCTGAGGTTTAATTATGCCTCCCTGCAGATTCTTCTGAAGGCTATAAAGGAACAGCAGGTGGTCCACTTTCCATGGACCAGCAAGAAGAGAGCCGCCCTCCTAACCAAGCAGGCCTGGACAGGTGTCACTGAGGAGATCAGCAGCCATGGGGAGGGGGGGGGGGTCACATGCTGAAACTGGGCCCAGTGTTGCAAGAGGTCAATGGCCTCCATTAACTCACCAAGGTGAGGCCTCCAGACTGATCTCCTCTTTCCTCTATCTGAGCTCATCGCTCAAGTAACTTGTGGGTGAATGTGAGGAGGAAGCATTGGGAACCCCCCAAGCTTGGGCCGAAGACATTACTTTGGCACAAGTGTACTGCTGTGAAGACTAACCCCATATCTGCATGTGGGAGAAAAAGGCCCACAAAAGGGGACCCAGAAAAGGGCAAAGACTGGAGGTGGCATCCTGTGCAACAGAGAGCTGACTGCAGCAATGGAGGAGACACTTGAACTAGCGGTTCCAAAGTGGCTGCTCCATTGCAGACAGAAAGATTGGAGTATCTACCCAAGAGATTGAGGAAGGCATTGTGTTCATTTGCTCACTACTATCCTTCTAGAGACCTATAGAACACAAAGTTGGCATGGGCAGACAGACATAGCCACTCCTAAATGTTTGTGTTTTCTCATGGAGGTCTCAGAGCAACTCAGAGGCAAGAGCATCAACTGCAGCCACAGAAAACTTATTGTCCTCTGAGGAGGGGGTGGTGGGGGCGAGGTGGGGGGGGGAGGGGGGTGGTGCAGGGGCAGGGATAGGCAGGGAGAGATTCCTCAGGGGTAGCACCTTCTTATTGTTCTTGTACACCTGGCACCACCGCAATTATAGTAGGTTCGCGGTCAGTCTTAAATTCTGTTGAGGGCACCACGCATTTGTCCGAACAGCTGTTGGAGGCTGTGACGGGTAAGACTACTGACAGTCGGGGAATGTGGGAGGCCATGCCAATGCTGAGCCTCAGGCTGTCAACAGGTTCTGGTGCTGGCAGCAGGTGAAATGTTGGCGTTGCAGGGATTTGTGAGAGGGAAATGATGGTATTGTCGCTGGACTAGTAACCCAGTGACCTAGGGTAATGCTCTGGGCACCCTGGTTCGAAGCCTGCCACAATCGATAGTGGAATTTGAATTCAGTAAAAAAAAATCTGGAATTAAAAATCTAATGATAATGATGGTGGAACCATTGCTGATTGTCGTAAAAACCCATCTGACTCACTAATGCCCTTTAGGGAAGGAAAACTGCTGTCCTTACCAGCAGTGGTTGACTCTTAACTGTCCTTTGAACAAGGGCAATTAGGGATGGGCAGTAAATGTTGACCTAGCCAGTGATGCCCACATCTCATGAATGAATTAAAAAAAACATCTGGCAGATTTGGTACAGACAATGCACAATCATGAGTGAGAGGAAGTCATCCAAGCCCTGACCACCACCATGCCTTGGGGAGAGAATGCATGGCTTCTTCCATCGAGAGGTTGGCAATTCTCATGCAGAGCCAGATCCCACAGAAAGGTACAGACCATCACCTGTCCATTACTTCCATGCAGGAGCGTCAAGGTGAGGGGTTGTTGGGGGGTGGGGTGTAGTGGGTGTGAGGAAACATCACCAGGCCCTAGTCCTTCTCTTAAGGAGATTCAGGTGAGCCTTGAATGGGGCAAGGAGTGGCTGCCACCACATCTGGGGCTCCTCCCAGTACCCTCTGAGAGTGGACACCAGCTCCTCAGCCTATTTGCCCATGACAGCAGCTCCAGGAGCAGAATCCTTTTCCTGTCCAGGAGCCCCACAACCAGCCAGGGCCTCCTAGGCCTCACACTACCAGAGGATGGCAGCCAAAGCCATCCTAGGCCACAGGGGATATCGTGCTCATCAGCCTCCACCACAGCTGCAGGCACAGGGGCAGCAACTCATAGGACTACCCATAAGTGCGTGAAGATCACTTAGATGCACTTGGAGTAACAAACCGGGTCTTGTTTTTGGTGTTACTTTAATTAAAGGGATGTCACTGTCATTATGGTTAATCTCTATTGGTTTCCTTCTTGCCCTGGCAGAAGCCACCTGGCCCTTGCTACCTCAGTGGTCTACATCATTTGCATACCCTCTCAGCGCTGTGAGTGAACATCTTGACTTGGGAATTCAAAGCTGGAGAGCTACAGGAAGGAGGAGGCAGGTGGTATACATTTAGTTCAGACTATATTGAATTCAGTAGGAAGGGGCATCTTGTTTGCATTAACTGGATATGTATTCAATTATCTTGTGTCTCCTGGCACATCTTTCGATGCCCCTCACATCCAGTTCTTCATCGTGCATTGCTAGCCCAGCATCCTCTTCGTCAGCTGAAGATTGGCACTCAGTAATGTCCTCCAGATGCGAGTCATCCCCCACTTTGCAGTGCCAGATTATGGAGATCACAACAGATTGCCAACATATAAGTCACCCTTAACCAGGGTTCCACCAGGTCAATCAAGGCATCGGAATTGCAATTTCAGCAGCTAAATGGTCTGCTTAATGGTCGTTCATGTGGACCTGTGGCAGGTATTGGACAATTCTGCTACTGTAGAGCAAAGGTTCCTCACAGGAATGAGCAGTCTTCAATGACTAGCCCCTCTCACTGAGAATCCACCCTCGAAGATGAGCGATGAGCAGGGGGGTGGGGGGGAGGTGAAAAAGCTGTAGCACCTCGAATGCCTGAGTATGTGTGGGTTGTGGCTCTTTCCCTGGACTGTGCGCCTACTTACAGGATATGCTTTCAATGGTCCCAGACTAGTTGCACATTAATGGAATGGCTGCCCTCTCTATAGATAAAGGCCACTGGTTGTTCTGTGGGAGCCTTTATGGTCACAGGCATGGAGTCTACGGCACCTTGCACCTGTGGAAATCCAGTGATGATTTCAAAGTGGATGGCGCTCCCACTGGACTTTCAGGGTTTAGTCACGTAGTCACCAACCCTCCTGAACAAGTCTTTTGTCACCTCCTTGATGCAGCGGTGGGTTGCTGCCTGGGAGATCTCACATGTGTCTCGAGTGGACCCCTGAAAAGATCCAGACGTGTAAAAGTTGGTCTTCAGAGCCACAGCCATTGGGTGTCCACCAAAGCAGCTCCTGGGTCTCAGCTCATCTGAAGCATGGCACATAAATTGGTGATGACCTTCTTGAAGAGTTGCAGTTATTATTGAGACTGGTGCTGAGACATTTAGAGGCAGTTTAGGTGAGTCCAGTACACTCTTCTTGCTGCTGACAGCTGCTTTTGCTCACTGCTGTGGGGTCACTAGCTTGTCTAGACGCTCCTGGCCCCCGCCTTTCTCTGAGCCTCTACTGCACTACACAAATGTCTCCAAAGACTGGGTATACCAGCCCCATGCCCACTGGTCTCTCCCCCTCCTGTGCGATGACCCTTGAAATAGAACCCTGCCTTAGTTACCGTTGCCTTGCTACTCAGATGCTTTCTATTGCTACTGGAGTGAATGCTCTTTCCTGCTTTGGACTTCACTCACTGAGCAATTGCAATATGGTTTATCTTTTGGCAATTTAAGCATTTGACGTTTCTGCATTAACAAGTTTGTGCAGTGTGAGTCCCCTTACGGGGATAACCTATCACTAAACCACTATCACCAGCATTGTTCTGACTATATCTCTCCATTTAGGCTTGGCAGAGGACAGAAGTTTTACTCGCTACTTGCTTAGGATGAAATTACCAAGTACCTTTTATACCATTTCCATGGAAAGAGCAACCTTACACACTAGCTCAAATGTAAGATTTCAAGTACTGAGTAATTTCGATTGGATTTTTTCATTCACCAATCCAGAGTGAAATATATCTCACAATACACAGTCCAAGAATGTGCCAAAGTTGCAACACAATGACGAATTCTTCAGTGCCACAATGTACTGACCAACTGTTTCACTACTTTTCTGGTGGGTTTGTTAGTATGTCACACACTTTCAAGCCAATTTCCATGAACAAAACCATTTTCTTGCGCTCAAGAATTGCCTTGTCCTAAGCCTCGGTCTTTTCATTTTCACCTTCGAGTTCCAAAGTGTTACTAGCTCTGAAAGACATGTCCATTCTTTCAATATATGGATTGAGTGGATCTCAGGCTCTCTCATATATTCATGGCCTTCCGATGTATACCGTGAACACAACCATATTATTCCACTTCCAAATTCACAGTGACTATCCCTAACAGTGATACCTAAAACCAGTCTAGTCGTTTGTTGAAAATATTCTCTTACGCAGGCGAGCACTTCTAATCCAATGCACACTAGACTTTGTGGCATCCCTATCACTAAGGAGACAGTTTAAACTCAGGCTTTCACAATCCAGACAAAATCTTCACAACCCGAGCAGGTAGGTCATCGGCACCTGGCTGATATTGCAGTCCCTGTTGCTGTTTGCTGCCTACATTTACGAACTTTGACCTCACCTTTGTCATGTTATGTATCAGATGGAACTTTGAAAGATAGATGGAGGGCAAGCGTGGCTAGTTCAAGTATGTGTTTATCATGTGATTACCACAATAAATGAATCTTCTTCTTCAGATTTCTACCTGAAGGCAGGTACTTGGTGATTATTCGCTGAACCATGGCTAAGTGTTGTGATTTCTTTTGCGAAGGGTGGGATGAGGAGGCAGGCCCTGAGTCTGCTTGAACTAAAACAGATATTGAACCCTGTGCTGTTGGTGTTAATCTGATCCACATGCCAGCTATCTAACTAACTGGGCTAAACACTCCACATCCCCCATATGAATACTGTTTCAGTATGAAACAGCAACTGACTAATTTTCTACTGAAGAGAGGAAAAACCCCACACTCCACTACTATACTTGTTAAAGAACGATGAACACCAATCATGGCCAGAGATGGTTCAAGGAAGTGTTTATTACAGCATGACTTCATTAGCATTATTCACAAATACATTACACCCTGCAATTGAACTTAAACCCAGAATCCTCTGACTCAGAAGAGCTGCCCAGTAAGTCACAACGCATACCTTCCACACCCATCTTGCCGGCCTCAGCTCTTCACCAGATGAACTTCTGGGGATTGACCTGGGTTTTTCAGTTCAATGTAATAAAGAGGCAGTGTGAGTTATAGAGCTTTCAGGTAGACAGGGGAGATCGTTGGCATATGTGAGGTGGTTCAAAGAATTTGATGAGCCACATAGTTATTAAAGTCAGGATCCTGATGTTAAACATCCGCAAACACTGCAATCCTAAGACTGCTTATTACAGTCAAATTAGGACAAATGCTTTAAATGTGTAATTAAGAGATCAGTCAATGTGAAGAGAGAGATCTTTATGACTGGAGAGGTGCTGAGCTCCGCTGATCTGTGAAACAGATTCCATTGCACCTTATGTGCTAACAATGGAAGCTTTTCAATATAAGCAGTTCATTAAATTCACTACAAGAGGAGTGCACGCAGTCTATGGGTAAGTCAGCCTTTGTTTTTTCTTGTTATAAACCGTTCTAATGCTGGCTCTCTTTTGCTTCAGGTTTTGAAAGACTACCATTGGTGAATCAGCTCTGGGCAGTAATATTAAAACAGGCTCCATCTGTCCCAACAACAAATTGCAGGAAAAAGAAAGGATTGCATTTATATAGTGCCTTCCATAACCTCAGGATCCCCTAAGCACTTTACTAAGTATTTTTGAAGACCAGTCACTGCTGAAATGTAGAAACATAGCATCATATTAGCGCGCTCCAAGCTCCCACAAACCGGGTAATAAATGACCAGGTAATTTGTGGCATTGGCTGAGAGTTAAATATTGGCCAGATCACCGGGGAGAACTCCCCTGCTCTTCTTCAAAATAGGGCTGTTGGATCATTTACATTGACCTGAGAGGGGAGACACATCCTTGGTTTACCACCTCACCCGAAAGATAGCACCTTTGACAGTGCAGCACTCCCTCAAAATTGCACTGGAGTGCCAGCCTGAACTGTGTGTTTGAGTTTCTCGACTGCGACTTGATACCTACAATTTTTGAACTCACAACCAAGAGCACTACCACTGGTCATGAAAAAATGGACATCCAAGCCTGCCATTGGAACAGTGGAGAAGGATTTAAGTTGCAGCTATATTGGTTTCAGTAAGGGTGCTGACCTCAGTGTGAACTAACATATGGGCCTCACACATAGCCAACTGCAGACCCAAAGGAAACATGTTAGATTCTCTATGGCCTGAAGCCAACCAAGAAGGACCAGTTTCGAACAGTGTATCACAACAGCAGATCTTGTCGGGAATATGAAAAATGTATTCTGCAATGTCCACATGGTGAAGAGCTATTAACCCCAGTGGTCTATTGACCCCGAGCTAATTAGTGCTCACAGTCTATAACCCTGAATGTAATAAACCAAAGATAATATCAAAGAAGCTGTCAACAAAGTTTTACTCTCTCCACATTAATAGTTATTTTTTGTTATAATTTGCCTAAATAGCCAAGTGGTTATGGTGCTGGGTTTGTAACCCAAAGATCAAGAGTTCAAATCTCACAATGGCAAACTATGAAACGATGTAACTTCATCTGAATAAGAACAGATGGAAACATGTTTGTACTTGAAAGAGTGTGATCAGTGAAGCTGAGGCAATTTTTGCTTGGCCTAAATAGCCAAGTGGTTATGGTACTGGGTTTGTAACCCCGAGATCAAGAGTTCAAATCTCACAATGACAAACTATGAAACAATGTAACTTCATCTGAAACAGATGGAAACGAGTTTTTACTCGAAAGAGTTACAGCATCAAAGATCACCATTGCCTTGAGCCACTTTGCTATCTGGTCATAAACCAGCTGACCGCCGCCATGTTGTGGTATTGGCTGGTTCACTTTGACCCCTCCCCTGGACTTTGTCACAAGAATCCAGAGATTGTTAGTCGACTTCTTCTGGGACAAAAGATTGCACTGGGTTGCTGCCGAGGTTCTGAGTCTCCCGCTTAGGGACGGTGGTCAGGCGCTAGTGTGCCTACGCACACAGGTGGCGACTTTCCGCCTTCAGACCCTGCAGCGATACCTCTACGTCAAGCCTCCTAGATGGTGTGCCCTGATGACGTATTTCTTCCGTCAGGTGCACAGCCTGAATTACGACGTGCAGCTCCTGTTTATAGAACAGCTGGGCCTCGGTGGCTCCTTGCAGGCGTTGCCCGTCTTTTACCAGGACCTGATCAAAGTCTGGAAAGTGGTCGCCTCGCGACGCAGCTCTCCCCCGTCAGGAGTAGCGGCTATCATCAGAGAGCCGCTGCTCAGGAATCCGCCCCTCCGTCCTTTTCAGTGGTTGGCGGAGAGGAGGGCTGTGGCCGCAGGGGTGACCAGGATCGGGGACGTGCTGGGTGGCGGAGGACTGGGCTGGATGCTCCCGCATGAGTTGGCGCGACACGCGTCTGTGAGTGTCCAGGTCGCAGCCGATGCCATCCAAGACCTGAGAACGGTCATGCTCGGACCCGACGTTATTTTGGGTCTTGAGGTGGCCCAGGTGTGCGGTGGTCTTCCGTCTGAACGTTCCCCTGTTCGGACAGAATTCCACATTGGCCCCAAGCCCCGAACCCTCCCTTGGATGCTGGTGCCCCGCAATATGAGCCGCCTCGGGGACATGCCCTCCGTGCCTTTTGGCACGGCAAAGAGGGGCTTTTTGTACGGACTGCTGCTGCACACCTTCCATTTTCTCGCCCTTGTCCGCCGCCCGGACACGCCCTGGCATGCCTTGTTGCCGTCTGGCGGCAGAGGCCCCCGATGGGAGGCCCTCTACGGAGGTGTCCTCCACCTTTCTATCGGGGACCTGGGTTGGAGGGTGTTGCATGCAGCAGTCCCCTATAATAAGAGGATGCATAGGTTCACGGACTCTCAGGACACGTGCCCTTTTTGTGGTCTTGTGAAGTCCGTGGACCATGTATACATAGGGTGTTGTAGGCTGCACTCCCTTTTTAGTTATTTGAAAAACCTTTTATTGATGTTTTGTTTGCACTTCAGCCCCACGCTCCTGATCTATGGGCACCCGGTGCGGAAGGGGGTCGGGAAGGAGGAGGACCTCCTCGTGAACCTGCTCCTGGGCCTGGCCAAGTTGGCCATTAACAGGTCCAGGCAGCGGGCGATCAACGGGGGAGTCCCGCCCGATTGTTTGTCCCTCTTCCGCGGCTACGTTCACGGCCGGATGTCCCTGGAGAGGGAGCACGTGGTGTCTGCTGGCACTCTCGAGGCCTTCCGTGCTCGGTGGGCACCGCGGGGACTGGGGTGTTTTGTTGGCCCCTTTAATCACATTTTGATTTAAAGTTTGTAAGGTTCCTTTAAATTTTTGTCCTTGGTTTTACAGCTGACCTGAATTAGGGGCTGTGCCTGATTTATCCCAATTTTGTTGATTTGGTTTTCATTTAAAAGATTATCAAGAGTTCAAATCTCACAATGGCAAACTATGAAACAATGTAACTTCATCTGAAACAGATGGAAACGGGTTTGTACTCGAAAGAGTTACATCAGTGTTATTTCTTGACTAACACAACCACCTTGCAGTTGCTATTAATGGATCAATTAGTGGATAAAGCTGAAACTCCTTAACAGAAGGAGTAAAAAGTCTGATATTGCTCCTGAAAAGTCTGATATTGCTCCTGATATAAGCCAATTTGGAGTGTTATCATTCCAGCCCCCTCTGCAGACTAAGACTCATAGAGTAAATGTGCATGGCCTCTCTTCCAGTGCCAAGGTTCACTTGATGGAAGCAAGGCTTGAGGAGTCGGATGTTGAGGTTATTGTAGTCAATTCACTGCATATTGACTTCCACGCCTGAGGGACTTCATGAGCCTAAAGATCTAGTGACTGAAAGAGGAGGGAGAAAGATGTTCCTGTTAAAGTACTAACTAAAACACACTTTTAATATTAAGCAGAACATTAATCCTTCAACATCTCTCAGGTTACTGAATACTTGCTGGGTGCTGTTCAATGGGCGTAGGTAACTCTTCAGTACAGAGGTGCTGATTATTCATGTGTGAGTATTAACAGTTACAATACCAGCTATTTAGCTGCATGGGGAATCATATTGAGCCCCAATCCTGTTCTTACCCGATGAGCAGGCTACCTACTTCCAGCAGGAGGGTGGTCGGATCGGGATCAGGAGCAGGAAGCCTGTCTGATTCCCTTGTCTCTAAAAGTGCAAGGGTTGTGGTGCACTGGAGATCATTGAGCTCATAACAGCGTTCAAACTCAGGGCCTTCCTGATTTGTTGGGCCAGACCCTCACTATTCCACACCGAGGAAGGAGGGAGAACTTTTAGTCACCTCCTAAGAAGAACTATCCCATTACCTAGACATTAGAAGCCCAGGATTACTCTAGCTTGATGAAGAGTAGCAACACTCCAGCAAACAAGATGTTCAGAGCTAGAGAGATGGGATGGACTGGATTACCCAGTTATTTTTCAGTCTTGGAGGAACTATGTTTCCGTGCACGTTCGTGGCCCCCTTTTCTCAAATAACATGGGGTTCTTTGCTCTCAAGAAAAGAAGGATAAGGGATGACCTGATAGAGCTCTTTAAAATTATGAAAGCATTTAATGGACTGGGCGGAGAGAAGCGGTTTCCAGTTATGGGGCAGATACGGAACTAGGGGTTATGAGTATAAGATAATCACTAATAAATCCAATTAAAACTCAGGGTCATAAATACAAGATAGTCACTAATAAATCCAATAGGGAATCCTGGAAAAAATCTCTTTATCCAGAGTGGTGAGAATGTGAAAGTGCGTGAAGGAGAAAGGAATAGAAAACTAGGCTGATAGAGTTAGATGAAGAGGCATGGGTGGTTGGAGGGAGAAGAGGGTGAGGGTGGAGCAGGGGCAGGGCTCGTGTGAAGCATATTCACCAGCATGCACCAGTTTCGCCAAATGGCCTGGACATTCTATGTGATCTGTAAGTTTGTGTTCAACACTATTGATTTAAACCAAATAGAATTTTGGGCACCCCGCTGCCAACAAACTCCAGTCAAGTTGCTCCAAGTTATGTCAGAAACAGGGATGGGCTCTGAATGCCAGTCCACAAAGCAATAACTAGAAATACTAATGACACATTGCAGCTGAAAACCAGGCCATTCACTACCTAATACAATATTCAGGAAAATACATATTCTCAATGTCATTGCAGCATTATTATAATAGCCCCCTCTCCAAGCTAAACACATGTTTTCAGGGCAGGGAGAAGAGCTGAAACCTTGATAATATTAAACTGTGGGTGGAATTTTCTGTGCCCGCTGGCGTTGGGTGAGTTTGGCAGTGTAAGCAGACAATGTGGCAAGAGGGCCAGAAAACTGTGAAACCAGTTTGCAATCGTCCGCTCCACCTGTCAATGGCGGGCCTCATTTCACTCCGTCGGATGTTGGGAACCTCATTGTAATATATCTGCATATCACTATAAGGCCAGCCCGCCGGAATCATCCCCCCCGCCAATGGATCATATGCCCACATCAGCGGGAAAACACGCTGGTGCAGAACACATCTTGGCAAGTGTGATGTGCAGAAGTCAGGATTTACCGTCAGGGCCTTGCCCACATCGCGGACATCTGGGGCACAGAAGATGCTGGAGCTCAACAGCAATGGGACCTGGAGGAATGTCCATGGTATGCTGGGTAGATTCTCATGGACATGGCTCCACCGTAAAGCAGCTCACGGAAGGTGGAAAGTCACTGTTGAGGGTCTGCTCACAACGGATGATGGTCAAGAGAGCGGGGAGGAAGGTCCAAGTGTGTTTGAGAGAGGAAGCTGTACCGGGGCGTCGGAAAGGAGGGTCTAGGTTCAATTGAGAGAGGAAGAGGTATTGGGGGGGGGTTGAGGTTGGGAGGAGGAACAAAGGTGTTGGGGGAGGTTGGGAGGGGGAAAGGACTACGGGGGAGGAGTGGGGAACGGGGGAGAAGGCGGATGTAGGTATAAGGGGGCTGGAAGGTGTAAGGGAAGGTGTTCAGAGGGAGGAAGGAGTCCAAAGTGAGAAGGAGACCTGGGCTAGGAAGAAGTGTGGAGAGGGGAAGGAGTCCAGGGGGAGGAAGGAGTCTGGGAGGAGGAAGGAGTGCGGAGAGGGAAAGGAGTAATGGTGGCAGAAGAAGTAGGGATGTCTGAAGGAATCAAGAGGGGGCAGGACTAAGGGGGTGGGAATCTGGGGAATGCCAAATGGGTTACAAGGGGGGAAGGAGTTGCAAGGAAGAGAATTTCAAGATGGGGCAGGAGTCCAGAAAGGGGAATATCCAGGTGAATGTGCAAGGGAGGGCTCCAATGTGTCCATGTCTGCCTCCTGGGGTGCAAACTGAGAGTGGGTGTGGTAAGAGGGAATGGTGAGAACGACCACGGATCCTGGGGGTGGGAAGGTCGAGATCGGGGTGGTTAATGCAGATGGGGGAAAGGATTGTTGGAAAGGAAAGGAACGTATACATTCACCTGAACATTCCTGAAGGAAAAGGGTTGTAGCTGGTAGATCACGGAGGGGAGATGGAAGGCGATGCCAGGGGGAAAGGAAATGGGTGACTTGGGGAGGGGAAAGGATGAGGGCACCTGAAGAAAAATGTTAAATGTACCATGCTTGCCAAATCAAAGGTGAAACGAGGGTTATGGTGGGGGAGATCAGGTGCTGCATGGGAGTGAGATCAGTGGGTGGGCGGAGATGCAGGTCAGATCAGATGCAGAACTGAAAGTGAACCCCAGCAGGCAGCACTGAAAATGATCGGGACAGTAGGATGAGTGTGATTGAGGAAGGATCCACGTGTATGGGAGAGTGCTTGCATGAGGCTCCGAAAGGGCCCTGCCACGCCCACACACTGCTCCCTCCAGAGTCATTCATTGGCCAGCTGCGTGCAGCTGAACTATTAGTGGGGGAAGGGAGGATGCAGTGGGAGGACTCACGAAGCCTGTAACTGAAGCTGAAAGACATCATTACACATTATTCAGTGAAAGTGAATATATTTCCAGATTGTAAATTGACAAAATGTGTTCATCCATACAACCAACTGTGATGAGAATTTCTTAACTTCTGAATGCCTTAGGCTTTTAGTTGCTGCTCTGACATCCACAGCAGGGGTGGAGACAGACTGTGCAGTTGTTGGCCCTGTTGCTGCTGATGCCTTTGGTGTGGGTCCTCTGGAGAGCCGAGGACTCAGGGGCTCTGGTTTGCTTTGGCTGTCCCCCTGTAGGCCACCTGCTCCCTCTTGAGGGGAGTTTGAGGAGGTCACAGGCAAAGGGGACTCAGAGGGAAATGACAGCCTCTGAGATTCCTGAGTGGATGACCTAATGGTGTCCTTCTGCCGCTCCTCCTCCCTTCAGGTGCTCAAGGGCCCTGGCCTGACTCCTTGAGGGAAAGGAGCACCTGTGGGGAACGTCAAGGTGCCCTATTCCCCTCTCACACCGCCACTGCAGGAACTCATCCATGGCTACCGTGATGGAGTGCAGGTCTGCCCGCATCTCCACGTTCTGCTGGACCAGGGGCTCCATGGCTTCCGCCATCCTCCCCATGGAGACCTCCATACACACACACATGGGCACCACTTCATCAGAGAGCAGGCAGATGCACTCCTCCGACTCACGTGCCACTCTGTTGTGGGCTTCCAACAGCTCTGCGTGATGTTCCCCTGCCTTCTGCTGACTCTCCAGGATAAGTTGGAAGGCTGAGTCCAGAGGCTCATCATCTGACTTAAACCTCACAGATGCCTCTTCCCCAGTGCCTGTGAGTGCCAGGAGCACAGCTGAACCTGCCTCCTTCTGCTGCAGACATGTGTCCATGTGGTGACCACCAGATTGTGAACCGAAGCCTGATCTAGATCGAGGTCCCACTGAGGTGTGTGTCTCTGCGCTGATGGAGGGTGTGGGTAAGCACTGTGATGGGTCTTCCAGGCTGCTTATTTCCAGCTTTCAATGGAGGAGTAGTTCACTTGGCTGGAGTGGAGGATGTGGATGGAGGTGAGGGATTGGCTGGCTGAGGGTGTCGGACGCTTGGCAGAGCTCCCTGTGAACTAAAATAGAGATAATTAGTGCATGTCAGCAGAGTCAAAAACAGGAGAGAGAAAGCTCACATTTGCATTGAGAAAGGGTTGATGTGGTGCAGGATCCTCACGAGGTTGTTTGCCACCGATCTCACGTCACCTCAGGCATGATTCACATCCTCACCAGTCAGTGCAATGACACGCTCCTCAAAGTGAGTGAGGGGCCTAATGTGGGCCACTCCACCCCAGGCCTGGGACCTCTCCCTGCTGCTGTGAGCCAGCTTCTCCTGCATGAAAGCAGGAGCAGGGTGCATAGCACTGCATGGAATGTTTGTGTGGTGAGCGAAGACATGGATGGGATGAGGACATGAGCTCTGGAGGATATGAGCCTGAGGGAGATGTGAGGGTGTGTGTGAGAGTTAGTGGTGTTGTCCCTTGAGGTGTGAGATCCCTATGGATGCGTAATGGGTTTGTGAGTGTGTGAGTTGAGAGTGATGAGAAAAGTGACTTACCTTGGAGGAACGGATAACGTAATTCATCCTGTAGTGGCACTGGGTGGCCGTCCTCTTTTGCAGGCCATTGGTGCTGACCACCACTGCCAGCACCTCCTATGCTGGATTAGTGAGGTTGCTGTTCCTCCTGCAGATATAGCAGGGATCGAGGACATCACAATAGGCCAAAAGGTGATCAAGAGACGCATCATTAAACCGGGGTGTGGGCTGCCGTCTTCTTGCCTTTCAGGGCCAAGTCTTCTTTACAGTCCTGGGCTGGTAGCACTGAGAGGTGTGTGAATGGCTGCACTTTAAATATGGTGCCCGGCATGACGAAGCAGCAAGGTAATGGTGTGGCGGGCAACTGAGAGCCTGCCCGCTATCGAAACGGTGTGTTTTCCCGAAATGTGTGATTAATGAGGCGGTATTGGGACAATACGGTGTGAAAACGTTCTTTTTCCCACCCGCTACCACACTTAGTGCAAATCTGGGACGATCCCCCCCTCTGAGCCCATCTCAGTCTTCGGTTGGCACCTTTATGTTATAAAAGGTCAGCTCGTTGCACACTCGCTGTCCTCCATATATCAACTACATTTGGAAATATAAAAGAAGAAACATTAATTTATATACTGCCACCTCTGGATGTCTCAAATTGTCTCACAAAACTAATAATGTGGTTTTGTCATGTAGCCACTATTGTAATGTTGAGTGTAGAAGTTGACATACCTTGTCCCTGTAATAGACAACATCTGGGTCTTGTCAACTGCCACACGGTTCATTGGTTCCATTACTGTCTGGTGTCCAATGGTGAGTAGTTTGTGTTTGTTCCTACAAATACATATTTGGTCGGATCTTGCAGAAAAAGTAATATTGTATAAATGCTACATTCTGATTCAGATTTTCCTGGATTTGGGCTGAATTGGGAATCCTTTAAAAATGGTGGATGGAACCCGATTCCATGATTCCTGCCCTCATTCCAATTTTTGCCAGCATGGGAAAAGGGAGCAGGTAGCCAGCCCGCATGCAGCACCATTGCAGGGAAGGCCATTTCAAATGCTCACCCCACCCCCACCCCAGAATTTTGTTGGAGCCTGTCCACTTCTGTTAGAAGACATGATTCATGGTTTCTCAAAAGAGTTAGGAGCTATGGGGAAACCTACGCCTTGAGTTGGAAACCAAAATAATCATCCATTTAATATTCTCTTCGAAATACATTGCCCTTCTCATAAAGCTTTCAATATCAATCCCAGCCATTCATAGTATCAATGACGAAAAGCTGTATCCACTTCACACCTCTTAAACTTGTGCAAATAAACACACAGGCAATGAAAAAAATCTTAAATCTATAATGAGGTCATTTGGCAACTATATCAACACAAGCAGTTGGAGCAGATGGCTAGACATTAGTTTTTTGAGAAAGCTTCAATATGGATGCTTGGCTGAGTTCCAAGAATAGTTAATGCACTTTGCTCTCAGCAGCCAATGTTGACACAGCTTGCAGGGAAGTGATAGATTTGTTTTATTGACACATTTGTTACCTTGTAGTAATGTGATCTTTCTTTGATGTAGTTTTCAATGTCTGCATGTTTATTTACATAAGGTTAAGAGGTGTGACGCGAATAAAAGCTTTTTGTCATTGATACAATGAATGGCTGTGACTGACTTACATCTTTTAAGAGGTTGTAAGATGAGAAGTTTTTTACAGAGGAGATTTTCAAAGCCTCTTTGCTTACTGTGTCAATTTCAGGGGCATTTCAAAGAATTACCAAGATTTGGTTCTGTATATAATGGGTATTGATAAAGTGGACATGGAGGATGCACGAAGGGGCAGGAAGGGGAATGGGATTATGAGAGTACATGGAGGGGACATAGGAGCTATGAGAGGGTACAGAAGGGGAACGGTAGATACGAGTGGCATGGAGAGGGCATGGGGGTGGATGGAAGGATGAAGGGTGGGGGCTTGAGGCCTAACATTCATGATTACAGCTGGGTCGATGTCCCAGCCTCACCATCCACCCACCTCCATTGTCGCCTCAGGCCTACCTACGGAGTCAGTGGGCCCAACCCCAGCCTGCCCCCACCTTCCCAGGAAGAACAAATGGTGGGCAGGGGCCTCCTTATGAAGATGGGTTTGTGGAGTTGGGAATGTTCCAGACTCCTGATTCCCATTTCCTTGACAAAAATCCGGCCCTCTGTTATTAATGGAGAAATCAGCCAGAAAGGATGAAGAGAATTGCCAAGAATTGCAAATTTCTAGAAATTGCTCATTGCCTGCTAATGGCATGACATGTTAAAGACTGTCAATTAACCTCTCTGGCCCAAAAATGGAACAATTGAACTAAAGGAGTCTCAATCCTTCACATTGTGAATTGTCTTTAGAGAATTAAAACATTTAAAAGTTAAAATAAATTACTTAATCTTTCTGTTTCATTTTTCTCTCTTTGAAATTTCTTGCTTCCTATTTTTCTTTCTGTACCTGATTTGACTCCAATTCACCTTTCTTCTCCATCATTCATTTTTCTTTCTCATTCCTTAAGTCTCATTGGTTAAGGGAGTGGACCGTTTGTTCCATATTTCATCCAGGTTTCAGACACCTCATCGCCCTTATCACACTGTTATCAGCGTGCATGTTATAGAACTTTGAGCTGAAGGGTGCAGGAAAAAGCTTAACTAATAGTACAAGAGATCCTACTCCAGGAAGTTTCAGCCCATTATTTGTTGGCAGGAAGAGACTTTAGTTGTTACAATCCAGCTAGGTCTTTGTTCCACCAGAAAGTCTATATTTACCCTCTATTATCTAGATGAGTATACCATGTAGATAAGTCTACACCCGGGAGGGCAATTTTCTCTAGAGGTCTCTGCTCGTCAGTCGGCAGGTGCAGAGAATCTGTGGTGATCTCAACTTTCCTATTTTAGACCATTAGGGATACCCACAGTTCAGGCCTGCACACTAGGATTAGTGGGAGCCGGAGCTAGAAATTTGCACTCTTGGCCACTGGAATCAAAGGCCTTCGGCCTGTTATTGGAATGGAGCTAGGACAATTTTTTTAAAAAGCAAAAAACCACTTGTTTCCTTAATCTTTAGGCTGCCCTCACCCCTGTTAACTCTGGTCTCCAGAGGAACTCATCGCAAGCCCCGCCACCAGACTTTTCAGGAGCCCCACAGTGGGGCAGATCTTTGGTTGGCATCTAGCAAAGTGAAGTGGGAGGCTGTGATTACTTGCTTCAGCCTCATTAGAATATCAGACCTGCACCAGGTCTAAGGACAGGCCAGATAACATCTTTTTGGGAAGCCCAGGCCAGAACTTTCGGGACAGAGAGCTGAAGTGCCAGGTCTTCTCTTCCATTTCCCAGGTGCAATGCAGAGGAAAATTAGCCCTTATCTGCTTTTGTTTAAAACAAATAATAAGGCTTTCTGGATCAGAACAGGCAAACATTGAAATGACATAGTCATTTAGCTACAAGGCAAGTGGTGTTCCTCTTGTCAGTTAAAATAAGAATATGAAACAAATATCCTCCAAGTAGAATTCTGAACTTGGGAAAGGAGACCTAGCTTTAATATCAGTAGAAATCTATGTATTGCAAAAAAATCTCATCTTGAAGAGGTGTATCATTTTAGCCATTGTAGAATTGGTCATTTTAATTGCTCTTGGGGTTGGTTAGGTCACTTGGTTAGATAGCTAGAGTATAGTACAGAATTACACCAATGTGTGGGTTCAATCCCTGTTCTAGCTGTGGTAGTTCATGGAAGCTTGTCTCCTTGCTTTGCCTCATGTTTGATACAGAGTGGTGTCCCTCAAGCTATATAATCCCTTGGCTCTCCCTAACAAAAAGAGATGTATGTGGTCCCTTGTGCACTATGGCTAATTACCTTACTGATTTCAACTGCTGGAAGAAATATCTGACCACTAAGAGGTAATCTCCTTTTGGAAAAAGTCCACAAAATAAACTGTCTGTAGAAAAGTTAATGGCTGGACCTGATCTGAAGAGTGGTGCTGATTTAAGGTCAATAGTTGTTACTGGGCAGCTTATCCATCATTTGACAATTTCTTCTACCTCCCTGATGTTGGCTGGGAACTATACTTTGGTTTTGAGGAGTACTTTGAATTAGGTTATCCTTTGATGGCCAATGTAGGTGAGAGTTATCGCTTGACACTGTTTCTTCATGGGGATGCCTACACTCTTTGCACAAAACCATATCACCCTCATTTTCTTATGATCTCCTGGGTTGATGGTGAGTGCCTGAGGATACTAGAGAGGAATATTTCAGGGTATTTGTTTTTACTTCATTGCCCCTGGATTTTACTCAGATTCTTTTTTTTGGCTCTCCCCAGAGATTATGCAGCAGGGGTGAGAAGATGATGGGTAGCAGGAGGAGAGATGTAATGGACAGGACGGAGGGGATGAAGGGAAAAAGCATTTAGTTATATTGCTTCAGCCACCAGCGTATGAGGCAGATGGTCACTTCCTACTCATCAATTTTGGATGTTCGTATGTTCAGTGACACATAACTCATGGAGAGCCATTCACATCTGCCAGAAATCTGCTTTCAATTTGTGTCAATGATTTGTGCATAAACACTGAATGACTGTTTGCAGTGCAAGATCCTTCATGCGTATCTCGTTTTATATTAACAAGAGTAATTGCCTTTGGTATAAAATCTTGAGCTATAAAATGAATGAATTCCTCAGCTCTCTCCAAAATATCATTTGTGGCAGCTTCTGGATTTGAATGTTGTGACATGGAGTCAATGTGATTGTCAGATCTGGAGCAATAATGAATAATCATGCCTGAAATGCTAGAAAACCAGGAGACCTGGAGATTTGGAGGCTATTTGGATTGCGGCCTGGAGAATAACAGGATCAAATTCAATGGGAATCAAGGGAAAAAATCTCCACCAGTTGGAGTCATGACAAGCACAAAGGAAGATGGTTGTGATTGTTGGGGGTCAATCATCTCAGTCCCAGGACTCCACTGTAGGAGTTCCTCAGAGTAGTGTCCTAGGCCCAACCATCTTCAGCTGCTTCATCAATTACCTTCTTTCTATCATAAGGTCAGAAATGGGGATGTTCACTGATGATTGCACAATGTTCAGCACTGTTCACGACTCCTTAGATACTGAAGCAGTCCGTGTCTTCCGAAGCATGACCCGGACAACATTTATTTTTTAAAATTCATTTATGGGATGTGGAGCCGCTGGCCAGACCAATATTTATTTCCTATCCTTAACTGTCCTTGACAAGATGCTTCCTTCTCGAACTGCTGCAGTCCATTTGGTGTAGGTACACCCACAGTGTTGATAGAAGGGAGTTCCAGGATTTTGACCCAGTGACAGTGAAGGAACAGTGATATGGTTCCATATCAGGATGGTGTGTTGTTTTGAGGGGAACTTGCATGTGGTGTGGTTCCCATGCATCTGCTACCCTTGTCCTTCTAAGTGGTAGAGGTCGTGGGTTTGGAAGGTGCTGTTGAAGGAGCCTTAGCGAGTTTCTGCAGTGGATTTTGTAGATAGTACACACTGCTGCCACTGTGCGTCACTGATGGAGGGAGTGAATGTTGGAGGTGATGGATGGGGTGCCAATCAAATGGGCTGCTTTGCCCTGGATGCTTTTGAACTTCTCGAGTGTTGTGGGAGCTGCACTCATCAAAACAATTGGAGGCCATTCCATCACACTCCTAACTTGTGCCTTGTAGATGATGCACAGGCTTTGGGAAATCAGCAGGCAAATTACTGGCCGCAGGATTCCTTGCCTCCGATGTGCTCTTGTGGCCACAGTATTTATATCACTGGTCCAGGTCAGTTTCTGGTCAATGGTAACCCCCAAGATGTTGATAGTGGAGATTCAGTGATGGCAATCCTATTGAATGCCACGGGAAGATGGTTAGGTTCTCTCTTATTGGGGATGGTCATTGCCTGGCACTTGGGTGGCATGAATGTAACTTGCCACTTATTAGCCCAAGCATGAATATTTTCTAGGTCTTGCTGCATCTGGACATGGAATGTTTCAGTGTCGGAGGAGTCGTGAAAGGTGCTGAACATTGTGGAGCAATCAGCGAACATGCCCACTTCTGACCTTATGAATGAAGGAAGGTCATTAATGAAACAGCTGAAGATGGTTGGGCCTAGGACACTACCCTGAGGAACTACTGCAGTGATATCCTGAAACTGAGATAATTGACCTCCAACAACCACAACCATCTTCCTTTGTGCAAGGCATGACCCCAACCAGTGGATAGTTTCCCACCTAATTCCCATTAACTTCAGTGTTGCTAGAGCCCCTTAATACCACACTTGGTCAAATGCTACCTTGGATTCAAAGACATTCATTCTCACCTCACCTCTTGAGTTCTGTTCTTTTGTCCATGCTTGAACAAAGGCTGTAATGAGGTCAGGAGCTGAGTGGCTCTGGCAGAACACAAACTTAGCGTCAATGAGCAGGTTATTGCTGAGCTAGTGCTGCTTGATAGCACTGTCGATGACACTTTCCATCTCTTTCCTGATGATCGAGGGTAGACCAATGCAGTGATAATTGGCTGAGTTGTATTTATCCTCTTTTTGTATGCAGGACATACCTGAGCAATTTTCCACATTGCCAGGTACATGCCAGTGTTGTAGCTATACTGGAACAGCTTCAGTACTATTGTCAGAATGGTCTCAGGGCCCATAGTCTTTGCAGTATCCAGTGCCTTCAGCCATTTCTTGATATCATATGGAGTGAATCAAATTGGCTGAAGACCAACATCTATGATGCTGGGGACCTCAGGAGGAGCCCAAGATGGATCATCCATTCAGCATGTCTGGCTGAAGATGGCTGTAAAAGCTTCAGCCTTGTCTTTTGCGCTAATGTGCTGGGTTCCCCTTCCATTGAAGATGGGGATATTTGCGGGGCCTCCTCCTTCATTTAATTGTTTAGTTGCCCACCACCATTCACAACTGGATATGGCAGGACTGGTGAGCTCAGATCTGATCCGTTCGTTGTGGGATCACTTAGCCCACTTCTTCCACTGTTTAGCATGCAAGTAGTCCTGTGTTGTAGTTTCACCAAGTTGACACCTCATTTTTAGGTATGCTTGATGCTGCTCCTATGGCCTCCTGCACTCTTCATTCAACCAGGGCTGATCCCCTGCCTTGATGGTAATGGAAGAGTGGGGGGTGTGCCAGGCCTTGAGATTACAGATTGTGGCTGAATACAATCCTGCTGCTGCTGGTGGCCCACTGTGCCTCATGGATGCCCAAGTTTTGAGTTGGATCAAGCTTGGCCTGATAGGTAGCAAGTAACATTTGTGCCAACCAAGTGACAAGCAATGATCATCTCCAAGAAGAGGAAACCTAACATTGGCATTCAATGGCATTACCATCACTGAATCCCCCACTATCAACATCCTGGGGTTACCATTGACCAAAAACTGATCTTGACCAACGTTATAAATACTATGGTTACAAGAGCAGGCCAGAGACTCGGAATTCTGCAAGAAGTAACTCACTTCCTGACACCCCAAAGCCTGTCCACCATCTCCAAGACTCAAGTCAGGAGTGTGGTGGAATACTCCCCAATTGCCTGGGGCGTGCAGCTCAGGAACTTGAGAGCATCCAGGACAAAGCAGTCCACTTGATTGGCACCCCAACGACTACCTCCAACTTTCACTCCCTCCACCACCAACGCACAGTGGCAGCAGTGTGTATCAGTGTGTACCATCTACAAGATGCACTGCAAGAACTCACTAAGGCTCCTTCAACAGCACTTTCCAAACCTGCAAACTCTACCATCTAGAAGGACAAGGGCAGCAGATGCGTGGGAACACTACCACCTTCAAATTCCCCTCCAAGTCACACACCATCCTGACATGGAAATACGTCACGGTTCTTCACTTTTACTGGGTCAAAATCCTGGACTTCCCTCCCTAACAGCACTGTGGGTGTATCCACACCACATGGACTGCAGCGGTTCAAGAAGGCGGCTCACCACTACCTTCTCAAGCGCAGTTAGAATGGGCAATAAAAACTGGCCTAGTCAACAGCAATCAAATTCCCTGAAAGAATAAAAAAACAGAATCAAAGGATTGCCACCAAATTTGCCTCTGGCCTTGCTCTGTTAAGTTGAATGAAAAACTGGGGTGTGGAGCCTAATAGGCCTGTGGAGGAATCTTCCGTGTCCACTGGCGCTGGGCATGCTCGGCAGCATGAGTGGACAATATGGCAAGAAGGCCTGAAATAGGTTTCACAATGTCATGGATCCAGTTTGCGATTGTCCGCTCAGCCTGTCAATGGCGGACTGCGTTCCCTGCCATCGGGCATCAGGAACCTCATTGTAATACTTCATTATAATACATCCATCATTAGAAGGAGAGCCCACCAGAATCATCACCCTCCTCCTGCCCCCCATCTAGTCTGGACCGTCTGCTCACATCAGCGTGATTGCACACCACCAGTGCAGAACACTTCTTGACAAATGTGATGTGCAGAAATCCGGATTTACCGCCAGGGCCTTGCTCACATCTGAGGAGCAGAAGATGCTGGAGCCGAGCAACGGCATACCGGAAGAACGTCCATGGCATGTTGGGTGGATTGTCATGGACATGGCTCTGCTGCGAAGCAGCCCAAGGAAGTTGGAAGGTCACCCTCGAGGGTCTGCTCACAATAGATGATAATCGAGGGGGTGGAGAGGAAGGTCCAGCTGTGTTTGGGAGAGGCGGATATACCGGGGAGGGAAGTGGGAGAAGAAGGTCCAGGGTTGAGTGGGAGAGGAAGAGGTGTCAGGATGGGGTGAGGTTGCGTGGGGGAGAAAGAAAGTGTTGGAGGGACTTTGGGAGGGGGAGAGGGAGAATGGGGGGAGGAGAGAGTAAAAGGAGAGAATACAGCAACGGGGGAGGTAAGTGTCAGGGGGATGGAAGGTGTAATGGGAGGCATTCAGAGGGGAAGAAGGACTGTGGAGAGGGGAAGAAGTAAGGCTGGAGGAAGAAGGAAGGCTGAAGGGAAGAGTCAGGAGGGGGGAAGGACTAAGTGGGGTGGATTGTGGGAGTGAAGGGAACTAAGCGGGGTGGTTGGGGGGAAGTCTGACGGGGAAAGGGATTACTGGGGGAAAGGGATTCCAAGGTGGGGGGAGGGGTTCCAAGGGGGGATGGGGTGTGGGGGGTGGTGGGATGTCCAGGTGACCATGCAAGGGAGGGCTCTGATGAGTCCATGTCTGCCTCCTGGGGAGCAAACTGAGGGTGGGGGGGATAAGAGGGATTGGTGAGAATGACCGAGATAAGAGTGAGGCGGTAGGGTGGAAAGGTAAGGGTTTGACGGTAGTGGTAGAAGGAACAGCGATGGTGGTTAGTGGGGATTCATAGGCAGACACAGCCCCTGGGGGTGGGAAGGTGGAGGTCAGGGAGGTGAATGTGGATGAGAATGGGATTTTCAGGAAGGAAGGGAATGTGAATGTTCACCTCGACTTCCCTGAAGGAAAAGGGTTATGTTTGGTAGGACACAGAGCGGGGGGTGTGGAAGATGATGCCAGGGAGCCAACAGTGATGGGGGAAAGGAAATGGGTGACTGGGGGAGGGGGAAAGATGGGGAGCGCACAAAAAGCTGAATCATGACCATGTTGTCTAAATCGAAAGCGAAACAAAAGTCGTGGCGGGCAAAATCAGGTGCTGCATGGAGTGTGATCAGTGGGTAGACTGAGATGCAGGTCAGCTCAGATGGACAACTGAAAGTGAACCACAGGAGGAAGCATTGAAAATGCTCAGTTCAGTGAGATGAGCATGGGATGAGAAGGATCCATGTATGTGTGAGAGTGCTTGCACGAGGCTCCAAAAGGCCTGCTACAAACTCACTCCTCCTTCCAGAATCATTCGTTGGCCAGCTGCTCCCTCTGCGGTGACAGGGGGTGAGTTTGAGGGAGTCACAGGCAAAGGGGCCTCGGAGAGGACAGCCTCTGGGTTTACTGAGTGGATGATCCAGGGGTGTCCAGCTGCCACTCCTCCTCCCTTCAGGTGCCCAGGGGCCCCAGCCTGACTTCTTGAGGGGAAGGAGTGCCTGGAGGGATGTCGAGGTGCCCTGTTTACCTCTCGCGTTGCCACTGCAGGAACTCACCCATTGCTCCTGCGATGGAATGTAGGTCTGCACACATTTCCATGTTCTGCTGGACCATTGCGTCTGCCATCGTCCCCATGGAGACCTCCATATGCGCATATGTGGGCACCACTTCATCAGGGAGCAGGCAGGCACATTCCTCCAACTCGCATGCCATTACAGCTCTGTGTAATGCTCCCACACCTTCTGCTGACTCTCCAGGATGAGGTGGGAAGGCCAAATCCAGCGGCTCGTCATCTGACTCAGACCTCACAAATGCCTCTTCCCTAGCAGTGCTCCGAGTGCTGGGGAGCTCAGCCGAACCTGCCTCCTCCTGTTACAGACATGTGTCCTGTGGTGACCACCGGATTGTGAACCTGAGCCGGTTCTCAATCCAGGCCCCACCAAGGTCTGTGTCTCTGTGCTGGTGGAGGGTGTGGGTAAGCATTGTGTGATAGGTCTTCCAGGCCACTTATTGCCAGCACTTCAATAGAGGAGATGTCGTATTGGCTGGAGTTGGGGATGTGGATGGAGCTGAGGGACTGGCTGGCTGAGGGTGTCGGTCACTTGGCAGAGCTCACTGTGAACCAAAGTAGATATAAATAGTGCATGGCAGCAAAGTCAAAAATAGGAGAGAGAGCATTCGCGTTTGCGTTGAGAGAGGGATGTGGGTGGTCGCTGCCGACTTCACCATCAGCCCAGGAACAGCCCAGGCCCTCACCAGTCAGCTCAAGGGCACCCTCCTCAAAGTGAATGAGGGACCTAATGTGGGCCACTTTAACCTCGGTCTGGGACCTCTCCCTGCTGCTGTGATTCTGGCTCCCCCTGCATGAAAGCAGATGGGGAGAGTGTGAGCAGGACGCATAGCACAGCATTGAATGTTTGTGTGGTGAGTGGAGCCATGGACTGGATGAGGATATGAGCCCCAGAGGATTGGAGCCTGGTGGAGATGAGTGTGCATGCGAGAGTTAGTGGTGTTGTCGCTTGAAGTGTGAGATCCCTGTGGATGTGTGATGGGTTTGTGAATGAGTGAGTTGAGAGTGACGAGAAGAGTGAATTACCCTGGCAAAATGGATGAGGCCATTCATCCTGTAATGGCACTGGGTGGCTGTCCTCTTTTGCAGGGTGTTGGCGCTGACCATCACTGCCACCACCTCCTATGCTGGACTGGTGATGCAGCTGAACATCCTGCGGCCAGAGCAGGGGTAGAGGACATCATGCCGGGCCTCCACCGCATCCAAAAGGCACTAAACCAGGGGAGCTGCAGTCTTTTTAACTTTCGGGGCCATGTCTTTTAAGCAGCAGTCCTGGACTGGGAGCACTGAGAAGTGTGCACACGACTGCACTTCAAATATGATGCTGGGAATGCATAATTAATTCAGCGGGTTTGGGACGATACGGTATGAGAAGCCGCCATTGCAGCTGATGGGCAAAACGTAATCTTCCCCAACCACTACCACACTTAGTGCAAATCTGGGATGATTCCGCCCCTGTTCTGGAACTGGTCTAGATGCAACCAGGATCATCTTTTTCAAATGGTTGAATGAATATAATTGGCAATACCCTAATAAACTCATTGAGTTTTAGAGAATCCTGTCACACTCAATTTATTCACTGCTCACCTATCAAACAAAGATATATTGTGTTTAGATTCTTGGGCGAAAACAATTTTCTGTAGATCAGTGGTGTTTTCTGCAGTTTCATGGCAAACATTTATCCCTTGACCAAGATCACTAGATTATCTGCTCATTGTCTTATTGTCATTTGTGTTACCAGGATGTATGCAAATTGGTTCCACCAGTTTTTTCATTCACTCATTGGTTCTGGGCGTCACCAGCAAGGCCAGCATTTAATGCAAAACAAAAGTAAAATACTGCTGACGCTGGAAATCTGAAATGTTAACTTTGTTTCTCTCTCCACAGATACTGCCTGACCTTCTGTGTATCTCGAGCATTTCTTGTCCATGCCCAATTGCCCTATGGAATGTAGTGGTGAGCTGCCTTCTTAAATTTCTACAGCTCTTGTGGTGCAGTTAGAGAGCAAGTTCCAGGGCTTTGTCCCAGGGACAGTGAAGGAACGGTGATATAGTTCCAAGTCGGGATGGCGTGGGACTTGGAAGGGAAATTTCAGATGGTGCATTTGTTGCCCGTGTTCTTCTAGGTGGTAGAGGTTGCAGGTTTGGAAGGTGCTGTCAAAGGAATCTTGGCGAGTTGTTTGCAGTATGTCTTGTAAATGGTACATACTGAATGGAACCTTGAACCCTCCCCCCGCACAGAACTTGGTGGCGGGGGCATTTAATCAGAAGGGAGGCTGGCAGGTAGAGACCCCACATCTTGCTGCCTTCACCCTGGTTAAGTTCATGGTGGGAAGGCCTGCAGTGGAGAGTTTCCCACTGATTCCCACTGATTTAATTTTTATTAGGTCTCCTTGGTGCCACATTCAGTTAAATACAGTCTTGATGTAAGTACTTCAAAAAGTATTTCATTGACTGCAAAGTAATTTGGGATGTCCTGAGGTTGTAGGAAGTGTTTTATGAATGTAAGTTCTTTCTTCTTTCTTATTAGAAGTGAAACCCTAGATGTAAAATCATCTGTATCTCAATGATACATTGTCTTTGCTCCACAGCAGGAATGGTATCTTGTATTGCTGCGAGTCAACAGGAATAACTAAGTTGTCCAGATACAGCTTCATCTTGCCTGTGTTGTAGAATACTTGAGAACGTCTGCTGCAGACAATGTCTCTGATATTGGTATGTTGTTGATAGGTTCTGCTGAAGGCTGGCCACTGAGTTGCAGTGTTTTTGCTGTTACGTAGGCCAAGTAACTAATCAGATTTTCTCTCTTGTTGATCAACCAAGATTGTGTGTTTTTGGACTCCATGTAAGCAAAGATACTAGAGCAGCATACTAGAGGAGGAGTTTTTGGGCCAAATGGAAACATCCAGATCTGTATGTGGAGAGCCTTAATTCTGATTGTGAACCAGCAACATGGTAACTATATTCAGTGATAATATTCTGTGGACACTCACAATTAACACTGAGTTGGTGCCTCTTGAAAAATATACTAAGCGGATGGTGTGCTGCTCTGAGAAGGTGATTAAATGTGTATCTAATTGTGTGCCTACTTTCATCTCTCTAACATTGCCCATCTCTGCCCCACCTGCTGCTCGGAACCTCATCCACAAGCTTGTTATCTCTAGACTTGACTCTTCTGGTGCTCTCCTGACTGACCTCCCATCTCCTGTCTTCCATAAGCTTGAATTCACTCAAACCTCTACTGGCCATATCCTATCTCACACCAAGTCTCATTTATCCATCACCGCTGTGCTCGCTCACCAGCTTAGATTGGCGTGCAGTCCAACAAAGCCCTGATTTTAAAATTTCCATCCTTCTTTGCAACTCTTGCCCAGGCCCTTGGGATCTATAAAATCCTCCAGTTCTGTCCTCTTGGCCATCTCCAATTTTGAACAGGCTACGATTGGTAGCTGCGCTTTTGGCTGTCTAGGCCCTGGGCTTTGGAATTCCCTTGTTAAACCTCTCCGTATCCCTACCTTTCTCTCTTTCATAAGTAGCCCATGAAAGTCTAGCTTTTTGACCTGTTCTAATACCTCCTGATGTAGTTCAGTTGTTAGGGAAGAGGAGATGTGGTGGGATAACTTTCTCCCTTTTCTCACCTCGAGGCTGAGTGCAACAAGATGCATTTTTGAGAAGGAGTGTTTTAACCCTTTTGAGTACTGGGACATTAATGAAGAGACACAAACAAGCTTTTTTGTAAGGTTAAATCAATACGAAGGATAAACGTTGATTTTTCACAACAGCCAAAATGCAAACACAACAAACACCCTCTTCCCAAACATACAGACACGCACACACATGCGCACACACACATACACACAAGAAAAGATGATTTCTAGACATGTAACATGTACTTAGGTTACTAACTGAGTAACAAGAAACAAGCCAGTGTTTAACCAACCTTTCAGATGAAGGTTGAAAATGGTGCAGGCCTGTAGGATCCTCTCCTGGTTATTTGAAGACAAATGGAGGATGGACGTTTCTGGCTTTTCCAGACAAAATTGTGGCTGAGCTCCTGTAGTGAAAAATATAATCTTGCAGGTAAAACAAATTAGCCCCTTTTCACTGTCTGAGAGGCTGTCTTTTTGAGGCAGGGTTCTTGCCTTTATCTGGTGTGATCTCTCCCTCTGAGGTGTTGGCCTACCTTGTAGATTAATAAGGTGTCAAGCCTCTCCAGCTAGTTTCAGTCATGTGATAACAGTATCGAGATATCCTACTGTCTACACAATGGGTTGGAGTAGATATAATTTAAACACAATGGGGGATGATTGATATCCCATCAACATTCCAGTTATGACCATCCTCACTGAATGGCTTTATTGGCAGTCCCATCTTCATGGGGCTAGTAACGATTGTCCTGTAAATCCCTTCCATCAAAATGGTGAGGGGGTACTCAATTTGCACCTGGCAAATCCATTTGTGTTTTTAAGTAACTTCCCAGACATATTGTCCCTGTCCAGAAACCACAAACAGAAGCCACCTGATTTTCCGGAATCCATTTTGTGAGGGCGCAGTACCCATTCCATGTTGCTTTCTTTTAAGGAGTACAGTGTTCACTGCTCAAATATCTTTACAGGCATGATATGACTATCACACAGTGCTAAATTGTGATAAATAACACTCCTGTGAGACACCTTAGGGTGATTTACAATGTTAAAGATGCCATATAAATGCATGTTGTTGTTGTGTGTCACAATTTCCAGAGTTGCAGTCAGTAGCTCCTGTTTTAGAAATTTGCTACACATGCTGTTTTGACTGACTATATTCTTGTGGATATATTCACCATGCTGCATCATATAATTTTTTTTAGAGGATTATAGTCAGATGGCTGAAAGCACAGGAGAACCGAGTTTGTTTCTGGACAATTTACTAAATTAGGATAATTCTCTTGCGGCATTAACACATACAGTTAGAGTTGAATGTGATTCTATCTCATGTAATGCGATGTGATATTTATCTAACTGATGGCGATTTGTTCCTTAGGTTGAGAAATTAAACCAAGTCTGCCCTTTCAGGTGGATGACAAAAATCCCATGGCACTATTTTGAATATCCTGGTCAATATTTACCCAAAAGGCAGCTTATTTAGCGATTTATTTCATTGCTGTTTGTGGGACCTTGTTTTGCGCAAATTGGATGCTGAGCTTTTTACCTTATAATAGAACTTCAAAATACTTCATTGGCTTCAAAGCACTCTGGGACATCCTAAGCTTGTGAAAGGCGCTATATAAATGCAAGTTTTCTTTCGGTTCCACATCTGCTCTGTGATATTTTTCAAGATTAAATGCTGTGACCAGTTATATGATAACAAATTCAAAGAAGTGATAGAGGAAGCAGAACAGAAATTACAGAAATATAGTTATAAAATAATTAAGCAGAGCAGAATAATATCAGATGAAATTGCATGTAAAGAAACCTAAACAACTGCACAGAATGAGGGAAAAAAGACCATGCACCGCCTAAAATAGTCATGGATAAAATTGAAAATAGAATCAGAGTCTCTATAGGCTTGACAGTCATAATGTTCAACCAGAGCAGCAATCAAAGGGCCAATCAAATTTTGTATTACATAATGAGAATAGTAGTTAGAGACAACCCTTCAGTCAGACTTGAGTATTTTTCGTTTTGGTCAACATGCAAAGGGCTCTCAGTGCAAAGAGCCACAAGGCTGATCTCAAGACTTAAATGTTTGAATTATGAGAAAAATCTAGAGAAACTCGAGCTTTTCAACTATGAAAGGAGGCAGCTGCAAGATAAAGATTCATAAGATTGTAAATGGTGTGGAAAAAGTATATCCAGATAATTAGCTGACATTAATTCTGACAGTACAGCAAAGGGACATAGACTCAAACCAATTAAACTCTATGGGCTGATTTGATCTTTGCCATCTGATTATTGCGTCTATGTAATCCTAATACTTGTGCATTTTTTTCTCAGTTTTTCTCAGCCTGAAATATATGGTCTGACTAGATGTTTCCCTGCCTATTGGAGAAGTCAGAAGGGAATGACAGTGAAACCTCTGGCATGATGTATCTCAGAAAGCAAGATAATTATTAATCTAATGGATACAATCCCTGTTCATGTCTCATAAAGGATGTAAACATCAGACCTTAAGTGGCATCCATTCAGGAAAGTGCGATTTGATGTGAAGCCACATAAAGAGAGTGGACTGAATTATAAGAACAAGAATCAAACCATAAACATTTGAAAACAAAAGTATATAAAAGAAAGGGAAAGAAATAAAACCAGGGCTAAAATGAAGGATACAAACCATCAGCAGAATATAACAAATGACCAAAAAACAGTCCAAATGGTAGTATCCTCTTCTGCATCCCCCTCTTGAACCTCCTTGTCTCTCTTTCTTTCTCATACTCGTTGGGCAGGATCTTTAGCTCAGTGTGCGGGTATGCTCCCAATACGCCCAAGCATCAAATAGCAAGCGTCCCTCATCGTGCACTCATGATATTTCAGTCGATGGGCACACGCGAGAGTCGGCAGCGCGCCTGCCAACAATTAGGAGGCCTATTAAAGCCCTTAAGCTGGTAATTAAGTTGAATTTTTTGCTGCCTGTCCAACCTTATGGTTGGTGGGCTGGCTAATAGGCCAGGCGGCTTTTGCATTTTTTGCAAAGCTTCATCCATGGCCGAAAAGACATTTCTGTAATTAAATAATAAAAATATTTGGCAGGATATTAATAATCATCATGTAAAGATACGGGAGACTGCTGTGTGGACATTTTTTCTGGATTTTTAACATCCTTAATTTTGATTTTAAAAATTTTCAGCTCCCGGAGGCAGCTCTGTGCCTTCAGGGAGCTTTCAGTGAGCGCATCCCCACACATGCGCAAACTTCAGTGCTCGCGCTTCTCCCGCCCCAACCTCGGCAGCGCTGAGGCTCTCAGCGTGCATTTCACGATGGCTGACCATTAGTTGGCCAGCCAGCGTGAAATCATATTCAGGGCCCAGTCACGGGTGGCGGACCATTTCGCGGCCTCTCCCAGGCCCGCCCACCACGCCCACCCGACGAAGGGGAAATCCTCCCCATTCTGTCTCTGATGCTCTCTCCCTCACATATTTATTCTACTTTTCATTTTCTCTCATGCTTACTCTCACATTCATCCTGGCTCTCATACACTCATTCTCTCTTATCCTAATTTCTACTGAATATAACTAAGAACAGAATAAAGCAGGAAGTTTTGAAACACATGGCAACTCTGCCCCCTCCCTTCCTCTCACAGGACCAGAGGTTATAGACTAAGCTCATACTTTGTTACAGTTACTGCACAGGTTAGATATTTGGTCAGGCAGAAATCCCCGTGCTATATCTGGAGTGATGTGCATGTGCAACAGCAGAGCATGAACAAGGTCTAATAACGTCCATGAGAAGAAGAGGCCAGTTTCAGAGTGCCAAACATTTAGATGTCTTGTTTTCATGGAATGCCCCTCCCTGTGGCACTTGAAGGGTCTGTAAAAGAACACTGAAAGCTAGATTGCCTCTGATTCAGTGACTGACTTTGCATATGAGTTACATCATGACACTTGACTAGGCTGCTGTGCTCCGTGCTGCAATCTAGCTCTATGCAGAACCCGATGATTTTGAGTCAGGGGACAATCTCGAAATCCTAGCAGTTCAGTGACCAGTGAACAGTTCTCAGAATCTGGCAGTTTCCTGTAGAGATTACAAAACCTTGAACTCTCTCCACATTAATAAACATTGACTTCACTCAGTGACTGAGAAGGAACTTGCCCATATTTATTGCCTTAATAAGCTATAAATGAAGATCACACACAAATTGCCATCATCCTATACCAGCTCACAGTACACGGGTCTCCTGGTCCCAATCCTTTACTCAGGTCTGAAAATGACTGCCGACTTTTGTATTACAGAAATCTCTCTACTATTGTAACAGGGACAGTTGTACATTTCACATGAACACATTAAGTTTTTGTCCACTAGCGTGAACAAAGATAATTTCTAAGATAAAATGATCCTACATCTTGTGCACACATCAGTTTTAACATCAAACCAATCTGATATTTGACTGCACTGGAGGGGGCGCAGAGGAGATTCACCAGGATGTTGCCTGGGATGAAACATTTAAGTTATGAAGAGATGTTGGATAGACAGGTTGTTTTCGTTGGAGCAGAGAAGATTAACAGGCGACCTGATCGAGGTGTACAAGATTATGAGGGGCATGGACAGGGTGGTTAGGGAACAGCTGTTCCCTTTAGTTGAAGGATCAGTCACAAGGGGACACAAGTTCTAGGTGAGGGGTAGGAGGCTTAGGGATGTGAGGAAAAAATTTTTACCCAGAGGGTGGTGACAGTCTGGAATGCACTGCCTGGGAGGATGGTGGAGGCGGGTTGCCTCACATCCTTTAAAAAATACCTGGATGAGCACTTGGCACTTCATAACATTCAAGGCTATGGGCCAAGTGCTGGTAAATGGGATTAGGGAGGTAGGTCAGGTGTTTCTCACGTGTCGGTATAGATGGGCCGAAGGGCCTCTTTTGCACTGTGTGATTCTGTGATTCTCTGATTCTGTGATATTTGCATAGCAACCAGAACTCCTCTGTACATTACTGAGCCATACTATTCTCCCTCTTTCCCTGCCTCATCATGTCTCCTATTCAGCAGGTAATGCTCCCCATCTACATTATATCAAATACATGGTTTGCCTAGGAAGTCATACTCGCTGTGGAAGAATTTGATTATGTTACTTTAATTAATAAATCTTTAGTTAATAGAATTAAAGGTTAGAAAAAATGTGATTTACACAGAGGAAAATTAGAATATGTAATAATCTGCCAGAAATTCTGCTTCATTGTTGAAGCATTATCCAGAATATTTTATAAAAGGGAATTGGATATGGACATCTAGCAAGAAGAAAAGAAAGAGTTGCATTTATTTAGCACTTTTCCCAATCTCACGAAATCTCAATGTGCTTTGTCATATTTCGATGTTTGCTTAATACAAACTTACCAATCTCAAACAGGACTGGTAATCTAAACATTGGTTCAGTTTATTGGAAGATGTAGTACAGGGTAGCTCAGCAGACAGATTTACTAAAAAGATTCGACAGCTATTGTTAACAAGAAAGTGCAACTGCAACTCTTTCATACTACATGCTGCTTGTTAAACTGAAAGCTCCTCTGAACAATGTCTGCTGGTCACATGGTTTACATTTTAGCTACTTACTCATTAGCACATTCCCTCTTAAAACAATATCACGACATTCCCTTTCTTCGCAATATATTACATACATTAAGAGTGAAAATACATATACATTAGGGCAGTTGCAAAAGCTATTTCCACAAAAATAAATTTCTGTTCAAGGGTTTAAGGTTTTAAGAATTTAAGAGTTTAAGGGTGAAATCATCCCAGATTTGCATTAAGTATGGTAGTGGGCAGGAAAAGAACATTTTACCTGCCGGCCACAATGCCAGCTTTTCATGCTGTATTGCCCCAATCTTGCCTCATTAATTATGCATTCCTGGGAAACACGCCATTTCACTGGCAAACGGCCTCCAATCCACACCCCATGTCATCATCTCGCTGCTTCCTCATGCCGGTCGCCATATTTAAAGTGCAGCCATTCACACACCCCTCAGCGCTTCCTGCCCAGGACGGTTGCCCCGAATGGCAAGAAGATTGTAGCCACCTGATTCAGTGACACATCCCTGGAATGCCTTCTGGATGCCATGGAGGCCCATGATGTCCTCTACACCCACTGTGGCCACAGGAAGGGCAGCAACATCACTAACCTGACTTCTTAGGTGGTGGCAGTGGTGGTCATTCCAACGCCTTAGAAAAGAGGACAGCCACCCAGTGTGGAAAGAGGATGAATGATCTCCATTCTGCCAGGTTAAGTCACTCTTCTCATCACTCTCAACTCACACACTCATGAACCCATCACACATCCACAGGGCCCTCAGTCGCTGCTGGTACAAGGGTCATCACCATTTACTCTAACACACACACATTCATTGTCCTCATCCCATCCATGGCACCCACTTGACAGGCCTGGCAGGTATCCTGCTTCCCCTCTCTTTATTTGTATTCATGCAAGACAAGCTGACACACAACAAGAGGGAGAGGCCGCAGAATGGTGAAGGAATGCCTGAAATCAAGGTCCTCACAGATTTTGAAAATAGAGTCATCCAACTGACGAGTGAAGATCTGGACCATTCCTGTGCTGACAGTGAGGTTGACAGTGCTCAAACCAGTGAAAGTCCAGCAGTGCAACATCCATTAGGCAACCATCCTGCGCGTGATGTGTCCTGTTTCACAGGCCACTGCCATGCACTAATTATCTCTCCTTACTTTCTCAGGCACATCTGAGAAACAGCCGAGGGAGTCCATGACCCAGGCCCTTGACTCAAGTCCCGAAGATAGCTCAGAAGAGCAATCTGCTGAAACTCCATTGAAGACCCATCACAGCTCTCACCCACACCCTCCACCATTGCAGAAACACACACCTCAGTGAGACCAAGCTTTAGAGTAGCATCGGGATCATAAACTAGTGAGCACATCTCACCTTCTGTTCCACAGCAGGTGGAAGCAGGGATTTACCAGGTTTCCGGCACTCAGAGGGCTGCTGGAGACCGGTTTTCTGCTGAGTCCAAGTCAGATGAGGAGCCTCTGGACTCAGTCGTACCTCAGTTGCTGTGGCTGCAAAGTAAAGTTCGGGAACATCAGGAAGGGATGGCTGCTGCACTCCTCAGATTGCAAGGCACAATGGAGGAACCCATCCACCTTCAGGCTGCAGTGATAGCACTGGCATGTCAATGCACTGAGGTCAACACTGATAGGATGGCGGCTGCCTGCACTACTGCCCAGGCTGAACTCCAACGCTGACGCCATATTTGGCCTCCAACAGCGTCAGCACAAAAGGGGTATGGGCAGCTCGATCTCACTCCAGCTTTACCTTCTCCTCAAGGAGTCAGCCAGGGGCCCTCGGGCACCCACAGGGGGGAGGATCAGCAGGTACACACCCCGGGCCATCCATCCAAGTGACTCCAGCCCATCCGAATCTCCTCTTCCTGTGACCCCTGCAGTTCCAGCTCCACAAGCTGAGGAGGCTGCTACTGCCACACAGTCGGACCCAAGAGCAGGCTGGGGTCCTCCAGGTCTCAGTCCTCCAGAGGACACCCACCAAGATTATCACAGACAGGGCGTAGCAGTCAGCAGGCTGCCTCCACCTCTGCTGTGGATGTAGGGGGAGCACCAAGACATAGCGGCAGTGTTAGGAAGGTTCAGAAGATGTAATTGCACAGCCTGGGCAAGGTGTTAAACACTGGTCCTTAATGTTCACTTTGCTAATAAACTCCCAAGAATGTCTCCTTGTCTATGGCTCCTTGTTCTGATGAGCAGTGTTCGTGTCATTCAGGTGTGAAACCTTGGTCCCTGAACAAGATAAAGGCAGGTGCCTCAGTCCAAGGCCTCTTCCCTGTGTTTTGTGCAACCTTCCCAGCCCACTGAGGGTGTGCCTTCACTGTTACTGGTCACATCAGACATGCCTGCACCTTGATGGGGGTTATCATTGCTGCCAGAATGTCCTGGGCAGGTGACACACAGTTCCGTCATTCTCTCTGTGTGCTCTCAGGAGCTGACTGAGGAGGAGATGGAGGAGCTGCACTTCTCCTCCGATGAGAAGGACGTCAACAGGGATGAGGGTGAGGAGCTCCTCTAAAACAAGGATGACGGCAATGAAGCCCTCACACTAGCCAGATGAAGCAGGCATGCTCGGGAGCCCTCATAGCTGCTAGATACGTGGAGGATGATGGCAACATTCAGTAAGGAGACACCAAAGATCCTCACATTGTATCTGTGAACATTTGACTCCTGGTTGGCCAATGGTGGTGCACATACACTTTGTGATAAGGCTCCTGTCATGGAGACGCAGAGGATGCCCATAGTCCCTACATTCCAGGAAGGCGATGGCGTATGTGAATATCTGATTCCTGTCTGGCTGATGGCACCTCATTTGTGCTCTGTGAACAGGGTCATATCATGGGGATATAGTGGGGAAACTTTAACTTCTCCTGATCCTATGGCATCCTTTGTGAGCTGAACCTTTCAGGACCACAATGTTACCAGACACAGATGCTGATGAGATGGGGGCCAGCCATACCTCAAAGGTGCCGATTGGTGGCAGCTTTGCCCATTGGACTGCATGCTGTGCTCTAAGCTGTATGCAGGCATCCCCCTAAACTGCACTGCAAGGCTGCACTGTTAGCTTGAATCATGGGGGAGACTGGTCCAAACCGGAATGATGACATTGCAAGGGGCTGTGAGCGCCTCCACCAGTGACTGCTCCATGGCTAGCTTTAGCAAGGAGATTGTACAACGTGCCCAGTCGTCCAATTGTTCTGCCGTCTACTATAATGCCCATTAGTTTGCAGTCTGTGTCCGAGGTGAGAAAAGCTCTAGAGCATTTGGTGGCACTTTCAGGCCCCTGCATTGTTTGTGTGGGCAGATAAGCTACAGGTCCAACTCCAAGCATGTCAATGTGGCTGCGGCTGGACTGTCTCAGCTGTAGAGGAATGGTCACTTTGTACAAGGTTTCCCCAATGTGTGGTGCTTCCCTCCCCCCAATTCCCCTGCACGTCCTTTTGCATTTCCATCTACCACAATGCAGCCCTTGCCCCCCGCAACTCACCTCAACTGCTGTGCAGCCCTTCCACCGCCATTAGCCAGGAAAATGCGAGTTGCCTGTGCCCTCACCTGAATACGCAGTGCCTCAATATTGAGGTCCAACAGGTGAACCTCACAAGTGCTGCACAACGTTGCTGTGCATTCACCTCCGAGTTCCCCTCGAAGTGCAGCTCAGCACAAATGCTGTTGTGAAACGCGCCGATGTGCTCAGATGATCCAGTGTGGGGGACTGATTCTGGAAAGCTGGGCTTATAATGATGTGCAGATGTATTACAGTGAAGTTCCCACCATTGATGGACAGAGCGGGCGATTGTAAACTGGTTTCAAGACATCGTGAAACCAATTTTTGGCCTTCCTGCCATATTGTCCGTTCACGCTCATTATGATGCCCGACGCCAGCGAGCATGGAAAATTCCGCTCTAAGCGTCTGCATAAAGTAGGTGGTTTAACAACCTTCCTGGACCTTGTAATGGTATGACCTTCCTGAGATCCAAACTTATCAGTTACGTGTTCTTGACTTGTAGGTGTGTTAGTATCTTGTGTATTATCAGAGTGCTGATTGTTCTCATGGCTATCTTCCACAATTTCACTCTCCAAGTCCATCTATGGATGTGTTCTAGACACAGTTGGATTCCTGGGTGTTATATGGTTGTACAATTCCGGTAGCTAGCTTCTGTTCCTTCTTAATGTCATTCCATTTGGTGTTGTGAAAGCTGCTGAACGCAAAAGCACAGGACTCCAATGATAACTTTTAAAAAATTTAAACTGTTTATTAAAAGAAAGAAATGATAAAACTTAAACGCACTGGATAAAAGATACACAGTTAGAAAGAAATCTTACAAAATAACCCCCAAAATTCTTTATCAAAGATATACAATAAAACTATCATTTTGGCAACAGCTCTTATACATTCTTAACCATAAAATCCAGGAAATATCACCCAACCGAGAAATTGCTTTCATTTCAAACAGAAGTACAATCCATGACTTCCCAGGACAAATCTACGCTGATGTGGTTTTTCCAAAGGGAGTTTCAAACAAACTGTTTCTCAGGGCACATATTCTCCTGGCCCGAAACTGAGTTTTTTCTTCAATTAAAAAGCTTTCACAGCTTTTCAGCACACTCCAAAACACTGGAGTTGGCCTTCAGTGGGACTTCCCCTTCCCCCCACAGCAACTACTACAGCTGAAAACCTGTATATATATCATAATCATAAATATAATCATAAATATCTTCTCACCCCCTTCATCTTACTTCTCCGTTGTCTTTAAATATTCCTTTGAAAGCTCACGTTCCCAAATACCAAAACCTTTCATGCTCATATTTTACCTTTATTTCAGGTCAATAAAATCTAAAACATCTGCCCCTGTTTATTCACAAATCTCCTGTAAATGCAGATGTTCTTTATTCTTTTGAGACTCCTTTGAAATGCAACGGCTACAAATCAATTTCAAAACTTATCCCCAAATGCAATTTCAGATCTACTCTGTTTCCTTGAAAGTTAATACCCAGCTTAAGGCCTCATTACAAAATGCAAGAAGATAACACTTTTAGTCTTTCATCCCTTAGGTTCTACAGACAACCTGACTCCAATAGCCTCTCCTTTGATTAGCCCTGGACACACACAGACACAGCTTACCCTTACCTACACAGAATGCATACATACATACAGAAATATAAAAATATACACATATCATCCTGAAGCTGGTTGCACTTGTGTGACCAAAATTCATCAGATCGATCTTGAGTACATCTTCTACATTAGATGTGTATTCCATCTACTTGTAGATCTAGCAAAACATTTGCAGTTTTTTTTTTGGATTGGGTAAACTGCTCAGTGTGTAAGAAGCAACCATTTTGCTACCAGGTTTGTAACAGACTTCAAAGTCATCGCCCTGTATTTTTTACCAGAAGTTGCTGTAATCCAGGTGGCGCACAAGCTTGCTCAAAATCATTCCAAATGGTTTGTGATCAGTTTCCACAATGAATCATTTACCAAAGAAGTACATGTGGAACCTTGTGATACCAAATACCAGAGCAAGTGTCCCACTCTCTATGTTCAAGTAATTGGATTTCACTTGCGATAGACTTTTGGAACCAAATGTAATTGGTTTGCCATCTTGCATAATGCACACTCCTAACCCTCTTTGAAATGTGTTGACCTCTGAAATAATCTCCTTTCTTGTGTTGTTGTATTGTAAAACATATGTCTCTCCTGACAATGCCTGTTTTAGTGACTTGAACAAGTGTTAATGGTCCTCCTGCCATACATACATACATACATCATTCCTTAGAGTAACGTCACTTAGGGAGCTGTTATCAGCAAAGTTGCATATGTATGGTGCTAAGTTGAAAATTTTGAGGCATGACTGCAAGTTCTCTTTGTACTGGGGAGTAGGTCTGTGTCGTATGTCCTGAAGCTAATAATGTATATAAATGTTATTGGAAATTATATTTTTTAAAATAGAGGTTTACTCTGGGTGTGCCTTAATTGCATTATAACCAGCTAGTGTGGTTTGATGTATAGTAGTTTTGAGATGTAAACAGAGAGGTGAAGAGTACATTTGCATTTTGTTGAATAGAGCATTCAAGAAGGGGAGTGAAATCTTGCACCTAGTTAGGAGACACCAATCAATGTTTATATTACTAATAAATTTGTACTATGAAAGGGGTTTTGTTGTTAGAAGAGGTGGAGTTCAAAGGGCCTGGTGATACAATGAGAATTTACATCCAAAGAGAAGTGCTGGCTATAACAGAAAGCAGTTTTGTGTGTGCAGGGCAGAGGCATGTAACATCAAAGCTGCTGTAAGCCTACAGCTGTCTACGAAGGACCCAAAGTGAAAGGAATCTCATTTTGAATTTATAAGGTGAAAATGCTTTGCCTAGTGTCTGCTTAAAGTCTGTGGGTTGTTGTTGCCTTAGTAGAGATTAGTTTGGGAATTTGTTAAAAAGTTATGATAATAGTAATTTGTGGCCATGTGCATATGTTTAACTAGTGTAAATTAATAAATGTCTCATGCAGTTTGATATAAAAACCTCTCGAGTACTGGTGGTGGTATTCCTGAATTCAGAGCTGCAACTCAAACATACCACGTGAAAATATAGGTCAGGACAGTTGTTTAAAGTTTCCCTCTGGGATTTTAAATAACTCAGCCTTTACCAACTACTGTGTCATAACACATACATCTTTGCGTTTGCCTGGGCCAGGAGTGATCCTGGAACTTTAACAAATAGAACCAAAAAAGTTAATCTGACCCACGTTGACCAGGTATTTCATGCTGTTGAAAACAAGTCCTTCATGACGAGTCACTACCATCAGTGAGTGTAGATTTCAGTCAATGCTTTCCTTTGGCTTTTCCCATCACTGCAGTATCATTGGCAATGCATACACATCCAGGAATATTCTCTGTAATTCCCATATACTGCTGGAACAGATCCTGGCTGATGGATAAACCATTGGGTAATCTCTGGAAGCAGTATCTTCTGAATGGTGCCCTGAAAGTAGTGATTTCTTGGGATCCCACTGTTAAGTGAGCCTATCAATATCCGTGTTTGGCATCCAACTTGGAGAAAATCCTTGTTCTTGTGAATTTAGGATTCAATTCATCTAATGTTGGAATCTTGCGTGGACTTGTCCTAGTATGTCTAGCCGCTAATCTCGTGTATGTGCCTCCACTTATGTGGGTCTCTGGTGCACTTCCTGTTGTTGCTGCCAGTATCTGCACATACTTTTTATTTGGTTGCTTCTTACCTTTGGTTGCACCTCCGGAACCAGATTTCCTGTACAGGCCAGCTCAATGTTCATTTACACCACATAACTTACAAAGATCCTGGAACGCAGGACAGCTTCTTGGTGGGTGCAGCAGACCTCACTTCCCACATGACTTGCTCTCTCTCTGTGTTCTGCCTACTGCACCAATACTGGTAATTGCACCTGATGCTTGAAGGTGTTCTTGTCCAGCTACAATGGCTTCATATTTTCTGCCATCTTTTAGCAGTGCGTCAACATTGTGACCTTTCTTTTCACCAAAAGATCCTTTGGAAAGCTTCAGTTGATGTTGAGGTTAAAACCAACTCCATTATTCGCTCGGACTGCTCAGCATTCAAGAAATCAAGGCCCTTGCCCATATCATGGCGCCTGCTGCTGAACTGATCAGTTGACTCTTGTGGCTGTTGTCTGAAGCTACCAGCTCTAAATGGTGTATTCTAATGTTCACCTTTACACAAAGCTGATCCTCCATGTTCCATAGCTTGGCAGGATCCTTCTGATCCTCCTCAGACAGGCCTGAAGTGCTGACTCTGTGCAACCCCTCGTTTCCAATGGCTATCTTTACTTTCATCGCTTGTTTCTTCAGTTCCCTGATGGATAAATCGAAAAAGCTCCATCCTTCGTTTGAAAAACCTAAATTCAGATAGGACATATGTGGCCTCCTAATCATGCTGGAGATTTTGGCAGTCATCTTCCTGATGTTTCCTGTCTTTTACAAATGCTGTCAATGTGTAGAGGATCTGCAGCTTCTCCACAACATGGGGAGATTCTGCGATGGAGCAGCTCTGTGTTTCTCTTTTTCTCTTCCCCTCTTTTTTTTTTTGGCTGGAGCTCATGTTTTTTTTCTGTTTCGTGTATTGTCTTTGTGAGGGAATGGACCCCAATCATGTCATGATGGCCCTGCAGCGGAACTGCCTGACTCAAAATGAACTGCCCCATTCAAAATGGACTGCCCAATTCGCCACCAATCCGACTACCCAACAAACCTGGCACTTACTGCTCTGTGAAACACTGTCTGTACAGGGACACTGCCTCTCAGGGCCTTCAATGCATATACAGCCTTTTTACAGCACAAAATCTTGTCTTTCACCTTTCCTGTGTTCTTCAAATCTTCATCATTTTGTCTAAGATGAAACACTGCTACTTACCATGTTTTATTTCTATGTTTGCTTAATACAAGCTTACCAATCTCACACAGTACTGGAAAACTAAAAGTAGGTTCAGCTTATTTGAAAATGTAGTACAGGAATGCTCAGCAGGCAGATTTACTGAAAAGATTCAACAGCTATTGTTAAGAAGAAAGTACAGCTGCAACTGCTTCACATCACATGCTGCTTGCTAAACTGAAATCTCCTCCGAACAATATCTGTTGGTTGCATGATTTACATCCTGGTCACTTACTCATTAGCATATTCTTTCTTAAAGCAATATGACAACATGCTTCAGAGCTGACGCAGAACTTTTGAAGTGTAGGCGCTGTTGTAATTTAAGAAAAATATTGACAGTAGTCAACTCGTGCAGAAAGCTTCTACAAACAGCAATAATGACCACATTACTCCTTTGCTCCTCTTCAAAATTGTGCCATGGGATCTTTCACATCCACCTAAGAGGGAAGACAGAGCCTTGGTTTGCCATCTCATTCAAAAGATAATACTGTAGCATTCCCTCGGTACTTATCCTCCATCCTGGAATTATATTACATAGAATTGCCAGCCATTCATCGCAACTGGTCTATCTCAGTGCCTTCTCCCACTCTAATTATCTCTTCCCACTTGGCCCCTATATCCCTCTGGTCTTTTCTCACTTCATCAAATGACACGATCAGAGAAAAGTACATATTTTTCCTTCGATAAATGATTTATTTATTTCTTATATTCCATGATATTGAATCTGGCTGTGTTTACTCCTGTTTCTATTTTTCTCTACCATTTTATTGTTTACCCACCTGTATGGGTGAAGCCAGGATGTGACAGACTGTCAAGGCATGATTTCCCCCATTAATTTTCCTTGTCCTCCTGAGTGGTATTATTGTTTTCATTCTGCATTACCCATTCAATATGCCAGATAAATGAGTAATGGGGGCCATTTAACTCCCAGGAACTGTGCTGATGCTAGTGCACTCTCTTGTAACCCCATTCCACAAGACCCAAATCTCTTCATTTTCCCTCTTTTACAAATACTTTTCCTATTGCCCTTTGGAATTATGTTTTGGAACTCTGCCTCAATAGCCAATTATGATAAAGCATCACATGGACCAATGACCCTCAGCTCAAAAACCTTGCTTTTCCCTTCCCTGAATGTTCCTTCAGTAAGCATCTTCAGTCTCCAGTCCCTTGCTTCCTATTCACCCACTAGCAGAAACTGTCTTCCATTGACTACCCACAATGAGGTATTCATTTTTTTTATTAATTTTGCTTCATTGAACGCAGATGGTTGGCATTAATTGGGCATTCACTTGACAACTCATATAAATAGACACAGACTAAAACTGTGGTTGTTGGGTTAGGAGGTGTATGCTTTTAACGTATAACTCAGCAAATACATGTAAAAATGTGTAAGATTAGCTCCAGTTCCATCCTTAACCAACTGCTTTCTGGAATAGAACATAAGGTTGCCAGCTTCTACTCACCAGTTTACTTGCTACTTCTCTCTTAATGCCGCTCCCACTCACCATGTTGGTACTGTGGCTCCCAATTCTGGATCCAACAATTACTCCATAGCCAGTCTCCTCCCTTCCTCCCCCAGCACCTCACCATAGCCCGGACCTCCAGACCAACCTCCCTCTCTCTTCACCCAACTCCCATTAACTCCATGCAATCCCTATTCCCCAGTCTTTTCACCCGACCCCATTCCCCACTCTCTCCTGATCCCCTATCCTCCATTCTCCTCCCAAACCCATTCCCCAATCTCTCCTGTGACCCCTATTCCCCAATCTCTCTGGTGACCCCCATTCCCAACTCTTTCCAAACAACCTCCATTCTCCTCTCTTCCTGACCCCATTTCCCACTCTTTCCTGTGACCCCTTCTTCCCCACTCGCTCCTTTGATTCCCCATTCCCCACTCTCTCCCGTGACCCCCCATTCCCCATTGTCTCCTGTGACCCCCATTTCTCACTCTCTCCTCTCCTGTGACCCCTCATTCCTCACTCTCTCCTATGACCCCCATTCCTTACTCTCTGCTCTCCTGTGACCCCCATACCTCACTCTCTCCTCTCCTGTAAACCCCCCCCCCATTTCTCACTCTCTCCTATGACCTCCCCATTACCCACTCTCTCCCTTGACCCCCACTCTGTCCGGTGACCCCCATTCCTCAGTCTCCCCCATGATTCCTGTTCCCAACGCTCTCCCATGATCACGCCATTCCCCACTCTCTCCCGTACCCATCATCCCCCACTCTCTCCCATGACCCCCATTCCTCAGTCACTCCTGTAACCTCCCCATTCCCCACTCTCTTCTGTGACCCCCATTCCCCACTGTCTAGTGACCACTCCATTCCCCACTCTCTTCTGTGACCCCCATTCACCACTCTCTAGTGACGACTCCATTCCCCAGTCTTTCCCAACGACACCCATTCCACACTCTCTTCCCCCCTACCTGACTCCTCGGTCCTCTGTCTCCCTCTATCCAACCCCCCAACCCGACATATGCACTGCCATTCTCTTATGCCCAGGGCCATCATTCACTATCTCTCCAGCCCCCTTGTTCTCACTTTTCCAACCTAACCCCATTCCATATCTCTCTCTATTTCCATCCCAGACTTCCAGCAACCAGATGGTCCAGTTTCTGGCATTTGGAGTCAGGGGTCAGAAGGGTCAGGAGTGATGGGGTGATCTCACTGAGCTAGAGGCTTCTTTGAAGCATCCAGTGATGTCACAAAGAAGGGGGAAGGGTGCTGTCAAGATGGGGAACCTCCACGAGGGCTGATAACCCTATCAGATGGCTTTGAATTTAGCTAATGGACAAAGACAGCTCTATTGGGTCAAGTCCTGTTCTTTCATCACCTCTGTGCTGGTTGACCCTCACTGACAGCACCTCTATTTTAAAATCCTTACCCTTGTTTTCAATTCCCTCCTTGAAAAGCCACCCCCGCCTTACAGCTGGTCTGGTAGGCAGAGACCTGCCAGAGAGCCCCCCTAAAAGTGAAGCCTGGCCATGAGTGCTGCCCAAAGCAAGGTAAGCAAATAAGCCTTGAAGTCCCAAGCGAAACGTAGTTCACCAGGTGCACGTCGGTTGAATACAGTTGTGAAACACGTCAGCATGCCCAGATGATCCAACGTGGGTGGGTGGCTCCAGTGAGCAGGGCTTATAATGAGGCGCTAAAGTGTTGAAATTAGATTCCCAACGTGCAGCAGTGGGAAACACGACCGGTCATTGACAGATCGAGCAGACAATCGCAAACTGGTTTTATGACGGCGAGAAACTGATTTTTGGCCTTCTCGCCATATTGTCCCCCACCGCCTGACGCTAGTGGGGCCGGAATATTCCGGCCATTGTGTCACTTCCTATGGCGATGCATACTGTGCCTCATTAGCATAGAGCACAGTTAGAATTAACCCCTTATGCTACATTGCCCCGCAAGTCCCTGAATTCCATTTCTTTTTATAGGGACACCACTGTGGTGGATTCATTAGTCTATCCTCAGCTCCTTTGGAGGAGATTGGGGATTTGAGTCCTGCAGATGATCTCCCAGGCTCTGTGGGGCAGAAGAAGAACTTGTAGACGGCTCATGCTCACCAGTCTGGATTTCTCAATGAACGCAGCATCTTTGATCTGTTCAGTTGAGTACTTGGCTGCTTCAACTGTGTAGGAGGTTGCTTCTGTGTGGTAACTAGTGCCATCTCACTACGTGATTTTTGGCTTGAATGAGGTAGGATGTGGTGTTTGTTCAATCACTTGTCCATAGCGAGCTTGATCTCAGATCCAAATTGGCTCTCCTGGTTGGAGATCTGGTAAGTTGCATGCTTTGTGACATTTGTCATGGTCACACATCTGGCTGGAATGATACTCATCCTCTTTCTCCCTCACTTTATCTAAGTCATCAGCTTGTACACGCATGTGTGGGAGAGGGTAGGAAGTCAAGCCCTCGGTCTTCTTCCCATTAGGAGTGACCTGATGCTAAACCATTCTGGAGTGGAGTTGAGCGATAGCTCAGAAGTGCAAGTTGAATGTCATCATTCTCCTCAAATAATGATTTCACTGTACACACACCTCTTTCTGCTTCAACATTGGCTTGAAGGTATCTTGGTGAGCTGGTAGTCTAGACAAATCCATATGATGTTGTGAACTCTTTAAAGTTTTCATTGGCAAACTGTCTGAGATTACAAGGTCTGGGATTCCATGCGCTGCAAACATCTCCTTCAGCAATGTAATCACTGCTTCAGAAATGTGACCCTACAGATACTTGACTTCTCTCCATCTGGACTAATAGGCCACTATGATCAAGAACAGGTCAATACAAGACATTCTCTTATCTCCTGACGATGAATAGCACAACTAATAAAGTTTGATATCCCTTCCAACAACTTTGAAAGACCTGGCCACCAAATAGAATATCTTGCCCTGGCTCAAATGTGATGCCCAAATGGTGCAATTGTTGTGACACATTGAGCCTCAGAACTCTCAGAATGACCACTTTCTCATCATAGATGAGTAAATTATCAACTACACTGAGTTCTCTCTCTCTGTTCATAGTACTGTCTGAGAATAGGATTGTGTGAATATGTATTCTGGCCATCCTTTGACACAGTACAGCAATGTCTGACCTGAGGACATTCTTCATCAGATTTCTGAGCAGCTCTGATTTCATTATATTGATGACTTGTTGTTCGTAGAGTTGTGGTTGTTGTCAATGCAAAGGTTTCCACCTCTTCATCAAGGACTACATCACCTTGTTCAGGCATTGCTACCGGGATACAGGACAAAGCATCTGCTGCTGTTTGTTGTATCCTCAGAACATAATCTGTCTTTGCATCAAATCTCATCACCCTCAGTCGTTGTACTCGTAGAGAAACTTTTGCGAACTCCGTAGAATGAAGAGTGTAACTAAGTGTTTGTGGTCTGTCTCTATCTTGAAGCGAAGACCAAGAACATAATCTGCAAGCTTTACATGAGCCCATGTAGCAGCTAATGCTTCTTTCCCTATCACTGCATAACTCTGTTCAGAATCTGTCAATGCACAGTGTGCGTAGTAAACTGATCTACACTTTCCATCTGTCTGTATCTGAAAGAGTACTGCTCTCAATCCTATAGAAGGTACATCTGCAGCAGTAGTATTGTGTAACTCTGGGTCATAGTGAGCTAAAACATCAGCTGATATCAGCATCTCTTTGATTTCCTCCCAGCACCATGTATTATCTTGTGACAGCTGATGCAGTTGCTCATTGATGTAGGCTAAATTGGGCAAGCACTTTCTGACTTGTTTCACCATACCCATGAATCTCTGGAGCTCAGTCACATACTAAGGAGCTGGGAACTCCTTGCTTGCTCTTGTCTTCCATTGATCAACACTGACATCAAATGCTTGCAAGGAACTTGACAGCCGGCTGTGAGAATTCGCATTTGTTGTTGAGTTAAGACTTGCTTCCTGTAGGCATTGCAGCACAGCTCACACTCTAGTGTCATATTCTGTCCGCATGGATCCATGAATCTGAGCATCATCCATGTGACATATGACTCCATCCAGTCCTTATAGATTGCTTGACATTATCCTCCAGAAAATGTTTGGCGTTGATGTGATACCGAAGGGCAATCTATTGAAACAAAATCTCCCAAATGTTGTAATGAAGGCTGTGAGCAGCTTAGACCTTCCATCAAGGGGTAGTTGATAAAAACCATTATTAGCATTTAGTTTCATGAAGATTGAACTTGTTTCCAATTTTGCTAAGAACTCGCCCACAGACACCATAGGATGAACTTCACATTCAGCTGCTTTGCTCATCTGTGTAAAATCTATGCAAATTCTGATGGATCCATTGGGTTTTGGCACTTGGACCATCCTCAAGTACCAGCTTGTTGGTTCTGACACAGGTGGAATAACCCCCTGCTTCAACAAAGATTCAATTTCTTTCTTTACCTTTGGCAGGAGTAGATGAGGGGCTCTTCTGGGTGTAAGCAGACACATTGGCTTCATTTCAGGACATAGGTTGGCATGGTATGCTGTCTTCAGCTTTCCCTGTCCTGTGAATAGCTGTTGAAATTCGGATCTGAAGATTTTAGGCTGGTCTTCTTGGCTTTCCAGTTCCTCTACTCTGCAAGTCAGATGTAAATTGGTGCAGGCCTCCCTGCTTAAGAGTGAACAACTCTGGTTCAGGATCATATATAAAGGTTTCAATCATTTTTCCCTCTCTATATTGAAGGTTGCATTCAGTTGCCCCATGACCTTGAATTTCATACCTCCTGGCCAGTGTAGTTGTTTACACGATGGCTGAAGAGAACCATGGCTCCAACCATGGTTCAGCATCAAAAAGAACTGTACCTGTGTCTAACTTAAAGCCCATCTTATTTCCCTCCACTAGGATCTCAGCACTCTAATGGATGCTGCTTGCTTCATGGATCTCTCCAAGGAAAGGCGTCTCATTATCATTGATATCTTCTATTTCATGGATCTTGCCACCTGTCGAAGGCTATTTTTTTGTTTATTCTGCAGAAGCTTCGTGTTGTGACACACAGCCTGGAAATGACCCCACTTTTTGCAATAATTGCATTCGGCCTTTTTGGTGGGACAATTTTCGCACCTGTGTTTTTTCCCATTACACCTATAACAATTAGATCGGGTGGTTGATGGACAATCTTCCTGCTTCCTTTCCCCTGCTTTTTTACAGCCACCTCTCTGCTTTTAAATTGAATATGCTCCACTGAGCCAATTGTTTTTGGGACATGGTTCTTCCCTGTCACCCCAAATCACTGATTGATTTTACTTCCTGATGTCAGCTTATCTGCTTAGTTGAATTACCTTTATTAAGGTTGAGCCATCCACTGACTGCCAGCGATCAGATAATACTTCATCCAAGATTCTGAAAACAATTCTGTTCCTGTTCAATCATCTTTTAAGCTGCCATATTCACAGGTCTCTACAAGTCCATACAGATCGTTGATAAATTTTTAATACTTGCCCCTTGTTTTTAGGTGTGCTTGTTAAATTTAGCCGCCCCGACAATGGTATTCTCTCACAAATTGAAGTTGGTATTGAATGCTTTCATTACTTCATCATCCTTAGCTTTTTCTTAATCAGTCCCTTGCCTGACTAGGATATTGTTTGCACATCGAGTATAATAGTGTACTGACCCACTCACCACTAGGCTTTGCCATGAGGCCCAATGTGGTGCAATACCTGGCAAATCTTCAGTGCCAATTCCGTCACGCTTCTACCTGAGTGAGACATACAACCAGCTCAAAAGTTTTCAGAAATGGCAGACTTTTCCATGCTTGTTCTTTCATTGCTGCCACCATATAATATTCTTAGTCTCATTGTGCCAACATAGAACAATTACAGAGTTTGCTGAAGTGAGGAAAACATTACCTTTATTCAGAAACAACTTACTGTAGCTTCCTTGCCAGGTTTATAAAAGAGAGCACGATCATGAGACATTGCATTACTTCCTGCAAATTTATACTGTGTCTCATGAGCATATCACATAGTTAGGATTAACCCCTTATACTACATCTACCATTGTCCCCTCAAGATTTTTTTGTTGTGCATGGCCTCTTCTTTTCAATGCATGGCACCTTTAAATTTTTTTGTGTGGTTGGGAAAGCGGTATCTTGAAGGGGGCGACTTGTGAGCAGCCTTTGCAATACCTTCCAGGTTGCTGCACAGTTACACACATGCAGCTTTGAAGGAGCATTGCTCTCTACCTCTCTTTCCTCCTCTCCTCCTTTAAGGCATTCCATAAAACTTACCTCTTTGACCACCTGTCTTAATATCTCCTTCTGTGGTTTGGTGTCAAAGCTAATACTAATAATGATCTTGTTAAGAATCTTGGACTATTTTGCTACATTAAAGGCACTATATAAATGTAAGTTGGTTTATTTCCATCTGGAAAGTGAGGGGAGGAAAGCAGTGAAGCATTGAACAGCACCGAACATACTTTAATCCCATTCAATCTTCTGTAGGGGTGTGGGGGGTGTGGTGGTGGAGGGGCGCAAGTGTTTGTATGGAAACAATGTTGGAACTGGAAAGAGGTTTTAACTTGAATAGATCACCATGATTCCATCAAATTCTGGAAGGGGAGCTGGAAAACCAATCCCTATAAACAAAAATTAAACAATTACACATTTTCGCTTCTGAGCAACTTTGTTAGAAATCATAATATATGGCATCATTATAAGGGTTTTTTTAATTTTTCTTACTTTTTGAATGTATAAAAGCTAATTGGCTCTTTGTGATGAAGTCTATTAATCAGACTGACAAAGGGAGGGCGGATTTCTTAAAGATGCTTTACCTTGTTGCTGTCTTATCAAATGAGAAGTTAATTAAGACTTATGTGCTGGCATTTTGTCTTTAATTATCTAGAACTGACATAATTCATAATCCTGTGCAGAAGGTTTGTTATTGCCTAAAAGCTGCTTTAATTAATTTACATTACGGACGACTGGGAACTTTAATAAGATTTCCTTGCTTTGAAAATTAACATTGATGAAGTGTATCTATGAAGTGAACATTCAGTTGTTTTAATTAGTCCACCAAGAAAAGCTGTAGAAAGTGCACTTTCACTAATAATGAAATGAGGTTAATTTGTCCAAACATCAGTCTGCTCCGTGTTGGAACAATGTGACCTGGTTCCAAAACCTGCTTGGAAGATACTTCCTCCCATTCACATAATCTGTCCCTGAACTGTTTTCATTCCTCCTATCTTAAAGGTGACAACTCAGGTTGGAGTTTGGCTGGTGTCTAGTCTGCATGTATAAGTCCTCAGCATCTTGCCTAAGTGGGAGTTTAGATAGAGGCTGTTGCTTAGCTATTCCACTAAAGAAGATATCACATCAGATACCCTGCTTGTCTGGTGTACACAGAGGTGTGTTTTACAACAGGAGGTCACTAGAAGGCAGCTAAGGATGGTGTCTGAAGTAAGGATGACAACCCTGGCTCAATTTTCCCTCCCCCACCTCAATCTATAGCCCACAAAGGTACTGAGGCAAATTGTGGCCGCTGAATCTCCCAGGTTGACATTGGCTATCTCAGAGTTGGGATCAAATCTGGGATCTTCCTGATTGTAGAGGGTATTAGGGAATGAGTTTACCCCAATAGGAGTGGAGCTAATTATTTTTTGGAAAGACTGGATAGCAGAGTGGGTTCAGTACTGTCCATTCACCTCTGAGAGCTGTGTTTGAATTCAGCAAGCCTTCATGGGTTGCAATTTTCCTGTCTTTGTTAACTGTAAATATCTGAAATAGGGTTGATTATAACCCTGAAGGTTTCATTGCATGATGTCCAGCTTCCCACTGCCCCATGTCTATACTGCCACCGTTGGTCACCCAACACATCCTTCCTCATGCCACACTGTCTCCATACCCCACCAGGAAGTCAGAAAGCTATTCCTGACTCAACTGGATAGATCTTAATGTTTCTCACAAATCCTATATTTTTTATAACTAATAAACAAAAGCATTCAAAGAAAATGAAAAAAATCTCACACTATTTGTTTTAACATGCTGATGATTTTTCTCCTGCGTTGTTCATAACAGTAGCCTGGAGATTAACTCCAGGACAATCCTGCAGGGTTGGCAACACTCATCCGAAATGAAATAAATTAGGATAATCCTAATCTGGGTCTATTGGTCACACATCCAAAGACAAAAGTGCCCACAATTTTTCAATAATAAGAGATAAATTGAGAGGAGGGGCGGAATTTTCCGTGCCCGCTGGCATCGGGCGTGCTAAGTGGTATGAGCAGGCAATACGGCAAGAAGGCCAGGAATTGGTTTCACTACATCATTAAACCAGTTTGCAATCGTCCACTCAGCTGGTCAAATGGCAGGCCTTGTTTCCCACCATCGGACGTCAGGAACCTCATTGTAATAGATCTGCATATCATTATAAGACCAACCCGGCGGAATCATCCCACCCCTCCCCACGCCCCTCGGCGCAATTGTACGCTGGTGCAGAACACGTCTTGACAACTGTGATATGCAGAAGTCAGGACTTACCAACCAGGGCCTGGCTCACATCGCGAGCATCCGAGGAGCAGAAGATGCTGGAGCCCAACACCAACGGCACACTGGAGGAATGTCCATGGCATGCTGGGCAGATTCTCATGGACATGGCTCCACCGTCAAGCAGCTCACAGTCACTGCTGAGGTTCTGCTCACAACGAATGATGGGCGAGGGGATGGAGAGGAAGGACCAGCTGTGTTTGGGAGAGGAAGATGTATGGGGGTGGTGGGAAGTGGTGGTGGGAGAGGAAGGCCTAGGATCGATTGGGAGAGGAAGAGATTTCTGGGGGGTGAGGTTTGGAGAGGGGGACAAAGGTGTCAGGGGAGAGGTTGAGGGGGAGGGAGGATGGGAGGAGGAAGACATAACGAAGAAGAAGACATAACGAGGATGTAGGTGTAAAGAGGGGGTGGAAGGGGTAAGGGAAGGGGTTTGCAGGAGGAAGGAGTTCGGAGAGGGGAGGAAGTAAGGTTGGAGGAAGAAGTCAAAGTGTCTGAAGGAGTCGGGAAGGGGAAGGAGTAAGGCTGGAGGAAGAAGTAAGGCTGGAGGAAGGAGTCGGGGGTGGGGGGGGCGGGAAGGACTAATGGTAGCAGAAAAAGTAAGGCTGTCTGAGTGAGTCAGGAAGGGGGACAGACTAAGCGGGGCTGGGGGCGAACCCAGGGGTGGGGAGGATGAAGCAGGGGAGTTTGTGGGGGCTGGTGGGGAGGGTCCAGGAGGTGTGAATGTCCAGATGAACATGTAAGGGAGGGCTCTGATGAGTTCATGACTGCCTCCTGGGGAGTGAACTGAGGGTGGGTGTGGCAGAGGATGACCGAGGGCAGAGTAAGGCGGTAGGGTGGGAGGTTGGAGGGTTCGACGGTAGCCGTAGAAGGGACAGCAAGGGTGGTTGGTGGGAAATCGGAGGCTGACACAGACCTTGGGGGAAGGAAGGAGGAGGTCAGGGAGGTTAATGTGGATGGAGGTGGGATTTTCAGGAACGTGTACGTTCACCTGAACATCCCTGAAAGAAAAGGGTTGTGGCTGGTAGGTCACAGAGGGGAGGTAGAAGGTGATGCCAACAGGGTGAACCGTGATGGGGTAAAGGAAATGTGTGGCTCGGAGAGGGGAAAGGGTGGGGGAGCGAATGAAGAATTGAATCACCACCACGCTGTCTAAATCAAAAGTGAAACGAGACTTGTGGTGGGCGAGATGAGGTGCTGCATGGGAGTGTGATCATTGGATGGGCGGAGATGCAGGTCTGCTCTGGTGGACAACTGAAAGTGAACCCTAGCAGGCAGCATTGAAAATGCTCAGGACATTGAGGTGAGCGTGATACAGGAAGAATCCACGTGCGTGGGAAATGCTTGCATGAGGCTCCGAAAGGCTCCTGCCACACACACACTTCTCCCTCCAGAATTACTCGTTGGCTAGCTGCTCCCTCTGCGGTGACAGATGATGAAGTTGAGGGGCTCACAGGCAAAGGGGACTTGGAGGAAGAGGACAGTCTCTGAGATTCCTGAGTGGATGATCCAGAAGTGACCAGCTGCCGCTCCTCTTCCCTTCAGGCGCCTGAGGGCCCCAGCCTGATTCCTTGAGGGGAAGGAGCACCTGGAGGGATGTTGATGTTCTCCATTTCCCTCTCCTATTGCTATTGCAGGAACTCGCCCATGGCTCCCCCGATGGACCACGTTCTGCTGGACCAGGGTCTCAATGATATCCGCCATCCTCCACGTGGATTCTTCATACATGCACATATGAGCACCACTTCATCAGAGAATAGGGGAATGCACTCCTGCGACTCGCGAGCCACTCTGCTGAGGGCTTGTAACAGCTCTGAGTGATGTTCCCATGCCTTCTGCTGACTCTCCAGGATGCGTTTGATGGCCAAATTCAGAGATCTGTCATCTGACTCAGACCTCACAGATGCCTCTACCCGAATAGTCCTCCAAGTGGCAGGGAGCTCGGCTGAACCTGCGTCCTCCTGCTATGGACACATGTCCATGTGCAGATTGTGAACCCAAGCCTGCTCTAGATTCAGGTCCCACCTAGGTGTGTGCCTTTGCACTGGTGGAGGGTGTGGGTAAGTGCTGTGATGGGTCTGCCAGGCTGCTTATTTCCAGCTCTTCAATGGAGGAGGTGTCCTCTTGGCTGGAGATGAAGACCTGGATGGAGCTGAGGGACTGGCTGGCTGAGGGTATCAGTTGTTTGGCAGAGCTCTCTGTGAACCAAAGTAGAGATAATTAGTGCAGGGCAGCACAGTCAAAAACAGGAGAGAGAGCACTCACAGTTGCATTGAGAGAGGGATGATGTGGTGCAGGATCCATACAAATATACCGCCGACCTCACCGTCACTGCAGGCATGGTCCATGTCCTCACCTGTCAGCGCGATGGCACACTACTCAAGGTGAGTGAGGGGCCTAATGTGGGTCACATCAACCCGGTCTTGGTGTGAGCAAGACACATGGCACTGCGTGGAATGTTTGCATGGTGAGTGGAGCCATGGACAGGATGAGGACGCGATCTCCAGAGGATATGAGCCTGATGGAAATGTAAGAGTGTGTGTGAGAGTTAGTAGTGTTGTCCCTTGAGGTGTGAGATCCCTGTGGATGTGTGATGGGTTTTTGAGTGTGTGAGTTGAGAGTGATGAGAACAATGTCTTACCCTGGTGGAATGGATGAGACCATTCATCATATAGCGGCACTGGGTGGCTGTCCTCTTTTGCAGGTCACTGGCGCTGTCCATCACTACTACCACCTCCCATGTTGGATTGGTGATGCTGCTGACTCTCCTACAGCCAGAGCCAGGTTAGAGGACATCATGCCAGGCCTCCAATGCATCCAAAAGCTGCTCGAGGGACGTGTCACTAAACCAGGGGCCTGCAATCTTTTTGCCTTTGGGGGCCATCCTGTCTTCTGTGCAGCAGTCCTGGGCTGAGGGCACTGAGAGGTGTGTGCACGGCTGCACTTTAAATATGGTGCCCAGTTTAATGAAGCGGCGAGGTGATGGCGTGGCGGGTGAGTAAGAGCCTGCCATCTAAACAGTGTGTTTCCCAGGAATGTGTAATTCACGCAGCAAGTTTGGAACAATACAACATGAGAAGCCGCCATTGCAGCTGCCGGTAAAATGTCGCTTTCCCTCCACACTACCACATTTAGTGTAAACCTGGGACTGTTCCGCCCGAGGTCTTGTAACTCACTCAGTCACGGTCCTGCCAGAAGCTTCGGGTTCAAGTCCCAGTTCAGGATTTGTTGGCCAAGGAAGGAGCATTATGATGCAGCCCAACAGGTCGATAATCCACCTGCTATCCCTTGCTCATACCCATGGCAGATGTAAGAGGAAGAGTGATTCCTGGTCAGCCATGCTTGATGCGGAGTGGTTACCCTCAAGCTATAACTGCTTGTCTATCTCTCTCTCTAATAGAGAGAGATGTCCATGATCCCTTATAGGCTATGGCTAATTATGGAACTAATTGACATTTTGAGAGCTTACAAGGATGGGTCGTTTCTGAGGTGGAATATCGCACTTGGGGCAGTGTGGTGGGAGTTCTACTCTGCATCAAACCAGTAGGGGAATACAGGGAGTGAAAATTACAATTCTATTCCTTAGTTCCTTGTTGAACATAATTTCATAATGTAAAAAAAGTGAGCTGGCTAAGCACTGGTGCCCTAGGGTCATGTACTACCCAACTACCAGGGATCAACACTGGTGCCCTAGGGTCATGTACTACCCAGCTACCAGGAATCAACACTGGTGCCCTAGGGTCATGTACTACCCAGCTACCAGGGATCAACACTGGTGCCCTAGGGTCATGTACTACCCAGATACCAGAGAATCAACAGTTATAAATACTAGAAAATAAATATCCACTTCTTATTGGTCACGTAGATTACATATGGATGGATTATGGGTTATCCTGCTGATCTCTCCTTGGTTATTGCATGTAAAGGATTACGTAGGATTACATAGAGCATGCAGCTAGCATTTATGTTTCATTAGAGTGTCCTCCTTCTTCCAAACTTGAATACAGTAAATTCTCATTTCGATTTAGCAAAGTCAAAATGGCACTTTTGTGCATAAACATCTCATCTCTTCTCTGATCAAAATCTCTTTTAGCCATTTCAAGGATGTTGTTGAGATGCTTTTTATATTTACACAAAAGGGTTTAGTACTCCTACTTGGTTTGATCTTTAAACTTTTTGTGATCTTGTTGTCTCTCACAATCCCATTTTAAATACTTCTTTTTGAGCACTTTCTCCTTGTGGAGTTTCATAGTTAGTTCTAACCCTTCAACTCTTTATCATAATCCATGAACTATATCATGCCTCCCTTCTACAGGTTTTGAATGGTCTTTTGCAAACTGTCCACTTGCTTGCTGGATTCCCATTGCTGTATTTTGTGTATTAGGACCAGCAAGCACTTGTAAATCAGTGTCTCTGGTTATTGACCTGGAAGGGTCATTTTGCATTTTCAGTCCTTTTTGTTGACAATTCATAATTTCCAGTTCTGCAGGCACTTTAGTTGCTTTCATATTGTCCATTACTGAAGTTGATACATCAGTACTGTTACTTGGACTAGTTCTTTGCTCAACTGGACCACATTTGAACACAAATTTTTTACTCACAGGAGCAACTTCAAAACTGTGACACTCCATACCACACATTTTCACTTTCATTTTCTCAGACTCCACTGAAGTTCGAGAATCTCATTACTCTCTTCCTGACAAAGTTCTAACAGTTTGTTACTTTTGGTTTTTAATTCTGCATTCAACCAATTATTCTGAGTTACCAACAAGTCCTTTTCTTGTTCAAGACATTTTCCACGATATTTCATAAAGACTACTGATACTTGAAGTTCATCAGGTTTTAACTGAAGATTGACCTTTGTTAAATTTGCCTCTACAAGTTTATCATTAAGACATTCCAAGTCCTCAGCCAAGTGTTCTACTTTTGTGACTGCTTCTCAATTGTTCTCACCAATTCTTGTCTTTCATTAGCAAACTCCAATTTTGTGCATGAAATTTGGTTTTCTATGTTAATCAGCTTTTCCTTCAATTGCCTGTTATCGGCAATAAGCATCTCATTTTTGGCCACAGTAATTTCCTGAAGTTTGTTAAGATCAGCATGATCAACTGCCTGGTGCAATACAGTCATTGCCACATTACTGTCTCCGCTAGCCAAATCATTACCTAGAATAAAATCTACCCTTTCAATAAGTGATTTAGAAATAATTGACACTGTTACGATTCCGTTTATGAAGTGACTTTGTAGGTTGACTTTACACAAAGAAACAGGTTCATAAATTCCATTAATACCCTTTATTAAAACTTTTTCCTTCATAAAACTACCCGGAACACAAATTGTATCATCAGCCTCTATCAATGGTTGACTTTCCCCGGTATTTCTGAAAATTCTGATCTGTTCACTTATTTTTTTGGAAGAGTAAGGGAATACTTTTCCTTCAAAACAAAGCATCCAGAGGGAACACATTTTACCTGTACTACTGCTACAGTTTTAACAACCGTTTCCTTTTCTGATGCAACCTTTCCTGAGGATTCCTTAGGCATTTCTACTACTGCAATAGGTCTATGATTAAACTCCAGCAATCTGCCCGAACATGTCCCACCTTGTTACAATGGTAACATTTAGGCCTTCAAATTTCACTTCCACCCTCAGCACCTTCCTTTCTGGCCTGATGAGGGATTTCCTGGGAATTCCCACTGTTCCTTCTCATCCCTGGCTACCTGCCTTCCTTTAACCTTCCCACCTTCTATCCTTCACTGGTTTGTGGGGATGACAGAAAAATGGTTTAGATCTATGGACTAGTTCATAATCGCCAACCATCTCCGCTGCCTGTCTAGCAGTTTTAACGATCTGTCTTCAACATGGGTTCTAACTGCTGGAGGAAGTGAATCTTTAAAATCCTCCAAGAGAATTATTTCCCAAAGAACTTCACATGTTGTCTTTAACTTTAATGCCCATATCCAATAGTCAAAATTACTTTGCTTTACCCTCTAAAACTGAATATAGGTTTGTCCAGGCTGTTTCTTTATATTCCGAAATTTCTGCCTGTATGCTTCAGGGACCAATTCATATGCATTAAAAGTAGCCTTTTTTACTGTATCATGATCCACAGAAACCTCTTCTGACAGGGATGCATAAACCTCATGAGCTCTACCCACCAACCTACTCTGCAAGTGCAATGTCCAGATTTCTTTTGATCACTTCATTTGCTTAGCTACCTTTTCAAACAAAATAAAGAATGCCTCTACATCCCTTTCCTCAAATCTTGGCAGAACTTATGCAAATTTAAACATCTGCCCACTAGGTTTTGGATTGGAGTTTTTTTCACCGTCAGAACCTTCTTCAGTATCTGAGGCCTGTTTTTAAAGCCCAGCCTTTCAAACCAATATTCCCTTTCTTGTTCCTTCTCTCTTTTTTTCACTGTTAACTTCTCCCTCTGGAGGTCAAGTTCTCTTGCCTTAGCTCACCCCTGTCTTTCTGTTTGCCCCTTTGAAATGCTCTTTCCTTTTCCTTTTCTTCTCTTTCTTTTTCCTTTTCTTTTTTTCTCTAGCCTTTTCAATTCCAATTCTCCTTCTCCTTCTTTTTCCTTCACCTCCAATTCAAGTTTTTTTTTTCATTTGCAAACCAATCTTAGCAAATTCAATTGACTCATGCCCTGGAGAACATGGTTTCTGGTATCCCTTCCAATTTCAAATGCTGCCCTATTACCTCAACCTGTCCACTTTCCTCGTCCTACAGGCAATCCTAACTCCAAATTATCCGCCAATTCCGTTAGCCGACTCTTGGTTAATTTCTGTAAACCACTCAGGGCTACATCTTCCATCTATAAAAAAGTCTTAGCAACCTCCAAAGCCACTTCAAATTGCAACCTGGATCCTGTACCTCACAGCAACTCCAATTCCTATGTCCAGTACCTCTACCTCCATGTAATTTTTTTTTAAGGATTCACAGATCGCACCAATGTCAAGGATTTCCAATCCTTATAACACAAGAGATTTCACCTTATAACAATAATCACAGACAATCCCACACTTAGTTATGATCCCAGCTGATGTTACTGCTGCACAAGTCAGGTCCCAGGATGAAACCTGGCTTGATAGATCCTAGCTTTTATTTTTTGTTTAGATACGTGGAGAGTGGCTACTGAATAGAATCATCAGAGTCACCTGATGAACTTTTAACAAAAGGATGAAACATTTATTAAACAAGAAAAGATAAACTATATTATAATAGTCCTTCACCCACTATTAAAGCTGTCCAGATATCTACAGGTTTGTAAAGATAACACAAGTTACAAAAGCTACCATATACTCATATACTTATACTTATATTCCCAGTCATACACAATCTACATAAACCAACAGGCAACCTGTAGTCACGCACAACACACTCTGAAACCAATTGACAGGTGTCACCCCAAACAGATGCTATGGATCTCTCCTCAACTCCCCCCAGGTGTTTGTCACACCGTGAGACAACCAGTCTCACTGAACTCTGTCTTTCACAGGAGGGTTTCTAATCTCCACTCTCAAAGAACTCATTCTGGGATCTTCTCCCAAACAGTGCTTTCTCTCAGGTGCCTTCCACAAGGGTCCACCTCCAGGGTTTCAAACTCCCCTTCTGATGTTCTTCTCCCCTGGATTGCCACGTGCATTCAAGCTTTTCTGTATGCACTCTTTCTCACTGACTCAGCCGTGCCAACAGAACACCACTGCTTCACATGCAAAGAGTTGCAGACTTTTCACTGCCCCTTTGGATGTTCAGGCTTCAATTTTGCTTTAAATCTGCTTCCTGCAGCTTTCTTCTCTTTAAGCTTGGATCTTGGAGCCTTCCCCTCTGCTACTTACACTTCCACAGAACAGGACCTCTTCCAGATTCCTGTCCTTGTCCTTTGACTAGACTGGCTTCTTGAGACCTTTCCTGCTCCACTCCCCTGCATTTGGGAACTTTCTTTAGTTTTGGAACGTGCTTCTGCATTCTGAATTCCTTCTCTTGTGTCCAGCTTCACTTGGCAGCTGGTTTCAACTTTAGTGTGGGTCTTGCTATATGTCCCTCTGCAAATAAAGTCAAGGAGTTAAATGTGTGACTCAAAGGTTGGTGTGGGAGGAATGGGTTTCAGTTCATGGGGCACTGGCACCAGCAGTAGGTAGAAGAGAACTGTTCCAGTGGGACAGGCTTTACTTGAACCATGCTAGGACCAGTGTCTTAGCGAATCAAATAACTAGGGCAGGAGAGAAAGCTTTAAACTAAATATCATCAGGGGGTGGGGGGGAGGGTTCTGGAGAGGAGATACGTAGGCTTACGAAGCAAAAGGATATGGCAGCATTTCAGGGCAGCTATTTAGGTAATGATATCCAGAGTGTGACAGGAAGGGACAGCGTGTACAAACATTATAAAACAGCAGCAAATAGGGTCAAAGGGGGGAAAATGATAAAAAGACAAAATTAATGGCTCTTTATTCAAATGCACATAGTATTCGGAACAAAATAAATGAATTAATGACACAAATAGAGGTTAATGGGCATGATCTTATAGCCATTATGGAGACATGGTTACAAGGAGATCAAAGCTGGGAACTAAATATTCAGGGGCATGTGACTTTTAGAAAGGACAGGCAAGAAGGAAAGGGTGGTGGGGTAGCTTTGTTAGTGCGAGATGGAATAAGTAAGATAGCAAGAAATTATCTTGGATCAGAAGATGTAGAATCCAAATGGGTGGAGGTAAAAAGTAACAAGCGGATGAAGATACTGGTGGAAGTAGTCTATAGGCCCCCTAACAGTAGCTATACTGTAGGACAGAGAATAAATCAGGAGAAAATGAGGACATGTAAAAAAGGCAGTACACTAATCATGGGTGACTTTAATCTTCATGTAGATTAGAAAATCAAATTGGCAGGGGTAGCCACAAGCAAGAATTCATAGAGTGTAATCAGGACAATTTCCTAGAGCAATATGTTATGGATCCAACCAGGGGTCAGGCAATTTTGGATCAGGTAACGTGTAATGAGGCAGATTTAATAAATGATCTCAGAATAAAAGATCCCCTAGGGAACAAGTGACCATAACACTAGTATGGTAGAATTTAGCATTCAGTTTGAGAGTGAGAAACTTGGACCAGAAACAACTGTGCTAAACTTAAATAAGGGTAATTAGAAATGAATGAGGGCAGAGTTGGCTGGAGTGGACTGGGAAAGGAGTTTAGCAGAAAAGACAGTTGATGAACAATGGCAGGTGTTTAAGAAAATAGTTCATGACTCACAACAAAGATATAACCCAGTGAGGAAGGAGGATAGTAGGGAGGGGATAAACCAACCATGGTTAACCAAGGAAGTTAAGGGTAATATCAAATTGGAAGAAAAAACATACAATGTGACAAAGATTAGTGGTAAGCCAGAGGATTGGGAAAGTTTTAAAAACCAACAAAAGATGACCAGAAAATAATAAAGAGGGAAAAAATAAACTGAAGGTAAACTAGCAAGTAATATAAAAATGGTCAGTGAGAAGTTCTTTAAATATATAAAAAGGAAGAGAGAGGCCAAACATAGGCCAAACTTAGAGAACCAGTAGGTGTAATATTTTTGGATTTCCAAAAGGCATTCGATAAGGTACCGTACATAAGACTACTTAATAAGATAAGAGCTCATGGTGTCGTGGTAGTATATTAGCATGGATAGAGGACTGGCTACCTAAAAGAAGACAGAGAGTTGGGGTAAGGCGGGCATTTTCAGGATGACAACCTGTAACTAGTGGAGTGCCACAGGGGTCAGTGCTAGAGCCACAATTATTTATAATATATATTAATGACTTGGATAAGGGAAATGAATGCACTATCACCAAGTTTGCAGATGACACAAAAATAGGTGGTTCCGAAGGCAAGCGGTGAGGATGGCATGAACAGCCTACAGAGGGACATAGACAGTTTAAGTGAGTCAGCAAGTACTTGGCAGATGGGATATACTGTGGGAAAATGTGAGGTTATGCACTTTGGCAGGAAGAATGGGGAGAACAAAGAGCAAACACATTACTGCATAGTTGTTGGGAGCACACTGGGGAGACATTATTAATTGCGTCTGCTGATTAATAATCTTACAAAAGGAAGGATAGTCAAACTGAAGTGTTCATGCAGTGGCACAAAGTTGCCATCACTTGAACAAAGCAGCATGAGGACTTATGGATGGACTGTCTGGGCACTTGTGTGGGCCATGAGGTTGCTGGCCCTCCGCTCTCCTACATGCTCTGTTGCTCAAGGCAACAACAAGCCCAGCGATGGCTACTGTTTGCCTTTTAAAATCTACCTCCAGAACTAGTTCCAGCCTCTTCCCTGTGCATGGGGGATGAACTTGCCTCCAGATCAATTAGGGTTTTTCCCATTGGAAATCCTGTCATGTGACTGACGCTGATGTGCTGAGGGATTAGGACTTGGAAACGATCTGGCTGTTAGGTTCCGACCTCCAAGAAAAAATTTTGGCAATGTTTTTGGTTGACAACATGAAAGGTCATTAACCTGAAATGTTAACTCTGTTTCTCTCGCCACAGATGCTGCTAGATCTGATGAATTTTTATTCCGTTTTCACCACATGGATATACTAAGCTTCTAATCAACTATAATTAGTATGTAACGCAGGTTGTTCTCCCATGACACTGCTAATGGGTAACCTAGGGTCTGGAATGCAGCTGTGATGATCAGTGTAGTCCAATTTCAAGCTGGGGAGCTGAGCAAAGTGTGAGCAGAGGCAAAAAGAGAGACAAGTGGAGCACAGAGGGCCAGGAAGAGAAAGGAGGACAGAATTTTAAAACCAAGGCTATTGGGCCCCAAGAGAAGTAAAGGTTTAGGTGCTTAATAGTGCCAATGCTTGTTCTATGAATATGTTTGAGACAAACACTAAGATGACAGACGTTATGCACATGGGACACTTCAAATGTGATTTAGATTTAATGCACATACTACAGATGCGTGCTGGATAAAAACTTTATTACAAGCACGCTGTGAAAAATTGTAAATCCCAACAATTACCTGGCCAAGCTCTTCTATGTTCAATTTAGCTCACGGGTAAACAGCTTGGTGTGGGCTAGAATATAGGCAGCAGAGTGTAGGGCAGTTGAGGCTAGGAGGTTGGTCAGGGCAGTACTGCAAGAGTCCTGACCGGCCATTCATCACTTTGCAATTTGCGTGATCTTGCTGTGCACAAAATGGCTATTCTATTTGGTTACAAAACATCAGCCACTGCACTTCAAATTAATTCCCCATATGTGAAGTGCTTCAAAGAGAGACATAATATGACTTTATATTAATGTATGTCTTTTCCTCTATTTTCTATTTACTATGCTCTATTTTATGTCAGGATTCCATCTTTAACTGTAATGTTGAGTTTTGCAAATGAGCACAAATTACATAATAAAAATGCACGGTGACACAAGGGAATTGACTGTATTCTTACAACAAGATTATAACACTTGAAGCTAAAGATATTCAAATACTACCATATTAACATAATTACTTTTTGCCCACAAAGGAACAGCAATTCATTGGTTATCACATTACTGCTATATTGGTAGGATTCAGTTAATTTATTATGTTCTGCCAATAGGGGGAACATGTTACTGAGTATTGCACTAGGCATGCTTCAAAACCATATCAGACTTGCACCAATTAACCTTCAAGAAAGTACTGCTTCATAGACTGAATATAGAAATGGAAGAATTAATAGTTTCCATGGTATTGATTTGACAAAGTACCAAGTCTAATCTCCACAGCACATAAACCGTGGATTTAGACCCCATTATTTCTCTGCATATTTACAAACTGAATTGGAAGCAAATTCGCAGACAGAAAATGGAGGGGACATAATCAACGGTTACCACAGAAATACAGCCAAATGGATTTTGAATAACTATTAAACAAAAAAGTCAATTTTGCAGACATCACCTTTGGTAAATAAGGTTAGTCTCGGGAGCACATACATTGTGCATAACAATGAAGCTAATTTGTATATGCAAATATAATACTTAGTCACCTTGCAAGAATCTGAAGTGCCCATATTTTCCAAACTGATTGAGAATATTGACCCTAAAGTGCATTAAGCTATGAATGTTAAGCATTCGTCCAGCGGGTTTCTTTCGCCAATTTTTCCCCATATCACAAAGGTAGCAACTCCTTTTCTGTTTCCAAAAGAATCAGTTGGATACCTACACCACCACCTCCTAATGACTATTATGTATCTGTGAGCTTTGATCCCTGTTGTCAGCTGGGTGGTTGATCATATTACAGTCCAGTGTGACCATGTCCTCAGAGACAACCATACCTGTCCAATCCCAGCAAATTAGTAGAATCAATCCTGAAAGATAGGATTAACTGTCATATGGAAAGGCATGGACTAGTCAGGGATGGATTTGTTAAAGGAAGGTTTTGCCTCACAAATTTGATTGAATTCTTTGAGAAAGTGACAAGAAGGGTTGATGAAGGTAGTACAGTGGATGTTGTGTACATGGATTTTAGCAAGGCATTTGACAATGTGCCACATAGCAGATTGGTCAGGAAAGTAAAAGCCCATGGAATTCAGGGTAATGTGGCAAACTGGATAAAAGGTTGGCTTTGTAACAAGAGACAAAGGGTAATGTTCGATGGATGCCCTTGCAAATGGAAAGTTGTCTCAAGTGGTGTTCCACAGGGCTTGGTGTTGGGACCCTTGCTGTTTGTGTTATACATTAACGATTTGGACATGAACGTGGGGGGCACGATTGGGAAATTTGCAGATGACACAAAGATTGGCCGAGTAGTGGATAGCGTAGAGGATAGCCATAATCTCCAAAATGATATAGATGGGTTGGTGGAATGGGCGGTAAAGTGGTAGATGGATTTTAACAGAGAGAAGTGTGAGGTCATACATTTAGGGAGGTCAAACAGCTACAGGAATTACAAAATAAATGGGAATATACTAAGAGGGGTGGATGAAGTGAGAGATCTTGGCGTACAAGTACACAGGTCCATGAAGGCAGCAGTTCAAGTAGACAAGGTTGTAAAGGAGGCATATGGAATGCTCTCCTTCACTGGCAGAGGTATAGAATATAAAAGTAAGGATATCATGTTGGAATTGTATAAAACACTGGTGAGGCCACAACTGGAGTATTGTGCGCAGTCCTGGTCACCACATTACAGGAAGGAAGTAGTAGCTCTTGAGAGAGTGCAGAGGAGGTTTACAAGAATGTTGCTAGGGTTAGAAAAGTGTAGCTACGAGGAGAAATTGGATAGGTTGGGGTTATTTTCCTTGGAACAAAGAAGGCTGAGAGGTGACTTGTTTGAGGTGTACAAAATTATAAGGGGAATAGATAGAGTGGACATGATAAAATTGTTTCCCTTGATGGAGAATTCTAGAACCAGGGGACATAGATTCAAGATAAGTGGCAGAAGGTGTAGGGGGGACATGAGGAAGAACTTTTTTACGCAGAGGGTAGTGGGTGTCTGGAATTCGCTGCCCAAGTTGGTGGTAGAGGCAGAAACTTTAAACTCTTTTAAAAAGTACCTGGATCTGCACCTAAAGTGCTGTAAGTTGCAGAGCTATGGGCCAGGAGCAGGAAGGTGGGATGAGAAAGTGCACCTGGATGATCTCGGGCTGGCATGGACAAGATGGGCCGAATGGCCTCCTTCTGTGCTGTAACTTTTCTATGGTTCTATGTAGATTGCGAGTGAGATCTTTGGTTGCTTTTTTTTTTCCCCTCTCAAGAAGAGCACAGAAGACCATTGTGGTGTCTCTTACCACTGTTAATTCCATATCGTTTTTTAAAAATTAATTCGTTCATGGGAAGCAGGTGTTGCTGGCTAGGTCAACATTTAATACCCATTCCTAATTGCTCTTGAGAAGGTGATGGTGAGCCACCTTCTTGAACCGCTGCAGTCCATGTGGTGTAGGTACACTCATAGTGCTGTTAGGGAGGAAGTTCCAGGATTTTGGCCTAGCAACAGTGGAGGAACAGCGATATATTTCAAAGTCAGTATGATGAGTGCTTTTAGGGAAACTTGCAAGTGATGATGTTCCCATGCATCTGCTGCCCTTATCCTTCTAGGTGGTAGAGGTCGCAGGTTTGGAATGTGCTGTCTAAGGAGCCCTGGTGAGCTCCTGCAATGCGTCAAAGGTGGAGGGAGTTGATGTTGAAGGTGGTGGATCACCTTCATTCAGTCAAGTGGGCTGCTTTGTCTTGGATGTTGTCAAGCTTCTTGAGTGTTGTTGGCTGTGCACTTATTCAGGCAAGTGGAGAGTTTTCTACCATAATCCTGATTTCTGCCTTGTAGATGGTCGACAAGTTTTGGGGAGTCAGGAGGGGAGTTACTCGCCGAAGAAATCAAGCCTCTGCCGTGCTTCTGTAGCCACGTACAATATTTATACAGTTGGCCCAGTTCAGTTTCTGGTCAATGGTAATCCCCCAGGATGTTGATAGTGGGGAATTCAGTGATGGTAATGCCATTGAGTGTCAAGGGGAGATCAGTTACAATCTCTCTTGCTGGAGATGATCATTGCCTGGCACTTAAGTGGAAAATAAGATTCGCCCACACATCAGCCCAAGCCTGAATATTTTCTAGGTCTTGTTGCATATGGACACTGACTGCTTCAGTATCTGAGGTGTCACGAATGGTGCCGTCATCAGCAAACATCTCCACTTCTGACCTTCTGATGGAGGGAAGGTCATTGATGAAACTGCTGAAACTAGTTGAGCCTAGGATACTGCCTTGAGAAACTCCTGCAGCAATGTCCTGGGACTGAGATGATTGACCTTCAACAACCACAATCATCATCTTCCTTTATGCAAGGTACGGCTCCAAACAGTGGAGAGTCCCATTTCCCCCCACCCGGATTCCCACTGACTTCAGTTTTGTTAGGGCTCCCTTATGCCACATTTGGTCAAATGCTGCCCTGATGTCAAGGACAGTCAATCTCAACTTGCTTCTGGGGTTCAGCTCTATTTTTCCATGTTTGGACCAAGGCTGTCATGAGGTCAGATGCCGAGCAGCCTTGGTAGAACCGAAACTGAGTGTCAGTGAGCAGGTTATTAGTGAGCAAGTGCCGCTTTATAGCACTGTTGATGACCCTTTCCATCACTTTGCTGATGATTGACAAGTAGACTGATGGGGCGGTAATTGGCGGGTTGGATTTGTCCTACTTTTTGTGGATAGAACATACCAGGGCAATTTTCCACATTGCCAGGTAGATGCCAGTGTTGTAGCTGTACTGGAACAGCTTGGTTGGGGACACAGCTAATTTTGGAGCACAGGTCTTCAGTACTATTGCAAGACTGTTGTCAGGGCCCATTGCCTTTGCAGTGCTTTCAACCGTTTCTTGATATCATGTGGAGTAAATCGAATTGGCTGAAGACTGGCATCTGTGATGCTGGGGACCTCAACTGGAGGCTTAGATGGATTACCTACTTGGCCCTGGCTGAAGATGGTTGCAAATGCTTCAGACTTGTCTTTTGCACTGATGTGCTGGGCTCTCACATCATTGTGGACAGAGATATTTGTGGAGCCTCCTCCTCCTCCAGTGAGTTATTCAATTCTCCACCACCATTCATGACTGGATGTGGCAGGACTGCAGAGCTTAGAACTGAACCATTGGTTGTGGGGTCGCTTAGTTCTGTATATTGTTTGCCACTTACGCTGTTTGGTATGTATGTAGACCTATGCTGTTGCTTCATCAGATTGATATCTCATTTTCAGGTATACCCTGGCATGCCTGCCAACACTCTTCATTGAACCAAGGTTGATCCCCTGGCTTGATGGTAACAGCAGAGTTGGGGATATGCCAGGCCATGAGGTTACATATTGCAGTTGAATACATACTGTTGCTGCTGATGGCCCACAGCATCTCATGGATGCCCTGTTTGGAATTGCTAGATCTGTTCGAAATATATCCCATTTAGCATGCTGGTAGTGCCATGCAACACAATGGAGGGTATCATCAACCTGAAGGCAGGAGTTCGTCTCCACAAGGACTGTGCGGAGGTCACTCCTGCCAATACTATCATGGATATTGCATCTTCAGCAGGTAGGGTGGGAGAGTGGCAGGTGATGATCAACAGGAGGTTTCCTTGCCACGTTTGACTTGATGCCCTGAAACTTCATAGGGTCCGTAGTCAATGTTGAAGTCTCCCAGGGCAACTTCCTTCTGACTGTATACCATTTTGCCACTACCTCTGGTGGATCTGGCCTGTCGGCGGGATAGGACATATCAAGGGATAGTGATTGTGGTGTCTGGGACATAGTCATGCTCAATGAATCATACCTTACAGACAATGTCAGGTTGTTACTTTACTAGTCTCTGGGACAGACTAAATTTGGCAAAATCCCCCAGAGGTTAATAAGGAGGACTTTGCAAGGTTGACAGGGCTGGGTTTGCCATTACATTTCCGGTACCTAGGTCGATGTTGGATGGTCAGTCCGGTTTTATTCCAGTAGTCCGGAGATTGAACCAGGGATTACATTGGTCTTTATTGTTCAGCAAATCACTAGACAAACTCACTGAGTCATGTGTTTCACTGAAATTCCAATTTCATATAATAAACACAATATCAGTCTGAACATTTGAACCACTAAAATCAAAATCTGAACATTTATACCATTATTTACATATGCAAAGAAGATAACTGAAAAAAAGCATTTTTCTTGCAAAATATCCCAAAATGAATTATAACATTGAAGAGATAAAGTTACTGTAAATAAAGTTGCTCACTTTTACTTTTGGAACTGCTTATCCTATGGAAAAAAGAATGAAGGAAACAATGAATGGGTCAACCTACACTGTATTCAAAGCTTTACTAGTTTTCATGCAACACCCAAATTCAAAGGACCATCAGGGAAAATGCACAAGTCAATTCCAGTAAAAATCTACCCAAAATCAAAGTTGCCAGCGGAGTGCTGAGTTGATTATATAACACAAACATATAGCATTGGTTTTCGAGCTTCTCCGTGTGGGCCCTCTTGCAAATAATAATACATTCACAGGGGATACTAGTCTTTTGTTTTTGCTGTAAATATTCACATTTCCAGGTACCTCTTGTAAAAAGTGAAATACCTCTAAGAAACCCGCAAACTGAGAAAGACGTCTGTGATCCCCAGGCCTGGGAAGGCTGGAAAATAGTTACACACATCCGGTTTTCTAAGTTTTATCTCACTGGCAGAATGCCCCCAGGGGAGGGGTACACTGAATTAATGCAGCAAGGATACTCCCCAGAAATTGTGACCTTAAATGTATTATCACAAGTGCTATCAGTACCAGATTAGAATCAAAGCCAGAGAAGTAATGGGCCTGGTTATATTGGGCACACGCAGTCTGTCTAAAACAACACAGATTTCTAATTTTGTACGGTATACAAAAGAGGGGTGTTTCCTCTGGTTTAGGGGTCTCGAACAAGGGATCACAATTTCAGGAAACGAGATGGGCCACTTAGGACTGAGATTAGAAGAAACTTCTTCACTCAGAGGGTGGTAAACCTGTGGAATTCTATACCACAGAGGGCTGCGGAGGCCAAGTCACTTAATATATTTAAGAATGAAATAGGTAGATTTCTAGTCTCTAAAGCCATCAAGAGGTATGGGGAGAGAGCTGAAGTATGGTATTGATCAGCCGTGATCATACAGAATGACGGAGCAGGCTCAAAGGGCCAAATTACCTACTCCTGCTTCTATTTTTCTAAGTTTCTATGAATCAGCTCCTCACTACACTTAAGAAGCAACACATTTTAAAAAATAATTTTTCCTTCCAAAAGCAAAGGCCCAAGTTGCCATTGTTCATGTAGCATCTATGTGGTTAGGTTATTTAACCATGGACAGAACCACAATTGAGCTGCATTTCATTCTATTGTCATCATTTAGGAGAAAGGTTCACTGCTTTATGGTTCCTGATCATTAGCCATTGCTAAGGGCATCAAGACCAAATGTACTGCCTCCATCACTGCCCTGAATGGGATCAGCACACAGAGATGGGGAGAAGAGAGTTGGAAATACTCTTCTTTAACAACAATCGTTCACATAAGCAACCAGAAGTGAACAGTTTGACCATAAAGATAATAAGATAAAAGGTCTGAGTATCCTTTGCATTTTTATGATTGGCATGTTCCTTTTATTTCCCTTACCTTAAATGAACCAGGACGAACAATGACACAATACTATTGACATAACAGAATTGATAATGATCCATATTACACCTACCAACTTCTGCCTCTGCTCTGGGATCCCAGTGACATCAACTGGATTCCGTTCCAACACATTCAAAAACTTCACCTCAGGCACAGCTATTGCACAGATCACATGGACCCACCTAAACGGACAGACAAATGCAAGTATCAAATTACAGCGTTGAATTTGAAAACAAATTACCTTGGAATCTTAAATTAATTGAATAATTTATATTGATATTTGTTCTTGACCCACATGTACCAAATCAGCTACTGTTGATTGGAAGTTCTAATGCTGACTTGCCGGTTGCAACACAGAGTGGATGGTGGGTGGGGGGGGGTGGCGGGGCGGGTGTGTGTCAATAAAACTGTCCGTCTAGGCTCTGATGCTTCCTGCACTCAGGAAGAGTATATTGGACATGGAGAGATGAGCACAGATTCACCAGAATTTTACCAGAGCTAAAAGGGTTCAATTATGAGGGCAGGTTACATAAACAAAGCTTGTATTCCCTTGAATATAGAATGTTAAGGAGTGATCTAACTGAGGTGTTTAACTTGATTAATGGATTTGATAGGGTAAATACTGAGGACTTATTCCTCTGTTGGGGAGTCCAGAACAAGAGCACACCCTTAAAATTAGAGCTTGGCCATTCAGGGGCATTGCCAGGATACATTCCTACAACAACAACAATTTGCAATTATGTAACATTTTTAACATAAGATGCTATTTGAGATAAACATCTTATACAAAGCGTAGTGGAAAATAAACTGAAATTGAAATTTCAAAACTGAGACTTATACATTTTTTGTTAGGTGAGGGTGTTAAGGATTATGGAACCAAGGTGAATAGAAAGCAGATCAGCCATGTTCTAACTGGATGCCAAAACAGTCTTGAGGAACTAAATAGCATCCTCCTGTTCCTTTATTCCTCTGAACATCAAATAACTATAATTTTATTTACTTTATTTGCTGTGTACAATTGCAGACAGAAATGCTATAATATTACTTCATAAAGATTGAAAAGTAAGGAAAAAGCATCTAATGATCACTAAAGAGCAGTTTGATATCAATTTAAAACATTAAGTTTACCTATGAGTGTCTGCCTCCCTGTCAGTCAGGCAAGAGACCTTTCCCCTGGGCTGTCTCCCGCACCCCTCCCCCTCCCCCTCCTCACTATCATGGTGGCAGATCTTATTTATTCTCAGCCTGGCAACGCAGTGGAGCAGTGAGTGGGTATCTGGGTGTAAAAGAAATCCTGAAAACTGGGGCGTGGGACCAGGTGAGTTGCTCCTGAAGACAGCCAGCACAGGGATGATGAGCTGAATGGCCTCTTCTGTGGTGTAACCATTTTATTCTATGATTTAATGAAAATAACCATCTTGCACACAATAGATTTTCAAGGAGTGAAGCTGAACTTTATCACATACCACCGTACAAATTTGTGTGAAGTTCCCTTGTTCTTTTAATGAAGGAGTCAACCCACTTAAAATAAATATTTTCATTAAAATAGCTGGCAACAAATATAGTACAATACGATTTCACCCCATAGATTTCCTGCATTTCTATGCAATGTCAAAAAATTAAATTCAAAGTATTGCACACAGATATTTACATTACATTTTTATGGGACCAATTTACTTTTTTCAATATCAGATTTGGCTGTGTTTGCTGCCAACGCCGTGCATACGCAGTCGAATTTACAACTGCCATCTTCATGGGCGCAATGTGCAGCAGGGCACATGCACAGCTGCCATCTTTATAGGGGGCAATGTGTGACATGAACCCAGCTTATTTATTTTCAAAAACTATGGACCTTGCATCAAAATAAAGTGGCCGTCAGTACTTTGAAAATCATATTTAGTTCTGCAACGTCATTAATTCATTGATCCTTCTTAAACAACTCTTAAATGAAGAGATTTGAGAATGTGACAGAATATGCAGCCATTTTAAGGCAGAATTCTGCGCCTTTGTTAAACCGTGAGAATTAGTGAGCTCAGTACAACATTGCAAAAGTTTTCTTTCCTGTCTTGACTGAATCTTTTGGATCACTGATTATTTAGCAACATATGTTCACAGTGCTTATAAATTGCAAGATAATAGAAATTATTAAAAAAGTGAGTTGAAGCATTGACGTTCAGTAACGATTCTGGATTGTCCCTGTCACTTTTTGTAAAATACTGTAACACTTCCTCCAAATGTTCCGAGTTAATTGCCCACTAAGTGATCCATAGAACCCACAAACTCAGAGTATATTGCATTAACTGAGCTAGAAAGCAAAACGATTTGGTGGTGTGCTGGGTAAACTGCTGCATGCATGTCATTGATTTCCGTGCTTGTGCAGACCAGCGCACATGCACAGATGGGTATCAGCAGCCGCCTTGCACAGCTTTTTGTATTGGCAGGAGACACAGTGTTCACACAAACATCAGAGTAAGGTCGCTGAATGGAGATCAGCAGCAGGATCAGAGGCTAATTTTCCTCTCCTTAATCCAGGGGTGGAGAAGAGAGTTGTCTTGGATGAGAGATTAACACAACACAAACTTCAGACTGAGCCAATGACTTCCCTGGTCTGTGTGGCTGAACGATGGGCAGTATCTTCATGAAAAAGTGTGTTTGACTTTTGGGCTAATCACAAACACTACAGTTTCTGTGAACTGTATCCTAACTCAGTGTTACACCATTCAATGCTAGTATGCAAAAATGACAAGTACTGTCCATCATAAAAAAAAACCTTGTAGTGCAAATGTTGTTTAACAAAGGCAATATCCATTTAAATTGTTCTCACTGCAGTAATGGCACAAGATATAGTGATGATGCAGCTTTCCCTGAGCTTAGCAGTTAATATGACCTAATAGTTAAGGTCTATCCACTACTGAAGGTGCAATGTGCTGTTAGGTCACTATCAAGTGACAAGAAAACAACCTGTTTATCACTGGCTTAACAACATAAGGATCTATATAACTTTTAAGTGCTCTTAGAATTTATCTCTCAACACAAGTATCTCTTTACCTTTTGTCGGTGGTGCCTTTCAGTGCCCCACCTCTTAAATTGCACAAACAGCAATCCTGAAATAAGAAAGAAAATTTAAAAGTTAAGAAATGGCAATTAAAAATTAACTGACAGACTTCAAACTGAATTCACAGGACAGAAACTCAAACAACGAAACAAAATGGTTGAAGTTTTCATTTAAAATTAAATAGATTGGTTATTATTCCTTGTGTTTCTAGCATTTGTATTTTGCATTAGGTAGACATATTGAACAAGACAAACCCCGCCACGGCATAAGAGGAGACAATTTAGAGCACATACCCCTCAACAGCATTTTGGTGACTCCAGGACTCTACATGGCATTTACCAGTTAATCATCTGAAGTAATGAAATTACACCCCATTTCTACTCAATGTTCTCAAGCAGGTTGAATTGGGGTATTTTCGCTCATTGCTGCGTACTGAAATTATGTTCTCAGTTATTTAAATATAGTATTTAATTTGACAGATAGTGACTCATGGCCAGATAAGATCATCTTTCTCATCTTCAGTATTGACATCTTTTCTCAGCCTAACACTGCAACATCAAATATATCAATGTTCATGAACAGCTCTTCTCAAAAACAGAGAAAAAAAATATATAATGCATAATAATCCAGAACAAGAGAGTAGAATCCTAAAAATAGAGCTAGGCTGTTAGGGGAGCATTTTTCATTAATGTCCTTTAGGGAAGGAAATCTGCTGTACTTTCCCAGTCTGGTTTACTCCAGACCCACATCGCTGTAGTGACTCTTAATTACCCCTTGAAATGGCTTAACAAACCATTCAGTTGTATCAAACCACTACATAAAGTCTACAAGAATAAAACCGGATGGGTCACTCAGCATTGACCAAGACATCAGATATGACAAAAGCACATGCTATCCAGTCAACCCCGTGAAGTCTTCCTGACCAACACATGGGGATCTATGCCAATATTGGGAGAGCTGCCCCAAAGACTAGTCAAGAAACAACCTGACATAGCCATAGTCACAAAATCATACCTGCCCCACTGGCAGGACAGACCCACCAATAGAGATGGCACAGTGTGATATACAGTGGGGAAGGAGTGGCCCTGAGAATCCTGAACACTGACTCCAGAGCCCATGAGGTCTAAATGCACCAGTAAAGCATTGGCAAGGAAACCAACTGCTGATTACCATCTCCTGGCCTCCCCCAACTGCTCAGTACTCCTCCATATCAAATATTGCTTGGCAGAATCGCTGAAAGGAGAAAGAGCAGAGTGTACTCTGGATGAGACAACTTCAGTGTGTGTCACCAAGAGTGGCTTCATAGCACCACTACTGACCAAGCTGTGGGACTCCTCCAGGACATAGCTGCCAGACTGGGTCTACAGCAGGTAATGGGAGAAATAACATGAGGGAAAAACCATTTATTCTCATCAATCTATTACAGATACAAGGCAGTCATGACCACTGTACAGTCATTGTGGAGACCAAGTCCTGACTTCATTCATACCCTCCATCATGTTGTATGGTACTATGACCATGCTGAATGTGACAGATTCAGATCAAAACTATCATCTCCAAACTGAACATCCATGAGGCATGGTGGGCCATCAGCAGCAGCAAGATTGTATTCAACCACAATCTGCAATCATATGGCCCAGCATATCACTCACTCTACCATGAGAATCAAGCCAAGGGTCCAACTCTGGTTCAATGAGGAGTGCAGGAGGGCATGCCAGGGATCAGCACCAGGCAAACCTAAAAATGAGGTGCCAACCTCATGATGCTATATCACAGAACTGGTGGTAGACTCCTCATTGTTTATGTCCAAGCTGTAAGTGACTTCAGAGTCTTCCCTAGGTCCTCCCATGGCTGAAGAGCTCAATGCAAGATCGCTATATGGACTTCCACAGAACTTATAGATGTTGCTGTTATTGATGCTTGGAGGAGCTTCTGCAGCTGCACCACCTCTGGCCTTCCTCTGGACATGCTGGATGTTGTGAGTTTGACATAGCTGGTCCGTGAAGCATGCTGAAACAAATTTCAGTGCTCCCCTCCATATGGGCTGGTTGGCCAAGGGAGATGTGGTCTGCAATGTAGAAGTCTGTAAGGCTCTTTAAGGTTTACCTGAATTATTTGTACTGACCACCTTGATGTCCTTTGTACTGAGACAGTTCCCCACTGAAGATCTGTTGTAGGAGACATGGCCTGCCCACCTAAATTGAATTTTCTGGAGGGTGGTCTCCATGCTATTGAGATCAGAATGAAGAAACTTGTTGTTTGTGATTTTTGCCCTGCCATCGAATTCTCATGATGGAACTCGGGTGTCTTTGGTAGAAGTGTTCCAGTGTATAGCAGGCCCAGGATACAATGCCATACAGCAGTGCTAAGAACAATGGCCTGGTAGAGTTTGATTTTCAACAATTTAATGTCATGCTGCTTCCAGACATGATCATGGAGTTGGCTATAGGCAGAACTTGCTTCCTGGATGCATGAAAAGATATATTCACTAGGAGTGGCATCCCTAAAAGTACACCACCAAGAAATGTGAATTTTTCTATAACATTGAGATGGATGCCATCAATGGTTATGTCTGCTGCTGACTGAAACATAACCTTGGTCTTGGAGACGCTGATTTGGAGGCCAAATATTTTGGCAGCAATCGAGAATTTATTTGTCATAGTCTGGATGTCTTCCTTGTTGTGGGCAGCTAGGCCATAGTCATCGCCATAGTGAGGGTCCTTGATTACTGTCTCTGTGATTTTGGTGGAGACACAAGTCTGGACTCATAGAAACAGAAAATAGGAGGAGTAGGCCACTCAGCCCTTCGAGCCTGCTCCGCCATTCATTATGATCATGGTTGATCATTCAACTCAATAGCCTGCTCCCACTTTCTCCCCATATCCTTTGATCCCTTTCGCCCCAAGAGCTATATCTAACTCCTTCTTAGAAACATACAATGTTTTGGCCTCAGCTACTTTCTGTGGTAACGAATTCCACAGGCTTATCACTCCCTGGGTGAAGAAATTTCTCATCTCAGTCCTAAATGGTCTACCCTGTATCCTCAGACTGTGACACCTGGTTCTGGACTCCCCCATCATTGGGAACATCCTTCCTGCATCTGCTCTGTCTTGTCCTGTTAGAATTTTATAGGTTTCTATGAGATCCACCCTCATTCTTCTGAACTCCAGTGAATATAATCCTAACTAACTCAATCTCTCCTCATATGTCAGTCCCGTCATCCCAGGAATCAGTCTGGTAAACCTTCACTGCACTCCCTCTATAGCAAGAACATGCTTCCTCAGAGAAGGGGACCAAAATTGCACACAATATTCCAGGTGTGATCTCACCAAGGCCCTATATAATTGCAGCAAGACATCCTGCTCCTGTAATCGAAACCTCTTGCTATGAAGGCCAACATACCATTTGCCTTCTTTGCCACCTGCTGCACCTGCATGCTTACTTTCAGCGACTGGTGTATGAGGACACACAGGTCTCTCGTTGCACATTCCCCTCTCCCAATTTATAACCATTTAGATAATAATCTGCCTTCCTGTTTTTGCTAACACATTTATCCACATTATACTGCATCTACCATGCATTTCCCCACTCACTCAGCTTGTCCAAATCACACTGAAGCATCCCTGCATCCTCCTCACAGCTCAAGAGCTTCCCTGAATGAAACCCAATGTCAATGCTGCAGGCATCTCTCTGGTGACTTCCTTAAGCATTGCAGCAAAGCTTTTGGGGAGCCATGACACATCTTTCCTTTAGGCCATTGGTTACTTCAAAGGTATTGGGCACCACAGGCACAAACATGCCCAACCATGCCATCATACTGCAGGTGCAGGATTTTGACAAACTTGTTCAGATATCCTAGCTCGTAGAGCAAGGGCCATCGACCAGGTTGACTCTCGCTGTCACAAGCTTTAGTTAGGGCTCTGAACAGCATGTGTAACAGCAAACACTACATTGGCTCCCCATGGTTAGCCCTAAAACACATGGACTCCAGGAAATCATCTATGAGGCAGTCTTGTAGATGGTTTAACAGAATGCCAACAGTGGATACAAAATGCACTAGGCAGAGATAAGCGATCCCACAACCAACAGGTCATACTAAAGCTCTGTAGTCCTGCCACATCCAGTTGTTAATGGTGGTGGAAAATTAAACAAGAAACAGGAGAAGGCTCCATAAATATCTTTATCATCAATGACAGTTCAAAGGATCAAGCTAAAGCATTGCAACCATCTTTATCCAGAAGTGCCAAGGGGACGATCCTCTTCCTGATGTTCCCTAGCATTCAGATGCCAATCTTCAGCCAATTCAATTCATCCCACATGCTATCGAGAAATGGCTGAGCGCAGTGAACATAGTAAAGGCTTTGGGCCCACCAGCAACTCAGCTGTAATGCTGAAGACTTGAGTTCCAGAACTGGCCATGCCCCGAGCCAAGTTGTTCCAATACAGTTACAACACTGGCTTCAACTGGCAATGTGGAAAATTGCCCAAGTATGCTCTGTCCACAAAAAGGAGGACAAATTTAATCCAGCCAGTTACCGTCTCAGACTATTTTCAATCATCAGCAATGTGATGGAAGGTATCATGGACAGAGCTATGAAATGGCACTTACCTTTATGTACAGGGATGCGAAATAACTGAAACCCTTGCCTTCTTTATAAAAAACTGCGGATGCTGGAAATCCAAAACAAAAACAGAAATACCTGGAAAAACTCAGCAGGTCTGGCAGCATCGGCAGAGAAGAACAAAGTTGACGTTTCGAGTCCTCATAACCCTTCAACAGAACTAAGTAGAAATGGGAAAGGGGTGAAATATAAGCTGGTTTTGGGGGGGAGAGGGGAGTTGTTGGGACAAGCAATCAGTGATAGGAGGAGATAACCAAAAGATGTCACAGACAAAAGAACAAAGAGGTGTTGAAGGTGGTGATATTATCTAAAAGAATGTGCTAATTAAGATTGGAGAGCAGGACGAGCAAGGTAGCTCTAGTGGGGGCGGGGTGAAATAAACCATGGGTGGAATCCGCCCTCACGCCTTCTCCTCCCTCCCAGAAACATGATAGGGTCCCCCTTGTCCTCACTTATCACCTCACCAGCCTCCGCATTCAAAGAATCATCCTCCACCATTTCCACCAACTCCAGCATGATGCCACCACCAAACACATCTTCCCTTCACCCCCTCTGGCGGCATTCCGTAGGGATCGCTCCCTCCGGGACACGCTGGTCCACTCCTCCATCACCCTCTACTCCTCAACCCCCAGCTACGGCACCTGCCCATGCCCACGCAAAAGATGCAACACCTGCCCCTTCACTTCCTCCCTCCTCACCGTCCAAGGGCCCAAACACTCCTTTCAAGTGAAGCAGCATTTCACTTGCATTTCCCTCAACTTAGTCTACTGCATTCGTTGCTCCCAATGCGGTCTCCTCTACATTGGAGAGACCAAACGTAAACTGAGCGACCGCTTTGCAGAACACCTGCGCTCTGTCCACAAGAATGACCCAAACCTCCCTGTTGCTTGCCATTTTAACACTCCACCATGCTCTCTTGCCCACATGTCTGTCCTTGGCTTGCTGCATTGTTCCAGTGAAGCCCAAAGCAAACTGGAGGAACAGCACCTTATCTACCGACTAGGCACTTTACAGCCTTCCGGACTGAATATTGGATTCAACAACTTTAGATCTTGAACTCCCTCCTCCATCCCCACCCCCTTTCTGTTTCTTCCACCTTCCTTTTGTTTGTTCCAATAATTTATATAGATTTTTCTTTTCCCACCTATTTCCATTATTTTTACATCTTTTACGCCCTGCTAGTCTTTCCACCCCACCCCCACTAGAGCTGTACCTTGAGTGCCCTACCATCCATTCTTAGTTAGCACATTCGTTTAGATAATATCACCACCTTCAACACCTGTGTTCTTTTGTCTGTGACATCTTTTGATTATCTGCTCCTATCACTGATTGCTTGTCCCTACAACCACGCCTCCACCACCACCACCACCCCCCCTCCACCTCATCTTAAACCAGCTTATATTTCACCCCTCTCCTTATATTCACTCAGTTCTGTGGAAGGGTCATGAGGACTTGAAACGTCAACTCTTTTTTTCTCCGCTGATGCTGCCAGACCTGCTGAGTTTTTCCATGTAATTCTGAGTGTGATGAAATGCTCCCCACTTACCTAGATGGCTGCAGCTCCAGCAAAAAGCTTGACACTATCCAGGATAAAGCAGTCCGCTAAATTGCCACACATTCACCACCTTAAACATGCACTCCCTCTACCAGCAGTGCACAGCAGCAGCAATGTGCATCACCTACAACACAAACTGCAGGGACTCACCAAGCTGACAGCACTTTCCAACTCTGTGACCTCTTATCATCATGTAGAGCAAGGGTAGCAAGCAGCTAGCACTTGGTCTACTCAAATTTATTCCTCAATCAACATCACTAAAAAAATTATCTGGTCATTATCACATTGCTGTTTGCAGGAACTTGATGTGTGCAAACTGGCAATCACATCTTCCTAAATTACAACATTGAATACACTTCAAAAAGTACTTTATTAACTGTGAAACGTTTTGGGTCTTCCTGAAGTTATGTTAGGCACAATGCAAATACAAGTCTTTCTTTCTTTTTGCCACTCAGTTCAGTCTCGCAAAACACTCCCAACCTACCCAAGATTAATTTAAAATAATTTCTTCTTCAGTGATTGGGGAAACTGTCAACTTGGAGCCTTGGAAAGAACCCAATCTGCCAAGTATTTTGCAAACATCAAAAACCAAAATCCATCAGCTATTCTCAGAGACAAAAGGTTAAGAGAATTCTTAATAAAATGTACCTTTTTGAAACTGAACTTTATTTTAATTTTTTCATCAACGAGGGAGAAAGAATAGAATGCAGGGAGCTCTCTGGAATAGGGAAAATTCTTCTTTTTGTACATTATCAAATCCATCAGATCATTGTCTATGATTTATTATTTATGGAAATGAGTAATACAATTTTGAGGATTTGAGATTATACTGGTAGAACCACCGTTGAAGAAAGTCTAATGATAACGTACAATATGAATGAAAACAATTCTGTAACTTGTGGAAGAGTTTGAATTCCATCTGGGAAGAAGGGACAAGGTCTCGGTCTCAAATTCTGATACAATAAAAGGTCACAAGTATAAGTGGTTTACAAATTCTAATTAACTTTATATTGAGACACCAGATAAAAGATAGCCATTGCTCAGCATTAATCAAGTACTCAAGTTAACCAAAAGGATGGGTGGAGTAGGAAACTGAAGTGGCACCATGGTGCATTGGGAAGTGATGTAATTCAGAGGATGGGTTTGAGGCGACATCCAGAGGGGCTCTTCGCTACAACTAACCCCTGAAGAAAGCTTCAGCTTCATAATCACTCCAAATAAAAATGCTTCATGGACTCCTCTAAAGCCCAAATTTAAAAAAGAGTGGCTGCTTTAGATAAACCTGCCTTAATGTTAAAAAATTGATGAGAACAAAGTCAAAGTTGAAGGTTAAAACATGGCCAACGAACATTATGAAAATAAAATCAAGGACAAGAAAAGGCTATTGCATTTGAAAACTCATTTGTTTTTAGCAACATCTACATCTGAAATCTTCTCATTCCTGCCTCTATCCAACCCGCTCAGCAAATCATTCCAAAAATTTTTCTGGTCTTAGAATAAGCAAGGTCTTGTTGGTTTTAAATTTACTTTTTCTTATTTTGATCTTGCAATCCTTGCTTAATTTGAAGTAGTTGGATTGACTTAATTATATACTATTGAACATCTAATAATCAATCCTCCCTTTAACCAACAAGGCAGATGGTAGAATTTGAATTCAATTAAAAATAAAATCTGGAATTAAAAGTCTGATGATGACAATGAAACCATTGTCGATTGTTGTAAAAAGCCATTTGGTTTTAGGAAAGGAAATCTGCCATCCTCACCTGGTCTGGCCAACATGTGACTCCAGATCCATAGTAATGTGGTTGACTCTTAAAACGCCTTCTGTGTCAAACCACTAAAAAGTTAATAAAAAGGAATGAAACCAGACAGGCCACCCGACATCGACCGAGGCACTGGAAATGACAATGGCGCACCCAATCCTGCTGACCCTGCAAAGTCCTCCTTACTAACATCCGAGGGCTTGTGCCAAAATTGGGAGAGCTGTCTCACAGACTAGTCAAGCAACAGCCTGACATAGTCATGCTCACAGAATCATATCTTACATATCATGTCCAAGACACCACTATCACCATCCCTGGGTGTGTCCTGCCCAACCGGCAGGACAGGCTTGGCAGAGGTGGTGGCACAGTGGAATACAGTCAAGAGGGAGTTGCCCTGGGCGTCCTCAATATTGACTCTGGCCCCCATGAAGTCTCATGGCAACAGGTCAAACATGGGCAAGGAAACCTCCTGCTGATTACCACGTACCACCCAGCTGATAAATCAGTGCTCCGTCATGTTGAACGCCACTTGGAGGAAGGAGTGAGGGTAGCAAGGTATTCTGGATGGGGGACTTCAAAGTCCATCACCAAGAGTGGCTTGGTAGCACCACTACTGACTGAGCTGGCCAAGTCCTAAAATTCGTAGCTGCTACTAGACTAGATCTGCAGCAGGCAGTGAGGAAACCAACAAGAGGGAAAAACATACTAGACCTCATCCTCACCAGCCTGCCTGCCCCAGTTGCACCTGTCCATGACATTATCAGTAGGAGTGACTGCTGCACAATCCTTGTGAAGACGAAGTTCTATCTTCACATTGAGGATACCTTTCATTGTGTTATGTGGTACTACCACCGTGCTAAATGGGATGGGTTTCGAACAGGCCTAGCAACTCAAGATTGGGCATCCATGAGGAGGCTGTGGGCCATCTGCAGCAGCAGAAATGCACTCGACCACAACCTGTAACCTCATGGCCCAGCATACTCCCCATTCTACCATTACCACCAAGCCAGGGGATCAACCCTGGTTCAATGAGAAGTACAGGGGGACATGCCAGTATAGCTACAACACTGGCATCTATTCGGCAAGGTGGAAAATTGCCCCAGTATGTCTTGTACACAAAACGCAGGACAAATCCAACCTGGTCAATTACTGCCTCATCAGTCTACTCTCCATCATCAGTGAAGTAATGGGAGGAGTCATCAAAAGTGTTACCAAGCGGCACATGCTTAACAATAACCTGCTCACTGATGCTTAGTTTGGGTTCTGCCAGGACACTCAGTTTCTGACCTCATTACAGCCGTAGTTCAAACATGCACAAAAGAGCTGAACTCCAGAGATGAGGTAAGAGTGACTGCCCTTGGCATCAAGGCAGCATTTGACCGAGTTGGCATCACATTAGCCCTAGCAAAACTGGAGTCAATGGAAATCAGGAGGGGAAACTTTCTGCTGGTTGGAGTCATACCTAGCACAAAGGAAGATGATTGTGGTTGTTGGAGGTCAATCATCTCAGTTCTAGGACATCACTGCAGGAGTTCCTCAGGGTAGTGTCCTCAGCCCACCCAGTTTCAGCTGCTTCACAAATGACCTTCCTTCCAACATCAGATCTGAAGTGGGGATGTTTGCTGATGATTGCACAATGTTCAGCACCATTCGCAACTCCTCAGATACTGAAGCAGTCCATGTCCAAATACAGCAAGACCTGGACAATATCCAGGCTTGGGCTGACAAGTGGCAAGTAACATTCATGCCACAGAAGTGCCAGTCAATAACCATCTCCAGCAAAAGAGAATCTAACCATCGTCTCTTGACATTCAATGGCATCACCATCACTGAATCCCTCACTATCAACATCCTGGGGTTTACCATTGACCAGAAGTTGAACTGGACTAACCATATAAATATTGTGGCTATGCCCCTTTGTCCTTTTGTCCATGACATCACTGGCAATCTCTCCTTTGCCTCCACCTACCACTGGCCTTCTATCCAGCTTCACCTTCTCCACCCCCTTAAACAGTATAAATTTCATTACATTTTTATTTCTCTTTAGCACCGAAGAGTCATAAGGACTCAAAACATTAACTGCTTTTTTTCTCTCCACAGATTCTGTTAGACCTGCTGGGTTTTTCCAGCATTTTCTGGTTATGTTATTGGGCTAGTACTGGACTAGTAATCCAGATGCCTGGACTAACAGTAAAAAGACAAGTTCAAATCCCACCACAGGGCAACTGAAGAAATTAAATTTAGTTAATTTCTTAAATTAAGAATAAAGAGCTAGTATATCAGTACTAGCAATCATGGATCTTCCAGATTGTCATAAATACCCATCTGGTTCACTAATGCCCTTTAGGGAAAGAAATCTGCCATCCTTACCTGGTTTGGTTTATATTTGATTCCAGACCCACAGCAATTGTAGTTGACTCCGAACTACTCTATGGAATGGCCTAGCAAGCCACTCAGTTGTAGCTTTTATGAATGGGCAATAAATGCTGGCTTTGCCAGCAATGCTCACATCCCTTGAATAAATCAGTTGGTTTGCCAGTGAAAGCTGATCAAGATATAAAGTGCTATGATCAAAAGCAGACTTCACTGAACTTACTTGGATACTTCAGAAATAAATCATGACCAGTTTTACCCCAAGTCTGTCTCAAAGATCTCTTCTTCTGCTAACCAGACTTGTGATATGGGAATCAGAGCTGAACAGCCAATATCTGGCTCAAGCTGAAAGGTACTTGGCCTCCAGAAGTAAAGCATTTGACAGATGAATTGGTCCCGAGCTCCTCTTCACAGCTGAGGCTGCTTAAACCAGACACTCCCAGACACTGCTCTCAATTTCTGAGAACCAGCCGCATGGACAAAAACAGATTCTTTCTCATTAATAGTGTGAAATAACCAGGCAGGCAGCATCAAGACATTAAATTCTTACCATAGTGACTGTAATGAAAGGGGAGGCTGGTTGCCGACAGGAACACATAGCAACATGGCAGCCAAATACTAACTGTAATAGACTCCAGAGATCACTTCTAAGTCTGTATCAGGATAAACAGACAGTGGACACTGTGAAGGTCATGCATTGCCATTTCAATCTAATTCACTATAATTGGTCTGAGGTTATCAAGTCATTTTATACAGATTCCGGAAAAAGGGAATACTGGGTGCCATGCAAAAACAGTGCTTCTGCACAATTTTAACCGTTTTCTCTTAACTGGGATGCAGGAGGTTTCTATTGAATCAGACAGAAAAACTCCAATTATTCAAACATTGACAAACATCCTGCACGTGTGAAAAATACATTAACTTTTACTAGATAGAACTGACTTAAGTTCAATAAGTTCTTGTTTTTCAACAGATACATCGGCTGGGTGAGATAGAAATACCGGTGGCTGGAGGAAAGCTTGAACTTTTATAACGCACTCACTTTTCTCCCCCTTCACGGCAAATCCTTCTACCTTGTAGAAAAGTTTGAATATTCCACTAGCAATCAAATTGTCGATACAAGCTCATGTCTTGACCACAACTGGCCTTTTCATCATGTCTGCATTGTCAGGTCCCAAAAGTGTTCAGGAAGCTTTGTGAAATGCATTTGTATTTGCTGTCCATCTTACCTCAAGGGAGATATTTTCCATACTAAAAGTAAAAAAAGTCGCAGCATTTTATGAAATACACTATCTGTGTCAGGTATCAGTTAAGGGCAAGATCACAAATTACTGTTTTGAACGGGGTTACTGAGTCAAAAATAAGTTTTTAAAAGGTATGCAATTTTTGGAGTAGTTGGCTGCAAATGATCCACTGCTGGCAAAATCCATCAAGTACACACTTTAACATTTAACAACCTCCCCATCTACCTTGAAGTGCCACGATATATTTTGGTTAGTCTTTCATTAAACACCAAGCAACTGTTTTGCTTAACTGAGAGTCTACACCTTTGGTTCTAGTGGTCTATCTATTCATGGAAGCAATCATAGATATTCAGAGGTATACTTTCCAAAAGTGACTCCAGCATAGCCCTGAGGTCAAATAATTCTGCATCAATTGGGGAGCAGGTCTCAGACTTTCTGATCACTGTGGCTTATGATATTTAGGTATGACATTGGAGGAGTTGGTCAAGTCTTCAACCAATAGGTTTTGCAGGTGAGGGGTCACCACCTTTTCACCTATAAAAAGTGCACAGAAAATCACAATACTTTCACACCCCAACAAATTTAGTGTTCGTTTTACTTTCTTCCTCCACCACCCTCCGATGGCAGCGTCAGGATAACCTGTTGACCACAGCAATTCAGACGCTAGATCTCTGTCTATTCGAAACAGTTGTACAATACGTGGTGTGAAATACTTACCGCTGTCCAAGCATTGGCTGTACATCGTGAGCAGGTCCAGCCATCTTTGACTAAATCTGGTCGAATACCGTAGCAACCTGTCAACAGCAAAAGCTGGTTAGAGATGTTGATTTGACAAATGTGTTAACTTAACCCCAAATCAGTGCCTTAATCATAGCAGCTCCTGAGTGTTATTATTCAATCCTCCACTCCCTCAGCACACTGTGCTTAATATTAGCCTTCAGCGCACAGCAAGGCTCAAAAGATCCAAAACAAAAACAGAATTACCTGGGAATTCCAGTTCTGTTGAAGGGTCATGAGGACTCGAAACGTCAACTCTTTTCTTCTCCGCCGATGCTACCAGACCTGCTGAGTTTTTCCAGGTAATTCTGTTTTTGTTTTGGATTTCCAGCATCCACAGTTTTTTGTTTTTAAGGCTCAAAAGATTCTCTGTATAACTCTAAGACAAGTAGTTTCAAACCCACAGAAACGTCACAAAAAGTGCTTGAACACTCAATGATGAAGCTTCCATATAGTCCTTTACCACTTAAAAATCTATAAGAATATCATAATATAGTTTGAATACCAGTATTTTATCTCATCCCAAGGTACAAGCACAAAGTCAAATGCCTAACCTAGGAAATCTTGCAGCACTATTGAGTACATGAAACATTAATATAAATCTTTAAGAGGCTACAGTCTTCTAAACTGCTAGTTAGGCTGTGGTAAATGGCTAGGATAAAACGAACCATAATAATGTTGTCCCTTTTATAGTCTGTTTCCTGGACAACCACCTATTCCAGGCCAATATATCCTTCTCTAGAGCAAAAAAGAAATTTTTAAAATTGAATTGCCCTGATGACAAGGATGCAGCATGCCAATTCTGATTTTTAAAAAATATATTATTTTACTGGGTGTGGGCGTCACTGGGTCGGCCAGCATTTATTATACATCCTTGATTGTCCTTGAGGTGGTGATGGGCCACTGCAGTCCATGTGGTGTAGGTACAGCCACAATGCTGTTAGGAAGATAGGTATTTTGTACAACTAAATGGCTTGCTAGACTACTTCAGAGTGCATTTAAAAGTCAACCTCATTGCTATGGGTGTGGAGTCACATGTGGGCCAGACCAAGCAAAAATGGCAGATTTCGTTCCCTAAAGAACATTAATGAACCAGGTGTATTTTTATGATAATCAACAATGGTTTCATGGTCATCATTACTGGGGCTAGCTTCTAATTCCAGATTTAGTAATTAAACTTAAATTCCACCAGTTGCCATGGTGGCATTTGAACACATGTCTCCAGAGCATTAGCGGGCCTCTGGATTATTAGTCCAGTGATATTACCAATGAGGCACCACCTTCCCGGATAACCAAATCCCTGCCCTGATAGCCTCCAGAACTTGAAACTCCGTGACTAGGTTTAGCAGATATTAGATGGGAGTACATATGGTCATGGTACAATGAATCTGGGTTGGCAATCAAACAGTAGGCACAATCAGTTTACTGCAAAGTGGCTCTGATAATGCTTTCTTTAATACATGACTGATCTTCCTTATCAAATGAGGAAGCAGGGAAGTCTCAGGCAAAAGTGAGATTGAATATGTTTTTGGGGAGGATGTAAAGAGGAAGAGTATTCCATCAACTTCACATAACTGCACTATGGAGGGATTTTAAAGCTGCCTTACAATCATAAATTCAGGATCAGACTTGCACTATTTTCAACCTGTCCTCATGCTCTTCCATTCATCAGAGTATTAAAGACATTTCGCTCTGACTAACAAAAATGGACATACAGACAGATGGAACTAGAGTTAAAAATGAGTGGCCACAACATTCACAACATCCTCGCCCACACCCCAGATATTACATTCATTGGGTTGAGGTTGCCACTTGTGTGATTTACCGAGAAAAATGTTATCACTGAAAATTACATTTGGAATGCAGCTTCTAAACAGTTAACCTCAATCTGATTGCCAAACAAAACACACTCATCAATACAAAAGAAAAATCCCAAAAGCAACAAATAAAGAGAGAAAATGGATAATCAACAATTGTCTAACGGACCTCACATGAACAGGCAAACTGTGTATATTTAAAACTGTGGGGTTTTAATCAGCTGCTGCTACGAGGGTCAGTGCAAACGTGGATATGAATTTATATCCAGTGTTTCTATTCCAGAAATTTAATTTATATGTGACATTTTGTTAGAATGAGTTGAAACAGATAAGTTCAGCTCTGCCTTTCTCAGTCAGACACTATATAAAATGTTGTACTTCTGCATCTAAAGTCAATGTGTCAAGATCATTTACTTAGAGATTTGGCAGTTAATGTAGCTTCTATTTGGTATTTTCATCATCACAATGGACTGGCAAACAAGTTGCACTGTCTGAGTGTCAGTTTCGCTCAATGCCAGCACTCTTCCCCGGGGTAGAAGATTGGGGATTCAAATACACTGGAGCAAATAATCTAGGTGGACACACCAGTGCAGAACTGAGGGGGTTATTGGAATAATAATAAGTTACTGGAATAACCATAGCGTTAATGTATATTTAAAGATTCAATGTAACACAGTTGGCTGTAATTCCTGCATTCAATTGAGGGGGTTATTTTGATTCATTCATGGGTTAGGATGTTGCTGACGAGGCCAGCATTTATTGCCCATCCCTAACTGTCTTGAGAAAGTGCTGGTAAGCTGCCTTCTTAATACAACTGAATGGCTGACTAGGCCATTTCAGAGGTTGATTAAGGGTCAACCATATTGCTTTGAATCTGGAGTCACATATAGGTCAGACCGGGTAAGGAAGGCAGATTTCCTTCCCTAAAGGTCATTAGTGAACCAGATGGGTTTTTATAATAAACTAGTATTTATTATGGTCACTATTATTGATATGAGATTTTTATTCCCAATTGGTTTAATTAACGATCATGGTGGGATTTGAACTCAAGTTCCCATATCATTAGTCTGAGCTTCTTGATCATCAGTCTCGTAACAAAGACATGAAGCTAGAGTACCTCAGGAGTGCTGCACTGTAACAAGTCCTGTTCTTGGCTGCAGCATTAAACTTGTATGTTTGTTCAGGTGGGTGTAAAAGATTGCATGCCACTTTGCCAAAGAGAAGAAGCAAGTGTGCTGACCAACTTCACAACATCAATCCATCTCAACACCAAAACAAAATATTAGGTCACTTATCTAATTTACTGTTTATAATAGCAGCAACAAACTTTCCCTCTAAGTTGCGTGAGTGCAGAGTGGCAGAAAAATCGGGTACGTGCCACTCAAGGAACAAACAGGTTGCACACAAGCAATGTTCTCCTTAAGATGCCTGGTTGCATGTCAATCTTAAAGGGACCGTGCACTGAAAAAAGCAGGCCAGGTACAGCGGCGAAGATTGGTACCAACTGTACTTTAAAAGTTGTCATTAGCTGTGAAGCATTTTGGGATTGCTCAAGTATGCAAAAGGTAATATATAAATTCAACATCCTTTTCTTTGTTACTCATAACTAGTCAATAAGTTTGAGATTTTTTCAAAATTGTAGATAAAAGAAAATGTATTTCCAAAATGAGTTCAGACGGTTAATTTGAAATGTTAATCTGATTTTTCACTCTGAGATGCCAAATGATCTGTGAATTTCCAGCATCTTCTGTTTCAGTTCAGATTTTCAGCCTTCACAGTTTTACATCTCATACTTAAAGGGTTGTTTTAGTATTATGTAATTTTGGTTAAAAGGTACATTTGTATCAAATTATGTACCTTTGCATTCAAGCGAAATGAAATAGCTATAAAGTTACTGGAATAACCATAGCGTTAGTGTATATTTAAAGATTCAATGTAACACAGTTGGCTGTAATTCCTGCATTCTAAACTAAAAAAAGATCACAAGAGCTGCTGGAAAAGATAGAATAATGTAAATAACAAAATACAGCCAAAGGTGACAATTTAGAGATACCCAGGGTTTGGTCATGAAGCCACTTGGTTACTAGGAACAAGCTTTTCTTTAATAAAGTGACAAGAGTACTTACTGGGTAGTCCATATGACAGCCTTTCACAGGTATTCATGAAGACTGTAGCCCAGATTGGCTCCTGCATTTAATATAATAACGTGTCCCCTCCAACCTGTTACAAGTATGGAAAGCTTAAGCCTCTAACGCAACATGACCCGAACTGGTTGTGGCAGGCCACATACAACCAACTACAGTACAGTGACCAGCTACAAAACAGAGAATTGCACTAAACTGGTGATTACAGTAAACAGCATGTAGAGTATCGCAGACAACCCTAGAAGCAGTGCTTAAGTCATGGTCATTTTAGTAACTTCACTTGAACTCCACGACATCTGACAGCAGAGAGATTTTTACAGATTCTACCATATTCAACCTAGATATGGTCACAGGCAGTGCTACATGGAATAGTATGGACTGAGCGCTGGTGGAATGAATGAAGGTCAGTGCTGAGTACTAATAGAAAGAATACAGCACCAAAGGTGCTAAGACTGGTTCCCCTAATCAGTTTTCTGGCCTTCAGACATCCCTTGAGGAATATGTTGTTTGATAGTCCTGGTATTCGTTGAAAAATTAAGCAGTAAGCAAGCCTACAAACTTGCAATCCACATAAATCATGACCTCAATCACTTGGTGGAGGGGCTGGCTCAAAAGGTATGACATGAATGTGCTTTATTTTCAAACCAATTCAATATATATCATATCCTCTATCATGTTCTACAAAACATTTTATCTACAAAACCTTCCCTTTCCAAGCTGGCAGACACACACACACAAACAGACTTCTGCTAATCCTGTTGTGTATGTTGCAGATAAGGTGTATAACTAGGGCTAGCAGCAATTTTATGGTATGAGGTTAACAATTCACTGTTTTGGAAAATTGTGGGGGGAAGCTAAAACTCACCCAACGGTCACCCATTTCAGACTGGAGGTAATCACTACAATTAGTAAAGAAGGTATAAGGGTGAATATTAAACCTTTAAGCTTCCAAATAAGTAACTTCTAATAGTTGATTAAAAAAAAGAGGAGCTACATTACACATTGTATAAACATAGTTCATGCATGGAGTAATGAAAAATACTAACCAAAACTCTAGCTGAACAGAGGCAGCAAGCCAACTTTAGAGTCAATATGTTGAAAAAAGAGAGGGGCATTTGTGTAGCCAGAAGTACAGTCTGGCAAAAAGAATAATTAATGAGGTCAAGTCACAAGACTTACAGAAGAGGCTACTGAAACACACATCCATGGCGTCAGCTCAGCAACCCTTGAATATTATTGCCCAACAACCCGGGTGACTGTTTAAGGGGAAGCTGGAGAAGGAAATTAGTGTTCCCTAAAGTAGGGGTTCTCAGCCTTTTTTGCACCTGCGCATGCACCCCCCCCCAACCAGCTGAACATTGGTAATTCAACAGAAGTATTTTTCCTAAAATAATCCACATTATTTTGCTTGTTTGTATGTAGGATCTTATAAACACAATAGTCCCTCCTCTCCTAGAAAGATTACATATGGGAACTTTACAGAGGAATCAAAAAAGCAACATCTGCACTGTAGAAGATGATTAAGGTGATGAAACTAAGGGACCTGTGAATCTCATGCATTTGGAGTTAGTTACTGGTGTTGGTTTAAACATGCGTTTTACTGTGGATGCCACTGATCATTACACACTGCTTCAAGTATTGAGAAGGGCTGCAATCTGCCTCACTCCTTGCTGTAAACCCGACACTCACTAATGCCCAGAACCTTTTCTAACTGCTTGTCCCCTGCCACTAGCATGGCCCAACTATCGGCAAATCAAAGTCCTGGATACCAAGCACTGGGGAGCTGGGGTGGGTAGGGGGCGTCCTCCTGTCCCAATCTTAAATGTAGCACTGATCCGTTTCACTCAAGCCCTGATGAGGCCTGCCTCACTTCTCTCACTTCTTCTTCTAGGACTGCTGTTCAGCTCTGCTAACGTGCTGTGAAAACAGAGAAATATCAGCGTTGCATTTACTTTTGTTACCTCTAGAATTGACCATTCTAACACATTCCTGCTAGCCTCCCATATTCTACCCTCTGTAAATTTGAGGTCATCCAAAACACTGCTGTACATGCCCTTACTTACACCATGTATCATTCACCTATCACTCCTATGATACCTGATCTACATTGGCTCCTAGTCAAGTAATGCCTTGGTTTTAAAAGTATCATTCCTGCTTTTAAAATCCCTCCATGGTTTGGCCCCTCCCTAATTCTGTAATCTCCTTCAGCATCATAACCCTCCAAGGTATCTGCACTCACCGAATTCTAGCCTCCTGGGCATCCGCGATTTTAATTGCTCCACCACTGGTTGGATGTGCCTTGAGCTGCTCAGTCTTTAAGCTCTAAAACTCCCTCCCTAAACCTCTCTGAATCTCTACTTCTCTTTCCTCCTTTAAGACGATCCTTAAAACCTACCTCTTTAACCAAGCTTTTGGCTGTCTGCCCTAATATCAGCTTATGTGGCTCAGTGTTTAATTTTTCTTCATAATGCTCCTGGGAAGTGCTATATGAATATAAGTTGCTGCTGTTTAAAATTATTTAAACAATTGATAATGTAGATAGACAGAAACCATTTCCCATGGTGGGGGAGTTTGGCGCAAGATGATCTTGCCTTAAAATTAGAGCTAGGCATTTAAGGGTAGCGTCAGGAAGTATATAGAGGGTAGTGGAAATATGGACTCTCTCCTCCAAAAGGCTGATGTTAGAATTAAAAATTTCAAGATTGAGACGGATTTTTATTAGGAATTAGTGAATTAAGGAAAATGGAGCTTAGGCAGATAAATGGAGCCAAGATACAACCATAATCTAATTGAATGGTAGAGGCTAAAAGGACTGAATACTCCAATTCCCATGACCCAATCCTTGGTATCATCCTGGAAAATATCCTCTGCACCCTCTCCAGCACTTAAGTTGTAGGAGGTGGCGTTGGAGAGAAGTCCATGACAGATGAAGTTAGTTTCAATGGCCTTTTATCACTCTGCTTTTCATATATCCTTAATGTATTCAAATTTTCAATTCAGCATTTTAATATTCAGGCAGAATATTTGCTTCAAAAACATCTTGTTAGTACCATGCCCTTTGTGACACAGATTAACACAAATTGCAGAATTTTCAAGACAGGAGTGACGGCCCATGCATTTTGAAGAAATATTTTCTTGAGCTGTGAGCTACTTACTAGCATGGACCTGAAGACAGCATTTTGCACAGGAAATGAGCAAGCTGGTCCCATCATCACCAATGTATGAGTTTGTAGGTAAAGGCTCCGTGTTTTCTCCACCTGACGTGAAACACATTTCTGGGATGATTGGCTTTGTCTTTTGCCCAACCTTAGCAGCCATTATCCAGGAACTTCCTTCGGCTGTGAAAACGTCCTGAACAGTATCTCTTTCAGGCTTTAAAAAGAAGAACGAACTTATTAAAATAAAACAAAAGCATTCAATTTACAATATAATCATTTTGCAATTATAATCCTCAGCAGCTGACTTGCAACTACATTTAAGATTTTTCTACAGGAGTAGAAAACATTCAGTGAGTGATCTCAAAGGCCAGTAGAGCAGAACAAATTGTCCACATCCTGTGCTGTTGCTCTCAGAGGTGTCCGTCAAACTGACAGGCAGGAATAGGTAAGCGACAGCTGCCCAGGGATATTATAAAATGCAGGGAACACAATTCAGCTACAAACTATATCCGACCTATTCAACCCTTGGGTTATAAAAATGAATACTTCACTAAAAATCTTGCAGGCAACACACTGTCAGTCATTTTTCATCTCTTATCCTCTTTTCTCTGCCCAGCACTATTTTTATTATTATAGTTCTTCGTAGGAGCTACTTATTTGTAATTTACCACATTCTTTTTTAAAGAGTACAAAAACATTATCACTTAATATCACACATTTTTTTCTAAAATATCCAGGGCCTCAGAGCTCAATCTAGGTTGATATTCCAGCACAGTACTAAAATAGTACTGCATGGTGGTGGTACTGTCTGACAGGTGAGAAATTAAATCAAGGTTCCTTCCCCTATTTCAATCCCAGTACACAATTGGAAAAAAAGCAGAGTTCTCCTCCTGTCCTGACCAATGTTTCTCCCTCAGCTAAATAAAAAAAATTACCATTTGTTCACCTCCTGGTTGTTGCATGATGTCACTGGCACAGAAAGGCTGACATATTTGCCAACATGCCAACAGCCACTGCACTCAAAGTAATTTGTGACATGAAGCTTTGAGGTATTTCAAATAGGTGATAAAATACTATGAACATACAAGCAATTATTACTTTGGCAAAACTGGATGACATAGAAATGAATTAGGGTTCTGGATTGTAAGCAACTTATATAAAAAAATGCATGCGGAAGTAAAACGGTGCAGCCAAAGAACAAGGGCACAGAGGTTTTTTCTTATTCATTCACGGGATGCGGGCTTTGCTGGCTGGGCCAGCACTTATTGCCCATCCCTAGCTGCCCTTGAAGTGGTGGTGGTGAGCTGCCTTCTTGAACTGCTGCAGTCCATGTGGCGCAGGTACATCTACAATGCTGTTAGGAAGGGAGTTCCAGGATTTTGACCCAGTGACAGTGAAGGAATGGCAATATATTTCCGAGTCAGGATGGTGAGTGACTTGGAGGGGCACTCCCAGGTGGTGATGTTCCAATCTATCTGCTGCCCTTGTCCTTCTGGATTGTAGTGGTCGTGGGTTTGGAAAGTGCTGTCTTAAAAATTTTAGCGAATTCCTGTTTTGAACCTAGCACTGGGAGTGAGCACAGAAAAACATGAAAAATGGGAGCTCCATATGCCAATGCTTGGTGTATCAACCTAATACAACAAATGATGGGCAACTCAACATCTGAACTTGCGTGTGCAAGGGACAATATTGCATCTGACAAAATGTTCTGACAAGCATACACAGTAGAAGCAGTGTGCAAGGTTGCTCTGCTGGTATTGTGTGCGTGCGCTCCTTGGAAGATGGTGTAAATTTGTGATGCAGCGAAGGAGCTGTTGCATGCCTTACACAGAGGTCAGGCTTAAATGCTAGTAATTCGGTGCTACTGTTCTGCTATCATACAGGACAGCCACCTGAGTTACTTCTGTGTTGCTGGTAGTGAAATCTTGGATTGAGCACGTCCAATCCAGCAGTTCTTGCAGCAAGCTCTGGTATTTATTTGCTCCAGCATTGCTGGCACAGTTGTCAAGTCAAAGAATTAAATATTTTGTTACAGAAGAGCTTTTATGGGGAAGAGGTGAGTAAGCTACACTGAAGTCAATCTTTCTTGACACGATTACTGGGTTGGCTTTTCAGTGCAAAGATATTACACCACTTGTCCACCTACTGTCCAATTTCTTCTGCATCAGTTCAATGTGATTCAGTACTGGTTGTGCAAACTCAAATAAACTGTATTTTTAATGTACTTAATGCTGTTGCACAAAATACTCTGCAAATATTTCATTTGTCTTGCTTCTCTCCTCTCCAATAAGATTTTATCATGTCAACATTACACAAATAGATTTAAAGATCATTTTCAATTATGTGAAGGTGTCAAACTCTCTATGTCTCTGGGTAATGCAGAACAAAATTCAATTCAAAACCAATCTCACTTTAATCAAAAGTTTGTTGTGAATGTTACATGTGCACAATAAATGTTCTTCCATCAATTATAAAAAGGACTCATGCTTGGATATCACTACTTCCATTTATAGAATAAATCAAAATGGAGATGGACATAAACTCCAGAAAATAGACAGACTAGATAGTCAGATATATTAACTTTTCCTAGATTTGATTCATTTCCTTTCAAGCACCCTCGGATCCTCAAGACATCTTCCTTTGCTCAGAAAACGTATTTGCCTTCCATCATGTACTCACTGGTAACAGATTGCTAGTTGCATCAGCTTTTGTTTCATAAATTTTTTTTCTGATGGGGCCACATCCGAACATCCAAAATAGGGGCTGGAGTAGGCCGTTCGGCCCCTTAAGCCTGCTTGCCATACAATAAGATCATGGCTGATCTGTTTGTGTTTCAAATTCCAAATTCCCATCTACTCTCGATAAACATTCATTCCCTTGCCTAACAAGAATCTATCGACCTCTGCCTTAAAAATATTCAGTGACCCCGCTTCCACTACCTTCTGAGGCAGACGGTTCCAAAGTCATACAATCCTCAGAGAAAAAATTCTCCTCATCCCATAATTTTAAAACAGTGCCCCTTTGTTCTGGACTCACCCACAAAAGGAAACATCCTTTCCACATTCACCTTGTCAAGACCATTCAGGATCTTATATACTTTAATCAAGTCACCCCGCTTTCTTCTGAACTCCAGTGGAAACAAGCCCAGCCTATCTTCATAAGGCGACCTGCTCATTTCAGGTATCAATCTAGTAAACCTCCTCTGAGCCACCTTTAAAGCATTTACATCCTTCCTTAAATAAGGAGGTAAAAACTGCACACAACATTCGAGATGCGGTCTCACTCATGCCCTGTATAACTTTTTTTTAAATTCATTCTTAGGATGTGGGCTTTGCTGGCTGGGCCAGCATTTATTGCCCATCCTTAGTTGCCCTTGACAAGGTCATGGTGAGCTGCCTTCTTGAACTGCTTGCAGTCCATGTGGTGTAGGTACACCCAAAGTGGTGTTAGGAAGGGAGTTCCAGGGATATGACCCAGTGACAGCGAAGGAATGGCGATATATTTCCAAATCAGGATGATGAGTGACTTGGAGGGGAACTTCCAGGTGGTGGTGTTCCATCTATCTGTTGCCCTTGTTCTTCTAGCAGGTAATGGTCGTGGGTTCAGAAGCCTTGGTGAATTCCTGCAGTGCACTTTGTAAATGGTATACACTGCTGCTACTGTGTGTCGTTGGTGGAGGGAGTGAATGTTTGTGGATGTGGTGCTAATCAAGTGGGCTGCTTTGTCCTGGATGGTGTCAAGCATCTTGAGTGTTGTGGGAGCTGCATTCTTCCAAGCAAGTGGGGAGTATTCCATCATGCTCCTGACTTGTGCCTTGTAGATAGTGGACAGGTTTTGGGGAGTCAGGAGGTAAGTTACTCGTTGCATGATTCCTAGCCTCTGACCTGCTCTTGTAGCCACAGGATTTATATGGCTAGTCCAGTTCAGTTTCTGGTCAATGGTAACCCCCAGGATGTTGATAGTGGGGGATTCAGTGATGGTAATGCCATTGAACATCAAGCGGCGATCGTTGGATTCTCTCTTGTTGGAGATGATCATTGCCTGACACTTGTGTGGAGCAACTGTTACTTGCCACTTGTCAGCCCAAACCTGGATATTGTCCAGGTCTTGCTGCCTTTGGACATGGGCTGCTTCAGTATTTGAGGAGTCGTGAATGGTGCTGAACATTGTGCAGTCATCAGTGAACATCCCCACTTCTAACCTTATAGTGGAAGGAAGGTCATTGATGAAGCAGTTGAAGATGGTTGGGCCGAGGACACTACCTTGAGGAACTCCTGCAGTGGTGATCTGGAGCCAAGAGGACTGACCTCCAATAACCACAACCATTTTCCTTTGCGCTAGGTGCGACTCCAACCAACAGAGAGTTTTCCCTGATTCCTGCCGACTCCAGTTTTGCTAGGGCTCTTTGATGCCACACTCCGTCAAATACTGCCTTGATGTCAAGGGCATCATTCTCACCTCACCTCTGGAGTTCAGCTCTTTGGTCCATGTTTGAACCTAGGCTGTAATGAGGTCAGGAACTGAGTGGCCCTGGTGGAACCCAAACTGGGCCTCAGTGAGCAGGTTATTGCTAAGCAAGTGCCACTTGATTGCACTGTTGATGACCCCTTCTATTACTTTACTGATGGTCAAGAGTAGGCTGATGGGGCGGTAATTGGCTGGGTTGGATTTGTCCTGCTTTTTGTGTACAGGACATATCTGGGCAATTTTCCATATAGTCTGGTAGATGCCAGTGTTGTAGCTATACTGGAACAGCTTGGCTAGGGGCACGGCAAGTTCTGGAACACAAGTCTTCAGTATTATTGCTGGAATGTTGTCAGGGCCCAAAGCCTTTGTAGTATCCAGTACCTTCAGCCCTTTCTTGATATCACATGAAGTGAATTGAATTGGCTGAAGACTGGCATCTGTGATGCTGGGGATCTCTGGAGGAGGCAGAGATGGATCATCCACTCGGCTCTTCTGGCTGAAGATTGTTGCGAATGCTTCAGCCTTATCTTTTGCACTGATGTGCTGGGCTCCTCCATCATTGAGGATGGGAACATTTATGGAGCCTCCTCCTCCAGTGAGTTGTTTAATTGTCCACCACCATTCATGACTGGATGTGGCAGGTCTGCAGAGCTTAGAGCTGATCCATAAGTTGTGGGATCGCTTAGCTCTGTCTATCACTTGCTGCTTATGCTTTTTGGCATGCAAGTAGGCCTCTGTTACAGCTTCATCAGATTGACACCTCATTTTTAGGTATGCCAGGTGCTGCTCCTGGCATGCCCTTCTGCACTCTTCATTGAACCAGGGTTGATCTCCTGGCTTGATGGTAATGGTAGAGTGGGGATGTACCAGGCCATGAGGTTACAGATTGTGTTTGAGTACAATTCTGCTGCTGCTGTTGGCCCACAGCACCTCATGGATGCCTTGTCTTGAATTGCTAGATCTGTTCAAAATCTATCCCATTTAGCACAATGGTGGTGCCACACAACACGATGGAGGATATCCTCAATGTGAAGACGGGCTTTGTCTCCACAACAACTGTGCGGTGGTCACTCCGACTGATACTGTCATGGACGGATGCATCTGCAGCAGGCAGGTTGGTGAGGATGAGGTCAAGTATGTTTTTCCCTCTTGTTGGTTCCCTCACCACCTGCCGCAGACTCAGTCTAGCAGCTATGTCATTTAAGACTCAGCCAGCTTGGTTAGTAGTGGTACTATCATGCCAGTCTTGGTGATGGGCATTGAAGTCCCCCACCCAGAGTACATTCTGCATCCTTGCCACCCTCAGTGCTTCCTTCAAGTGGTGTTCAACATTGAGGAGCACCGATTCATTAGCTGAGGGAGGGCAGTACGTGGTAATCAAGGAGGTTTCCTTGCCCATGTTTGACCTGATGCCATGAGACTTCATGGGGTCCGGAGTCGATGTTGGGGACGCCTAGGGCAACTGAAGCATAACATCCTTACTTTTATGTTCAATCCCTCTCGTAATAAAGGGCAGCATTCCATTAGCCTTCTTGATTACATGCTGTACCTGCATACTAAATTTTTGTGATTCATGCACACGAACACCCAGAGCCCTCTGCAGCTCAGAATTCTGCAGTCATTCTCTATTTAAGTAATTCTTTATTCTTCCTGCCAAAATGAACAACTTCACATTTTCTCACATTGTCCTCCATCTGCCATATTTTGCCCATTTAATCAACATATCTATCAGTCTGCAACCTCATGTCTTCTTCACAACATACTTTCCTACCTATCTTCGCTCCTCTCACCTGAATCATTGATGTAAGTTATAAAATGTTGAGGCCCCAGCACAGGGCCCTGTGGGACTCCAATCGTCACATCTTGCCAATCAGAAAAGGACCCATTTATGCATACTCTGTTTTCTGCTAGCCAGCCAATCCTCTATCCAGACTAAATATGTTACCCCTACACCATAAGCTTTTATTTTCCGCAAAAACCTTTGATGTGGCACCCTATTAAGTGCCTTCTGGAAATCCAAGTACAGCATGTCTACAGGCTGCCCTTTATCCATTGTGCATGTTACTCCTTCAAACAACTCTAATAAGTTGGTTAAACATGATTTCCCTTTCGCAAAACAATGCTGACTCTTTCCGATTACCTTTACCTAAGTGCCCAGCTATAACCTCTTTAGTGATCGACTCTAACACCTGGATGACTCACAAAAAACAATTTGCATTTATATAGTTTCTTTGATGTAAAAAATATCCCTAGGCACTTCGCAGTGGCACAAGGAAAGAGCTAGCAGCTACACCAAAGGTGAAGTATTAAGCAGGATGACCAAATGTCTGGAGATCGATTTCAAGGGAGGTCTTAGACGGAGAGAGGGGTGGAGTGAGGATAGGCTTTTGATTGTAAAGTCTAGGGTCAGGGGAAAAGTCAATTGAAATATTTCACCATGGTAGGCCAAAGAGAGAGGGGTGATTTGCACATGGTGTGAACAAGAGGAACTGAGAGGTCAGGATGAATACGAGCACTGAAGGACATTAAAGACAGCAAGGATCAAGGTAATGGTGAGGGTGAGTGGCTCGGCAGGCATGGGCCGGGTGGTGGGCGGGGGGCGGGGGTGGTTTAAACATAGGGATTAGAATATTATATCTGAGGTACTAGGGATCCAGGAGCTAAGGTGGGTCAGTGATGAGCAAGCTGGATTTGGTACAGAAGGTGCTACAGGAAGCAGAGTTTTGGGTGAGCTGTGGTTTAGATGGGGTGGATGGGAGACCCAACAGGGTAGCATTGAAATAAGTGAGTCTAGAGTGCTAAAGTTATTGGGTAAAGGTTTCAGTACCAGTGGACAGGCTGAGGAAGAGGTGGAGATGGGCAATGTAACAGAGCCTGGGTGGAGATGGTCTTTGGAAGAGGTTACAATAGGTTCAAGGACACAGTCTCGGGAATGGAAGTTGGAGATGAATTGATATTTTTCAATGACAAAAATTGTTTGCTTCACTGTGATATGCCACCGATCCTTCATATACTAAGGTCTCTCCACCCCGTGATAAGTGCATTTTCAAGACCAGGAACAGAAGTGGAAGACATCAGTTTGTTTGTAAATAAATCAACACTAGGCTGTAACACTGAAACATTTAAAAGTTAAAAATAAATTTGAGTCAATTTTAATAACCAGTTTAAAAAAAAATTTGTTTGAGCACTGAATGCTCATGACATCTGGAGATGAGCTTGGAGGAGTTATTAAATAAGATTAAATTATCATTGAAGTCATTAACACAAGAAACTTGAGTGTCTTTTTTTTTGCAATTTCAACTAGGTATGTTAATTCAACTCCCTTGCACAATTGGGCTCAGTAACTCCTCCAAGCCAATTCTCTGATGTAACTGTGTACTCGGTCTAAAAAATTTGCTCTTTTATTTGTTTTGAATATCTGCAGATTAAAAAGGTGAGTTATTGTAATTATTTTCAGTGGTTTAAAATAGGAATTCTGGTAGTGAGGCACAAGTCAGGAGTGTGATAGAATACTCCCCACTTGCCTAGATGATTGCAGCTCCCAACACTCAAGAAGCTGGACATAACGAGGACAAAGCAGCCTGCCTGATTTGCACCCCATCCACAAACATTCACTCCCTCCACCATCGCTGCACAGTAGCAGCAGGGTGTACCATCTACAAGATGCACTGCAGGAATTCACCAAGGCTCTTTAGACAGCACCTTCTAATACCATGACCACTACCATCTAGAAGGACGAGGGCAGCAGATAGGTGGGAACACTACCGCCTGGAAGTTCCCCTCCAAGTCACTCACCATCCTGACTTGGAACTATATCACCATTCCCTCCCTGTCACTGGGTCAAAATCCTGGAACTCCCTCCTTAACAGCACTGTGGGTGAATCTACACCACATGGACTGCGGCGGTTCAAGAAGGCAGTTCACCACCACCTTCTCAAGTGCAACTAGGGATGGCCATAAACACTGGCCTGGCCATCAAAACCCATATTCCATGAATTATTTTTTAAAAAGGCACCCACGTATTAAAGTCAAATAAGCATTTCTAAAAACACAGCTTAATTACAAGAGATAGTGCTGTGAATAGGATTAACTAGAGTATTGGTCCCCTGCTGTCGTTTGTAAATAAAATTGGATTGTAGACAATGCATTGCAAAGATAAAAAGAAAAACTAAATGTCAGAAAGTAACAGCCGGCTTCTCAACATCTGAAAAGAGACAAGAGAGTTTAGCTTTTGGCATGGAGTCCCTTCATCAGGCCCGCTGAGTATTTCCAGCATTTTCTGAGAGACTCATAATCCATCCCCTGTGTTCGCAATACTGCAGACAGAGCTCTAACTAATTTTATATATCCTTGTATGAAATTCATCAAGTTTAAAGGTAAAATCAGCAGTTGTCTCTGTTGGGTGTTTTTCATCAGTTCAGGTGGGTTGAGTTTGAACCAATCATATACACACTAGCAATTAGTCCCTTGGGATTTATCCAAGGTTAAAAATATCAGTTAATTGTTAATCCTTAGCTACAATCAGCAATAGTTCAAAACCAACTGAACCGATAAGAATCATGAAGTAAAACCAGAAGTCCCAGAGTTTACAAAATAAGGTATTTTATAAGTTAACTGCCATGTCTTGCTGATTGAGAAATTAGGAGTTAATAACCTTTCAAGGAGGTATCGGAGGACTGAAGAAATGCAAACGTAGTTCCATTGTTTAAAAAGGGATCAAAGAAAATGCCAAACAATTATAGGCCAGTTAGTCTTACGTCAGTGGTGAGCAAATTAGTAGAATCAATCCTGAGAGATAGGATTAACCCCCACTAGAGCTATACCTTGAGTGCCCTACCATCCATTCTTAATTAGCACATTCGTTTAGATAATATCACCAACTTTAATTTTAACACCTATGTGATCTATTGTACTATTGTCGTTGACATCTTTTGATGATCTGCTTCTATCACTGCTTGTTTGTCCCTACAACCACACCCCTCCCTCCACCTCTCTCTCTCTATATCTCTCCGCCCCCCACACACACACCTTAAACCAGCTTATATTTCAACTCTTTCTTGGACTCGAACGCAAGTTCTGTCGAAGGGTCATGAGGACTCGAAACGTCAACTCTTTTCTTCTCCGCCGATGCTGCCAGACCTGCTGAGTTTTTCCAGGTAATTCTGTTTTTGTTTAGGATTAACTGTCATGTGGAAAGGCATGGACTAGTCAGGGATGATCAGCATGGATTTGTTAAAGGAAGGTCTTGCCTCACAAATTTGATTGAATTCTTTGAGAAAGTGACAAGAAGGGTTGATGAAGGTAGTGCAGTGGATGTTGTGTACATGGATTTTAGCAAGGCATTTGACAAGGTCTCACTAGCAGATTGGTCAGGAAAGTAAAAGCCCATGGGATTCAGGGTAATGTGGCAAACTGGATAAAAGGTTGGCTTTGTAACAGGAAACAAAGGGTAATGTTCGATGGATGCCCTTGCAAATGGAAAGTTGTCTCAAGTGGTGTTCCACAGGGCTTGGTGTTGGGACCCTTGCTTTTTGTGTTGTATATTAATGATTTGGACATGAACGTGGGGGACACAATTGGGACATTTGCAGATGACACAAAGATTGGCCAAGTAGTGGATAGTGTAGAGGATAGCCATAATCTCCAAAATGATATAGATGGGTTGGTGGAGTGGGCGGTAAAGTGGCAGATGGATTTTAACATAGAGAAGTGTGAGGTCATACATTTAGGGAGGTCAAACAGTTACAGGGATTACAAAATAAATGGGAATATATTAAGATGGGTAGATGAAGTGAGAGATCTCGGCGTACAAGTACACAAGTCCATGAAGGCAACAGTTCAAGTAGGCAAGGTTGTAAAGGAGGCATATGGAATGCTCTCCTTCATTGGCAGAGGTATAGAATATAAAAGTATGGATATAATGTTGGAATTGTATAAAACACTGGTGAGTCCACAACTGGAGTACTGTGTGCAGTTCTGGTCACCACATTACAAGAAGGATGTAATAGCTCTGGAGAGAGTGCAGAGGAGGTTTACAAGAATGTTGCCAGGGTTAGAAAAGTGTAGCTACAAGGAAAGATTGGATAGGTTGGGGTTATTTTCCTTGGAACAAAGAAGGCTGAGAGGTGATTTGATTGAGGTGTACAAAATTATGAGGGGAATAGATAGAGTGCTTCCCTTGATGGAGAATTCTAGATCCAGGGGACATAGATTCCAGATAAGTGGCAGAAGGCGTAGGGGGGACATGAGGAAGAACTTTTTTTACGCAGAGGGTAGTGGGTGTCTGGAATTCGCTGCCCAAGTTGGTGGTAGAGACAGAAACTTTAACTCTTTTAAAAAGTACCTGGATCTGCACCTAAAGTGCTGTAAGCTGCAGGGCTATGGGCCAGGTGCAGGAAGGTGGGATAGAAAGGGCACTTGGGTGTCCTCGGGCTGGCATGGACAAGATGGGCCGAATGGCATCCTTCTGTGCTGTAGCTTTTCTATGGTTCTAAGGAGATTCTCTGAAATGCCCTGTAACAGGTGATGTGAATCAGGTTGGTATTAAAGGTAAAGGTAATGGTGGTGGTGACTAGTTAATGTTGTGTCCTGCTGCTCATCTTTGTATATTCACCTTTATTTAACTTTCTACTTTTACATCATTTAAAATTCCTGACACACTCAATAACATCTGTTCTTTCCAACAAACAGATGAGCTGCTAAGTAAGTAAAGCTCATCCACCAAGAGGTCCGTAATCTGACATCCCCATAGATCTATCACCAGGCAAGGCAAGTCTGCCAATTCCAGCTTTTTGAGGAAGTGAATGGGCACTATCCTCATTAAAGGTGCTGGTTGATTTTCTTTTTTATTTGATTCACAAAAATACAACCCTGTAGAAATTATGCTATCTTCTTTGAACAAAGCAGCTGTGGCCCTGCTGTTTAGGACCGAAAAGTGAACTCTTAATTTCTAAGCTATGAAGGCCAAAATTCTAAGATCACTACAAATGCCCACAGGTTGCTGCTCACCATCTGTACAGCAATCTTACTGGAAATGCATGGGGATGCAGACAGAACTTCCCATCAGATAGCCTGAATAAGCTTTTTGCTGAGGTAGATGCAAAAGTAAAGGACATTTCATGAAACGCGGGGGCAGTGGGGGCAACCACAGCTATGGAACCACAAATTCTGGCAAGTAGTCAGTGTCCACTCAGTTTTCCAAGAATTCAAAAGAAATGCACTAGAATCTCTTTTTCAAGAGAAAGTCAAACCTATCAAGAGTTCAAACACTACCCCCCCAATACAGAAACACGAGAAATTAGCAATGTGGACAACACTCATATTCTCACACAATAATGAAAAGTGTATTTTTGAAATTGATTCCATCAACAAACAGTAAAATCTGCAGTTATACATGAAAAGGAAAGCATCTAAACAGCTTAAAAGGTGTTAAAATAGCAGACAAAAATATGATCTGAACATCATATATCAGCATATCCATTCCCCATCAAGAAACCTTTGTAGAGGTGCAAGTTCCATGCTAAGTATAGAAGTATGACAAAGGTAAATCAGGAAGCATTGATTTGATTATGGAAGTGTGAAGATTGTAGAGTATTCATACATTCTGAAAAGAAACCAAAGAGCATTTATCATAGGTCGCAGCATACAGTCGACCTCTGAAGCTTTGAAAATTCCTTCCAAAAATAGGGGTCAACTTATTCGCCAATCATAAAATGTGACCTGCCATGTTGTTGTAGGTGGTTACCATTTTGAAAGTGAAAACATTTCTGTTCGTCAGTTGCCATGTGTAGTCTGCTCTGCCTGCCTTAAACTCCCATGCACCTTCTTGGCAACACGGTTCGTATTGCCTCCTTGATCCCATGCTCTGACTTATAAGGAAAGTGTAACCCTAAACATGTATTTCTGAACTGATTATTGAGGTTGAATATAGTGCGAGTATAGCCCTAAACATGCATTAATTAGCTGAAAAACGGGGAATCTACTTATACCCCACATATAGGCCTAAATTTGCATTTTTGACAAAAACACTTTTAGCAAAGTGGACACTTCATGAAGCACCAGGGGCAACCATGGCTATGGAACCACAAACTCTGGCAAGTAGCCAGTGCCCACTCAGTTTTCCTAGAATTCAAGAAATGCACTAGAATCTCTTTTTGTCTTATATGCTGGGTCGACTTATACTCCATGATCTATGGTAATACCTCCAAACTAATTAAAGGGCTTATATTTCAAATGCTTGATGCTAGAAGTCACTGAAAATTCGATTAAATCCCTCAACATCTTTCAGGTGCTAAATTTAATTCACAGTACATAGTATAGACAGGTACAGTTTACTGTTTACTTTGAAATGAACCAAGAGTTTGATGAGAGGAAGTCCCTTATGTTTGCAATTGTGAACTCACTGCTGGAGGCAAATCAATGTTGGACAGGCAAAATAATAAGCATCATCATGTGTTTCACAGGCTGTTGTCCATTATTCTATTATTAGGTGTTACTCAATCCATTCATCTCGTAAAATCAATAGATTTAGTGTTAGGTAAGGGTACCTAGGGAAATGGAGCAAAGGCAGGTAAATGGATTTGAGGTTCGAATCAGCCATGATCTAACTGAATGGCAGAATAGCTCGAGGAGTGGAATACCTATTCCTATGTTATCATTTTGGTGTTTTTTTCAAAGACAACACGTAAAAAGTTACTCAAGAAGATCGTCATGATTACTCCTGTGCTGGGTTACAGTATACTTATGCAGAAATCGCTACCTACATACCCTTGAATGTAATCATTGATTTTGTTTCCATTATTAAGATTAGTAGAAAATTGCACTTAAATTACAATCATTGGTGTTTTATACCTCGCAGGCGGCAGCACAACAGTCTAACCTTTCCATTAATTGATGCCCCAGAAATTGCAGAAATCTTTTAAAAAAAACACTTTATTGGTCAGTGGTAAATGCATTCCTACGTGGTGCATAGACTTGAAGGCGCAATTATTGGTCCATATCTAAATAGAGCTACTTGATCTTATCCAGGCCAGCATTGGAACTGTTACAATTGACCTCAGCTCCACAACATTAAATAGGCAAAAAACAAATCAGGTTTCCCACGTCTGATCACAATCCAGTGATTATTGATGGAAAATGTGCTTCACATGGATAAGAGGTGAATATAACTGCTGACATTTGCTGTGTAGGGCCATTTGGATGAGGCTACTGCCCAAGGAATTGAACTCTCAGTCACTACTTTTAAGAGAAAAGCAGAGACCACTGGAAGAAAGAAATGTACAAAAGCGTGAAACCATCATCCAATGCAAATTCACTGATTTAACTTTTTGTAAATTGTTGAAGCACAGAAACAACGTGTTCAGTCCTTCAAGTCTGTGTTTTTCACCAAGAGCCACAGTTTAAATGTAATTTCTCATAATCTTTAATATTCTTTTTCAAGCAAGTATTTGTTTTTTAATATATTTCTCAGCTTATATTCAACAACGGTGACAAAATTCCCTATTTCTCATCCCTCTGTGCACTTGAGCTTTAAGCTGTTAGAATCTGCAGCCATGTGAAAAAAAACTTTGTTCCTGCACTCCACACACACTCTCTTGATTGTGAAAAATGACGTTAAGTAAAAATGAGTTTGTGCAGTCTCAACTTATTGCCATTAAGCCCAGATCCACAGCAAAACATCTGCCTGCAATTTATCAGAAGTTAGCACTAAACTGGCAATGTCATTCAGACAGGATGTATGTAAGTAAGGACTGCATGTGATGGAAATATATAGACACAAATTGGTGCAGTATGGGGTGCTTTTGAGATTAGGGGTGCATTGGTGAGGCTGGATACCAATGACATTACATCTGACCCAGGAAACTTAGGAACATCAAACCAAAATGTGATTGAGGGTTAATAAAACACCCAGTCCCCACAGTGCCGGTAGGGGAACATGTTTCCACTTCTATTACTGAGAGTCAGCACCACACCATTTAAAAAATACTCTGCCATTATGTTTTTTCTACTGAAGTGGATAACTTCACACTTATCCATTTTATGCTGCATCTGCCATGTATTTTCCCCCTCATTCAACCTGTCTAAATTGCCTTGAAGCCTCTGAGCACCCTTCTCGGCGCTCACATTCCCAACAAGTTTTATGTGGTCAGCAAACATGGAAATATTACAATTGGTTCCCGAATCCAAATCATTGATATATATTGTGAATAGCACTGATCCCTGCGGTACCTCACTAGTCATCGCTTGCCACTCCAAAAAAGACCCATACCTTCCTACTCAGTTTCCTGTCTGTTAAGCAATTCTCAATCCATGCCAATGTACTATCCCCAATCCCATGTGCTTTTATTTTACGCCACATTAACCTCTTATGTGGGACTTTATCAAAAGCTTCCTGAAAATCCAAATGCACCACATCCACTGGTTCTCTCTTATCTATTCTGCTAGTTACGTCCTCAAAAAATTCCAACAGGTTTGTCAAACATGATTTCCCTTTCATAAATCCATGTTGACTTTGTTTAATCCCATTGATATTTTCAAAGTGTCCTGTTATCACATCCTTTATAATAGACTCTAGCATTTTCCCTTCCACTGATGTTAGGCTAACTGGTCTGTAATTTTCTGTTTGCTCCTTCCCTCCTTTTTTTTTAAATAGTGGGGTTATATTTGCCACCCTCTAATCTACTGGGACTGTTCCAGAATCTATAGAATTTTGGAAGATGACAACAAACGTATCCATCATTTCCATGGCCACCTCCCTTAGCACCCTACGATATAGATTATTGGGCCCTGGGGATTTATCGGTTTTCAGTCCCATTCATTTCTCCAGCACCATTGTTTTAGTAATACTAATTTCCTTCAGTTCCTCCGTCTCACTGGTCCCTTGGTTCCCTGGCATTTCTGGAAGTTATTTGTGTCTTCCTCCATGAAGACAGAACTGAAGTAGTTGTTTAATTGCTCTGCCATTTCCTTGTCCTTTATTATAAATTCTCCTGTTTCGGACTGTAAGGGACCTACATTTGTCTTCACTAACCTTTTTCTTTTTACATACATACAGAAGCTTTTACAGTCTGCTTTTATGTTCCATGCAAGTTTACTCTCATACTAATTTTTACCCTCTTAATCAATCTCCTGGTCCTCCTTTGCTGAATTCTAAACTGCTCCCAATTACTCAGGCTTGCTACCTTTTCTAGCAACTTTATATGACTCTCCTTTGGATCTAATGCTATCCTTAATTTCTTTTGTTAGCCATGGTTGGGCCACTTTTCCTGTTGTGTTTTTTTTAGTGCCAGAAAGGAATGTATAACTGTTGCAATGCATATATTCCTTCCTTAAATATTAGCCATTGCCTATCCACCGCCATGCCTTTTAATGAAGTTCCCCAATCTATCTTAGCCTACTCACACCTCATACCTTCGTAGTTCCCTTTACTTAGATTTAGGATTCTACTTTCAGATCAGGTTACTTCACTCTCCATCCTAATAAAGAATTCTATCATGTTATGGTCACTGTTCCATAAAGGACCCCGCACCAAAAGATTATTATTAACCCCCTTCTCATTGCACAATACCAAATCTCGGATAGCCTGTTCTCTAGTCGGTCCCTCATCATACTGATCTAAAAAACCATCTCGTACATACTCCAGGAAATCATGCCGCCATAGTATTATTGCTAATTTGGTTTGCCCAGTCTATACGTATATTAAAGTCACCCATGATTGCTATAGGACCCTTGTTTCCTGTTTAACGCTGTCCCGTACCTTATCACTATTGTTTGGAGGCCTGTAGACAACTCCCAATAATGGTTTTTGCCCTTTGTTGCTTTATAGCTCTACCATGATAGCTCTAGACTGATTCTACATCTAGATTTTCTGGGCCAATATCCTCTGTCATTATTGCACTGATTTCATCCTTAACTAACAACACCATGCCATCTCCTTTTCCTTTTTGCTTGTCTGTCCTAAATATTGAGTACCTTTGGATATTCAGTTCCCAGCCTTGGTACCCTGCAGCCATGTCTCCACAATCGCAATCATATCGTAGCCCTAGTTTCTTCTGCCTTCCACTTCTGCTCTCTGTTTTTCTGTCTTTCATTCCTATCATCGTTTCCTTCTCGTGTCTCACTGCTCAGATTCCCATCCCCCTGCCAGTCCAGTTTAAACCCTCCCCCATGGTACTAGCAAAAACCCCTGCGAGGGTACTGGTCCTGGTCCTGCTGGGGTGCAACCCGTCCAGGTCCCATCTTCTCCAGGATTGTTTCCATTGCCTCAGGAATCTAAATCCCTCCCTCCTACACCACCTCTCCAGCCACGCATTCATCTGGTCTATTCTATTCCTGATCTCACGAGCACATGGCACTGGGAGTAATCCTGAGATTACTGCCTTTGAGGTCCTGCTTTTTAATTTATTTCCTAGCTCCCTATATTCTGCTTTCAGGGCTTCAACCCTCTTTTTACTTATGTCGTTGGTGCCGATATGGAACACGACTTCTGGCTGTTCACCCTCCAGCTTCAGAATGTCCTGTAGCCACTCAGTGACATCCTTGACCCTGGCACAGTGTCATGTCTGCAGTCATAGAAAAGTCTATTTGTTCCTGTTACAATAGAATGCTCCATCACTATTGTTCTCCCATTCTTTTTCTCCCCACCCCTCCCTCCCAGCACCCCTCCTGCCGCCCATGCAGCTGAGCCACTAGAAGTGCCCCTGACTTCCCACATCGCTCAGAAGGAGCATTCCGCTTGGCCGAGCCGCCCTCCCTTAACTTATCCTTAAATTACTTCCTTTACTTTTACTTCAAGTTTAGAGAATATTAAGGTAGAAGAAATACTCACCAGGTCCTGATTACCAAGGCCGCCGCTCTTCTTGCTGAAGAGGGGTAGAAAATGAAAGGATCCATCCTTCCCTCTTTACCGAACTCCCCCTCTCACCAAACTCCAACTGAAGCACTCTAATGTGGCCCAAAGCAGCACTCCAGGTTTGAAAAGCCTGTCTCTTTTATAGACCCTCTGATGAGTGACTAGCTAGTTTAGCTTTCTGCTACAGTAATTAACACCATGTGAACCAACTGCTTTCAGGTGACTGACAGCTAACTGGCACCCCAGGAAATTCTCTACTTAGCAAATGAACCTAACTTACTTGAAGTTCAGCACTCTGTCAGATCTCAATTCTTAATCTGTAGTTAAAACCTGAAAAGTACTTAACAGAACTCACCACGTGAACCTAATCCACTCACTCAGTCTCCGTCTCACTCTGGCATAGTCGCCTTTCTCCTCATGCACCCCTTACTGATCGTGCAGTTTAAAAAGCCTGTCTCTTTAATAGACCCTCTGGTGAGTCAGGTCCAGGTCTCACCACTGTAGAGGCATACACTGAAGATGTAGACTTGGTAGACTCGCACTTTGGTGTTATCAGTCAGGTTGCTGTTGTTCCACTCTCTTACCCAGCTTAGACATAACACCTGCAGCTTTTGCAATTCATGTGTTGATTTCAGCATCAAGTGACAGATTGCTGCTGATTGTTGAGCCTAGCTATGTGAAGCTATCAACAATCTCCAGTGTCACATTGTCAATGCTGATAGATGGTGGTATGGCTACGTCCTGGACCATGACATTTGTCTTCCTGATGCTGATGGTCAAACATAACTCTTTACAGGTGTGACAGAGTCTGTCTATTTGTTGCTGAAGGTGTTCCTCGGTATGAAATGCTCATGTAGCATCATCAGCATACAGTAACTCTGATGAGGACTTGGCATGCCTTTGCCTTACATCTTAGGCAAGACAGACCAAAAAGCTTTCCCTCAACTCTGTAGATAACCTAAAGGCATATCATAACAGCAAAGAGAAGAAAATGCCAAAGCATGTCAGTGCCAGAACACAACCCTATTTGACCCCACTGGGGATCTCAAAGGTTTTTGATGTTGCCCCATCATAGCTGACCTTACCCATCATGTTGTCATGGAAAGAGGAGATCACATTGAGCGGCTTCGGCAGGCAACCAATTTTCTCCAGTAGCTTAAATAGGTCTTTTATCTTGGTGCCCTTGCCTACTCACCAACTTACTAGAAAGGGTGTGTGGGCTTTCAGGGAGCTGAAAATTATATTCTACAAAATTGATCTCCAGGAAAAACCTAAGAGCAGGGCAGAGAGGCCCGATTACTTCTACTCAATTTACAGTTCAATAGTTCCACTAATTAGCCTGTCATCTTCAAATATCAATAATGTCACATACTGGTCTTGTGTTAAATGGGAATTGACATTTTGTTGTTCAAGTGCTCTTTTGTCACTTGTGTTAGATGATTATACTTCCACTAAAAATACTTGCTATCCATGCACAAATATAATCTTAGCAATCTTTTCAATCACCATTATTGACCAGTGGATGGCATTCCTGGAATTTACATTGTCCACATCCCAAACATCAAAGCAAATCAAATATATGTCTCCTTAAAGTCCAACTGGATAAGTGCAACTCTTCAGTTGCCAACCCCATCCTCAGCAGCTCTACTTTTTTCTTCAATGCCACTTCTGTTTGAATCTCTCTTACTAATAATATTGTCTCTCCATCTAGTCCTGTCATCTTTCGCACCGTGTAGAAGCCACAATCTGACCAATGTGAACTGATATTGCCTTGTTCAATTGTTCCTGAAACTAATGAGTCCAAAATACCGTGCTCCTCACATTCTACAGGTGTCAGGAGGATAACAAATGAAGATCAGCAGTGAATCAAACCATCTTGCTTGTTATAAACAAGATTTGTGTTAAGAGTTATGCTTGATGTCTGTGAAGCTGAATCATATTCCATCTCACTCCATAGTCTTTGTTTTGCCCATGCAGTGACAAGCCCTTGGTGCCAATCTTTATAAAACATAGACAGTTTTCACAGATGTGGATAATTGGTTAATTACAACATTTAAAACACAATCTCTTCAATGCAATGCATTTCTCTAATCAAGTTTCTGCACATCTACATCACAGCTGCACAAATACCTTCTTTTGGCCAATAACCAGGATGATTTCCACATGGTTGCTTTTTATTCATCTCACATTAAGTTAATTTTAAACCCTAATTTTAAACAGATTTTATATTTGCATAATTTAACATCAATTCTTGGAACAGCATTTAGAAATGTCAATTTTATTGAGTGAATAAATGCTTTTTGTGTCACTATGCAAGTTTTATCTTTCAAAGGGAAACTCAGTAAGACAGTGCAACATTTCATCTTTACTCTTTTATTTTGTGCCAAAATCCCAATTCTCTGCAGGCAACTATTCAAAGGAAACCAAGGAGAGCCATTTTGATGGAGCAGTATGTACTACGTGGCTAATCACAAAGGGAATAAACCTCTCTCTGTTGGCACTGAACGTAAAAATAACTGAATTCCTCTACTCAGACTGGAGTTTTTGTTCCATTTTAAAGCATGGATGTACACCTTTTCCAAGGAATTAGACAGTGACACCAGAGCTACAAAATTCCCTTGGTCCAGCCCACTTTCATGTTTTGGAGGCTGCATGTCAAGTATTATGGCAATCATCATTTATTAGGGATTTTGTATGTAATGCTTATGTACTAACTGGCAAGGCACTTCTTTGTTTGGATATGTTACAACTTGCATAGGATGATAAAACATGGCTAATCACCAAGAAAACAGAGTTCAGATCAGCACAGTGTATTTTGGCAGTAACAGGAGTAAAAGGAGATTTCCTTTACCTGGTAGTAGGGATAGAAGAGTGTACAGATTGCACAGTAGGGCTCAGTTAGTGCAGCAGATGCATTAAACCTCCTTTCGGCCAAAAAGTTGTATGACCGACTTTGCCAAAGGTGGGTGAGTGGCGCTTTCCAAGCCTCAGGTTCAGTCTGATCTTCCTCACCGGAGAAAACAAGCATTTCTATGGGGAGAAAGGTGCAGTACGTTTAGCATCAATATGTCAACCACATCAGCTTTCGCAAATCATTGCTAGCATCCAGTTCCAAAATGATAATGGCTATTCATCAATATATGAAGGCAACATCCTCAGTCACTGTAATAGAACATGCTGATGCACTGCCTGGAAGTGTGGTGGAGGCAGGTTCAATTGATGCATTCAAGGGGGCATTAGATGACTATTTAAATAGAAACAACATGCAAGGGTATGGGGAGAAAGCAGGAGAATGGCACTAAGCCATGATGCTCATTTGGAGAGCCGGTGCAGGCACGATGGGCTGAATGGCCTCCTTCCGCGCCATAACAATTCTGTGATTCTGTGCATCAGCCTTGAAAACAGTTCAACAACCTCCCAACCAACTGAATATGCTTCATATTTGAGTTAGAATCACCCTGGAGTGCACCAGCCTAAAAAGTGTGAATTAATGTTGAATTGTAGTCAGGTTTGTGCCATGGACTGACAGTCTAAGCTTATTTCACATCATGCCCTTGGTGCCATCAATAGAAGAATAGCATCCATCTGTCCAGTTTAGGTTTGAAAAGATGCCAGAGGAGAAAAAGTAGGGGTTCAAGCCATTCCTCATCATCTGTAGTGTCAGCCTTGGCTCAGTTAGTTGTGAGTTCAAGTCCCATCAGAGACTTGAGCACAAAATCTAGGCTGACGCTCCAGCGTAATACAGGGAGTGCTGCATTGTCAAAGTTGTCGATTTTTGGGCGAGACATTAAACTATGCTATTAAGCTATTTTGAAAAGCAGCAAGGGAGATCTCCCTGATGTCCTGCACAACATTTTTGCTCAACCAATACCACTAAACAGTTCTAATTAGAGACCTCTGTAATGATCCCAGCTGATGCTACTGTTGGGCAAGTCAGATCCCTGGGTGGAACCTGGCTTGGTAGATCCGAACTTTTATTTTTGTTTAGAAATGCAGAGAGCAGCTACTAAACAGAGTCACAGAGTCTGTTGATGTACTTTTAACAAAGATAAAACATTTATTAAACAAGAAAAGATGAAATATATTACACTACTCCTTCGCTCACAACCTTACCTTTAAAGGTACATACAGATTTGTAAAAATAACACAAGTTACAAAGAATCTATCTTATACTCTAATGTTCACAGGAAGTATACAGTCCACGTAAACCACTAGGCAATCTGTAGTTGGATGCCCCACACTCCAAGGTCAAGTGACAGACGGTAACCCAAAGCAGATGCTATGGATCTCTCACCAACTCCCCCAGACACTAATCACACTGCAAACCAATAGGGCTCACGGAAACTGTCTTTCACATGGGGGTTTCTAATTTCCACTCTCCAAGAACTCGCCTTGGAACCTTCTCCAAAATGACATTCAACATCTTCAATGAGGATCCACTTCCAGGCTTCGATCTCTCATTCTGTCGTTCCTCTCCCCTGGATCGCTACATTCATTCAAGCTTCACCTTCCACGCACACTCTCAGATATTCAGCCATGCCAACAGAACACCACTGCTTCACAGGCCCATAATAAGGAGTCACCAACCTTTGGCGGTCTCCTTGGATCTCCTGGCTTCTTGCATGCCCACCTTGCTTTGATTCTGCTCCTCACAGCCTTCTTCTTTAACTCAGAACCTTTTCCTTTGCTCCTTGCTTTAGCTTCACGGAACAGGATCTTGTTCTAGAATCCTGTCCTTGCTCTTTGACTTACCTTAAAGGTCTCTTGGGACCTTTCTCCTTTTCCTTTCGGACCTGCTCCCTGCAGTTCCCTCTCCCAGTAGACTGCTGACAACTTGGTATCTCCCTTGAGATCCAGAATTCACTTGACATTCACTGTTACCTTAACTTTACAGCGAGTCATCTAAGATTCTTAGACTTAGTTTGCTCAGCAATCTGCTAGAATGTCTATTTAGAGAGAGACTTAAACTCCTCCCTTCACCTAAGAGCATAATCCCCAACTGAACTCAAGCTATTTCTGTTTTTTTCTCTCTCTCTGCAAGTCTCCTGTTGCTAGGCAACAGCACAATTTTTCCTACTTTGTTTTAACTTCCTAAATCACTTCAAGGGTCCTAAAACCTCAAAATGTAGGTATACAAACAAACCCCACAGGTTTTGAGGCAACATTCTAAAGTGACCAAAACCCAGGTTTCCCTTTTCTTAACACACAATGCAGCATATAAATTAAACTTAAACTTAAAGCTATAGCTTATTCGTAACATATCTCCAATAGGGGATAATCTAACCATCGCCCCTTGAAATTCAATGGCATTACCATTACTGAATCAACATCCTGGGGATTACCACTGACCAGAAACTGAACTGGACTAGCCATATAAATACTGTGGCTACAAGAGCCAGAGGCTAGGAATCCTATGACAAGTAACTCACCTCCTTACTCCCCAAAGCCTATCTGCAATCTACAAGTCAGGAGTGTGATGGAAACTCTGCCCCTGCCTGGATGAGTGCAGCTCCAATAACACTTTGGACAAAGCAGCCCACTTGATTGGTAACCCATCCACAAACATTTACTCTCTCCACCACCAGTGCACAGTAGCAGCCATGTGTACCATCTACAAGATGCACTGCAGAAACTCACCAATGCCCATTAAAAAGCATCTTCCAAACTCACGACAGTTACCTAGAAGGACAAGTGCAGCAGATAGATGGGAACACTGCCACCTGCAAGTTCCTCTCCAAGCCACTCACCATTCTGGCTTGGAAATATATCACAGTTCCTTTACTGTCATTGGGTGAAAATCTTCCAACTCCCTCCCTTACAGCACTGTGGGTGTACCTACACCACAAGGACTGCAGCGGTTCAAGGCAGCAGCTCACTACCACCTTCTCAAGGACAATTAGGGATGAGCAATAAATGCTGGTGTAGCCAATGAAGCCCGCGTCCTTTGAATGAATTAAATAAAAACACAAATACACATATAACTTACGTAATACTAACCCTAGTTAACTAACCCTAACACCATCAGCCTGAAACATTAGCTCAGTTTCTCTCTCCACAGATGCTGCCTGATCTGAATTTTTGCAGCATTTTTTGTTTTTATTTCAGATTTCCAGCATATGCATTTGCTTTGAATGTGGTCTTTATCACATTGCTATTTGTAAAACACTAATGTGTGTAAATTAGCTGCTATATTTCCCTGCATTACAACAGTGACTACACAACAAAAGTAGCTCATTGATTGTAAAGCACTTTGGAAATTCCTGAGGTTAGTTTTTTAATTCATTCACAGGATGTGGGCTTCGCTGGCTCAGCCAGCATTTATTGCCCATTCCTAGTTGCCCTTGAGAAGGTGGCGGTGAGCTACCTTCTTGAATTGCTGCAGTCCCTGTGGTGTAGGAACACCCACAGTGATGTTAGGAAGGGAATTCCAGGATTTTGACCCAGCAACAGTGAAGGAACGGCGATATATTTCCAAGTCAGGATGGTGAGTGACTTGGAGGGGAACTTCCAGGTGGTGGTGTTCCCATCTATCTGCTGCCCTTGTCCTTCTAGGTGGTAGTGGTCGTGGTGCTATGGCCGAATGGCATTATTTTAAATCCAAGTTATTTCTTTCTTTCGGTGCCTCAAAAACCAGACTCTGTGAGTGTTTAGAGCACTCACAGGGATTTAGAACATTGCACCATCCATATAATGATAGGATATCACATGATGACACAACTGAGAATATAGTAATGACCTGCACACAATGACCACTGACCTACAGAAGTATAATGATCTGTAATATAAACGCAATTCATAAATTGCAACCATGAATTTTGGCAAAAGCAATGCTCTGCAGTCCGCTGCTTCAAATCCTTCTCAAATCTAAGTTGGTGGCTTTTTCTTAGATTCCATCACGCATAAGTTTTAAACTGGTTTTGTAATTCAATTTTTTAAAGGAAACAATCAAAGCTTGGAAACAATGGCCACTGAGTGTCTTTGAAGGTTTTGGTGGGGGCAATATGAAAACATGGTCTACAAGCCATCACCTCAAAATCCCCATAGAACAGTTCGCAACACAGATTTTAACTGTAAGCTTTGTCACTACATTATAGGTTGAGAGCAAGGCCAGCGAAGGGACGGGCATGAGCGAACAAGGGAGGGGGGGAAGCAAGGCACGAGTGAGTGAGAGGAGGGCCAGGTGCGAAGGAGGGGTGTCACATGCCAAAGAGGAGGGGGCGGTGCATGCCAGAGGGTGCAGTGGGTAGCGTGTACTAGAGAGGGGGTTGGCACACGCCAGAGAGAGGAGGTTGGAGCCAGAGCGAGCGGGGTGGCACCAAAGCAGGCGGGGTTGCACCAGAGAAGGGTGGCACCAGAGAGGGGTTGTGGAACGGGGGCAAGAGAGGGGAAGGGCAAGGAAGAAGGGGTACAAAAGAGAGGAGGGAGAAGAGAGCGAGATAGAGACAGGAATAGCGACAGCAAGGGAAAGAGCTGGGGGCAAGAGAGAAGTGGGACAAGGTGTTGACAATGGAGGCGGGAAGACATGGTGGAAGAGAGTTGGAGTGAGGAAAGGTCAAGGGGTGACACAGGAGGGGGGCACGAGAGAGAGGATGGCATTAGAGTGCTAGCAGGGAGCATCAAAGCATAGAGCATTGGTGGGGGGAGAGAGTGGGCAGGGGTGTGAGGTTGGTGGGGGGATGAAAAAGTGGCCGAGGAGGGAGAGGGCTGGGTGAGAGGGGGAAAGGGGGTACGTGGGTGAGAGAGAAATTGGGCGGTGAGGACAAGAGAGAGGGAGGGAGAGGGAACAAGAACAAGGCAGATGAAGCAAGAGAAGAGGCACAAGAGAGTAGGTATGAGAGAGAGGGGGATGAAAGTGAGGTGAAGGCTGGGTGAGAGACAGAGCAGGAGAGACAGGGGGTGCAGGCAAGAGAGACCTTGTTAGAAAGAGAAAGCATGAAAGCATAAAGGTATAAGCATCAGGCAGGGTTTTCCACTCCTCCTCACTACCCAAACTCTGTTAGAAATATGGAAGTCGCCAGGATCCAGCTGAATTGACTGCATCAGATGAATTTCTTCCAAATACTGAAAGCATCCATTTACATATATATTATTGTGGTTTATATATAAATGACAGTTGACAGTCAAGTTATAAGGCTATAATCTAAAGGTTCTGATGTTCAATTGCTTTTTCTTAGCATCAGCAGTCCTAGGAGCTAAATTACAACCTTAAACTCACTGATAACTGCCTGCTATTTGGTTTGAGATATATTGACAGCTTACTTTTTTTTCTTATCTTTATAAATGGCCTGGAATAGGTGAAAATAAAATGAGTAGTGATGTAGGAGCTAAAAACATCACAGTCTGAAGTTTTTCAGTGAACACATATCATGTCTGATATTTTAATGATGGAAGAGCTGCCAACTGCAGTCTCTGAATTGTTGTTTTCCTGGCTATTATTGGATGACCTGCCAGTTGAACTCTGGGAAAGGCCGCTGATCTGAAGCCCTTTTTTACACACGGTGGTAATCAGCTTACAGATACGTTAGAGTTTCAGTCATCCTGAGAAGCTGGAAATGACAGCTACTGCTGACCTGCTCAAAGTGACTTTGAAGGCAAGTAATTGGAAGTCATGCTCCTTGAATCAATAACTGTCTTCGAAAGCAAAACCATGGGGAGTCTGACTACAACACTGACAGCCTGTCTCCAAACTAACCTTAATTGCTTTGATTGCCGATGGAGTTCCTCCGCAAATGTCTACTTGCATCTGGTGTGGCAAGTCAACAGGTGCAGAGCTTCCTCAACAGGAACATGAAGTGATCACCTCTAGGATGCAAACTGGCTCCTTGATGCTTGTACTGTGAAAGAGGTTTAGAAATTCCATTTTTCTTTTTGGTTTTAACAGGATTAGTCACAGGTTAGGCCCATTTGTAAAGGATTACACTGGGCAACCCTGGAGCTTTAGCACCAATTGGAATTAAATCAGCAAGAGGAACCAATAAAAAAGGATAATGTAATCCCTCTAGCCATGATCAAATTATAAATCCATCTCTTGGGTGTACTTCATTTATTCTAAATTTCAGCCCAGACTTCCAGTATAGATTCTTGACACTCCACATACAAATTTACAGTATCAAATTAACAGGGCAATCTTAGCCCCTGTACTTCCTGCCCACCAGAGATTCAAGTGGTTTCAACAGGGCTCTCAGTACATGGTCCTGATGTATGTTCATCGACCTGAAATGTTAACCCTATCTTCACCTCTCCACTAATACTGCCTGACCTTCTGATAAGCATTTTTTGCTGATGTTTTACATATTGTTCCTTTTAGGAGTTACTCAAGCAAGGAGCTACAACAGAGAGAGAATAAAACAACTTTTAACCATAATATATAAAAACAAAAAACTGCGCATGCTGGAAATCTAAAACAAAAAATAAAAAATACCTGGAAAAACTCAGCAGGTCTGGCAGCATCAGCGGAGAAGAGTACAGTTGACGTTTCGAGTCCTCATGACCCTTCAACAGAACTAAGTAAAAATAGGAGAGGGGTGAAATATAAACTGGTTTTAGGGGGGAGGGGGGGTGGAGAGAGAGAGAGAGGGGGGTGGGGTGGTGGTTGTTGGGACAAGCAAGCAGTGATAGGAGGAGATAACCAAAAGATGTCACAGACAAAAGAACAAAGAGGTGTTGAAGGTGTATTATCTAAAAGAATGTGCTACTAAAGAATGGATAGCAGGACAAGCAAGGTACAGATAGCTCTAGTGGGGGTGGGGTAAAATAAGACTAAAAGGGCACAAAAGGTAGAGATAAATGATCGGTGGAATACATTAAAAATCATGGAAATAGGTGGGAAAAGAAAAATCTATATAAAATATTGGAAAAAACAAGGAGGAGGGGGAAGAAACGGAAAGGGGGTGGGGACGGAGGAGAGGGTTTAAGATCTAAAATTGTTGAACTCAATATTCAGTCCGGAAGGCTGTAAAGTGCCTAGTCAGAAGATGAGGTGCTGTTCTTCCAGTTTGCGTTGAGCTTCACTGGAACAATGCAGCAAGCCAAGGACAGACAGGTAGACAAGAGAGCAGGGTGGAGAGTTAAAATGGCAAGCGACAGGGAGGCCTGGGTTATGCTTGCGGACAGACCGAAGGTGTTCCGCAAAGCAGTCACCCAGTCTGCGCTTGGTCTCGCCAATGTAGAGGAAACCGCATTGGGAGCAACGAATACAGTAGACTAAGTTGAAGGAAATGCAAGTGAAATGTTGCTTCACTTGAAAGGAGTGTTTAGGCCCTTGGACGTTGAGGAGAGAGGAAGTGAAGGGGCAGGTGTTGCATATCTTGCATTCACATGGGGAGGTGCCATAGGAGGGGGTTGAGGAGTAGGGGGTGATGGAGGAGTGGACCAGGGTGTCCCGGAGGGAACAATCGCTGCGGAATGCCACTGGGGGTGTGTTTGGTGGTGGCATCATGCTGGAGTTGGCGGAAATGGCGGAGGATGATCCTTTGATCCTTTGAATGCGGAGGCTGGTGGGGTGATAAGTGAGGACAAGGGGGACCCTATCATGTTTCTGGGAGGGAGGAGAAGGTGTGAGGGATGCGCGGGAGATGGGCTGGACACGGTTGAGGGCCCTGTCAACTACCGTGGGTGGAAAACCTCGGTTAAGGAAGAAGGAGGACATGTCAGAGGAACTGTTTTTGAAGGTAGCATCATCAGAACAGATGCAACGGAGGCGAAGGAACTGGGAGAATGGGATGGAGTCCTTACAGGAAGCGGGGTGTGAGGAGCTGTAGTCGAGGTAGCTGTGGGAGTCGGTAGGCTTGTAATGGATATTGGTGGACAGTCTATCACCAGAAATTGAGAAAGAGAGGTCAAGGAAGGGAAGGGAAGTGTCAGAGATGGGCCATGTGAAAATGATGGAGGGGTGGAGATTGGAAGCAAAATTAATAAATTTTTCCAAGTCCCGACGAGAGCATGAAGCAGCACCGAAGTAATCATCGATGTACTGGAGAAAGAGTTGTGGGAAGGGGGCTGGAGTAAGACTGGAACAAGGAATGTTCCACATACCCCATAAAGAGACAGGCATAGTTGGGGACCATGCGGGTACCCATAGCCACATCTTTTACTTGGAGGAAGTGAGAGGAGTTAAAGGAGAAATTGTTCAGTGTGAGAATAAGTTCAGCCAGACGGAGGAGAGTAGTGGTGGATGGTGATTGCTCGGGCCTCTGTTCGAGGAAGAAGCTGAGAGCCCTCAGGCCATCCCGGTGGGGGATGGAGGTGTAGAGGGATTGGACGTCCATGATGAAGAGGAGGCAGTTGGGGCCAGGGAACTGGAAATTGTTGATGTGACGTAAGGTGTCAGAGGAATCACGGATGTAGGTGGGAAGGGACTGGACAAGGGGAGAGAGAAGGGAGTTAAGATAGCGAGAAATGAGTTCCATGGGGCAGGAACAGGCTGACACGATCTGCTGGGACAGTCCTGTTTGTGGATTTTGGGTAGGAGGTAGAAGCAGGCCGTCCGACGTTGGGCGACTAACAGGTTGGAAGCTGTGGGAGGAAGATCTCCAGAGGAGATGAGGTCAGTGTCAGTCCTGGAAACAATGGCTTGATGTTCAGTGGTGGGGTCATGGTCCAGGGAGAGGTAGGAGGAAATGTTTGCGAGTTGACGCTCAGCCTCCATGAGGTAGAGGTCAGTGCGCCAGACAACAACAGCACCACCCTTGTCAGTGGGTTTGATGACAATGTTAGGGTTGGACCTGAGTGAATGGAGTGCAGTAAGTTCAGAGAGAGACAAGTTAGAATGGGTGAGAGGAGCAGAGAAATTGAGACGACTAATGTCTTGCCGACAGTTCTCAATGAAAAGATCAAGAGAATGTAAGAATCCAGAGGGATTTTAACCATCATTACATATGAATTAGCAGCATAGCGTGAACCATTTTATCTTTCCTTTGCTATGCAACATTTGCTTTTAAGGTTGTATTGCAGACAGGCAAGTCCCAGTGAAGCCACTGAAATATTGGCAGGTAAAGGACAAGGGATAATAGGAAGTAACTAGGGTTTGTTTATATCAGTGCTGTGGTACTGGATATTAGTCAATGAACAAAGGCTTAACAATAACAGAAATACCTGGAAAAACTCAGCAGGTCTGGCAGCATCGGCGCAGAAGAGCAAAGTTGACGTTTCGAGTCCTTATGACCCTTCAACAAAACTAAGTAGAAATAGGAAAGGGGTGAAATATAACCCCCCCCACCCTTAAACCAGCTTATATTTCACCCCTTTCCTATTTCTACTTAGTTCTGTTGAAGGGTCATGAGGACTCGAAACGTCAACTTTGCTCTTCTCCGCCGATGCTGCCAGAGGCTGCTGAATTTTTCCAGGTATTTCTGTTTTTGTTTTGGATTTCCAGCATCCGCAGTTTTTTGTTTTTATGTGCCTGTGCGGGCGGGTGGGGATTCCCTCAGCCGAGAATGCGCGCAAAAGAGCGCATGATCTCCCTGAGGCTAAGTGCTGCCTCAGGGTGATCAGCTCCAAATTTAAAAATGTTAAGCAAATGATATCAACATTTCCCTGACATGTCCCCTTACGTGACACTGTCACATGAGTTGGGACATGTCCATCACTTTTACTGAAACTTTTATTAAATAGTTAAAAACACTCATGAATCCTCATCCCGCCTATGGATGAGGTTTCATGCTTTTTCTTAAGCCCGCCAGGGCTACCAGCCTGCCCACCAACCCTAAGGTTGGATGGGCAGGTCCATTAATGAAGTTAAGTACTTTTTAAATGGCCTCAATAGGCCAATGAAAGGTCGGCAGGTGGGCGGCTGACTCGACTACGCCCCCGCCGACCTGAAAATTGAAATGACGCAGGGTGACATCGGGAGTTCCACCCAACGTCATCCCGTGTCGTTTTACACGTCGGCAAGCAGGCCCCGCCCCCTCTGACCGACCGGGAGATCCTCCCCCATGTTTCTCTAATTGTAAACACCCCATGTTTCTCTAATTGTAAACAATGATGGTAAAATTATGTTTCTTCCTCCCATCCATCTGTTTCTTTTTTGCCTCTCCTCCCACAACTCAAGATGGATCCACGGTTTCATTTTTTAAAGTCTTGCCACCACTATTTGCAGTATCTGCCTATAACTAAGCCACAGAAAATACATGAGGCAAAGTAAATTCCCTCTTTTGATCAATCAGCAAATATCTGGCAACTGGTAGGAAGATGGAGAGAAGACAGAGCAACAGATTAAACATTGGAAAAAACCACTTAGGCAAACTGCTCAGAACTTGCAACAACTTACAACACAGGGGAGAGTAATGCAAGGAAATAACAGTTTCCCAAAATAAAGGAAAAGTAAAAAAGCCATTCAGAAATTAAAGTGTTTATGTACTTTTAGGTAAAATCAAAAAGTCAAATATTCATGTATTCACCGAAACAATGGAACACTTAGGTGGCCCTGGCTGTCAAGTAATCATGATGAGAACACTTTGTAGTCTGCAGAAAATCATACAGCCAGAAGTTGTAATCTGTTTTTGGCCTGTCTTTTTCACACGTTACTTTAATGATGTATTGAAGCCTGTGATCCACATACTGCATCACAGTAACCAGTAATGATAGCACACTGATTGTTCGCAATTGCTGCAGCAGGTTGTCATACAGTTAAATCTTAATTTTAATCCTCTCTTGAAAGAATGGTTTGTTCCTACAGTAAATCTGAGATGTGCACTCAAGTGTCTAACAAAGTCATTTTGAGTAAAATTTTGTACTTGCAATGCTCGATAGAGCCATTCAGTTCAGCCCAGTTTTAGACAAATATATTAAAGTTTACTCTTCAGTAGTCTTATTCAGTCACACCTTGAGGTAATAAATCTCACTTTCTAACATTTGTTAAACAATAGCTTTTAGAATATTTTAAGGTGATGCACCATTTTTCTATTTTTGTATTGTTGAATAAAGAGTCATGCTATCAAAGCTTTTCATCTTGCAACTTATCAGGAGAGCCACACAAGATAAACCAACAGTAAAGGGAACACCAAATGATACTGCATGAGAAGAGTACTTTTACAATATTTAAACTTTAATATCACCATTACCAAATTTACTCCCTATTTCAGGTAGACCCTTCAGGCACAATGACTGGGACTACCTACTCCCAGTCACAATGCCTCGCTGAAGTGACCTCCCTGAAGTGACCTCCCTGTGGCAACAAAGAAACTCAAATGGCCATGTGGGGAGGTGATTGGCTTCTCTGCTCCCTGGTTCTCTACAACAATTTAACCCAGACTGGAGAGATACAGGTATTAAAAGGGGAGTTTCGTCATGTGACCAATCCTACATGATTGAGGGGGGGACATGATTGAGGTGTATAAAATTATAAGGGGCATAGATAGGGTAGACAGGAAGGAACTTTTCCCCTTGGTGGAGGGATCAATAAACCAGGGGGTATAGATTTAAGTTAAGAGGCAGGAGGTTTAGAGGGGCTGTGAGGAAGAGTTTTTTTCACCCAGAGGGTGGTGGGAATCTGGAACTCACTGCCTGAAAAGTTAGTAGAGGCAGAAACCCTCATAACATTTAAGAAGTATTTGGATGTGCACTTGCGATGCCATGGCATACAAGGCTATGGGCCTTGTGCTGGAAAATGGGATTAGAATAGTTAGGTACTTGTTTGACCGGCACAGACTCGATGGGCCGAAGGGCCTTTTTCTATCCTGTAGACCTCTATGACACTATACTCATGGACTTATTTTAAATTTCAATTCCTTTTTCCGTACATTTGGTGCAGACCATCTCGCTGTGGGATCACATTCTTTCCTGTTAGTATCAAAGTGGATAAGTGTTATCACTGTTGTGACACCATCATGTCCAGCATCGAACTTTTTAGCTACCTCAGGACCCACAACCCTGGAATAGAAAAAAGTCATTCTCGGTCCCGAGGGACTGCCTAAGAAGATGACCATCATGTGAAAACAGCTTTAGATGTTGCCACATTCAATGTGTTTGGCATCACTAAACATTTCTAGTACAGGAGAGATGGGAAGAGCAGACTCAAACATTCCAATATTTCCCACAAGGAAAATATCAGTGATTCATTGATCAGGTGATGGCAGTCGCAGAGACAGTGATGTCACATGACCTCACATAAGTTCAAATACATCAGCTAAATAAGGTAATATAGAGGGGCTGGCAATAGATGTGTACTGAATTGGACGCTCTTCTACTGAGAGAAGTAAATTTTCTGAAATTTCTTAGAATTAATCTGACAGTCAAAATCACAGAAACGTATAAACTAGGAGCAGGAGTAGGCCATTCGGCCCTTTGAGCCACTGGCTCTGCCATTCAATATGATCACGGCTGATCCTCTATCTCAATACCATATTCCTGCTTTCTCTACATATACCTGGCTGCCTTTAATATCCAAAAATTTATCGATTTCTTTCTTGAATATACTCAATGACCTGGCCTCTACAGCCTTCTGTGGTACAGAATTCCACAGATTGACCACCCTGAGTGAAGAAATTTTATCCTTATCACAGTTCTAAATGGTCTGGCCCATATCCTGAGACTGTGGTCCCTGGTTCTAGATTCCACAAGCAGGGGAAACATCCTCCCTGCATCTAGTCTGTCTAGAATTTTATATGTTTCAGTCAGATTCCCTCTCATACTTCTAGACTCTAGCAAATACAGGCCCAGTTGAACCAATCTCTCCTCATACTGGGGATGGCAGCACTGTCGTATCAGCCTAGTGAACCTTTGCTGCACTCTCTATGGCAAGTATATCCTTTCTTAGGTAAGGTGATCAAAACTGCACGCAATATTCCAGATGTAGTCTCACCATGGCTTTGTATAACTGCAGTAAGACATCCCTACTTCTGAACTCAAATCCTCTTGCAATGAAGGCCAATATACAATTTGCCTTCCTAATTATTTGCTGCACCTGCCTATTTACTTTCATCGACTGGTGTACAAGGACCCCAGATCTCTTTGTACATCCACATTTCCCAATATATCTTCATTTAAATGATACTCTGCCTTTCTGTTCTTCACACCAAAGTGTATAACTTCACAATTATCCACGTTATACTGCATCTGCAAATTGTTTGCCCACACATACACAACTTGTCTAAACTGCCCTGAAGCCTCCTTGCATCCTTCTCACAACCCTGGCCAGTTTTGTGTCATAATGCAAACTTGGAAATATTGCATTTGGTTCCCTCATCCAAGTCATTTATATATATCGTGCTGGGGCCAAAGCGCTGATCCCTGCAGTACACGGCTAGTCAACGCCTGCCACCCGGAAAAAGGCCCATTCATTCCCACTCTGTGTTTCTGGTCTGTCAACAATTCTCAATCCATGCCAGTTTATTACCCCCAATCCCATGTGCTTTAATTTTTGCCCATGAGCCTCTTATGTGGGACCTTATCAAGAGCCTTCTTGAAATCCAAATACACCACATCCACTGGTTCTCCCTTATCTATTTTACTAGTTACATCCTCAAAAAACTCCAGTAGATTAGTTAAGCATGATTTCCCTTTCATAAACCCATGCTGACTTTGTCTAATCCCGTTAATGCTTTCCAAGTAGTCTGTTACCACGTCTTTTATAACAGATTCCAGCATTTTCCCCACGACTGATTAGGCTAACTGGTCTGTAATTCTCTGTTTTTTCTCTCTCTCCTTTTTAAATAGTGAGGTTACGTTTGCCACCCTCCAATCGGAAGGAACTGCTCCTGAGTCTATAGAATTTTGGAAGATGACCACCAACACATCCAATATTTCCAGGGCCAGTTTCTTTAATACTCTGGGATGTAGAATATCAGGCCCTGGGGATTTTTCAACCTTTAACCCCATTAATTCCTCTGGCATCATTTTTTTTTACTAATACTGATTTTCTTCAATTCCTCCTTCTCACTAGATCCTTGGTTCCCTAACATTTTAGGGAAATTATTTGTGTCCTCTTTTCAAAATACAAAATGTGTGTTCAATTTTTCTACCATTTCTTTGTTCCCCATTATGATTTCCCCCAATTCTGACTGTAAGGGACCTACATTTGTCTTTGTTAATCTTTTTCTTTTCACATATTTATACAAGCTTTTACAGTCAGTTTACGTCCTTTGAAAGTTTACTCTCATATTCCATTTTCCCCTTCTTGATCAATCTTTTTGTCCACATTTGCTGAATTCTAAACTTCTCCCAATCCTCAGGCTTGCTGTTTTTTCTGACAATTTTATATGTCTCCTCTTTGGATGTAATACCATCCTTAATTTTTTTGTAAGCCATGGTTGAGTCACTTTTTCTGTTTTATTTTTGCGCCAGACAGGAATGATTAATTGTTGTAATTCATGCATACGTTCCTTAAACGTTAGCTATTGCCTATCCACTGTCAACCCTTTTAGTAAGGTTCCTCAGTCCATCATTGCCAATTTGCGCCTTACATCCTCGTACTCCTCTTTATTTAGAGTCAGGACCTAGTTTCGGATTCAACTTCTTCACTCTCCATCCTAATGAACAATTCTATCATTTTATGATCGCTCTTCCAACAGGACTGTTAATTAATCTTTTCTCATTGCACAATGTCCAGTCTAGGATAGTCTGCTCTCTAGTTGGTTCCTCAACGTATTGGTCTAAAAAAACCATCATGTATACAGGAAATCCTTCTCCACAGTATTATTGCTAGTTTGGTTTGTCCAATCTATATGTAGATTAAAGTCTCTCATGAGTACAGCTGTACCTTTATTGCATGCATCTCTAATTTCCTGCTTAATGCCTTCCATTTCATCTCCCTTATTGTTTGGGGGCATATAGGCAACCCCCACCAACACCCCTTGGTGTTTCTTATCTCCACCCAAACAGAATCCACATCATGATTTTCCAGGCCAATATCCTTCCTCACTATTGCATTGGTTTCCTCCTTTACTAACAATGCTACCTCGCCTCCTTTCCCTATTTATCTGGCCTTCCTAAATATTGAATACCCCTGGATGTTCAGTTCCCATCCTTGGTCACCCTGCAGCCATGTCTCCGTAATTGCAACTATATCATAACCGTTTATATATTTGCGCTGTTAATTCATCTACCTCCGTGCATTAAGATACAATGCCTTTAGACTCGTCTTTTTAACTTTGTTAGTTATTTTGGCTTTATTTTGCACTATGACCCCATTTGTTTCTCATCCTTGCTTTTTCTTCTTATTTTTCTGTCTTTCGTTTCTATCCTTGTTTCCTCTCCTTGGTCTCCCTGCTCAGGTTCCCAACCTCCTGCTATTCAAGTTTAATTCCTCCCTGACAGCACTAGCAAACACCGCCCCCCCCAACCCCCAAAAAGGGCATTGGTCCCAGTCCTGCCCAGATGCAACCCGTCCTATTTGTACTGGTCCCACCTGCCCCAGAACCGGTGCCAATATCCCAGGGATCTGAAACCCTCCCCCTACATCTCTTCAGCCACATATTCATCCAATATATCCTGCTATTTCTACTCCCACTAACACGTGGCACTGGTAGTAATCCTGAGATTACTACCTTTGAGGTTCTACGTTTTATTTTACACCCTATTTTTAGCTTGTAGGACCTCATGCCTTTTTTTTTTAACCTACGTAGTTGGTATCAATATGTACTATGACCACTGGCTGTTCACCCTCCTCCATCAGAATGCCCTACTTGACCCTGGCACCAGGGAGGCAACATACCATCCTGGAGTCTCTTTTGTGGCGGCAGAAATGCCTGTCTGTTCCCCTTGCTATTGAATCCCCTAACACTATAGCCCTGTCACTCCTTTTCCTCCCCGCCTGTGATGCCATGGACTTGGCTCCTGTTGCTTTCCCCTGAGAGGTCATCTCCCCCAACAGTATCCAAAACGGTATATATGTTAGAAAGGGGGACGACTACAGGGGACTTCTGTCTTCCTCTACTCTGCCTGGTGGTCACCCATCCCCTTTCTGCCTGTTCAGTCTTTACCTGCAGTGCGACTACCTTACTGAACATGCTGTCCATAATAATCTCAGCATCACAAATGCTCCACAGTGAATCCACCCGCGCCTCCAAAATACAGTTAGCCAGTAGCTGCAGCTGGACACACTTCCTGCACACAAGTGTCCATGACTTCCCACAGTGCAGGAGGAGCATATCACGGGTGTAAGCCCTGCTGCCATGACTTCCCTTTAGATTAAGCTCATTAGTTACTCCATTTAAAGAATACTAATTACACCAAAGGCCTTATTCCACCCCAAACATTCCCACTACAGTCTAAAGTCCTCACCTTATTTTTTTTAAACTAATGGACTGCAGCAGCTTAATTATTAGAAAAAGTAGAAGTGCTCTTCTGACCCTACCTACCAATCAGCTGCCTCCCCTGCATCATCACTTTTTGAATCGTAATGTCCTTGCACTGCTTTCAGCCAAGTCCATCTCCCACTCTTTTTAAATCTCCGCTCTCTCAGCTCCTGCTCTTTTTAAATCTCCACTCTGACTCTCAGCTCCTGCTCTTTTTAAATCTCTTCCAATCTCTCCTCTAGGTGCTGCTGACTGCCTGTCCCAGGGTCCTCCTCTCGCACTCTCCTCTGATTCTAAACAGAACTGTTACTTTTTTAAAATATAGTTAGCGCTGATTGGCTATAGTATGCCCTTTCATTTTGCCTAATGTAGTACATCCAGAGGTTCAAGGTGGTTCTGAAATTCCAAGAGGGATAGAAAATAGGGAAACATGGTCCAAGTAAAAATTAAATGTCAAACTTTGATATTATTAGGGGTTAGTATTAATACATTATCTGTTTCAATTCTTCTCACCACGAGAGCAATATTAAACATTTCAAAAGATCTAGATTCAGAAACACTAAGCAAATTGGTCAAGGTTGGGTACCTATGTAAAATTTATTAATAGTCAGGACATTAGCAAATAAATTCATGTTTTACCTGCAGTATTGGCACACTGGAAAAAAAGTCATGAAAGACATAAATAATCCCAGAATTATATGAAGTAACTGGATGATGTTGAAAGAGATCTCAGAGTGTTAATAGACTGGGCACCTGAACATGAAGCAGTTAATGTGGAGCAAGTCAATAACACAAATAAAATATGGAATTATATTACTAAATCAGAAGAGTCAGCAGTCATGTGAATGCTGTGATGGACAGCTAAAGGTTTTCTTATTGACAGATGAACTAAGTTAGGGTGAACAGCCTGGCTCCTCTGCTTGTCCTCTGCACCTCAATTCAGTCGCACTTAGTAGTAGCATTCGCACCTCCAAGCCAGGAACGTTGTAGGTTCATACCTCACACCACAGTGCATAAATTAGATTGGCACATCGGTGCAATACTGAGGGCATGCTGTATTGGAGCTGCCATCTCTCAGATGAAACATTAAACAGAGACCACAATAACCCTTCTCAAGAGTACACAAGATCTGGAATTGAAAGTTAGTCTCAGTAATGAAGACCATGAAACTATCATTGTCATAAAAACCCATCTGGTTCACTTCCTTTAGGGAAGGAAATCTGCCATCCTTCCCTGGTCTGGCTTACCTGTGGCTCCAGATCCACAACAATGTGGCTGACTCTTAACTGTCCTCTGAAATGGCCTAGCCAGGCACTCAGTTCAAGGGCAAATAGGGATGGGCAACAAATGCTGGCCTTGCCAGCAATGATCACATCCCATGAAAGAATAAAGGAAACAAAATCAAGAGATACCATGGCAGTATTCAGAGAAAAACAGGGCATTTCTCCCATGTCCTGGTCAACACCTATCCCTTCACCATTTCCACTAAGAAAGGATTACCTAGACATTGATTTCATTCTTTTTACAAGTTTTCTGTCGAATTTGCTCTAGTGGCTAGACTTCAAAGTGTTAATTAGCTACAAAGAATTTTAGGTCAACCTGAGGACATAAAAGGCACTAACATAAACATATGTACTTTTGTTCTATTTGTTTGATACAACTGATACAGACTGGAAGGTTTGGGTGGTTTGTAGAAGCAAATCAGGAGATTTGAAATCCAGTGGAAGGCATCCTTTTCACATGCTTTTGGGTACATCTGCAACTAGGATATTTTCAATTAGATAAATCCACCATAGCATGTCATAGAAAAGATTTAGAATCGATAATTTCTAACTGGAGGTCAGCAATAGGAAACATTCTCAAAAAAAGTAACGAGACTGTTGCAGATCATATTGTAACAACCTTTGACCCAGAAGCAGTACAGTAAGGAGAATTTGTAATTTATTTAAAAGGTCTGTGGAATTTGTAATTCTTCTTAAGAATGTTTGAAATGAATTTTAAGAGTTTGCATCAATTACAAAAGAATCAACTGTACTTATCTTGGATAATAGGAAATGTGGGTCCTTGTGACCTGGTGGCCCTTGAATTGGAAGTAGTATCAACAGGAAAGAAGTTAAGACAGAAGCCATTTGGCTGGCAAACACACAGAGCTACAAGCAGACAAGCTAGAGGGTGAAGGAGATCAGCACACGGGTGCAAACACAAAGAGAAAGCAGACAGAGCCGGAAAAAGGAAAATAGAGAATTCTTATGAGGAGAAGAATCAAATCACTCTCAGGAAGAGGTCAGCTTTTTTCTGTTTGGCAGAAAATGAGACAGGAGCTCTTGGAGGTACTGTGTCAGCTGGCTAATAATGTCTAAAACATGGAAAGCTCGAAGACGCTAAAGAGCTGGGTATTTTCCCAGAAGTTTTTTTCCCAGAAGCCAAACCGTGAACCAGGGTGTTATTGGTTGGTTGGTTTAAAAGAAACTCTGGAAAGCTAGAGCATCAGGACCGTCATAACCTGAGGGAGACAGGGTTTGTAGAAGTGCGCTTTGCTAATGATGATCGTGCCCGTGAAACTCATAGATGAAAACTGTTGTTGGATTGGACTCCTGATCTACCTTGTGTGAATAAAGAACAGCATATTGTTGACCTGTGTAGCTACAAATCCACATTTTGTTGGGGAGGGGGAGGTGGGGGTGCAGAAATGATGCAAATACTTGTGGTTGTGTAAGGCATATCTCTGTTGTATCAACTATTTGAAATGAAATTTATCTTTTTATTTGAAGTATCATTAGCCTGTTAATTCATGCATTACTTGCACTGGTTCTGATACGTGTTCAAGTAAAAGCTACAAAAAGTAAAATCTTGGTAATTTCTTAATTTGGATGGGTCATTTGGTAAATTTGGTTTACAATTTCCCCACAGGGATCATAACAAAATTGCTTGCAATGATTACAACATTTACAAATGCTTCCTTGCTGGAAGCCAATACTAACAAAATTATTTCTATAATTCTTTTTATCCTAGTTTTTTTTGCCTCACCAAGGACATTACATGACTGGAGGTGGTAGGCAAGAATTTGGGATCATGATGCTTAGCTACAACATTATTGAAAGGGTCAGGTTCAATGGGCCAACTAGCCTACTTCTGTCCGTTACTTTAATCTGAATGTAAATCGACTACAAAAATAGACAGTACTGTTTGATGAGTAAGCGACAACCAGAGGTAAAATATTATCTTAAATCACTAATTATACTGGGTTGTAGCTCCTCCAGCTTTGTCAGTTAGTATTCCATTGGATGTGGAATACATCCACATGTATGAATAGCCATCTAACACTCACAATCTAGACTTGTGCATTAAGCATGGCCAGGAGTGTAGAAGTGGAATAGCCAATTAAATCAGTGCTTTCAGGAGGAGAGAACACTGTGGCTCCCTGACCAGATGGTTTTTGTGTTATCAGAGAGCATATTTACTAGGAATTTTTCCTTTGGGTAGGTGGGAGTTAAATAATTCACATCTTATCCATTCCATAGCACAATATTTCAGTGCACTGATGCTTTGTGCAGCAAGAATACCAACTTATGCATCATTGTTACGAGTATGCACCGTCTTTTTAGCAAACGTGGGGGCTACCTTGGGGTTTGTATAGCTCTGAACCAAATTGGCTCACAATAATGTGTATTATGGTTGTCAGCAGGGAACATGGCCTTATTCTAAAGCCCATTTTGTGTGACAGGAGCCTTACACAAGTCAGGAACATATATGTATTTATTATATTTATGATGTCTGCTATTTCCCTGTAACAAATATACTGTCACATAAAGCTCAATAGCATTACAATACAAATCGTCTGCTACAATACGCCTACAGTATTAACCACATGGTACATAGCTTTAGTTTAAATCACATGGTGCAATCACTTGGTGCCTATTTGATACTATAATCGCTATGTACTACAGAATTAGCTGAACAGTAAGAAACCACTAAAAGCTGTTTATTCTAAAAAAGATAGACATGCGTCCCGGGTCGGCAAATTCTTTCTGTGCATCAATGTGATCCTTGAATTGTGTTTTCACAGTTTTGACTTAAACATTCTGGTAAAGAATTTCAGAATGCTTGAAAAAAAAACTGACAACCTCAGGATATCCCAAAGCACTTTACTGGCAATGAATACTTTTGAAGCTGTACAATTGTTAGTAAAATGAAGAAATGCATTCACTTACATTGTGTCTTTCATGACCTCAGAAGGTCTCAATGTGCTTAACAGCCAATGAAGTACTTTGGAAATACACTCACTGTTATAATGTAGGGAGTTCAGTGTTGAGGAAAATTAAAAATGCAAAAGAGAATACAGTAAGAATTTATTGAAAAACCCCTAAAATCTCCAGGCAGACATGGCTGCAAAGCATATTAAGAGTTGACGATTACCAGATGAACATTGCACAGCCTTGAGAGTTAGACTAGAGACACAAGAAAGGACATAGATTAGGTGTACTCCCCTCTCACATAGGGAAGAGGCAGATGGTTTTAGGTTAGATATGGGAAGATAAACAATGGACAAAGAGGGGGCTTTGATGAAACACAAACAGTCTTGGGTTGTAAGAACTAAGGTCTTTGCGTACTTTCAATTCTGATTGGATAATATAATTATGTATACATCCTTTAGAATAACTGGTTAGCAAAATCACATGTTTATGTACTCAATAGGTTAGAGTTAGCATGGGACCGGTGTGTCGGCTACCGATTGGATGTATTAAATGTATTATAAGGAAAAGTACAAAAGTAATGAAATTTAATCAACCTGGGAGCTGGGTCTTCATTCTTAGGAATGATTGTGGCTCCCTTGCATATGCTTGAATAAAACCGTTTAAAAGGAAGCCTGAGTCTCTTATTCTGAGCAATCCAGGCAGCCCTGCCACAACTATTCAGTTAGCACAGCACTAAACTTTCATTTAAAAATAAAAACAGAATTCTGTCTTGTTTTCTTGAGTACTGTTTTATTACACGATATACTGCCGGACATTTAGAAAACTTCTAGGTACTTATATTCAACAGTGATATGGAGCTGCAAAATACCCTCCAGTTGTCCTTATTTAATCAACTGTCCACATTAAAATTATTTGGGAAAAGCAGTTCAGGATTTGTTAGTTTCACAGAAAAATCCTGCCCTGCCCAAATGTTGAGCCAAATTCCAAACTTTGATATGAGATATGAAGTGCAACAGCATCATATATTTGAGAATATGGGGAGCATGTGTTGGTAAATTGCAGCTTCAGTGTGGGTTAAAGCTTGAAATGTGTGTGCATCCATGTACACTTTGTGTAAATGTAAAGCAGGTGAGGAAACAGGTGGCTTTTGGCTAGTAACACATTATTTAAATGTTTCAAATAAACTCCAACGAAGAGATTGAAAGCGTTTACAGGATTCCAGCCAGGAGTATTCAGTCGACATTCCTGCTTTAATGAACCCATTGCTTCCTCAAAGCATCTATCATCTCTTTAGTTCATGTATAAAAATCCATCAAGATTACTGACAAACACCACAAGGGAGCTGCAAGGACGACTCCATTATCTGACAAATAAGTAAGGCAAACTAAACTGAACTGTTATAGCATTAGCAGGACAGCAGTCACAACAGAACACATTAAGTTCAAATTAAACTTTTTTGTTACTGTTCATTCCATCAAGACCTTTTCAAATGTCTGCAAGACCTTGTTACTGTTGGAATACATTTTAAAAAAGGCTACTCAAAGGTTGAAGCTAAGATCTATTCTGTTATAAGTTGGGTTTCTTTGTTTTGTGATTCACTTAGGCTCCATTTTTATCCCTTTCAAAGGCTATCATTTACATAATGGATTTTCAGTTGCAGGGTGGGGTGCATTGAACTGACTTTTCTAAATTAGGGCAGAGAAATGATGGGCTGTTGGTTTTCAATTTTCCACTCACTCCCTAAGTCCAAGTTATAAGTCACTTCATTTCACACAAACACGGCTGCCTAGCTCAGGAATCTTATCCTAAGAATTCAAACTAAAGAGAGAAAATTGAGTAACCACAATGTTACTAAATTTTTCCGAGGGCAGAATTTCCCCCCCATTGGGGGGGGGGGGGGGGGAAAGAGTTCAGGAGCGGGCATGCCTCCGATCGGCACCCCACCACCATTTTACATGGGTGGGCCAATTAAGGCCTGCCCAGCGTGATGGTCCACCAGGAGGCACCAAGCGCTCCCTGTGCGGGTAGGTGGTGGTCGGGGGGGGGGGGGGGGGGGGGGGTGGCGGTGGTGGAGGAATTCCCTAAGCCGGGAGCGCGCTCTTTCATGGAAGAGCACACTCATCTCCCCGAGGCTAAGTGCTGCCTCAGGGAGATCGGCGCCAAATTCGAAAATGTTAAATATAGAAAAATAAAATCTTCCCTGACATGTCCCCTCATGTGACACAGCCACATGGGTTGGGACATGTCCATTGCTTTTAATTAAACTTTTATTAAATTTTTAAAAACCTACATGAAACCTCATTCCGCCTGTGGATGAGGTTTCACGCTTTTTCTGAAGCCCGCCAGGGCTCCAAGCCTGCCCACCAACCTCAAGGTTGGACGGGCAGGTCCTTTAACTAGTTCAATTACCTTTTAAATGGCCTCAACTGGCCGTTGGCAGATTGGAGGGCGTGCAGCTGATTCGGCTGTGCCCCTGCTGACCTAAAAATTGAAATGGCGCGGGGTGACACCGGGAGTTCCGCCCGATGTCATCCCACATCGGCGAGCAGGCACCGCCTACCGACATCAATATCCTGCCCCAAGTATTTACACCAAGGCCTAATGGAATCACTTATACTTTGCTTTTCCAACTCTCTGGTTTACTTTGATTTGACATGAACTGAGTAAAGGAATGGTGTATTGGAGCTTTAAAGTATTATGCCAAGGCAGTAAGATTTGAGTGTAACACAAGCATTGTACACATCAAATTCATTGGGCCAAGTCTTCCTGACAAATTAACGGTGGGTTCATGCCACACACTGTGTGTATATGAGCAAAGTTACCAGCAAGTTCAGAGGAAACAAAACACCATGGTCTGGATTATAAACTGAGGACAGGCTCCCTGCACGACAGCGAAAATACTGGGGGTGAGCCTGCCTCCGCTCAGTTAGGTTGCCCCTCTAATTTTCGGGTGACGCCCTTTGGACTAGTCTGAGGGAGGCCTTCAATCCATCTCCAGGACGAAGTCCCACCTCAGAGCAGCCAACAAACTGGAAGCCAGCTGCTCTGCACACCGACAACGCCAACAGGAGCAGTAGCCTAACTACAGCTTCAACAGTGGCCAAGATGGTGGCATTCAGCAATGGATCCAGACATTCAGGTACATCTGGGATCTCACTGGGGCCAGGCTGACAAGCCCACTGAGGGGGCATTTTCAGTGGGGCAGGGGGGTGGGTGGGGGTAAGGGTCAACATGTGGAGGTGCCTCAGATTAGCATTGGGTGCCCAGCAAGGATTAACAACCCGTGCTCAGCAAGAGGCACCACCCTTTAACTGGGTTAAACCTGCTGGGCTGCATGTTGAGCTCTCTCCTCCTACCGCCATCCACCTACCCACCCCAACCCCCAACAACCCCATAGACATTAATAGCTTGCCCATTTAAGGGCCTCAATTGGGCCACGGGCAAGTGACCCACCCAACACCTCCCCCCGCTGCTTGTAAATCGCGAAAGGGATGGGGACAGGCACACAGCCAATGGCATGATGCCCTTACAGGTCCACCAGCCTGCTTTCCTGCTCGCAGGTGGCACATAAAATTTAGTCCCATGAGTTGCGAATCCCTACTTTCTGCCTCACCCAAATGGCATCTTGTCCTTAACCTTCCCATTAATTTGAAGAACTTGCCGCAATTACCCATGCTAGCTACAGAAAATTAGGGCTCATATAATTAATCATTTAAGTATTTTTTTTAATCAATGTGATAATCATTAATGCTATGACATTCGATCTTTCTGTCTCAGAAGGCAAAAATTTAAACAGTTCAATTTCATTCTTCTGTGTTGTAAATTGTTCTTAAAGATTTTGATTTTAAATTACATTTTCTTACTTTTCCTTTGCCCCTTTTTATCACTCAATCTAAACTTTCTTTCCCTCTCTATTTCTCTTTTTCTTTTGATTTTCCTCTAATTCTCCTCCATCGAGCCTGTTTCTTTCTCAATCTTTAAACCTCATTGGTTAAGGAGTTAAGCTGTTGTTTTTTTCATTCACTAAGGTCCCAGATGCCCTATTGCCCTTGTTATGCCATCATCAGTCCACATTTTCAGCAATTTGCACAATAAATTATATTCGCGATGAAGCGTGCAGGAAAAGGTCTAACTAACAACACATATTGCGAAATGTCCCACTTTATTATCTCTGTAGGGAAACCAGAGACTCAAAGCAAGTTTCTAACCAGGATGATACAGAATACTGGAAGAGAATGCAAAGGGAAAATCAAATTTAGGAATTGTCTTGAAAACTCAACAGTGCAATTGAAAGTATAATATTATATCAATGATTTTCATTTAAAAAGGAATATTTGCAAGGTGTTGAGGTAAGAGTGCAGGAGTGGGACCAATTGGATAGTTCTTTTAAAGATCCATCACAGGCATCATGGGCTGAATGGCTCCTTATATGCTTTAATATTCTATGAATTTTCCTCTGTCTTTTTCAAGCATTTGAGTATTTTTGATTTCTATTTTGACTGCATGAGGCATTCTAATACTAGCAGTTAAAAAGCATTAGAATACAGCAATGGTAACAGCAAAGTGGAAACGTCTACATCAGTAATCTAACAACCTTCGAAAATAACCAAGTTAAGTTGAAATTAAAAGGGAAAATGAATAATCAGCAACAGAAAAAATGTAGGACAAACAATTAACTATTACCATCAAAGGCCTAATAAATAGGAAAATAGACAAAATATAAGGTAAGACATAGTTAAACAAAGGAGAACAGAAATAGGAGCTTCCATGTGAAAAGCAGGTAGCCCACCTGGCCCCACCCCCGTACATGCTCATGCTAGCAGTGTTACAATTGTGCACCTCTTCTAAAGGTTGACTTTAACATGGCAATAGTCAAGCTTTAACGCAAAAGGTCAGCAATCTGTTGACTGAGAGGGAAAAAAGCCTGTACTAAAAACCCTCTCCTCTGCATTGGTAATTACAAATGACGAAGACGAGAAAGCTGACATTTCCACCACACATGCCAATGAATCACAAAAAGTTAGTAATCGTGCTGAGGTTATCTGGGGAACTTTTTTTTTGAGTTGATATATTTCCTGTCTCAACTACTTATTCTCAAGAAACCAGTTTGAGATTCTTATACCTGCTGCACAATTCTTTTGGTATGTCCATAACATTACAAATGTAGAGACAATAAGCCTACTCTTTGGGGTATAGGCAGGTTAACAAAAATAGAAATTAGGGATATCTTTGCAGTTCAGGAAATCAATCAGGTTAATTGCACTCAGTTAAATATAGTTCATCACCATTAACAGCTTACATGAGTGTTGGGTCCAATTCCCTGGTAATAGAATTACACCGACTGAGGGTACGCTCCAGAGGCTTTGTCATGTGTGCATAAAGCACTCATTAGTCAATCATATCTCTGCAGGCCTTTATGCTTCCAAATTCTTGTAAGGTAATGTCAACTTTGGGGTTATAGAGGTAAAGGAGCTCAAATGTTAATTGTTTTGTAAATGAAAGACTGTCTATCATGCACAACTTTATGTTATAATTGAGCAATACTGTTCTGACATATTAATTTTAGTTTATGCATTTGTAGCTCAAGTATCAAAAGTTGCCAAGATTAATGCTGAGATTTTGCAATTCTTTGCATAGTCCCTAAAATATCCTATTATTTAAAATAGTTTATCTGTAATTAAATCAGCACATACTTAATATCCATTCTTAATAACCTCCTTGACTATACATTACTCTTTATGTCTACACTGTTCTTAACTGGACAAACTGCAGTACTAAAACAAAAAAGAAATCAGTACATTGGGCACTGGTTTGAACAGAACACTGAGGATAGCATTAAGTCATTGTAACGTGTGAACAGCTCCACAGTTTTCAGCACGGCCAGTGGAATTGCTAACTGTGATGCACTTTGCCGTCCACTCTTCTTTAACAGATTCGAAGCCACACTCATTCCTTTCCCTTAGACACCATCTTCATTGCTCACAACCTCAGTCCTCTTCTCGTGGATTGGCTGAACCATTAAATCCTGATTCATATATCTTTCAATTGACCATTGAAAATATTAATTGCATCAAGCTCGAGACTTTTTTTTTTATTCATTCATGGGATGTGGGCTTCGCTGGCTGGGCCAGCATTTATTGCCTATCCCTAGTTACACTTGAGAAGCTGGTGGTGAGCTGCCTTCTTGAGCCACTGCAGTCCATGTGGTGTAGGTACACCCACAGTGCTGCTAGGGAGGGAGTTCCAGAATTTTGACCCAGCAACAGTGTAGGGACGGCGATATATTTCCAAGTCAGAATGGTGAGTGACTTGGAGGGGAATTTCCAGGTGATGGTGTTCCCATCTATCTGTTGCCCTTGTCCTTCTAGATGGTAGTGGTCATGGGTTTGGAAGGTGCTGCCCAAGCAGCCTTGGTGAATTCCTAGGGGGTGAAATTCAACTTCATCAGGGACATAAAACCAATAGTATACAGCCCAATTTTCCTTTCCCTGAAGTCATTGAGAAAGAAGATCGGACGAGATATATAATGGTGTATAATCCACTGCTGAAGTTGAATGCTAATCCACAGTTTCATCAGAACGTTTACAAGTTTGTCAGCTATCTCTTGCCTCCAGCCTTAGACCTTCTTCATCCGTCAACATACTTCATTTCACTACCTCCACTGAACTGAAATCGAATTCCTGCATCACTTCTCCTATCTCTTATACAAAATATTTATTTTTCCAAGCATAATTCCAACTCTTTAGTCTGCCAAATTTGAATATTACTACCAGATGTGATGAGGTTCGACCAACATCCAAATTACAACTTTCATTCCTAACATCATACTCATGCCAGCAAATTCTTTACTTTCTTTTATCTCACTGATACTACTGTGATCACTAATCCTTTCAATTATTCCCTTTTGCTGCTTCAAAGTCATCCTATATATTCATCTTCCACCCTACACACTGACTTAGCTCAATCACTCTACCACTTCCCTTTATGCCTCCCATGCCATCGGATTACTTATTCCCTCCTCCATTATACTGCCCTCTGTTGCCAAAACCACTATTCATACTTCTGTTCCTATGACTTCAATGGCATCCTTACTGGTCTCCCATTCTCCATCAGCCATAAGTGGTAAGTTAGCTGCCCAACATCCTGTACCAGATAAGCCCCACTCGTCCTCCAGCCCTGTCCTCACTGCTCTACAATGACTCTCTGCACTTCAATGTACTAAATTTAAAATTCCCATGCTTGACATCAAATCCATCTCTATATTAATCCCCAGAGTATCTCTGCTACCTGCTTCAGCCTTGCATCTTTCAATCTTCTGACTCTTGCCTTTTTTGGATCCCTCTCTCCCTTCAATTCACAGTTTGAGTCAGTTTGGCTCAGCTGGTGCCATTCTCACCTCTCAATCAAGAGTTTGTATTCTTTCCCTAAGCAACATCACCAATTAAAAAACAATTGTTTCATTAATTTCTGCTTTGGGGCCTTGCTGTGCCCAAATTGGCAGTTTTAATTTTTATTCATTCATGGGATGTGGACGTCACTGGCTAGGCCAGCATTTCTTGCCATCCCTAACTGCCCTTGAGAAGGTGGTAGTGGGCTGCTCTCTTGAATCTCTTGAATATCCAGGCTTGGGCTGACAAGTGGCAAGTAACATTCGTGCCACACATGTGCCAGGCAATGGCCATCTCCAACAAGAGAGAATTAACCATCACCCCTTGACATTCAATGGCATTACCATTGCTGAATCCCCAACAATCCACATCCTGGGGCTTACCATTGACCAGATATTGAACTGGACTAGTTACATATGGATATAGACTGTTTCAGTATCTGAGGAACATTGCACAATCATCAGCGAACATCACCACTTCTGACCTTATGGTGGAGGGAGAATGCTTGTGGATGGGGTGCCAATCAAGCAGGCTGTTTTGTCCTAGATGGTGTCAAGCTTCTTGAGTGCTGTTGGAGCTGCACTCATCCAGGCAAGTGGAGAGTATTCCATCACACTCCTGACTTGTGACTTGTAGATGGTGGATAGGCTTTGGAGAGTCAGGAGATGAGTTACTTGCCGCAGGATTCTTAGCCTCTCACCTGCTCTTGCAGCCACAGTATTTATATGGCTAGTCCAGTTCAATGGTCAATGGTAACCCCCAGGATGTGGATTGTGAGGGATTCAATAATGGTAATGTCATTGAATATCAAGGGGTGATGGTTAATTCTCTCTTGTTGGAGGTGCCATTGCCTGGCACTTGTAAGGCGCAAATGTTACTTGCCACTTGTCAGCCCAAGCCTAGATATTATCCAGGTCTTTCTGCATATGGACATAGGTCGCTTCAGAATCTGAGGAACAGTGCGCAATCATCAGCGAACATTGCCACTTCTGACCTTATGATGGAAGGAAGGTCGTTGATAAAACAGGTGATGGTTGGCCCTGATGAACTCCTACAGTGATGCCCTGGAACTGAGATGACTGACCTCCAACAACCACAACCATCTTCCTTTGTGTTAGGTAGGATTCCAAACAGCGGAGCGTTTTTCCCCGATTCCCATTGACTCCAGTTTTGCTAGGACTCCCTGATGCCACTCTCAAGTCAAATGTTGCCTTGGTGTCAATGACTTGGATGAGGGAAATGAATGTACTATCGCCAAGTTTGTAGAAGACACAAAAATAGGTGGGAAGGCAAGTGGTGAGGATGACACAAAGAGTCTGCAGTGGTATATAGACAGGTTAAATGAGTGGGCAAAAACGTGGCAGATGGAATATAATGTGGGAAAGTGTGAGGTTATGTACTTTGGCAAGAAGAAGAGGAGCTGAATATTATTTAAATGGAGGAGGATTGAAGAAAGCTGCAGCAGAGGGATTTAGGGGTCCTCATGCATGAATCCCAAAAAGCTAGCATACACTGGTAATAGGTAAGGCAAGTGGAATGTTGGCCTTTACTTCAAACGGAATGGAGTATAAAAATAGGGAAGACTTGCTAAAACTATACAAGGAACTAGTTAGACCACACCTAGAATACTATCAACAGTTTTGGTCCCCTTATCTAACGAAAGATATACTGGCATTGGAGGCAGTCCAGCGGAGATTCACGAGGTCCTGGGGATGGAGGGATTTTCTTATGAGAGGTTGAGCCTGTACTCAGTTTAGAAAAATGAGAAACAACCTTATTGAAACATATAAGATTCTTAGGGGGCTTGACAGGGTAATGCTGAGAGGTGGTTTCCCCTTGTGGGAGAGTCTAGGACCAGAGAGCAAAATCTCAGAGTAAGGGAGCGCCACTTCAAGCAGAGATGAGGAGGAATTTCTTCTCTCAGAGGGTAGTCAATCTGCGGAATTCTTTACCACAGAGGGCTGTAGAGGCTGGGTCGTTAAGTATATTCAAGACTGAGATAGACAGATTTTTAATCAGTAAGGGAATCAAGGGTTATGGGGAAAAGGCAGGAAAGTGAAGTTGAGGATTATCAGATCAGCCATGATCTCAGTGAATGGCAGAGTGGTCTCGACAGGCCAAATAGCCTAATTCTGCTCCTACGTCTTATGGTCTTAAGGCCAGTCACTCTCACCTCACCTCTGGAGTTCAGTTCTTTTGTCCATGTTTGAGCCAAGGCTTTAATGAGTTCAGGAGCTGAGTGACCCTGGTGAAACCCAAGCTGGGTGTCACTGTTGATGGCCCCTTCCATCATTTTCTTGATGATTGAGAATGGACTGATGGGGGCGGTAATTGGTTGGGTTGGATGTGTCCTGCTTTTGTGTACAGGGCATAAATGGGAAATTTTCTATGTTGCCAGGTAGATGCCAGTGTTGTAGCTGTACTGGAGCTGCTTGGCTAGGGGCACGGCAAGTTCTGCAGCACAAGTCTTCAGTGCTGTTGCCAGAATATTGTCAGGGCCTGTAGCCTTTGCCGTATCCAGTGCCTTCAGCCATTTCTTGGTATCAGATGGAGTGAACTGAATTGGCTAAAGACTAGCATCTGTGATGCTGGGGACCCCGGGACAGGTTGCATTTATCTACAAAACAACAGCATGTGCATTTCAAAAGTAACTAATTGATTGTGAAACAATGAGATGTCCTGAAGATGAGAAAAGTACTATATAAAATACAAGTTCTTCCTTTCTATGACTCAGCATTTCTTTCTGCCTTCTGCCTATTACTAGCTATCTTTTCAACTTGCTCCATAAAGTGCCACTACGTTACATGCCTTACGTAACTAAAAGTTGTTAGATTGAAATTGGGATTCCTCACACAGCTACCTACTCTACCTCAATCTTTATCAATCTGATGGTCATTTAATCATTGCTTCCCAATTTACCTTGCTTTTCTTTTAGTGAATTCACCTTAGTTGTGTCTTACACAATGGCCCATGGCTGTTCACCTTTGATTTTCAATTAAAAACAGAATCCAAGCTTCAGTTTCGCAGCAACACCTTCTAATAGAGTATTGCATGTTAGAAAGCACGTGTTGAAGTTCCTATTTCCTTGGAAGAGAACTAGAAATAATTCACTCACCCTCATCACTGGATGCTTCCAACTTGACAACGGACAGTGGAGATCTAGCCGGTGGCTTGCTGAAGGGATGGCGTCGACTCTTTGTGATCTCCTTCTTCAACTTTGGATAAACTGGGGGCAACTGAAAAACACCACCTCAAATTAGACTGAAATATTATGGGACATGTAGCAATTTAAAAAGCTTGGATTTCTGTCCAGTGGTTAATTAAGTAATATGGTAATAAGCCACATAGAACTACAGGACTATGTTGTTCAGTCTCTGACTTGTTCGGATGCATAGTTTTCATGTGAACCTAGACAGTGCCGCGTGCTATTTTTGACTGAGAATGATTACATTGAAGCTTTGTCCTGTCTTTACTCAATGCCCACACGTACATTTTTCAATACATTTTACTGAACAGAAAGTGGGGGACTAAAACCAAAACTCTCAAATACCTTACTGGAGACCAACTGACTCCTTCTATGTCAGTAATTGTTCCTGGGACTTTCCTGGGTTGCTGCCAAACTAGGCCATGCAGTTAGTCATTGAGCTACTATGGCTGCTACATTAACCAGTAGTATAACTATCCAACTCTCTTCAACATTGTTACTTCATGTAAGTATTAGTTACCAAGGTTATTGGTTTAAAACATCCCTAAATACTTTCATTAATTAATATTAATGTAAAAATTCTTAATTCAAACTATTCCTAAAATAGGAACCAACAGACCCACAGAGGTATTGTATTGCAGTTTCTGCTTTTACCCAAGGCCATTCTCAGACATGTCAGAAAAATTTATTCCACTACATTTCTAAAAGAACACACCTGAACAAGGCACTGAAGTTTAGGTTTCCCAACAGGGAAAATTTAGATTACTATAAATCTTGTATGCAAGGAAATAGAGCTACAACTTTGTTAACTAGGGTTACACACTTTATAAAAAAAAAACTTAAAATCAGGAGACAATGCACTGTAGTGTTCATAATGCTCGTGTACTCCCTGAAAACATGGGATTATTCTGTTCGATAAACTAGTTACCATAAAGGTGGAGCTCAAGTGGGGCTATGAATGTCATCAGAACGCACCAGGTTCAGTTCATCCAAAAAAGCAATGACCACACATTTTCATTTCATAAGGACAGTTCTGATGAATGTTCATCATCTGAAATGTTAACTCTGCTTCTCTCTCCGCAGGCATTGCCAGAATTTCCAGCATTTTCAGGTTTTATTGTGCACACATGGGTATTGACCTATGTACTTATTCATATTATAAACATATGCGTTGGGTACAATAGTGATGGCATTGAAAGGTGAAAGGAAAATATTCTTCAGTCATAGGAAATTTAGATCTAGGGTTGCAACCTTATCCTACTAAGGAGTTTTTTTCCAGGTCCTGATCCCATATGGTGTGCTTTAGGTAAAAATCTTCAATGCTCCAGCCAATTATAGACCAGGGAGAGGGGTTTGCTATCTAGGGACAACAGGTGGGTTCCTGATGCTACAGGACACTCAGATTGACAGCCCCAGCGGCCAATGTGGAAGCTGCTGAAGTGAACAAAACGACAGCCAGGGACAAGTGAAGGCAAGTTTCATTTTCATGTTGTAAAAAGCAACAGCTACCTGGCCACGATCCTGAGTGGCAACTCCTGCAGGGGATAGCCAGCAGCCATCATGGGTTTTGCGTGGAGCCTCATATGATTCACTGGCCTCATTCCCACCTCCTGCCTTGAGCCTACCCCACAGACCTGGCCAACATGAGTTACATAGGCCCTTAAATTAACAATAATTGGCCTCAATTGTTTGCCCACCATATGTCAACATGTAGCTGAACCGACAACTGTCCTCATTCCTAATGGCTTGGGGTTGGGATCATGGTGGCAAACCAGGGGAGAAGGGGGGATTTTTTTAATATTCTCTCTCAGAATGTGGGCATTGCTGGCTAGGCCAGCATTTGTTGCCCATCCTTAATTGAACTTGAGAAGGTCGTGTTGCTTTCTTGAACTGCTGCAGTCCATGTAATGTTGGTAAACCCACACTGCTGTTAGGAAGGGAGTTCCATGATTTTGACCTAGTGACAGTGAAGGAACGGTGATATTGTAAATCAGAATACTGTGTGGCTTGGAAGGGAACTTGCAGGTAGTAGTGTTCCCATGCATCTGCTGCTCTTATCCTTCTGGGTGGTAGAGGTTGTGCATTTATAAGGCACTAATGAAGGAGCCTTGTGAGTTGCTGCATGGGGTGGTGAATAAAGAACAAAAAGGGTAGGACAGTGATAGGGTCAAACACAGCAGAGATTAAATGTCAACAGAATTTGGCGGTGGAAGGCCAAAGAGTATGATAATGGGACAATTAAAGAAGCAAAAGATGTGATTAGAGGTGTGAATTGCAGAATGACGAACAGCAGCAGAGCTTTATTCAGTACTAGAGTATCGTCCCAGCTCATGTTAGAGTTCACAGAACAAAGGAACAATAGCAATATGGATATGAAATTGGCTGAATGACTGGGGTCAATGTAAGGACCCCTGCTCTTGCTGATATATATTAATGATCAAGACCTTGGTGTACAAGGCACAATTTCAAAATATGCAGATGATATGAAACTTAGAAGTATTGTGAACCATGAGGAGGATAATGTAAACTTCAAAACGATATAGACAGGTTGGTGGAAGTGGCAGATGAAATTTAACGTAAAAAATGTCAAGTGATTCATTTTGGTAGGAAGAATGCAGAAAGGCAAAATAAAATAAAGGGTCCAATTCTTAAAGGGGTGCAAGAGCAGAGGGAGCTGTGCAGAAATCATTGAAGGTGGCAGGAAGGTTGACAAAGTAGTTAGTAAGGCATCCAGCATCCTGGGCTTCATCAATAGCGGATAGAGTGCAAAAGCACGAAAGGTATGTTAAACAAATACAGAATTACCTGGAAAAACTCAGCAGGTCTGGCAGCATCGGTGGAGAAGAAAAGAGTTGACATTTCGAGTCCTCTTCTCTTCAACATCAACTCTTTTCTTCTCCGCCAATGCTGCCAGCAGGTCTGTTTTTGTTTTGGATTTCCAGCATCTGCAGTTTTTTGTTTTTATACAGGTATGTTAAACCTGTATAAAATGCTGGTTTGGCCTCAACGGGAGTATTGCATCCAGTTCTGGGCACCACATATTAGGAAGGGTGTGAAGGCATTATAGAGGGTACAGAAAAGATTAACAAGTGTGTTTCCATGGATGAGGAACTTCAGTTACATGGATAGACTGGACAAGCTGGCACTGTTCCTCTTGGAAAGGGGAAGGTTGAAAGGAGAATTGATAGAGGTATTCAAAATCATGGGGGCGGTCTGGACAGAGTAGATAGGGAGAAACTGCTCCAAGGGTGGAAAGATGGAGAATGAGAGGGCACAGATTTAACGTAATTGGCAAAAGCAGCAGTGGCAACATGAGGAAAAACATTTTAACGCCATTAGTTAGGGTCTGGAATAAACTGCCTGAGTGTGTGGTGGATGTAGGACCAACTGAGGCTTTCAAAAGGAAATTTGATAATTATCTGCAAAAGGAAAATTTGTAAGGCTACACGGCGAAGAAAGAGAAGTGGCACTAAGTGAATTGATCCTTCGGAGGGTCAACAACATCATGATGGGCCAAATGACCTCCTGTACTGTAACCATTCTATTCTATGATTCTTATGCTCTGTGCCTTGGCTAATAAAGGACAGTATCCTGCAAGGCTTCTTAGCCTTATCTACTTTTCCTGCTACCTTCAGGCATCTGCGATATTTACTTCAAGGCTCCTTGGTATTGTGACCATCCCCGTGGAGACGGTTAGCTTTTTTTTAAAAAAGGAACTCTCACAATGCCAATGGAAAGAAAACTGCTGGACCAGATTTCACTTTTTAAAACTTTTACTGTAACAAACCAACTAAAATCAACATAATTCTAACATTAATTATCAGATATCTCAAGCAAAAAGGTAAGTTTCACATTAAATAGTCAACATAACAAAGGTACACTTCACGCAGTTACCAACACTTGCATTACTTCCTACACAATTTGGGATGATATTCAATCTCATAGCCTTTCTAACTTGGCCTCTGTTATATTTAGGATCTCTCACTTTCCACTCAATTGTTTTGGCCCTCGAGTCACATTTATCATCAGTCATATTCCTACTGATGTCCCCCGGCATTATTGATACCGACAAAGCGAACATCTATAAACCATCTCTCACTTGGATCACAACATTCCTAATGGCACAGAATCCCCCAGATACTCCCTTCTCCAACTCCTTGAAATGATCTTGTAGGCTATGGCAGCATTGAAACAGCAGCAACTGGTATTCTTCAATCCACAATCCCTTGTCCTTCCTGCCTTCAGTTCTCTGCTCTTTCCAACTATATAACACACAGAAACACAGTCTCTACTCTATTCTCAAGAGACCTGCTTCAACACCAGGATCGGTTCGAAGACTGACAAACAAGAAAACCTTTTATTCAGAGAGAACCTTGCTTGTTTCCTCTTCATATGATTCTCAACGTGTTCTGAACTGTATGCCACAAAGACAGGCTAAAAATCCCAACATCACTGCAATTAGATTTCTAGTTGCTTGAGATTCTTTCATTCTTAGCTGTTCATCCCCATAGTAACCTCAGATCACATGGACATTTCTTGGAACCTAATGATGTCATAATTAGGAAACCAATTAACCTTCTTTCAGAATACACCACAGCCCACTTTGGTCTTAAAGGGACATTATACAAAATAAAATGCAGGCTTTTCCCAGCATATGGGCCATCCTATCATTTATTGCGTATTCTCTTTCCTTATTCACTTCTCCCAAATGCATTACTTCATACTTCTCCAGATTGAATTCCAGTCGACACTTTTCTTCTCACCTGACTATCTTCTTCACAGTCTACAGCTATCTTCCTCACTATTAAGCACACAGCCAATTTTTGCACCTGCAAACTTAATCATGCTCCCTACATTTAATTCTAAATTACTGATAATTTATAAATATACACCATATGGTACATACATACATACCATGAACAGTAAGGGACCTAATGCTTACCCTTGCAGAACCCCTCTGGAAATAGCTTTCCAGTCACAAAAACACTTGTCTACCATTGTCGTTTGCGTCCTGTCACTGAACCAATTTTGTATTCAGCTGTTTCTTCTCCAACTGTGGGATTACTGAAAATAAACAGCATGCTAACCTCATTTAGGGAACTAACCAGATTAATGTCCTAACTTCAAAAGATAACATATTTATCTCTGAATTTTATTCTGAAACACCCAAAACTGCATCTGTATTTTGTTAAAGCAGGTTTCAGAAAAAAATCATGAGATTACTATGAATGAGAAAGGCAATTCAGCCATCTTAACACGCCCATTCAGAATAATTCTAAACTCCCCTATTGTAAGATTTATATGTTCTTTAATTGATTCCAGTGAGTTTTATTCCCACCAGTCTGCCTTGAAATTTATTCTATACAGTGCCAATTGTGAGAGTGTAACTATTTTCAGGTATCAGTCCTAAAATTACTGCTTATAATTTTGAACCTATATATCCTAGCTGTGCTCCTACAGTAAGAGGTGAATCATACATCAACTGTGCTCCAGTTTGCTGTTGCAAATGAGACATATATAAAGTAACTTTTATTCACATAGCAAATATCCCAAAACACTTTACAAAAAATATTATATATATATATATATATATATATATTATATATATATATATATATAAATATACACACTGAAAGAAACAAGAATCAGGATGGGTGATCTAAAGATTAGTCAAAGATGAGTTTTAAGGATTTGTGTTTTCTTAGAAATAGAGTCAGATGTGAAAGGTCAAAGCATGAGGTCCAGAGTGGGACTCAGTCAGTGAAAGACTTTGATAGCAGGAAAGGTAGGGGAAGCACTTAAAAACAAGGACAAAGAATTAATTTTTTGGCATTTTTAAGGGCGTGCAAAAATCAATAAACAGGAAGCCCCGAACTGTTGCTTGGCCCATTTGGTAGGCCTCTTGCTTTTGGATCAGAGGGTTGTGAGCTTGACCTCACTACTGAGGGAGTGCTGCTCTGTTGGTTTTGGACTCCTTCAGACGAGGGTTTGAACCAAGAGCCTGACTGCCTGCTTTTCTAACTCTATGCAAAGATAGATTTCCCCACAGTTTTTCTAAATAGTCCATCTGAACTTGCAGAGCAGACAGGTTCTCATTTCAATCCTACAGCTGAAGGAAGTCTCATCTAACAGTGCAGCACTGCTCTTAGTTGTGAGCCCAAACCACAATGATCTGATCCAGCAAAGAGCTAGGAAAGAAAATTCCATGTGCTCGAACACTTTGTTAAAGACAATGTTATCTCCACTGTCCCTGATTTTTTTCTCTAAAATCTTATCGAATCATTTGGATTGATCTGATTAATTACTGTTTAAGGACAGACTGTTCACACTGGCTTACTTAGGCACACTCTTTTCAGTGTATCCAATTGCTACAGAAGCACAGGTGCCGATAGGGATAACTGTTTTTAGCTTGATACAGTGACAATTCAAGATTTTCAACCTCCAAAACTACATTAATTGTAAAAATACAGTGTTGTCACTGTTTTCATATTCAGAACTGCTGTCTGTATAAGAGAATTTTTCTATTTACTATCTGGCAGCATACCTCTATAAGCAAAAATGGTATTTATTCTCTAATATTCTTATAATCTTTCCCACTTAAGATCTGTTTCTATAGCTAAAAGTACATAAATTGATCTTAATCTTCCTAATTACTGACAATGCCTGGATATATGCTATTATTGTGGGTATTATAGATGCCATTTATAGGAAAAGAATTCAGTATAAATCCATTAAAGAAATCCATTCATTGCTATACCTGTACTTCAGTAGTTTCAAAATTGACATCCACACTTTCATGGTCACTCGTCTCCTCCTCCATTGTGACTCCCTCATTGCTCGTCTCTGCTTCCCTCCATATTGGTACTTTGTTCCTGGTGGCAAACTGCTCGAATGCTTGCTGACAGGACATGCGCTCTTTGTCGAACACCACCTTTTTCGATTTGGGAAGAACGTACATCATGGTAGCTTTGGCTCTAGGTTTAAATTCATCTTCAGCAGCAAAATTGTCTGATAGCATACTTGATGATGCAAAGGGAGAATCTGCTTGGGATGATTCTGCTCTGGATGGTTCAGTGCCATCAGCTGAGGTAGCTGCTGTTGTGTCTGTTTCCACACGTTTCTTTTTCTTTTCATTTTTGGATTTTGAGGAACGAGAATATGTTTTCAGTGGCTTGCCATTAGCTGTTCACAGAAAAAGAAAGAAGCAAACCTAAGACCTTCTGGTAGTAGCCTTCCTACCTGTTTACAATCAAAATGACAGACATTAAAAGTACACTGATATAAACATAAAAAGATCTCTCAACAGAGAAGGAAGAACCAAGCATTTTATCTTAGGTGTCAGTTATTGCTCAGTGGTAGCACCCTCATCTCTTGGCCAGAAGGTTGTGGGTTCAAGTCCCACTCAAGAAAATTGAACACAAAATCTAGTCTGTGGGAGCGCTGCACTGTCAAAGTTTCCATCTTTTGGATGAGATGTTAAACTTAAGCCCTGTCTGTCCTCCCAGGTGGACAAGAAAGATCTCAGCCAATGAAAAGAGGTGGCGCCTGGAGTCCTGGCCAGTATTTACTCCTCAACCAAATTCACTAAAACATAGATTATTTGGTTATTATCACATCGCTTCCTGTCCGTAAATTGGCTACTGCACTTCCTGCATTACCACAATACCTACATTTCAAAAGCACTTCATTGGCAGCAAAGTGTCTTGGGACATCCTGAGGTGTCCCAACTAGATTTTAGACTGTCAGACTAGATTTTGTGCTCAATTCTCTGAAGTGGAACTTGAACCCACAGCTTTCTGGCTGAGAGGTAAGAATACTACCATTGATCAATATGATGTTCCGAGGGCCCAGCCAGCGAAGCCCACATTCTGTTAATGAACAAAAAAAAATCTACCATTCAAATTCCCTCTGGAACACCATTTCTCAATGAGGCTTTCTCCAATCACCAAATTCCAGAACAGCTATGACAGCATTCATGGCAAAGACTTTCACTTGGATCCGTTGGAAACTGGACCATAAAATAAATTCCAGATGAAAGGAAAAAGGCTGAGCAACTGTGGATTTCCCATAAAATCCACTGAGATGTTAAACTGCAGAACATGACATCTACAGAAACCATCCAACTTCAAAGGAAATTTTTTAGTGTATGACAATTTTCTAATCATATACAATAAAACATTCACCAACAGAGCAAAGGTAGTTGCCCAAATAATTTGAAACAGAAAGCCCCTAACGAAGAGAACTAAGCTACTTCACTTATTAACAACTGTATTATGGCATGCACACTGAGTTGTTACGCCAGAAAGACTTCATAAATGACCCTTTAGATTCTTTCACCATTTTTCAATCTACAAAATGTACCTGCTCAGCAGGCTCAACGCAAGTTCATAAATTCAGGAATTATTAGTGCAACGTTGTACTTCCTCTGTCCCTCAGCTCCACAGAATAAACACTTCTAATACAGGTGTTCCATTGAGCAGCATGTTCCAAGTTTTATGCTCAGTAGGATTTATGCTCTCAGTTAAGCCACATTTACAGAAGCTCAAGCAATGAGACCAAAATAACATGCAGACTGAGAAGAGCGCAGATATCAATTTTCATGGACAACAGCATAAATGCAATATCATTACTCATTACATAATATGGTAAATAAATGATGCTTTGCCTCAGTCCTACTTCAAAGTGGAACAGAAGGTGAAGATTGGCAATTGTGGTCTCCAATATCAAACAGGCCTGGGCTTGAGGCAATGACTCAGGGATGTAATAACACCCACCTCCTCCCCAAAACCCCGCAATCTTTCCTCACCAAATGAAATTAGCAAATGAGAAGTTCTCAGATTTTGGTCTTGCACACATCATACAGCAATGCCCCATGTACAGCAGTGAAGACAAATACAAAACATAAAATGAGGGGAAAAATTAACCATATTATTATGTATCCTTGTCGCATAACAGTTCTACACTGGAGTGCAGGTAATGAAGGTTCCACTGTATTTTAGTCAGGATACCTTTCCCATTAAGGGTAGGTTATTTTGGTCCATTGCATTTAATTACACCTCATCATGCCTAATAGAATGCACAGATGAAAGACTTCAACTGCTGTAGTGAAGGGTACATTTAGTATTTGAAACATTACAACCTATAAACTGTTCCGTCAAGAACTCATTCAATTTAAAATAACCTCTCTTATAAAAAATAAGTAAGCAATTGTTCTGTTTGGTATGCCAACATGGGTGCTGCAAATGCTGTCTCATATGTTTTCAAACATAACTTTCAAGATAGTTTATCAGATGCCATTGAGTTCTGGGGCATCAGACAAAGTTTGAAATGACATTATTAGAGTCCAGTAAATCCCAGGAATTTCAGGCCATAGGCACTCATGTGCAATTTATATTTTACTTCAAAAAAAACGTGTGAATAAAGTTCCACAGTGGCATTCCCGAAGGTGGACAAAAATGTGAAGTGTGCAATTTTCAGTCTGCAACTTATGCTTTGAGATCTTTCTAACCACAAGCAATATAAACGGCATTTCTAATTTTTTTTGTTTTGAGGAGAGGTTAAAAAGGAAACAATTTAAATACTACCTGAGAATTCTCTGATGCACCAAATGGCCAGCATTATAGCATTTGTACTTTAAAGTTTTTACATTTTTTAGATCTGAACCTGTCAAAGCTTGAAATTCTGTGTCCTGTGACAGTGAAAGGAACATGAATCATGTGTTCTTCGGAGCCTGAAGAGTTGGGAATGGATTTAAATTGAACCCAAACTGATGGGAATTAAAACATGCGCCTCTGTCTTTTTCCGCCAAGTTGTTAGGCACCAAGTGAAATGAGTAGCTATACAATTCCAATTCCTGGATTTAATAATGCTGGACACAACACAAGATTGCCTGTGAGCTACTGATAATTCACAATTTCCTGGAAATTGTAGAAAATAGAAAAAAATCACACTGGTCCAGTAGAATTGTTGCGTGGAATGAAGGGTATTATTGGAGAAGAGCAGAGTATCTTACAGATGACCTGTGCTGCACTCAACATGGGAATGTTAGATGCTGTCATGATGTTTATAAAGCAGAAAAGTGTTTTATTCCAGTGTTGACATTCTTCACGCTGGCAGGCAAAAAGCTTTACTGAAGAAGGAAAAGCAATGATGTTGCCTTTAGGTATTCAATTTATTATGCTTATCTATTTATGCATATTAATTCCTCTGGGAGGTATACTTAAGGATTCAGTGTAGCAAAGTTGAAATTAGCACAGGTCTTTTCTGTAAGGCAAAATGGATGGTGGGGAAAGTGAGCTAAAGAAAATGCACACAGGCATGCACTTTGAAATCACCTGTACACCCTTTGTTCAGGTAGCTCCAGTACTGCTCTGAATCACTCTGTCTTTACTCCATTTCATACTGCATCGCTGAGAGTTTCATGTGCATTCACTAATAATCATTATATAGCATACTCGAACACATACCTGAAAAATGGTGATCAAACAAATCATCTGTGAAGTCACCTTGGCCTAGCTCCAAGATCGTAACCTTGCTTGGTTTGCTGTGTTCTTCTGTGTCCATTGTTCTCTTGTGCTCCTCCTTGATCTTGGCTTCATCTTCAGTCACATCTTTTCCAGAGGTTTCTTCAACAGCAGGTTCACTCAGTATTCTGTGGTCTTCAGTTTTCTGCCTCCTCGTCTGGGTTCTTCGTCGATGGGATCTGCAGCGTATTTTTAGGGAAAGGTGAAGATAGCAAAGTAAAGAAAAAGTAAAATTGACAAACTACCTCAATTGTATGGTTGCTGTGCCTAATTTTTGCATAGTAATACAAATGACAATTTTGCATTTACTAAAAAGATTTGAGGAAGTTAAGTCTTTCTTCATCCAAGTTCATAAAGTGGAATAGGAACTTGTTGAATGCATCACAGAATCATAGAATCGTAACAGTGCAGGTGGCCATTTGGCCCACCATGTCTGCACTGGCTTTCCAAATGAGCAACTAACCAAGTTCCATTCCCCCTCCTTCCCCGTGACCCCACATATTCTCTTTTCAAATAACAATCTAATTCTCTTTTGAATGCTTCAACTGAACTGCTTCCATCAGTGCATTCCAACCCTAACCACTGATGAAATTGTTTTTCCTCATATCACTCGTGCTTCTTTTAATAATCACTTTAAATCTGTACACTCTCGTTCTCGATCCTTTTGCAAGTTTCTCCCCATCTACTCTGTCCAGAAGCCTCATGATTTTGAATGCCTCTATCAAATCTCCTCTCAGCCTTCTTTTCTCAAGGAAAACAGTTCTCACTTCTCCAATCTAACATCATAACTGAAGTTCCTCATTCCTGGTACCATTCTTGTGAATGTTTTCTGCCATCTCTGTAATGCCTTCACATTATTCCTAAAGTGTGGTGTCCAGAACTGGACGCAATACCCCAGCTAAGGCTTACACAAGTTCAACATAACCTTGCTCTTGTACTCTATGCTCCTTTAATAAAGCCCTGGATACTGTACGCTTTATTAACTGCATTCTCAACCTGTCCAATCATCTTCAATGACTTATGCACATGTATACCTAGGCCCCTGATCCTGCACCCCCTTTAAGATTATGTCTTCAAGATTACAAAGGAACAAGATAGCAAAAGACAGGCTTCCACTGGTTGGTGAAAGCTTAATGACAGGACACAGATTTAAGGGCTTCTCAAAAAAGAATTAAAGGGAGGTTAGAAAAAATATGTCACATGGTGGGTGACTACCGTGTGGAATATTCTGTGATAAACTCTTGTCGAAACAGGCAAGTATATTAAAATTAATCAGATAATCGCTTGGAGAAGAGGAATAATAAAAAGAATGGGAGTGAGCAGGGATGGGATTAACTAACTCATTCAAGTGAAGGCAAACACCAGCACAAACTTGATGGTGCAATGACCTTTTTTCTGTTCTGACTACAGGAAAAACCTCAAGTTGTACTTCTATTAATGAAGCTGAATAAAATCCCATCTATGACTGTACTTACAGCCATTTCCATTTCCTCACATGCAGTACTCATATGTTAAATCATTTGTCAGTAATTGCATGCTTCACTGTATACTACACAGTCCTAGTGATGTACCTTTCTGGACCAGCTACACTCAGTAAGGATGTACAGCATTAGAATATGCCAGATAAGGATGTGTTACCTGTCCATTACCACACAGAACTTTCACATTTATATTTTATCCTTGCACCCCAACATTATTTTTTGATAAAGTAGTTGCCCCCAGAGATCTACTTCACACAGCTGAGACTATAATTATCTCCACAATGCTGCTACTTTTTCTGGATTCAGTCTAACCACGTGATAGTTGGAATGTTCCAACTTTGTGGTCGCAAAGATATGTTTTCTATCATTCTGCTGTGAAAGCTTCCCTATAAAATGCATCATTGACAGTACATCCTTCATCAATTAATACTGATGCCAAAGCAGGATGTTGTGTCAGCAGTGTGAAAAGGCTATCACATGACACTATCATTCAAAACAGATTATACTGTTACAGACAGGAGGGAGAGGTTAATTTAAATAGCACTAATTTCTCCAATCACCTCTCACCCATAAACAGATAGGTGTTTTTGATTTGTTTCCCTCTTTATAAGCCGTGGCGTATTTCCCAACCAGTTGGTTTTTGCGCGATCCAATTTTCTATTAATAACCCCACAGCAAACTCGAGATAGAATTAACTCAAAGGGTTACTTTATTTGTACACACTCAAAACGCAAAAAGAGTGTTCGCATTCCCCCTCACCTTCAGATAGTAAAAAGGATAAAGGAAAGAAAGATTTAAAGTGCAGAGGCCACACAGAAAAGAGATATTGGGCAGATTTTTGCCCTTGACGGGCAGGTGGGCCCAACTGACTCGGCAGTGGGCGGGTAACCAATCGCCGCCGCCGAAACAGGCCGCGCCGCCATTTTAAGTGGGCAGGCTGCCTGACGGGAAGTGCTATGCGATTCCTGTCTGGGCAGGGTGGGGGGGGATTCCCCAACTGCCAGAGTGTGCTCTTTCACGCGCTGCCTCAGGGAGATCGCTGAAAGGCAGTGAAACATGAAAAATAGAAAAACTTTTAAATCATTAACATGTCCCCCTCATGTGAAAATGTCCCACAAGATGGGACATGTTAATGAAATGCACAAAAACTTTATACAAATTTATAATTCCAATAGCAAACCTCATCCCACCACTGGATGAGGTTTGTAAAAAAAATCACTTACCCGTCTGCCCGTTGGGCCTGTGTGCTGACCCGAAGTTCACACGGGCCCCTCAAAATCCTGGTCAATTGGTGAGTTAATGGCCTTAACAAGGCCTTTAATTAATAGCAGGCGTGCGTCCTGCCAACCTAAGAATCGCAATGCCGTGCACTGACGTCAGGACACTTGTGCAGCATTTTAAGTGCTGACAGGTGGGCTCCACCATCCGCACGTCAGCCAGAAGATTCTGGCCATTGTTTCACATGGATTCCAGAGTGCAGAATCAATGTCCAATGTGGTATTCCTTCATGGAGGTCAGAGGGCTGAAAACAGACTTTTCACTTTTCCAGTGTTGTTCACAGAATCTCAAATCCTTTACAGTGCAGGAGGCCATTCGGCCCATCGAGTCTGCTCTGGCTCTCAAAGACCATTTTACCTAGTCCCACCTCCCCTGCCTTATTCCCCGTAACCTTGCACATTCTCTCTTTTCAAATAGCCACCCAATTCCTGTTTGAATACCTCAATCTGCCTCCACCACCCTCTGGGTGAAAAAATTTTTCCTCACATCACTTTTACTCCTTTTGCCATTAATTTTGAATCTATGCTCTCTAGTTCTTGATGCTCCCTTGAGTGGGAACAGTTTCTCACTATCAACCCTCTCAGAATTCATTTTGCCCCAAGGAAAATAGGCCCAACCTCTCCAATCTGTCCTCATAGCTACCGTTATTCATCCCTGAAATCAATCTTGTGACTCTCCTCTGTACACCCACACCAGCATGCCTTTACATCCTTCCTCAAGAATGACGCCCAAAACTGGATGCAGTAATCCAAATGAGGCCTAACTAGTGTTTTCTACAAGTTCAACATGACCTCCTTACTCTTGTATTCAATGTCCCTATTAATAAAGCCTAAGGTACTATATGCTTTATTAACTGCTCTCTCAACATGCCCTGCCATCTTCAATGACTTATGTACATATACATTGAGGTCCCTCTGTTCCTGCACCTCCTTTAGAGCTTCTCCCCTTATTTTATACAGTCTCTCCATATTCTTCCAGCCAAAATGAATCACCTCACTCTTCTAACTTGACTACACACGATGTAGAGATGAATCAATCTTGTAGGTGATGGTACAGAATTTCTAGCAGAAGCATTGTAGATGGGGCCAACTGTTCAACCTGGGCAGAGTTCCTTTGATGTGAGGCTGCCAGTCAGATGGTAATCAGCAGGCTGAGCTCTTCAGTTCAGCAAGGCAATATTACTGGTCCCACAAACCAGAGACCCATACCACATGTCTCCCACCTCTCCACACTGTCTTTGACAAAAGATGAGTATCCCTCATCTGGTCCCCTAGATTGTTAAACGTTTCAACCATTAAGAATTGAAAGGAAGGTTGAGGGGCCCTTTGTCTTAGCAGATGGGCAGATCCTGTTGGCTAGCCTGGGTTGCAAAACACACATGGCCTTTGTATAGCTCTCTTTGAAGTTGACCTGTACCGCCCAAAGAGGGCTACTAGTGGCTCCTTAGGGATAACAATGTATAAGTTTTCCCGATACTGCCAAGCAGCTCCTTTTATTTGGGGGTGACAGACAACATAGGTGCAGCCATTTTAAGGATCTTTGTTCAGTATTTTTTTAATTTCAAAAATAGCCATCAGGATATCGATATTTTTTTTAATTCTTTCATAGGATGTGGCATCGCTGGCGAGGCCAGCATTTATTGCCCATCCCTAATTGCCCTCGAAAAAGTGGTGGTGAGCTGCCTTCTTGAACTGCTGCAGTCAGTGTGGTGTAGGTACACCCACAGTGCTGTTAGGGAGGGAGTTCCAGGGTTTTGACCTAGCGACAGTGAAGGAATAGTGGTATATTTCCAAGTCAGGATGGTGAGTGGCTTGGAGGGGGGCTTCCAGTTGGTGGTTCCAGGGATAAGAAACTTCAGTTATGAAGATAGATTGGAGAGGTTGGGACTGTTCTCCTTGGAGAGAAGGCAGCTAAGAGGAAATTTGATAGAAATTTTCAAAATCATGAGGGGGCTGAACAGAGTAAATAGGGAGAAGCTGTTCCCACTCATAAAAGGATCAAGCACGAAAGGACACAGATTTCAAGTGATTTGCAAAAGGGGCAAATGTGATGCAAGAAAAAACTTTTTCACACGAGTAGTTCGGGTCTGGAATGCACTGCCTGGAAGTGTGGTGGAGGCTGGTTCAATCGAAGCCACAATGAGGGCATTAGGTGATTATTTGAATAGAAACAATGTGCAGGGCTACGGAGAAAAGGCAGGGCAATGGCATTAGGTCCTATTGCTCATTTGGAGAGCTGGTGCAGACATGATGGACCAAATGGCTGCCTCCTGCGCTGTTAAAATTCTGTGATTCTGGTGGTGTTCCCATGTGTCTGCTGCCCTTGTCCTAAGTGGAAGTGGTGTGGGTTTGTACGGTCCTGTCTAAGGATCCTTGGTGAGTTCCTGCTGTGCATCTTGTAGAAGGTACACACTGCTGCCGCTATGCATCGGCGGTAGGGGGAGTGAACGTCTGTGCACCGGATGCCAATCAAGCAGGCCGCTTTGTCCTGGATGGTGTCCAGTTTTTTGAGTGATTTTGGAGATGGATCCAGGCAAGTGGAGAGTACTCCATCACAGTCCTGATTTGTGCCGTGTAGATGGTGGACAGTCTTTGAGGAATCAGGAGATGAGTTAATTGCTGCAGGATTCCTAGCCTCTGACTTGTCCTTGTAGCCACATTATTTATATGGCTAGTCTAGTTCAGTTTCTGGTCAATGGTAACTGCCAGGATGTTGAAATTGGGGGATTCAGTGATGGTAATGCCATTGAATGTCAAGCGGAGATGGCTAGATTCTCTCTTGTTGGAGATGGTCATTGCCTGGCACTTGTGTGGTGTGAATGTTACTTGCCACTTGTCAGCCGAAGCCTGGATATTGTCGTGGTCTTGCTACATTTGGACATGGACTGCTTCAGCATTTGAGCACTGTGTAATCATCAGTGAACATCCCCACTTCTGACTTCATGGTGGAAGGGAGGTCATTGATGAAGCATTTGAAGATAGTTGGGCCGAGGACACTGCCCTGAGGAACTCTGGCAGTGATGTCCTGTACTGAAAATGATTGACCTCCAACAATAACAACCATCTTCCTTTGTGCTAGGTATGACTCCAACCAGTGGAGAGTTTCCCCCCTGATTCCCACTGACTCCAGTTTTGCTAGGGCGCCTTGATGCCACAATTGGTCAAATGCTGCCTTGATGTCGAGAGCAGTCACTCTCACCTCCCTCGGGAGTTCAGCTCTTTTGTCCTTGTTGAACCAAGGCTGCAATGAAATCAGGAGCCGAATGGCCCTGGCAGAACCCAAACTGAGCGTCAGTGAGAAAGTTATTGCCAAGCAAGTGCCACTTAATAACAATGTTGATGAACCCTTCCATTATTTTATTGATGATGGAGAATAGACTGATGGGGACGGTAATTATGCGGGTTGGATTTGTCCATGTAGATCCCAGTGTAGTAGCTAGGGCCGCAGCAAGTTCTGGAGCACAAGTCTTCAGTACTATTGCTGGAATGTTATCAGGGTCCACAGCCTTAGCAGTATCCAGTGCCTTCTGCTATTTCTTGATATCACGTAGAGTGAATCGAATTGTTTGGAGCCTGGCATCAATGATGCTGGGGACCTCAGGAGGAGCGTGAGATTTATTATCCACTCGGCACTTCTGGCTGAGGATTTTGTGATTGCTTCAGTCTTATCTTTTGCACTCGTGTGCTGGACTCCCTCCATCATTGAGGGCATTTATGGAGCCTCCTCCCCCAGTTAGTTGTTTCATTGTCCATCATCATTCAAAACTGGATGTGGCAAGACTGCAGAACTTCGGTCTGATTTGTTAGTTGTGGAATCACTCAGCTCTATCACTTGCTGTTTATGCTGTTTGGCATGAAGTAGTCTTGTGTTGCAGCTTCACCAGGCTGACACCTCATTTTTAGGTATGCCTGGTGCGGCTTCTGGCATGCCCTCCTGCACTCTTTATTGAACCAGGGTTGATCCCCTAGCTTTATGGTAATGGTAGAATGGGGGATATGCTATGCCATGAGGTTACAGATTGTGGTCAAGTACAATTCTGCTGCTGCTGATGGCCCACAGTGCCTCATGGCTGCCCAGCCTCGAGTTGCTAGATCTGTTCGAAATCTATCCCATTTAGCACAGTGATAGTGCCATAACACAATGGAGGGCATCCTCAATGTGAAGACTGGACTTCGTCTCCAGAAGGACCGTGGCTCCACATGGACTGAGGTGGTCACTCCTACCAATACTGCCATGGACAGATGTATCTGCGGAAAGCAGCTTGGTGAGGGTGAGGTCAAGTCAGTTTTTCCCTCTTGTTGGTTCCCTCACCACCTGCCGCAGATTCAGTCTAGCGGCTATGTCCTTTAGGAGCTGGCCAGCTCGGTCTGTGGTGGTGCTACCGAGTCACTATTGGTGATGGACACTGAAGGCCCCACCCAGAGTATATTCTACATCCTAGCCACCTTCAGTGCTTCCTCCAAGCGGTGTTCAACATGGAGGAGTACTAATCCATCAGCTGGGGGGGAGGGGCGTGGGGGCGGCAGTGGGGCAGCACATGGTAATCAGCAGGTTTCTTTGCCCATGTTTGACCTGACGCTATGAGACTTCATGGGGTCCGGACATGGTGGTGGTGGTGGTGTCTGGGACATTGTCTGTAAGGTATGTTTTTCGTGAGTATGGCTATGTTTGGCTATGCCAGTTTTGGCACTAGCCCCCAGATTTTAATAAGGAGGACTTTGCAAGGTCGACAGAACTGAGTTTGCCGTTGTCGTTTTCGAGGCCTCGGCAGATGCCGGCTGGTCTGTCCGGTTCTATTCCTTTTATACTTTTTTAGCAGATTAATACGATGGAGTGGCTTCCCAGGCCACTTCAGCTGGTAGTTAAGAGTCAACCACATTGCTGTGGGTCTGGAGTCACATGTAGGACAGACCAGGTAAGGATGGCAGATTTCCTTCCCTAAAGGACATTAGTGAACCAGATGGGTCGTTATGACAATCAACAATGACTTTTATTCCAGATTTTTATTGAATTCAAATTTCACCATGGTGGGATTCTAAACCGGGTCCCCAGAGCATTACCTTGGGTCTCTGGATTATTCTTCTAGCGACAATCGACTATGCCACTGACTCCCCCTGATATATATATTATAAAAATATACAGTGTGAGGTCTTAGTCCCTCACAATACACACACATATTTCGAAAGAGTGCAAGAGTTAAAAGCCATGAATCGAAGTTAACTATAAGATCCTCTCCTATATTCAAATTCAATAAATGTTTAGAATACCTTAAGCAATATTCTGAAGTCTTTATTTCCATCATAATGCTCCATTGCCTCTAATAATTAGTACATTAACATCTGTTAGAGATTTTGGGCCAGAATTTGCTGTAACAAATGGTTAGGTTAATCCCGCTCTTTGATATTTACATGCAAACTAGACTGCAGTGTCAGGAGACTGCAATGCACAGCTGACCATAAAAATTCAGAAGTTGCTGTTCAAGAGTCTCATGGACTCTCGTGCGCCACTCACTGCCTGGCACACAAGTTAAATGTATTGAATGATGTGATGTTCCTTTACTTGCATGGTAGATCTGGACTAAACCCACCACAGAAAGGTAGGGATAAAAACAAAAAGACTGCGGATGCTGGAAATCCAAAACAAAAACAGAATTACCTGGAAAAACTCAGATCTGGCAGCATTGGCGGAGAAGAAAAGAGTTGACGTTTCGAGTCCTCATGACCCTTCGACAGAACTTGAGTGAATCCAAGAAAGGGGTGAAATATAAGCTGGTTTAAGGTGTGTGTGTGGGGGGTGCAGTTTGGGTGGGGGGAGAGAAGTGGAGGGGGTTGGTGTGGTTGTAGGGACAAACAAGCAGTGATAGAAGCAGATCATCAAAAGATGTCACAGACAACAGAACAAAAGAACACATAGGTGTTAAAGTTGGTGATATTATCTAAGCGAATGTGCTAATTAAGAATGGATGGTAGGGCAGTCAAGGTATAGCTCTAGTGGGGATGGGGGGAGCATAAAAGATTTAAAAATATTTAAAAATAATGGAAATAGGTGGGAAAAGAAAAATCTATATAATTTATTGGAAAAAACAAAAGGAAGGGGGAAACAGAAAGGGGGTGGGGATGGAGGAGGGAGCTCAAGACCTAAAGTTGTTGAATTCAATATTCAGTCCAGAAGGCTGTAAAGAAGGTAGGGCTTGTCTTTTTCAATTTATGTACTTTTTAACAAGATGATAATCTTTAAACAACCACTCTGAAGCTGAAATTAACTTTCACAAGTGTAGAGTCTTATGCTTTCAGGTTTTGATCGTTGGAGATTTAAAAAAATAATTTTGAACCTTTTCTGTGTCTGCTCTCTCTCAATCCAATCTGTATTTCCCTTTCTTCATTCCGTACCTGATTTGATATCGAATTTACTATTCTGAAATATACTTCCTTTTCAGATAGCACTGCTCCTTAACGATACTGAAATCTGATTGAGGTTGAGAGGACACACAATTGTTGGACTGTTCACACAGGTGCCAGGTCGCTGCACTGATTGGATCTCTAACGTACATCAGCTTCCAGTGCAAAAAGTCAAGGAAATTTAATGGACAAGGAAAAGTCTGTTTGCCTGTCCACTGCAGTAAGTTCTGGCCATTGTGTTTCTTAAGTTAATGTATAATGATGAATATATTGATAATCTAACAGTATTTCAACTACAGGGAAAATATAATTTACATAAGGAAATGTCTCTTATAAGCATAGCTCAATTGGTTATCCCAATGGTATAGTTCTATTTTCACAAAGATAGGACTTTCACCTGGAGTTACAGGGAAAATTATTTTGCAATTCATCTGAGTACACCACTTAATCATTTATAACCAATAACTTGCTAAGTATAAACTCAATTTGATAGTGAAAGAAATTGTGTTTCGGGTTATGAGTACAGAGCATGACTCTTTCAAATTAGGGGCTCTAATCATGGTAATGAAAATTTGTGCAATTTTGTAATTGACTATTTACATATCCTCTTACACACATTTCCATTGGCTGGTAAGAATCTAGCCTACACTTAAAAATTCTCTACGTGATCTGTGCCATACTTTCAATGTAGAGGCCCCAGTGAAGATGGTGGGTAATTCTCCACAAAGACAAAGGAACCAAAGAAAACACACAAGATGACATAGATTACTTGTTTGTATCTGTTGGTACTTGAATTAAAACACTCAGTTAGCAGAGACTTGGCAGCAGGACACAAGATTGCCCCTTTTGGCCAGAATATAATGTACATTGTAGTCAACACAAAATAAAACACATTTACTGGAGCCATCTAATTAATATTCAGCCTCCAATGTGCCAACATAGCCTTCTGCCAACTGAGGAAGGGAGAGTATTTGAAAACCAGGTTGCAAACCATAGACTAAGGTCATAGTTTACTGTGCAGTACTGATTCCAGCACTCCTACATGCTTCGGAGACTTGGACAATCTGTGGCAGGCACCTCAAATCACTGGAGACATACCACCAGCGATGCCTTCACAAGATCCTCTAAAGCATTGGTAAAAAAGGCAGTCCAATAGCAGCGTCCTCTTCCAAGCCAACATGCCCAGCATCGAGGTGCTAATCACTCAAAACCAGTTCCACTGGCCAATATATCACTCGTATGCCTGACACAAGAATTTTAAGCAATGGCTCTACTCAGAATTCGATTGTGGCAGGACACTCCCAGGAGGACAGCGGAAATGCTTTAGGGATGTCCTCAAAGCATCCATGAAGAGGTCAAAAACACCCATCAATTCATGGGAGTCCCTGGCTTCTGACCAACCAAAATGGAGAAAGTTCATTCTAGAAGGAACATGCAGAGGCAAGGTCGAGGTGTCGGAGAAAATACACAAACTTCTCAACAATTCATATACTCGATCCTCTGGGCACCACCTGCCCTACACGTGACAGAGTCTGCAGATAGTGCATTGGACTTATCAGCCATTTCTTAGCCCAAAGAATAAGAGTGAAAGCAAATCACCCTCCATCTTGAAGAACTGCCCAAGGAGAGAAGATTAAGCCAGGTTACTCTATAAGGTAGGATCTAAGCTTGAGTGAAGAATTGGAATTGGTTATCAAAGTCAGTGACTCCCTCCTGATAACGCAGGCATCAGTTCATTCTGACATTAATCTTCATGATAACTGAGGTTATGGGAGTGAATAAGAGTTAACAGCTTCCAGGATACTTTGAGAGAAGGAAATGCAAGTGAGCTCTGTGAGATATGAACGAATTCAACACAAATCTATTTGTATTAAACCCAATGTGCAAACTTAATGCCTTCCCAAGAGTCAAATTCTAAATGTATTAAAAGATGAAGGGTCAACCATTACCTTCGGATACTTTTTGCTTTTAATGAAGCTTTCCGCTCCAGCCAGTCATCCATCTGAGGACTTGATAGGGCGGTTGGTTTGTTGTGATCAATAGTGACAATATCTTTGCCGTTTTTCCATAGCTCATAGCGATCAGGCTGAAGGAACTGCACAAACACATCCATTGATATCTTCACCATGTCCTTCCTACAAGTACACTATAAACATGGGGGAGAAGGGAAGAAGGACAAAAAAACAGATTAAACAGACATAACAGACTAATCAGCACCAAGATTTAATCTTCAGTGGACAAAAATATGCACAATTTCTAAGGTACCTTTAAATCTTTATTAATAGAGTAAAATTCAGCAAAGTCCTAATACATTGTAAAGAGCTAAGAATGGTGAGATGAATTTAAAAGAATCGTTAAGGAATTATCTGTATTCACCTGGAGTTAGACAGGATACACAGCATCAGGTACAGCACCAGATCTTACAGACAGGAAACTCTGTAGGACTAGCCAAACCCAAACAAGAGCAATGACAGTACCAAAGATCAGGGATTACATCTGGATCAGCTCCAAAGAAAATCTCAGAGGAAAGGAGAAGCAAGAGCCCAGTGATGCCAATTTATGTATTTTACCTCACTGGTGCTGCTAGGTGCTCTATTTACTGTTTGTTATTGTTTCTGCGGCTCTTTTCCTGGCAGTTCGGCTACCATCGCCTCTCTGTGCTCTCTTATCTACATTGGCTCCTGGATAAGCAACACCACGATTTTAAAAATCCTCATCCTTGTTTTCAAATTTCTCCAGGGTCTCATCTCTCTCTATCTCTAATATAATCCAGCCCCACAATCAGTCAAGACATCTGCACTCCTTTAATTCTGACCTCTTGAGGATCCTAGATTTTAATTGCTCCACCAGTAGTGGCCAAACCTTTAGTTGCCTAGAACCTAAGCTATGGAATTCCCAACCTAAACCTCTCTGTTTCTCTATCTTGCTTTGCTCCTTTAAGACACTCTTTAAAATCTACCTCTTTGACCAAGCTTTTGGTCATTGACCCCAAAACCTCTTTATATGGTTCAGTGTAATATTCTGTTTTATAATGTGCCTCTAGCTTCTGGCCTCTGGGCAGCACCTTCCAAACCTACAGCCACTACCATCTAGAAGGACAAGAGCAACAGTTATATGGGAACACCACGCCTGGAAGTTCCCCTCCAAGCCGCTCACTATCCTGACTTGGAAATATATTGCCATTCCTTCACTGTCACTGGGTTAAAATACTGAACTCCCTCTCTAACAGCACTGTGGATGTACCTACATCATGTGGATTGCAGCGGTTCAAGAAGGCAGCTCACCACCACCTTCACAAGGGCAATTAGGGGTGGGCAATAAATGCTGGCTAGCCAGGGATATTCACATCCCCCATAAACGAATAACAAAAAAGATTGTGTAAAAGGCGCTATATAAATACAAGTGTTCAGTGCTGTTACTGCAGTTACATCCCCTAATGCACCACAACTTACCAGCTACCAGCATATTTGAGAGCTAGCAGCTAAGGTTATATCAAGGTGGCACCTTATCAATGCAGAACTGGGCTGCTGTATATGCTCACAAGTGAGTGGCAAATGGAGTCAGAGTTGGGAGATGGAGAGCAGCAAGTATTTTTGTTCTTTAGCACTGTCATTTAAATTAATATTTTGGGGGAACATTAGTGGGTTGCAGGAAGCTCTCCAGTGCTCTTGCAAACTGCACAACACACAACAATCCTGAGCATAGTTGGGTGTTTTCAAGCCTTGGGTCTGTCTACCTGCACGCAACCCCAAGCACAATGGGCTTAATTAAGTCATTGTACAAACAAAAATCTTACAGGTGGATGTAAAATTTTTCTGTGCCTTGAATTAGACTCTTAAACACGGTGATAGGCCCCAAATGCAACAAGCCAATAAATGGATCTTTAACACCAACGTAATTTACATATCAAGATACAACCAGGAGTTTAAAATTAATGGGATTATAATTTTCCAAATTCGCCTCTTGCCAGCTGTCCAAGAATGCAACATCAAATGGTCATTGTCAAAGACCTGCTAACATAGCCATGGAAATAACTTCAAAAGAAAACCGTAGCAAGGTGAGATATCAAGATACTGCAGCTGTGGGCTGGAAAATTCTGAGTAGTATTTAAAACTTTCAATAGTCTGTAGATGAAAAATATAGAAAACACAACATAAAATCCAGTAACGAGAGCCTTAAACCTTGTGCCCTTTTCATTAATACCAGAAAGGGGACCTCCAAAACCTGCATTATTTTTCAATCACTCTTGACACCTGTTATGAGACAAATCCAATAACACACAACACAAACTACAGGGCCTCATCTTATTTGCTTCAGACTATCTAAAAAATTTATGCTGTGTGATCACAGTCTGTAAAACTCCATGGTGTATGTGCCGCTTAAGTGCATGTAACATCATTCTTTATTTTATGAAGTGCATTGTATGCCTTATGTTCAATTACCAAGAACAGGGTTCGGAAATTACCAGACAAGCAAATCAAAACCCAGTACATACACACGGGCACACACAAACACAAAAATGCTTGTGGCTCAATCACTTTAAGCAAACATAATGCTTTTAATAAAAGAAAGTTATAAATGCTGAAATATAACAACTTGAATGACACAGATAGCACAGAGCTCACAAATGAACGTATGAAAAACAAAGAGTTCATAAACTCATGTTGGCAGCTTAAGAGAATTATGCAAAGTGTTTTCTGATTGCTTTCCTTTAATAATTAAGAGAGCTGATATAATTATTTTTTCATTTTCTGACAGAAAGGAGTCCACAAAAAGGGGTTTACAGAAAGCAATCTGTTCTGCTTATTAAGTATTACAATTCTCTTTCCCCAGTCTGCCGAGCCACGCATTTCACTTTCCAGCTTGGGGTGGGGGCGCGGTGTGTGTGTGTGCGTGTGTGTGTGTGTGTGTGTGTGTGTGTGTGTGTGTGTGTGTGTGTGTGTGTGTGTGCGCGCATGTACTTGTTGGAGGGGCAGGAGAAGGGGGAGTGGTGGATGCAGGCTGAAGAAAATATATAACACAGCAGAGATATATATAACACAGCAGAGATTTTGCCAATTTCTGCCTTGGAGATCAATAACCTACAGATAGGAGATCATGCTGTTGAATGCCGTTTCAGAGGAGTAATGACAGTGAATGCCGACAGTTTTCCCGTCATTATTACTGTAAAAATTGGGCCATTTACATTGGATGCATTGAGATATATTTAATTTGCTAGCCATGCAGTCCTCACAATGTGTTGAGAAGGTTTTCAGGCTATTAACAAAAATAATTTGTCTCATTTTAAACTTGTTATATGCTACAGTTGTAAATGCGTCAAAAGATACTGAATGGAGCATATAAATTCATCAGATGTTTTTAAAACGATCCACCATTTTCATAATTACTAAAAACCTGATTCCTTAATTGGGGTAAAGCTACTGTGGAATCAGAGTGGCCTCTCAATCTCACTGTGTTCATTAAGGTTACTTCATTCAAATAATTTCAACAACTTGCATTTATATTGTGCTTTTAACATGATAAAAAACCCAAATCACTTCACATGAGCATTATCAAACAGAATTTGTACTGAGTCACAACAAGGCAGATGAACAAAGACTTGATGAAAGAGTAAGTTTTAAGGAGTATCTTAAAGGAGGAGAGAGAGAGAGATAGAGAGGTAGGGGTTTAGGAAGAGAATTCCAGAACTGAGAGCCTCAGCAGCTGAAGACATGGCTACCAACGGTGGAGCAATTAAAATCAGGGATGTGCAAGATGTGCAGAGTTATCTTGCAAGGATTGTGGAATTGGAGGAAGTTACAGAGATAGGGAGGTTAGAAGCCACAGAGAAATTTGAAAACAAAGATGAAAATCTCAACTATTCAACATTCTTCCTGTATGATATCCAGGTGCACAGGCAGTGTTTATGAAAACAGGCTGGCCAGGAATGAGGTGTGCAGTAACTCTTAAAAAGGTGTTGTTGCATTCAGAAGTGTCTGGTTAATTTTCAAAATGATGCCTGCCTGTTGTGGCTAAGATGGTGTCTGTTGCAACTGAAGGAGATCTGCTCCTTTCACTGAAGTGTGTCTGATGTAGCATCAGGAGCACCTGAAGATACTGATTGGTCCAGGCATGTTGGGCTGGGATTGCTACCCATTCATAGTTAATGCTCAGAAAACCTAGTCTAAAGTCCTTTGAATAAGGAAGGGGGAGAATGAGATGGTAAACACAACAAACAGCTACATTGGTGAAGAAGGGGGAAAATGGAGAGGGTCAATACTGGCTTTCCAAAGTTACTCACTTTTCCAATGCATGATACACTTTGAAATTAGAAATAGATGCTTTGGATGTACCTGCAGAACTTTTGAGAAACTCATCAAAATTATACAGAGCTCTGCAAAGCAAGTTTACACCTGAATGGATTGCTGAGAAATTAGTAATCATTTTATTTTAATGAGGCATGTATCAAAGACTCATTATAATTACCCTGTCTGTGAGAATCCACCTGTGTGTAATGGAGTAGAATATTTACAATATGTAACCCAGTCAGTATTAAAACAGAAAGCAAATAGTCACATTTCAAAGAAATTACACTTTAAGAGCATCATAGACTTTTAAAATTTACACCCATACATCAATAGCATTTATGGAACTTCAATAATAGGATGCAAAGACTCAGCAGTGGCTGCAGGCCTTATACAACAGACTAGTTCAAATAGCTTACTAGCATAACAAGATCAAATACATTACGATTTCTTCATTTTTGTTTTACCGAAAAAAAACCCCACAAGATTATCAAGAGAAGTTTTCATAACATTTCAGCTGTCATCAAACCCAGGTAAAGACAGCCAGATAAAAGGTGAAGGGTCATTAAAATAAATGGAGTTTCTGGCAGTCTCAGCCTTTTTCAAATCAGATCAATAAGACAATGCCATTGGGAAAGACCAAGGCTCAAAAATTTTTCTTTTTATAAAATATAACCAATTCATCTATTCAGAACTTCAGCTTGTTGTGAGCCCCATTAACGATAGGAGTAAAGAACTATTTACATCCATGTGGTTTTTGGCAACACAGCAAGTCAGAATTTTTCCTTTTCAGATTTAAGATCAATTTTCGAGCTCAATGCAACTTGACCAATGCCTTTTTTTTCCAGGCAGAAGCAACTGCTAAATCTGTTTTCACTTGCACCAAGGAATGGTTGCTATGAACAACAGAAATGCCTCCCTGGTACAATGTTAGTTTTTGGGGCTTACATTCAGTAGAGGAAGATCGACCTCATGCATTTGTTGATGTTGGAAGTTGCTATCCAATTGTTTTCTGTAATAACAGCAAGCACCAATAGTCTCACTGTTATTCTTCACACAAAACCCAGATGATTATTGTTGGAATCAAGTTAAAGAATTGTAAAATTCTGATTGATGTTTTCAATGTAAAAGTCCATAGCAACATTTAAATTTCACCCACTTCCGATACACAATTACGATTGCTTTACACTAACTATACCAGAATCAATGCTGCTCATTATTGTAGGGAAGAGTGTATGCTCAACTCAATGCAGCAGAGGAACCTTTAGGATGAAGATGTACTGTACTTGCACTACATGGAGAATTAACAAAAACATCAAATTAACAGTACCTATCAAGCAAGATTCCGTCCAATAGCCAACAGCAATGGACAATGCCAGCAATGAATAGAACTAGGCTAGTATGCAAGTGTCCAAGTCATCAGTTTAACGCAGTTACCACTGACCAAGTAGAAAACAGAAATTTTCATAGCTCTACAACAATCATACTTCGGTTTAATCGGTGGCAAAAACCTAAAGTTATACTGATCATGAGATGGGTATTGCTATTTTGGTTAAATATCATATGGTGTCCATAAATCTCAATATTTTGCAATAGTCTCTTTAAATTCAAAAACCATTGAGTGGGGTGTCACTGAAGTAACTAATGCTCTGATTTGTGTCACTTCAGTAAAAAATAGGAGCATTGGACTCTATGATAAATGCATCTCCTTTTTCACAAAGATTTTCCTTGTAAATTTTTACATTACCATGCGATAAACCTTCTTGCCAAGAATGCATATTTTGCAAAAAAAAATGCTCGACTGAAAATCACTTCTATTTGGCCAGGCAGTGGAGGGAGGAAATTAGTAAATAAATATTGAACCAATTCATAGATTTGTGCAAGAGCTCCCTGTGTTGGCTCTCCTTTCATCACTCAAACATTTCTTTAAAATGCAATGCTAAATTCCTGCAGTTAGTCCAGTTCCAGTACTTGAGTAATGCAAGCTACAAACATTGTTGCTAGGTGCACACACAATGCTGTCATGTTGAATAGCTGGAAATTAGTGGCATCTCTGTATAGATCGCCCCAAATCCTCTAACAGTTTAATTAAGCCTGTTGAATGTTTTCACTGATTGCACTTAGAAACTCAAAACACTGGAAACTTGGGAGCTGCCCTACAAGATTGCAGTACAAAGCAAGAAATGTCAGTACGGAATTCTGAGAGATTCATTAAACTGCTGCTGATGAATGTATATGTGAGAACACAATTATTATTACAGACTCAAAGGAACAGATTTTCTATAATTATTAATTCATCTCAAGCTTCCGGCTGACACAGTGAATTGAGTCACCAGTAGCAACCTCGCATTGCTTCAATTCCCTGCGGCTATCATCTGATGGAGGCGCAGTCAACATCGTATGCCCCTATGCACCACCTCTGTATGCTAGTATCTTAGACAAAAAGCATTTCTTAGACTCCTTAGACAAAGAGCATTTCTAAGACTCCTTAGGTGACATTCTGGGGAACAGAGGAGGAGTAGGCTGTCCGGCCCTTTGGCCTCCTCCGCCATTCAATAAGATCATGGCTGATCTGGTTGTGGTCTTAACTCCACTTTCCTGACTGCTCCCCATAACTCTTGACTATCTTATCCATCAAAAATCTGTCTAACTCAGCCTTAAATAAATTCAATGACTTAGCCTCCACTTCTCTCTGGGGAAGAGAATTTAGTCTCCCCACAAGTGTAAACATCCTCCCAGTATCTATCATGTCAAGCCCCCTCAGGATCTTATTTCATTCCAACTGGCGACAGGCTATTCATCCCGGGTGACTTCAATGTACATGTTGGGGCAGACAGTGATTCATGGCCAACGTACCTTGGTCATCATGGGGTGGGCTAGATCAATGATAACAGACAATGCCTTCTTCTTTAATGAACTCTTATGTCACCAACATAAACTTCCAGGGCATACATCGCCACAAGATATCATGGTCCAAAGTTCCGGACATTGGCACCAACTAGGCCTAGGCATCACGAGAAGGTACAATCTGCTCAGTGCTCATCACACCCATACCCACCACAGCACAGATTATGACACCAATCACTCGTCAGCAGATTGAAGGTGAAATCCAGAAAGTTCCACAGTTCCAAACATAATGGCCCACCGCACATCAACATTCCTTGCACAAATATTGATGCCAAATACCAGCATTTCGCACTGACGCTAGAATGACTGCTTCTCACCAAAGGTTTACCAGGATGTGCCAATGCTGGATTTAAGGAAGTTTAGAAGTCACTAAGCTGAATCATTGTGAAGGAGCAGAAACATCATTTAGTAAAGGCGGAATCCGCAAGTAGTACTGGTTTGAGAACTACTCCCTGAGATAATATGTCATTGATGCAAAAAACAAAGCCTACGTAATTCATAACATAAACACATCTAAAACACTGCACAACCTGAAAGTAGCCAAGACAGCCTTGTAAACGACAGTGAGATACTACACGAACAAACACTAGATCAACTTATGTCAAAAAATCCAAATGGTCTTTGAAAATTGAAATCTACAAGCTAAGTATGAAGGGATTAAGAGGGTGCTTGGTCCAACCATTAGCAAAGTTGCCCCCCTGAGGTCGGCAGATGGTGAAGTGCTCACCAACAGGAGAAAAAGGATGTCCTGCTGGGCTGAACACTATTGTCAGCTGTACTCCTATGAGTTAGACATCTCCTAAGTCCACGCTTCACACTCTCCCACAACTTCTTGTTGTGGATGAGTTATATGAAGTACTCTCGGCAAGGATGGAGTCCTAGCTGAACTGCTCAAACACAAAGTTCTATCTATTACACCGTTATGATCTCCTTCTCTGCTGGAAAATAGGCTCCGTTCCGCAGGAGATGAATGATGCAGAAATAATCACACTACATAAAAACAAAGGTGACAGAGGAGACTGCAACAACTTCAGAGCATCTCACTCCTTAGCCTCACAGCGAAGGCTTTTGCTAGGATCATGCTTAAAAGATTCTATTTACTTGCAGACCGAGTGCATCCAGAAGCACAGCCCAGTTTCTGTGCTAGCAGGTCCACTATGGACATGATTTTCTCTATACTCTAGTTACAAGAGAAGTGTAGGGAACAGGATACTCTTCCCTGCCTTTCTTTTGTAGGTCTCATTAAGGCATTTGACACCATCAGCAGAACAGGACTCCACAAGATGTTAGGAAAAATTGACTGCCCACCAAAGCTCCTCAGTCTCATCTGCTCCTTCCATGACAACATGCATTGCACTGTACAGTTCAATGGCTCTAGTTTTGACAATTGCAGAATGAAGAATGGAGCAAAACAGGGCTGTGTTCCAGTCCTCAAACTGTTTGGCATCTTCTTTTCCATATTCTTAACCTTTGCCTTCCTTGCAGAAATGGACGCAGTCGACGTGCAAACTAAAGTTAGATGACAAGCTCTACAATCTATCAAGCCTGAAAGCAAAGTCAAAGACACATCACATCCTGATCAGGGAACTTCTCTATACTGCTGATACTGCGCTTATCGCCCACATGGAAATTCAGCCACAAAGATTCATGGACTGTCTTTTCTATGCCTGTAACTTGATCTCCCTCACTAAGCATCAAGAAAATTGTGGTCATGGGACAAGGCGTTACATTTCTGCCCCTGAACACACTAAATAATACCCCATTAGAAGTGGTTAGCAAACTCTGCCACCTCTGGTTCATGATGGCAGACAATCTGTCCCTTGATGCAGAACTTGACGCACGATTAGAGAAAGCAGCTACCACTTTTGGCCAACTCATGAAACGTGCATGGGATAACATCAAGCTGACCCTTAGGACCAAGCTGACAGTTTTTAGTCCTGCATTCTCAGCACCTTGTTGTACGTCTGTGGAAAATGGATCACTTACAGCTAGAAAGAAAAGAAGCTCAACAATTTCCATCTTCGCTGTCTGTGGTGCTTTATCGGTATATCCTGGCAGGACAGAAACAGTCCTCTCAAAGACAGAGTCCCAAGTGTTTAAGCACTCAACAAACAGAGGCGGCTTCGATGACTCGGGCACGTACGCAGGATGGAAGATGATCGCGTAGCCAAGGACTTTCTGTATGGTGAGATAGTCAGAGCCTGGCAATCAATAGGACACCCAAAATTCCACTTCAAAGGTTCTTGCAAGCATGACATTAAGGCCCTAAACATCAATTATGGCACCTAGGAGTCACTAGCTGACGACAGGGGAAAATGGCAACATTTCCTGTGGGCTGGCATGCACCACCATGATGACCAGTGGTTACAATGTCTTGGCAATGGATGCCAATGCCAAAAACAACAACCCACAATGACACTTGGTAGCTTCATGCACTGCACTTGTGGCAGAACCTGCCTCTCATGGATTGGCCTCTTCGGCCATCAGCAAAGGTGCGCCATACGAAGGCACCCATCTAAAATGGAATGTTTTTTGTGTGTCCATCATCTTTTGTAGATGAAAGGATGCTACCCCTCACCATGATTCTGGGGGATAAATGTAACAGAGCTGGATCAGACAAACTAGGAAGGCCTGAGCATTTGTAGTCTGAGTAGCAAATATATCCACAAAAGGCATTTTCACCCCTAGGTACGTGCCACAGACTTCTACTGTAACCAAGAGTACTGGAATCTACCTCAGTGGGACATGGGAATTGTTGCTGAGTCTTCACTTAAAACTGAACCTATGGATTTATTAGGAAAATGGGAGCTCATTCAGAATGACTCAGGATTCATTATTGTTTTCACATTATTTTTGGTTTGCGACTGGTATTCATATGTTGCCTTTAATGCAGTAACATCCTAAAGGTGCTTAACAAGAGTGTTGTAAAACAAAATATAATGCTGGGCTACATAAGGAGACATTAGAGCGAATGATCAAAAGTTTGGTCAAGGCAATTTCTCAAAAGAAGTGAGGCAGAGAGGTGGAGAAATTTAGGGAGGGAATTCCAGAGCTTAGGGCACCAGGTAGCTGAAGGCACAGTCATCAATGCGAGTAAAATTGCAGATGCTCAAGAGGCCAGAATTAAAGCAGAGTAGATAACATGAATATTCTGGAATTTCTAACAGTCTAACCTGACTTGCATGTTGATTTCAACTCCACTGGATCAGCTAACCTCTCTGAAGCTGGATTTTGTTCCCTTTTAGCAATAGGAATCCCGAATACACATTTTCAATGGGCTTTGACAGGAATAGTAGCAAAAGATAAAGTAAACAGGGAATCACACTGCATAGAATTCACAAATCTGAGTGAGGGCCTCCTCCACGATATAAGGAATGCTGTATCTTAATGACAGAATCTTTACTTGCATGTGTGCATTCAGACTCCTAAAGATGAAATTCATGCAGAAGAAGCTACAATCCCAAATCTTCATTATTGAAATTCTTGCAGCTGACATGCCGTCTCAAAAAAGACCCATCTGAGAAAATAAGGCAATAATTAGTCTCAGGCAAATTGGCCAGAGTTGACAGATTCTGCTTGTCCATCAAAGCATGTGGAACTGAAGAAAGGCCAAAGCCCTTTGGGATACCAGTGGCAAAATTAGAAAAGAGATGGCAGCATTTTTTGTCAGCCTATTGTCAATAATGCTCTTGGTAGCAGGGCTTAGAGTGCTCTTTAGAAAGAACCCTTTGTGATGACCTGTTTCTTTTTATTTTGCAAACACCTTTGATCAAACATTAATTTCATTTGGCTAGAAAGCATTATCCTTTGGATTATCAACCTTCCGCTGCAGGGATTAGAATAATAAATCTGATGGATGTCATGACACTGTTTGAAACTGAACAAGTACCAATTGATCAAGAGATAAAAACAAAAAAACTGCGGATGCTGGAAATCCAAAACAAAAACAGAATTACCTGGAAAAACTCAGCAGGTCTGGCAGCATCGGCGGAGAAGAAAAGAGTTGACGTTTCGAGTCCTCATGACCCTTCGACAGAACTTGAGTTCGAGTCCAGGAAAGAGCTGAAATATAAGCTGGTTTAAGGTGTGTGTGTGGGGGGCGGAGAGATAGAGAGACAGAGAGGTGGAGGGGGTTGGTGTGGTTGTAGCGACAAACAAGCAGTGATAGAAGCAGAATATCAAAAGATGTCAACAACAATAGTACAATAGAACACATAGGTGTTAAAGATAAAGTTGGTGATATTATCTAAACGAATGTGCTAATTAAGAATGGATGGTAGGGCACTCAAGGTATAGCTCTAGTGGGTTTTTTTTTTTATTTTTTATTTTATATAATGGAAATAGGTGGGAAAAGGAAAATCTTTATAATTTATTGGGAAAAAAAAAAGAGAAGGGGGAAACAGAAAGGGGGTGAGGATGGGGGAGGGGACTCACGACCTAAAGTTGTTGAATTCAATATTCAGTCCGGAAGGCTGTAAAGTCCCTAGTCGGAAGATGAGGTGTTGTTCCTCCAGTTTGCGTTGGGCTTCACTGGAACAATGCAGCAAGCCAAGGACAGACATGTGGGCAAGAGAGCAGGGTGGAGTGTTAAAATGGCAAGCGACAGGGAGGTTTGGGTCATTCTTGCGGACAGACCGCAGGTGTTCTGCAAAGCGGTCGCCCAGTTTACGTTTGGTCTCTCCAATGTAGAGGAGACCACATTGGGAGCAACGAATGCAGTAGACTAAGTTGGGGGAAATGCAAGTGAAATGCTGCTTCACTTGAAAGGAGTGTTTGGGTCCTTGGACGGTGAGGAGAGAGGAAGTGAAGGGGCAGGTGTTGCATCTTTTGCGTGGGCAAGGGGTTGTGCCATAGGAGGGGGTTGAGGAGTAGGGGGTGATGGAGGAGTGGACCAGGGTGTCCCGGAGGGAGCGATCCCTACGGAATGCCGATAAGGGGGGTGAAGGGAAGATGTGTTTGGTAGTGGCATCATGCTGGAGTTGGCGGAAATGGCGGAGGATGATCCTTTGAATGCGGAGGCTGGTGGGGTGATAAGTGAGGACAAGGGGGACCCTATCATGTTTCTGGGAGGGAGGAGAAGGAGTGAGGGCGGATGCGCGGGAGATGGGCCGGACACGGTTGAGGGCCCTGTCAACGACCGTGGGTGGAAAACCTCGGTTAAGGAAGAAGGAGGACATGTCAGAGGAACTGTTTTTGAATGTAGCATCATCGGAACAGATGCGACGGAGGCGAAGGAACTGAGAGAATGGGATGGAGTCCTTACAGGAAGTGGGGTGTGAGGAGCTGTAGTCGAGATAGCTGTGGGTGTCGGTGGGTTTGTAATGGATATTGGTGGATAGTCTATCACCAGAGATTGAGACAGAGAGGTCAAGGAAGGGAAGGGAAGTGTCAGAGATGGACCACGTGAAAATGATGGAGGGGTGGAGATTGGAAGCAAAATTAATAAATTTTTCCAAGTCCTGACGAGAGCATGAAGCAGCACCGAAATAATCATCGATGTACCGGAGAAAGAGTTGTGGAAGGGGGCCGGAGTAGGACTGCAACAAGGAATGTTCCACATGGAACATTCCTTGTTGCAGTCCTACTCCGGCCCCCTTCCACAACTCTTTCTCCGGTACATCGATGATTATTTCGGTGCTGCTTCATGCTCTCGTCAGGACTTGGAAAAATTTATTAATTTTGCTTCCAATCTCCACCCCTCCATCATTTTCACGTGGTCCATCTCTGACACTTCCCTTCCCTTCCTTGACCTCTCTGTCTCAATCTCTGGTGATAGACTATCCACCAATATCCATTACAAACCCACCGACACCCACAGCTATCTCGACTACAGCTCCTCACACCCCACTTCCTGTAAGGACTCCATCCCATTCTCTCAGTTCCTTCGCCTCCGTCGCATCTGTTCCGATGATGCTACATTCAAAAACAGTTCCTCTGACATGTCCTCCTTCTTCCTTAACCGAGGTTTTCCACCCACGGTCGTTGACAGGGCCCTCAACCGTGTCCGGCCCATCTCCCGCGCATCCGCCCTCACTCCTTCTCCTCCCTCCCAGAAACATGATAGGGTCCCCCTTGTCCTCACTTATCACCCCACCAGCCTCCGCATTCAAAGGATCATCCTCCGCCATTTCCGCCAACTCCAGCATGATGCCACCACCAAACACATCTTCCCTTCACCCCCCTTATCGGCATTCCGTAGGGATCGCTCCCTCCGGGACACCCTGGTCCACTCCTCCATCACCCCCTACTCCTCAACCCCCTCCTATGGCACAACCCCTTGCCCACGCAAAAGATGCAACACCTGCCCCTTCACTTCCTCTCTCCTCACCGTCCAAGGACCCAAACACTCCTTTCAAGTGAAGCAGCATTTCACTTGCATTTCCCCCAACTTAGTCTACTGCATTCGTTGCTCCCAATGTGGTCTCCTCTACATTGGAGAGACCAAACGTAAACTGGGCGACCGCTTTGCAGAACACCTGCGGTCTGTCCGCAAGAATGACCCAAACCTCCCTGTCGCTTGCCATTTTAACACTCCACCCTGCTCTCTTGCCCACATGTCTGTCCTTGGCTTGCTGCATTGTTCCAGTGAAGCCCAACGCAAACTGGAGGAACAACACCTCATCTTCCGACTAGGGACTTTACAGCCTTCCGGACTGAATATTGAATTCAACAACTTTAGGTCGTGAGTCCCCTCCCCCATCCTCACCCCCTTTCTGTTTCCCCCTTCTCTTTTTTTTTTCCCAATAAATTATAAAGATTTTCCTTTTCCCACCTATTTCCATTATATAAAATAAAAAATAAAAAAAAAACCCACTAGAGCTATACCTTGAGTGCCCTACCATCCATTCTTAATTAGCACATTCGTTTAGATAATATCACCAACTTTATCTTTAACACCTATGTGTTCTATTGTACTATTGTTGTTGACATCTTTTGATATTCTGCTTCTATCACTGCTTGTTTGTCGCTACAACCACACCAACCCCCTCCACCTCTCTGTCTCTCTATCTCTCCGCCCCCCACACACACACCTTAAACCAGCTTATATTTCAGCTCTTTCCTGGACTCGAACTCAAGTTCTGTCGAAGGGTCATGAGGACTCGAAACGTCAACCAATTGATCAAGATTAGATTTGTTTGAATCAAACTAACAATGAAGTTTACAAAATACTGTAATGAAACCATCAAGTCACATTGACTCCAAGCTGGTAAAGGGTCGAATTTTAAGGATTGCATTTATTGACTTGGAAGCCCAATTCTGTTGTCCTCCTTCTAACTTCTAAAGCTGATCAGTATTTCACTCAAAGTTATTGTTTTCCATGGCTCAACTTCTCTCCACCTGCATTATTGCTGACCTGCAGAATAAATTGTTTCATAGTGCTATCCTATGCACTTTTCAACAACTTTCACAAGCTTATCATACATGCCTAAAAGTTTGGTTTAGTCTGATGAAATAAGAATAGTTGAAAAGGAAGCATTTTCTTGCTGGACTATCTTGCTATACATGTTGGCGATAAGAAAAATCCTTAAAATGCTTTCACACTGTTAAGAGTCAGTGAACATACCAGTAGCTAATATCTGGAAAGCTGATGCAACACTGTGTACAGCTGCCACAGCACTGACAGTTATGGAAATGAATGTCACCTACATTTATTAACAGTGGAATTCAGTTCAAGCACATCTCCCTTTCCCCATGCCAGTGACGTCAGTAACTCTGGATTGCTCTCAAGTACTGAACTGTCATTGCCTAGAATAAAAGTGACAGATCAAATATAAGAACATTCATAATGAATTCCTCGTGGGACCGAAGTATCAACTCCAAAGAAAATGGAAACCATTCGAGGTTTCTTTGTGCTTTACTGCGACGAGATTCAGGTTGAAGGTACAAAAAATACAAAACAAGTGCAGTAAACATGTCATAGCCATGCTATAGATTTAAAACCACAGCACAAATGCAACTTTTCAAAAGACTGCAACTGTTAAAGTTGGGGTTTGATTTTTAACCCTGAACACATCATTATTTAAACTCCTGCATATTTATGTTTCTAAAACTGCACACATTTGCATCTTGTGTATAAGTGCTTCGTGAACAATTAGATTGGATAGGTAAATGTAACTAGGCAAAATGGGGAAAAAACTGAAGAAATATTTGTTCTTTCACAACTGCATTGAAATCAGAAAATGAAAAAATATTGACCTCTGGAGTAACACAAGATGGGCATGCCACTGAATTACTGCACTTCTGACTCCATCTGATCTAGAAATCTAGTTTGCTACTTAGCTATTGCACAACACTGCGCCTCCCCGCCACCCCTCCCCCACCCCCACAAAATTCTAGACTCTCCAAAGGCTCTTTTAAATTCTATTGGGGTTTAGCTTCTTTTGTAAGCAAGTGGCAACATGTGCTGATGGATCCAACTACCTCCCTTTGGAGTGTTATTTCGATTCAAGCCAGTTATGGGAAAAGCATTTTAGCCTGAAAATTGCATGTTTTTTTATAATACGCTAATGATGCATAAGAAGTTATTATGTGCTCTGAAGAAGAATCCTATTAGCTTATAATTTAACAATTGATGTTTGTGGATGTTAGTAAAGTACTATAAGATCATATTGATGTAATGGGTTTTCAAATTACTGAACTTTGAACGCCTCCCCCTTCCCCAGCTTCTAACTGTGCAGCCTCACCAGTAGCACAAATGATGGATTATCTCTGTTCTATGTTAAATCTGTCATATACAATAACAAATTATATAATAATATTAACTAACTCAAGGATCAGAAACTAGAATGAAAAGCTGGGAGTATGTTTACTTTATAAGTATTCCAATTTTCAAAAATAATCATTTATTTCTTGCTAATTTATTCCCTTCCTCCTTCCCACACCTCCAATGGATGTAAACTAGTTTTACTGAGTCTCTAAATGATAGCTGTATTCTACAGTGACCCCAATCAGCAACACATAAATTACTGACTCCGACTGGCCTCAGTGCAAACACAATAACTTGTATTTATGTAATATCTTAATGTAATAAAATATTCCAAAGTGCTGAAAGTGTACTAGTTGGGAACGGTTAGCTACTTACAGCCTAGACCACTGGTTAAACCTTTTTGAAACTTTCTTTTAAACTGTCTATAGCCTCATTCATTTGTTACAAATAGGCTTTCTGAAGAACAATAAAGTTAACCAGAGGCCAATTGCAGCCATTAAGATCATAACCAGATCGATACTCATATCCATGGTTTGTGTAAATGTATGCTCCGTCCTGCAGACTTCTAAGAAATACAGTTATAGAAAATGCGACTGATCCAATGTGCAAGAGAATTCAGATTAATCAATAACATCGTAACAACAATTTCTTCAATAAGGTACCACATGGTAGGCTTATGAAGAAGTTTAAGGCAAATGGAATCAGAGGTTAAATAGCTGAATGGATAGCAAGCTGGGTAATAAAAAATAGAAAGCAGTGATAAAGTGTAGTTATTCAGAATGTAACAGGTAGAAAGCTATGTTCTACAAGGATCAGTGCTGAAGTCAATGTTATTCACTCTTTACATTAATGATTTGGACTCAGGAACAAGTAACTAAAAATCAAAATTTGCAGATGATACCAAGTACCTAACACCGAGGAAGAATTCATTGTAAACAAGACAACATTAGGAAACTTGCAGGCTGGTCAATGAACTTTAAAGGAGATAAACGTGAGGTGATGCACTTTGCTAGGAAAACTAGAAACATATCACCTACACCTTGGAAAATAAACGGAAAGGGAAGTGCAAGAGCAAAGGGGTCTAGGGATACATGTGATCAAATTATTAAAAGGAGCATTGCAGATTAGAAAAGCAATTACAAATATTAACAAAGCGCAGAGATTTATTTCCAGGAGCACAGAATTCAAAATTAGCAAAGTTATGTCAAACTTGTGTACGGTCCTCATCGGGCCACTTCAAATAGCATGCAGTTCTGGTCTCCGTACCACAAAAGGGACACAGAAGCATTGGAGAACGTGCCAAAAATATTGTTAATATTTGTAATTGCTTTTCTAATCTGCAAAAAAGATTTACAAGGATGGTACCAAAACTGAGAGGTTATAGTTATGGGGAAAGATTGAACAGTTTGGGGCATTTTTCTTTTTTAAAAAAAATGACTTAGCAGTGGCCTGGTGGACGTATTTAAAATTATGAATGGGTTGAAATGGGTAGATGTGGGGCAACTTTCCACTTGTGGAAAAATCCAAAACAAGAGTCCATACATACAAAATAGTTACTAATAAATCCAATAGGGAAAGGAGAAATTTCTCTACATGCGAGTAGTTAGAATGTGGAACTAGCTACCACAAAAAATGCTTGAAACAAATAGCTCAGAAGCTATAAAAAAAAAACTAAATGAATGCATGTGAGAAAAAGGAATAGATTTGCCAAAAAGGCTGAGATTTTAAAAAATATTTATTTGTTCATGGAATGAAGCATCGCTGGCTGACGAGCATTTATTGTCCATCCCTAATTGTCCGCGAGAAGTGGTGGTGAGCCACCTCCTTGAACTGCAGCAGTCCATGTGGTGTAGATATACCCACAGTGCTATTAGGGAGGGAGTTCCAGGATTTTGGCCTAGTGATGGTGAAGGAATGGCAATATACTTCCAAGTCAGGATGGTGTGTGGCTTGGAGGGGAACTTTCAGGTAGTGGTGTTCCCATGCATCTGCTGTTGCTGTCCTTCTAGGTGGTAGAGATGGATAGAATGAGAGGAGTTTTGTGTGGTGTATAAATACCAGCACAGGCTGGTTAGGCTGAATGGCCTACTTGTAATTCTGTTGTCCAAAGTGACTTCTAAAGGTCTTGTGGCGCAGTGGTAGCGTCCCTGCCTCTGAGCCAGAAGATCTGGTTTCAAGTCCCACTCCAGGACTTGATGGTCCAGGAAGGTGTCTTCATAACGCGACCAAACAGGTTGACTGCAAATCCTTCCAAGATATGCCAATGGCAGACGGTACAGTGGGAGAGATTCCTAGTCTGCCAGGTTATAGAAAGAAAATTGGAGCATCTACAATCATTATTCAAAGCTCCAGGCTAATATATGCATGTAAAAGCTCAAACTCAGGTTTCTTTGGGAGCCAGTTGGATGGTGCCAATAGCACAGGGTTTGAATCCTGCTCCAGTTGGGTTGGATTCAGGGCCTGCCTCCTTGTCCTACCTGTGGTGGGGATCACGGCACTGAGATCATCAGGCAAAGAACTGAATCCAAGAAACATGAATCTCTTTCTGGATCAATGGATTTGCTCGATGTTCTTTGGTTGATTCACTACCAATGTTAGTATTGGAAAAGTAGGATTTGAGAGTTAGCAAACCTGTATGTCCTAAGGTGTGTTTTTTGACAATTAAAGGTATGCTGTCAGAACCACTCTTTCAACGAGTTCCATGGGAGACATCTTTGGTCAGCTAATTTTTTTTGTGCTTGTGAGAATTTGCTCGCAAACAGGTTCCTGTTGAATCCGTACTTTTGAGCATCAAAGGAAGTACGTTGATCACTAATGGAAGTTAGCAGTTGTTAAATTAAAAATTTTCAATGACAAAACTGAGACCAGACTTTCATTAGTTGCATACTCCGAAGATTGTGGGTTGAAGTCCCTTTCCACAGCTTTGAACACAATATTTAGGCTGACATTCCAGTACAGTACTGAAGCATCGTCTTTCAGATAAGATGATAAACCAAGGCCCCCTCTGCCATCTCAGATGAACATAAAAGTTTCCATGGCAATATTTTCAAGAAGAGCAGTGGAGTTATCCCCAGTGTCCTGACCAATATTTATTCCTATTGTAAGTCAGTTAGTGGCAGTCTCATCTCTGAGTCAGTTAGTAGCAGTCTCACCTCTGAGTCAGAATGTTGTGGGTTCCAGTCTCAGTCCAAGTCTTGAACACAAAAAATAAAGGCTGACACTACACTGTTGGAGTGTGAGGGAGTTCTACATAGTCAGAGATGCTGTCTTTCAGATGAGATGCTAAACTGAGACACCATCTGCCCTATCGGTGGATGTATAAGATCCCACAGCAATATTTCAAAGAAAAGCAGGGGAGTTCTCCCCAGTGAACTTGCCAATATTTATCCCTCAATCCACATCACAAAAATGAATTATCTGATCACTTTCACATTGCTGTTTGTGGGAGACTGCAGTAGGAAAATTGGCTGCTGCATTTCCTACATTAAAACAATAACCACATTTTGAAAATACTTCATTGGCTGTAAAGCGCTTTGAGACATCCAGTGGTCATGAGAAGCACTATATAAAACGCAAGTCTTTCTTTTTCTTTCCACGGAAAAGAAGCCTCGTCAATCCAGAACCACAATGAAGGCAACACTACATTTTGCTTTTATACTACTATAAAAAGGCGCCCTGTTTTTTCAGGGACCAATCCCTCTAGTTCAGTAGCCTACTAACACCCCTGGGGCTCACGTGTGAACAACCACCACTTGGACACTGTACCACAGCAAAAAACTAACAACTTTAGCAAAGGAGAGGCAGATAGGATAATTGGAAAAACATACTAAGCAAAAAAAACTGTTTAGATGGCATAATGACAGGAGGAAACAATTACCAATTCCCAATAAGCTGGCACATGACAGAAATCTAGGTTGGCACTGTGAAACAATGAATAACAAATGGGGGCTTTTTGTTCACTACTGACAGCAGATCTCCACTACTGCAAGACTAATGCAAAGTCTGTTTAGCATGAGATGTGCTGAGGGTTTCACCATTACTAATCTTCAGAACAGACCTAGTGTTCACGAAAATAAAGTCTGTGCATATTCAGTAGCAACGAAAACAATTTGCTGATTCATGCATGAATTTGACAACATGTGGTCAAATTGTATTTTTTAAATTATCTGCAACTTAGTTCAGGGGCTTTTTTCCTAACTTGACTTATTACCCAAATAATTACAAGCTGAAACAAGTTACTTTGCAAACGTGCAGACTTATCTCCATGTTATTCAAACACTAAGCTGTAAATGCTTCAGTTATTTTATGGACAATGCTTACATAGCTCAAGTGGAGATATATTTTATAATACCAAGTGCAGCATGTGATAATGGTAATTAGCATTAGGTTAGCATGATGTTAATGGTATTGGATAGTGGAAATGATTTTACACTGTGCAGTACATCCAATTCGGCATATAAATTCGGTAAGCTTTCACCTTGCTGTTGGAATTCTGTGCCAAAGGAGGAATGCTAATTCCATGACTCTCTCTTTCTCAGTGTTTCAAAAGAGGCACAAAAAAAACACAAACTGTTGTTGCTGTAAATAGCTTTTGCCAGACCGCTAATAGGTTGTTAGCAGGAACTAAAAAGTTGACTGCAGTATTCCATTCGAACCATCATACTCTTGCGTATCTGAACGAAACTTTGTTATTCCAAATATTTTTACTATAAATTTAAGACCCCAAATCCATGGAACATTAAATCATATTATCCCATAGAACCACACAATAGAAAATGTTGACGTGTACAACTGTGCTGAACTCTTTGTGAAATGAATTGCGGCACTGGTTAAATGCCAATGTACACGGGAATTCTTGGAATCATTTGTGGTCATCAACACCAAGACTTCAACATTATCTCACCTGGAAACCAACAGAATGTTTCTGAAAGACAGACACAAAGTGAGGGAGCACATGGAGAGGAAAAAAAAAAGGAAATTTTTCCCATTTAAATTAGCTTTTAAAGGCCAAAACTTATTTCAGACCTTCTTGGTTCCTCCACTAAAACCCCCCACCCCAGCCCCCACTCTTCTTATGGATTATCTTGGCACTGTGATGGTGCTTTTACTGACCAACTGAGAGTCATGCTCAGCATGACCTGGAACAACTAATGAACATTTTCCCATTTAAACTACCAAACAGACCATACATTGTACCCCTTAAAACATTAAAATCAGCTAAAAGGTTAAAGAATCTCTGCTCTACTGATAGTGGTGCTGTGTTATGGAAGGTTAAACTTTGGCTATCATTATGATAATGGAAAAAAACTTTTGAAGACAATTTGAAGAAATTACTATTTATTTTGAAAACTAGAAAATACTGTAACCCCAAGGCTGCTCCATTAATAATTGGTTTAGATAATGGTAGTTTACGGGTTCTAATTTCTGCAGCAATATCATTTGGCCAGAACAAACAGCCATGACCTGTGCTGTTTCCATTGCTTCCACTCTCATAATTGATATATCTAACAATTGTACTCAGAATAGTGCAAGCTAAAGGGTCACTGTCTTCAGAAATGTCTAACTTTCAACTTGGTACATCAATACAAACAATTTGTACAATGATATCAAAGGTGGCAGTAGATTATTGACAAACACTGACCTTTTTAGTAATGTAACTCATCAAGAACGTTTGCTATCTTCATAGAGAAACTTTTAGTGCAGATTACACAATTACATAGCGTCTACAACACAGAAACAAACCATTTTGGCCAAACTTGTCAATGTGAGCCTCCTCTCACCCATCTATCTAACCCCATCAACATATCCTTCTATTCCTTTAGTGAACATTGCTGAAAAGAGAGACATGTTGCCGAAGCTTTTAATCGTGGACTCATCAGGACAAATGCAAGAATGCCAAATTTCAAATGATCACAACAATTTGTACTACATAAGAAAAGGATGCAGATTGGTTGTCTTGTTGGCTCTCAATGCCTAAGGCGTTGCCATGGAGAAAGCAACAGGGAACAATAGGCTCCCCCAAGCTCCCAGGTAATTAAAAAAACGGCACAAGGCTTGAATACATTCCTTTTGTTTCCAGAGAACAGTTCCCTTCCCTAGCAAGGGTAAATGAGCCTCATTACAAGGTCGAGTGTTTACCTTAAATTGTGTGGTAGGCAGAATGTCTTTTTGGACTGATGGCAGCATCCTTTAGTGGAAAAATACCATGTGCATTGCCACTACATAGTAGCAGAGTAAAACAGCTTGTTTAACCTGGTGTTCAAATTTTTGAGATACTTTGCCTCAAAAAGTGGTGACAATTGAGCAATGGCCTGACTGACTCAGCTTAAATAACCACTTTATAAAGTGCTGACCAAACTGCACACGGTACTTCAACTATTGGTTAGGTAATTTAATATACAATTCATCAACTATTTGCATTTGGATTCAATGGCCAGTATTTTCCCATCGGCGATTTGGGGGCAGGGTCTGCTTACTGACGGAAAAATGAGATGGAAAAATGAGGCAGAAAGACGTCGGGAGGAACCCCCGACGTCATCCCGGTCCCATTAAATTTTTTAGGAAGGCAGGCAGGCAGCGAAATCAGCTGTCCACCCGCCAACCTGTCAATGGCCAATTAAAGCCATTGACAAGCTAATTAAGATCATTAAAGATCTGCCTGTCCAACCTTAAGGCTGGAGGGCAGGCCAGGAGCCCCAGCGGGCTCCTGATAATTCATGAAACCTCATCCACTGGCGGGATGAGGTTTCATCTGCATTTTTAAAAAGTGTAATAAAGTTTATGTTGTTTTTATTAACATGTCCCAACTCATGTGACATTGTCACATGATGGGGACATGTTACTAATATTTTTATTTTTCTATTTTTTTAACTGTCACTAATCTCCCTGAGACAGCACTTAGTCTCAGGAAGCAGTGTGCTCTTTCGCGCGCATGCGGGAAAGAGCGCACTCTGACAGCTGGGTATTCCCTCCCCCCCCTGCATAGGAAGCGTATGGCACTTCCCACCGGGCAACCCGCTGAGCGAGCCATCTCAAAGTGGCGACGGGGGTCGGCTGTCCGCCCATCGTCGAACCAGTGGGGCCCGCACGCCCACTAAGGGCAAAATTCTGCCCAATGTCTCTGCATATGAAACCAAAAATATCTGGTGAGTTTCTCAGTTTGAATCTTGTTAATTTTTCCATTCTTGCTGTCAATTTCAAGAGATTTTTTAAAAATAAAATGCAAGAATCCCTCCTTAGCAGGCTAGCTTTTTTAACCTTACAAAAGGTAAATTGTATCTCGAATATTTGAAAAAATGTTTTAATCCTGCATTTCATTCCTTATAAATTTCAAGTATACAGCCTTTTTTGTTTTGAAGCACACTCGGTCAATTAAGGATTCAATATAAATGGAAGATATGATCTTACATGCTGCTCCTCTTCCCTGTATCTTCATGATACTGAGCTCAACACTCAATGTTGACTCACACTTTTTATGCATTTTTTGGTTTTCAGCAACGCTGCAAGGCCAACATTTATTGCCTGTTCCTAACCATGAGGAGTATGCAACAGGTGAGGATCACTGTGAAGCAGACCGGGAGGAGTGTGAAGGTGGTCAGGATCAGGGGAGCGAGAGAGAAAAAAAAATCAAACAGTGACATCACAGGAAGGCTGAGAATTGATTGTTTAGTGAGTAATCTAGCTCTGTTTCCCTTTCTTCAAAGTTAGGGAGTTAGTCTAAGGAGCTAGGAAATTAAAAATTTCATTTTTGATTTGTTGAGAAGGATTAGTAAAACATTTCAATTAACCTCCCAATGTTTAAGTGACAATGGAAAAGAAGTGCATAGAGTCTTTTTTTTTCAATCCTAAATTTTATTACCTGATAAACAGCAGGGCTGCTCCAATTCCTGGAGCACACATCCTGTTTCTTTTAGGAACTCAAGGACATTTCCTGTAAGTTGGATAATCAGGTGTACAAGGAGTGTTATCACTGCAGCAGCTCAAGCTCCGAGTTTCAGACTTTGAGCAACAGCTGATGTAACTGCTGCGCATCTATGAGATTGAGGGCTTCATGGATAGCATGCTTACAGGTGTGGTCACACTGCAGTTTAAGAGTATGCAGAGAGAGAGAGAGAATTGGTGACCACTAGCAGTCAAGAAAAAACAGGCAGGTAGTGCAGTAATCCCGAGTGCATCTCACTCTCCAACCATATTCAGATCTGAATACAGATGAAAGTAATGGTTCACCTAGGGAGTGCAGCTACAGCCAAGTCCATGGCTCAGTTGTATAGGGGGCAAGAAGAGGACTGGAAAAGGAGAGGACTGGAAAAACAATGGCAATACAAGATTTGATAGTTAGGGGGAACAGGCAGATGTTGATGTGGCTGCAGACGTGAATCTAGGATGGGATGTTGCCTTCTTGGTGCCAGGGTCCAGAATGTCATTGAACGGCTACAGAGCGCACTGCGGGAAGGGAGGGGAAAGAAGGCTGAATAGCCAACAATCATGGCAAACATCGATACCAACAACATAGGTAGAAAGAGGGATGTGGTCCTGCACTCAGAATCTAGGGAGCTAGATAGGAAATTGGCAAGCAGGACCTCAAAAGTAGTAATCTCTGGATTACTCTTGTACCATATGCAAGTGAGTATAGAGTTAAGTGGACAAACCAAATGGGTGGCTGGAAGATGGTGCAGGGGGAAAGGCTTTAGAGTCTTTGGACATTTGGGTCAGTTCTGGGGGAGGTGGGCCGTAATAGTTGCACATAAACAGAGCCGGGGTCAAGTACCTTGTAGGGCAAATTGCTAGTTCTACTGGGGAGGGTTTAAAGTAACTTGGCAGGGGTGTGGGAGCCAGGACATAATACTAGAGAAGAATAGCAAAGTGCAAACAATATTAGAAAAGACAGATAGTACTAAAGTAGGAAACAGTAAGGATTAGGTAGGTTTGGCCAAAGAGGGAAAATAAAAAGTCTAAATCAGGGTTACAGTGCATACATGTGAGTGCACGGAGCAAGGTAAATGGGACTGGTGCGTTGCAGATGCAGACAGCCACATGGAAATATGTTGTTGTGGCAGTAACGAAGACCTGACCCAAAGAATGACAGGACTGGCTATTACATATCCCTGGACACAAGTGTTCAGGAGAAATGGAAAGCAACAAAAGTGGGAGGGGTGGTAGTACTGATTAAGGGGAAAAGTAAGAGTGAGTGAGTGAGTGAGTGAGTGTGAAAATTTGCTACGGCAGCATGTTTCAAAGTCCAATGAAAAAGGAGGCACTGCTAAACCTGGTTCTTGGGAATGAGGTGGACCAACTGGATCAAGTGTCTGTAGGAACATCTAGAGGACAGTGGGCATTGTATCATAAGGCTTACGTTGACCATGAAAAATAAAAGGAGCAATTCAAAATAAGAATAATTAACTGGGGTAAAGCCAAATTCAATGGATTAAGAAAGGATTTGGCCCAGATAAATTGGAATCAAAAATTAGTACGTAAAACAGTAGCCAAACAATGAACTACCTTTAAAGAAGAAATAGTTCACGTACAGTCAAGGTATATTCCCACAAAAAGGAAAGATAGGGCTAACAAATTCAGAGCTCCCTGGATGACAAAAGGAATAGAGATTAAGATTAAGCAGAAAAAGTGTATTTATGACAGATGTCACATGGATAATACAATTGAGAACCAGGCTGAATATAGAAGGTTCAGAGGGGAATTGAAAAAGCAAAGAGAAGCAGAGAGAGTGAGAGAAGAGACTGGCAGTTAACATAAAAAGGGAATCCAAAAGTCTTCTAGAGGCATATAAATAGTAAAAAGGTGATGAGTAGTCGTCGGACCATAAAGGGGGCATGACTGAGAAATTAAATGAATACTTTGCACCTAGGGTTTACGAAGGAAGATTATGTTGCCCAAGTCATGATGAAAGAGAAGACGGTTCATTGATTTAAGTAAATACATTAGAAGTTCCAAGAAGGTTTACTAGACTAGATTTACAGGACTACAGGGAAAAGGAAGGGCAGTAAAACTCAAGGACTTGTTCTTTCAAAGGGCCAGCACAATCATAATGGGCCAAATGGTCTCCCTTCTGTGCTGTAACCATCCTATGGTTCTATGAATTGCCCTTGAGAAGGTGCCGAGCAGCTTTCTTAAGTACACACACACTGCTGCTAGGGACGCAGCTCCAGACTTTTGACCCATTGGCAGTGAAGGAGCAACAATATATTTCCAAGTCTGGTGTACGACTTGGAGACAAACTTGCAGATGATGTTGTTTCCATACATCTGCTTCTAGGTGGTAGAGGTTGGGAGTTTGAAAGGTGCTGTTGAAGGAGCCTTGGTGAGTTCCTGCAGTGTACCTTGTATATGCTGTCACAGTACATCAGTGGTGGAGAAAGTGAATGTTTGATGTGGTGGACAGGACGTTAATCAAGCAGGCTGCTTTGTTCTGGATAGTGTTGAGCTTCTTGCATTATTGGAGCTGCACTCATCCAGACACCTATTCCATCACACTCCCGACTGCTGCATTGTAGATAGAGGACAGGATTTGGGGAGTCAGGAGATGAGCTACTCGCCACAAAATCTGATCATAACTTCTTGATTTACCTCACTGTCTCTCATTCTTTTCAACCCAAGAGGATCTCCTATACTATGGACATTAGATCATCATCCATACTTTTCAATTAAAAAAGAAAATGCCTCTTCTTAATTTGCCTGTAACCGTGCTTCATTTGCACTTCATCTGGACTGCCGCTGTCAGTTAATTTACCTGTTTTTGTTGCCTTTCCAAGGGGGCTATTTGGGAAATAACAATGTAAATTAATGAAGGCCCTCAAACTGCAAGTTCTAACTACATGATGATGAAATGGATTGCACCAACTAATCATTACCTAATAGAACATATTCACAATCTTTCATGTTAGAGTTCCAGCATTGATGTCATTGCTTCCCTGACAAATATTTTCAGGGATGTGACAGCATTATAATAAAAGCATATTGCACCAATAACATAGGCAGCAATTAAATATAGCATGACTTAGATCCGAGCTGATGACGTCATTTGACTTCAGGTAAGAGTAGTAGAAGCTACTAATAAATTTAAGAACAGTGTCATTACAATTATTATTCCAGCATTGCACAGAATAAAAACAAAAACAGAATTACCTGGAAAAACTCAGCAGGTCTGGCAGCATCATCGGAGAAGAAAAGAGTTGACGTTTCGAGTCCTCGTGACCCTTCGACAGAACTTGAGTTTGGGTCCAAGAAAGAGTTGAAATATAAGCTGGTTTAAGGTGTGTGTGTGGGGGGCAAAGAGAGAGAGAGGTGGAGGGGGGGGGGTGTGGTTGTAGGTAATTCTGTTTTTGTTTTTGTTTTGGATTTCCAGCATCCGCAGTTTTTTTGTTTTTATTGCACAGAATAACTCACTTGGCAAAAGTTAAATATGCAACAAGATTCTATTAACACCAGGACTTAAGCTGAATTCCCTCAGGCACAATACAATTTACAGCGGATCATCTGCCTTACTTCTTCACCCCTTCTCCCATATCTTGTACAATCTCCAAGTGAAAGGCAACACAGCGATCCTGCTTTATATTTAAGTGGAAGCTCACAGTGCAGGAAATAATGTGTGCAACTGTACATCTCATCATTCTCTGCACAGCATATCACAGCTGCACCACACTGTGTCAACTCTTCTTTCTATTAGTTACCACTTTTCTTGTACAATACTACTATATTTAACTTAAACATGACAGTTTTATTTCCTCAAAAAAAAATCATCTTTATAAAACGGTATCCACTAGTGATCAAGAAAAATAATGTTTTTTGCCCCAACTTTCTATTTTGTCAAACTTCACTGATTTAGAGTGGACTGCCTGAAAGAGTGGTGAAAGCAGATTCAATAATAACTTTCAAAAAGGAACTGAATATATTCTTGAAAAGGAAACACATTGCAGTGCGATGGGAAAAGATCAGGGTGCAGGACTAACTAGCTAGTAAATTGAAGATCTGGTTGGTCACAGAGACCAACAGGTTACTGTTAACCTGCTCTACCTGTCCCACTCCCACCCCACCCACCCCCACCCTCCGCCCCCCGCTTAAACCAGCTTATATTTCACCTCTTTTCTATTTTTCCTTAGTTCTGTTGAAGAGTCATATGGACTCAAAACGTTAACTGTGTTCTGCAGATGCTGACAGACCTGCTGAGTTTTTCCAGGTATTTTTATTTCTGTTTTGGATTTCCAGCATCCGCAGTTTTTTGCTTTTATCTTACTGTTAAGCATACATTTAGTAGGAGTCAGAGAAGAGGATTCCGTATTTGTTGACCATTATCTTGATTATAACCTGGTGCTCAACTCCAAGGACACCCCAACTGCTTCCCAATCTGTCCATTTTTCCTCTAGTCAGCTTAACTTCCCAGATCCATACAATTACTTCTATAGCCAATGGTACTTAAAGCCCAATGCCTCCAGTTACCCTCACATACAGCTTTTACAATGGGTAAGTGAGAGATGCCAACTATTGCAATTGCAAACAGCTTAAAAGTAAGAAATCGTCCTTGCATAAATTCACCAAAAGAGGCATACGAACTGGATTGGACAGGACCGGCTATTCCACAGCCTCTTGAAATCACCCTTCCAACTTTCCAACAAAAGTACTAAAAGCGATGGTGTTGGTTGGATATTGGAGTGGGGGGGGTGTCAGCCAGGATTGTGATGCAAATGACTTTGGTCAATATTTTTTTAAAACAAGTGTTCCTGTGGTACCTGGACTTTTCAGAAACAGTTTCACAATTATGCCCAAAGGAAAAGCATGTCTTTGCACTGAGAGAGAGAGAGATGGTATTTTTTGCAATCTGGGGGTTAGGGCGGAGGGCTAGAAGAGACAAGAGAAGAGGAGGGAAAAGAAAAAGCATACATGAGACATAACCAGAAAGAGAAAAAGAGAAAGAAGTAGAATCACAAATGATTTAGCACCGCAGCAGGTCATTCAGGCTATCATGTCCATACTAGCTCTTTGAAAAGCTAGTTAGTCCTGCACCCCTGATCTTTCCCCATTGCACTGCAATGTGTTTCCCTTTCAAGAATATATCCAGTTCCTTTTTGAAAATTATTATTGAATCTGCTTTCACCACTCTTTCAGGCAGTCCACTCTAAATCAGAACACTTGCTGTACAAATTTCTTTCCCTATGTCGCCCATGATTCTTTTGCCAAATACCTTAAATCTGTATCCTCTCATTATTGACCCTGCCGCCACTGGGAGCAGTTTCCCCTTGACCATCGTATCAAAACTGTTCAAGATTTTGAACACCTCTATCAAATTTCCTCAACCTTCTCTGCTCTAAGAATAATAACTCCAGCTTCTCTAGTCTCTATATAACTGAAGTCCCTCATCCCTGGCACAATTTAATATTTTGCCTTTGCATGCTAAGGTGTTAACATTCTTCCCTAAGTGTGGACTAAAATTGGACACAATACTCCAGCTGAGGCCTAGCAATTGCTTCATAAATGTTTATCATATCTTCTTTGCTTCTGTACTCTATTCCTCTATTTAGAAAGCCAAGGTTCCCACGTGCTTTTTTAAACAGTCTTCTCATCTTACCCTTTCAAATATGTGTGTCCAGGCTACCCCATGTCTCTGTTCCTCCATCTCCTTTAAAATTGTATTGTTTATTTTATATTGCCTCCCCTCATTCTTGGTATAAATAGAAGAAAAACTGAAATAAATACAAAAGGGGTATGACAGAGGGAAAGAGAGAGGGAGAGGGAAACAAAATCTGTCAAAGAAAGACAATGAAACAGATCATTTGTGAATGAAAGATAGACTGGAAGCAATTAAATAAAACAATACAAGTTTGATTTCTTTCTTCCGGTTGTGAGCAGTGCCACAGAAAGTCAGCTAGTCACTTTTGCAATGCTTCCGAAAGGAAGTAGCCTAATAAGGCACAGTAAATATCAAAAAGCCAATTCCTCCTTATGTTCAACAAACGTGTAAAATGTATTATCTCAAAACTTGTTGCTAAGTTCTTCATACAGCCTAAATAAATGGAGCTCAGCAGTTTGGGACTAATTTTTAAAACTAATTTATTAGTGATTACACGCACCTCCCCCCCCCCACCACCACCACCACCACCAATTCTGAGATGATGCAGTGTGGGTTATGGATATAGGGGTCAAGAGCTCCTGTAATATAAATAAAATATCACGAAGCACCATGCCATGGCAAGCCACATTATCACTTGTGCCCTCCTTCAGCAACATGTCATACACGTCACGTAGGCCTGCTGATGAGGGGAAAAGTATGATGGAAGGATAGAGAAAAATGAACAGAATTAGATATATTGTTCAAATACCATAAAAATATATTTGGGCAATGCCATAAAAACTACTGAATTTTGTGAATTGTGCATTCTAAATACCAGCCTCATTACGAACTGACAGCAAAAAGAACTTGGTTCACTGATGATATCAGCATGTTAGTAAAAGTTCTATAAATTAACTGATTGAATGAATGTTTATTCACCACTTTCATTTCTTAACCCTGATGTATCCTTAAATGCCCATTTAGGCTCCTACTATTTCTTTGGTCAGGGAATGTTTCATCAGTATTGTGGGTTGTTAATTGCAGACTGCTGGCTGACTGATGCTGGAGGGCGGCTTGTAGAATGACCCAGCTCAGCAGGAATCTGTGTATCAGCGACACAAATATTTCACTGTCACAGCTAGTTTCCACATTATTGCTATGCGATGCAGACCCTGGATTAGGTTCTTATGGATCATTAAACATTAATGGTACAAAACAGCTTGAATCCATCAGGCTAGTAGTTCTTCTCACAAAGGATATTTGCTTCAACCATACACACCACCCCTGCACATCCCCCACTCCCTGAAGAAATGTTGCAAATTCTACAAAAAAAATTATACCAATAAAATTGATACATGTAACAATTGCCAACTGGGCCTTTAAATTATATAGAAACATCTGTGGCCTGTGTGCACTGACTTCAACAGTTCTCACCAGTTAAGATGTTTGCATGAATAAGTCTTTAGCTGACCTTGATGACAGCTGTAGCCACTCATCCATATAGATGAGGCCACTGATAAATGCAAATTAATATAGTCTTTTTTTGATCACCAAAAATATTTTTTCGATCCTGTTTCTTAGGGTTTCCCATAGTTTATTCCGTTGTTACTAGCTCAAAAAGATCAAAGAGGTTAGTCATTCAACATTTTTCTCATCCAAATCCATGCTAATACCCAGGTATTGTGCAGATTGATTTCTGCTGTTAAATATAATGGAGAAGTAGACAGGATGGTGGAATGGTCACATGGCTGACAGAATTCAACTCAAAGGGCTGGATTTTCAGCTCGGTGTGTGGGCGTGCGGCTAACATGCGCAAGTATGAAATAACGCACGATGACAACAAGCAAGTGTTCCAACTTCATCGCACACTCGCACGATATTTCAGTTGGCGGATGCACGTGGTAGTCGGCACATGCCTGCTGACAATTAAAAGGGCTGTTAAGTCCATTAATAAATTAATTAAACTTACGGTTGGCGGGCTGGCGAAAAGACCAAGCGGCCTTTGGATTTTTGAGGAAATCCCATCCAAGGTGGGATGAGGTTTCTGACGTTAAATAAAAATTAAATAAAAATTTTTAAATCTCATTTTTAACATGTCCCTGCTCATGTCACAGAGTCACATGAGGAGACATGTTTACCTTAATTTTAAAATGTTTATTTTTAATGTTAGAAATCTTCATCTCCCTGACGCAGCTCTGTACCTTCAGGGAGCTTTCACTGAGTGTACCTGTATGCATGCGCTGACTTCCACGCTTGCCCTCCTCCCCCCATCCAGGCAGCGCCAAGCGTTTCAGTGCGTGATTTAGTTGGCTGGCCAGTGTGAAATCACAGTTGGGGCCTGATCGCGGGCAGCCAACCACTCCTGGGCCTGCCTGCCGCAAACCCCCCAACAATGAGAAAAACCTCCCCAAAAAAATGAGGTGGTACATTTTGGTTGGAAAAATGAGGAGAAGCAATACATGCTAAATGGTCCAATTTTAAAGGAAGTACAAGAACAGAGACACCCACGGGTGTTTGAAAGTTGCCGTACAGATTAACAAAACTGTTCATAAAGCATATTAGATCCTGGACTTTATAAATAGAGATATCGAGTACAAAACACAAACACTAGTTTGGGCCCAGCTGCAGTATTGCATCCAATTCAAGGCATCACACTTTAGGACGGACAAAAAGGTAGAGATTTACTAGAATGGTTCTAGGGATAAGGAATTATAGCTACGTAGATAGATTGGAGTAAGCAGGATTAATCTCCTTTGAGAGAAGGCTGAGGTGTTTAAAATCATTAAGAGTTTAGACAGAGTAAACAAAGAGGAACCATTTTCAATGATTAAAGGGCCAATAATCAGAGGGCATAGATTTAAGCTGATTTGTAAAAGAACCAGAAGTAACATAAGTGAAAACTACTTTTTAAATACAAGTGGTTAGGATTTGGAATGGACTGCCTATTGACAGTTGGATGCAGATTCAATAGCAGACCTCAAAAAGAATTGCATAAATGCTTGAAGGAGAGAAGAAAATGTTGGGATTATGGAGAAAGGGCAGGGAAATGGGACCTGTTAGATTGCTCATCTACACAGACTCAACAGACTGAATAGCTTCCTTTCTGTGCTGTACCATTCTATGATTTTTATGATAAAGCCTAATGGGACTGTAATGTAATTTGATGTCTGTCATGAGGAAGGTGTTAAGAGTTGATCATTAAAGAGTTTATAACTGGGCAATTAGAAAAGCACAAGGTAATTGGGAAGAGTCCACATTATATATTATACATTATATTTGGAGAAAGGCTTGTTTGACTTTTTTTAATGATATTTTTCCTTCACTGACATATATGTCCTAAAGGTCATCGGTAGATAATGAGACCTGGCCATAATGACTACTCAAGGTAAGCCCCGTCAATACTCCAATAAGAAATGAAGTTCCATTATACCACACCCTAAAGCTGCGCAAAGATATCACCCAGACAGCAGTTAAGCCATGAGGACCTTTTGGATACTAAAGCAAAAACTAGAATGCCACTGCTCCTTGCAATACTCTGTATGAAATACAGAAGGTTCAAACATGGGAAGGTAAGAACATGGTAAGATCATGTGATCTGCCTAGTTTATTGGGGCATTTAGGTTCATAAATAAGACCCACTTGCATCATTTTGAGCTCTGCATGTGAATGCCAAGCCTGGATTTGTCTACTTTCATGGTACAAATAAAAAGAAAGAAAAATACACTGCAAATGGTGCAAAGCTGAAGCATTAAATTTTTGTCTTTGTAGTGATCTGCTGTGATTTGGAAATTTAGTATCAGAATCTGGACTGACCTCTTAGATGTAAACGTGCAATGAATAGACCTACACTCTACAGAACACTTAATTATTACTGCAGCACTTAGAAGAGTTGTTATTTTAAATTAAATCAGAGTTAGATTGCACAGTACAAATATCAATGCTGGAATGTATGAGTACCATCCCATGGATAAAAGTTAAAAAAAAACCTAAACAAAAGCCATTAATGGGTGTTTAGACATCCTTAACTCAAATTATACTCCTTCAAGCCACAATGCTATGAAGGCCAGACTGGCAGCATCAAAACCTGTTTCAAATAAGCAAAGACATATGGAACAGTAGTTTGACAAGGATTTGTACTCATGATCTCACTGTCACTTGTCCAGGCGAGGGAAGGTGGTGGGGTTGCAAGCAATCCCTGGTCTGTCATCACTGTGATGAGCAATGGAAAGAGTAGTTGAAACTAAAGGCACAGTAGCAACCTGGACATAAAATTGGCCGAGAAATAGGAAACAGCAAGTAATGGTTAATGAATATTTTTCGGGCTGGAGGAAGGTAGAGTTCCCCAGAGGTCGGTATTAGGGCCCTTGCTTTTCCTGATACACATTGATGGTATGCAGAGGAAAATTTCAAAGTTTGTAGATTATACAAAACTTGGAAGCATTTTAAACTGTGAGGAGGACAGTGTAGAACTTCATAAGGACATGGACAAGTTAGTGAAGTGGGCAGATAGGTGGCAGTTGGCATTCAATAGAGAAGAGTGAGGTGATTCATTTTGATAGGAAGAACATGGGAGACACAATATAAAATAAAAGGTACAACTCTAAAAGTTGTACAGGAGCAGGAAGACCTGGGTGTATATGCATAAGTCATTAAAGGTGGCAGGACAGGCGGTGCGAGCAATTAATAAGGCATACAGTATCCTAGGCTTTATTAATTAAGGGAAATAGAGTACAAGAGCAAGGAGGTTATGCTGGGCTTGTATAGGACACTAGTTGGGCCTCAGCTGGAGTACTGTGTACAGTTCTGGGTGCTACACTTTATGAAGGATCTGAATGCATTGGAAAGAGTGCAGAGGTGGTTTACAAAAATGTTCCAGGGATGAAAAACTTCAGAGATGAATTGTATAAGTTGGGGCTGTTCTCCTTGGAAAGGAAAAGGCTAAATGGAGATTTGATAAGAGGTTCAAAATCATGAGAAGGCTGGACAGAGTTAATAGGGAGAAACTGTTCCCGTTTGTAAAAGGATCGAGAGCGGGAGGGCACAGATTTAAGAAGCAACTGTAATGTGGGAAAAGACTTTTTCACACAGTGAGTGGTTCGGGTCTGTATTGCACTGCACAGGAAGTGTGATGGAGGCAGGTTCAATCAAGGCATTCAAGAGGGCATTAGATGACTATTTAAATAGAAACAATGTGCAGGGTTATGGGGAAAAGGCAGGAGGATGGCACTGAGTCATAACGCTCATTCGGAGTGCTGGTACAGACATGATGGGCTGAATGGCCTCCTCCTGCTTCATAACAATTGAGATTCTGTGATAGTTCTGAATATTAAGTATTTATAACATATTCAGTTCCATTGGAGAAAGCACAAACTTGAAACTCAATCTGAAAAAGAAGAGAACGCACATATCAAATGATATTAACAAGAATGATCCAAGGGAATCTTTTTGCCAAGTCTTCAGCCAAAGCCCTAAGCTCTGTATTTCACTCGAGACCTCTCCATCTTTGGCACTCCTTAAAACTTACCTATTCAACCAAGCTTTTGGTCACCTATCCTAATGTAGTCTCCTTTGTCTCATTATATTGTTGCAAAGCACCTTGAGATGTTTAACTACATTAAGGGAAGAATTTTCCCCCCGTTGCGGGGGGCAGGGGGAAAGAGCTCAGGAGCGGGCGCACCCCCCCGATCGATGCCCCCAATCGGGGGAGTGCCACCATTTTACATGGACGAGCCAATAAGGCCTGCCCAGCGTGACGTCCGCCAGGAAGTGCTATGCGCTATGCACTCCCTGTGCAGGCAGGGGGGAGGATATTCCCTAAGCCAGGAGTGCATTCTTTCGCGCATGCCTGCAGCTAAGTGCTGCCTCAGGGAGACCGGCGCCAAATTCAAAAATGTGAAATACAGAAAAATAAAATTTCCCTGATATGTCCCCTCATGTGACACAGTCACATGAGTTGGGACATTTCCATCACTTTTATTATATTTTTTTACAGTCTACATGAAAACTCATCCCACCTGTGGATGAGGTTTTATGCTTTTTCTGAAGCCTGCCAGGGCTCCTGGCCTGCCCGCCAACCTTAAGGTTGGACAGGCAGGTCCTTTAACGACTTCAATTAGTTCTTAAATGGCCATAATTGGCTGCGCTCCGATGACCTGAAAATTGAAATGATGCAGGGTGATGTCGGGAGTTTCGCCTGATGTCATCCTGCGTCACTTTGCGCTTCGGTGAGCGGGCCCCACACCCTGCTCGCTTAACTCAATATCGTGACGTAAGGGTTGTCTCTCTCATTACTTGAGTAACTAGAAAGTGAAGAGAACCCAACAAAGAGTCCGAAGAATAATAGTTTTTCTCATCAGGGAAAGTTTAGCTGCACAAGATACGGCAGGGTTAAATATGCTGCATTTACAGTAATTAGCATCCCTAGAATTAACATTCACAAAACCCAAAACAGAAACAAAAATACCTGGAAAAACTCAGCAGGTCTGGCAGCATCTACGGAGAGGAACACAGTTAACGTTTTGAGTCCAAATGACCTTTCAACAGAACTAAGTAAAAATAGGAAGGGAGGTGAAATATAAGCTGGTTTAAGGCGGGGGTGGAACAAGAAGAGCTGGATAGAGGGCCAGTGATAGGTGGAGATAACTAAAAGATGTCACAGGCAAAAGGATAAAGAGGTGTTGAAGGTGATGATATTATTTAAAGGAATTTGCTAATTAAGGGTAGAAAGCAGGTCAAGCAAGGTACAGATAGCCTTAGTGGGGCTGGGGTAGGGGGAAGGTATCGAAATAGGCTAAAAGGTAGAGATAAAAAAATTGAATGGAAATACATTTAAAAATAATGGAAATAGGTGGAAAAAGAAAAATCTATATAAATTATTGGAAAAAACAAAAAGGAGGGGGAAAATCGGGAAGGGGGTGGGGATGGAGGAGAAAGTTTGTGATCTAAAATTGTTGAACTCAATATTCAGTCTGGAAGGCTGTAAAGTGCCTAGTTGGAAGATGAGGTGCTGTTCCTCCAGTTTGCGTTGAGCTTCACTGGAACAATGCAGCAAGCCAAGGACAGACATGTGGGCAAGAGAGCAGGGTGGAGTGTTGAAATGACAAGCAACAGGAGGTCTGGGTCATGCTTGCGGACAGACTGAAGGTGTTCTGCAAAGCGGTCACCCAGTCTGCGTTTGGTTTCTCCAATGTAGAGGAAACTGCATTGGGAGCAACAAATGCAGTAGACTAAGTTGAGGGAAGTGCAAGTGAAATGCTGCTTCACTTGAAAGGAGTGTTTGGGCCCTTGGACGGTGAGGAGGAGAGGGGAAGTAAAGGGGCAGGTGTTGCACCTTCTGCGGTTGCATGGGAAGGTGCCGTGGGAGGGGGTTGAGGTGTAGGGGGGGATGGAGGAGTGGACCAGGGTGTCCCGGAGGGAACAATCGCTGCGGAATGCCACCGGGGGTGTGAAGGGAAGATGTGTTTGGTGGTGGCATCATGCTGGAGTTGGCGGAAATGGCGGAGGATGATCCTTTGAATGCGGAGGCTGGTGGGGTGATAAGTGAGGACCGGGGCACCCTATCATGTTTCTGGGAGGGAGAAGAAGGTGTGAGGGCAGATGCACGGGAGATGGGCAGGACACAGTTGAGGGCCCTGTCAACCACCGTGGGTGGAAAACCTCGGTTAAGGAAGAAGGAGGATATGTCAGAGGAACTATTTTTGAAAGTGGCATCATCAGAACAGATGTGACGGAGGCAAAGGAATTGAGAGAATGGGATGGAGTCCTTACAGGAAGCAGGGTGTGAGGAGCTGTAGTCGAGGTAGCTGTGGGAGTTGATAGGCTTGTAATGGATATTGGTGGACAGTCTATTGGTGGACCAGAAATTGAGACAGAGAGGTCAAGGAAGGGAAGGGAAGAGTTAGAGATGGACCATGTGAAAATAATGGAGGGGTGGAAATTGAAAGCAAAATTAATAAATTTTTCCAGGTCCAGATGAGAGCATGAAGCAGCACTGAAGTAATCATCGATGTACTGGAGAAAGAGTTGTGGGAGGGGGCCGGAGTAGGACTGGAACAAGGAATGTTCCACATACCCCATAAAGAGACAGGCATAGCTGGGGCCCATACCCACACATTTTATCTGGAGGAAGTGAGAGGAGTTTAAGGAGAAATTGTTCAGTGTGAGAACAAGTTCAGCCAGACGGAGGAGAGTAGTGGAGGATGGGGATTGTTTGGACCTCTGTTCGAGGAAGAAGCGGAGAGCCATCAGACCATCCCGGTGGGGGATGGAGGTGCAGAGGGATTGGAGGTCCATGCTGAAGAGGAGGCGGTGGGGGCCAGGGAACTGGAAATTGTTGATATGATGTAGGGTGTCAGAGGAATCACAGATGTAGGTGGGAAGGGACTGGACAAGGGGAGAGAGAATGGAGTCAAGATAGCAAGAAATCAGATCCACGGGGCAGGAACAGGCTGACCCAATTGGTCTGCCGGGACAGTCCTGTTTGTGGATTTTGGGTAGGAGGTAGAAGCAGGCCATCCAAGATTGGGAGACTATCAGGTTGGAAGCTGTGGAAGGAAGATCTCCAGAGGAGATGAGGTCAGTAACAGTCCTGGAAACAATGGCTTGATGTTCATTGGTGGGGTAGAGGTCAGTGTGCCAGACAACAACAGCACCACTCTTGTCAGCGGGTTTGATGACAATGTCAGGGTTGGACCTGAGAGAACGGAGTGCAGCAAGTTCAGAGAGAGACAGGTTAGAGTGTGTGAGAGGAGCAGAGAAATTGAGATGACTAATGTCATGCCGACAGGTCTCAATGAAAAGATCAAGAGAAGGTAAGAATCCAGAGGGAGGGGTCCAGGTGGAGGGAAAATATTGGAGGTGGGTAAAAGGATCCATTGAACAGGGAGAGGACTCCTGCCCAAAGAAGTGAGCACGGAGACGAAGGCGGCGGAAGAAGTGCTCAGCATCATGCTGAGCCCGAAATTCATTGAGATGAGGGCGTAAGGGTATGAAACTAAGTCCTTTGCTGAGCACTTCACAAAACCAATGTTTGAATTGGCTCTGAAAGGAAGACTTGTACTCATATAATGATTTTCATAAATACCCCAAAACACTTCAAAGTCAACAAATACACAGTAGCTATTTTTCACACAAAGGGACCCACAAATAGTAGAGAGATGAATTACCTAGCAATCCATGATTTGATTTTTTTGTTATTGGTTGAATTAGAAATGTTGCCCATTGTAGTACAAGGGTCTGGAATATACAGGGTTAATGTGGAACTGAGCACAGTACTGCCAGAGTGATGTAAGAGAGAACATGATCCATACCCAGTGGCAGTGTGGTGTTGGACAGAGCTGCTTGCTCTGCATGGAGACAGCTCCTAGGCTTGAATCCTAGTTATTTATAAATAGTTCTAGTAGTTAATAAAGAATTACAGTTAACCTACTAAAAGCTACAAACACTACATCAAACCTACCGAGATGCAACAAACACCCTACAACATGGTGGCAGCTCAAACAAAACTAGAACTAGAGAAGCTAGTGGCTAGTGAAGGACCCTGGAGTCGGAAAAACGAAAGGAACAGCATCCTGACCTGATTGAAGTGCACCTGAACCAAAGGCAGCTGCAGACTGCCTAAGAAGTTCTATTGCAGACATGGAGGCTGAAGGGCAGAAGAAAAATCCATTATGCAACTAAAGTACTCCACCAGAGCACTTGGGAGGTCCATAGTGACTCCCCATCGATTGCAGAGTCAAAGGACATAGCCAGGTGGAGAACATTCAGCTAAATTTTAACCTTCAGGTGGGAAACAAAAGTGTGGTCTCCTCTACATTGGAGAGACCAAACGTAAACTGGGCGACCGCTTTGCAGAACACCTGCGGTCTGTCTGCAAGAATGACCCAAACCTCCCTGTCGCTTGCCATTTTAACACTCCACCCTGTTCTCTTGCCTACATGTCTGTCCTTGGCTTGCTGCATTGTTCCAGTGAAGCCCAACGTAAACTGGAGGAACAACACCTCATCTTCCGACTAGGGACTTTACAGCCTTCCGGACTGAATACTGAATTCAACAACTTTAGGTCGTGAGCTCCCTCCCCCATCCCCACCCCCTTTCTGTTTCCCCCTTCCTTTTTTTTCCAATAAATTATAAAGATTTTCCTTTTCCCACCTATTTCCATTATATAAAAAAAAACCCCACTAGAGCTATACCTTGAGTGCCCTACCATCCATTCTTAATTAGCACACTCGTTTAGATAATATCACAAACTTTAACTTTAACACCTATGTGTTCTATTGTACTATTGTCGTTGACATCTTTTGATGATCTGTTTCTATCACTGCTTGTTTGTCCCTACAACCACATCCGCCCCCCCCCCCCACCTCTCTCTTTCTCTATCTCTCCGCCCCCCACACACACACCTTAAACCAGCTTATATTTCAACTCTTTCTTGGACTCGAACTCAAGTTCTGTCGAAGGGTCATGAGGACTCGAAATGTCAACTCTTTTCTTCTCCGCCGATGCTGCCAGACCTGCTGAGTTTTTCCAGGTAATTCTGTTTTTGTTTTGGATTTCCAGCATCCGCAGTTTTTTTGTTTTTAAACAAAAGTGATGTTGTGTGCAGCAGTGTTTTGGGGATGGTGAACCAGCTGACAAAACTTTTACCAAATTTGGCACAGGTCATAGAACCTTTGAGTCATCTACCTAAGGAAGACTGAGCATGGTGCTGGGACTCACATCAAGAGAAAGATTCCACTCACATCAAAGAGATGCTGTTCTCCATGGACATTCTGGTCCACTATGAATCAATCCAGCCCAGCACCATAGCAGTGGATGCTTCAGCCACAAGCCTTGGAGAGGTCCTGTTCCAGGAAAAACTGGATGAAAGTCAGCATCCCATGTATTACACGTCCAGAGGGCTGTCAGACTCAGAGACAAGGTACGCTGTCATTGAAAAGGAAGCCCTCACAGTCACATGGGCATGCGAGAAGTTTTCAGACAATATCATCGGACTCAAGGTTACAATTGAAATGGACCACGAGCCACTTGTCTCTTCATTGGACGATAAGGAGCTAGCAAAGATGCCTCCCAGAATCCAGAAGTTTCACCTGCGCCTTATGAGGTTCGCCTATGAGACAGTATACATCCAAGGTAAAATCCAGACAACAGCAGGCACACTCTCGAGGGCCAGAGTGGGCCTCCCGACAAATCAGGATGTCAATTTTATTGAACAATTGGAAGCGTACTCCCAATTGACAAGGAGCCACCTGCCAGCAACCAGAAGTAAACTCCAACAGATCTGCCAAGCACAAATTCGCGACAAGGAATACTCAGATCCTCAGATACTGCCAACAAAGATGGTCTCAGCAGAGACCAAATGAATGAAAATACTCAATGGTCAGGCCAGCCAACCACCCAGGAGTTAACCATGCCAGCTCCAGTGGAAGGGTGAAAGAGAGTGATCAGCAGTCCAAGAAGCCTCTACGTCCAGCTCCGATGAAAATACAGCAGATCAACATGGCAAACACGGAGCATACACTACAACTCCCAGCCTGCATGCCAAAAGCCACAAGAGATGTTGGAACCTGAGGGCATCCATCCATGGCTGACAACAAAAAGCAGAGGTGCGTGTACCACTAAACCTTTTTCTCTTTCTCAGCCACAGAGAACATCAAGACGACCCACAATGACAGGACAAGGTGATAGAAGCGCCAAGGAGATTAGCACAATAGTAATCCACCTCATAAGAAACAAGTTAGAGTAGCAGCAACCACCGATCAATGCAACTACCAAACCAACCAAGTGTGGGTCAATATGAAGGAATGGAAAAAAAGATTGAAAAGGTACTCAGATGCCAGCTCAACCTCCAAACCAACAGGATGAACTGGCAAAAGACAGAGTCTACCACCCCTCTGAAGGAAGTGCGAATGTGAGATAGAAGGATTATAGGGCCTCCAAACTGCCTGAATCTTTAAATTCAATGACTTGAAAGGTGAGGGAGGAAGAGATGTGGTACTGATAATGTAGGAACCACAATGTAAATATATGATAACAAGTATATGATAAATAACAAAGTGAGACATGAGTAAACTATAATCACTTAAAATACATTGGATAAAGACTTGGGGGCAGATGTAGTATAAAGTTCTGGCACAGATAATGTTAATGTGGGACTGAGTACCGTACTGCCAACACAGTGATGTAAGAGAGAACATGATCCACACCCAGTGGCAGTGTGGTGTTGGACAGAGCTGCTTGCTCTGCATGGAGACAGCTCCTAGGCTTGAATCCTAGTTATTTATAAATAGTTCTAGTAGTTAGTAAAGAATTACAGTTAACCTACTAAAAGCTACAAACACTACATCAAACCTACCGAGATGCAACAAACACCCTACAACACAGTGGCAGCTCAAACAAGAATAGAACTGGAGAAGCTAGTGAAGGACCCTGGAGTCGGAAAAACGAAAGGAACAGGATCCTGACCTGATTGAAGTGCACCTGAACCAAAGGCAGCTGGGGACTGCATAAGAAGTTCTATTGTAGACACGGAGGCTGAAGGGCAGAAGAAAAATCCATTATGCAACTAAAGTACTCCACCAGAGCACTTGGGAGATCCATAGTGACTCCCCATCGATTGCAGAGTCAAAGGACATAGCCAGGTGGAGAACATTCAGCTAAATTTTAACCTTCAGGTGGGAAACAAAAGTGGTGTTGTGTGCAGCAGTGTTTTGGGGATGGTGAACCAGCTGGCAAAACTTTTACCAAATTTGGCACAGGTCACAGAACCTTTGAGTCATCTACTTAAGGAAGACTGAGCATGGTGCTCGGTATAAAATACATTGGATAAAGACTTGGGGGCAGATGTAGTATAAAGGTCTGGCACAGATAATGTTAATGTGGGACTGAGTACAATACTGCCAACACAGTGATGTAAGAGAGAACATGATCCACACCCTGTGGCAGTGTGGTGTTGGGCAGAGCCATTTGCAAACCCAAGCATGGAAACAGCTCCCAGCTTGTACCCTTTACTGTATATTTGTAAATAGTTCTGGTAGTTAACAAAAGATGTACAGTTAACCTGCTAAAGATTACAAAGACCTCATCCAACTTACTGGGATTTAACCAACACCCTACAACAACCAGGACACAAAAGCAACAACCCTGCTCTTCAAATATTCAATGAAATCTGAATCATACACCTGCATTACTGGAACAGACAGTCATGAGACCTTGATCTACCTAAAAGGTTGCTTAATTGCCAACACTCTCTCAGTATTACAATGAAAAATCATCCTACGTTATTGCTCAAATACTGGAGTCCTGCTTTATAACTAGCAAGATTCTACCAGTTGAGTAGTTGTTTTAATTTTAAACATTTCAACTTCTGGATTATCACTATGGCATTCTCAAACTGTACGGCAAACTGATACGAAGCAAAAGAAAGAGAGAGGAAAAGTACAGCAAGAAGAATGGTAATGCAATGCAGAATAGGGAGAGGCTAATTAGTGGAGAACCATTAAAACATATAAAAAACAGCATGACTTTAGAATCATAGTGAGAGATTCCGCACAAACTGGGTGGAATCTTGTGGAGGCGAGGGGGTCTCAGGCATGGGCTGACGAGCTAGTGAGCCAATCTCAGGAATTTTCTCAGGTATGCTCACTGCATCTTATTCCACTTAGGTATTTGACAGGCCTCCAGCAAGCCTTCCCCTAAGATCTGTTAGATCCCTTAGGTCTGCTAGGACGGTATCCTGCCTGCTGAGAGCTGGTGACCAATCAGAGGCTGGCAGCTCTATTGGATGGCAGTGTCACTGGGGAGGTGGTGGCTGCTGGTACGACAACCACTCAGTCCAGTGTCGTCGCTGGATCCCAGGCTACAGGAAAGTGATGGCGGGGGAGTTCAGCAGCAAGGGTTGGGGTGTGGCCCCTCCTTCCCAATGCCGTGTCCCTCAATCAAGTACTAAAAATGAAGGACATCTTTCTGGAAGCCCAAAAGCAACCCTGCACAGATTTGCTTGTCGTGCTTCCCGCATGGCAAGCCCCCCACTGGGTTAACTGCCCGCTAAAGGGCTTCTTCAATGGGCGGCAGGGTGGGAAGGCTGTCCATGGGCCTTCCCACAACGGATTTAATCGAGGTGAAGGCAGGAAGGCAGCAGAGTCTCTGCCCACCGTCCTCCCACCTGACTAAATGACCCACCACCACCAAATTCACCATGGGGGAGGGCACAAGGTTCCACCTACTATCAGTGCAGGGGGTTAAACCTATAACATGGATTATCACTAGGACATGTCTTCAGGGCAAATGACTGTTGTGATCTTAAGTCTCCATATCAGCTTTTATTGTACACGTTTTATGGGACTTGAAACAACTGCAAGAAACACATTTTAAATGGCAGCAGGAGGTTAATGAATGTTGTGTTAGAGGAAAAACTACAGTACTTAACAGCAGCAGGGCTCACGATAAAACTAGTAGTCACCTTTCTGCATAGCCCATATGAGAGACGAAGAAACCTACAGGGGTTAATGGGAAGAAACAATGATGCGAAGTTGCCCTGCAGAATTCCAATAGCATTAACATAACGAGGCACACAGGACAGAGCTCCTCATTTGTTTTCTCAGTGAGAGTAATAATACAACATTAGAAAAGGCAAAGTCTCCAGTCGAGTTGGAATTACTTTCTGCAGACTGCTGAGAAGTAGACAAGTAAAAATGATGTTTTACTCCAACCCTGGGAAGATGTATGCGGAAGCAAGCTCAGCAAATGGATGATCTAATTGAGGTAGACAAACAACATTCCAAATCAAAACATGCTACATCAGCTGTGGCAACATCAAGTAAATGTGTATATTCATCATAGGCCTTAGCAAAAGGAAGAAAAAAACAGATGAAGCTATCCAACTTGTGGATTAATAGCTGTACCAAAGCAAACAACTGGAGACCGATAGTAAAAAATCTGGTTACACAAATGCCCTCTTACAGCCTTGGTGCATATATTTGTTCAAAATGATCTCAAATTACTATCCATCCTGGCAGTGGATTCTTCTACATACTTGTTTATTAAGGCAGCTTTGTGACAGTTTGTGGTACATGAAAGGAATGCCTTAAAGGAATTCTAGCAGGTCTTACTGAGAACTGCTGACCCATACAATTGAGCTATATCTACTTTGGCAATTAAAATGTTAACTAGTCCTCCAAGAAGCAGACCACAAAAAAGTGGCTCATATCATCATCATTCCTACCAAAAAGGTTGCACTACCATTCTTTCAAGTAGTACTTGGAGAGATCAAGAGCCACATTTTAGAGGGTAACAAGGTTACAAAGGAACTTAATTACAATACAGATAGGAGTACTTAAAAGAAATATACCAAAATACAGATATAACCAGGTATATCTGATTAAAACTATGACATGCACAATGCATATCAGTGACACGGAAGCAACACAAATTTTATAGAAGCAAAATACAGTGCATGCTGGAGATCTGAAATAAAAACAAAGCACTGGAAAAACTTGGCAGGTCTGGCAGCAGATGTGGAGAGAGAAGCAGAGTTAATGTAAGAAGTTCAATATGACACTTTTTTTTGGAAACTGAAGAGAGGTAGAACGCTGTTGAGGAAGACCAAAGATGTGATGGAACAAAAGGCAAAAAGAGTGATAATGGTTTTGGTAAAGAAACAAAGCATTTGTTCAGAGTAGGTGTGAATAGCATAATAAAGGCAAGATCGGTCAGAAAGGAAAAACATGAGAGCAAGATACAAACTGGCACCTGAGGAGTAAAGGAATCAAAATGGAGGACAGAATTCATGGTCGGAAGTTGTTGAACTCAATGCTGAATCCAGAAGGCTGTAATGTGCCTAATCAGTATATGAGGCACTGTGCCTCCAGGTTGCACTGGGCTTCACTGGAACACTACAGCAGGCAGAGGGCTGAAATATGAGCGTGAGAGCAAGATAGTGAATTGAAATGGCAAACAATCAGAAAGTCAAGGTCATGCTTGCAGACTGAGCAGAGGTGTTCTGCAAAACAGTCACCTATCTGTATTCAGTCTTCCCAATGTAGATGAGACCACATGACTAGCAACGAATGTAATGGACTAAATTGAAATAAGTAGAAATAAATCGCTGCTTCACATGGAAGGAGTTACTGGGGCTTTGGACAGCGAGGAGAAAGGAGGTAAAGGCAGGTATTACACTGCCTGTGACTGCATGGGAAGGTGATGAAGTGCTGGGGGTGATAGAGAAGTGGTCCAACGTGTCGCGCAGAGAACAATCCCTTTGGAAAGCTAACATGGAGAGGAGGGAAAGATGTGTTTGGTGGTGGCATCATACTGGAGGTGGCGGAAATGGCGGCGGATGATCCTTTGAATACGGAGGCTGGTGGGGTGGAAATTCAGGACAAGGGAGACCCTATTATGGTTCTGGTGGGGAGGGGAAGTGATGAGAGTAGAAGTGCAGGAAATGGGTCGGACATGGTTGAGGGCCTGGGCCCTGTCAACCACAGTGGAGGGGAAATCCTCGGTTGAGGAAAAAGACATGGCAGAAGCACCATTTTGGAAGGTAGCAATATCAGAACAGATGCAATGGGGATGGGGAAACTGGCAGAAGGTGAATCGAGGCCAGACAGGAAGCAGGCTGTGAAAAAGTGTGCTTGAGGTAGCTGTGGGAATCGGTGGGTTTGTAATAAATATTGGTAGACAGTCTACTCCCAGAAATGGAGACAGAGTGGTCATGGAAGGGAAGGGAAGTGTCAAAGATGGACCATGTGAGGGAGAGAAAGATGGACCATGTGAGGGAGAGAGAAGGGTGAAAATTGGCAACAAAATTGATTAACTTTTCCAGTTCCAGGCGAGAGCAGGAAGTAGCACTGATACAGTCATCGATATACCAGAGAAGAGTTGTGGGAGGGGGCCTGAGTAGGACTGGAACAACAAATGTTCCATGTATCCCACCAAAAAACAGGCATAACTAGGGCCCATGCAGGTGATTAGAATCATATCTTTTATTTGGAGGAGACAAGTTATTTTGAGACAAGTTAAAGGACAAAATTGTTCAATGAGAGAACAAGTTCAGCCAGATAGAAAAGGGTGGAGGTGGATGGGGGAACATTTGGGCCTCTGTTCAAGCAAGAAGAGGACAGCCCTCAGACCGTTCTGACAGGGGATGAAAGTGCAGGGGAAGTGGACATCAATAGTGAAGAGGAAATTGGAAACTAGTTAGCCAGGAAACTGGAAATTGTTGAAATCAGGTAAGGCATCAGAAGAATCACAAATTTATGTGGGAAGAGACTGTACAAGAAATTTATAACTTGCTGACTCCGCCTTTGCATATGAAGGATGAGTGCAAGAGAATAAATTAATAAAATGCTGGTATGAACAGATGGAGGGGGAAGAGAGAAACTGAAAGAATCAGGAGGGGTAATGTTCAGTAAACATCAACATTTTTCCATGGCTGCAAAAAGGACTCAGATTTGATGAGAAAAGGAAAAATGTTGCCTTCAACTGACAACGTACTTAATATTTTCCAGAACCGAAAAAAAACTTGCATATTACTTAGAAGCAATCTTGTTTTATTTTATCCCTCCTCAATTTGGGAGGGCAGAAGAAAAACTTCAAACTTCAATGTCATCAATGATTCTTTTCCTCACGGAACTTTAAACTGCTCTTGATGCATACGTGAAAACCAAGCCACTTTACGGTAAATTTCAAAAAGCAAAGAATATAGATTTAATTAAATTAGAGGTAGCTAGTCTGGGTGCTTTGATCTAAGAGAGGTTAGGTTTGAAATGGTAATTAGACAAATATGGGGAAATTTAGAAACATTGGTGTCATGGGAACATTTGTATTTTGAAATAAACCAGACTAGATTGTTTTCAAAGGAAGGGTGAAATGTATCACCCAGCCAGGTGAAGTTTAGAAACGGTGTGTTTATTTTTCTCAAAGATTACTGGTAATCTTTATGAGAGGGTTTTATTATCAAGGAGATAAAGTCCAAAGACATAGTGAAACAATAGGTATTTAAACTCAAAGGGAAAGATATGTATAAAGAAGGAGCGAGGGCTGTGTAAAGGAAGACATTTTTAAGATCATACAAGTGTATGAAAAAGCCTTCAGCATCTATGCCTCAAGCTGCTGTCTTCAAAGAACTTAAGTTAAGAAAACTCACTTTGAATTAAACTGGTTCAGGGTATCATGTTTTTTTGCCTGGCTCTTTTAAAATGTGCGCATCTTACTGTTGCCTTAACAAGAGCGTAATTGGGAGTTAGGTTGATTAGGGGATTTAGAAATTATCATAGTAATTTGTAGATCTATGTATTTAAAGTCATTTATTCCATTAATAAATGTTTAATCTAGTTTTGTAAAAACCTAAAAGACTTGGTGGTCTTATGACTACTGAATTCAGGGCACACATCTCAAAATTTATACAAATTGCAAAACAAGTTGTGGCCGTTATTATTTGGGATTTGAACAACTCAGCATTTACCATTGGCAGTGCCATAACATAGTTGGGGGTTCATCCAGGATAAATTTGAAATTCCTTGATTTTCTTGGAGTTGGTGAATTTTAAGGTTACGAGTATGAGAAACACTTGGAATTCAGGTGTTGGGGTGAGGTTTTTTGTAGTGGTGAAACTGCAATATGGCTTTGATTGCTCAGACATGTTTGGGAATTGAAGTTATAGCTTTGGCTGATTTACAAAAGGTTACTAAAGTTAAATTACTGGAATTGGTGGATAAATTACAATGGGGATTACTTGCAGGGGCTAGGAAAGCAGATATAATTGAAAGTATAGCACAGGATTTAAAGTTGCAAGCGGTACCTGACACTCGTGAGTCACAGCTGGAGGTAGTGCGACTTCAGTTAGAAATGAAGAAGCTTGAATTTGAACAAGCAAAGGAACTGAGAAAACTTGAATTGGAGGGAAACAAAAAGGAAAAAGAATTGAAAATGAAAAAAAAACTGGAACTAGGGGCAGCAGAAAAAGGGAAGAGAGATTATTTCAAAAAGAAATGGAAATGAAAAAACTTGATCTCCAGGAGGAAAATTTAGCAATGGAAGAGAGCTGGATCACAAATATGGGTGATGCCTATGTTGAGCAGACTGTAGAGGTGTCTTCAACAGAAGTGTCAGAGACAGCAAAACAAAAACAGAATTACCTGGAAAAACTCAGCAGGTCTGGCAGCATCGGCGGAGAAGAAAAGAGTTGACGTTTCGAGTCCTCATGACCCTTCGACAAGGGTCATGAGGACTCGAAACGTCAACTCTTTTCTTCTCCGCCGATGCTGCCAGACCTGCTGAGTTTTTCCAGGTAATTCTGTTTTTGTTTTGGATTTCCAGCATCCGCAGTTTTTTTGTTTTTATCTCAGAGACAGCATCCTGGATTGTTTCCACATTGTGTGGTAACGAGATCATAAGCTCATAGGTTTAGACAAGAAAAACAGGAAGGACAGGCAGGATGGTGGTGTTTAAATCCAATTAGTTGACAGTGGACAGTGTTTGATAACATTGTTCAGGAAGACAAGGCAGAGGACAATTCAGCTGAAGTGTTTAACTCAAGACAGTTACTAGAGTTACAGAAAAAAGATTTGCAAATACAACATTTATCTCAGATAGCTTAATCAGAAACAGAGGCAAAATGTATTCCAGAATGTTATTACCTCAAGGGTAATATTTTAATGCAAAAATGGAGGCTGTTATCATGTTTCAGCAAATGAAAGCTGTAGGGAGATACATCAGGTTGTTATCCCATTTGGGTATAGAAATGAGATTTTGAGGATAGTTCATGAAATTCCAATGGGGGGATATTTAAGAATTAGAAAGAAAGGCGAAGATACAGAAACATTCTTATTGGCCTGGTGTGGATAGGGGTATGGTCAAACTCTGTAGAACATGTCACATGTCAGGTGATGTGGAAACCACAAGCAGTGATTATGCCGGCACCTTTAATTCTAATTCCAGCATTGGAAGAGCCTTTTACTAGGGTCATGATTAATTGTGTAGGACCCCTCCCTAAGACAAAGAGAAAATCAGTATTTACTGACAATAACGGATGTGTTTACCAGATTTCCTGAAGCAATACCTTTAAGAAACATTACAAAGATGATTGTGGAAGCGTTAACTAAATTTTTTACAAGATATGGTTTACCCAAGGAAATACAATCAGATCAGGGTTCAAATTTCATGTCACAGCTGTTTAAGGAAGTAATGAACAATTTGGAGATAAAACAATTTAAGTCAAAAGCTCAACATCCTGAGTCACAAGGGATTTTGGAAAGATGGGATCAAACTCTAAAAACTGTGGTGAGATCAGAATTATCCACAGGATTGGGATAGGGGAATTCAAGTCTTGCTATTTGCTTTTAGGGATGCTCCTAATGCATCGACAGATTTTAGTTCTTTTGAACTAGTCTATGGTCAAGAGGTAAGGGGCCACTGAAATTGATTTATGAGAAATTGACAGATCAAAATTCAGAAACTACTCTCCTGGGTTACGTATCAAACTTCAGAGAGAGGTTAGACAGAGCAGTGAACATTTAAAGATATCGCAGCAAGTGATGAAAGCAATAGCAGGCAGAAAGGCTACAGCTTGAAATTTTGTTGCTGGAGAGAAAGTGCTAGTTCTGTTACCAGTACTGGGGGACTCATTAAAGGCAAGGTTTGGTGGGCCTTACAGGATTGAAAAGAAACTGAGTGAAGTAAATTATTTAATAAATACTCTAGATAGAAAAAAGCAGAGGGTGTGTCATGTAAATATGCTTAAAAGGTAAGTTGGCAGAGAAGAGGACCAAAATGAGGTTTATTGGTTGTAGGTAAAGACAAAAAAGTCGAAATGCAGGATTCTGAAATTGATTTTCCTCTAATCAAATTGGATAATGAGGGGGGTACTTGAAATTTTACTGTAATATTGAGTTACCTTCCAGGCAAGTGTCAAATTGATTTGGAAAAAATATTGCAGTCACACAAAGCTATTTGTGGCAATAAGTAGGGGAGGACAGATTTAGTCATACATGATGTGTCTGCAGGAGTTGCACCTTTGGCAAGACAACATCCTCATAGATTAAATCCAGCAAAGTTATCACAAGTACAGAAAGAAATTGACTTCATGCTTCAAAATGATATAATTGAGTCTAGTTGCAGTAACTGGAGTCCGCTTATTGTATTGGTACTGAAACCGGATGGAATACAAAGACTGTGTGTGGGCTATCGAAAAGTGAATGCGATGACAAAAGCAGATTCATATCCCATATCACAGTTGGGGGACTGTATGGAGAAAGCGGGACAATCAAAATTTATCACAAAGATTGACTTGCTAAAAGGATATTGGCATGTACTGTTATTGGAGCGAGCAAAGGAGATATCAGCTTTTGTGACACCAAGTAGACTACATCAGTTTAAAGTTATGCCATTTGGTTTGAAGAATGCACCTGCAACATTTCAAAGACTGACAAACAAACTAATTGCAGGTCTAAGCAACTGTGGTGTTTATATTGATGTCTTTATAGTTTTCAGTCCTAAGTGGGAGGAGCATTTACAACATTTGGAATAATTATTTACTTGATTACAAGAAGCTAATTTAGTGATGAACTTGGCTAAAACTGAAATTGCAAAACCCCAAGTTACGTATCTAGGCCATACCACTGAATATGGTAAGATGGCTCAGGGAGATGCAAAATTCAAAGCTTTCGTGGATTGCCCCATGCCTACAACAAAACAAGAAGTTTTGAGATTTCTGGGCATGAGTGGGTTTTATCGGAAATTTGTACCAAGTTTAGCAGTGTGGTTGCTCCACTGACTGAGCTATTAAAAAAGACCAAGAAGTTTCAATGGATGCAGGAGTGTCGGAAGGCATTTGACAGTTTGAAAACTACATTAACTACGACACCAGTTTTGACAGTACCCAATTAGGCCCCAAGCAATTTAAGTTGGCCATTGATGCAAGTGATATAGGCATTGGGGTCATGCTGTTACAAGATGATGACACTGGAATTGAAAAACTGATTGGACATTTTTCACTGAAGTTGAATGTAGAAAAGAGAAGATATTCAATGATCGAAAAGAAGACGTTGCGTTTGGTGTTAGCACTGCAGCATTTTGAAGTCTGTGTGGCAAACAATTCATCAGAAACAATTGGTTATACAGACCACAATCCTTTAAAGTTACTGGACAAATTTCAAGACAGAATTGCAAGGCTATTCAGATGGAGTGTATTACTGCAACCATTTAATTTACAGATTATACATGTCGCTGGACAAGAGAATCTGATTGCAGATGCTTTATCAAAGAGTTTGAAACTTAAAGGGAAAATTGGACATTTAAAAACCTGGACTCTAAACTGAATGATTTCTGTTGATACGAAGGATTTGTATATATATATTACGTTAATGTATGCATCTGGTGATGCATTAGTGTGAGTATATGGATAAGTATAGAAGATAGTATAAGATGGGTTAATAAAAATGAAGCCGTCTTTTTAAACTATGACTGTTCATTTTTAAATGTAGAAGGGATGTCAAGAAGATACAATAATTCTCAATGTTACTGGAATTTATTATAAAATAGAGTAATAGTGGGATGTATCTATGTGTCTGTAGCTGTGTGTCTGTGAGAGAGATTTAATTGAATTAGAGGTAGCTAGTCTGGGTGCTTTGATCTAAGAAGAGAGGTTAGGTTTGAAATGTTAATTGGAGAAACACGGGGAAGTTTAGAAACATGGATGTCAAGGGAACATTTGCATTTTGAAACAGGCCAGGCTAGATTGTTTTCAAAGGAGGGGTGAAATGTGTCACCTAGCCAGGTGAAATTTAGAAACGGTGAGTTTATTTTTCCAAAAGATTACTGGTAAAACTTAGCGCTATAAGAGGGTTTTATTATCAGGGAGATAAAGTCCAAAGACATAGTGAAATAATGGGTATTTACATTCAATGGGGAAGATAAGTGTAAAGAAGGAGCAAAGGCTGTGTGTGTAAGGGAAGGCACTTTTAAGATTTTACACAACAAGATCTATGCCTCAAGCCGCTGTCTTCAAACTGAAGTTAAGAAAATTAACTTGGAAGTCGATGTGTTCAGGGTGTCATGTTTATTTGCCTGGTCTTTTGAAGTCTGTGTGTCTTACTGTTGTCTTAACAAAAGTGTAACTGGGAGCTAGATTGATTAGGGGTTTAGAAATTATCTCAAGGCAGGTTTATAATTTCCCATATGTGAGCTCTTCATACTAAATTGCATTGCAGGTGAATGCTCAACCCCTTGAGAGCCCACTAATTAACTAAGTTTTTTCAATCATGAGTACTACGGATCCAACAATTCCATCTATGTGGAGGACTATTGCCATAACCCATGTTTAACAATCAATTCCAACAGGTGGATAAGAGCAAAAACAGAAAATGCTGGAAATACACACTAAGCAAATCAGTATCCGTATTGAGAAGTCAGGTTATTCTGTTTCAGATCTGCACCCTTCATCAGATATCTCTCCGAAGTTACTGACCAACCTGCTATATGTTTCTGCGTATCTATTTCAAATTTCCAGCCTTTCCTATTTAATTTTGGATCTAAACTAATGAAAACAGCTTTTAAATTTTACACTTTTAATTAATAATCATGTGCAATTATATAGCACCTTTAACATAATAAAACATCCCAATGTGCTTCACAAGAGCATCAGCTACAAAATTTGACACCGAGCCACATAAAGAGATATTAGGACAGGTAATAAAGGCCGTGGATGAGGGTTTCATCAGCAGATGATCAGAGCAAAGGCAGAATCAGGCAATGCTAAAAGGTGAAAGAAGGTAGATGGAGAGAAATGAGATTGGAAACTCAGCTCAGGGTCAAATAGATTAAAATATATTCACTGGACAGTAATCAAACTCAACAGCTTCTGCAGAAACGAAAATACAGCGCAAAGGACAAGGAGGATCAAGTTTACCAAATGTTGGCTTTTACAGTCACAAGTCTGCTACTGCAATATAATTAAACGGGGCACAGGCACAAACGTTAGCTTAGGCCATGTAATTTGAGCAATTTATGGTGGAGAGTAGAACTCAAAGATAAACTTGACCATTTCAATGAAAAAACTCAGCAGGTCTGGCAGCAAGACCTGCCAAGTTTTTCCAGGTAAGTCTGTTTTTGTTTTGGATTTCCAGCATCCGCAGTTTTTTGTTTTTATCTTTGACCATTTTAATGTCATTTGGGAAAGTTTTCATTGCAAAATAATTTAAGTGTAAACTGGTTTGTATGCTTCTCTGACGCACGTTTCTGTAGGCAAAATATCACGGATGCTGGAAATCTGAAATACCAGCAAAGAATTCTGGAAATACTCACTAGGTCAGGCAGTATCTGTGAAGAGAAAAATAAATATAACTTTTCAGCTCAGAGGCCTTTTATTAGAATCAAAAAATGTTACAGTTTAACAGGTTTTAAGTCAGTAATGGATCAGGGAGGAACAAAAGACAAGGTGCAACAGAGTAGAGGACAGGGGTGATAAAGTGGCAAAAGGGGTGGTGGCAACAGGGCCATTTAAAGCAGTTATGATGGGTGTAGAGAATCTGTAAATGACAACAGCAGAATCATTGCCAACACGATACAATTGGAACAATGATTACGGTCAGGAATTTCTTCTCAACAATAATTAGGGTCAAGCAACAAATGCTGGCCTGGACAGTGCTGCTCACATTCAGGGAAAGAATTTTTAAAAAGTTTTTTTTATTCATTCACGGGATGTGGGTGTCGCTGGCCAGGCCAGCATTTATTAGCCATTCCTAGTTGCGCTAGCTCAGAAGGCAACATTTAACCACATTGCTGTGGGTCTGAGATTTTTATTGAATTCACATTCCACCATCTGCCATGGCAGGATTCGAACCCAGGCCGCCAGAGTATTACCCTGGAGTACTAGTCCAGCAACAATACCAATAAGCCATCGCCTCCCTCTCGAGGACTGGAAAGTTGTAAAGTACTGAAATGAAAGGCGAAGCTACGGGGGTAAAGCAGGGGAATGGGACTAGGTGGAATGCTCTTTCAGAGAGCCAGTGTGGGCTTGAAGGGCTGAATGGCCTCCTTCTGCACTGTAATGATACTGTGATACTTTGTGATACTGTAAATTGTACATTCCACAAACTGGTCTTTACGTTCAGTTTCATTCAGTCTCTCTGCCTCTAGTTTCCTCTGTGGGAAGTGCAAATTGCTGTTAAAATGTAGAAATTGGAATTATACAAAAGGCCAATAAAGATCTGAAGAGAGAAAAGAGGAGCTGTTTTTGGTGTAGGCCCAAAAAGTCAAAGCTGAAACATTTGGGCCCACACTTGCAGAAAATAAAAGCTCATGGTGTAGGAGGTAATATATTGGCATGGATAGAAGATTGGTTAGCTAACAGGAAACAGAGGGTAGCCATAAATAGGTCGTCTTCTGGTCAGGCAGTGGTGTGCCACAGGGATCAGTGCTGGGGCCTCAACTTTTTATAATTTATATAAATGATTTGGATGAAAGGATAGATGATTGCTAAATTTGTTGACGACACCAAGATAGGAAGATAGGTAGGAAAGTAAGTTGTGAAGAAGATATAAGGAGGCTAAAAAATGATATTGATAGGTTAAGTGAATGGACAAAGATCTGGCAAATGGAGTATAACGTGGGCAAATGTGAAATTGTCCATTTTTGCAGTAAGAATAAAAAAGAAACATATTAACTAAATGGTGAGAGATTGCAGAGCTCTGAGATTCAGAGGGATCTGGGTGTTCTAGTGCTTGAATCCCAAAAGGTCAGCATTCAAGTACAGTAAGTAATTAGGAAAGGTAATAGAATGTTATAATTTGTGAGGGGAATTGAATACAAAAGTAGAGAGGTTACGTTTCAGTTGAACAGGGCACTGGTAAAACACATCTGGAGTACTATGTACAGTATTGGGCTCCTTATTTAAAGATGTAAATGTGTTAGAAGCAGTGCAGAGAAGGTTTACTGGGCTAATACCAGGACTGGGCAGGTTGTCTTATGAGGAAAGGTTGGACAGGTTAGGCTTGTATCCACTGGAGTTTAGAAGAATAAGAGGCGTCTTGATTGAAACCTTTAAGATTCTGAGGGGTCTTGACAGAATGGATGTAGAGAAGATGTTTCCTCTTGTGGGAGAATCTAGCACTCGGAATCACTGTTTAAAAATAAGGGGTCACTCATTTAAGGCAGAGATGAGGAGAATTTTTTTTCTCTGAGAGTCATGAGTCTTTGGAACTCTCTTCCTCAAAAGGCAGTAGAAGCAGGGTCTTTGAATATTATTAAAGCAGAGCTGGATAGATTCTTGATTAACAAGGTGTGAAAAGTTTTGAGCGTAGGCAGGAGGTCACAATCAGATAAGCCATGATTTTGAATGGAGGAGCAGGCTTGAAGGGCCGAGTGGCCTACTCCTGCTCTTAGTTTGTATGTAAGTATATAAAAGATTTCTGGAATGCTCTAATTTAATTCCAATTTCTTGACTTGTAAAATGTGTAGTTTTTGGTTATGGAGTGTCACTGATAGCTTACCTTATGCTTCTTGCTTATATTTACATTAAATTGTAAATATACACCTGAGTGACTGCATAACTTAATACAATGCAAATTAAATTAATCACTTCATCTATCTCCTCACCTTGCCTTTAAAGGTAGCATACTGTAATATAAGCTTTTAATGATGCATACGTGGATATGGAGAACCTAATTACCTGTAATAAAAAAAATTTGATTCCAGAGCTTAGATTCCTGTTTTGATATTGTTGCAGGTGAATGTTCTCTGCGAAAGATGACTCAGCTGGTCCATGAGGAGCAATTTCAGAATACAACAGTAGAAGCAGACACTGTACTTTCAAAATATACCACTATGATATCTCAGATTATATACAAATTCTGACTCTCTTTTCAAATGAAATAGAGTATCATTACCCATTTCAATATTTCCTTTTGAATTCCAACAGAATGTAATATGAGTTATCAATCCTCATTTTCACCAATTGGCCTGATAATCTGAACTGGAAAGCACAAAAACAAAGGTGCGTATATGTGAGGCTCCTGTCTCATAGAGCAACTGCTAACACTTATTTTTGGTGAATTTCATTCACTAAGTTTAGTTAAATTCGAGCTGGAAAGAAATGCTTTAAAACAAAAAGGCTGTGAGGTTATGAAATCCATCATCACAAATAGTAACTTAAGCCAAGATCGTGTCAACTTTTAAGAATAGGTTAGTTGGTGGTTGAAGGAAGAGGGTATGGGATGAGGGTAGCTATCTGGGATTAGAACTATTGTTATGTGAAGGACAAGCATAGATAGATTGGGACAAAGAGTCGATTTCAATGTGGATTCTATGTCATTCTCCATTTCAGGCACCAAGTATCAATTTCGAGCCTTTCCAGGTGAGATACAGCATGGTTAAAACCAGAGTGAAGTTCTTTTGTTACATCTGCCATCCTATTGCCTTTTCATGTGGGAACTGCCATTTAGTACCAATTAGCACCAGTTTAATGTGCTGAGCCAATAGGGTTATTTTTAACTGGAGGACTAGAATATCAATATATAATGATTTTATATTTGTGAATTTATAACTTTTACAGCTTTTAATATTAGAATGATAGGAAGAGATCACTGTGCCCTATAAGTTCATCCACGGGACAAAGACTATCCAACAGATACAAGAATGGCTAATTACCAACACTAACAAAACTGCACACAAGTCCATTCATTTTTCTTTGAACGGACTAACTGGGTATGATAAATGATAATAAACCACAGCAGTGTCACTTTGTAGAAAAGCTTTAATGCTAGGAAATCAATGGTGCTGAAATGTCATCAATAGTTACCTGCAGGACCTTCTGCATGAACATTTGATATTCTATGTTGCTCAGTGTGCCAAGATTATACTGACATGTCCTGGCAATAGTGCTGTCGTAACCAGTATCAAAAAAAAGCTCATTTGTAAAAACTTAGCTGAAGCTCTCTGAGTCTTCATTTTTACTTTAGCTTTATTCTGTACAGTAATGATACTGTGAAATAAATAAATAATCTCCCTGCAGGGTGTGAACTGGCACAATCTTGCAAGCCTGTCGCCTGATGAAACAGAGTTACTGCCAAATTTTAATGTGGTATTTTGATTTGTACATATTAGCTACTGTATTTCCCTAAACAGCGACTGCACTTCAAAAAATCCATTGGTTGTAAAGAGCTTAGAATCAGCTGGGGGATGAAATGAGACACTATTGCTACTGCATCGGTAATTTTTCTACTACAGTGTTTTCTTTTTTTAAAAATAGCAGAATGAAAAGGCACAAAGAATTAAAGGAGTCGGTTTTGAGGGGAGAATAATCTGATGTAACTGAGCGCGTGCAAGGGGTTATCAGAGCACAGAAATGTCTTGTTGCCTTCTATCTGGCTCCTGTTCATACTTCGAACTTCTTATTCTCTGAACTTATCCACCTTAACTTCACCCTTTATCAGTGAAAAATGAGCCATGTTCATACCTGTTAATTCTTTTCAGCTACCTCGTACAGTAGTCTCCATTTTGCCAAGGAAATTAAGTTCAGCTTCCTTAATACTTCCTCATAACTGGAATACCTGCCAGCCAGATTCTGTGCCTCTCAGAAGCGAATGTAATTACTGGATTGGGCCAAACCAATGTCTTATATGGATAATAAAATAAAACAGACACAAAATACATCTATTCCTCTGCTAATGCAATCCAATACCTTATTTACCACTTTTCTGCAGCTAAGCATTGTGAAGTTTATTTATCTCCTGAATTTCCTAGACCCTTTTCGTAATCAGTATGCTGCGATTCCATTTTAACATATTCCCTTCTCCTGGCCTCAAGTTAATTATTTCACATGTATCACATTAAGTTGCACAATTGGCTCTGTTACAAAAATGAAGACAGAAAGAAAAGTTGGGATCTAATTCCTCTGAACATGCCTACATTTTTCTCCAATATTCACCCTGCTCTCTAATTTGGTGGCATCTGCAGAGATTTTGCAAACTACATTTTCATTTAAGTCATTGTATAGAGAGGGACAGATATAGAGATGAATAAAAAGAGATAGTGATAGGTAATGGTAAAGAAATTGACAGATATAGATGTACAGATACATATATTGACCCAAAAAATAAACGAGGCTCACAAGATCAACCCCTATTTACTGCACTAATAACCTTTCTCCTACATGTGTAAATTAACCTTTGCCTTATATAATAGACTGCTTTTTAAAAAAAAACCTCCAAAGTTTTTAACTGAAGTTAATTTTTATAGTTTAGAGTTTGTGGGATAATTCTTCATGCACTGGAAACTACTTTTTGTTTGCAAGGTTGCATCAGTTATGGAAGCTACATTAATGCAAAATTAATAAAGGCTCTACTGAAAAATGCTAACATTTTACTAGGTCAAAGAGATATTTTATTTAAAAATGGGCTGCAGTGCCTTGCCAACATGACCTCAATAAAACAATTCAACATCAATCCCAAATAATTTTGTCAAAATGTTAATATTTCTTAAGGCGCAGTTATACTGTGTATAAGAGTAGAAGAGTTGTACTCTTAAGGCATGAGACCAGCACCTCCTTAGAATGATACAGCATGGGCAGTACTGAAACTGTATGCTGGCACTATGTCACATTCTCCCCACTCAAGTGGGTTTTGTGCAAATGTGTAACACTTACTCATCAACATTCAAATGTCCATATAAAATCTCACCTCTATTCATGGTCACCTTTTCAATGTTACCATTTCCCATGTCCTCTCTTTTCTCATTGCCTCCATCACAGTCAATGTCTTCTACCAGTGCATGCATGTATTTCTCATAACAGCCATTCCACTTCCTTCTGCTTTCATTCACTTTGAATGGCACTTTCAATATCTCAGTTGCCTAATAAGCTTTCCATTCACAATACTTCTATAGCCATGCATCTGCTAAACCACTCCCTTACTCCACTTTCAATCCATTGCTCTCAGCAAATCCATAACTGTCCTTGCCATAGCCCCCATCTTCAAATTCCTCAATTCAAAGGGCACAGACTTGAGCAAATCACATCCTTCCACCACCAGATCTGGCTGAATCACATCAAGAGTAGATGTAATCACTCTCCTCTTCCAAAACTGCCCACTACTTTGGATTATCCTGGAAAGCAAAGATAATGCCTGGCTTATCTTCTCCATGACTAATCTCCATCTCCAATCTGCCTTTCCTCTGCAAAGTCCTTGAACATGTTATCACATCCCAAACTTATATGCATCTTTCCTAGACCCCACGTTTGAATCCCTTCAATCAGGTCTCCGCAAATCCCAGGTAAGTGAAAAGGTCCCAACCGAGTTCACAAACCACATCTCCATTGATTGTGACCTCTGTGCCTTAACCCTTCTCAATCTCTCTCTGGAGCCTTTGTCATGGTTGACAACAGAATCCTTCTCCAATACTTCTACTTGGTTGTCCAGCTCACTGGAACTGTTCTCATTTCATTCCTTCTTACCTACCCAATTGTAAACAGACCTACTCCAGCAATGGTTCCTCTTCTAGCTCTCACACCATTAACTACAGAGTACACCAATGGGTATGGGAACCACTATTTTCTCATCCACATGCTGCTGCTTGGATACATCATCTGAAAACCTGTCAACTTTTAAGTAATGACACCCAGTTCTACTTCTCCGCCACCTCTCTTTGACCTTATTGTTTTTGCGTTGTTGGATTGCTTGTTTGACAACCAATCTTAGATGAGTTGCTGTCTGCCAGCTATACCTTGGGAATACCGAAACCATTGTCATTGCCCCTCATCACTAACTCTGTCCCCTGCCACCAATTTCAATCTCCTCCCTGGCCACTGCTTCAGGCTGAACTAACCATATTTCTCAACCAAAACATCCTATTCAATTCCAAGCTGAGTTTCTGACTCCATATATTCTCCAGCATAAACAGTGTCTGCATGCGCTTCCACATCATTGCGAGCTTCTGACCTTACCACAGCTTATCTGCTATTGAAACCATTATCCTTGCATTTCTCACCCTCAGAATGAACAATGCCAATGTTCTCCTCCCATCTTCACCGTCCATAAACTTTGGCTCAAACAAAACTCTGGTGCTCTTATCCTTCCTCACAGAAAATCCTGGTTGCCATCACCTCTTCTCCCTTGTTGACCTATATTGGCTTCTTGTCCCCCAATGCTTCAAATTTAAAATTCTTACCCTCATGACTTTGTCCCTCCCTATTTTTCAACTTCTCAAGCTCCTGGGAACTCCCATACCCGAATTCAGTGCTCCTTTTCTCTGACTCTGGTCTCTCATGCATCCCTTTAATTTTCAACTCACCATTGCTGAGTATGTCTTCAACTCTTGTCCAATGCTCTGAAATTCCTTGCCTCACCTTTTCTAGCTCCCTGTTCTCATTTAAGACCTGCCTTAAAACTCACTTCTTTGACAAAGCTTCTGGTCACCCTACTAGTAGCTTCTTCGGCTTAACATTCATTTTTCCCTAATAAGCCTCAATGAAGCGCCTTGAGTCGCTTTTTAACATTAAAGGCACAATATCAATAAACGTTGTTGTTCTGGTAACATTTTCAGTTCTAGTTACAATTTACAACTATTAGATCTGCCACAAATATTCTCTTGAGTGCTCTGGTACTGGTCATTCCTGCAAGCTATCCAGGTATCTTATGTCCTGGAGTATGGCTGTATCATCTAATCTACTCAACAATCATAAAAGTCTGTGACCGTAAGTGGACTATTCCGCACAGTAATTAAAGCCCTCTTAAGAATTTGGTGCAGATATCCTGACCCTAGTATTAAGATCAGGTTTGTTTTAATCCAGGCAATTTATTTCATTACTCAATGTTGAAGAGCCTACCATATGAGCACAGCCCATCTGTACGATCCCATCAGTGCAGAGTGCACAATTGCAATTTGCACTTTTCTCCCTTGTGGTTAATACTGTAGTCTCTGCCTGCTTAATTTTCTTTTTATACATCTGTCTGGGGAAGATCTGGTTAGTCACTGGTATTATCATGTAATCTGAACAGGGCAGCTCTACTTTATATTATTATATAGCAAGCCTTGGTTTGTAACATGCACTGCATTTCCCGCATTATTCAGAACGAGACAGACAATTAAGTCTAAAATAAAATCCAGTCAGTTGTAACTAAACATAGATTGACGCTGATTGGTGCTGACACTGTACTGCTGTTGAATTCAGTTGACGGCAAGGCACCTTTTAATACTCTCCATAAGTTTAGTGGTGCCAACTGAACTTTAGTGGTGTCAACACTTTCCGAGGAAATAACTTACATGGAAAACTGCACTTGTTAGCATAGGTTTTGCCTTCTCCTAAAAAAAGGAGCCTAGGATAATATTTCCTGGTGGTTTATCACCTGAAGACTGAAATCTTAGACTGTTGGGAAGCATGGAAAAGAAACACAAATGCCCAGACATGCCAGCTTAGCTAATAATGTTTATATTTGATATTCTGTATAATCTAATTTACTCTTGTACAGAGGCTGCACTTTGTTCCAAGCATTAGCTATAAGAGATTGGATTCAAGAAGCAAAGCTGTAACTGCACATCACAGGAATTAGGAGTAGATCACAAACAACACTGCCTACTTGAAAGGTTTTAACAGCATTTACAGATGTGGGGCTCAGCAAATAGTTTCCTCAGACGCTGCTAAATCAGTATCTGGAGGATGCAGAAAGAAAAGCTACTTCCATAGAAGCTAAAGGCATACTCCTGGTCAGTCCACCTTCAGTGTAACCAGGTTAGAGAGTTTAAAATTAGCCCTAAAAATTACTTTGAAAGGTAACATTGCTTCAGATAAAGCACGCCCTCGGATACGATCCTCATGCGATTCATCAATTAAAATCACCAAATTTACCAAACAACCCTCAAATGAAGAAATTACCAGTCGAGATTTCACTTTTGTAACTTTAACACAAATCAGAAAATTAAAATTAAACATGGAATTAACAGGCAGGCCATGGTGGGTATGAATTATAATTTGCACCTGGAATAGCAGACACAAAGACTTTCTCACGCACGTAGTGAGCATCCCACTCACCTGCCTGACCCCAATTTCAGCCACACAGTTCTTCCAAGCTGAATTCCATTCCTTTTCCTTCTAAGACTTAGCCGATTTTCAGCAGGCAGTAACGTCCGCATAAACAGGGTTCCGCCTGTGCAATCTGCCCTATATGTCACACTTATTTCCAGAACCTTCACAACTCGCAGCTCCTCTTGCCAGTGCTTTCTTCTGGCAAACAAACTTTCTGTTGGTACTACTTCCAGGTGAAGCATTGTCAGGTCACATGAACCAGTGTTTCTCATTATCCAAAAATTATAAATTGGTCTCTTTACAAGTACAGATTCTTAAAAGTCCTTTTCAAACATTTTAAAAAATAATTACAGATTCCCCAAACATTTAATAATTACGCATTTTCCTGTTAGTGCTTCCAAAACAAAGGTTGCCACACTTCAATGGGTTTCTGTTTGATTTTCTCACCCCATGGCAACCAGACCACATGGGGATACCTCCAAGCTGAGGTGTTTATCCAGAATTCTCTGTTTTACTTCGGTTAAAATTACATTTCAAAACCTAACCATCTTATAAAGTTCAATGTTCTTGACACCTCCCAATACAGTTTAAATTGAGGCAGCTTCAGTTAATCCCATAGTTAGCAGAACCTTCAGTTTCATTCATCCTAAAACAATTAATCTGCGGGATATTTTAAAAACTTACGATATCAATGTTTGATGTAAACAAGTTTAGAAGTCAATACAAAAACATTAGAAAGGCTATACACAGTTCAGCATCCCACACCATTTAGTAAGGTGAGATGCCCTAGATTTGTATGTTAAAGAAAAGGGATTAAACGATACTATGTCCTTGTGCTTCAAGACATCATGTAACATTTCACCAGTGTGCACCGACACCGTTGAACATGCAACAGTAAGAGCTCCATCTAGAGGACCTAAAGACACAGTGTACCAGGAGCGGCATTGCTTTCATAGAATCGACACAAGGCCTGCTGCATAAGTGCATGATGCAGAAGCAATATCAGGATTAATATTGGGTGGCAAACAAAATTAAGCAAACAAATTCTCCTGCACTTAATATGGGATGGTTTCAACACAGTTAAATGCAATACAACTTTCCGTCACAGTTTATAAAAAAGGACTGTACAATAACTTGAAATATTTTGCCAAGAAATATGGATTTTGGAAAGTTGAGTGTACAGAGAATACATAGTGAGAACAAGATAGTTTAATACTATTTAAAACTTGATTTAACAAACTAAAATTTTGGATTGTATTTTACAAAAACTCCCCTCATCTTAAAAAATACATTAGATCATTCAAGAAACTTCAAGCTGTTTGTGACATTATTTCTATGATTAAACCCATACAAATAAGCTCTGAAGAGGAGCCATACAGGCTCGAAACATTAACTCTGTCTTTCTCTCCACAGATGCTGTTGGACCTGCTGAGTTTTTCCAGCATTTTCTGTTTTTGTTTATCTGCACTGTTTATCTTGGATTTTTGTAGTGAACATGTCAAAAAGAAACTTTTTCAGATACCCTGTATGTATTATTCAGTGATATATCTTACTTTCCTAGCCATTTTATTTATTTTAGACTATAGCTAATCTAGGCTTAAGTTACTGTAATGTAAGTTTACATGCGGTATCTGAAAACCAAAATCATCTGAAATCCAAAATGCAATTGGCCCCAAGGGTTTTGGATAAAGGATACTCGACCTGTATATGTTTTTTGGCATTCTCACTAATGGAGCTAAACAACATCTAATGAGGGAAGGTTGCCTGTGAAGTTTGCTTACTGCACCAGCTATGCTTGTGTAAAACATCAATCCCACACATCTCCAGGTTTGCAGCTGACAAAGCCCACATGGGAAGTGCAACTGATACATCTTACATTGAGTATGTTCAAATTTACATAACCAACCGTGATCAACAGTTACGGGACAAGCAAGGGTATACCACAAATTGCCCAAACTTCTGCTTTGTGTGAACAAGTACGTACAAAATACCAGGATCTGAACTTCTGCAATGTAGATTGTTCATACCGGCAGTTTAAACAGCACCATATATTTATATAACACCTTTAATAAAAAAACACAAGGTACTTGACAGGAGCATTACAAAGCAAAATTAAATGTAGAGCAACATATGGCAATATTAGGGTAGATGGACAAAAGCTTGGTCAATGAAATAAGTTTTAAGGAGTGTCTTATCTTGAAGAAAGGCTGGGGTGACCTAATAGAGTTCTTTAAAATTATGAAAGGTTTTGATAGAGGGGATACAGGGAGAACGTTTCCTCTTGTGGGGAAGAGCATAACCAGTGGCCATCGATACAAGATAGTCACCAAGAAATCCAATAGGAATTCAAAAGAAAATTCTTCATCCAGAGAGTGACAACAATGTGGAACTCATTACCACACTGAGTGGTTGAAGCGATTAATATAGTTACATTTAAGGGGAGCTAGATAAGCATTTGAGGGAGAAAGAAGGGGACAGTTATAATGATAGACTTAAATGAGAAAAGATGGGAGGAGGCTTGAATGGAGCATAAATGCCAGCATGGACTGGTTGGGCTGAATGGCTTATTTCTGAGACAAAATGTAATCTTTTGTAAAAGAAGAGGAATGCTAGGTAGTGAGCTTAATGTCTGCTGATTTGCATAAAACTCTTTCACCACCCTGATGTAAGGACAAAATCAGTTCAATGGAACCATTCCACACATTTTCTCAATTTTTTATTTCATGAAATACAGAGATAGTTACTTTACTTGGATTGGGTGTTTGCATGTGACACTAGAAACCAAGAAGGAAAAGACTCCCAAAGCAGTATTTAAGACAGCACTTTATAAAATCTGAAAAGCACATTATGGGTTACTAATAATTGTGTACAATTCATGCGCAAGCACTATTAAAGGCAATAAAGCATATTAAATGGACAGGGAAAAATATTTTTAGTACAAATGTGTCACCTTACAAGTAAGTGCAGATTTTCAGAAAAGAGCAAGGTGAATATTTTTTATTTTTAAGGCAGAGGTAGATAGATCATTGTTAGGCAAGGGAATCAAAGGTTATCGGGGTTAAATGGGAATGTGGAATTCCAAATAAAAACAGATTGGCCATGATCTTACTGAATGGCAGAGTCAGCTTGAGGGCTTGAATGACCTACTGCTGTTCCTTTTTCGCATATTCGTATGTGCTACAATCAAAGTTCCTGCTCTGTACTTCAGGAGGCTTACTACTTTCCTGCATTCAATTGGGAGAATTATTTGAGATGCATTATCATTCCCTCCAGCCACAATCTCACACATGGATGAGCTGTAGTCTGATTCTGGCAGCAATTCTCAACATTTCTCTTTTTTACTCTGAGGAGAAGAATGCTATGGAGGCCGTGCGTTGCCAGCATTCAAAGGATGAGCAAAAGTCTCCTGTTAGAACTAAAGCTTGTGTAGGATGTGCATAAATTCTCTCACTTAAGATGAGAAAACACTCATCCTACAACCAGATGGACTGTGAAGAGAAAGGAATAAAGAGAAACATTAACACAAAAGATAGGATGAGACAGAGTAGAGACTACATTGTCACTGAGCTGTCATTTACGGCCCAATTTCCTACATTAGTGGCTATGCTTCAAAAGTACATCATCCATTGGAAAGCACTTTGGAACGTCCTGAGGCCATGAAAGGTGCAACACAAATGCAAGTTATTAATTGATGTGACAGACTTAGCATGCCACTTCTTTGCATGTTTTTGGCATGATTCAAAGTAGCTTCTATATACAGCCCTTGACTGAAAATTTCACAGCTGAAATTTGACCAATGTTGAAGGTTCTGTCTTCTGAACACCTACTCGTTAGGCATTTATCTTGCCCCACCCCAAGACCGGAGGGCGACCTAACAATGCAGGGGCAGGTAGGCTCACCATTCATTAACTCTCCACTTGTGACTACATTTTCTACATGAAAGGGAAAATATCTCCCAGTGCAAATAGAAGTGAAACCAATGTGAAATCAGAAAAGTAAGCAACTGCACCTTCAAAACTTCACACACAAATCTGCTACTCCAGTGACAAACCAGCTAGGTTTATTTTAACCATCATTCCATTGCCATCTATCCCGGGCTGGTGAAAGTCTATTTTATCATTCCATTAGATGTAGGATGTTCTGCACTCAATAGAAAAATACTAAATAACCCTTCTCCTCCCAGCCCTCCAAGGAAATGATGGTCACCAGAGGATGAGAATGTACCACAGCAAATGCTAGGCTGTATTTCACAAACAATAAAGCTGAAAACTCCAGCCAAAAGTTTCATTAAACAGTCTGTCAGCTCTGTGATGTGACGGCAGCAAATCGGAGCAAAAACCAATCCATCAAAATCAGCTTAAAACAACAAGGTACTCCATGCCCTTCTGAGTGAAGAAAAGGGAATAGCAAATACAAGCTGCAAGCTTTTACCCATTAGGCATGTTACAAACAACAAATAAACAAGGCACTTAAACATCATAAATCAGGAGGCTACTGAAGCAAGGAAGGACCATTCTGCAGATTGCATGTAGAAGTTAAAGAACTGTCAGGCTCAGCTCAGAAGATTTCACACTCAGTGGAGGGGGAGTGTTATTGGGCAAAATTTGAAGAATAGTTACCAAATTTCAAACGGTTGCTTACTGAAGGTTTATTTTGGAATCTGGCAGCATGACTTCTTGAGGGGCCGGGGGGAAATCTCTCAATTTTATTTCTTTGATTTAGATTCATTACAAATGGAACAGATAAAAGGAATACCACCTTCACAGCACCACCCCCATCCTCAAAATAATGAACAGGATTTCTGCAACACAGACTTTGATGCTTCATTGGCCCAGGAATATTTGGCACCGTAAAAAGTTCACTGATTCACTATAACCTCATCTCTGTAACCTGACTCAAATTGTGATTCAATGTAGGGGTTTGGTAGCATAGCAGTTATGCTACTGGACTAGTTATCTAGAGGCCTGGACGACTGGTCCAGGGACACAAGTTCAAATTGCACCAAGGCAGCTGGGGTACACAAATGCAATTAAATCAAATCTAAAATTAAACAAAAGCTAGTATCAATAATGGTAAAAATTACTAGATTGTTATAAAAACCCATAATGTTCACTAATGTTCATTAGGGATGGAAATCTGCCATTCTTACCTGGTCTGGCTTCCAAACTGACAGCAATGTAGTTGACCTTGAACTGATTTCTGAAATTGCCTAGCAAGCTAGCTGTATTTAAGCTGGAAATGTATCGCCATCCCTTCATTGCTGCTGAGTCAAAATCCTGGAACTTCCTTCCTAGCAACACTGTGGGTGTACTTACACCACAGGGACATCAACGGTTCAAGAAGGCAGCTCACCGCTGCCTTCTCAAGGGCAACTAGGGATGGGCAATAAATCCTGGCCTAGCCAGCAATGCAGACATCTCAGGAATGAATTTAAAAAAGCAGGTGGCTTACCTGCACCTTCTCAAAGGTAATTAGGAATGGGCAATGACTGCTTGCCCTGCCAGCAATGCTCATGTTTCATGAATAATAAAAAAGTCAATAGAATATACACACTATACTGATGCATGAATTGGAAAGAAAGTATACTCTGCTCTTTGAATTTTTGAATTACCAACATTGTAATTTCATTCCATGTAATGGTTCCTGATGGATTGTCATAACCACGCTGTGCCACAGAGCAGCAGGGCTCATTATACAGCAAGATCCCGGTTTTGATTCGATGGGCAGGGATAGATCCCAAATAATAGGCTATGGTGACATATAGATACACATGTTCAATTGCTGGTTGAGCTGTTTGCTTTTCAGTTTTGACACACTGCTGGTTTTCCTTAAGATCCCAATGAACCCTCTAACGCCACCCCAGAAAATACCTTGATGTCAAAGGGTAGGCACAGTAGCTGCTGATGCATCCCTCACTGAAATTTTCTAAAAAACTATCTGTGCAAATAAATTCAACAGTAAATCAACCTTCCTGGTCTGTATGGCTGATGACCACATTAGACAGCACATTCACAAACCATGCAACAGGGGAGTGTTTCTTCACAATTTCACCTGAACTTTTTGGTGAAACACTCATGGGAGTTGTGCAAAGCAGAGGAGGAGATAACAGTCAAACAAAAATGTTAATTAGCACACGATTATAGCTTTACAAATACTTTCTGGCAAATCTAAGCCTCCCCCCAAAATTAATTGAAACCAGGCAACAATTCATCATCCCATTATAATGCAGCACCTAAAACTGGAGCGGCTCTAAGTGCATGGCCATTTGTAAACTTGTTGTTGTAGAGTAATTAGCATGTTTAATAAAGACAACTTTTAGTACCTTATTAGTATTCCCAGAAACCTGTAAACAGAGTACTGTTGCCAATTTATAAATGGTTGATAACTTGCAGCATGCATTATAAATGCAATAAAATTCTGATTCTGAAACATTTTTAGCTGTGTTCTTACAACTGGTTCCAGTATTTAAGAATTACATCGTCATGCTGAATTGTGGACAATTTTAATTCAGGTTATGAAAAAGTGAATCGTGAGCAATAAATACGAGCTTGGGAAATTAAGTTGCTTACCCACGACATCAAATCACTGCAAAATGCCCACATTCCCCATTGTCTGACATAAAATCTCTTTGCATTTTAAAGTGATGGGACATATAAACAAATTGTTATTTTGCAATGATTTGACAGCATTAAAGGTAATAGTTACATTTTTGTACAGATTCCATAGCCAGAGTTCATTATGTAAGGTATAATCAAAGGCTGGCTATTAGATAACAAGATTATAATATTCAAGATTTACATGAAACTGTACAACTCAGGAGTCAATTTAATCCTGATTGAACTCAAAGTAACTCGAGTGTATAATGTAGTCAATTGAGAGAAAGGGAATGATTTTATCTTGTTTGGCATCCCTCCCTCAGCCAATATCAGTAACAAAATATTAACCAGTCACTAATCTCACTCCAGCTTGAGGGATTTTGTAGGTACAAAATGGTTGCTGCTTTTGCCTACATAAGTCACATCACTTCATTGGAAGTGGCATGAGCTGGGATATCCACCAAGCAAATATAGTAACTCGCTATTTAAATTTTCACTGACAAAAAGTGCTACTTTACGGAAAGCGGATACTGCTCGGAACACTACTATACATTTACGAGCCTGATGTAGTTCTGCTGGCATTACTTTGTTACAACACTGGTACACTCGAGGTGCTCTTCAAAGGCACTGGATTTTTTTTTTGTGAAGTGTCACTCCACATTATGTAGAAACAAACCTACTGTGTAATAGTGACCCTTGGCCTGCCTAACTTAGGCAACAAAACCGAAGGAGGACAGGGATGTTTCAGCAACCCTTGATTGAGGTAGTGAGGGGAAACCAGCCAGCATTCTTGCTCCCGAATTCTAATAAATCTTCTGAAATAAAAGTAAACATTTGCCACAACTTCCTGTTCACATAAGCTTGTTTCCTATGCCATGACTTTGTCACAATTTTCTGGCAATTTATAATGGTAAAACACTATCTCAACCTGGCAATATTTTAAATGCAAGACATACATTTTGTTAAAGCTTTATATAATGGGAAAAGCTCATTAGCCTGTCACGGTGCAGATCCAGAATTCAATGTTGGCATTGGGACACAAGTTGACTGCTCCACCAACTATTGTTTTTCTTTTTCTGGATTCCTACTTTCAAGTTTTTGTTTTGCCTGCTGCCACCTTTCTCTCTTCTAGGGAGTTCTTTACCCGACTTTCCTCAAAAGTCTTGTCGGAATGAGACATTAAACAGAGGCTCCATCTGCCCACACGGGTGGATGCAAAAGATCCCATGGCACCATTTTAGAGCAGGGGAGTAACCCTGTTGTCCTGGCCAATATTTTTCTCTCAATCCGCACGATCAAAAAAAAGTTATCTGGTCATTATCACATTGTTGTTTGTTCTATTGTACTATTGTCGTTGACATCTTTTGATGATCTGCTTCTATCACTGCTTGTTTGTCCCTACAACCACACCCCACCCTCCACCTCTCTGTCTCTCTATCTCTCAGCCCCCCACACACACACCTTAAACCAGCTTATATTTCAGCTCTTTCCTGGACTCGAACTCAAGTTCTGTCAAAGGGTCATGAGGACTTGAAACGTCAACTCTTTTCTTCTCCGCCGATGTTGCCAGACCTGCTGAGTTTTTCCAGGTAATTCTGTTTTTGTTTTGGATTTCCAGCATCCGCAGTTTTTTTGTTTTTATTTCTTAATATCAAAGCAGTCTCATATTTGTCAATTGCATTTCTGAAGCAGCATTAGATGATATAATGGAATTGTTCGCAGCTTAAAATACACACCGGCTCCCAAATATCTAGAAAAAGTGATCCAATCGAAAAATCCCTCTGAAGGGGTGTCCTGAGTACCACTGTCCAGCTGTGCTGTCTACACCATGCCCCCTTCAGATCTGAAGCACAACTTGCTTCACAAATATGCACAACCAAACAGTTCCCTATAAAGGCAAACTTTACTAACTTCAGCTGAGAAACACTACATATGGTTTGAATTTTAGGTACAAGATAGAAGAATTGCACAGATCCAGATTGCTTCTAATTTGCTCCTTTTTTAAGCCACTATGTTTTTTTTTAACATTTTGCTGAATTTTTAAAAAAGTCTTCTTATTCCAAAATTTTGTTTTAAATATTTAGAATATCAAAATGAGGAAAAAATTTTACTTCATTTATACTGTCTCTTTATTTAGTGGCTCATAAAATATAAAAGTCTAATTGCCTCTTATATGGCTACAGCAGTTCATTTTCAGTACAGTTATAGAAAAATCAAATTTTCATTTGACTACTCTAAACAATTTCCATTTTAAGGTCAGGGTATTCAGCAATACAGTTAGGAAATGCTTTCTATATCTATCCCATTTTATTGTCCAAACGTGCATAAAATAGCAAATACCATGCTTGTTTCATGCAATGGGATGGGTATTATGGGATGCACAATGGAGCTTTCAGGGAGAAATAGAAATGCAAGTTGATTTGGCTACCATCAGGTTGTGTAACAATAATTTCCAAACTACTGGGTCTTTAAAGGAGTTTCTACCTGTAAAGAAGGATGTATATCTAAAACAGTTGATCCATTTTAACAAATCTATAATGAAAATAGTTCCAAGTGATGAGATTAAATTGGAATAAATCAGATCATATCATCAGTTTAACTTACTGAAAATAATGGTATATATTGCAAAGTGTTCGCAGCACATGTTCCACCAACCCCAAATACTTACGTATTCAGAGATAAGATACAAGGCTGGTCACTAATGTCAGATGTTTGGGTTGGGGGAGGGGGGGAAGAGACAAGAGAAAAATGTGCTTTTCCAACTTAGAAAGGATAAATCTTGTGATCTTGTTGGAAGAAAAAGATTTTCATTAAATTGCTCCTTTCATGACCTCAGAATGTCCTAAGCACTTCACAACCAATGAATTACTTTTGAAGTGTAGTTACAGTTGTAATGTATGAAACTCAGCAGCCCATTTGCATGCAGCCAGATTCGGCAAACAGCAGTTCGAGACAACACAAAAACAGAATTACCTGGAAAAACTCAGCAGGTCTGGCAGCATCGGCGGAGAAGAAAAGAGTTGACGTTTCGAGTCCTCATGACCCTTCGACAGAACTTGAGTTCGAGTCCAAGAAAAGAGTTGAAATATAAGCTGGTTTAAGGTGTGTGTGTGGGGGGCGGAGAGATAGAGAGAGAGAGAGAGAGGTGGGGGTGTGGTTGTAGGGACAAACAAGCAGTGACAAGCTGCTACTGCTAATTGTTTAATTCTCTGTGTGAGACAACCTCTGTCCTGGAAGCAGTGCAGTAAGGGAAACTTGTAATTTCTTTAAAGATCTGGTGAATCTTTAAAAAAAAATTAAAAATATTAAAGAATGTTTGAAATTAACTTTTAAGAGCTTGATCAATTGTAAAGGAATCAATTGCAATTTTATTGGATAAGAAATACTGGTCCATATGACCTGGCAATCTTTAACCTGGAAGCAGTACCAACAGAAAGGAAGTTAAGTTACAGATGCTGTATGTGGCCAGACACAAGAAACAACTACTGTAAAGAACAAAAGGAGAGCTGCAGCAGCAGCGATAACACACAGTGCACATTTATGAGGAGCTGTGTGTGTGTGCAAAATACAGTTAGACAGGGCATAAAGCTGTAGACAGGGTTAGAGCAGTGATTAGACAATTTTACTCCTGCTGTTTCAGTTTCCCAGGAGCTGACCAGACTGTTTAATGGGTTTTATTAAATGAGTCCCTGGGGAATCTGTGCCATCAAGACCGTCATGAACCTAGCTAAGGAGGTTCTGCAGGACTGCACCATTCGGGTGACGACCGTCTCTGGGGACCTTGGGCGGAATATGGCTGCTGGTGAACGTGACTCGAAGGCCAAACCGATTGAGTGGGAAAGTAAGAGATCCTACAAATCAGAAGCTGAGATAGAGAACTTTGGAACTGCACATGGTGCCACATATGCCTGTGGGGAATGATGTGGGGGATTTTTTAAAATTTATCCGTTCATGTGATGTGGGCATCACTGGCTAGGTCAGCATTTATTGTCCATCCCTAATTGCCCTTGAGAAGGTCCTGGTGTGCTGCCTTCTTGAACCGCTTAAGTCCTTGTGGTGTAGGTACACCCACAATGCTGTTACGGTTATGATTTCGTAAGACATCTTTGATGTATTGATTATTTAAAGTGAAATTCACCTTTTTATTTTAAGTATCTTTTGCTTGTCAATTATGTTTAATTTATGTTGATTTTGACTCATGTTAAAGTAAAAGTTACAAAAAGTAAATCTTGTTGGTAATTCCTTATGGGGGAGGAGGTCATTTGGTAAATTTGGTTATTTTTGTTTATAGTTCCCCCATGATAATAGCCAAATAACGTGTGTTTTTTAAAATGATATTGACTGAGGCATAAATATCAACCAGGACACCAGGGTGTGATTCCCCTGCTCTTCTTTAGATAGTGCCATGGGATTTTTACATTCATCGCAGGTGGACCTCAATTTATCATACAAAAATGACAACCTCTGGCAGTGCAGCACTTCAACAGTATTGAACTTAAGTGTTAACCTAGATTGTTGTGCTCAAATCTGTGGATTGAACCTACAACACACAACTCAGAGAGAAGGCTACTATCAACTGAGCCACATAAACAACAGTAAGCAGCATGAAAAAGGTCAATTTGCAAAATAATATAAAATTGCTAGAGAACATAACAATATAATGACAACAGTAGGGCAAGGGTACATAGGACCAAACCAGCAGAAAGCGAGTTTTAGACTGAGATCAGAAAGTCCTTGTTCACGCACAGTGTTACATGAAATGGACTCCTGGATAGATTAATGGGTTTGGAAAATTTGAAATCATATAAGAAACAACTGGTTACTAAGACTGTAGTTTTAACTGAGACTGTGGAGTAGCCCCCAGATGCACTGTCTTGGAACTCAGAAGTTACAGGCCATTATGCAGATATAATACAAAGATTTATTGAGCAAAAGATAAATGGGAGAGAGTGAAAGGGGCAAGATAGGAAGAGAGGCGATAGATAGCTCGGAGATAGGCAGACGATCTCTCCCTGTCCCTCGGTATCAAAGAAAACTGTGTGTGTGTGTTTCTAATGCGAGAAGCCCGAATTATATTCCGTGACATTGATGCTCGATTTTCTAACTGTGTTGTAAACATAGCATACACAAAAGTGCAATGAAAGACTGTTACAGACAGTTAGGAGATATGTATCACCATGTATTTCATTCTACTCTATGGGCAGAATTTTGCCCTTGGTGGGTGAGTGGGCCCCACCGGCTCGACAGTGGGTGGGCAGCCGAACTCTGCCGCCAAAACAGGGCCTGCCGCCATTTTGAGTGGGCAGGCCAATTAAGGCCTGCCCAGCGGCTGCCCGACAGGAAGTGCTATGTCACACAAGATGGGACATGTCAATAAGAAACACACGAACTTTATGAAACTTTTTAAAAACGGACATGAAACCTCATCCCGCCAGTGGATGAGATTTCATGCATTATCAGAAGCCTGCTGGGGCTCCTGGCCTGCCCGCCAGCCTTAAGGTTGGATGGGCAGGGTCTTTAACAATCTTAATTATCCTGTCAATGGCCTTAATTGGCTATTGACAGGTCGGTGGGTGGACAGCTCATTTTGCTGTCTGCCCACCTTCTTGAAAATTTAAAGGGACCGGGATGATGTCGGGGGGTTCCTCCCGACGTCATCCCGTGTCATTTTCCTGTCGGCAAGTGGGCCCCGCCCCCATATCGCCGACAGGAAAATCCTGGCCTATGTTACCTAAATTCTATTGCAACTTCCAGTTATTCTTCCAAAGTTTAATAGGACAAAATGTTGCAAGGGTTGCTGAAACTATGGCCTAGGTTTTCTGGCTGTAATGCCAACAATAATCCATTTCACACAGATGAATTACTACTGGAGTTAGGAAAATCTAGCTCTTCATGTTTGTTTTGTTTGTTTGTATTGTACTCTTCTGCATTGAAAGTGTAGAAGTAAAACTTGGAAAGTTCATTATTTGCTAACTTTTATTATCAGCCAGGTGACCTATTCTATTATGCTGAACATTATACGTGGTGCAATTTAGATCTATATGTAATCACTGAGGTGCCAGCATTGCAAGGTATACAGGTTATCAAAGAGTTTGAAAATCAGGCAGCAGAAGGAAAGAGCTTGAGACTGTTATGGTTTCATTTGAATGACCAAACTGATTAGCTGATCATTCCTATTGTATAGATTAAACATACTCTGTCATTTCTTTCAGGAGTTATAGACAAAGGAAAAAATGCAAATAAGTATTAGCAAAGTGGATTTCTTTACATTGCTCGGGTCCTTTGTAATGTAAACAAATGAAAATTGTGGCTCCTTGGCACATTTCTGTACTTCCTCCCAAGGTTAAGTTACAGCATCATTCACATACAATATCTAAACAATGGAATCAAAAACTGATAGCAATATCCCAATCCAATATTCCTATTTAGCCAATTTCTGGAATTTGAGGGGGAAAGGTGAGGGAGAGAAAAAGGGGCAGAAAAGAGGAAAAGGCACAGGAAAAATATAGTAGGTAGACAAATATGAAGAGAGAGAGATGGGTATAGGGGTTTGTGTGTGTATGGATTAAAACTCTTGGTAATGCTTGTACTATAATTTCATGCTATGCTGCGTAACAGTGTAAGCGAGGCTGCTCAATCAAGTGCTGCTTTCTATATGTCACTGCTTGTGAACACATCACTGAACTAAAAATTATTTTTAATGTTCAATATAGGCTTCCTTAATTGCCAACAAAATGTTAAAAATTCACCAGAGAAATTAAAGCTGCCCATGCAGGGATCAAGAGGGAAAACAATGAAAGACTCCTCGATGTAGAAAGAAAATTGCTGGAGTGTTTAAGGAGCACAGCAGGACTCCCATCTCTACCAGAATTAAACAGGAGGGATAGGAGGTTTCAGTTTGTTCTAGAAAAATGTGCACAGAACACCAAGAGAAAGAGACAATGCAAGAAACATACAGCAGGTCCATCAGTACATAGAAAAGACAAGTTAACATGTCACACAATTCTGACAAAGGACATAAACTTGAAAATAGTCTTTTTCCTTTGTAGGTGCTGCTGGACCTGCTGTGTATTCCCAACAACTTTTGTTCAGGTAATAGCATTGCAATTTTTTTGTTTTCTCTTCATACACTCATTTTCTAATGTAAACAGAAACTGTTCATTGAGGAGGAATAAACTGCCTTACTGTAAACTTGAGCAATTTTACTCTAAGGCTCCTGAAGAAGGTGCATTAAGACCACATAGAAGACTGATTCTTTAAAAAGACACTCTGTAATAAGATGGTATTCTGCAAATGAAAATCATTTTCATAATCAGAGCTTACGCCTATGGTCTGTTGTAGACAGTGGGATTTGTCCAGTAACATTCACCTATTGGATGGCCTGCTGGAGCAACAGTCTCCCTCATTCTTTGAAAGATTTCCATTTGCTGTCATATTTCCTGAAGGATTGTCCTTTTAATAATTGAATTCCCTGCAAGATCTACATGAATTTTCCCCATTCTGCTGTACACCAGGCCTCTAACCTAACTCTTTAGTTCCTTATTTGGAGAAGGCACAAATATGATCGCAAAGTTACTTTGCAACAGTGGAAGGGCACAAGATGAGGAATGTCATATTTTCCACATTCAGAGAGGAATTATTTCAACAGTAGGACAGAAAGTAATGGAGGGATGCAGAAGAACAATAACTTCAGGCCAGCTTGAAGCCAAGCAACACAAATGCAATTACCATTCTAATTAATTAAATCGAGACAGTGAGTAACTCTTTCGAGTACAAACACGTTCTGAATAGGAACAGATGGAAACGTGTTTGTACTCGAAAGAGTTACAAACACGTTTCCATCTGTTTCAGATGAAGTTACATTGTTTCATAGTTTGCCATTGTGAGATTTGAACTCTTGATCTTGGGGTTACAAACCCAGTACCATAACCACTTGGCTATTTAGGCCAAGCCAAGACAGTGAGTATGTGCACTGCTCCAGCTTGCCTTATAGATGGTCTCCTTGATCTTCTGCAGGTGGTCACAGAAATGGCCAGAGCAGGTAGAATGAATTTTAACTTTTCCTGGTGGATCAAACTCTGTAGTACAAGGAGATGCACTCACTAAAATTGTTAACTTCAGGTTCTTGAAATTACTCCCAAAGGAAATAAAGAACTGCTAAACCAGCAGTACTTATTAACTTTTCATCAAGGGTAACAATTTCAATCAATGAGATTTAACATGAATTTTAGTATTAAAAAGAAACTGCAGTCTAAGCTATGTGTCTTGTACTCATCAGGACAAATCACAAGATTACCAACAGTAAAGTAGACGCTAATTGGGAGAGTTGCCGTGGCAATGCCTCTACCAGAATCCACTTGCCAACCAATCAGCGCACTCTTCTCACGCAGTATAAATTGTTGTTCCTTTTACTGTTGATAATCTTGTGACCTGTCCAGGTGAGTGCAAGGCAAGAAGCTGAGACAGCATGTCTTCTTTTTCAGCAATACTCAGGTTTTGTATTACCAAACAACTATTTATCTGAATTTTGTTAGTGTGGCACACACTGTAGGTGGAGTATCATTTTCAAACTCCATCCATATCATAGAAAATCCATATATATTATTTTGATATGTATTTGAGCTCTCAAAGAATGATAATGTGTGACAGACTGCGGTGAATCATCTGAAGTACTGTAATTTGTGGTATGCAAACAGTACTCAAACAGGCAAAAAAAAGGATTTACTGATTCCCAAACTGCATTTACAAATCGATCCTGTGTTATTTGTTCGAAGTGATAATTAATCATTTTGGTTTAGAAATCATAACCTAGGTCATTCAAGTACACAACTACATGCACTTAACTAGGTTTGCCCATCATAAAACATCATTGTCAACATTTCTCTGATGCCAATAGTTCCACAGCAATTTTGATTAAGGTATTCAAATAAGAGAGAAAGCAAGGCTCCCAACAGAGGTGAAAAAAAGTATACAGGACATGCTGTATACAAAATCCTGCTGGAATTTCTTTAAAGGAAGGAGGAGTAAGCATGTTTTCCTGCCATGCTACAAACCTTCACAGCCACAGTTATTCACTCTCAAAGATTTTGTTGGATCTAGTTCACACTGTATTTCATGCTGTCTTACCCATTTAATTTCCATTGTAGATTTCCTATTTTATTGCTTCCATTAAACTGGCCACTTTGATACAGTGGCACACATTTAACATTGCAAGTGACAAAGCTGCCTATAGCACTATCAGTATATGTGGCCAAAACAAAGAATTTGTCAATTCCAGGAGCCATAAATCATACAACCATGACATTAGGCAATAATTCAATCAATATGCAATTCTCAGTGATGTAACTGTGCAAACCTGCAACAAACCATCAACATCAGAGCATAGGTAATCAGAAACACAATTGCAAACAAATGAGGAGAAAATGTAAAAAGCAATTACAGTGCAGTTTGTATAACTTGGAAACATCTATCCAAATAGATAACAACAATAGCAACATCATTTTATTCAGGTTCTTATTACTTCCTCAGGACCAGTAATGAACACTGCTCAATAAAACAATACTGCCACATTCAACTAATTTGACCGAAATCAGAAACTATATGAAAATACCTATTAGAGACAGCAAGCACAATTAATTTTTTTCTGAAAACATTGGCCTAGAATTTATGACAGTAATAACAGTGAACCTGTCAGCATGCATCATGAATGCTCCTCCAAAACTGAGAGCAACTTCTGCACCCTGCACATACGCAGTTAAACACAGAAATCCAAAAGTTATTCTTGTTGATTCTATACTTGGCCCATGGGTGCATTGTTGAAGTCCACCAGGCTACAACCAAGTAGAAATCACTAAACTGACAAAAACTTGCCCTTTTATGCTATTAAGTCTTGCTGCCAAAGCCCTTGAAAAAGTTACACCTTGTTGAATGAGGTGCAACTGGGTTTAATAGCATACTAAGCTCAAACTTACTGATGAACAGCCTTCCTGTCCCTGAAAAACTAAGTTTACTTTTGTGGAATGTCAAGCGTCTCCATAGTGAAAAAAAATCACAGTTCTAAACTTTTTTTAAAAAAATTGGTATTTCAGCTCTATCTTAACCCCACGCGTATGTCCTAATCATTTATTTTAGTTTCTGTAAACTTTTAAATTAAGAATGGCAACTTCAGTGCACTTTCCTTCCTGATTTATCACTGAAGAATACTTCAATGCTACTGATTGTTTACCCTGCTTGAAGACATCACTGTAGCTGGACGCTTGGAGATCCCCTCAATTTGGTGCCAAATCTAAAATTGTGTCAGAAAGGGGAAACCAACAAGACAGAGATTGCTAGGTTTTTGGTGCACAGCATTCTTCAAGGTCAGCAGCGGGAGAGACAAAGGAGAGAGGTTAGAGACAAGAGAGACAGAGAGAGAGAGAGACGAGACGAGAAGAGAGAGACACAGACAGAGAGAGATACACAAGAGAGACACAGACAGAGACACAGACAGAGAGAGAGACACACAAGAGAGACACAGACAGAGAGAGAGAGACACAAGAGAGAGAGACACAAGAGAGAGAGGGACACAAGAGAGAGGGACACAAGAGAGAGAGGGACACAGACAGAGAGAGAGAGAGAGAACATGCAATGCTAATACTATATTCAGGCCACAATGCTCCATTATCATTTCATTGTGACCTAGCTTTTGACTGTAATATTAAGTTTTTTAAAATCATGAAGGATCCTTGAAATTTAGAAACAAAAACACAAACTGCTAGAAAAACTCAGCAGGTCTGACAGCATCTGTGGAGAGAAAGACAGAGTTAACGTTTTGAGTCCGTATGACTCTTCTTCAGAAATAAAGAGAAGTAGACCTCCATCACCCCGTATACCTCAACCCCTTCCCATGGCACCATCCCATGCAATCGCAAAAGTGCAACACCTGCCCCTTTACTTCCCCCCTCCTTACCGTCAAAGGGCCCAAACACTCCTTTCAAGTGAAGCAGCACTTCACTTGCACTTCCCTCAATTTAGTCTATTGCATTCGCTGCTCCCAATGCGGTCTCCTCTACATTAGAGAGACCAAACGTAGTCTGGGTGACCGCTTTGTGGAACACCTTCGGTCTGTCCGCAAGCATGACCCAGACCTCCCTGTCGCTTACCATTTCAACACAACAACCTGCTTCTCATGCCCACATGTCCATCCTTGGCCTGCTGCAATGTTCCAGTGAAACTCAACGCAAACCGGAGGAACAGCGATTAGGCACTTTACAGCCTTCCGGACTCAACATGGAGTTCAACAACTTCAGATCATGAACTCTCTCCTCCATCCTCACCCCTTTTTGATCTTTTTTTCAAATATTTATTTTTTAATTATATATATATATATATATATACTTTTTTCCCACCTATTTCTATTATTATTTTTTCAATTTATTTCTGTTCATGGTTTTATCCCCACCTTTTAGCCTATTTTGATCTTTTCTCCCACACCATCCCCTCCCCTCACCCCACCCCCACTAGGGCCCTCTGTCACTTGCTCATCCTGCTTTCTACTCTTAATGTCACCATTAGCACCTCCTATAGACGGTATCACCACCATCAATGCCCCTTTGACCTTTTGTTTACGATATCTTTTACAATCTTTCCTTTGCCTCCATCTATCACTGGCCTTCTATCCAGCTTCACCTGTCCCATCCCCCTTAAACAGTATATATTTCACCACATTTCTACTTCTCTTTAGCTCTGAAAAAGAGTCATACGGACTCGAAACGTTAACTCTGTCTTTCTCTCCACAGACGCTGTCAGACCTGCTGAGTTTTTCCAACAATATTTGTTGTTGTTTCAGGTTTCCAGCATCCGCAGTATTTTGCTTTTATCTTGAAATTTAGATGTTCATTTGTGGTCTAAAATTCTCATTACTTTCTGTCTCTTATCTACCCTGCCAAAGTTAATCCATGAAATATGGGAAACTTTAATGTACCCTGTAAATATTAACTTTAGGTTTAGCTGGTGCAACAGGCAATATAAGGATATGAAGCCACCAGCCCACATTGCAGTCATCATTAAAAAAAATCTATCCACTAGATCACCAGGCTGAAGGTTTAACATAGCCCAAATTGCTGCCACCCACTCATCCCATCCAACATTCACCACTCACCTGGACAGGTGGTGCCACATTATAGGATCTATGGGATGAATTGCAGAAATAAAAGCAAAATTCTGCAGATGCTGGAGATCAGGAATAAAAACAAAGCACTGGAAAAACTCAGCAGGTCTGGCAGCATATGTGGAGATAGAAAGAGAATTAATGTTTAGTGTTCAACATGACTGAAGAAGAAAAAGTCATATTGGACTCAAAATGCTAACTGTTTCTCTCTCTCTCCACGGATGCTGCCATGAATTGCAGAAAGTTTACTTCATCAAGCTGCTGTTTATTGCCATTTCTAGTTATTCTGAGAAGATGGTGGTGGGCTTTCTTTTAGACAACTGACTGGCTTGAAACACTTCAGAGAATAATTAGTCCAGTGCTTTTCCCTTCCTCTCTGGAGGATGGATGTCTGCTGGTAGGTTAGGAGAATTTGGGGTTGCATTGTCACATTCAGCAACACTACAATAAAGCAATCTTAACAGATCTTCTTCTGTCTGTCTTTTTCAACAATAGCCACAATTTATATTTATATAGTGCCTCAACATAATAAAATGACCAAAGGCATTTGACTGGAGCATTACAAAATATCATATGACAAGGAGCCACATAAGGAGATGTTAAGGTGGAGAATTGAAAACTTTCTCAAAGAGATAGGTTTTAAGGTGTGTCTTAGAGGAGGAGAGCAAGGTAGAGAGGCGGAGATGTTTAGGGAGGGAACTCCAGAGTCTAGAGCCAGGCAGCTGAAGGCACAGCAACCAGTGGTAGAGTAATTAAAATCAAAGATGCTCAAGAGGCCAGAAATAGAGGAACGCAGATATCTCAGAGGGTTGTGGTGTTGGAGAAGATTAAAGAGATAGGGAGAGACAAGGCCATGGAGGAACTTGAAACATTTGAAAGTTTTAAATCAAACAGCTGCTTAACCGGGAGCCAATGTAGGTCAGTGAGCACAGGGGTGATAAGTGAAGGGGACCTGATGAGAGTTATGACTTAGACCATCTGGTCCCTTGGAGGACAATGGGCAGCAAGACTCCACCACTGGCCCCTGTCGACCCCAATTTCCAGGTGGTGTCCTGCTCTTGAAGATTCTCCTGAAGTGTACTTCTCCAGGCCTGTTTTTATCCATCTGGTGGTGCACATTCTACTGCCACTCTGGTGGGCCTTATGCCCAGGAAGCGAAATACGTATCTAGCCAGCCTCAATCCTCTCGCCGTTATGATGTCCCCCAGTTCTCCAAAGCACTTCTTCGTTGGTGACGTTTTCTCTCCATGTGATGCCCAGGATCTTATGTAGACAATGCTCGTGAAAGACATCCAACCTACATGACACCTTTGTTGTTCTCTTCCAAGCCTCGCTGGCATAGATTGCAGTTGGTACTACAATGGACATTTACAGACATAGATTCTTGGCTTTGTTGATGGTGTTGAATACCAGATTGTGTGGAGCCGCTGGAAAAGCAATACTGCTTTGCCAATTCATGTGTGGACATCGATCTCTACATCGCTCTCCCTGGAGGTGTTGCTTCCTAGGTAGGGAGAGTAGTCGATGTCCTTGATGGATGGCAATGGGAGAGCCTTGTGGTCATCCAGCCATCACTGTATTGACCTTCTTGTAGCTGATGGGTAAACCAACCTTGGTGCTGCTACTCTCAAGACTCTCAAGGTCATGTCTTTACTGCATGTGATTCTTTGGCCAGCAAGGTAATGTCTTCTGTGAAATCCAGGGCCATCACCCAATGGTGTTGCCACGGGGTGCCAAAAGCTGCACCGAACACCACCTTCATGATGAAATCAATAACCAAGAGGAAAAGGAATGGGGAGAGTAAGCAACCTTGCCGTACTCCTGTGATGATATTGAAGGAATCCGTGCTGGTCTTGATACAGGAGTCGTGGTATAAAGCTTTGGAGAGGTTAATATACTGCACTACGATGCCATATTTTCTTGCAATGTACCAGAGTGACTGCCGATGGATGCTATCAAAAGTCTTCTTCACAGAATCTTTACAGTGCAGGAGGCCATTCAGCCCATCAAGTCTACACTTGCACTCTGAAAGAGCATTACGCCTAGCCCCACTCCCGTCTTATCTCCATAACATTGCACACTCTCTCTTTTCAAATAGCAATCCAATTCTCTTTTGAAATCAATGATAACAAGTGGCACCTGATACTCTAGGCTCTGCTCTATGATGTTCCTGAGCATAAAAATCTGCTCAATGCATGATCTGCCAACCCAGAAACTGGCCTGTTCTTCGCAAAAGATTCAGTCTACTTCTACTTTCAATCTGTTGAGCAGCACTGTGCTGAAGACCTTGCCAAATACTGACAGCAGTGTTATGCCACTCCAGTTGTTGCAGTCACTGAGGTTCCCTTTTATTTTTGCACCTTGATGATTGCTCCTCAATCTCCAGTCATCTGGGAAGTTTTTCTTGATTCAGATCTTGTTGATCAGGTCCATGAGCTCTGTTGTGATGGTGTTCATGCCATGTTTCAATAGCTCTGCTGGTATTTTGTGATCCCAGGTGCCCCTTGTTGTTCTTCAGGCTCTTGATGGCTTTTTGGACGTCTAATCTGGCGATTTCTCTCAGTTTGACACTCAGTTGTTAAGGAGTAGTGCTATCGTCAAATTCTAATGTGGAACTGGGGTTGGGCTGGGCATGGGTCTCCCAAAAGTGTTCCAGTCACCTTGCCTCCTGCTCCTCATCCATCAATAGCGTCCTGCCATCCTTGCCCTTGATTAGCACAGTGGTGCTGCTTCTTGTACCAGTCAGTTCCCGTGTGATCCTGTACAGTGTCTTTGGATTCATTCTGATTTGCTCCTTGTGCGGTGTCTTGGAGTCATTCCAATTTGCTGCTTCTTGTGCCCCCTTGCCTTTTAACTATCCATCCTCATTTGTCTCTCCTGCAGTTGTTCTTCAGAGCTTTATCATCTTCTCTACTTCTCATCACATTCTCATCTTTGTTCAATGTTCCTTTCCTTATCAGTGATCTCGATGCTAAGCTCGATGGCAACCTGCAAGGGCTGAACAGTAGGATCAGGGCCCCGTGGGTCAGCAAGCATGTGCAACAGAAATGACGAGTGTCTGCTGGCCTTTTGCAACAGTATTGGGCTCAGGATTGGGAATACCTTCTTCAAACACAAAGACATCCACAAAAAGACATGGAGATCTCCAGATGGTAACATCCTGAACGCGATTGACTATATATGCATCAGCAGATGGAGCCTACAAGCTGTCTAGACATGTCGAGGTGTTGATGTAGGATCTGATCACCACCTTATGCTAGGCAAGATCACCTGAAGCTGAAGGCGGCAACAACCACAAAGTCACAAAAGCATTTTGCAACAGAAAAACTGGAGGACAAGGGAATGCCAGACAGTTTCCAGTTGGTCCTCTCCAACAGATTCAAAGTACTAATGAAGTCGGGCAACATTGAGGATCAGTGGGGAAACTTCAAAAGAGGGATTAAAGAGAGTGCAGAAGTCACCAACAGGCAGAGGACGGGAACTAACAAAAAACAATGCATCACTGATCCAAAGTGGAAGTTGGCGAAGAGCAAGAGGGATCAAAAGAACATTGTGAGTTCTGACATAGGCAGCAAAGCTTTAGATAACCTCAAGTTTACAGACAGTAGAACACAGGTGGTCAGCCAGGACAGCACTGGAATAGTCAAGTCTAGAGGTAACAAAGGCATGGATGAAGGTTTCAACTGATAAGCTGAGGTAGTGTGGAAGTCAGGTGACATTACAAAAGTGGAAATAGGCTTATTGGTACAGTGTACATGTAACCAAAAGCTCATCATGGGGTCAACAATGATATCAAGGTTGCAAACAGTCTGGTACAGCATCAGACAGTTGTCAGGCAGAGGGATGGAGTGAGTGGCAAGGACCAAAGACAATAGTTTCAGTCTCCCCAATATTTGGTTGGGGGAAATTTCTGCTCGTCCAGTATAGAGAATTGAACAAGCATTCAGATGCTCAAATATAATTTATACTGTGCCTTTCACATTATGAGCATGTCCCAAAGTGCTTCACAGCAAAAAAAGTACTTTTGAAATAACAGAAAATGCTGGAAAAACTTAGCAGGTCTGCCAGCATCTGTGGAGAGAGAAACAGAGTTAATGTTTTGAGTCCATATGACTGTTCTTCAGGGCTGAGTACTTTTGTACTCAGTACTTTTGTAGTTTGTAAAGTACCTTTGAAACGTATTCACAGTTGTCATCTAGGGAAATACAGCAGTCAATTTGCACACAGAAAAGTCCCACAAACAGGTGATGAGATGAATGTTCTACACTTATCAAATATAATACAATTTCCAGCCAAGTAATGTAATTTCATATAGAAAGTCCTAGAGGAAATGAAAAAAAAATTCTGACAGATGAGGAGCAGCAAGAAATAATTTGTTTTTTTCATAATTAGACGCAGCTCTGATAGAATGATGGCGTTGGTTAAAAATAGAAAAAAGAAATGATATATACAATGTTTTTCATCCTCTTTTAAGGAGTGGCATATAGCTTGCTTTGAACAGGAAAGAGACAAACATAATCCTAAAACAAAAGTCACAACATTTTTTTTAAAAAAAGCCTTAAATACTACAAAGAAAGAAACATTTACAAGATAATCAGCATTGGATCCTGAAGGTCAAGTACGGAGTGAAACATATGCAAACTGCTGAAAAGGAAGGATTTATTTATTTTATGTGGCTGGTAATTTCACTGCTCACGGCATGAGCAATTCACATGTACGAATTATTACTTCAACAGTAAAATGAATGCACACTTCAGATTTTAAATTATTCCATGGCTGGGAATATCAAATGGAATACTGCATACAAGAGCATATGTTTTAAGCATTCTTACACGCTTTTGAAAGATGGTCAAAACTCTCTCACACCCTACATGATTACTAAATTACAGGACCTTTCACACCACTGAGAGAACCTTCATATATTTTTGCAGAACGTTAAGAGAACTATGGGTGATGCCCTGGGAGAGAGTCACCACAAAGCAGTATCCCTCAATAAGATCAGGACAAAGGGTGAGGAAAGATCAAGTAAACTTACATACCTGTCTGCATAGACATCTTAGCCCTTGTATATTAGCATACTCAAATTCAGATGGTCTGGGAAGCACCATAAATCCTGAGAATTAAAAGGTTACTAGGAGCAGCTCCTAAAAGAGAACCTAATGGCCTGGGAATGATCCCTGACCAAGGAAATGTAAATCGAATTTCTTGTAACAAGCACACATTCCTCTATGTTAATTGTATCGTACTGCTAGACACTGAGTAGAAGCATGTGAGCAGGATGAATCAGGGAAGTGACAGAACGATATACCTTATAGTAAACATATCCTAGTCAGTGGAATAGAGAGCACTGCAAAAGGCCACAAATCAACACTTGCGGCAACTGGACAAGTCTTTCATTTCTGGTCTAATATTCTCGACAAAGGAAAGCACCCATAGACTCCAAGTAATTAAACTGAAGAAATACTTCACAAGACCTTTGAATTTGGTTCAAGCTTATTCTGAAAATCAATACAGTCAACAATATTTCATAGCTCTGAATGTTTGAAAGTCAGGCAACTCCATGGAAAATACAGAACCCAAAGCAGGGATGGTGCACAATGGAATGCAAATGAACCCTCAAGGAAAAGTATTATTTTTAAAAAACTGAATTACAGTCTCCTTGGAGATACCATTATTTGGCTAACCTAAAATATGTCAAGCCATACTTTTGATCAATATGATTTTATGACTCTAAGCCCCGTTGATCTCTCCTGTCAGATTTGTTATACACTTCAATATTAAATATTAAGTGAAGTTATAGATTTGAAGCACATGAGGATTTTTCCCCCTACTTCCCTTTTAAGAGGTACCTTCAGACAACATTACATTCTAGGTAATAGGACATAGCCAAATAAGGAACAGGACACTCCAGTTTTCATTTCGAGGATAATGCACCTCCCATACACACACCAAACACACCTAATGGAACCTAAACATATGCATATATGCCAAAATAAATTACAAATTATTCACAGGATTTGTTATACCGAAAATCACTCTATTAAGGAGCTACATCAAATTGGAGGTAGCTCAGGAAATTTCCATTTGTCACAATGGTGACCAGATGAACTCTATTCAGAACAACTGGGTTTATCTACAGAAACATTCAAAGTAGCACAAAAGATTGCAGAAACTTAATTTGTACTGGGTGTAATTTCAGAAAAGAATGATGAGAACAGGTAAAACTTATAGTTGTATTTGTATGAAACTGCTTATCCAATACAGCAAAAAGCGTATTGGTAAAACAGATGAACTCAGCTAACACTAATTTCTCCTCCAAATAACTCTACCATTAAAAAATAAGGGCCTGGAGTTATTAGGCCATGCTGTTCATTTCAGCCCAATTCACATAAAATCAGCCAAACCAGTGCAAAAAGATTGCAGAACTTCAAGCCCAAATTACACCCAGTGCAAATTGGGCATCTGCTATCCTTTGCGCTACTTTGAAAGAAAAAAAAATCACGCTAGAAGCAGGCCTTGCCCACAAAACCAGCCAAACCCCCCGAATGAATTAATCATTATTGTGAGTTTTCACTAATTGTGTCCATTTGCGGGCCTTGGAGGAATCTCAAGTCAAACTGGCTCTTTTGGATGAAAAGACACTTGGGCGTATTAAGGCTTTTAATTTACTAAGAAACTGACAACTGTACACTGCTATAACTAGAAAATGGTTCTGTATAGGTTGCTTAAAGTCAAATATTTAAAATCAGGCTGTGCACAGGTAATAGTCTAGACACGGATCAAAAATGCTTTTTACGATAAACCCATTTTCAGCTGTATTAATCAAAACAAAGTTAATACATCAAAGAATATAAAAGTAAAATATTTTTTAAGAAAACAATTAATTCTAAAAGGCTGCCTGATTGCACTGCTTTGTGATAGATTTTATGTTTGGTGATATGCAAATGCCTGAGTGAAAACTAGAGGATAAAAACCACTGCTCAAAACTAGTTGAATTTGCACCTGGATCACCAATTGTGTCTAAAGTAGAAACTCTTCCCCTGGTATATTTCAATAAAGTTTTCACAGCTGCTCTACAGGATTGTAATTTTATTAGCTGCTTTTTAAGTGAACTGTAAGTTCTTCAAGCAACACTAATAATGATGTTTGGTTGATTCTGTTCAAGCATTGTGCTTTGATCACATTACTTAGATTTATTCTTTTAAAGTCCCAAGCATTCCTTATTCTCAATAAAATCTATTTCTTACCCTCAACTGAAAGCCCTGAATCTTGATGAGATATGTTTCCCATGGATAGCTGCAACCAGATGCATGTCAGAGTGGCTATTCTTCAGCATGAATCTACACAGTAACTGTTGACTGTGGTGCTCATCTGTTGCAGAAATGTCCACCAGGCCTAGTCCTGTTCTCACTTGAAGCCCATGCCATGTATGTTTTAATTGGTGATACTGGATAGTGAATAGGAAAACTTGACAGAAATGGTTTTCCTTTCCCTTTCCTGGGGCAATTAAGGTCCCGTCATTACCCCAACTGAGAGTAGCTAAATCCCCATAAACAAGGATGGAACCTGGGACATTCCTGCTTCATATAATTGAACATCACGTTGCATTTAATTAATCAGCATTAGGGAGAGCAAATAAATCTACTTCCATTCTCAAGACAACGTGTCAATATTACCAAAAATACCTCATTGTTTTCCAATGGAAATCTTAATTTATCTGCCACATTGGCTACAACTGGCCTAAAATATACCAACATCTATCAAAAGTAGAAAGCTAATAACAAAATATGTAAATACTAACAGCCCAGGACTTTTTGTCTTAAAATATAAATAGGTCAAACTTTCTAAGATGAATTAATGGAGATAACCTAACTTGTGCATAATAATTACCTATTTGTGTTTTGATATTGCAGATAAGACAACATTTAATTATATCTTCAGTATATTTTAAATGCAACACGTCCAAACATTACATCAAAAAAGGAGAAAGATGACTGACCATCCAGTGACAAAAATTAACGCATGCCATCCAATCATCCAACTTGTTCACTATTTCATGTATTTTTTATGAATCTTTGCTTTGAAATTGAGACATATAAAATAATAAAGCTGTGTGCCCATTCAATTAAGGCAATAATCATTAAGTAATTACTCATTTAAATGCCACCCTATTGAATGGTGTTTCAAATTAAATTGGATTTATAACACAAGCAGTAAACTCCATTTTTTGAAGCAAAATGATTTAAACCTCATAGGGACATGAGATTTGTAAAAAAAAAAAGATACAGGGTAAATAAACTGCATTAGAGGATAGTCAAGCAAGACCTTACTATGGCCTTACTTTTGTCAACTCTTAAGAAAGTACACACAAACTCCCAAAAACCCCATTGGATCCCAAAGCAAAGATCCATAAAGAACAGGATAAAATTTCAGAAAATTCTCCAAGTCCAGGAGGATGAACTACATTAAAGCCAAATTTTGAGAGAAATCATTACTAACTCACCACATGTCAGACACAACTAAGAAATATTTCAGACAATGATAGCTTAAAAAATATTCTTTTATTTTGAATAAGTCTACAAATTGGCCCAGGCACAAGGAAACAAAGTGGACCTATGAGAAAAAAATTCCTGGCATGCACAGTGAAGCAGCAGGAAGGTTCAATAACTCCTTTGAGGAAATATTTCAAATATGAAAGTTCTGAATGTCAGGCAAAAAAAAGCCACTGAGGTTTGAATGCCATCTTTTTTAATTCTTAACATGGTAAAATGATTACAAAACGAAGGGCAATGCCATTAAGTTGCAACCCATTGCAAATATTCAATTTCTATGCATTAAAAAAAATCCAAACAAGAAATTTTTGCTAAAATCAAATCCCTACAATCAAGTGGTTAATGAAGCTTATGACTGTGAATTTACCTTCGCAGTGCTCTTAAAATCTATTCAAGGTCCAAAATTGAAACTAAGTCTTAAATAATAACTAACCCACAATCTTAAACAAGGGCAAGGTTAAAAAGTTGTCAATCCTTCAGTACTTTGGAGAAGGGGGTGCGGTGTTGCTGTAGTTGTTGGTAGTATTGTTCAGGTTACATTTTTAACAAATAGTCTCAAGATAGAACAGTGAAGTTTGAAAATCCAGATAGGCTGCATACTTATAACATGGAAGTCAACTCTCATCTGCTCTATTAAATAAAGAGAAACCATGCCGAATTCAAAACGTTAACTCTAGTTTCTCTCTCCACAGATGCTGCCAGCCCAGCTGAACTTTTCCAGCACTGTTATAATTCTGCGTATCACAGTCTCAGCTAAAAATGACAAAGCGGTTCCCAGCATGACAGCTGTTACGTTGGCATGAGGGGTTACTTGCAGTACCAATACACAACAAATGGGTCATATACACCAACTGACAATCCCAACTTAAACCTGTTAGTTAAATCAGAAGTTAGGGCAAGATTCCTCCCCCACCCCCAGTATGTGTAAGAGAAAATTTTGAAAATCATTGCACTACTGTAACAGACTTTCTAAAGCAAAATCGACATGTAGGGGTCAGCACAGTTTATCACCACTGAGATGACAGCTGGCTCTCATCCTGTTCAGCACTACTCCTACACAGTTAATCATATGTTCCTGCAGGTCCCCAAGCAATTTAGAAAAATACTCTACCCCATCATCAAATTGCTTGAATAAAACTTTATTAGGCCTGTAAGTGCTTTTCTTCAAGATAAGAGTTTCATCTCTAGGATTGTAATGTGAGAAAAAGGACAGAGAGCAATGGAATACAAATCAGGGGTTTCTGGCATAGAACAGAGGGTAAAGCACACATAGCAATGCGTCTACAAATAAATACTCAAAATGAAAAATTTCTTTTAAATGAACAGCAACTAATGTTCAGTCCAGATTATACACTTGTTTGTAACATTGACAGCTAAAATTACAATCACAACTAATGTCACACCTTGTATAGAATCAGCAGTGGTCATTAGCGTTCCATTGAAAGTCGATACAAAAAGTTATACTTCACACTATATCTGGAATACTCTATAATATATGCATCAGCTCCAAAACATTCTACATTTGCAAATCTTTTCAATATAAGCAATACAAACCACCCCAAATGTACTTTGGTGACAATGAAAATCAAGACCAAGAATTCAACAGCAAAATGGGAAGTTAACTGCTGATAAGAACAGAATTCCTATGCCTTCTAGTAAGAAAAAAGAAAAGTGCAGCAGGTTAAATGCTTTCTTTTTGCACTCACACTAGTTAAATTCTCACTTTCCAAAACCAAGAGACTTTAGCTAAAGAGGCAGAGAATAGCTTCAAGATACTGCAAAGGAAACAAGTTGTGAGAAACAGTGAAGAATTAGAGAAGCAGAAACAAGCTAAAAAGCTGAAATGGAAACAGAAAATATGGGAAGTACTCAGTGGGACAGATAGTATCTGTGAAGAGAGAAATAATGTTAATGCTTCAGGTTGATGATCTTTCATAAGAACCGGAAACACGTTATGTATGTATTAATTTTTAAGCAAGTAGAGACAGATGTTGCAAGACAAAAGGAGATGTCAATAGAAACAAGAGATGGATGTAAGTGAGAACAACAGAATCATCAAAGCTAACATCCGAACAAATGGGGTTACGATGTGAAATTCTTGAACTCAGTGTCAAGTCTCAAAGGTTGTAAAGTGCCTGATTGAAGATAAGATGCTGTTCCTTGTGCTGACACTGAACTTCATTTGAACAGTGTAGGAGGTCAAGGACAGAGAAGTCAGGGTGGTGGAGAACTGAGATGACAGGCAAATGGAAATTTAATGCCATGCTTGTAAACTGAACAGAGGTGTTTCACAAAGCGATGACCCAGTCTGTGTTTGTAGAGGAGCCTGCATTGTGAATAGTCATGCAGTATACAGTACTAAATTGCAGCAAGTACAAGTAAAACACTATTTCACCTGGAATGAATGTTTGGGGTCTTAAGACAATGGGAATGGAGAAGATAAAAGGACAGATGTTGTATCTCCTGTGTTTGCATGGGAAGGAAATGGGGTTTGGGGTGATTAAGGGACAGACCAAGGTTCTGCAGAGGGAGCAACCCCTTTGGAATGCTGAAAGGCAAAGGGAAGGTGGGTTTGGCGGTAGCTGGAGCTGATGGAAATGGCGCAAATTGATCCGATAAATATGGAGGCTGGTGGGGTGAAAGGTGAGGACAAGGGGAGTCCTATCAGGTGGGATGGGAAGGGGTGACAGATGTGAGGGAAATAGAACACAACAGAAGAGGGCCCTGTCAACCACAGTGGAGGTGAATCCTTGGTGGAGAAAGAGGAAGACAAATCTGAAGCATTGGTATGGAAGGGGTCATCACCAGAACAGATATGATGGAGAATGAGAAACTGGGGAAATGGAATAGAGTCCTTACAGGAAGTGGGGCGGCAGAAAGTATAGTTATGGTACTGGAAAGTATCATTATGGTAGGTGCAGGAGTCCTTGGGCTTATAAAGAATATTGGTTGATAGCCTATCCCAAAAAAATGAAGACGGTAAAGTAGTAAAGGGAAGGGAAGGGAAGGGGAGAGTCAAAGATGGAAGCTGGCCTGTTTATTAGCTCACCAGAGTTAGGAAATAACAATTCCAAACTAAATGGAGGCTACAGCTTTCCAGACCTGGTAGCAATTCCATAGCTAGATCTCTGGGATAAGCCTAAGTGAGAGAGAACCTGCATTACTGGCCTTTCGATAATGAGAAGTACAGTAAGAAGGGAAGAGAGGGAGACTTTAGCTACTTTATTCTTAATACTTATAAAAATTTTGTCAACTGATTCACACTTCTGTCCCAAATTCCAGAATAAATCATAATAGCCCTTCCATAACAGTCACATTCATTTTTAAAGGGTTTCCCCACTACATTAACACTGCCATTAGGCTCTGTGAATAAATGGCAGAGTATTGAGAAAATTACAAGTCAGCACAGGATGCACAAGACTAGTCTGAAAGCAGACAACACATTCTTGTTCCTTTCTGATTAATGAAAATAGTACGTTAGATAGATTTCTTCCATAAAGTAAAATTTCAATACTGTATATGAGTAATTTGAGTCATGACATGGTGTAGCATGCTTGGAAGAAACGAGTGACTGGGTCTATTGTACACTAACTGCCTAGAGATTGATTGCTATGATTAGTCAACAACTCCGTTATCATCATACCATGCAACTACAGAATGGTAGAATGCAAACTAGATGGACTTTGAATTTTATTTGTCTAGCAATTTTGATATGTATCTGAGAGTCAGAGCAATCTGTATCAATTATTCGGTTATAGTTATAACTCTTAAATAGAATAACTGGAGCAAACAAGAGAATCAAATACTATTTAGTAAATGTTTTTCTTTATCTCTCTCTCCCATACAAAACCAATGGCCCCAAGAGAAGAAAAATGTCTGCATATCACTATTCCTAAAGAGAATATTAGCAGCCAATACGAATCTGTTTTCACTGCTTGAGAAAATGCAACGGTTACCAAATGACAGTATTTTCCCCTTTTCACATCTGGGTCGAACCAATATGCTAAAACTTAAGATAAAAGCAAGATACTGCGGATGCTGGACATCTGATACAAAAACAGAAAATGCTCGAAAAACTCAGTAGGCCTAACAGTATCTGTGGAGAAAAAAACAAGAGTTAATGTTTCGAATCCATGAGTGTCATACGGACTCAAAATATTAACTCTGTTTTTCTCTCCACAGATGCTGTTAGACCTGCTGAGTTTTACCAGCATTTTCTGTTTTTGTAACGAAAACTTAACTCAACCCTAAACTAAATAATGTATTGCCTACGATGCATTTCTAAAATGTAGTCTCCACTTTCTAGAAGATCAGACAACGTATAATCTTCCCATGAGTTAAGATCAAATCCCAGTTAATTTGTCTCAATTATAATACTCTCAATTATAATACTATCAAGAAACAGCAAGAGTCATCTGGATTGATACTTCCTAGAAACCCCTCAAAATATAATAAACAATCCTTAAACGGCTTGATTCTCCAGGCTAAATTGGTTAAAAAATGAAACAGAGTTTCAAGCATGCAAATCAGAATCTCCAGATATTGAAATAAATCCCATTTATATTCTAATTCATTTAACTTGTCTCTCCTTGTCATGTCCTTGGTTGCCCAAGCATTGCTAATCATGGCTCAAATATGCCACGTTATCACAATTGGGCAAGTGAAAGAAACAGGCCCCAAGAACTACCTCAGCTGGTACCGGGTTTGAACTCGCACCATTGGCATTAATAAGCACTAGCCTCCAATCAAAGGAGCTAACCAGCCCTAATATTTAACTTGCATAAGCTAAATAAGTCAATCAGCTGTTTGATTATCTACACAGAATATTGTGACAAGACAGCACTGGAACTGGACAGAATGGAAGAGTCAAGTAATTTACTCTTCAATCTTTATGAAGGGAAATAGATTTGTTCATCTGAGCATCTTATTTCTAAATTTGATTCTGCCCCAAGACCAATTTTTCATTAATCCCTCCAACAAAGACTTGTTTCATAATTGGCTAATCTTGAATCAGCCTTCTCCCACAGGCTAGAACTCCTCTGGAGCTAATAAAAGGCAAGTCTCATTTCATTCACCTAAGTAACTCATTTCTGAATTCCAATTTGAATGCTCAGGTTTGCTTTTGCCAAACATGAGCTAAAGCTTTGTGATAGATATGATCCATATGAGAGATGGTAACATATATGCTACATGCACATTTTAGCTAATTAATATTCATCGAAGAGCACAGCTCGTTTGCAGGAAACTTCCAAATATTGTGCTGCCATAAGATAATAGATTGCACCTATTTACATTCTGACTCTTAAGAAAGGATGTCAAGGTCTTGGAGACAATACAGGGATGATTTGTACTAGAACATTCAGTTATGTGGAGACACTAGAAAGGTTGCGATTTCGCTCCTTAGAGCGAAGGAGATTAAGAGAGATTCAATAAAGGTTCTCAAATTATGAACGGTTTTGATAGAGTAGGTAGCAGAAACTGTTTACACCAGAAGGAAAGTCAGTAAGCAAAGAACACAGATATAAGATGATGGTCAGCAAGAAAGCCAGGAGCGAAGACAATGGGTAGAAACATTTTTACTCAGCGGGTTGTTACAATCCAGAATACACTGCCTGAAAGGGTGGTGGAGGCGGATTTATTAGTAACTTTCAAAAGAAATTTGGCTAGATACTTAAAGAGGAAAATACTCGCAGGACCATGGGGAGAAAGCAGAGGAGTAGGACTAATCAATAGCTCTTTCAGAGAGCTAGCACAGGCCAAATGGCCTCCTTCTGTGCTGTATTATTCTATGATTCTATTGGTCTTACCCAAGTTGTTGACCGTTTTAAAATTTATATTGTGTACTTTAACATTAAAGATTTTAAATGGTCTAGCATCAATTTCCATATCATATCACAAAGCTTGAATTTTATTCAGGCAAAAGCGAAAGACTACAGATGCTGAAATCTGAAATACAAAAGAAATTGCTGGTAATACTTATTGGGTCTGGCAACATCAGTGGATATCCAGGGTTAATGTTTCAGATTGATGACCTTTTATCAGGACTGAAAAAAGTTGGTGTCGTAACAGGTTTTAAGGCCCCCTTTTACCTTGCACCATTGCCTCTTTTACCATTTAATCACTTCTGCCTTCCATCCCATCACAGACCTTTTTATTCTTTATTCTCAGACCCCATCCCTTTCTCTGCCTCTGTCTTTGCTTAAAGCCCATTCTAACATTTTACAGTTCTAAAGGAAGGTCACTGACCTGAAACATTAACTTTGTTTCTCTCATCACAGATGAGAAATATTGAATATTTCTTGAAATTCTTGTTTTTATTTGTAATTTACTTATTTGTCTCTCTCCCTTCTCCTTATCAGGATAGATTGTGATATTGGGCATTAGAAGAGTTACTAGTTGCTCTGCCTCGTAAAATCATCAAAATTTCATAGTGGAAATAGGCCATTTTACTCATCATGGCTGTGCTAGCTTCAGATCAGATTTACTTCAGTCACAATTTTCTCCCACACCATTAATATTTTTCCTCTTAAACTGTTTATTTTTTTCTTAAATGCCAAAATTGATTCAGCTTTAATACTTAATAGCTATTACAAACATATATTTTATAATGGGTTATCCAAAACTGATTACAGTTTTCCAACTGTGCCTAATCAGCATTTCTTGGGGATTTGTCATTATTCTGCAATGCCCTACAAATATAAATCTCGCTCTTCCTTTTTGTATATTTTTCACCTCCAGTCTTGCTTTTAAAGAGCTGCGTTAACTGCAATGTTAGATCTCTCATTTAGTTCTCAGTATCAATAAATTGAATTTTCATGATATTCTTCAAGCCACAGAGTCAGAGTTATACAGCATAGAAACAGGTCCTTCGGCTCCATCGTGTCCTTGCCGGCCATCAAGCACCTATCTATCCTAATCCCATTTTCCAGCACTTGGCCCGTAGTCCTGAATGCTCTGGCGTTTCAAGTGCTCATCTAAATACTTAAATGTTGTGAGGGTTCCTGCCTCTACCACACCAGACAGTGTGTTCCAGATTCCAACCACCCCCTGGGTAAAAAAATTTTCCTCAAAGCTCCTCTAAATCTCCTGCCCCTTACCTTAAATTTATGTCTTGCAGTTATTGACAGCTCTGTTAAGGGAAGAAGTACCTTCCTATCTACCCTATATTTGCCCCTTATAATTTTGTATACCTTTACCAAGTCCACCCTCAGCCTTCTCTAAGGAAAACAACCCTAGCCTATCCAGTCTCTCTTCATAGCTGAAACGCTCCAGCCCAGGCAACATCCTGGTGAATCTCCTCTGCACCCTCTCAAGTGCAATCACATCCTTCCTACAGTGTGGCCACCAGAACTGCACACAGTACTCCAGCCGTGGCCTAAGTAGCGTTTTATACAGCTCCAACATGACCTCCCTGCTCTTATATTCTATGCCTTGGCTAATAAAGACACGTACCCCATATGCCTTCTTAAACACCTTATCTACCTGTGCTGCTGCCTTCAGGGATCTATGGACATGTACACCAAGGTCCCTCTGATCCTCTGTACTTCCTGGGGTCCTACCATTCATTGTGTATTCCCTTGTCGTGTTAGTTCTCCCAAAATTCATCACCTCACACTTTTCAGGATGAAATTCCATTTGCCACTGCTCCGCCCATCTTACCAGCCCATCTATATCATCCTGTAACCTAAGGCTTTCCTCTTTACTATTTACGACACCACCAATTTTCATGTCATCTGTGAACTTACTGGTTATGTTTCAAAAACTTAATGGAACTCATTATACCTAGAACAGCTCTGAACTGGCAAATCCACACTCCCTGGCCTTCATATATTATTTGGTGACCTAAATCATTTGGGTTAGTTTGTATTTTATCACATTTATTTTAGTTATTTGCAGTTAGTTTCATATTAAAAAACAGACCCATTCATTAATCCAGCAAGTTAAATTCCTAAGTTTGGATAAATTATACAAGGTTAATAGCTTGCTGCGTGACGAACCACACCGTAAACTGAAGAATTCTGTGATTAATCTTGAAATAAGATTACATGCCTATTAACTTCCAGGTTTCAAAATCATAACTGTTTCACCTATTTTTGAATTCGGTACCAAGTAGCATGAGCTACAAAGTCACAGGGACACAGCGAATGCTGAGATTAAAAGCACAGGTAATCCTTAGGTTTTACCACCAAGTATGTGGCAACCTCCTTACCTTGTCCCACTATTCATATATTTGCAGATTAATCACACCAGAGGATTTCTGCAGGTAAACTGCCAGGTGGCAGACTTCTCCATTAACTACTCAAACTATTGCAGCTGGTGCCCTTTATTTTCCAGTGGAGTTGATTAATCTGAACAGTTACAATTAGAATTGGCATCATTTTCAGTGTTAATCTCCTGGAAATTGAGAGAATTTTTCTGGAGATTGTTTCAATATCCTGAGCAGGCTGATGATTTGCTTCAAAGCTGAGATAAACAGTCACTAGTTCAAACCCTGGGAATGTCCATTATTTATATCCACCACCATCAGTGGTGAGTGCTCCTCTTCCCTACAGCTAATGGATAGGCTATTGAGTGAAAGCAAAGCATTGTGGACACTGTTTACATTAATCCCTTACTGGTCGCTGAGGATAGATGGAGGACTTTTACTTCTCTAAATCAACAAGGTAGAACATTTATGGAGGAGAAACAATTGATAAACAATGAAAACAATCGGGGAACAAAACTGAAAATTGATTTGGGCATCTCATTCTGTCACCATGGAATATGTTTCAATAACTGTATGCCACAAAATGGCGGCAACTAACCCAAACAATTTAGAATTATAACCAGATTAAAAAATTTGCAGGCTCCTTACCTGAGTAGCCATTTTTCCATAATCAATCCAACGAAGTGTGGCAAAGTTAGTTGATTCTGCACAGTTGAATCCATGGTTGAATCCAGCATGATAGCCATAGGGAAAGGTGATCATGAACTCTCCAGCCTCCTGCGTAATCTGAGATGAAGAAAGCAGAAGCTAATAACCTCAATGCCAGTGCTTAAACTAAATGCGAATCGGCAATAGCAATTTCCAACACTGCTCAGTAGGACAGTCTCATCTATTTCTTCCATCAAATGGAGAGATAAATATAAAGAACTGTGAACTCTATTTCAGTTAACCTATCACCCAATTTGAAGTATAACTTACAAAACAAAATTCTCATTTTATCTCATTGTACAAAATTATGTTAGTAGGGCGAGGGGGGTGGCTGAGGAAGCTGATGATAAAATGGACTCTTGATGACATTAGATTGATGAGTTGAACAGCATCTTCTTGCTCCTATGATCTGTGCCTATTGGTATTCATCAACATCTGTACTAACAAAGCAGCAGGCTCCCAAACGACCCAAGAGTTGTATGAATACTAGACAGCACAGCATTAAAAATACATTTTTATTCAATAGTCTTCAAGCTGAACAAACAGCATCCACAACAGATTATTGCTATTTTAAAATTAATTTCTTCATAAAATCCAGTTTGCAAGCCAGCTAAAGGATGGGTCTCTGAAGGACAGTGCAATTCACAAGAAATACAATTAAAATTAGCAAGAACTACAAAGAAAAGTGGTGTCGGTGGCTAGGAGTTGGCTAGCAGGCATCTGCATGTGCAGAGCTGACAGTGACTGTGTAAACTACAGACATAAGGAGTTCTGAGCACATACCAGCCCTTCACTTCTTTGTGTAACATGTGCACAGAACCTTTGATACCATTCAATATAGTATTTCAGTGGTGTAAAATGAAAGAAAATAATGAGTGTATTTTCAACTTCAGCTTATTAAAATTAATTGTTGGGTGTTAATATTGTTAAACTTTGTTCTACACATATTCACCCCTCCCAGCCCACAGCAGTTATCATCACGTCCTATTGACTCTCTATATATAAATCACCACTTCCATATTATCAAAATATTTATTCACATAAGATATACGGCACAGAAAGAGGCCATATGGCACAAGTCCATACCAGTGTTCATGTTTTACTCAAGCCTCTTCCCATCTTTCCTCATCTAAATCTATCATTGTAATCCTCTATTCCCTTCTCCCTCAAACACCTGTCAATCCTTTCCTGATATGCATACCCATGCATTTCTGGTGCACACTCTCCCGAGCCTCAATATCCTTTTTAATAATACAGTGAGCAGAACTGCACACAGTAGACGGAGTGTGGTCTAACTTAGGGTCAGTTCAGTTTTTGTTGGAAGTGTAATTAAAGCAGTTGAGTGGAGAAACACTTAAAAATGGAGAAGGGTACAAGATTATGGGAATAGCCAGGGCAATGGATTTAGTTTTGAACTGCTCAAACATCTGGCACAGGATGCATGGTTTCCTTCTATGCTGTAATCTTTGGTAATTAACTACTTAAATTTTGAAACAGAAAGCCTGATGGGGAAGCACTCCAGTAAAATCACTGCGGATCCCAAGAATGATATTTCCACAAGCTCCAGATTTGGCTGCAAGAACTGTTGATCAATGTGTAATGTAACTATTCAATCCCTCTTAATTCCTAAACTTTAAACATGCAATCACGGCGCATCTTGAAGCACCAATTTTGTTCCCGTGCAACGCCGCTACATAATGAGAATCCAATTCTTGAGTGATAGTCCTTATCACCAATGGCACAGGTGTAAAAACAGGACCAGCTAATGAAGCCCACAATCTTTAAGGCTTAATGTTTGATGCACTTTCCACTCTGAGTCAGCTCTCTCCAACTTTGCTAGCTCCCAGATGCAGCCTTTTGTTAGCCACGCATACCCTTACTTATGGTATCAATATCAAAAGTTTTCAAGTTCTCCTATAAATCTGAGGTTAGGACAGCCCAACAACCTAGCAAGTTCTCAGAGATCTTTTGGAATACACCCAGCTTCCAGCTGATACTGATAACCAAAAGTTTATGTTTGAAAACATTTATTAGACTTGGCAACTTAGCTTCCACAAGTACTTTGATATCAGGAATTGTGTCTTCCCACTTGATATTTACAGTACAGCAGATGTGGAAAGAGCCTTCCAAATCTGAAGTATGTAAACTTTTTCAGCTGTGCAAGATTGGGGTGAAGTACTGGTGTTTACAGATCAGATAGTGGTGATTGCAAAGCAGCACAGCAAAAATGTACTGGCACAAAATTAAACCATATCAACTTATATGTAATTTTTTCCATAGAGCATTGATAGCAACTTATTAAATGTAACTAGTGACCATGCACAAAATTACAAGAGAAACATGGATCACAAAGACATGTGGTGTGCCTTGGTTCATCCATCCAGAAAGATCCAATCTCCCCCACCCAACACTCCCCTCCCTAATTTCAGCACTTAGTTAATGAATATAATTTCAGGATTTTCACCTCCATTAGTCCACTAATGATCATTTGTCTACCAAGAAGTCTTTTCCATATATCAATTACCATGTATGTATGTAAGAACCTCTTGATATCAATGCTAAAAATGTTTCAGTCTGCCTTTGTCCCATGTCATGCAGTTTAGTTTTTCATAATATTCCAGTTACTTTCTCCAAAGATGTTAGTATTCTATACAGATCACATCTCAGTCTGCTTCTTTAAATACCAAAAAGTTAATTTTTCCAGTCTTTCCACTAGATTAGACCTCCAACACAACAGATTGATCTCTTCCCTGAAGTGATACTTGAATATCATGGTGACCAGACTGAACACGAGAAGTGGTTTGACTAACATGACCTCCATTTTGAATAGTGCTTCCTCAGAGTTGTTCTCTGCTTTGATTATATCATTCAATATTCTATTTGTTTTGTTGTTTCTCAGTAGTTGGTCAAGTTGAACACTCTGAATCTAAGAAACCCAAATCTGCTTCAATTTTATCCTTAGCTATTTTAGCTGCATTCATGGTATCCTAGTTAGCTTTTACATACTTTCCCTTTTAACTTCAAGTTGACACTACCATTTCTCTTCTCTTAAAAATATAATTGTTATTCATTATATCACCATCTATTCATGATGGAGTTCCATTTGGAAATTCCCCACACAGTCATAATTTGTGTGCAAAATCTTGATGCACATTATATAGTAAAAGGGTTTACTCTAACATTACTCTAGTAATAGCTACTGAGTGTGTGTGTAAGCAGCGATGTCACAATGATGTCACTCAGAGAGAAATGAATGAGAAGAACCTAAGAGAAGAGCAGTAGCTCTGTCCTGATGTTTTGTAATCTTGTATATAGTTAGCTATGTAAATAAAAATACTTCAAAGAAATATCCTTGCTTTCAGCCAGATCTCTCACTGGAGTAAGACACCCAACATCTTCCAAGGCAGCCCAACAATAACCGACACAAAGTCCAATTTTTCAGGTCTTTGAGCTTGAATACATAGTTGCAAGAAGATATTAGAAATTAAGCTTTTAAGCCCAAATTTTGACATTACTGAGTGGCATATGATTTCATTGCTGCATTTCAGATTGGAAGAGCAAAATATAGACAAATGAACTACAAAATTAGAAATATCCCAAAGTGCACACATGTATATTAAGCAATTTGTTAGTTGACATGGGCTTTCAGTAATACAATTCTACATTTTTTTTCCTGTTCTGTGTTACCTCTGCGAAACCAGTCAGATGGATTCTCAGTGTTCACAACAACTGGTATTTAAATATCACCTTTAATGTAATAATCTCTCTCAACCTGCTTCACACAGGGGTGATGTCAAACAAAATTCGACGCCAAGCCAGAAAGGACAGGTGACCAAAAGCTTGATCAAAGTAGTATGTTTTAAGGAGAATATTGAAGAGGGAAAGAGACAGAGACAGGTAGAGACACAGACAGGGTAAGGGAGAAAATTCCAGTGCTTAGGGCCTAGGCAGCTGCAGACATGGCTGTCAACACTGCAGCGATTAAAATCAAGGATGCACAAAAGACCAAAACTGGAGGAGTAAATAGATTTTAGAGGGTTGTAGAACTACAGAAGGTGACAGAGACAGGGAGGAGCAAAACCATGAAGGGATTTGAAAAAAGGATAATTTTATAATCAAGGCATTGCTTAAACAGGAACCAATGTTGGTTAGTGGACACAGTGGTGATGGTTGAATGTGACTTGGTGCGAATTAGGATATGGGCAGAGTTTTGGATGAGCTAAAGTTTATGGAATACATGAAAGATGGGAAGCTGGCAAGGAGAGCATTAGAATAGTCAAGTCCAGAGGTAACAAAGACATCAATTTGAGATTCCGATGGTGTCCATAATTTTTGGAAAGGAGCATGATTGAGTTAGATTTGAGGGATGATCTCATTGAGATCTTTAAATAGTTGCTTGGTAATACAGAACTTGGGTGTTGCTGAAAAAAGAGATGTCTAAGCTTTTCGCCTTGCACTCATCAGGACTCTCACAATACCACCAAAATAAAGGGGAAAACAACAATTTATGCTGTATGTGAAGAGAGTGCTCTTTGGCTGGCAAGTGACATTGCAATGAAGAATACACCACTGATGGTGACTGATAGTTAACTGCCAAGCATCATTTGAAATTTAAACCAGGCAGCTTGACCCTGATTGATCAAGGCATTGCCCTGAGGAATGAGTCAGTGAATGGCTGTCACTTATTTTGTTTAGTTGAAACAGGTGCCACATGTCTACATTTCTTTCTGTCTGTATAGAACAGGGCCCTGTGTATTAATATATGCAGCTTCCAGTAAATGCAAAAGCGTCCCATTGCAAGCCCAACTGACAGTCTTAAATTGGATGTCAGTGTAATTCTTAGCACATTGAGGATTATTTAGCAAACGTTGTCCAATCGTGGATTCACATCTAATGTTGGGCATTGTGTTTTGAGTTATGCAAGGACAGGCTGGTTGGGTACGGTCTGTACCCTGTCTGTTGCGAACAGAGGCTGGGATATGCTGTTTGATACGATCCACCAGTGCTTGGGACATAGGGCTATATATATGGCATCACATGGGCACTGAAATTCACGTTACTCATTTGTGTGATAGGCAGAACATCTTTTTGGCTTGATGGCAGCATCCTGTAACGGCAAATACCACGTGTTGCTACTACATAGTAGCAGCGTGAAACAGCTAGCCTCAATTTGTTGCCCTTCCAGGGTAATATGAGGTAGACTAGGCACTTCTTAGGGCCGAAAGTGATGGCCTTAGGCCCGTTCATAAGTTTGCATGATATAGAGGGCAAAATGATCTGATCAGGGAAGCCATTATCTTGCAGGATGCCTTTGATGTGCCCTATTTCAGCATCAAGCTTGCATGATGAGCAAATGGCTTGGGCCCTATTTACAAGGTTGCCAATAAAGACCAATCTCATAGCGTGTGGAACTTTAAAAATCCCAACACATATATGGACCAGTGAAGGTAGGCTTGCATGGCAGAAAATCCCTCCGTAGATTTCTCAGTCAGGAGATTGAAAACAGTGCGAATGGAGAGGCAGTCAGGAGATTGATAACAGCGAGAGAGGAGAGGCAGCCGCGAGATTGAAAACAGCGTGAGAGGAGAGGCAGTTGGGTGGTTGAAAACAGCGCAAGAGGGGAGGCAGTTGCGAGACTGAAAACAGCATTAGGGGAGAGGCAGTCGGGAGATTGACAACAGCGCAAGAGGAAAGGCAGTCTTACTTTCTAGGGGCGAGAGGAGTCGGACCTGCGTGAGAGCACCCTTCCTGAGCTGTTCAATGGATTCGAAAAAAGTGTGTGAGTGACATCACAGGAAAGTCATGAGTTGATTGGTTCTTGAGCAGCTGCTGTTACTGAATGTGTTTCAACCCCAGTAATTTTGAAAAACGTAAATTTCTAAACAAGCACAGGGAAAGAAAGAAATTAAAGGCACAGGCGAGGGGGCTGATTTGAAAGTAAGGGCAAAGAATTTCTACTTTCTACTAATCTCCAGTTTATAGTTAATAGTACAAGAGTAAGGTTAAAGTTAGTTAAAGTGAGTGAAAGTAATTAAAGTTAAAATAAATAAAGTGATTTAAAAGTTTGAGGTTAAGGCATGGCAGGACAGCTCAGTCAAACAGAATGTTTGTGGGGCATGTGGCAGAGTCGTGGACACTTTTCATGATCTGGACAAGCCCATGTACAGGAAGTGGCTGCACAAGCTTGAGCTCTGCATTTCAGAGCTTTGGCAGCGGCTGGAGTCACAGATGTATCCATGAGGCAGAGAACTATGTGAATAGAAAGTTCAGAGAGGTGGCCACACCGCTAGTTAAGGGCAAGCAGGCAGATAGGGAATGGGTGACTGCCTGGCAGTCCAAGATCAAGGCAGGTAATGCAGGGGTCCCCAGAGGTCCCGCCCACTATCTGGTTTTCCATTCTGGATATCAGTGAGGACGATGGCTCCTTGGAGGAGTGCAGCAAGAGCCAAGCCCGTGGCACAATAGGTGGTCCAGCTGTACAGGAGGGGAGGAAGAAGAGCGGAAGGGCAATACTGATAGCAGATTCGTTAGTTAGGGGAACAGGCAGACATTTCTGCGGCCGTCAACATGACTCTAGGATGGTTTGTTGCCTCCCTGGTGCTAGAGTCAAGGAGGTTACTGAACACATTCTTGTGGGGGAGGGCGAACAGCCAGAGGTCATGGTTTACATTGGTACCAAAGACATAGGTAAGAAGGGGGAATGTGGTCCTGCAATCGGAATTTAGGGAGCTAGGTAGAAAATTAGCAAGCACAGGATCTCTAAAGTAGTAATCTCCGGATTATTTCCAGTGCCACATACAAGTCAGTACCGAAATAGGAAGACGAGACAGATGAATGTGTGGCTGGCAAAATGGTGCAGGAGAGAGGGCTTTAGATTCTTGGGACACTGGGACTGGCTCTGGGGGAAATGGCACTGTACAAACCCGACGGGTTGCATCTGAACAAAGCCAGGACTGAATTCCTTGTGGGACGTTTGCCAATGCTGTTGGGGAGGGTTTAAACTAACTCAGCAGGGGTGTGGGAACCAGGAGAGGATATTAGAAAGTAATACCAGGGTGCACAGAATGCTGGGAGAGGTAGATAGCACTAAAATAGAGAATAGTAAGTTAATAGATTGAGTCGGAGTAAGGGAGCAGTAATGAAGGTTAAATCGGGGTTACACTACATGTATGAATGCACGGAGTATAGTTAATAAAATTGGGGAATTACAGGCACAGATTGCCCAGTGGGATTCTGATGTTGTGGCGAAAATGGAGACCTGGCTTAAGGAAGGGCAAATTTGGATGTTAAATATTCTGGTTACAAGGTGATCAGAAAAGCTAGGAAAGGGAAAAAAGGAGGAGATGGTGGTTTTGGTTAAGGAGAGTATTGCAGTAATGAAGAAAAAGGATTTGTCAGCGGATTCAAGGACAGAATCGATTTGGTTAGAGCTAAGGAATAAGAAGGGTGTAATTACATTGCTCGGTATAAATATATAGACCCCCAGTTCGTGAGGAGGAAATAGAGGAACAAATATGCAAGGAAGTTACAGAGAGCTGTAAACGTCATGGAGTAGTTATAATGGGGGACTTTAATTACCCATACATAGACTGGGATAGAGATAGTGTAATGCGCAGTGAAGGATTGTGTTCAGGAGAATTTCCTACAGCAGTATGTGGTCAGTGCAACAAGAAAGGAGGCACTGATAGATCTAGTTCTTGGGAATGAGGTGGGCCAAGTAGATCAAGTGACCATGGGGGAACATTTAGGGGACAGTGATCATTGTATCATAAGGTTCCAGAGGGCAATAGAAAGTGACATTGCTCAATCCAGAGTAAAAATCCAGAAAAAAAACTGGCAAATAGTGGACTTCAATTGGGCAAGAACAGGGCTGGGCCGGATAACCTGGAACCAGTAGCTGAGCAATGGGCTATCTTCAAAGAGGAGATGGTTTGGGCACGGTCAAGGTATGTTCCCTCAAAAGGGAAGGGAAGGACAAACAAATCCAGAGCTCCATGGATGACAAAGGAGATAGAAATTAAGTTAAAGGAGAAAAAGTGTGCTTACGACAGGTGTCAGGTAGCAAATACAATTGAGAGTCAAACTGAATACAGAATGTTCAAAAGAGATGTGAAAAAGCAAATACGAGAAGCAAAGAGGGGTTATGAGAAAACACTGGCAGCTAACATAAAATGAAATCCCAAAGTATTCTATAAGCACATCAATAGTAAAAAAGGGTGGTAAAAGGAGGAGTGCTAATTAGGGGCCAAAAAGGGGATTTACACAGAGGCAGGAGGCATGGCTGAGGTGTTAAATGAATACTTTGCATCTGTCTTTACCCATGAGGTAGATGCTGCCCAAGCCATGGTGACAGAGGAGGAAACACAGTCACTAGAAGGGTTTAAAATTGATAAGGAGGATATATTGGATAAGCTGTTGATACTTAAAGTTGACAAGGCACTGGGACCGACCGCATGAGATGCATCCAAGGATATTGAAGGAAGTGAGAGTGGAAATTGTAGAGGCACTGGTAATAATCTTTCAATGTTCCCTGGACTCAAGGGAGGTGCCAGAGGACTGGAGAATTGCAAACATTACACCCTTGTTCAAAAAAGGTCATAAAGATATTCCTTGCAATTACAGACCAGTCAGTTTAACTTCAGTGATGGGGAAACATCTAGAAACAATTGCTCAGGATAGAATTAAGAGTCACGTAGTAAAACGTGGATTGATTCAGAAGAGACAGCATAAATTTGTTAAAGGAAAATTGTGCCTAACTAACTTGGAGTTTTTTTGAAGAGGTAACAGAAATGGTTGATGAAGGCAAGGCCGTTGATGTGATGTATATGGACTTCCAAAAGGCGTTTGGTACAATGTCACACAACAGACTGGATGAAAGATTTTCGGTCATGGAATAAAAGAGATTATAGCAATGTGAATACCAAGTTGGCTAAGGGATAGGAAACAGAGAAGAATAGGTATTTTTTGGCCTGGAAGACAGTTTGTTGTGGAGTTCGCCAGGGGTCAGTATTGGGACCCTTGCTTTTCCTGATATATATCTAAATGATCTAGATCTTGATGCGCAGGGGACAATTTCAAAGTTTACGGACGACCCAAAACGTCGGGGAATTGTAAACTGTGAGGAGGACAGTGTAGAAATTCAAAAGAACATTGACACATTGCTGGAGTGGGCAGATAGGTGGCAGATGAAGTTCAACGTGGAGAATTGTGAGATGATACACTGGTACAAAGAACATGGAGACACATTATAAAATAAAGGATACTATTCTAAAGGGTGTGCGGGAGCAGAGAGACTTGGGTGTACATATACATAAGTTATTAAAGGTGGCAGGACAGGTAGAGAGAGCTGTTTCTAAAGCATACAGTGTTCTTGGCTTCATTAATAAGAGCATAGAGTACAAGAGCAGGGAAGTTATGAAGAACTTATATAGGACACTGGTTAGACCTCAGATGGAGTATTGTGTATAGTTTTGAGTGCCACCCTACAGGAATGATGTGAACGCATTGAAGAGAGTGCAGAAGAGCTTTACAAGAATGATTCCAGGGATGAGACACTTCAATTATAAAGAAAAATTGGATAAGTTGGGACTGTTTTCCTTGGAGAGGAGAGGCTAAGGGGAGACTTGATAGAAGTTTTCAAAATCATGAGGGGTCTGGATAGAGTAGATAGGGAGAAACTGTTTCAGCTTGTAAACATCAAGAAAGGGTAAAAGCAAAATACTGCTGATGCTGGAAATCTGAAACAAAAACAAAAATTGCAAGGAAAAACTCAGCAGGTCTGACAGCATCTGTGGAGAGGAAGACAGAGTTAACGTTTCGAGTCCGAATGACTCTTCATCAGAACTAAAGAGAAATAGAAATGTGGTGAAATATAAGCTGGTTGGGTTTGCGGGGGGGGGTGGTTGGGACAGGTGGAGCTGGATAGAGGGCCAGTGATAGGTGGAGGCAAAGGAGAGATTGCCCAAGATGTCAGAAACAAAAGGACAAAGGGGTGTTGACGGTGGTGATATTGGCTAAAGGATGTGCTAAAGGTGACATTAAGAGTAGAAAGCAGGATGAGCAAGTGACAGATGGCCCTAGTGGGGGTGGGGGAGGGGGGATCGAAATAGGCTAAAAGGTGGAGATAAAAAAATGGATGGAAATAAATTGAAAAAATAATAATAGAAATAGGTGGGAAAAGAAATATATATATATATAATATATAATTATTAGAAAAAGGGGATCAAAAAGGGGGTGAGGATGGAGGACAGTGTTCATGATCTTAAGTTGTTGAACTCAATGTTGAGTCCGGCTGTAAAGTGCCTAATCGGTAGATGAGGTGCTGTTACTCCAGTTTGGGTTGAGCTTCACTGGAATGTTGCAGCAGGCCAAGGACGGACATGAGAGCAGGGCAGTGTGTTGAAATGGTAAGCGGTCTGGGTCATGCTTGCGGACAGACCGAAGGTGTTCCGCAAAACGGTCACCCAGTCTGCGTTTGGTCTCTCCAATGTTGAGGAGACCGCATTGGGAGCAGCGAATGCAGTGGACTAAAATTGAGGTAAGTGCAAGTGAAGTGCTGCTTCACTTGAAAGGAGTGTTTGGGCCCTTGGACGGTGAGATTGGGAGAGGTAAAGGGGCAGGTGTTGCACCTTCTGCGGTTGCATGGGAAGGTGCCGTGGGAGGGGTTTGAGGTGTAGAGGGTGTTGAGGTGAACCAGAGTTCTTTAAAACTGTGTTTCACACAATTTCACAAGTGTTTGCAAAAGAAGCAACTGCGAGGTGAGAAAAAACTTATTCACACAACGAGTAGTTAGGGTTTGGAACGCACTGCCTGGGAAATTCTCTAGCTCTATCTACCACAAGCCTACCTTCACTGGTCAATATATGCACTGGGATTCTTACATTTCCACACGCTATAAGCTAGGTCTTTTCGGCAACCTTGCAAATAGGGCCTGAGCCATTTGTTCACATGCAAGCTTGATGCTGAAATAGGACGCATCGGAGGCATCCTGCAGGATAATGGCTACCATGATCAGATCATTTCATGCTGTATATCACACAAACTCATGAACGGGCCTAAGGCTATCACTTTCAGCCCTGAAAATTGTCCAGCCTTCCTCAGATTACCCTGGAAGGGCAAGGCATCTCAAAAATTTGAGAAACAGGTGAAGCTAGCTGTGTAGTAGCAACAAGGGTGGTATTCGCCGCTAACAGGATGCTGCCATCAAGCCAAAAAGGCATTCTGCCTAACACACAAATGAGTAAGGTGGTATATCAATTTCAGTGCTAGTGTGATGCTTGGTATGTAGGCCGTATGTCCCAAAGATTGGTGGATCATATCAAACAGCATGTCCCAGCCTCTGTTCGCAGCGTACAAGGTACAGAGTGTACCCAACCAGCCTGTGCTTGTGAAACTCAAAACAATGTCCAACATTAGATGTGATTCCGCGATTAGACAACATTTGCTAAATTATCCTCAATGCGCTAAGGATTACACTGACAACCAACTTAAGATAGTCAGTCGGGCTATCAAAGTGATGCATCTGCAGGTACTAGAAGCTACATATATTAACACACAGGGCCTGTTCTTTACAGACAGAAAGAACATGTACACACATGGCGCCTGTTTCAGCTAAACAAAGTAAATGACAGCCATTCGCTGACTCATTCCTCAGGGCAATGCCTTGATCAATCAGGGTCAAGCTGCCTGGTTTAAATTTCAAACAATGCTTGGCAGTTAACTGTCCCGTCACCATCAGTGATGCATTCTCCATGGCAACACTACTTGCCAACCAATCAGCACTCTTCACACAGTATAAATTGTTGTTTTCCCCCTTATATTGGTATTCTTGAGTGTCCTGATAAGTGCAAGACAAAAAGCTTAGACATGTTTCTTTTTTCAGCAATAATTGAGATCTTTAAAATAATAAAAGATTCAACTGGGTACACAGAAAGAAACTACTTAATCAAAATCAGAGCCAAGATGGTTCTGGAGTGCAATCAGGACGTTTTTCTGCACAAAATATAGTCTGGAACTTGTTCCCCGAAAAGGCTGTGGATGCTGGAGATCAATTGCAATTATCAAGGCTGAGATCAATAAATCTTTGTTAAATAAGGGTATTTCAGGATGTGGATCAAAGGTAGGTAAATGGTGTTGACGTATAGATCAATAATGATTTAATTAATAGGATTGAGGGGCTGATAGGTCTCCTTCTGTTCCTATGTTTCCATGACTGTGGAGCAAGTGCAGAGAAGGACATGAAACTTATAAAACAAAAATTACTGCCAGTCTTTTTTAAAAAATAACTTTATTCATAATTTCCATTCATAATTTCAGCAAATAATGTTTCTGAGTCATAGCTTTCATCCACACTTTTCAATGTCTTTTCATTGAGTGAGTACTCTCCATTTCTTAATTTTTTTCCCTCTCACTTAATCACATTACATGGTCTGTACATTCCAATAATTTGCCTATGTCTGCTAGAAGTTTGTTACAATCAAGGCTCCAATCTGGAGCCAGGTCAGACCCAACTCGATTTAAATTCAACTTCTGTAAAACTGTTACTCAATGAACTACGGTCGAGTTTAAGTGCAACCACAGAGCACCAGCCCCAGCACCAATCTTAGCACTGAACACTGAGCTTAATAGAGAGTTGGATCGTTGATGCAACCTAATTATTAAATTGAAAGAGGAAAGTGGTACCAAACGATCTGTATAGTTATATCCGGTTACCCAAGGGATCCAGATCCCATACTTAACATGCTGCCTTCAGCAAAACATGGATAATGGACAATGATATAATTAAATTCTACTATGGTATAATTAAATTCAAGTACAGCCGTCTTTCTTCACAAAGATGAAAGCAAGGACAATTCACTAGAGCTTTTCATTTCTACATTTCAAGCATGAAAGATGCTCTTTAAAGGGAAAGGATAGCCTTATTTTTTCATTGCGGGTGAATTGAAAACTGGAAAACATTTTGGGGTTAAATCCCATCATCCCCACTTGCACAGTTGTTCAAAAGCTATCATAGAAACTATATCTAAGTCAAATATCATCATATTAGCTGTATTAAAATGATGATCTAAGTCAGGGTAATCTAAAACTGCATTGCACATACTGTACAGGCAATTTATCTGTATACTGGCTTACAAGATGCCCCACACTACAAGTAGTACCTGACCATGAAAGATGCAAGTTAAGATATCTGACACATGCATGGTATTGTTTTCAGCAGAAGTCTTGTTTCCACAAGAAATAACCAAGATTCTACGTAGATCAAGCATTTTCAATGGAAGGATGATGTTAGTTCATTTCCTGAGAATGCCAAGTACAACTATAGCACAAATAAGGAGATGTGTTCTCAAACCTATCCCAAAAAAAACATGTCAACCAACATGAGATCAACTAATTAATAGCATCATAGAATGACAGCACAGAAGGTTCCCATCTGGCCCATCATGCCCTTGCTGGCTCCTTGGTGGAACCACCCACTGTCCCACAGCACTGACCTTTCCCAAAGCCCTGTAAAGGCAAACATTTATCCAAATCTCTTTTGAAAGTTACTTCTGAACCTGTTTCCTCCACCCATTCAGGTTGTACATTCCAGATCATAACTTTCTGCATGAGAAAAAGTGTTTCCTCTTATCAGACATGGATACTTAATGATCCAACATACAGATAAATTGCCTGGATAGTATGTGCAAGACAATTTTAGACTATCCTGACTTATATCATAATTTTAAAACAATTAATATGATGAGATTTGGCCTAGATATAGTTTCTATGATAGCTTTTGAACAACTGGACAAGTGGGGACTGTGGAACTTAAGCTTTCAATTTTTCAGTTCACAGTTTTCAATTCACTCATGGTGGAGAAATTAGGCTATCTTTTCGCTTTAAAGAATATCTTTCATGGCTTTTTTGCTAATCATCTTGAATCCATGTTCACTGTTTAGGGACCCATTTGTCACTGGAAACACCGATTTATTCTACCAAAATCCTTCATGATTTTGAATACCTCTACCAATTCTCCTCTTAACCTTCCATCCTCTAAGAAGGACAACCCCAGTTTCTCCAACTCAGTCACTAATTGATGTACCTCACTACTGGTATCATTCTAGGAAATCTCTTCTGCACACTCTCCTAGGGCTCGACATCCTGTCCTATAGTTCGATGCCCAAAATTGAACACAATCCTCCTGCTGAGTCCTAACTAGTGTTTTTTTTTAAGGTTCAGCATAATTTTCTTGCTTTTGCACTCTAAGCTTCTGTTAATAAAGCCAAGGGTCCCATTTATTTTGTGAGCTGCTTTCTCAACTTGCCCTGCCACTTTCAAAGATTTGTGTACACACATTTCCAATTCTGCAGAATAAAATTTGTGCCTGAACAGCAATGGTCTTAACCACTAGCTTAAATCACATTTGAATAACAGTGCCTTATCACTTACTTAGAATTACCCTGAAGTATTTGGTCTTAATTAATTGCAGTGCAATGACTGTTTTGCTCTGTAGGGAATGGTCATTGTATACACAAACAATCACACTAAGAGCAATGAGATAAATGACCAGTTCAGCACAGCATCTCCTACAGTCCATAACCTCTCAGTTGTACACTAGAATATCAGCCATGTTCAAGAGCTGCTATAATGACTGAATACAAACATTCTGACTCGGACAAGAGTGCTACCACTTTGCTGACACTGAATTACCTTGTACAAGCTGTGCTGCACAAAAATGTTAAAAGAAATTTTATATACAGAGACGTTTAAGGAGATATTAGGAATGATGACTAAAAACATGGTCAAAGAAGCAAGTTTTATGGAGCATCTAAAAGGAGGAATGTGAGGTAGACAGTCAGAGAGGTGTAGGGAGGGAATTCCAAAGTTTAAGGCACCTGCAGCTGAAGATATGGCTGCCAATGGTGGACAGTTGAAATCAGGGCCAGAATTACAGGAGCACAGAGCTCCCAAAAGTCATATTAGACTCGAAACGTTAATTACGTTTTTCTCTCTCCACAGATGCTGCTAGACCTGTTGAGTTTTTCCAGCACTTTGTTTTTATTTTAGCTCAGAGGATTGTTGGGCTGGAGGAGATTAGAGACAGGCCATGAGAAGGATTTGAAAACAACATGAGAATTTTTAGTTATGTGGTTGAATGTTCATCTCAGGATCAAATATGAAAAATATCAAACACTGATAATAACATGACCAAATTTCAAAAATGTAAAGAACTGCTAGCCTAACCAGCGATGCCCACGTCCCATAAATGAATAAAAAATATATAATAATCTGGTTCAGCCTCAGACAGATGCCATGCAGGGAGAGGAATAGAGTCAGTGGCTAGAAAACAGAGTTTGTGGCAGGATCCAAAGGCAATTGCTTTGGTCTTCCCAATATTTAATAGTAGGCAATTTCTACTCATCCAGTATTGAATGTTGGACAAGAGTCTGACAATTTAGGGACAGTGGATGGGACGAGACAGGTGATAGTGAGGTAAAGCTGTGTGTTATCAGTGTACATGGGGAAACTGATTAGGTGTTTTTGAATGATGTTGCCAAAGGGCAGCATGTAGATGAGAAATTGGAGGGGACCATGGATAGATCCTTGGGGGACACCAAAGGTAACTGTGTGGGAATGGGAAGGGAAGTCATTAATGGCAACTCTCTGGCAACAATAAGATAAAATGGAACCAGCTGAGTATAACCCTACCCAGCTGGACGACGGTGGAGAAGCATTGGGAGTAGGATTGTGATAAACTGTGCCAAAATCTGCAGACATGTCAAGAAGGCTAAGGAGGGCTGGCTTGCCTTTGTCACAGTCACATAGGATATAATTTTGCCAAGAGCTATTTGAGTACCAAGGTAGGGACAGAAAACTGACTGGAAGGTTTCAAACATGGACTGCAGTAAAATTTGCACATGAATTTGGGAAACAATGTATTCAAGTTCTTTAGAGAAGAAAGGGAAGTTGAAGTTGGGGTGGTAGTTTGCAAAAAGGAGCAAAGGGTGGACTTTTGAGAAGAGGGGTGATGAGGGCAGATTTAAAGAAGACAGGGACAGAACCTGAAGAAAGGGCATCATTAACAATGTTAGCTAACATAGGAGCCAGAAAGAGAAGTTGGGTGTCAGTAATTTATTGGCTACAGGGTCAAGAGAGCTGGAGGTGAGTCTCACAGACAAGATGAAAGATACAAGTTCAGGACTGACATAGGATGGAACGTTAGAGGAAGTTCGAGTTGGTGGCAATATTCTCTCTAAGCTGCACACCCATGCAACAACTCAAAAGGTTTCTGCACAAGCTACATACAAGTCAGTCCCTAAGTTACCAGTCGTGTGCAGCAAAGCAAAAAAAAGTTAAATGGGCTGTGCACCTAAACAAATTGCTCTCATCCACTCCAAAAAGTAAATAGAGGGCACGGTGCCTAGCAGGCTAGGGGAAAGGAGCTAAACTGCAGTGACAGCTGTTTGGTAGATGGTACCAATCTTGGTGACAAAGAAATCTTCACGATTGTTGTTGAAGAGGAGGATGGAGGAGATACCGGAGAGAGGTTTAAGACACTTGCAGTAGAGATAAGCAGTCAGAGATTACCTTTGGATTCCAAGATGATCTTGGAACAGCAAGCAGTTTTTGCAATTCAAAATACCTCTACTGAGTCACCCTCATCTTTCTCTCTTCTATAGCAAAGAGCACAAGCCTGTTCCATTTTTCTTGATGGTTATAACCTCTGTTTTTGGGTCATTCTTGTCAATATTCTTGCATCTTCTCCAGAGTCTCTAACTTTGCCTTTTTCTAACACTCTTGTTAAATGATATTGGAAACAGATTTGAAACATGTCTGTTTCTTTACAATGTGCAAAGCAATGAGGTCGCACCAAATAAATGAGGATATCAAGTCAGAAAGCAGTGCAATACCCATTCGGGAAGGTTGCATTATAAAGGACTTTCTCACAAGATAGGCAGGCTGGATATTTTACTATTTTTCCAAGTAAGCCTGTCTGTCACAATGACACATTAGCCACTTAGAAAATTATCATTATAGAATTACCAATATAATTGAACATTTTGTAGCTATTGACCTTGGATCATCATGGCTGACAGTGTCATCATTTGGCATCCTTGCAATGCATTCTGCAAAAAGTATCTTTGGATAGTGAGTAAAAACCCAGGAATTTGGGATGATATATTTTCCTCTCCAAATACACCAGCCTTAAGGCTAATTGTACCTCAGATTTGCTTTCCCAGAAAACTCACTGGCTGTCTCAATTATCAAATATTCTTTTTCACAACCAAGGAAAATCTTTCTAGAAGGCTTCAAAAGAAGCTACAAGAACGAATCAATTATTTCGGCTGATTGGTTACATTTTGAGACTTCTCAGCATCCAGCAGAACTTCATACTGCTGGATGGCCTCTAAGGTATCCCTGATTTCCTTCGCTCCACATTCGTGACTATGCCTTTAATTGTCTAAACCCAAAGCTCTGGAATTCACTCCCTAAACCTATCTACCACTCTGGCCTTTCCTTGTCATTTAAGAAGCTCCTTAAAACCTACTTATCTGAACAGGTTTTTAGTCACCTGCCCTAATATCTCCTTACGTGGCTCATTATCAATGCCTTGGGATGTTTTGCTTATGTTAAAGGCTCTTTGTAAATGTAAGTTATTATGAATCACTTGTGAGCAAAGTCCTCAAAATCCTCGAGTTTATTGTGGATGAACGCATCAATATCATGGCCTTGACAGAAGACTGGCATCTTGGGGGTGCTGGCACTTGAGGGGTAATGACATCTTCCCCCCCGTTGAAGCCTCATCTGGTTATACCTTTCACCACTTGCCTTGCACAGACTGCAGTGGTGATGGTATGATACTTCCTCCTCCTCTGAGCATCTCAACTTGTTTCACCCCTATCACCTCTGTGAGGAACTGGCTTCAGTAAAGAAAAGACAGGGTTACCTTTACATTCCAAGGTAATCCTGGAATAGTGAACGACTTCTGCAGAATTCGATAGTCTTTTCTGTGGTCAAGCCAAATCTGGCCTAAATGGCCTTATCAGTTGTCTGCTAAATCCTTTCGAAACAGCATTACTTGGATTTAAAGAAAAAGCAATGAGGGCCATACTGAGGGAAAGGCCATGATAATAGTAATGGAATAAGGGCATTGAGGTTGGAGGTAAGGAAATGGTTGAGCAGATCAATAGCTGCAGAAATGTTGTGGTGAACAGAAGACCAATTTGTATTTTGAGAGTTTAGATATAATTGAATTGGGGAAAGACCATTTATTCCAAGGGTGGATACAGAAGGAAGTAGAATTTGGAGTGAAAAGCAAGATGTGGGTGGAGAGCGATCGAAGTGAGTGATCAGAGATGGCCTTATCTGTGATTGATGCTGTAGGAGTAGCAAGGCCATGTGAGATGGAAAGATCAAGTGGATAGCTGTGAATATGGTTTAGGGACATTGAGTTTTGGACATTATTCCTCCTTTTTTTTAAAAGTTTATGACATTAATACAGGCTGTGAAGATGCCATTCTTCAAGAAGCCACAGATCAAGATAGGTGTCTGGCAGGAAACACCTGGAGAGGGAAGAGATATGTTGTATATCTAAGTTAACAAAGAACTGCTGTTGCCAGGCTAATTGGTTAAAATGCCTGGCCTAAGAGAAGTATTTTCTGAACACCTTAAGTCTTTAAAACTCTCAAGTAGAGCGAGTGTGTGTGCTTAAGGAACAGGCTGCAAGAAAAATGCTCTTACACTCTCTCTGCCCCACCTGTGTGTTAAACCTTCCTCAGAAACATCTCATCAGAATAACACATCTGTTTTTTTTGAAGTCCGCAAAGCTGTGATAAGTAAGAGTCATCAAGGACAGTTTCAACAAAAATCCGTCTGAAAGAACTCCCAGATCTATTGTGACCAGAATTCTGTTAGGTCAACAGCGTCAAGATCTCTTTGAATTTTATCCTTTTAAAAGAAATGTTCCCATACTTCAGCCTCTGCAGGGGACTGTGTTTGCTTTGTCCTGTTTTGTGTTTGTGTGTGAGTGTATGGGGGGGTTTGAATATCTGTTTTTTTTAAAAAGGGAAAAATATTTACACTTCTGAACTACAACTTGTACATTAATCAGTTTATTAGCTTGCTTTTTTTAAGTAATTTGTTTTATAATACATCAATTCTTTTTGTGTTTACTGAAAGAAGCCTGGTTAGAGTTTTTTTATGGTGGGAATAACAGTATCTAAGGGTAACAATTAGCCAGTTTTGTAAGTCAATTAAACATTTAAACTATTGTTATGGCCTGTGGAGAAGTGAGGCTAGAATTAACTGCGCACTCCTCCCATCACGGTCCGTAACACCTCTCATTTAAAATCCTGGTTCTCAATTGCCCCTCCAAGTACCATGCCAATTTTCTCACCAAGATATCTTCACTGCTTTCCTCCCTCAGCCTCTGCACTGAGCAACTTCTCATCCTAGGCAATTTCAACCTCCATCTCAATTCATTGTGTTCTCTCTCCCAGAGTTCACTGCCATCCTTCAATCTCACACTCTATGTAAACTACCTAACCCATATTCACAGCCATCGACTTGATCTTGCCATCTCACGTGGCCTCGCTACACCTACAGTATCAATCACAGATAAGGCTAAGGCCATCTCTGATCAATCACCTGGATCGTTCTCCACCCACTCCTGCTTCCCCCTTCAAACTCTACTTCGTTCTGTATCCATCATTGGAAAAAAAAGCACTTTCCCCAATTCACCTATATCTAAGCTCTCAAAATACAAATTGATCTTCCGTTCACTACATTTCTGCAGCTATTGATCTGCTCAACCACTTCCTTACCTCCACCTTCAATGCCCTTACTACATTAAAACCATTATTATCACCATGGCCTTTGCCTCAGTATGGCCCTTATCGCTTTTCCTTCAAGTCAAAGTTTCACAGGTTCAAAAGCATATGGCAGACAACTTATAAGGCCATTCAGGCCAGATTTGGCTTGATCACATAAAGGACTATGGAATTCTGTAAAAGTCACTCACTATTCTAGGATTACCCTGAAATGTAATGGTAGCCCTGGCTTCTTTACTGAAGCCATTGTCTTAAAATCCTCTCCCCTGATTCCACCAACTTCACTTTCATCAAAAGTGAACAGCTCATAGATTTTTTCTATCATCAAAATTGAGACCATCCAGTCAGCTCTCTCTGATACTTCCTTCCCTTCTCCTGACCCACAGGACTGAACTTCCTCTCAGGTTCCCCTCTGCCCTAATCTTCAACTTGGGTATCACACAACTGAAGAATTATTACAGCACAGCCGCTGGCCATTCGGCCAATTGTGTGTGTGCTGGCTCTCGAAGGGAGCAATTCAGCTAGTAGCACTCCCCCTCCTTCTCCCAGTAACCTTGCACATTCTTCCTTTTTGGATAATAATCCAATTCCCTCTCGAATGCCTCAATTCAACCTGCATCTAACCACACAAACAGGCAATGCATTCAAGATCCCAACCCACTCACTGCGTGAAAAAGCTTCTCATGTCTCCATTGCTTCTTTTACGAATTATCTAAAATCTGCGCCGTGGTTCTCGATCCTTCCATCAATGAGAACAGTTTCTCCTTATCTTCTGTACAGACCCCTCATGATTTTGAATACCTCTATCAAATCTCCTCTCAACCTTCTCTTTTCCGAGGAAAACAGTCCCATTTCTCCAGTCTATCTACATAACTGAAGTTCCTTATCCCTGAACCCATTCTCATGAATCTTTTCTGTAGTCTCTCTAATGGCTTCACATCTTTCCTAAAATGTGGTGCCCAGAACTGGACGCAATACTCCAGTTGAGGCCGAGCCTGTTTTCTATACAAGATTAACATAACTTCTTTGCTTTTGAACTCTATGCCCTATTAATTAAGCTGAATTAACTGCTCCCTCAACCTGTCCTGTCACCTTCAATGACTTATGCATATATACACCCAGGTGCACCCTCTTTGGATTTGCGCCCTTTATTTTACATTGCATTCTTCCTACCAAAGTGAATCACTTCATATTTCTCTGTTGTTTCATCTGCCACTTGTCCATTCATTCCACCAACCCTGTCTATGTCCTTTTGAAGTTCTTCCCCATCCACCTCACGGTTCACAATGCTTCCAAGTTTCTATCATCCACAATTTTTGAAATTGTGCCTGTACACCAAGGTCAAGGTTATTAACATATATCAGGAAGCGCAAGAGTCCTAACAGCAAACCCTGGAAACTCCACTACAAACCTTCCTCTAGTCCAAAAAGCATTCATTAAGCACTGTTTCCTGTCACTCAGCCAATTTCATAGCCATGTTGCTAATGTCCCTTTTATTCCATGAGCTATAATTTTGAAGTCTGTTGTGCATCACCTTACCAACTATCTTTTGGAAGCCCATGTACACCATACCAACACCATTACCCTAATCAACCCTTTATGTTACCTCATCAAAAAACTCCAGCAAGTTAGTTAAACTTGATTTTCCTTTAACAATTCAACGCTGGCTTTCCTTAATTAGCTGACATTTGCCCAAGTAACTAATAATTGTCTGAAATTATTGTTTCTAAAAGCTTCCCTACCACTAAAGTTAAACTGACTGACCTGTAGTAGCTGAGCTTATCCTTATCTCCTTTTTTGAACAAGGGTGTAACATTTGCAATTCTCCAGTCATCAGGCACTGCCCCCAAGTCTGAGGAAGACGAGTATCTCTCTCTAGTTTCTCTCCAATCTCCTCTAAAGCCCTCTCCAAGTTCACCTTGTCCATGAGACCCACCTCTTCATCATTTGACCCTATCCACAATAAAATACCAACCATATAACTTCCCTTACTAGCACCTATGTTGGAAAATTTCCTGCATTATACTTGTATCCCTTGATATCCTTAATATCTATATCTGTCATGAGCGTACTCAATGACTGAATACCCACAGCTCCCTGGGGTAGAGATTGCAAATTTTCAGCACCCTATATGTGAAGAAATTCGTCCTCTCAGTCCTAAATGGCCCATCTCTAATTCCAAGACCATGTCCCCTGGTTATAGGACCCAAGCCAGGGAAAACATCCTTCCTGCATCTACCCTGTCAAGCCCTGTAAGAATTTTGTATGCTTCAATGAGATAGCTGACATTGTTAAAAGGTTCTCTCTTTACATTCCATCCCATTGTCCTTCAAATTGCCATCAACACTGTCCTCAAAACAACCATCCCTTGACCCCACTCTGCCCTTGCAAACCACTGTCTCATCTCCAACCACTGTTTCCTCTCCAAAGTAATTGAATATGTTATCGCTTCCCAAATTTGTGCCCATCTTACCTGGAACTCCATGCTTGAATCCCTCATGCTTGCCTTGCATCCAGCACTGGATGAGATACCACAAACCCTGTTCCCTAACCACCAACTCAATCCTTACCTTGGCAACTAAGGCTAAACCAGACGGGTTGCAACCACGGGGTCATAGCTGAGCTCGATATAAGCTTCCAATCACGTATCCATACTGTGACTAAGACCACCTATCTCCACATCAATAACATAATCGGGATTTTCCCCTGCTTCACTTCATCTGCTGCTGAAATCCTCATTGAAGCATTTGTTACCCCCAGACTTGACTATTGCAATGTGTTCCTGACTGTCCCCACATTCTACTCTCCATAAAATTAAGGCCATCCAAAACTTTGCACCTGTCTCTTAGTTCCCTCCAAATTCTGTTCACTGATCGGCATTGGCTTCCGGAAAAACAACACCTTGACCTTTAACACTGGCATTGTTGTTTTCAAATCTTTTCAAGATCTGGCCTTTCACTATCTCTGTAATCTCTTACAGTTCTACAAGCCTCAGATCACAAAGTTCCTGTAATTCTGGGCTCTTGGCATCCCACATTTTAATTGCCCCACCATTTTGGACATGCCATTAGGTGTCAAGGCTCTAAGTTCCGAAGTTCCTTCCCTAAACCTCTCCACATCTCTTTCTTCTTTTAAGATGTTCCTTAAAACCTCCCTCTTTGTCCAAGCTTTAGGTCATCTGCTCTAATATCTCAAGTGACTCAATATCATATTTTGTTTTATAACGCATCTGACACACATCTTTGGAGGTTTTATTACACTAAATTTGCTATATAAAAACAAGTTGATGTTGCTGACATCAAGGCAGTATTCAGCTGTATGGCACCAAAGAGTCACTAGCAAATTAAGTTAATGAGGAGGTCAAAGGGAAAATCCTCCAGTGCCCGGAGTCACTCCTGGCACAAATAATGAAGGTTATGGCTCTCAGGTGCTAATTGTCAAAGTCCTGGAACTTCACTGCAAGAGATCCTCAGTAAATTGTCTTCAGCTAGGTGAACCATTTGTAGCCCCATCATCAATGACCTTCTCTCTGTCATGAGTCAAGGAGAAGAGCAACTCACTCCAGTCTGAGAAGAGTGTCCTGCAGTCAGCATCGCAGTGAAGCAGTCTGGGAGAAATGCCCTGCAGTCAGTTCTTGTGGAAAATAACAAGAGTGACATCACAAGACAGCACGAGAGAGCGACGGAGAGATCAGAACCTGCGCAAGTGCAGTTAAGCTTCAAAAAGTGATGTCAGCACAAAGGTGAAAGCTGATAGGTGAGTAGTGGGTAAGTGTTTTTCTACAGTTTAAAATAGTTTAAGCTAAGGAGGGGTAAGAGTTCTAGTTTTAATTTAAAGCACATAAATTATTTAAGTTAAATACAGTAAAAAAAAAAATGTTTAAGGGGGTTTTTTTCCAACTAGAGGCACGGCAGGGCAGCTCAGTCCCATGTTATGTACCGCCTGCAACATGTGGGAAGTCCTAGACGCACCTTGTGCTCTGACCGACCACGTGTGCAGGAAGTGCCACCAACTGCAGCTCCTTGAGCTCCACGTTTCAGAGTTTGAGTGGCAGCTGGAAGCACTGAGGTGCATCCACGAGGCTCAGATTTGTGGATAGCACGTTTTTAGATCTGGTCAGCCCACAGCTTACGGAAGTGCAGACAGAGAGGGAATGAGTGACCAGTCAGAAGAAAGGTGTCAGGCAGGTTGTCAGGAAATCCCCAGGGTGCAACTCACTCAAGAACCGTTTCTCTGTGTTGGAAAATGGTGAGAGTGACGGTTCCTCTGAGGAGTGCAGCCACGCTCATGGTACAGACAAGTGTTTCTGCAGCGCCAGGATGGTATGTTGCCTCCCTGGTGCCAGGGTCAAGGATGTCACTGACTGACTGCAAGGCATTTTAAAGGGGGAGGGCAAATAGACAGTGATCATGATGCAAATTGGTACCAACGACATACGTAGAAAGGAGGATGAGGTCCTGCAAGCAGAATTTAGGGAGTTCAGAAGCAGATTAAAAAACAGGACCTCAGAGGCAGTAATCTCTGGAGTATAGAAATAGGAGGTTGTGAGTATAGAAATAGGTTAGTCCAGATGAATGCGTGATTGGAGAGATGGTGCAGGAGGGAGGGCTTTAGTTTTCTGGGGCATTGCGACCATTTCTGGGGGTGGTGGGATCTGCACAAGGCGGACGGATTGCATCTGAACCAGAATAAGGCCAACATCCTTGCGGGGAGGTTTGCTAGTGTTGTTGGGGAGGGTTTAAACTAACTTGGCAGGGGGATGGGATCCTGAGAGGAGGCTCAGCAGGGGGAGATGCACAGCCAAAATTAGAAGAGAGAGCAAGAGAGTTTGGAAGGCATAGAAATTATAGGCCAGTTAAGGCACAGAGGAGTTTGGCATGGTTGGATGGTATTTCTTTTAATGCAAGGGGTCTGACAAATGAGGCAGATTAGTTGAGGGCTCAAACTAACACGTGGAACTATGTTGTCATTGCTGTCACAGAGACATGGTTAAGAGAGGAGCAGGATTGGCAGCTCAATATTCCAAGATATAGGGTCTTCAGGCGAGACAGGGAAGGAGGAAAAAGAGGAGGGGGCATTGCAATATTGATCAAGGAATCAGTTACAGCAGTAAGGAGGGATGACATCTTAGAAGGCTCCTCAAATGAAGCCATATGGGTAGATCTGAAAAACAAAAAAGGAGCAATCCCATTGCTGGGAATGTACTATAGGCACCCAAACAGTCAGAGAGAAATAGAAGAGCAGATATGTAGGCAAATTTCAGGGAAGTGTAAAAATAATATGGTAGTAATAGTGGGAGATTTCAACTTCCTCAACATTAACTGGGTTAGTCATAGTGTGATAGGTTTAGAGGGAGCAGAATTCTTAAAATGCATCCAGGAGAGCTTTTTAAGCCAGTACGTAGAAGGTCCTACAAGAGAGGGGACAGTCCTGGAATTAATTTTAGGGAATGAGGCCAGGCAAGTGGTAGAGATATCAGTGGAGGAGCATTTTGCAGATAGTGATCATAACTCCTAGATTCAAGGTTGTTATGGAAAAGGACAAGGATGGGCCAGAAATCAGAATTCTAAATTGGGGGAAGGCCGATTTTAATAAAATCAGATATGATTTGACCAAAGTGGACTGAAAGCAGCTACTTCTAGGTAAATCTGCATCAGAGCAGTAGGACTCATTCAAGAACGAAACAGGGAGAGTACAGGGCCAACATATTCCAGTAAAGACAAAGGATGCGACCAATAAATCCAGGGAACCCTAGATGTCGAGGGATATACAGGATTGGATAAAGAGAAAAAGGGAGGCGTATGGCAGATACCGATGGCTGAAAACAACGGAAGCCCTAGAGGAGTACAGAATGTGTAGGGGAGAAATTTAAAAAGGTAATTTGGAGAACAAAAAGTGGGCATAAAGGCAGCTAAAGGAAAGAAAAATCCAAAGTTATTTTCAAGTACATTAAGAGTAAGAGGATAACTAGGGAAAGAGTAGGGCCCATTGAGGACCATTGTGGTAATTTGTGTGTGGAGCCAGAAGAGGTAGGTAGGGTTCTAAATGAATACTTTGTATCGGTGTTCACAAAAACACTGGAGAGGGACGACGTGGGTATGGAAATCAAGCAGAAAGACTGTGACATAATTAAAGAAATTAGCACAGAAAGGGAGCATGTTCTAAGTGGTCTGGCAAGCTTAAAAGTAGATAAATCTCTAAGGCCTGGATGAAATATATCCCAAGGCTATTGAGTGAGGCAAGGGAGAAGATAGCAGGGGTGCTGGCAATAATTTTCAATACCTCCCTGGCCACAGGAGAGGTACCAGAGGACTGGAGGACAGCTAATGTGGTACCGTTATTCAAGAAAGGAGGAAGGGATAAACCAGGGAACTACAGGCCAGTCAGTCTAACCTCAGTGGCGGGGGAACTACTGGAAGCAATTCTGAGGGACAGAATTAATCTACACTTGGAAACACAGGGATTAATCAAGGACGGTTAGCATGGTTTTGTTAAGAGGTCTTGTCTGACCAATTTCATTGAATTTTTCAAAGAGCTGATCAGGTGTATAGTTGGGGGCAATGCATTTAACAGTCTACTTGGACTTCAGCAAGGCTTTTGATAAGGTCCCGCATGGGAGACTGATCACCAAGGTGAGAGCCCATGGGATTCAAGACAATTTGGCAAATTCGATCCAGAATTGGCTGAGTGGCAGGAAGCAGAGGGTGATGGTCAAGGGATGTTTTTGTGACTGGATGCCTGTGTCCAGTGGGGTTCCACAGGGATCAGTATTGGGTCCCTTGCTGTTTGTGGTATATATAAACGACTTAGACTTGAATGTAGGAGGGTTGATCAGTAAGTTCGCGGATGACACGAAAATTGGTGGGGTGGTAAATAGTGAGGAGGATAGCCTTAGATTACAGGAAGATATAGACGGGCTGATCAGTGGCAAATGGAATTTAATCCAGTTAAGTGTGAAGTGATGCACTTGGGCAGGACAAACAAGGCATGAGAATACATGATGAATGGTAGGACCCTGGGAAGTACCAAGGATCAGAGGGACCTTGGTATGCACGTTCACCGGTCCCTTAAGATAGATAAGGTGCTTAAGAAGACATATGGGATACTTGACTTTATTAGCCGAGGCACAGAATTTAACAGCGGGGAGGTTATGCTGGAACTGTATAAAATGCTGGTTAGGCCACAGCTAGAGTATTCCATGCAGTTCTGGATTCCGCATTATAGGAAGGATGTGACTGCCCTAGAGAGCGCGCAGAGGAGATTTACCAGGATGTTGCCTGGGCTGGATAGTTTTAGTTATGAGGAGAGATTGGATAGACTGGGGTTATTTTCCCTGGAGAAGAGGAGATTGAGGTGGGGGGACATGATTGAGGTGTATAAAATTATGAGGGGCATTGATAGGGTAGACAGGAAGGAACTTTTCCCCTTGGTGGAGGGATCAATAACCAGGGGGCATAGATTTAAGGTAAGAGGCAGGAGGTTTAGAGGGAATGTGAGGAAGAATTTGTTCACCCACAGGGTGATGGGAATCTGGAACTCACTGCCTTTTCAGGTGGTAGAGGCAGTAACCCTCATAACATTTAAGCAGCGTTTGAATGTGCACTTACGAGGCCATGGCATAGAAAGCAATGGGCCTAGTGCTGAAAAATAGGATTAGAATAGTTAGGTACTTGTTTGACCGGCGCAATGATGACTATCTGGAAAGTCAGGGCTATGGGCATAAGGTGGGGTAGTGGGACTAGGTGAGTTGCTCTTGTAGAGATCCTGCATGGACGTGGCACCTTGAACAGCCTCCTTCTGTGCTGTAGCCATTCCATGATTCTGTGAGGGGCCAGGAGGTGCACTGCTCATCACAGAGTATCCAACTTCAGCCCTGTTCTTGTAGCCAATGTGTAGCTGGGTCCAGGTTAGTTTCTGGTCAGTGGTCACTCCTAACATGATATTACAATGATGGTGCCATGGAAGCTCAAGGGAAGATGTCTGGAAATATGTTGTTTGAAATGGTCATGACCTGGCATTTATTTGGTATTCTGTGCTGTAGATCTCTATGACCAACAATTCTAGTATGCAGCTCCATTCACAACTGGTCTGATATTGAAGCTGCCATGCAAACTCACAGAAGGGTCTTATTGACATTGAGCCTTAGGTCAGCATATGGCAACTAACATTAATACCAAATATATGCCAGGTCATGACCATTTCAAACAACATATTTCCAGACATCTTCTCTTGAGCTTCCATGGCACCCTTGTAACAACATGTTGGGGGTGACCACTGTCCAGAAACTGACCTGGATCAGCTACACATTGGCCACAAGAACAGGGCTGAAGTTGGGTACTCTGTGACAAGCAGTGCACCTCCTGGCCCCTCACAGAATCATGGAATGGTTACAGCACAAAAGGAGGCTGTTCAAGGTGCCATGTCCATGCAGGTTCTCTACAAGAATAACTCACCTAGTCCCAATACCCCACCTTATCCCCATAGCCCTGACACTCCAGATAGTCATCCAATTCTCCTTTGAAGGTTTCAACTAAATCTGCCTCCACCACACTCAGGCAGTGTATTCCAGATCCTAGCCACTCACCGTGTAAAAGAGCTTTACTCCATGTCGCCGTTGCTTCTTTTGCTGATCACCTTGAATCAGTGTCATGTTCGTGATCCTTCCGCCAATGGGAATAGTTTCTCCCCATCAACTCTTTTAAAACCCCTCATTAATCTATCGAATCTCCTCAATCTTCTCTTCTCCAAGGAGCACAACCACAGCTTCTCCAATCTATCCAGACAACTGAAGCTCCTGACACCTAGAACCATCCTTGAAAGTCTTTTCTGCACCCTCTCTAATACCTTCACATCCTTCCTGAAGTGTGGTGCCCAGAACTGGACACAATATTCCAGTTGAGTACGAACCAGTGTTTTATAAAGATTTATCATAACTTTGTTGTTTTTATACTTTATATATAGCCCAGGATCCTGTTTACTTTATTAGCCACTTTCTCAACCTGCCTTGCCACCTTCAATTATTTATGCACCTATATGCCCTGGTTCCTCTGCTCCTACACTCACTTTCAAATTATACCGTTTATTTCATATTTCCTCACCTCATTCTTTGTACCAAAATGAATCACTTCACACTTCTCTGCATTATATTTCATCTGCCATTTGAACGCCCGTTCCACCAGCCTGTCCATGTCCTATTAAAGTTCATCACTTCCTTCTCATAGTTCACAATACTTCCAAGTTTTGTGTCATCTGCAATTTTGAAGTTGTACCTTGCAGCTTGTTCATATGTAATCAAGAGAAGCTAAAGTCCTAATACCCACCACTGGGGAACCATATATCTTCCTCCAGTCCAAATAACAACCATTCACCACTCCTCTGTTTCCTGTCACTCAGCCAATTTCATATACATGCTCCTATTGGCCTGGATTCTATGCGTTCTAACTTTGCTGAGAAGCCTGCTATATCTTTTGAAAGTCTACATGCACCGCGTCTATCTTATTACCCTCATCAACCATCTCTATTAATTCATTAAAAAACTCAAACAATTTAGTTAAATACAATTTACACTTAACAAATCCATGCTGGCTTTTCTTAATTAATCCACATTTGTCTAAGTGACTGTTAATTTTGTCCTGAGTTATTATTTCTAAGAACTTTTCCACCACTGCGGTTAAACTGACTGACCTGTAGTTGCTGGGCTTATCCTTACACCATTTTTTGAACAAGGGTGTACCATTTGCAATTCTCCAGTCCTCTGGCATCATCTTTGTATCGAAGGATGATTAGGAGATTATGGCCAGTGTATTCACAATTTCTACCCTTGCTCCCCTCAGTATCTCCGGTCCTCGCGACTTATCGCTTTAAATACCACAAGCCTTTGTCATACCTCCTCTAACAATTTTTAGCCCATCCAACATCTCAACTATTTCCTCTTACATTATGACATCGGCTACATATCTCTTTACAATGGAAGAAGTCGCTAGGAACTCATTTAGTACCTCTGCCATGCCCACTGCCTGCATGCATAAATGCCTTTTATTGTCTCTAATTGGCCCGACTGTTCCTTTAACCATCATTTTACTATTTATGTGCCTAAAGACGACTTTTGGATTCCCTTTTGTTAGCTACCAATCTCTTCTCATACTTTCTCTTTGCTCTTCATTTCTTTTTTTCACTTCCTCCATGAACTTTCTATCATCAGCCTGGTTCTGAATTGTATTATCCACCAAACATCTCTGTCATATGTAGCCTTTTTCTGCTTTATCTTACTATCTTTCACTTTCATTATCCAGGGAGCTCTGGGTGTTTGTCCTACCTTTTCTTCCTGTGGCAATGAACCTCGACTGTACCCAAACTATCCGCTCATTAAAGGCAGCCCATTGTTCTGTTACAATTTTGCCTTCAAATCTTGGATTCCAATTTACAGGGGCCAGATCTGTTCTCATCTTGAAGTTGGCCCGCCCCCAATTAATTATTTTTACTCTGGATTGTTCCTTGATCTTTTCCATTGTATCATAAGGTGTAGGTTGGCTATGATCATTGTTATCTAAATTGCACGTCTCTGTAATTTCCTTGCAAATTTGTTCCTCTATATCTCACCGACTAGCTGGTGGCCTGTAGAATACACCCAGTAGCATAATGATACCTCGATTGTTTCTTAGCTCCAAACAAATATACTTTTGTCCTTCACCCCTTTAGGACATCCTCTCTCTCCAGCACTGCAATGTTCTTCTTAATCAGTACTAATGCCCCACCGCCTTTCTTTCCTTTCCTATTTTTCTTGAACATCTTGTATCTGTTTAATAGGTGGATATCCATTTACCAAATCAAGTAGCAGAAGACATTCTGTGAATCACAACTGTTTTATCATTATCTATAGTTCAGTATATATACCAATTTCCGCTTTTCCCCTCTGGGTCCTCTCCCTACCCAGAAGCAAAATCCACCTATTGGGGAAAAACCCAGTGCTTAAGTACAGGCTTCAATGAGCATCACCTGCTCTCAATTCACTCTGAAGCTTGTCCTGGTTTAATCTTAAAGGGACTTGCAGTTCTAACATTGTCAGTATCCAGGAAGATTTAGTACCCAGTCCTGCCCTTTTCTTGAGCCAGTTCACAAGCTTCTCTGCTATCTACAATGCTTGAGTTAGGAATACAACAGAATACTGTCCACTTACTGCCGCAATACTCAAAGCTGATCATCTAGGACGTAATTTGTACCATTTACTCTGTGCCTCTAGATTCTGTATTTTAGTGCTTCACCAATCTGCAAGATATAGAACAACTCACTGAAGTTATTTTGACACCTGCTTTCTGCACTGTGACCTCAAACTTCTACAAAGTCAAGAGCAGTAATCCCATGGAGATGGATCTCCTCCAAATTACACATCATCCTGACTTGGGCATATATCGCCCTTTCTGCATCATCTGAACTTATGATGAAATTCTTCATGTGCCATTATGGGAGCACAACCACCAAAAGGACAGCTGTGATTCAAGTTAAATGCCCACCACTTTCTCAGAGCAAGAAAACATTAGCAATTAATAGGATCTTGCCAACATCACCTACATCTCAAAGACAAAACAAAATAACATTAATGTTAAAATTCTCATCCTTGTTTCCAAAGTCCACCATGGCCTTCTGCCTCCCTATCTCTGTAATCTGCTCCAGGCCCACAACCCTCAGATACCTGCACTCTTTTAGTTCTGACCTCTTGTGCACTCCCAGTTATAATTACTCTACCCTTAATGGCCGTGCTTTAGTTGCCTAAGCCCCAAGTCCTGGAATTCACTCTTTATACCTCTCCACTTCGCTTTCCTCCTTTAAGGCACTTCTTAAAACCTACCCCTTTGACCAAGCTTTTATTCATCTGGCCTCATATCTCCTTATGTGACGGGTGTCATACTTTGTTTTATAATGTTCCTGTGAAGTGCCTTCGGACGCTTCATTACGTTAAAGGCATTACATAAATATAAGTTGTTGTTTTCCAATAGTTCAAATCAGTACACTCATCCTTAATGCTGTACTCAAAGTCTGAATTATTCTGCATCAGCAACTGCTAAGTTCTGTGTGCTTTGTTTTTGCCTCTCTAAGTATATAGCCTTGCTGTCACTGTCAATGGTCACTAACGTTGAATGAGGAAATTCTGGGTGATTGATAAAATGCCCTGAAAAGCAATGACTGCCAAGTAAAGCTAAAGGTAGCTGCCATTTAGCAGTGAGCTCTGAATTTACTAACTTAGGCTGTTTTGTACAAAACAAATGAGTAAATCAATAAGTGAATTACAGGAATACATGTTTTAATAATTAAATGCCTGGTATTGATTCTATTCCAACTAAAAGTAAATAGTATTAGAAAGATCTATAAATACAAACCTATCCATTTTAGGACTGCATCAAATTTAAGTTAATAGTATTCTACCATCATTCACATGGAATGATATTGAAACGTCACTGGGTTTGTACAGACCTCTTTTCTGTTGAGTAAGAATGAAAACTATCTTCATGCAACATTATAGGGAGCCAGGACCATTACTAAGACCTTTAGATTGATAGAAGGCAGTTCTTTGAGATGTGAATCTGTACAGTCCCGTAAATCCAATGTGCAATATGGGTTTCACTAGACTTGTCTGTCCATAACTTTATTTTTATCCTTTATATCAACAAATCAAAATGTGAGATTACAAACTCAAACTGCAATTTCAGTTTGCAGCTAGTAACCCAGTAGGTATTGAAATGCATGTACTGCCATGCATTTGCTTTCATCACTTGAACCTGTAAGGTTTAAACCACAGCACCAAAGAAATTCTGGGAGTTTAAACATTATCTGGAAGACACATTATCCTACAAGATTTAAACTAAATGCACCAAGATGGACAATACCTTCAAAGAAACTGGCTAAGCTGAGTGGTCATTTTTTCAGTTCCTACTTTTTTTTATACTCGATGCAGTGTAGCTACTTGTCACCCAAAGGAGACAATTTAACTGCAGTAATGAGATCCTAAATCATCAGTGACTGCTATAAATATTAGGCTACAGTCAAATGTTGAGCTTGTATTAAACAGGGTTAAACAATACTTCACTCCTCTTTCTTGTAAATGCAAATCTAGAACAAATGCAAATAAGTTCCACATCAGTGTTATTGTTATAATCTTTAAAGAAAAGAGAATGGCTACCATTCTCCTGCTGCATTGCAACGGTTCTTCAAAGTTAGTCACTCAGCATGAAGTAATGGCACTACAGGAACCCAGGAAATCTGCAGTCTTCAGTTTTTTTTTCAGACAATGGCACATGTAATGCAAACCCACATCCATTCTTTGGCTGTTATTCTGTACCTGCCTTAATTGGCAAAGATAATGGTCCAGAATTTGCTGGAACGGGGCACCTTGTGTTGAATTATTTTTTTCAGCCTTCAGCTCCAACTAATTTTGCCATGCAAATTGCTGAAAGTGCAAGCTGATAATGGCACAGCAAGGTCACAAGGGGGCCAAAAGTCTATTTCCTCAATCAATTAAATTTAGGAATAGAGAAAGAAATAGAGGGAAAGAAGAAGAATGAAACAGGTTGAATGAAAATCAAATCAGGCAGAAAGGAAGGACGGACAGGAAAAGAAAGATTGGGTTACAAGAGTGAAAAGTGAATGGAAAACAAAGAAAAAACCTAAAATTTAATAAAAATTCAAGAAACAATTTACTATCTGCAGGGGTGAGACTAATTTCAACTTCGTTTTCAGGCCCCCCCAAGCTTTACTCGCATTATAGGACAATAAATCACTCTATTAACCAAATCCTTTTTTTAATTCGTTCATGGGATGTGAGCTTCGCTGGCTGGGCCAGCATTTATTGCCCATCCATAGTTGCCCTTGAAAAGGTGGTAGTGAGCAGCCTTCTTGAACCACTGCAATCCATGTGGTGTAGGTACACCCACAATGCTGGTCGGAAGGGAGTTCCAGGATTTTGACCCAGCAACAGTGAAGAAACAGTGATATATTTCCAAGTCAGGGTGGTGAGTGACTTGGAGGGGAACTTCCAGGTGGTGGTGTTCCCATCTATCTCCTGCCCTTGTCTTTCTAGATGGTAGTGATCGTGGGTCTAGAAGGTGCTAAGGAGTCTTGGTGAATTCCTGCAGTGCATCTTATAGATGGTACACACTGCTGCTACTGTGCGTTGGTTGTGCAGGGAGTGAATGTTTGTGGATGTGGTGCCAATCAAGCGGGCTGCTCTGTCCTGGACATGGTCAAGCTTCTTGAGTGTTGTGGGAGCTGCACTCATCCAGGCAGTGGGGAGTATTCCATCAGACTCCTGACTGGTGCCTTGTAGATGGCGGACATGCTTTGGGGAGTCAGAAGGTGGGTTACTCTTTGCACGATTCCTAACCTCTGACCTGCTCTTATAGCCACAGTATTTATATAGCTAGTCTAGTTCAGTTTCTGGTCAATGGTAACCCCAGGATGTTAATAGTGAGGGGTTCAGTGATTGTAATGCCACTGAACATCAAGGGGTGATGGGTGGATTTTTTCTTGTTGGAGATGGGCATTGTCTGACACTTGTCAGCCCAAGCCTGGATATTGTCCAGGTCTTGCTGCATTTGGACATAGGCTGCTTCAGGATCTAAGGAGTCGCGAACATCTGCATTTCTGACCTTATGATGGAAGGAAAGTCGCTGATGAAGCAGCTGAAGATGGTTGGGCCAAGGACACTACCCTGAGGAACTCCTGCGGTGATGTCCTGGAGCTGAGTTAACTGACCTCCAACAACATCAACCATCTTCCTTTGTGCTAGGTATGACTCCAACCAGTGGAAAGTTTGCCCCCTGATTCCCATTGATTCCAGTTTTACTAGGGCTCCTTGATGCTGCACACGGTCAAATGCTGCCTTGATGTCACGGACAGTCACTCTCACCTCACCTCAGGAGTTCAGCTCTTTTGTGCATGTTTGAACCAAGGCTGTAATGAGGCCAGAAGCTGAGTGGCCCTGGCAGAACCCAAAGTGGGTGTCAGTGAGCAGGTTATTGCTAAGCAAATACTGCTTGATAGCACTGTTGATGACCCCTTCCATTACTTTACTGATGACAGAGGGTAGACTGATGGGGTGGCAATTGGCCGGATTGGATTTGTCTTGCTTTTTGAGTCATGAAATGAGGTGGTTGACAGCAAACATCTGTTTTAACAAGGCTAAACTCATCCAGTAATTTGAGGTTATTCACATTGTTTCTCTTCCACATCACCATCAGGTTGATTTCTTTTTAATATAAGCACGACTAACAATGAGCACCTTTAACTCACCTTTACTTTGCCAAAAAAATTCTGGCCAAATGTAAAACTAACTGGGTCTGTCTGGTGTGTAAGTGTGCGGGTGGGCATGTGCAGACGGGATCAGCGATATTGCCTATGACAGCCTCTGCATTTGTACAGCCTACCAAGACTCACAGACCAGGCTCATGAATGAGGATGACTGTAGAACCCAGCATGGGTCAGCACACTCAGGCAAAAGAGGGGAGATAATAACAGGGGGTAACAAAGGAAAATGATATACATGACCTGCAGGTTAATATGCAGTAATGTCATAATGTTATAAACAGCAAAATATAAAGTTGCAGCTCAGCTGGTTTATTACCCTCTTAGACAGGTAACACCCCTCGCAAATATACTTGCCAACAATGAAGGGGAAACGCTCGGTGAGAAACAGATCTCTTATCAAGTCATATAATTTAGCTTTATAACAGCAATTAAGCTCAAATATCCAAATTTGTAACAATTCCAAAAGTATATCAAAAGGTAACCAATTAATTGCCACAAAATGCTATCAAAAAATACAATGGTTTATTACCATGGGCAGACTATTTCAGGTCATCAGTAAATCTAAATTTTCAGCTTTCTAAACATAAAGGTGCACGTTATAGTGCTCCATGCTTCTAATGGGGAAAAAAGTGTTGGCTTGTGTCTTATGCTTTATGTTACATTAGGAATTGGAAAATTTAATGAAAGTATTTGACAAACCTACTCAAGGGACTGGAGGAAGATTTATTTCATTTCCACCACTCTGTCAAACTCCAGTGGCCTCATGAAGCTGAACAGAAGCTCAAAAAACAGCACCTCATTTTTCAAATAGGTACTAAACAGCCTTCCTGACTCAACACTGATTTCAGTTACTTCAGATGGCAAACACTGTTCCAATTTTTTCAGACAACAGGTGCTAGCAATGATTCTGCTGTGCCATTCACACCTGCTCTTGACCCATCCTTTGTTTCTTTACTTGTCTCATTACCATCCCTCTTTGGTCTTGTACCACGGCTTTTTGGCTAAGATCAAGTGTAGTATCTGTTCTTATCAGTTTAATATCCGATACATCCCTTATCTGGGGACCGTATATTAAATTGATTTTTGGAGCAGGAAGATGGAATAGGGGCTTGCTCCGTCCAATCCACGCATCGACCCAGTATTGCAGTATCTCTGGGAACGGTGCACCAAGAAAAATAATCTCATTTGTCAATTTTATCACTCCTGCCTTCCACCCAATCACAGGACTTCCCCCTCTTTGCATGCCTCTTCACATGCTTAAAAACGCTAACATCTGTAAGTTCTTCCAGTCGCATTAAAGTTTATGGCCTGAAACTTTAACCCTGTTTCTCTCTCCAGAGATTGCCTAAGTTGCTGAGTATTTCCAGCATTTTCTGATTTACTTTCTCCTTGTTGTAATTTCTTGGGTGCCATCAATGTGACATGTCAATTAAACCTGAGGCATCCAGTCACCTGAAAAGTTTACCCAAATGTTTTTGTCAAAGGGCATATATTGCAAAGTTCTTGCCAATTGCAGAAGTGCTTTTTTTTAAAGAGAGAAAAGAATTTTAGAATGTAGACTGCAATAATTTATCACTACCTAATTTCTGGCATGGGTAAGGGTGACTGAGAGGAGGGGGAAAGGGTTTGTGCGAGGGAGGGAGGGCAGGAAGTGAGGGCACACACAGGGGAGGGAGGGGATGAGGTGAGGGCGTGTGCGAGGGAGGGAGGGGAGGAGCTGAGAGCATGCGTAAGGGAGGGAGGGAAGGGAGGTGAGGGCACGTGAGCGTGAGTCCCGAAGGCTGTGTTGCCTGCATGGTGCCAGGGTTAAGAACATCTCCTCAGGGCTAGGGAGGAGCTTGTGAAGTGGGAGAGAAGGGATCCAGTTGTCATCATCCACGTTAGTACCAACGACGTTGAGAGGATTAGAAAGGAGGTTCTGCTGAAAGAATTTGAAAGATTAGAGGCTAAATTAAAAAGCAGTACTTCCAAGGTAATAAACTTGGGATTACTACCTGAACCATGGGCAAACTGGCATAGGGTAAATAAAGTCAAGGAGTAAAATGCATGACTCAAAGATTGTGCTTGAGGAATGGGTTTCAGTTCATGGGGTATTGGTATCAGTACTGGGGAGCTGGTCCAGTGGGATGGGCTTCAATTTGAACCATGCTGGAACCAGTGTCCTGGCTAATCGAATAACAGGGGCTGTAGAGAGGGCTTTAAGCTAAATGGGGTGAGGGGAGAGGGTTCTGAAGAGGGGATAAGTAGGCTTACAAAGCGATAGGATATGACAGCATTGCAGGGCAGCTACTTAAGCAATGATACTCAGAGTGTGACAGGAAGGGACAGAGTGCACAAACATAAAAAAGCAGCAGCAAATCGGGGCAAAAGGGGAAAAAATGGTAAAAAGGCACAATTAATAGCTCTTTACTTAAATGCACGTAGTTTTTGGAATAAAATCGATGAATTAACTGCACAAATAGAGATTAATGAGATCTTATAGCCATTACAGAGACATGGTTACAAGGAGATCAAAACTGGGAACTAAATATTTAGGGATATGTGACTTTTCAAAAGGACAGGCAGAAAGGAAAGGGTAGTGGAGTAGCTTTGTTAGTACGAGATGGAACAAGTATGTAGCAAGAAATGATCTTGGATCGGAAGATGTGGAATACAAATGGGTGGAGGTAAGAAATAAGGAGGGAAGAAGACACTGGTGGGAGTAGTCTATGGGCCCCCTAATAGTAGCTATGCTGTCGGACAGAGAATAAATCAGGAAATAATGAGGGCATGTATAAAAGGCGATATATTAATCATGGGTGACTTTAATCTACATATAGATTGGGAAAATCAATTTGGCAGAGGTAGCCACAAGCAAGAATTCATTGAGTGTATTCGGGACAGTTTCCTAGAACAATATGTCATGGATCCAACGAGGAATCAGGCCATTTTGGACCTGGTAATGTGTAAGGAGATAGGTTTAATAAATGATCTCAGAGTAAAAGATCCCCTAGGAAACAGTGACTATAGCATGGTACAATTTAGCATTCAGTTTCAGAGTGAGAAACTTAGTTCAGAAATATCTGTGCTAAACTTAAATAAAGGTAATTACAATGGAATGAGGGCAGAGTTGGCTGGAGTGAACTGGGAAAGGAGTTTGGTAGAAAAGGTGGTTGATGAACAATGGCAAATGTTTAGGAAAATAGTTCATGACTCACAACAAAGATATATCCCAGTGAGGAAGAAGGATTCTATGGTTAACTAAGGAAGTTAAGGATAGTATCAAACTGAAAGAAAAAACATTCCGCTTGGCAAAGATTAGTGGCAAGCCAGAGGATTGGGAAAGTTTTAAAAACCATCAGAAGATGACCAAAAAAGAGAAAATTAACTTTGAGGGTAAACAAGCAAGCAAGTAATATAAGAATGGACAGTAAGAGCTTCTTTAAGTATATAAAAAGGAAGGGAGAGACCAAATTCAATATAGGCCCCTTAGAGAATGAGGTTGGGGAAATAATAATGGGGAACCAGGAAATTGCAGAGGAGTTGAATAAATACCTTGCATCAGTCTTCACAGTAGAAGACACTAATAGCATACCAAAAATACTAAATAATCATGGGGCAAAAAGGGGCTGGGAGATGGGGAGGGGGAGGGGTACACAATAAATACAATCACTATCACCAGAGAAAAAGTATTCTGGAAACTAATGGGGCTAAAGGCCGATAAGTCACCTGGACCTGATGGGTTGCATCCTAGGATATTAAAGGAAATAGCTGCAGAGATAGTGGATGCACTGATAGTAATCTTCCAAGAATCCTTAGATTCTGGAAAAGTCCCAGAATTGGGAAACTGCCAATGTGACACCCTTATTCAAAAAGGGAGGGAGGCAAAAATAAAAACAGGTAACAATAGGCCAGTAACTTAACATTTGTCATTGGGAAAATGTTGCAGTCTATTATAAAGGATGTAATAGCAGAGCATTTAGAAATGCATAATCTAATCAAGCAGAGTCAGCATGGCTTTATGAAGGGGAAATCATGCCTGACAAATTTATTAGAATTCTTTGAGGACATAACGAGCAAGATAGATAAAGGAGAACCAATAATTTATTTGGTAATATAATTGGATTTCCAAAAGGCATTCCTAAGGCTATTTAATAAGATAAGAGCCATAGCGTTGGGGATAGTATATTAACATGGATAGAGGACTGGCTAACTAATAGACAACAGAGTTAAGATAATGGGGGGCATTTTCAGGATGGCAACCTGTAACTAATGAAGTGCCACAGGGATCAGTGCTGGGGCCACAATTATTTAAAATATATATTAATGACTTGGATGAGGGAAATTAATGTACTATCACCAAGTTTGCAGATGACACAAAAATAGGTGGGAAGGCAAGTGGTGAGGACGACACAAAGTCTACAGAGGAATAAAGACAGGTTAAGTATATGGGCAAAAACGTGGCAGATGGAATATAAAGTGGGAAGGTAGAGGTTAGGCACTTTGGCAGGAAGAATAGAGGAGCTGAATATTATTTAAATGGAAAAAAACTGCAGAAAGCTGCAGCACAGAGGGATTTGCGGGTTCTTGTGCATGGATCCCAAAAAGCTGACATACAAGTTCTGCAGGTAATAGGTGAGGCAAATGGAATGTTGGCCTTTATTTCAAAGGGAATGGAGTATAAAAATAGGGAAGACTTGCTAAAATTATACAAGGCACGAGTCAGATCACACCTAGAATGCTGTGAACAGTTTTGGTCCCCTTATCTAAGGAGAGATATACTGGCAGTCAAGAGAAAGTTCATTAGGTTGATCCTGGGGATGGAGGGATTTTCTTATGAAGGAAGGTTGAGTAGGTTCGGCCTGTACTCATTGGAGTTTAGAAGAATGAGAGAACAGCCATATTGAAACATAAAAGATTCTTAGGGGGCTTGACAGGGTAGATGCTGACAGGTTATTTCCCTTGTGGGAGAGTCTAGGACCAGAGGGGGTAATCTGAGAGTAAGGGGGTGCCCACTTAAAACAGAGATGAAGAGAAATTTCTTCTTTCAGAGGATAGTCAATCTGTAGAATTCTTTACCGCAGAGGGCTGTAGAGGCTGGGTATTAATTATATTCAAGGTTGAGATAGACAGATTTTTAATCAGTAAGGGCATCAATGGTTATGAGGAAAAGGCAGGAAAATGGAGTTGAGGATTATCAGATCAGCCATTATCTCATTGAATGGTGGAGCAGACTCGATGGGCTGAATGGCCTACTCCTGCTCCTACATCTTATGGTCTTAAGTGATGGGGAATGGGGGCAGTCTGCAATAAGGAGGGCCAGTGAATGGGGAAAATAGGAGGGCTAGTGAAGTGGGGGAAGGGGAAGGAGGGAAGCCAGGGAATTGGGTGTAGAGACAAGGGCCAATGGAAGACGGAAGGGCTAGAGGAGGACTAAAGATACAGGCCAAAGAGATGGGGAAAAGGGGGGTCGGGGGCAATGGAAAAGGGAGAGCCAGTGGAGGGAAACAGGGGGGAAAAAGGAACATGAGCACATGCAATGTGAAGATAGGTCACACTTAAGTATCGAAGCTGTTTAATTTTGTGCTGTGTGTTTGCAGCAATAGTTATTAAAGTAATAAAGCCTCTCCCTGCTGTAATATTAGAGTTAATTTTATCTCAAGTGCATGAACTGCAAACTCTAAATAAAAAGATGGCTGACTCAGGGAGTCTGGATATTCTCTAGACCTCACTGCAATCTAAGGCCAAGATTATCTGACAAATAGACATAAATTAATATAGATGTTCCGAAAAATTATTAGACTTTTCAAAATCTCTGCTCTCACAGTTCCTTGAGATTGAATTCTTGTGCATTACTATTAGCATTTTATAAGATCCAGTCTTTTAAATACCAGTTTAATCATTAATTTCATATTCTTTTAAGAAATATACTAAAAAAGCTAAGATGTTCAGGTTAAACAGAGTAAATTATTGAATTTTCTGTAGAGAGCAGTAAGTGGCAATGGAAATACAAAACACTAAACAGCAAAAGCTCAGCAGTGGCAACCAATTTTTTCTGCTGATTGCAGTCAAGGATATTGGTGTTGAGGAATTCAACAACTTGAGGGTGAAATTCTTCTACACCAGCAAAATAGGCTTACAGTGAGTTGACAACTGATTTTTTTTAAAACCACACCTGACCTTTCTACCAAATTTCACAGAACAACAGTTCACATCCTTTTTGGAGATTCCGTCACTTTTATTAGGCTAAAAATTAAAAATCATGACAATATTTTCTAAGTTATTGGAAAAAAATCCAGCATAGTGCATTATAAGCTGATTTGCTGAAGCACCATTTAGTGCTGTTGGGGTTTACCAACTTCACCCCCATCTTTCCTATTTGACCAACAATATGTTTCAACCAAAAGCTCAGAACACCAAAGTGGCATCTCTCCTTTCCTACACTAGCCAGCATCTGAGCAAGATTGCCAATTTAATGAAATTTGTGCTGGAGTAAAAGATAACAACACACTTTTAGGAATAGGCTGTTTCACCCCAAAAAAGGGAAAAATGACTGGAGGACAAATTCTTGGGCTACTCCGAGTCATCATTCACACAAACAAAGGAGGCAACCTGTCCATCACCTCCTACTGTATAAGTAGACAGAGTGAACAAAATAGTGCTTTGGTCAAAATCTAACTAAGAATGAATGTCCCACAAAGAATTGCCTAGCTCCTCGAGGGTATGAGACCATCACACAAAATAGTCACATAATTAACATATAAATGGTTCTAAATCAAAAGTCTCATGCAGAAAGGCAAAGGAAGATGATGGAAAATGGGTGGAAGCACAACACGTCAAAATGGGGAAGGATAAGGTGATAATTTTAAGTGACCAACACCCAGAGCCACACAGGTCCATGGAATTCAATTGGGGGAGTTAACCATGAGCTGCAAGTTAAATTGCACTTGGACTCTTCATGAGCTGGGTAAAAGTATTAATTCAGCTAAATGAGCAAGTGTGACAAGATAGCTCCTCAGTGGATTATAGTTATTGTCTTTGCATTAAAAAAAATGAACCTTTTGCATCTAGTATTTTAAACCTTCAAGATTCTATGGTTTCTACTGGCACTACGAATTGCAGCAACTGAAGAAGAGTTCTGCTTAATTAAATCAGTCCTTTCGAGAACTCAACCATCAATTTAAGGCTTTATGAGCTATCGAGAGTTCATATCTGTCTCACCTTTAGGGTTATCTGATTTTTTGAAAGGTTTGAGCAAGGCCAATCAGAGTTTTATTTTCCTTGCTGAAGACATCAGACTCATTGTTGTTTTCTCTGACTAAATCCTCCAAATAATCCGAGTAGTAACTGGCAATCCAAGAAAACAGAGTTGCCTTTTACTCCAGAAAATCCAGCGTTGGCCACCAAATCACAAAATAGACATTCAAACCCTGGATAAGACAGAGGAAAACCAGAAGACTGATCCCTAGCATTAAGGTATTAAATTATGAGGAACAGCTGGAAGGATTTCAACCTTAAAAGGTGATTGACAGGTTACCTTATTGAGATATGTAAGTAGTTGACCATAAACAAAATGTAAATCCAGAAAACTGCTTACAGTGGAACAAGAATGCACAGGTCCAAACTAACATACGGGCAAATGCAAGGATGACACTAGGAAGTTCTTCTTCACACAATGATTTGGAAGTGAGGCACAAACCTTGCAGCCCTTTGATAATGATCTGGGGGAGCTGAGGTGTCTGCTAGATTGCTAAGCTTAAGATGGACTTAACAGTTTCCTCATCAGTATCAACAATTATTCCAACTTCTCAGAAGAATTGACAGTATCAGAGGCCATTCAAGCAAATTTAATTGATGTTTTTTATAAAATGTTGCTGCTTTCTGTCAGTAACCACCATCACGAGTCCTGCCTAGGTTGACAAAAATGATATCAAGCTTGGATATTGTTGTATTTTCAAAGGTTGATATGCTCAAATTGATTAACCTTGATATCCTCCAATATGACATAATATGGGCAGCTATAAAATATAAGTTGTGACCTGACTCCAATTACGAAGCGGCTCCGATCACCCACCTATTTACAGAATGATGGACACCGAAATACCTTGTTCTGAGAAACAACGCTGATAAAGGAATTTGGTAATCATTCATCAAATGCAACAACAAGCCATGCCATGGGCAGGATAAATTTGCAATCTCTACTGTTGTTTTCTGAAGATTTCCAGACTGATTTAGAATTGCTCAGAGCTCCTTCTGAAATAAGAGTTGCATAATCTCATTTTTTGCATCCAGCAAAAACCTTGAAATTATGAGCTATGTATAACTGGGAAGCAGAAAGCAGCTTTAGTCTATCCATGAAGGACATCCAAATGTTAACACTAATTTTCAGGTACAAATTAGATTCTCCATTAAAAGGTGGTGTATCACCTTCACTCGGTATAATCTGTTTAAATGGGGCTTTCTTCCTCTCTCCAGCAAAAAGCACAAGAAAAAAATCCAGTTACTTACCATCAAAGATTTACTAACTACAGAGGTCAGCAATAGAAAATGAAATATTAAAATTATGAAGTTATTCTGCTTTAAAATATCTAGATCAGCACAAAAGCTATTGCTCGTCAATGTTTTAAAAACCACATCAAAATGCACACTGGACCTGAACTTCCGCGGAGTAGCAGAGTTGGATTGCCACTCTGCTCCTAGTTTCCAACTTCAAAATCCAGGCAATCCTTTCTCACCCAACAACCCAACTCAGGCAGGCAAGAACTGTGTAGGGCAGCGCACTCTTGAGGCCTTCAGTCGAGTGCTGGAAAGTCAGAGGTAAGGAAACCACGCCCCCCATTTTTTGCAGCATTAGCTGCTATAAAGCAGGTAAGTTTAAAAGTTCCAGACACCTTCAAGCCAGGGAGAAGGTAGGTTTCTAGGGTAAGTGGATACGATTGATGGAGGTTTGGCACGGGGGCGGGGGAGGTGGTGTCAGGTGGTTAGTCGGGGTGAGTCAGCTGGTCGGTCAGGCAATCAGTGTGGGGGGTGAGGGTCGGATGGTCAGTGGTAGGTGGGGTGTGAAGTCGGTTGGGGCTGGGGGTCAGGTAATTGGGGGGGTGGACAGGTGTTCTTGGGGGCGGGGGGGGGTTCCCATGGGGGCATGGGGTGGTAGAAGACTCGTGGGGGCCAGTACTATAGTTACCCAGGAGTTGGAAGTGGTTTTAATACTGTAAAGACAGTTGGAAGCATCTGAAGTTTGCAATTTAATTGTACTTCGGGATGATTCCAACTGCAGGGTAAGCTTGGAAGTTACAAGCCAATATTTTGTATCTGTGGCTGTAAACAAAAAGATCAGATTGAAGCAGATTTATTATCTGAAATGGGAGTATGGAATCCCAAAGGTTATGCGCAATAGAACATCTCATTTGTTGTTGCAATGCTCTACCAACGCCAGCCAAAGTGATTTTAATAAAGAAGAATTATCATGAACTTCCAGACTGTACTGCATACAACTTTAATGCAGCTTTGAAAGTCTACACAATTACAACTAAGAGCTTTCTGTGTTTCAAATGACTCGAGTGTTTGGAGTTGCAGCACAAAGTCAAATTATATTTTCTGCTACTTTCCTTCACCTTTGCTGTTTCGTAATACTGTACATTTCTCTTTCACCATGTTGGTGTTTACCAAAATGAACTGCCACAAAGAAAAGAACAGTTGTTTCGTACTGCTCTTCTGAAGTTGGAGTTAGAGCAGCAGAAACTTAAACTGCACCCAACACTCACCAAATGCACCTGAAAATGGGTACACAAAGTGCGAAAGTATTGCAATTTCCATGACTCCCACCTTGGTGTACACAAAAACATATAAAAATAATAGAAGTACCATTGTAAAAATGAATACATTTGTAACCTTTTTAATAGAATTTTGCAGTTAAGTACTCAGTTGCCACCTGAACAGCAATGTGATAATGATTAAAGTTAGCAATTAGGGGCAGATTTGACCCTCAAAAATATTAAGCCTTACAAGGCTTACAAGGTCCTAGGTCTGGAGTTTGCTTTGAATTCGTTGCTCTTTAGGCACAGCAGTGAGAGGCTATAATTAGCCCCAGCTAATTTATTTAATGGTGTTTCGAATGTCGAACACTACAAAGGGCAATTCTAATCTAACTCACTGGGCGTGAAACCCATATGATTGGGCAGAATGCCAGTTTTACAGCCGAACCAAAATTTCTCTCCACTGACTTCAAACAAGGGTAATATTGGGCAGGTTGTAAAACCAGTGTTGCACCAATCATATGGGCTTTCCACTGGCCCAATTAGAATTACCCAGTAAATCAGTTCAAGAAAGGCTGTAGGAGATCCTATACATTGCAAACTGTTTAAAATTCATTTACAGGATGTGGGCTTCCCTGGTTAGGCCAGCATTTATTACCCATCCCTAATTTCCCTTAAGGTGGTGGTGATGAGCTACCTTCTTAAACCGCTGCAGTCCACATGGTGTAGGTACACCCACAATGCTGCATGGGAGTGAGTTCCAGGATTTTGACCCAGTGACAGTGAAGGACCAAGCCACTCACTTGAGTGGCTTGGTTGGCTTGGAGGGGGACTTCCAGGTGGTGATGTTGTTGTGAAGGAAATTTCATTTTTGACCTAATATTATTTTGGGAGACTGAAGGATGCTTGTCAGGGTGTGTGTGTGTGTATGACTAATTTAATGAAACTGAAGACAGTCAGACTGCAAGGTTTAAATCATCTAAGGCATTTTGAAATGGAGATGGGCAAGCCAAGATGAAATCCCAGCAGATACAGTTTGAATGAGAATTTGCTTTAGGAGATAAGTGGGCAGTGAAGTGTTAGCCATTTGAATTTCAGAGGCACTACTGGAAGTTTGACAACTGGCAAAATCGTAAATAAATAAGGTAAAGTTATTAAGTCTATTTTTCCTGAAAGTTCTGGCATTAATGACAACATGAAAGATTTTTATATTCTGGGAAAGGTAACTTCCAAAGAGAGTTTAGAACAATGTATTTAGAAATCAATGGGGAGAAATATATTTAAGGACAGATTGAAAGCTGTGAAAGTGGCCATATGAGATTTTGAATCGTTGAAACAGCTTGACCAAGTTAGCCTTTGGAATTTGGTGTATTTGTGCGAAGACATACTTGTGAAAAACAAGCTCTAGCCAACCCAGAGAAATGATGGCTTGTTTCCAGAAAGCAAAGTTTTGTTCAAAGCCTTGGGAGTTCCATTGTCCAGTGAGAAGGAAGCTTGTGGAAGTACCTCCCTTATAGCAACAGTGGGTGCCTTGCAGTAAAATACTGGATGCTTTATAGATTAAAAATCTATTTGGAGTGTTACTTGAAAAGGGAGTTTATTTGGAAGTCTAGCTAAGTAGAAATCTTTTGGGAAATGTTGTAAGACTAAACTTACTTGTGTAACTATAATCTTTGTGCTTAAGTTTTATTAGCAAAATAAAAGTTTTAATGTAATATTTAAGAATCTCCAAAAGTGGTAGTGGACTCTATACTCCTGACATCAGTGCACATACCTTCTCATAATAAAAATACAAATTGAAAATCGTTGAGATAGCTTGACCAAGTTAGCCTTTGGAATTTGGTCAGCCCGGCAATTACCACCTGCCATATCATAACAGTGTTCCCGTGTATCTGCTGCCCTTGTCCTTCTAGATGGTAGCGGTTGTGGGTTTGGAAGGTACTGCCTAAGGAGCTTTGTTGAGTTTCTGCAGTGCACCTTGTAGGTGGTACACACTGCTGCCACTGTTCATCAGTGGTGGACGAAGTGAATGTTAGTGAAAGAGGTGCCAATCAATTGGGCTTTGTCCTGAATGGTGTCAAGCTTCAAATGTTAGTGGAGTTGCACTCATCCAGGCAAGTAGAGTATTCCATCACACTCCTGACGTGCCTTGCAGGTGGTGGACAAGCTTTTGAGAGTCAGGAGGTGAGTTACTCGCCACAGGATTCCAAGCCTCTGACCTACTCTTATATGGCTAGTTCAGTTCAGTTTCTGGTCAATAGTAACTCCCAGGATGTTGTTAGTGGAGGATTGGATTCTTTCTTGTTGGAGATGGTAATTTCCTGGCATTTGTGTGGCTCAAATGCTTCTTGCCACTTGTCAACCCAAGCCCGGATATTGCCCAGGTCTTGCTGCATTTGGACTTGGACTGCTTCAGTATCTGAGGAGTAATAAATGGTGCTCAACATTGTGCAATCATCAGCAAACACGCCCACTTCTGCCCTTAAGGTGGAAGGAAGGTCATTATGAAGCAGCTGAAGATGGTTGAGCCTAGGACACTATACTGAAGAACCCCTGCAGTGATGTCTTGGAACTGAGATGATTGACCTCCAACAACCACAACCATCTTCCTTTGTGCTAGGTATGACTCCAGCCAGCGGAGAGTTTTCCCAGATTCCCACTGACTCCAGTTTTGTTAGGGCTCCTTGATGCCAAACTCAGTCAAATGCCGCCTTGATGTCAAGGGCGGTCATTCTCATCAAGATTAGATTTAGGTACCATATTTGTTGGAGCATGAGATGCACTGTTTTTCTGGAAAAAGGTCACCAAAATTTCTGTGAATCTACTGGTCCGAAGGTTACCCTATTTTTCCTAAATATTTCCTTCTAAATCCTAGTGCACTTTATGGTCTGGTGCACCTTATAGTTCTGCAAATATGGTTCTTCAGAGTGCTCAAATAGGGCATGCTTCCCAGCACAGGGGAACCAATGATAATTACAGTAAAATCATAGTGAAGCAAAATAGCCAATATTAGAAGGCACTGAATTAATCCAGTGAACCATCATCTGCAATGGAGCACACTCTCAGATACATGAAGGTAGCTTTGGTTCACCAATGACCAATATTTCCTCCATGTAATATAACCACAGGCAAATCACCAGTATTTATTCAGTGATCTTTTATGTGTCAGTTGAAGGTGGTTTCTGGGTCTCACTTGCCCAAAGAGTGGTGGAATGTTGGTTCATATCCACATTTTCCTGTTTCTTCTCCAATTATAGCTGTCTTAGTGTGGGACATGCTAAGCAACAGTCAAACACACTTCCTACCGGGGAAAAGGGAAGAGTGGAAAATCTCAAAAGGGATGGAAGGTTGGGCAAATGTGAAGGAATTCCTATACATTTGGTACTTCTCTTATTCAAGTTATTAGAAAGAAACATTCTTGTGTTAGTTTCTGTATTTACCTTACTAAAAGCGAAATCTCTCATCTCAACTGTGCAAGGTTCTACCATTGAGGTAACAACTTTGCTTTATCATCAGTGCATGGAGGCATCGCTAAAAATTGCATCTTCATACAATCCCAACAAAATGCCTGAACGCAAGATTTATAGAAGCCAGAAAGCTTCTGGTATACTCATGTTAAACACAAAGACTACTAGAAGGGGAAAAGAAGAACACAAAATAGTTTGCAAAGAGATTGTTGGCCATTATCCAAATACAATCTGTTAATTGGGTAATTCGACCATGTATCATAGCAAGACCATCATCCGCAGCCTTTTATGCTAAAGTTAGTATCTCTTCTATAATTAAGTTAAATTGTTAATTTCTGAGATATATAGCGCACATCAATAACCTCTTTGCGATGAGCATCTTGGAAAATAAACAAGCTTTAAAGCACTATAACTTTGGCAGTTAATCACTAGGTTACTCATTATTGTCTCATCTACTCCTGGCAAAAGGAATTTGACCCCATCTCGACAAATCCTTTCTGAAATGGATTCTAAGGGTATCCTGTGTTGTTTGATCAATACTGATTTTTCACTGTGCAACACTATCATAATTATCAGGCAGCCAATACCAACCCCAGCAAAACAAAAATGACATTAACAAATTACATTTTATAAAAAGGTAATTATCTGAGATTGCTAGAGTTACAAATTACCCTTTTCTCTCATGAATTATGCCGGGGGTTACACCTTCGCCTACTGTATCAAGCCCACATCAAACTCTACTTAGTCTAAACTAAATTTTATACAGGAACACTTTCCAATTCATAAATATTACTTCATGTGCTTTTTCCGACTGATTGGGCACATCTTCCAAATCTTAATGACTTGTCCAAAAAGTGCCATTGTTTTAAATTAAAGCAAAATGTTACACAGTGAAGACAATTATTGCCTGTGTGCCCCCTGGGAGATCCAAACCTCTACTGCTACACAGCTGACTCCATTTGCACAAACTGTATGCCATTCTTTAGGGTCAAAGAGCCTTCAAGCTTCTGTTACATGCCACTGAATTCCCTAGCCACTTCCTTTTTATCGTCAATGTCAGAAGAAATTCATTATAGTAGAATCAATTTAATTCTTCACGACTTATTGGGAATTACTCAAGTGTAACAAGATAAAGTTTCAGTGAAAAGGAAGGAGATGGACTTCCTTTGCTCTCTGATGATGGTTTATCAACTTTTGTTTGTGATCTTCTCAGCAGGAGGATTTACCAGCAACTCAACCCACCAAAATCCACTGTGATCAGTCAACAAAATGCTTGAAAGTCCTTAATATTGTTAGCAGCACTTTCACTAATAATGAGAACCAGAATATTTATGGCATGGTCTTTTAAATCAAGATACGGTAATGTGTCATTACAGAATACGTTAAAAACACACTGACTCTGATTTTTAAAAAATGATCGTATATACTTGTGTAAGGCTTGAAATGGAACATGTGGACCATTTTACTCGCAGACCATATCCTCCCTCAGATTTACATTTAGAGAAGCAATTTCATCCAAAATGGCAGAGAGAGCAACAGTACCCTACCAATGAAATTCTACTAGCTGTTGGCTCTGGTCCTCCCCAGCACTGTGATGTTTAAAGGGCAACTTTTTCTGTTCACCTTTGTTTGACCAGTTTGACTCAGATGGTAGCCCACTCGCTAGAAGATTCTGGGTTGAAATGCCACTCCAAGTCCTGAGTACATAAAACCATCTTACACTCCAGAGAACTGCATCCCAAGAGATGCCATCTAGTAAGTGAGATGTTGATTCAGAGCCCTGTCTGCTTGTGATTCTGAAGATTTTGAAGATTGCATGGCAATATATGAAAGAAACAGCAAGTTTTCCCAGTGTTGTGTCTTTAGCAATACCAAAAATAAAATCAACAGGTCGTTTCATTGAAGAACTTCATTTTATGAGCAAAGGAACACTTCTACACACAAGATGAAACTATTTAAAAGTAACTCTTTGTGTGTGAAATGGTTTGAAAAGTCTCTCTGAGAAATAGGAAGGTAGCAAGTCTATTTTTTTTTCCAAAGCGGATTTAAAATTAGTATGATGAGCTGTTAATAACCTCACATTGGGAGCAGGATTCAAGTCCTGAATGGACTTTACAGGGAATTCAGTTGCTGCGGGCAATAAAAAGAAAGCAACTTTTGGAAGCAGTTCTAATAGTGGAGGAACAATGGGACATCCACTCGAGAACAAAGAAGTGAAGAACTTCAAGAGATGGAAAAGGACTGAAGGGAAATGAGGGAAACTGATGTTTAGACTTGAGGTATTTTACCAAGGCTCCCTATTGGTGGTCTGTCATCCCAAATTGTGCAAAGGGCTGTAGAACAAGGACAGGAAACATCCAAGGGAAGCTACCATAATGGCACCAAGTTTCAAGGAGCTTAGTTATCAGTATAGGCTCAGGAATTGCAAAACCTTTCAAACTGACCAAATTCCTTATGTATTATGCTGCAAACTTTTGAAGCTGCATGGATCAATTGTCATTCCAACGTCAACTTCAAGGTGCTCAAGATCGAAGCTCAAAGCTCCCCGTTTGACTTCCTCAGCCTCTTTCTCCTAGACTTGTAATATCTTACCCTCACACTTTGACTTCATCTCTCTCTGAAGATTCTCTCTCGATCTTCACAAATTAATTTTCTCCATTAGGCCTACTTCCTTCATCTTTAATATTCCCAATTTAACAGCAATTTGCATTTTACTACATTTAAGGTATGATATAAACGTCCCAGAGCTTCACAGGAGCGCCATCGAACAAAATATGGCACCAAGAGAGTAGCACAGGTGACCAAAAGTTTGGTCAAAGAGGCAAGTTTTAAAGGAGCAACTTAGGGGAGGAAAAGGAGGTGCAAGGGAGGAGAGGCAGGTAGAGGAATGGAGAGATTTTGGACTGGAACTCCAGAGGTTAGAGCCATGACAGCTGAAAGTATGCCAATGGTGGTGCGATTAAAATTGGGGATGCGCAAGAGGATAGAATTGGAGGAGAGTAGAGATCTCATAGTTGTAGGGCGAGAGGTGTTTACAGGAATTTGGATAAGAGTAAGTATTTTAATAGCGGGGTGTTGCCTGCCAGAAGTCAATGTAGGTCAGTGAGCAAAGGTGACGGATGAATGAGACTTCAGGGGAGCTGAATAAATCATAGAAATGTACAGCACAGAACAAGAACATTCAGCCCATCACAAAGTTGAAGCTTTTGAAAGTGTAGCCACGATTAGACTTACATTCCCACATTTTCTCTGTAACTGGAAGTTCATCGTTGTCAAGTATCTGTCCAACTCCTTTATAAAATTTATGGAATCAGCTTCCACAATCATTTCAGGTAAAGTGTTTTGGATCACAGCAACAGTTGTAAGGAAATTGCTGGAATCTTTTGGCTATAGCAGGGCACTTAGAAAACCTCAATGCAATCAAGCAGAATCAACATGGTTTTGTGAAAGAGAAACCATGTTTGACTAATTTGTTGGAGTTCTTTGATGAAGTAACAGGCAATGTGGATAAAGGGGAACTGTGGATGCACTGTACTTAAATTTCCAGAAGATATGTGACAAGGTGCCACATCAAAGGTTACTACGTAAAATAAGAGCTCATGGTGTAGGGGTTAACATATTAGCATTGACAAAGGATTGGTTAGCCAAAAGGAAACAGAGAATAGGGATAAATGGGTCTTTTTTAGGTTGGCAAGATGTGACGAGTGGAGTGTCACAAGGATCAGTGCTGGGGCCTCAACTATTTACAATTTACAATAATGACTTGGATGAAGGGACCGAATGTCTGGCTGCTAAATGTGATGATACAAAGATAGGTAGGAAAATAAGTTGTGAACAGGACATAAGGAGTCAGTAAAGGGGCATAGATAGGTTAAGTAGTGGGCAAAATTTAGCAGGTGAAGTATAAAGTGGGAAAATGTAAATGTTATGAAGATATTAATGTATATAATGTTATTGGAAATTATTTTTAACTTGGACTTGTAGTAATGTCTGTATCTGTGGGAGGGGGTGATGGTGGTGTGTGGCTTAATTGGATTAAAGCCAGCTAGTCTGGGTGCTATGATATATAGTAGTTTGAGATGTTAATTAGGTAAACAGAGGGCTAGAAGGTAAAGAGTACATTTGCATTTGTTGAACAAACCATTCAAAAGGAGGAGTAAAATCTTGCACCTAGCTAGGAGGCACCAAGCAATGTTAGTATATTACTAATAAAATTGGTGCTATGAAAGGGGTTTTATTGTTAGAAGAGCTGAAGTTCAAAAACCTAGAGATAGAAGGCTAGGTATAAACAGAAGAGAGTTTTGTATGTGCAGGTCAGAGGCATGTAAGATCTAAGCAGCCCGTAAGCCCTAAGTGTTCGCAAAGGAGTGAAATTGTAAGGGACCTCATTTTGAATTCGTAAGGTTAAATGTGCTTTGTCTGGTGTCTATGGGTTATTGTTGCCTTGGTGAAGATTTACCTGGGAATGATTAATTTGGGGATTTGTTTAAAAGTTATTATGGCAGTAATTTGTAGACATGTAAACTTAACATGTAAATTTAATTTCATGCTAAATTAAAAAACGCTTAATTTAATTTATATAAGAAACCTCAAGGCTTGGTGGTTTCATTTTTGAATTCAGAGCTGGATCTCAAACATACAAATTGAAAATATAGGTTATGACAATTGTTCAAGTTTCCCTCTGGGATTTAAACAAATCAGCCTTTACAAGCTGTTGTGTCATAACAGTAAATTTGTCCACTTTGGCAGGAAGAGGAGAAAAGCAGTATACTATTTAAATGGAGAGAGAATGCAGAACTCTGAGGTACAGAGGGATCTGGGTGTGCTGGTTTATGAATCATAAAAAGTTAGTTTGCAGGTACAGCAAGTGAATAGGAAGGCAAATTGAACGTTGTTGTTTATTGCAAGAGGAATGGAATATAAAAGTACAGATGTTTTGCTACAGCTGTACTGGACGTTAGTGAGGCTACATCAAGAGTGCTTTGTACAGTTTTGGTCTCCTTATTTAAGAAAGGGCATAAATGCGTTAGAAATAGTTTGAAGAAGGTTCACTCAATTGATACCTGGGATGGATGGGCAGGGGAGGCGGTGATTATCTTACGAGGAAGGTTGCACAGGCTGGGCCTGTATATCTTGGAGTTTGAAAGGTGATCTTATTGAGGCGTATAAGGTCCTGAGGCGACTTGACAGGGTGGAAGCTGAAAAATGACTCCCCTTGTGGGAGAGGCTAGAACGAGGGGAAACAGTTTGGAAATAAGGGAACTCCCATTTAAGATGAGAAGAATTTTCTTCTGAGGGTAGTGAATCTTTGGAACTCTTCCCCAGAGAGCAGTGGAGGCAGGGTCAGAGGTAGATTCTTGACTAACAAAGGAGTCACAGGTTACTAGCATTAGGCAGAACGTGGAGTTCAGCCACAATCAGATCAGCCATGATTTTATCAAATGGTAGAGCAAGTTTGAGGGGTTGAATGGCCTACTCCTCTTAATCTGTATGTTTGTACGTAAATCCCACCTCAGGGCTTGAGCACAAAAATCAAGGCTGGCACTCCAGTGCTGAGGGAGTGCAGCACTGGCGGAGGTGCCATTCTCTGGATGGGATATTAAACCAAGGCCCCATCTATACTCCCAGGTAGATATAAAAGAACCCATGGAACTATTTTGAAGAAGCGAAGGTGAGTTATCCTTCAATTAACATTATAAAAACAGATCACCTGGTCATTATCCCATTGCTGTTTCGTGGGGACATGCTGTGCAGAAATTGGGTCCCACGTTTCCTACATTACAACACTCACTACACTTCAAAATTAATTAATTGTTTCTGAAGCACTTTTAGACGTCCAACGATCGTGAAAGGCTCTATGTGAATGCAAGAATTTATTTTTTTTCCCTTTTTTGCATGCATCCAAAACAGCAGAAGCAGCAAACTATAAGCAAGAGCTAATCAATCCCACAACCAATTGATCGGGTTAAAGCTATGCAATCCTGCTACATACTCGTGAATAGAAATGAACAATTAACTGAAGGAGGAGGCCAAAGAACCTCCCCAATCCACAATGATGGTGCAGTCCAACACTAGTGAAGAATGATCCATTTCAGTCTTCTCCCAAGATCTCCGCCATCATAGAAGTCAGTCTTTAGCCAATTCACTTCACTTCATGTGATATCAAGGAACAGCTGAGCACACTGGATACAGCAAAGGCCATGGGCCCTGACAATGGACACTGGATACAGCAAAGGCCAAGGGCCCAGTTATAATGCTGAAGTTTTTTGCTCCAGAGCTAGCTGTGCCTCAGCCAATCTGTCTGGCATCTATCTGACAAAGTGGAAAATTTTTAAAGCATATGATGTGCTGTCCACAAAGATCAGGACAAATCCAGTCCAGCCAATTACTCAAGCATCAGCAAAGTGATGGAAGCTGCCATCAACAGTACTATCAAGTGGCACTTTTCACCAATAAGTTGCTTACCGATGTTCAGTTTGGGTTCCGCTAGAACTACTCGGTTCCAGTCCTCACTGCAGCCTTGATCCAAATTTAGACAAAGAGCAAAATTCCAGAGGTGAATCAAGAGTAACTGCCCTCAACATCAAGGCAACATCTGACCTAGTTAAGTATCAAGGGGCCCTATTAAAATTCAATAGCAAAACTTACCATTGGCTAGAATAACGCCTGCCACAAAGGAAGATGCTGTAGTTGTTGGATGCCAAACATTTCAGCCCCAGAACAACAATGCTGGAGGATTTTAGGGTAGTGTCCAAGGCAATGTTCCTTCCAAGCTGTTCCCACGCAGGCCCCGCGCAAGACAGTCCATTTAAGTTAACATGCATTCATGGCCACGCAAAAAAAGTGCACTTAAACGAATAGGCCATGCACTACAAAAAAAATTAGATGGTCCAACCATCTTCAGCTGCTTCAATGACCTTTCCTCTATAAGGTCAGAATGGGAATGTTCACTGGTGATGGCAGTGTTCATTTCCATTCGCAACTCTGTCTGTGCCCATCTGCAGCAAGGCCTGGATGACATTCAGAATTGGGCTAATAAGTGTCAAGTAACATTGGTACCACACAAGCACCAGCCAATGACCATTTCCAACAAGAGAAAGTCTAATCATCCTTCCTCAGCATTGCCGTCACTGAATCCCCCAACATCAAAATCCTTGCTGAGGTGGTGGTGGTTGGCTGGCGGTGGGGGGTGGTGCACATTGTGATGGAAATTACCATTGACCAGAAACATAACTGGACCAATCATGTAAACACTGTGGGTACAAGAGCAGGTCAGACATTAGATATTGTGGTATTTACCTGTTGACACCCCAAAGCCTTTCCACCATCTACAAGCTATCTACAAGTCAAAAGCATGATGGAATATACTTGCACGTATGGGTACAACTTCAAGAACATTCAGGAGAAAACAATCTAATCGACTAAAACCTCATCCGCCATTCACTCTCTCCACCACTGACGTACCATCTACAAGATACACTGAAGCAACTCGTCAAAGTTTCTTTGAAAGTACCTTCCAAACACAAACTCTACCATCTAGAAAGATAAGGGCAACATGTGCAAGGGGAGACTGCCACCTACAAGACACACACTATGCTGACTTGGAAATATCGCCATTCCTTCATAGTTGCTGGGTCAAAATTTTTAAACACCCTACCTAATAGCATTGTGGACGTACCTTCACCATGCAGACCTACAGCGGTTCACCATCTTCTGAAGAGCAATTTGTTTTGGACAATAAATGCCTGGCTTTCCAGTGCTCTCCACCTTCCATGAACAAATAAAACAAATAAGTGGCACATACGCTTTTGAACCACCTTATCAACTTGCCCTGCCACCTTTAAGGATGTGTGTGTACGGATACAAAGGTCCCCCTGCTCATCTACACTTGGCAAAAAATAATTGTATCATTTACAGTACACTGTATTAGTCATCCCAAAGTCATCACTTCACATTCAGTACATTGAACATCATTTGCCATACTTCTGCTCATTTCACCATCCTGTCTTTGTCATCCTGAAATCTACAACTATCTTCATCATTATCTTCGTTCAATCTTGGTCTTGTGCAAACTATTGCTCCCAATATCAGAGTCAAGGTCATGTATAAATATTGAAAAGAATAATGGAACCAAAACTGATGCTTGGGGAACACTATTGCAAATCACCTCCCAGTCTGAAAAACACCAAGCTCCTACCACCACCTATTGTTTCCTGTCAGTGAGCCAATTTCATACCCATATTATTATTTTCCCTTTAATTCCAGAGGCTTTCATCATCTGAAGCTCCCTGTGTGCCACTTTGTCAAATGTCTTCCATTAAGTCCATTCGTACATCAATTGCACTATCGTGATAACCTTTTTTGTTACCTGATTAAAGAATTCAAATAAAAGTTAGTGAGACACCATTTGCCTTTCGCAAATCCATGCCAGCACTCCATGATTAACCCATGCCTTTCCAAATAAAAATTTATTTGTCCCTGATAATAGCTTCCAGTAACTTATCACCAATGTCAGGGTGACCTGTAATTTCCTGATTTATTCCTCTCCCTTTACTTGAAGAGTGTACAACACTCACAACCCTCCTGTCTCCAACATTACTGCTGCATTCAATGAGAATTGAAGGGTTGCTTCTAGTGCCTCTTCTCAAACAAAACATAATAACAGAGGGTGGTTGCTTAAGGTTGGAAGTTAAGGGGGGAAAAAAATCAGTCAGAAAATTAACCATTGTGAAAAATGGCAGAATACAAGCATAAATCGTTGAGGTATGATTGTTAATATGGCAATCATCTTGTTAAAACTAATTGCTAGTTAAACAGGTGATGGGCATTAATTACCTAACTGAACAGAATAAAAAAGGTACAGCTGGACCACTGTGTGGAAGCAACTAGGAAGTTAGTAGCAGTGAGGGATTGTGTTGGTAATAAACCAGCTTTAACCAAGAGACCAACCTGGATTAATTCTTCTACCACAACCTCTTATCATGAGTAACATGAGCAGAGGATGAACTTTAGGCTTTTCTGTTTGATTGCTGTATATGAAGCTTTCTGTCTCAGTCCTCTCAGGGAAAAGAAGTGCACTGTTGCTAACAATTTAAGTTATGGAATGGTGGAAGGACAGTCCAAAATCACAAGACTATTCACCAATTTTTTCTGACTCTGAACCTGAATGGAAGGCTGAAGTTGAAATTTGGACCCGGGTCATTGCTATACCCTGGAAGAAGCAAAGTATGGCTTTGGCGTTGTTATTACCAGTAAGATATTGTTATTACCAGAGTGGAAAGTGGATGATTTGGATCATGAAGAGGGATTAAACCGTCTGATACAATTTTTGGATAAGTTCTACAAAAAGGATGAGTTATTGGAAGCACATGAAGCTTGGACAATCTTTGATAGGTTCAGGAAATCAAATGATCTGTCCATGGAAGAATAAGCTATGGATTTTGATAAATGGTGCAGGAGACTACAGTGATTTGAACTTGAAATTCCAGTATCGGTATTGGCATTTAAATTACTGGACTCTGCTCGCATTTCCCATGTTGATAGTCTTTTAATAATAACAGGGGTTCAGTTATGGGAAAAAAGAATCTCTTAGGTCAAATGTTTGCTGCCCTTAAAAAAAACTTCTGAGGAAACAGTCGTTCCCTGCCACTTTTTTTAGCAAATGTGAACAAATATGCTGTAAAACAAAGGATAGAGGATTCAATTGTGACCGAAGTTCACGGTTAACCAAATATCAGACGAAGGTTCCAGTAGAAAGATGGGGTTAATAACAAGAGGTCTGAAACTGGTCATAACCCTAGCCAATTTGAGAGTCGGGACAAAATGCGTATCTGGGACAGTGACCGTAGTTGTTTAAACCCAAAAAATGCATGGGGCATGGTTAAATCGGTGTGATTCCCAGTACCATTACGCAATGAACTGCCCACAGCCAAGGGATCATGTTTTTGAAGTGACCCACAAAACGGATTCATCTGAAACTGAAAATGATGGTGACTGCCACGATGGAATTGTATTGATCAGAGTTTGAATCCGGTGATGACTATCTTGATGGTAGATTCCTTCAACTGTGCAGTTCTGGACAGTGGTTGCACTTCTACGTGGTGCGGCATGGACTGGCTTGACTACTATCTGCAGTCTCTCGATGAGGCAGACTGGCGGACAGTCAAGAAGTATGAAAGCTCTACCTGCTTCAGGTTCGGAGAGGGCAATACATTCATTAACATCCTCCAAACGGGTGGTCCACCCTTGTAAGATAGCAGGGATCAATCTGTTTATCAGTACTGATGTGGTTTCTAGCAAGATACCGCTATTGCTGAGTCTATCTGCAATTGAAGGCGGCTCAGATGACATTGGATATGAAGAACAATAGAGCAATCGTGCTTGGGGAAAAATGTGGATCTCCAATTTACTCGGTCAGGCCATTACTGCTTGCCACTAAGGAAGCCAGAGATTTCTCATCAAAAAATTCATGAAACTTTATTAACTGCTGAGAATGAGAATTTGGTGGACAAAGAGATGATCATTTGGAAATTACATAGACAGTTTGCACATCTGGCGCCACAGAAACTGAAGACTCAGCTTCGAGATGCGGGAGTGATTGATAAAGATGATGATGATCTTATTAAACAAATCACTGCTCAGTGTGAAATTTGCTTTAAGTATCGCAAGACACCACCGTGACCCGTTGTGAGCTTGCCACTAGCCAGGGAGTTTAACAATGCAATGGCAATGGACTTAAGTTTGGGACAAGGATAGGGTTTTTTTTTTTAACTACACTTCATAGATATGGCAACTAGATTTAGTCTATCCACTGTGATACATAGTAAAGACAAAAGGACCATTGTTGATAAGGTCATGGAGGAATGGGTAGGAACAGGATAAGGAACACCAACGCAGTTCCTCACAGATAATGGTGGGGAATTTGCCAATGAGGAATTTCGAGATGTGTGTGAAAATTTAAACATCATAGTTATGCACACTGCAGCTGAGAACCCATTTAGTAACGGTCTTTGTGAAGTAAACCATGCAGTAATAGATGACATGTTACATAAAATATTAGCTGATCAACCAAGTTGTAAACTGCAAACGGCACTACCATGGGCGGTGCACGCAAAGAACTCTCTGCAAATGGTTGGGAGGTACAGTCCGTATCAGTTGGTGGACAGAAGAAATCCGAAGTTACCTTCGGTGTTCAGATGCTCCCCCTGCTCAAGAAGGGACTAGAATTAGCTCCACTTTGCATGCGGGCAGAAAAGCTTTCATTAAAGCTGAGGTTTTGGAGAAAAGTCGGCGGGCCCTTCGGCACCGCATAAGACCATCAGGAATACAGTTTAGACAAGGGGGCATGATATATTATAAAAGGGAAGGCCAGAAAGAATGGAAAGGACCTGGAAAAGTTATAGGGAGTGATGGGAAAGTAATAATTGTGCCACACGGTAATCAAATTGTTAGGATACATTCTTCACGGTTAATTGGTACCGACTATACCTTTACATGTTTTGAACATGACATAGAACGCGAGGAGGCACCAAGCACTTCACATACACGTACACTGGGTAGTTGTGAGGAGCAGACGATGGCAGATACAGGGTTGACTGACTACGAACAAAGTAATACTGAGGTACAAGACAACTTGGTAATTCGTGCAAAAAGGCAATTACCCAAAGTAGGAACAAAGGTAGCATACATGCCAGAAAGGACCAGCATATGGAGGGATGCCACCATCATAGGGAGAGCAGGAAAGGTCACTGGTAAATACAAACATTGGCTAAATGTGCAGGATGAAGGATGGGGGGCAAGACCTATTGATTGGCAAACCGAGGTAAAGATGTGGAAACCCAGAAAGCACAGGTATGAGTTCTGACAGTGGACCAGAAAGTGCTCGTGGCCCTAGAAAAAGATCACGGACTTGCGAATGGATTTCTGGTCGCATGGGAGGATGATCGTATAGTAGCAGTCCAGAAAGGGAGAGGAACAGGAGTAGAAGCCTAGGGAGCAAGTTAGCAATCTCAATAGGAGTAGAAGTCCTTGTGACAGAGGTTTTAGTAGCTGCTGATAAATTGGAAAGTAAGCTGATAAAGGAAGCCACATGGAAAGAGTTAGAAAGTTGGAAGGGATTTAGGGTATATTCTGAAGTACCTGACCGAGGACAGCCAGCTTTATATCTCCGATGGATCTGTACAGAAAAAGGTACTCCCAGGCGGCACATATAAGGCCAAAGCGAGATTAGTAGCCCGAGGCTTTGAAGAGAGACTAGGAGATCCGGATGTTGCAGTGGACTCACCTACTGTGGGGAAAGAGAGTTTGAAGATTTTTTTTCTTAGCTGTTTTGGCATCCTATTTCTGGGAGTGCAAATCGATTGATATAAAGGCTGCATTTTTACAGGGGGAGAAGTTTCAAAGGGAAGTTTTTTTTTTGAAACCACCCAAAAGCTGGGAGTGTAGAAGGAAAGCTATGGAAATTGATTAAGTGTGTTTACGGGTTGAATGATGCATCAAGAGTATGGTATTTTTCCGTGATGTCTGTCTTGTTGAAAATAGGTTGCATTCAGTTAAAGGCAGACCCCACTATGTTCTATTGGTACCATAAGGAGAAACTAGCTGGGATCTTTATCATGCATGGTGATTTCCTGTGGGGAGAATCTGTAGAATTTGAACAATGGGTAATCGAAGATAAAGAAGGAATTCCAGGTCAAAAGTCAGGCTTCTGGGGCCTTTAAATGCATAGGTTTAGACATTAAGCACAGCAAGTTAAGGGTGACATTGAATCAACAAACTTATCTAGAAAATGTTAATTATATCCCAATAACTCGTGGTAGATCCTCACAAAAAGAGGATCCTGCTACCAAGGAAGAAATGGAACAGTTAAGTTTGATTGGGCGGTTAAACTGGTTGTGCACTCAGACTAGGCCTGATGTTAGTTATGATGTGTTGGAGCTGAGCACCATGATGAAACATGCTACAGTTGAACAAGTTCTGAGAGCAAATATTTTTTTTTAAAAAATTAAATTCTGGGAGATGTGTGCTCAAGTTTCTAGCCTTGGGTGATCCAGAAGATATGAGGTTGGTCATTTTTAGTGATGCTTCACATGCCAATCTTCCAGGTGGGTGCTCTAGCACAGCAGGGTTCATCATATTCTTAGTGGGAAAGAATTATAAATGTTGCCCACTGGCTTGGGAGGCCAAGAAGATAAGAAGGGTAGTAAAAAGCACCTTAGCTGCTGAAACGTTAGCCTTAGTAGAGGCATTAGATATGGGGGTTTACTTGTCCAATATATTGACAGAAATATTTATATTAGGGACAATGTGGGAAAAGTCTGTCCATAGAATGTTATGTTGATAACTGGTCTCTTTGGGACAACGTTCATTCCATGAAAAGTGTCACGGAAAAAAGACTACAAATAGACCTAATCAGCATAAAGGAGATGTTAGAGAGAAAAGAGACCTCTAAGACAAAATTGGTTGACACAAGTCACCAACTATCAAACTGTTTTACAAAGAGGGGTGCCTGCTCTAAGAAATTATAAATGTGCTGGAAGAGGGGTATCTTATGATGCAATGAAAAGTTGTTTTTGTTTTATAATTGTGTGTATAAACGTGGTAAAAGAAATTCAGGAACTATAGACGTGGAAATACATGACATTATTTCCTTCTGTTTGTTTAAAAGTGTTCAAGTTTATCTTAAGAAAAGAGGGGAATCTGTTAATATGGCAATCATCTTGTTAAAACCAATTGCTAGTTAAACAGGTGATGGACATTAATTATCCCAACTGAATAGAATAAAAAGGTACAGCTGGAACACTGTGGAAGCAACTCCAGAAGTTAGTAGCACTGAGCAGTTGTCTTGGAAATAAACTAGCTTTAACCAAGAGACCAGCCTGGATTAATTCTTTCACCACAACCTCTTATTGTGAGTAACAATGATCACATGACCAGCGGAAGAATGAAGTAGATATGTGGAAAGGGGTCACGGCCCTTCCGAACAGGAAAAAAGGTATGGCCTTGGCTTTATAGCTTCTAGCCTGTAGTAAAACAAGTAATTTTTGAGCTGCATTTTGTCAGTTGCATAGCGATGAAGCTTTGGACCTTCTACTAGAGGTCTTGGACGGAATTAAGAAAGATGATCTATTAAATTTCTATGAGGCACCTAAACTTTGATAGATTTCACAATTAATAAAAATCCACAAAATATATTGAGTCAAACAAGAAAGAAAACATTCCCTTATAAACTAATTCCATGAATCACATTACGGAACAGAATCCAACACTGTATATTTCAAGAAAAACTTTATCCTTTTTGCTATTTTTTTTTAATCTGGACTTTTCTGCTGAATGAAGGCAATTAAGATAGCTGACCATCTGTCTGTTAGTCAAATGAATTCACTTCTCAGTTTCGGAAATGTCACACCTTGTTATGACTGAGGAGCTTCTGATAAATCACTGGGGCTACACAAAGGCCATTTTCACATGATAAGCCAAACTTGTTAGCAGAGTTGATGAGTCTATGGAGAGAATGACTTCTCAAACACCAACCCTCAACAAATAACATCTCAGCCACTATGGGCTGAAAGAAGTGCTATCAATCTGGGACACAAAGCCAACTTCCAGAGACTGCATAAAACACTTTTTTGCTGAAATCATTGTGGAGTGGTATGGTCACATGATCTAAGACTCTGGCTTGCTGAACACGTTAATATTATTCCCTGAGCTGCATATCCCAGTCTGCTGTTTAACATCCAATGGGCACAGAGGATTCCTAACCTGCATCACATGGACTGCTGCGGTTCAAGAAGGTGGCTCCCCACCACCTTCTCAAAGGCAACCTGGGATGGACAATAAATGCTGGCCCAGCCAGCAAAGCCCACATCCTGTGACTGAATGAAAAAAGCAAGCTCAGGCCAGGTTGGACAATTGGCCCAATCTAACCTGACACTGCTGGGAAGATTTTCTACTATTGCCTACAGAACTGATTTAATCTCTGCATTGCTGCTTCATCTTGTGACATCAACACCATCAGAAAAGAGAATCTTACACCACTGGTCTTCAGCCAACTGACCTCTGCAGAATTCTTCACTGGACTTGTGAATCAAAGTCCCAGAATCAATCTTCATTTCTTTGTGGTCCTTGTACTATACAACCTCTCTTTCTCTATCCCTCCCTATACTGTATGAATGCGCAGTGGTAAGTTGCAGATGCTGCTTTTCATAATTTTTCTGACCGTGTGCAATAAACTAACCTTCTGAATTAATCCTAATGAGATTACTGTGGGGTTATTAGCAGAAATTGGATCACACAAAAAGCAAGGGGTCGGGAAATATGCCACCGCTTATTCTAAATAAAAATAATTCAAAACACTTTCTATTTATGAACAAGTGGTAAGAGGCAAAATCAGCACTGTTTGAACTGACCCCCTCATGTCCGTAACAATCAAATTAAATGGCATCAATTGTACTACCTCAAACGTAAACTAATATAGCAGTTGTTCTCTGTTTATATTACACTATCTGTTGACAGGGCTGCTTTTGAGTTTAGCCTAACACCACAAATAACCTACCCTGTCAAAGGGAATGCTGTACTTCTTCAGTATGGAAGGTGATATGAGAGTCATTTTGTGCCGAAGAAATGCATCACATCCTTGAGAGCTGCCTGGAAAGAAGCCTGCAAGAAAAAGTAAAATAGAAGAATGGATCACATTTTTCCCACTTCACTATAGTATGTCAAATTGTATTATTTTAACATGATCAGTTTTCTTTCTGAAAGGCTCTGCTAATTCACCTCAGATGCAACAAATGTAACAATGCAAATAAGTTTCTTCCTTTCTCACAAAAGCTCTCCCCTCCTTGAGTTGTTGACTCCTTGCTGGGGCATCATTACATCACCAGACGTTAAGCATCTTTGACAACCTTGAAGTGCGGGAAATGACAGAACCTCAGCAGGGTTACTGAATGGCAAATAGGAGAAAAATCTTAGCCTCAGTAACCCTGGGTTAGAGAGAAAAAATAGCTATTTGCCATCTACTCTGCCAACATCAACCAACTCTAGATAAACCAAGGATCAACTTTTGTATTATTTTCTATTTGCATTAGCTCATCTACAAAAGTGAAAAACATGCAGAATTAAATTAGAAGAGAGAGCTGGAAAAAGCAAGTGAAGGGGGGAAAGAAATAGAAAAAACAAAATTTGGAAATACTTGGCAGGACAGGCAGCACCTTTCGAGAGATAGCTGATGCTTCACATCCCTGTCCTTTTATAAAAGCCCTTCACAAAAAAATTTGAGAGCAGGGAAGGCAGGAATAAAATGGAGAAATTTCAAAAGGAAGTTCCAGATGACTGGGACATAGCAGTTGCAATAGCAACAACCAATGGTGCAGTAAACTGTACAAGCTGCAAAGAACAGGCCAATATTAGGGTGTCATATGGGGCAAAGTTCAGAGAAGAGTGGACAAGGTCATGGGAAGGTGGACTTATTAGAGATAACAATGGCAGCAGGAAAATGGGATGCAGCTTTTCAGGGGACAAAAACAGAATCTATACAGATAGAAATAGAAGTTAATAAAGGATTGATCACATCAAAGGTGCTGTCTATAGACCAACCAATGGTGGAAGTACCTGGAGGAAGAAATATGCAGACATGTTAGAAAATTGAGTAAAAAACATAAATTAATAATCATGGGGCATTTCAGCTATCATGATAGTAATTAGACAGGAGAGGTAGGTAGATCGGTAAGGAAATGGGAGTTTCTACAATGTATACAGGATTCCTTTCTAACCCAATATGTTAAAAGCACAAAAAGGGAAGCTTCACTATTGGATGTGTCACAATCTGTTAGAGTCCATTAACATTTAAAGAAGAAATCTGAACACCCAGCAATTAACCAACAGAACTACATGATATGATTTCACGTTTTTAAACAAAAATAAACATTATATAACAAAAAATGAAAAAGCATAATTAACTTAACATTATAGTTTATAACTACGTATATTGCAAGCTCAGTTTACCTTTACCTGCTGCAAGAATTCCCTTATACCTTACAACGATCTTGAAGGTGCATGAACTCCTCTGGAGACCAACCCAAAGATATGCCACAGCCCATTTTAATCCTCATCAGTGTTCCAGTTATCCTCAGAGATAAAATTCTACGGGGTCTTTCCATCAGCGTTTTGCTTATGCAACACTCCACCTTTTCTTTAAAGGCTTCATGACTGTGGATGCCTCAGCTCCTTGCTCGCATTACTGGCAGATACTGAACTACCTTCCCTCGGTTTTCGAAGCTCACTCTGCTGATTGCTTTCTGCCACAACGCTCAATGAGGGCCATTGCAGATTTCTTCCACTAGCTGCAAGCTAGAACAAACCTTCTAGCTGCTTTTCCCACAATATCCAAACTAAGATAAAGCCCCTCTCACATTGCACGCAAGGAACGATAAAGTTAATACTTTCTCCATTTGAAGCTCAGGCCTAACTGTATCATCTCCTGTTGGCGCACTCAATCTGATGAGATGCAGTCTACACCAAAGTAAATCTGCAACTGCCTCTGTCTGTTCTCCAAACTAAACTGCTTGCTTCTGTTAGCAAATACACATAGATAAATTAAAGAACCTTCTAAACCACAGCCCATATCTATGACAGCATGGAAAAACTCAGCAGGTCTGGCAGCATCGGCGGAGAAGAAAAGAGTTGACGTTTCGAGTCCTCATGACCCTTCAACAGAACTTGAGTTCGAGTCCAAGAAAGAGTTGAAATATAAGCTGGTTTAAGGTGTGTGTGTGGGGGGGGGCGGAGAGAGAGAGAGAGAAGTGGAGTGGGGGTGTGGTTCTAGGGACAAACAAGCAGTGATAGAAGCAGATCATCAAAAGATGTCAACAACAATAGTACAAAAGAACACAGGTGTTCAAGTTAAAGTTGGTGATATTATCTAAACGAATGTGCTAATTAAGAATGGAGGGTAGGGCACTCGAGGTATAGCTCTAGTGGGGGTGGGGAGAGCATAAAAGATTTTAAAAAAAATTTTTTTTATTTAAAATAATGGAAATAGGTGGGAAAAGGAAAATCTTTATAATTTATTGGAAAAAAAAGGAAGGGGGAAACAGAAAGGGGGTGGGGATGGGGGAGGGAGCTCACGACCTAAAGTTGTTGAATTCAATATTCAGTCCGGAAGGCTGTAAAGTGCCTAGTCGGAAGATGAGGTGTTGTTCCTCCAGTTTGCGTTGGGCTTCACTGGAACAATGCAGCAAGCCAAGGACAGACATGTGGGCAAGAGAGCAGGGTGGAGTGTTAAAATGGCAAGCGACAGGGAGGTTTGGGTCATTCTTGCGGACAGACCGCAGGTGTTCTGCAAAGCGGTCGCCCAGTTTACGTTTGGTCTCTCCAACGTAGAGGAGACCACATTGGGAGCAACGAATGCAGTAGTCTAAGTTGGGGGAAATGCAAGTGAAATGCTTCTTCACTTGAAAGGAGTGTTTGGGTCCTTGGACGGTGAGGAGAGAGGAAGTGAAGGGGCAGGTGTTGCATCTTTTGCATGGGCATGGGGTGGTGCCATAGGAGGGGGTTGAGGAGTAGGGGGTGATGGAGGAGTGGACCAGGGTGTCCCAGAGGGAGCGATCCCTACGGAATGCCGATAAGGGGGGGGTGAAGGGAAGATGTGTTTGGTGGTGGCATCATGCTGGAGTTGGCGGAAATGGCGGAGGATGATCCTTTGAATGCGGAGGCTGGTGGGGTGATAAGTGAGGACAAGGGGGACCCTATCATGTTTCTGGGAGGGAGGAGAAGGCGTGAGGGCGGATGCGCGGGAGATGGGCCGGACACGGTTGAGGGCCCTGTCAACGACCGTGGGTGGAAAACCTCGGTTAAGGAAGAAGGAGGACATGTCAGAGGAACTGTTTTTGAAGGTAGCATCATCGGAACAGATGCGACGGAGGCGAAGGAACTGAGAGAATGGGATGGAGTCCTTACAGGAAGCAGGGTGTGAGGAGCTGTAGTCGAAATAGCTGTGGGAGTCGGTGGGTTTGTAATGGATATTGGTGGACAGTCTATCACCAGAGATTGAGACAGAGAGGTCAAGGAAGGGAAGGGAAGTGTCAGAGATGGACCACGTGAAAATGATGGAGGGGTGGAGATTGGAAGCAAAATTAATAAATTTTTCCAAGTCCCGACGAGAGCATGAAGCGGCACCGAAGTAATCATCGATGTACCGGAGAAAGAGTTGTGGAAGGGGGCCGGAGTAGGACTGCAACAAGGAATGTTCCACATACCCCATAAAGAGACAGGCATAGCTGGGGCCCATGCGGGTACCCATAGCCACACCTTTTATTTGGAGGAAGTGAGAGGAGTTGAAGGAGAAATTGTTCAGCGTGAGAACAAGTTCAGCCAGAAGGAGGAGAGTAGTGGTGGATGGGGATTGTTCGGGCCTCTGTTCGAGGAAGAAGCTAAGGGCCCTCAGACCATCCGGGTGGGGGATGGAGGTGTAGAGGGATTGGACGTCCATGGTGAAGAGGAAGCGGTTGGGGCCAGGGAACTGGAAATTGTTGATGTGACGTAAGGTGTCAGAGGAATCACGGATGTAGGTGGGAAGGGACTGGACAAGGGGAGAGAGAAGGGAGTCAAGATAACGAGAAATGAGTTCTGTGGGGCAGGAGCAAGCTGAGACGATCGGTCTACCTGGGCAGTTCTGTTTGTGGATTTTGGGTAGGAGTTAGAAGCGGGCCGTCCGAGGTTGGGCGACTATCAGGTTGGAAGCTGTGGGAGGGAGATCCTCAGAGGAGATGAGGTCAGTGACAGTCCTGGAAACAATGGCTTGATATTCAGTGGTGGGGTCATGGTCCAGGGAGAGGTAGGAGGAAGTGTCTGCGAGTTGACGCTCAGCCTCCGCGAGGTAGAGGTCAGTGCGCCAGACAACAAGAGCACCACCCTTGTCAGCGGGTTTGATGACAATGTCAGGGTTGGACATGAGAGAATGGAGTGCAGTAAGTTCAGAGAGAGACAGGTTAGAATGGGTGAGAGGAGCAGAGAAATTGAGACGACTAATGTCGCGCCGACAGTTCTCAATGAAAAGATCAAGAGAAGGTAAGAATCTAGAGGGAGGGGTCCAGGTGGAGGGAGAATATTGGAGATGGGTAAAAGGATCCGTTGAACTGGGAGAGGACTCCTGCCCAGGACTGTCACTGACCTCATCTCCTCTGGGGATCTCCCTCCCACAGCTTCCAACCTGATAGTCGCCCAACCTCGGACGGCCCGCTTCTATCTCCTACCCAAAATCCACAAACAGAACTGCCCTGGTAGACCAATCATCTCAGCTTGCTCCTGCCCCACAGAACTCATTTCTCGTTATTTTGACTCCCTTCTCTCTCCCCTTGTCCAGTCCCTTCCCACCTACATCCGTGATTCCTCTGACACCTTACGTCACATCAACAATTTCCAGTTCCCTGGTCCCAACCACTTCCTCTTCACCATGGACGTCCAATCCCTCTACACCTCCATCCCCCACCAGGATGGTCTGAGGGCCCTTAGCTTCTTCCTCGAACAGAGGCCCGAACAATCCCCATCCACCACTACTCTCCTCCGTCTGGCTGAACTTGTTCTCACGCTGAACAATTTCTCCTTCAACTCCTCTCACTTCCTCCAAATAAAAGGTGTGGCTATGGGTACCCGCCTGGGCCCCAGCTATGCCTGTCTCTTTATGGGGTATGTGGAACATTCCTTGTTGCAGTCCTACTCCGGCCCCCTTCCACAACTCTTTCTCCGGTACATCGATGATTACTTCGGTGCCGCTTCATGCTCTCGTCGGGACTTGAAAAAATTTATTAATTTTGCTTCCAATCTCCACCCCTCCATCATTTTCACGTGGTCCATCTCTGACACTTCCCTTCCCTTCCTTGACCTCTCTGTCTCAATCTCTGGTGATAGACTGTCCACCAATATCCATTACAAACCCACCGACTCCCACAGCTATCTCGACTACAGCTGCTCACACCCCGCTTCCTGTAAGGACTCCATCCCATTCTCTCAGTTCCTTCGCCTCCGTCGCATCTGTTCCAATGATGCTGCCTTCAAAAACAGTTCCTCTGACATGTCCTCCTTCTTCCTTAACCGAGATTTTCCACCCACGGTCGTTGACAGGGCCCTCAACCGTGTCCGGCCCATCTCCCGCGCATCTGCCCTCACGCCTTCTCCTCCCTCCCAGAAACATGATAGGGTCCCCCTTGTCCTCACTTATCACCCCACCAGCCTCCGCATTCAAAGGATCATCCTCCGCCATTTCCGCCAACTCCAGCATGACGCCACCACCAAACACATCTTCCCTTCACCCCCACTATCGGCATTCCGTAGGGATCGCTCCCTCTGGGACACCCTGGTCCACTCCTCCATCACCCCCTACTTCTCAACCCCCTCCTATGGCACCACCCCATGCCCATGCAAAAGATGCAACACCTGCCCCTTCACTTCCTCTCTCCTCACTGTCCAAGGACCCAAACACTCCTTTCAAGTGAAGCAGCACTTCACTTGCATTTCCCCCAACTTAGTCTACTGCATTCGTTGCTCCCAATGTGGTCTCCTCTACATTGGAGAGACCAAACGTAAACTGGGCGACCGCTTTGCAGAACACCTGCGGTCTGTCCGCAAGAATGACCCAAACCTCCCTGTCGCTTGCCATTTTAACACTCCACCCTGCTCTCTTGCTCACATGTCTGTCCTTGGCTTGCTGCATTGTTCCAGTCAAGCCCAACGCAAACTGGAGGAACAACACCTCATCTTCCGACTAGGCACTTTACAGCCTTCCGGACTGAATAATGAATTCAACAACTTTAGGTCGTGAGCTCCCTCCCCCATCCCCACCCCAGTTCTGTTTCCCCCTTCCTTTTTTTTCCAATAAATCATAAAGATTTTCCTTTTCCCACCTACTTCCATTATTTAAAAAAAAAAATTTTTTAAATCTTTTATGCTCTCCCCACCCCAACTAGAGCTATACCTTGAGTGCCCTACCATCCATTCTTAATTAGCACATTCGTTTAGATAATATCACCAACTTTAACTTTAACACCTATGTGTTCTTTTGTACTATTGTTGTTGACATCTTTTGATGATCTGCTTCTATCACTGCTTGTTTGTCCCTAGAACCACACCCCCACTCCACTTCTCTCTCTCTCTCTCTCTCTCTCTTCGCCCCCCACACACACACCTTAAACCAGCTTATATTTCAACTCTTTCTTGGACTCGAACTCAAGTTCTGTCGAAGGGTCATGAGGACTCGAAACGTCAACTCTTTTCTTCTCCGCCGATGCTGCCAGACCTGCTGAGTTTTTCCAGGTAATTCTGTTTTTGTTTTTGTTTTGGAATTCCAGCATCCGCAGTTTTTTTGTTTTTATATATATATTTTTATCTATGACAGCATGGTTTGCTTTACCATGGTCTCTAACAGAAATCTGAAAAGCTTATTTTTCCTTCAGCACCACTCTGATTCTGTAACCTATATGCATATGAATTTCTGTCCCCAAGGAAGAAGGATCAAGGAACTCTCTAGTTTACAACCGGCTTTCAATTTATCTTCATCTGGTAACTACATAAACAACTTAAGTTGACCTTCTGGCTCCATTACAAGCTCAGAGTTAGGTCATTCATTGTTTGCATTTCACACTTCTACTTCTGACCTTGAAAGATAAACATAGGTTAGCTTTTAACTGTAATTAACTCCAAGCCTGTTTAAAGTGTACTTGAGATGCCTACCAACTTCTTAACCAGCTGCCCCCATTTATCGACAGTTAAAACTTTAATTCCAACATAAGAATTATATTCCTGAAAGTTATATGCTAAAACTTATGCTAAAAATTAATTAGGAACCAGATTTTCACAACAGATCTAGTAATGTGGAATGAACCATAGCAGAGAAGGGAAATAAAAGTAGAAAACATCTGGGCAATC